>NC_137333.1:94934094-96430969 GCF_965287045.1 Carcharhinus amblyrhynchos
CATTTAAACACAGTCAAGGTTACATACGCAATTCCTCAGTAATTTGATTTATTATTGTTATATGTATTAGCATACAGTAAAAAGTATTGTTTCTTGTGTGCAATACAGACAAAGCATACAGTTCATAGAGAAGGAAAGGAGAGAGTGCACAATGTAGTGTTACGGTCATAGCTAGGGTGCAGGGAAAGATCAACTTAATGCAAGGTAAGTCCATTCAAAAGTCCGATGGCAGCAAGGAAGAAGCTGTTCTTGAGTCAGTTCGTACATAACCTCAGACTTTTGTATCTGTTTCACTACCGAAGGTGGTGGAACAGAGAATGTCTGGGGTGCTTGGGGTCCTTAATCATGCTGAGTGCGTTGCCAAGGCAGCGGGAAGTCAATGGATGGGAAACTGGATTGCATGATGAATTGGGCTACATTCACAATCTTTTGTAGTTTCTTGCAGTCTTGGGCAGAGCAGAAGCCATACCAAGCTGTGATACAACCAGTAAGAATGCTTTCTATGGTGCATCTGAAAAGTTGGTGAGAGTTGTAGCTGACATGCCAAATTTCCTTAGTCTTCTGGGAAAGTAGAGGCGTGGGTGGGCTTTCTTAATTACAGTGTCAGCACCGGGGAACCAGGACATCACATCAGTGATCTGGACACCTAAAAGCTTGAAGCTCTCGACCCTTTCTACTTCATCACTGTTGATGTAGACAAGAAAGAAATCCCACAACACCAGTTTAAAGTCCAAACAGGTCTGCTTTTTTGCATCTTCGTAGAAACTTGATGTCTGTATCGATGTGCGTGATCTTTTTGGAGATCCTCTCCACTCGGATCCGGCAGTTTGCGGTGTCGATGGTAGTCATGATGTGGAGATGCCAGCGTTGGACTGAGGTAAAACAGAAAGAAATCCCACAACACCAGTTTGAAGTCCAAACAGGACTGGCGTGGGATTTCTTTCTGTTTTACCCCAATCCAACACCTCATTCCACATCATGATGTAGACAAGGGCATGTTCTCCTCTACGCTTCCTGAAATTGATGACAATCTCTTTCACTTGGTTTTAATGTGGCTTTATTTACAACTGCTGACTCAAATCTTTAAGTAAATTTAAACAAATAAAAAACAATTCCTTGCCACATTTGTTTATTCCCATACTTTCCCTGTTCCTATTTTAAACATGCACCTGCTATGTTTAGCTTATTTGTTCATCTCTTGGATTGCCGTTCTTGTTATATACGTCAGCTTGGCATCAACAGCAAATATGAAAAAATTTACTCTTCTCAAAATATTCATGCATACCGTGAAATATTACCAGATGGGCAGAACAGAATTCTATTTGTTACTGCTCTTTTCTCGTTTGTCATCACCTTATGCTCATCATTGCTAAATCACTTAACAGTTCAGCTAGTGAGCTCGAAAGTATCCATTTTAAAGTAAGTGCTTGAAGAATGTTGTCTTTTTTCTAAAAAATTCCAAAACAACATCCATGACATAGCTGTCTTCCACAATATTTCAGTCACCCTTCCAAAGAACATGCTCAACACACCCTGATTATTCCTTACAGCATCTGTGTCAATGAACATTGGTACTATTCCACAAAATGCTTTGGAAATACACAAGTTTAGAATAAAATGCAGTACCTGTATCAATGGAATGAAGTCCTCTTGCTCTAAGTAACTACATCCAGGCTTTGCCAGAAGATACAGGAATTTAGATGCATCATCATGGCAGTTTTGCAAGATCCTTCAATTTTTAAGAAGAAAGATATTTGTGTTATAAATATATAAACTTTTTTTATTAGGTGGGGGAGTTCTATCACATCTCATGTGTAATTAAGTAAATCAGTCAACTTCCTAGCCTGAAAACTCGAAATCATTTGCACGTTTCTCGAACACGTTTTCTCCATTCTTGGTTGGGAACCCAGATGCTCTTCCTCATCATAAGCCATCTGCATAAAGCAAAGGCACCACACATCTGTCAATCTGTCACTCTGTCAATCTTTCCACACCTGACGGTATATAGCTCAGAGTTTCATCTGTTTCTGCCTATTCGTAGAACAGGTTGTTATAAGCCAGGAGCTTATAGCCTGAGGGGTACTACACCATATCAAGCATAGCCACGCTCTCAGACAAACTAAGGGACAATTTGGTGCAGTCAATCCACCTAGCCTGCACATTTTTGGACTGTGGGAACCTGAACACTTGGCAAAAACTCATGTTGACACAGGGCAAAGATGCAAAAGCCACACAGACAGACACCTAGGTCTGACACTGTGAAGCAGCAGAGTTACTCTTTGCACCACCATGTCGCTTCATGTACCACACATGGCAAGCATAAATGACCATAGTGAAGTCATTGTTCATAACTATTTCCCTCAGTCACAAGGCATGTGAAAAATGTAGACCTTCCTTACTCTTTCCAGCCTCCATTATATGATGTGCAATTTGAATTATCATTGTGATTTTCCCTTGCTCTTCATAGGTCGAGTTTTTAAAGTTTCCAGTAGGGTAGAATAACAACTTTCTGACTCCTTCTCTAGGTAATCAAGCACAAATGTCAGAATATCAATCTATGGTTACAATCAGTGTTATTGAAACTTGACCAGTCGTCTCCCACGAGTATTTTTAAGTTTAGAATAAAGTAGAAACAATTCTTATATAATGTATTCTATCTATGGCTAATGATGCATCTTTCAACCTTCTGTTCCTGCCTTAGCTTGGTGGACTAAAACTATAACATAATGTGGCACTAAGACTGAAAGACCACGAAGGTCCTAAATTTTATTTATGATCACTTTCAGCTGAAGCATTGGGCAGCTCCTAAAGTATTCTCTGGTTAGTGGGACAAAAAAAAACATTTGCCATTTGCCCATTAATAATTACATTACAAGGAGCTAGATAAGGAAAGGATACAAGTGCATAAAATTTGGCTAGGATGCATATAACCCTATGGTTGAAGAAACCTGCTATGTAGAATGACATGAAAATGATCACCTGAGGAGGATAATGTGGAGGTATTAGATGAACCCTGGCATGATATCATCCTGGAGAAACAGAGAGAACTGTACTCATGTGGTGGAACCATCTCACCTCCCCACGAACCATTAAACCTTAATTAGACAGTTCAAATGCTATATTTTTAAAAACTTTGGCAGTAAGAGATCCTACTCTCAAAAATGGTTACTGGAACTGAAACATTGGAATTAAGATGCAAATAATGTGGTAGCATCTGATTTCAATTATAGCTATAAAACTTTAAATAGTTTTGAAGGGGGGGGGGGGGAGAGAAAGTAATTCACATATTATAGAGCATGCTAACAGGCATGTTCATTTCATACAGGAACACATGAGATAGGAGCAGGAGTAAACCATTTGGCCTGTCTAGGTGCTCTGCCATTCAACACGATCATGGGTGATCTTGACCTTTGAATTCACTTCCCCAGTAATTCCCATGTCCCTTGATTCCCTGAGAGACCAAAAATCCGTCCATCCCAGCCTTAAGTATAGTCAACAATGGAGCATCTGGGATAGGGATTTCCAAAGATTCACAACCCTCAGTGAAGAAATTTCTCCTCATCTCAGTTCTAAATGATTATTCCAAAGTTGGAACAAAGATTCAAAACGTTTAAAACGCCCAGTAAAAACCATGTAAAAGTTGCCTGTCTCAAGACCAAATGAAATTGCAGCTTTCACCTAAATGACAGCCCCCAATTATGTTACAAATTTCCTTGAACTATTCACATTTGTGAGCGTATAATAAGATTGGTGAGGTATTTTACAACTAGATAAACTGAGAAATGATCAATTATAAAATGTGTGATATTTGATTTTATGCCAGTTGTGAAATATTGTTACTAATGCAAGATGGTTGGTTATGCTTTAAGATAAAACAGAATGTCCTAGAAAGGAGGATGAAAATCCTATTGAACCCTTCCCAGAGGCAAGCTGATGTGGTCTGGTCGTCATGGGGACAGAGGCACCAGTTGGAACCTATAGAAGTGTCAGTTTTCACACCTTGACAAAAGGGACAGCTGCTCTTTCTGGACGCAGATTCTCAGACCAACAGAGGAACTGGGGAGGAAGACCAGAAGCAGCTGAGGGAAAAGCTGTTTTTGTATTAACCACTAACTAGAATGCTGGTGAAAATGTTTGAAGAGATGAAGTTTGTAGAGATTTAAAGACTGAGTAATTGCCAGAAGGTGTCTTGCTGCTGGAAAACTATTCAGTGATAGATTGAGTGAAGGGACTTTTAAGACGAAACTGGAAGACTCGTTGCGGGGGGGAAGGACTTCTGTTGGAAAGCCATCAGGAGTTTGGAACTTTATGTACGAGACTACATATCTGCTGACTGTGTTGTAATGTATTAAGGTAGCGGGGGACTTTTGGTCGGGTTAATCAGTTAATGGGAAGGTAGCTTTCTTTGTTTATTGCATTAGTTGCCTACTCAATGATGTTCAGATGAGGTTGATTTTAGTTCATTTGTTACAGTAAAAGCCTTAAAACGTGAAACCTTGTGCAATTATTTCCATCGGGAAATTCATCTCTCTTTTTGAAAAGTTATCTATAAGGGATTTTAACCTCGAGTTGGTATCAATTGAGACATCATTTGACTGAAAGTTAAAAGAAGTCCAGCTAATTTTTCCTTTTTAATATCATTTAATTTCAAATACACAATCTTCCACAAATTGATACTAGTAGTTTTACAATTTTTGTTTACTTATATGACCTCATCTTTGAAGCTCTAGTTTCAACTAGTTTGTTCAGTGGCTGTACTTCATACAGTGTTACTCGCAGTATATTTGATTTGCTGCTTCACTAAAAACACCAACTGCTGAAAACTAATTTAATCTCTGATGTGGTTGTTTTGCCCCACAAACTTTGTAATTAACGTAACTCTAAATATAAGTTTGTTCAATAAAAGGAAGTAACAAACCCAGTTCTTACTCAGAATGGAATAAGATGCAAGACAGTAAACACTTACTTTCTCCACATTGCGACAAACTTGTGAACAGAGACATATCCTGTTCTTTCTCCGCCAGCAGCACAAAATAACGGCGCTTTCCAATACAGAGGGCAGTCACAAACCTTTCAAACAAGACAAAAATAGTAAGTCAATCATCAGACAAAGAACTTCAATTTACAGCTGCAGAAATGTTGATTAAAGTGAAACAAATAGTAATGCAGTAAAGATAAAATAAGAACTGGGATTTTCACAGTAACTTCATTACAATGTTATGTAAGCTGGCTTGTGACAAATAAATAAACTTTTAACTTTTACTCAGCAAGCCAAATAGGACCTATAGAAAACAAAATTTGGCATTTTAGGCCTTGGACAATTCCTTGCAACTATTACAGATTAACGGCATTCAAAAAAGACCCGAACAAGGAAAGAGGGAGGTAAGGAACTCAAGAGAAAAGTAGACTATGACATGCTTGGGTGGAAAATAAATATTTATTATGGTGGAGGTGATATCAGCATAGTATAAGGGAACATGTTCAAAACCACCACAACAGCTGGAAATTCAAACTCAATCGATTATATAATTCTGAAATATAAATCTGTATCAGTAACGCTGACCATTAAGCCACTGAATCGTCATTAAAAATTCATCTGTCTTTCAAATCTCTTTAGGGATGGAAATCTGCTGTTCTTAGCTGGCCTGGCCAAGTGACTCCAGATCTACAACATGGTTGCCTTCTGATATGTCGAAGCAAGCCAATCAAGCTTTATTTAAAAAGGTAACTCACCGCCACTCTCAAGGGCAATTAGGGATGGGCAATAAATATTCGCCTTATCAGTGATGTGGACTTGCCATGAATGAATTTTTAAAAATGCACTACTCAAACAGGCCACCGGCCCAACTGACCTATATGCCTGTGTTTATATTTTACACAAGCCTCCTTTCACTACATCAAGCTGCTCCTTGGTAGTGTTAATGCTTCAAATACTCATGTTCCACACCACTCTTGTGTAAAATAAAATCTTCCCAAATTCTATATTTGATCTGTGTAGTGGGTTATTTTAGATCCGTATACTGGAGTTTTTCCATTTCCAATTGATTGAACCCCTTCATAATTTTAAATATCTTCATCGGGTTTCCTCAATGAGTTTTCCAGAGAAAGAGCCCCTGGGTTAATAATTTAATCCTGCCTCGTTCCTGTAGATCTTTTCCACTCTTCGTCCAGTGCCTCAATATTATACTCGTAGTATGGAGACCAGACTGTACGTGGTATTTCAAATGCTATCTAATTAGAGTTTGATATAAGTTTAGCATTATTTATTTATTTTCTTCTGGGAATGAACTCCAGTGCTTTGCACTCTTTTATAATTTGAACTTGTGTTGCTTCCTTTAAAGATTTTTCTCTGTTATTAGCAAGATTTTTCTTGCTGTTTCAATTCTGGTTGAGACTTTCTGTTCTCATCCATGGTGAGAATCATTGTGGATGAGAGAAAATTTTACTGACAAGGAATTTCCAATCTCACAGTGGACGGCACTGGAAAATCCCAGCCTCACCGTCTTTGGCCTTCTATGTTGGTCCAGTGAAGCTCAGAATAAGTTTCAGGAATAAAACCTCATTTTTCTACTCAGCACTCTGCAGCTCTCCATCCTTAATACAAACTTTAACAATTTCAGACTTTATTCGCTATTCTCATTTTCTCTCCAATAGTGTGGGATTAGTATACTGGCATTTCTGGAAATGAAGGGAAAATGTGTTGCTAACTGAGGGCTGAGGATGGGGAGTTCTCCATTACATCTCCACTGTTGGGGTGATATGTGTTATATATGTTGGGGCATGCCCTTTTAAGAGAATGAGTCAGGTGACCCAGGACTCAAGCCCCACCTTGGGTGGAGCTTGCCTGGGCAGTCTTGTGTTGACTGTGCTAAGTGAGAGTTGTGCAATAAAAACTGTTCCGTTAGCCTACGATCACTGACCTTGTGGTTTTTCGTTAGTCTTCCACATCAGACCTCAAACATAATAGTATGAACCTTGGTGGTGATCTGCTTTTTTGCTTCCATCAGTCTTGCACAAAACTGAAGCTAGATTGGTTTTCCTGACTTTTTATTCTAGTTATTTCTGTTTAGCTACTCATATCTTGTGTGTGTGACTGGTAAATGTCTAATCTTTCATACTGTGCCTCCTTTAATCTTCTGCCATTTAACAATCTCATCTCATCCACCAAGGACTTCACAGATCATTCTATCTCTCTTCCCCCGTTGCGTTTTTCCCTTTTCACTTTTCCCATGCTTTGTTCTTTTTTAAATGCAAATTTATAAAATCCATTAGCTTCAAATTCATGAAGTCCTGAACAATGGCCAAGAACTGAAATGTTGTTTTCTCAGATGCTGCCTGACCATCTGAGTATGCACAGTAAGAAGTCTCAGAACACCAGGTTAAAGTCCCACAGGTTTATTTGGCAGCAAAAACCACTAGCTTTCAGAGTACTTGCTGCTCCTTCGCCAGGTAAGTGCAAGTTCTGTTCACAAACAGGGCATAGAAAGACACAAACTCAATTTATAAAATAATGGTTGGAATGTGAGTCTTTACAGGTAATCAAGTCTCTGATTATAATGTGAGTGGAGAGAGCGTTAAGCACAGGGTAAAGAGATATGTATTGTCTCCAGACAGAACAGTTAGTTAGTGAGTTTTTGCAAGCCCAGGCAAGTCATGGGGGGAGTTACAGATAGTTTGACATGAATCCAAGGTCCTGGTTGAGGCCATCCTCGTGCACGGAACTTGGCTTTCAGTTTCTGCTCAGCGACTCCGCGCTGTCATGCGTCGTGAAGGCTGCCTTGGAAAGCACTTACGCGAAGATCAGAGGCAGAATGCCCGTGACCGCTGAAGTGTTCTCTGACAGGAAGAGAACACTGTTGCCTGGTGATTATCTAGCGGTGTGCATTCATCCGCTGTCGTAGCATCTGCATGGTCTCCGCAATGTACCACACCTCAGGAGATCCTTTCCTGCAGCATATCAGGTAGACAACGTTGACTGAGTTGCAAGAGTATGTGCCGTGTGCCTGGTGGATGGTGTTTCCACATGAGATGGTAGCATCCACGTTGATGATCTGGCAGTTTTGCAGAGGTTGCTGTGGTGGGGTTGTGTGGTGTCGTGGTCACTGTTCTCTTGAAGGCTGGGTAGTTTACTGTGGACAATGGTCTGTTTGAGGTTGTGCAGTTGTTTGAAGGCAAAAAGTTGGGTGTGGGGATGGCCTTGGCGAGATGTTCGTCTTCATCAATGACATGTTGAAAGCTCCGAAGATGATGTCGTAGCTGAGGAGAAAGTGGGTTCCCGGACGCGCGTCCTTTGTTTGAATAGAGGGGAGTACGGTAGGATGAGAGAAGAATTGGCGAATGTGGACTGGGGGAGCGCGTTGGAGGGAGGGTCTGCTGAGGAGCAGTGGAGGATCTTTAAGGAGATCTTTCTTGGTGCTGAGCAGAAATTTATTCCGATGGTCAAAAAGGACCGTAGGAGGAGAGGTAATAAGCCGTGGATAACGAAGGAGGTGAAGGAAAGTGTTAACTTAAAAGCGGAGGAATTTAGAGTAGTAAGAGTAGTGGGCGAGAAGAGGATTGGGAGAGGTTTAAATGTCAACAAAGATTGACAAAGAAGTTGATAAAGGAGGGTAGGAGAAACTATGAAGCTGGGCTAGCGCTTAATATAAAAAAGGATAGCAAGAGTTTTTATAAATATATAAAAAGGAAGAGGCTGGCTAGGGTGAACGTTGGTCCTTTAGAGGATGAGAAAGGGGACCTAGTGGTAGGGGATGGGGATATGGCTAAGGTATTGAATAACTTTTTTGTTTCTGTCTTCACGGAGGAGGACGTGAATAATTTGCCGGGTGTTAGCGATGGAAAGGTGGTAGGACTGGAGGGTCTTAATGACATTACTGATACTAGAGAGGTGGTGCTCGACAGACTGGAGGGGGCTGATTGTGGACAAGTCCCCAGGACCGGATGGAATGCATCCGAGGGTTCTGAAAGAAATGGCGGAGGTGATAGTGGATGCCTTGGTGGTTATTTTCCAGACGTCGCTGGATTCCAGGGAAGTGCCGGAAGATTGGAAAACGGCTAATGTTACGCCATTGTTTAAGAAGGGTGCCAGGCAAAAGGCGGGGAATTATAGGCCGGTTAGTTTAACGTCTGTGGTAGGTAAAATGTTAGAATCCGTCATTAAGGAGGAAATTGCGAGGCATCTTGAAGGGAATTGCTTGATAGAGCAGACGCAGCACGGTTTCATTAAAGGGAAGTCGTGTCTGACAAATTTACTGGAGTTCTATGAGGATGTGTCTAGGGCAGTGGATAGAGGAGAGCCGGTGGATGTGGTCTTTCTGGATTTTCAGAAGGCGTTTGACAAAGTACCTCACAAGAGGTTATTGCAGAAGGTCCAGGGACATGGAGTTGGGGGTAGGGCGTTAGCGTGGATAGAGGATTGGTTGTCAAATAGGACGCAGAGAGTGGGGGTCAATGGGTGCTATTCGGATTGGCGGATGGTGACAAGTGGAGTGCCCCAGGGGTCAGTGCTGGGGCCTCAGCTTTTTACCATTTATATAGATGATCTGGAGGAGGGAACCGAGTGTAGGGTGTCGAAATTTGCTGATGACACCAAGATTGGAGGAACGGCAAATTGTGCGGAGGGTGTGGAGAGTCTGCAGAAGGATCTAGATAGGCTGGGCGAATGGGCCAGGAAATGGCAGATGGAATTTAATGTTGGCAAGTGTGAGGTGGTCCACTTTGGTAGGAAGAATGGTAGGAAGGATTATTACTTACGTGGCGAAAAACTGCAGCAGGCGACGGTGCAGAGGGACCTCGGGGTCCTTGTGCATGAGTCGCAAAAACCCAACTTGCAGGTGCAGCAGGAGGTCAGGAAGGCGAATGGGATGCTGGTCTTCATAGCGAGGGGGATTGAATATGAAAGTAGGGAGGTCTTGCTGAAGCTGTATAGGGCATTGGTGAGGCCGCAGCTGGAGTACTGTGTGCAGTTTTGGGCGCCGCACCTGCGCAAAGATATTTTGGCCTTGGAGGGAGTGCAGAGGAGGTTTACTAGGCTGATGCCGGAGTTGAGGGGGTTGAGCTATGAGGAGAGGCTGAATAAACTAGGCTTGTACTCGTTAGAGTTTAGAAGAATGAGGGGAGATCTCATTGAGATGTATAAGATGATTAATGGGATGGATAGGATAGAGGTGGAGAGACTCTTCCCACTCAAAAAAGACAGTAGGACTAGGGGGCACAGCCTCAAGATAAAGGGGGGGTGGTTTAGAACAGAGTTGAGGAGGAACTTCTTCACTCAAAGGGTGGTGAATCTCTGGAATTCTCTGCCCATTGAAGTGGTGGAGGCTGCCTCGCTAAATATTTTTAAGACGCGGGTTGATGGGTTTTTGATAAGAGAGGGGATTAAGGGTTATGGGGAGAGGGCGGGAAAGTGGAACTGAGCCACGACAGATCAGCCATGATCTTATTAATGGCGGGGCAGGCTCGAAGGGCTAGATGGCCTACTCCTGCTCCTATTTCTTATGTTCTTATGTTCTCCGGGGAAATACTGGATGATGAAGGGTACTCTGTCCGCCACGTCCCGTGTTTGTCTTCCGAGGAAGTCACTGCGGTTTTTCGCTGCGGCTTGTTGGAACTGTTGATGAGTCGAGCGCCATCTTTCAGCTTCTGGAGGTGTCTATTGTGATCCTCCTCATCTAAGCAGATCCTGTGTATATGAAGGGCTTGTCCATAGAGGATGGTTTCTTTAACGTGTTTAGGATAGAAGCTGGAGAAGTGAAGCATCGTGAGGTTATCCGTGGGCTTGCGGTACAGTGAAGTGCTGAGGTTACTGTCCTTGATGGAGATGTGTGTCCCCAAGAATGCAGCCGATTCCAGAGAGTAGTCCATAGTGAGTCTGATGGTGGGATGGAACTTGTTGATGTCATCACAGTTGTTTGAATGATTGTTCACCGTGAGTCCAAAGAAAGAGTATGTCATCAATGTATTTAGTGTATCGCATCGGTTGAAGGTCCTGTGTGAAGAAGAATCCTTGTTCCAACCTGTGCATGAAGATGCTGACATATTGAGGTGCGAATTTGGTCCCCATGGCTGTTCTGTGTGTCTGGATGAAGAACTGGTTGTTGAAGGTGAAGACATTGTGGTCCAGGATGAAGCGGACGAGTTGTAAAATTGCATCTGGAGACTGGCAGTTGTCGACATTGAGTACTGAGGCAGTTGCAGCAATGCCAACTTTGTGGACGATGCTGGTGTAGAGTGCCGAGACATCCATTGTGATGAGGAGTGCTCTTGGTTCAACTGCTCCACATCATCTGAGTATGTCCCGACTTGCTGGGCGTTTCCAGCATCTGTAGTACTTTGTTTTTAAACAATTTATACAGGAAAAGAAAACTATTTGCTTCAGGTTTATGTTATATTGAATTGAGTTGCATGATTACAATTACAAAAGGAAACTATAGGTGTCAATACTATCTTTTAGCTATCTCTTGTTACTTATTTTTTTGTAAGAAAACCAACAGCTAACATTTGGTATAAGGTCTTTTAAATAATATGTGTAATGAACAGTAAGCTGAAGACAGAACTGAGCACATTCTTGGGGAAATTATACATTAAATGCCTTCTCTCTAGATGAAGTTATTTTACATTTTAGCACTTAGTGTCAGAAAGATACTGGTACGTGAACAGACAATACTAGGGGGCACACTTGGCAAATCAGTGGAATACATATGCATTCTGGGGGATACTCAAGTGTATCAGAGATTTGGAAAAAGTAAATGCAATAATCAGGACAGAATCAGGTGAAGCATAAACAGTAGGGATGGCAGAATATACACAAATCATTTGTTAATTGTTTTATCTTTGCCAATTGTATTTGTTATTTTCCTACACAATAAGAAAAGTACATACAAAGAAACATATAGAAAGACCTACAACACTGATAAAACATCTCAGTGCAGACTTACTGATGCCACTCACACAAAAATGCATCCTCATACACAAACGCCTACGTCAACTATACCTCAGTACTCAAAAAGCATAGACATTACCCACGAATAAATGCAAACTTATCCAACATGTAAATCAGACCATTTTAAGTTTCTTCTTTGTATGGACATGTTTTATTTTCCTAGTTTAATACCAAACGAGGGGCACAGAACAGAAAACATGACGCCAGCCGCAATGAGAGAACCTGGAGATTTGTCTCTGCAGCTGAACTTGAATGGAATTGAAGTAATGCAGAGAGGATTTCTGAAAACAGATTTGTCCAATCTTAAAGTAACGTTGGACTTCTGCCGTTCTTTAAACAGTAGATTTTTAAAAATTGCTCATTATTCGTTTTTTGTGTTTATTATTTCAGAGAGGCTTAATTGCCCTTAATAATAAGCTTAATTCTCCCTTAATCCTAGCCCTCTGGCTTTCTATGGACTTCAGACAATATTTATTCAACAAGTTAATAACTTAGCTAAAGCAGGTTTTATATCCGGGCAGTGGACAAAATCCATATGCTAGCAGACAATTGGTTCAGGTCACCAATTATTTCCAAAAGTTACAATGTTGTATATCAGTGTTTCCACAATTCTGGTCTCATTGCCACTGTGAAAAGTATGAGGTAATGCATTTTGGGAGGAATAATAAGACAAGGGAAGATGCAATGAATTGTCAGACCCTAGGAAGTACAGAGAATCAGAGGAACCTTGGTGTGCATGCCCGTACATCTCTGATGAGAGCAGGATAGGTAGATAAAATGGTTAAGAAGGCAAATGGAATACTTGCCTTTATTAACCGAGGCATTATATACAAGAGCAGGGAGATTATAGTGCAGCTGTATAAAATAGGGCAGAGTTGGAGTACTGTGTGCAGTTCTGGCTGCTATAGAGGAAGGAAGTGATTGCAAAAGTTCAGTGGAGATTCATAAGAACACAAGAAATAGGAGCAGTAGGAGGCCATCTAGCCCCTCGAGTCTGCCCCGCCATTCAATAAGATCATGGCTGATCTGTCGTGTCTCAGTTCCACATTCCCACCCTCTCCCCATAACCCTTAATCCCCTTGCCTATCAAAAACCTATCAACCCACGTCTTAAATATATTTAGCGAGGCAGCCTCCACCACTTCAACGGGCAGAGAATTCCAGAGATTCACCACCCTTTGAGTGAAGAAGTTCCTCCTCAACTCCGTTCTAAACCACCCCCCCTTTATCTTGAGGCTGTGCCCTCTGGTCCTACTGTCCTTTCTGAGCGGGAAGAGCCTCTCCACCTCTATCCTATCCATCCCATTCATCATCTTATACGTCTCAAGAGATCTCCCCTCATTCTTCTAAACTCTAACGAGTACAAGCCTAGTTTATTCAGCCTCTCCTCATAGTTCAACCCCTCAACTCCGGTATCAGCCTAGTAAACCTCCTCTGCACTCCCTCCAAGGCCAAAATATCCTTGCGTAAGTGCGGCGACCAAAACTGCACACAGTACTCCAGCTGCGGCCTCACCAGTGCCCTATACAGCTGCAGCAAGACCTCCCTACTTTTATATTCAATCCCCCTCGCTATGAAGGCCAGCATCCCATTTGCCTTCCTAACCACCTGCTGCACCTGCAGGCTGGGTTTTTGCGACTCATGCACAAGGACCCCGAGGTCCCTCTGCACCATTGCATGCTGCAGTTTTTCGCCATGTAATTCACCAGGATGCTGCCTGGGCTGGAGAGTGTTAGCTATCGAGAGACTGGATAGGCTGGGAGTGTTTTCTTTGGAGCACAGAAGGCTGAGGGGAGACCTGATTGAGGTGTATAAAATTATGAGGGGCAAAGATAGGGTGGATAGGAAGAAACTTTTCCCCTTAGTAGAGGGGTTAATAACAGGATTTAAGTTAAGAGGCAGGCAATTTATAGGAGATGTGAGGAAAAACATTTTCACTTACTGCCTGAAAATGTGGTAGAAACCCTCAGGACATTTAAAAGTAATTAGTGGAGCACTTGAAATGTCATAGTATACAAGGGACAAGTGCTGGAAAATGGTATTAGAATAAATAGGTGCTTTATGAGTGGCAGAGACATGATGGGCTGAAGGGCCTCTTTCTATGACTCTATTACAGAGGTGTGTGCTCATGCTGGAGAGGCTACAGAAGGGATTTAAGAGGATGTTGGCAGGATCAGTAAAGCTTGGCTATGACAATGGAGGAAGCTAAGAGCAGATTAATTGAGGTCAATAAAATTTAGGGGAATAAAATAAGAAGATTCTCCTTCACTGACAGGTCAACAAACAGACGCAGAGATTCAAAGTAATTTGCAGAAGAACAAGACGGGAGTCAAGAAGAAAATCTTTCACCCAGAGGTGCAGCAGATAACTACGAGAACAAATGGAATGGGTGGACGGTAGGTGACATTACAAAGCCTAAAGTTAAGGAGAGGGTACAGGTAAGGGTGGACGCCGAGGATGTCCCAACAATAAAGGGAGTAGGGGGCGTGAGTATGAATAGGGTCTGGGGAAGGCTGGGATGAAGGCACTTTATCTGAATGCACGAAGCATTCGGAATAAAGTGGATGAGCTGGTGGCGCAGATCGACACAAATGGATATGATCTGGTGGCCATTACAGAGACGTGGCTGCAAGGTGACAGGGACTGGGAGCTGAATGTCCAGGGGTATCAAGTGTTTAGGAAGGATAGGAGGGAGGGAAAAGGGGGGAGCATAGCTCTGCTGATTAAGGATAGCATCAGGGTGGTAGCAAGGGATGATATTGGAGCCAAGGAGCAGAAAGTGGAATCGTTGTGGGTGGAGATTAGGAACAGCAAAGGGAGGAAGACGCTGGTGGGTGTCACCTATAGACCCCCGAATAATGATCTGGAGGTGGGGCGGGCTGTTAACGCGCAAATAAGTGCGGCGTGCAGGAATGGGACGGCCATAGTTATGGGGGATTTCAATCTGCATATTGATTGGTCGACCCACGTTGGACGCGGTTGGCTCGAGGAGGAGATCTTGGAATGCTGCCGGGATAGTTTCCTTGAACAGTGTGTGTTGGAGCCGACGAGGGAGTGAGCTATCTTGGATCTGGTGTTATGTAATGAGGCGGGTAGAATCAGGGACCTTGCAGTGAAGGATCCTCTTGGGGAGAGTGATCATTGTATAGTGGAGTTTCTGGTGCAGATGGAGGAGGAGAAAGTGGGTTCCCAGACATGCGTCCTTTGTTTGAACAGAGGGGAGTACGGTAGGATGAGAGAGGAATTGGCGAATGTGGACTGGGGGAGCGCATTGGAAGGTAGGTCTGCTGAGGAGCAGTGGAGGATTTTTAAGGAGATCTTTCTTGGTGCTCAGCAGAAATTTATTCCGATGGTCAAAAAGGACCGTAGGAGGAGAGGTAATAAGCCGTGGATAACGAAGGAGGTGAAGGAAAGTGTTAACTTAAAAGCGGAGGCGTTTAGAGTAGCTAAGAGTAGTGGGCGAGAAGAGGATTGGGAAAGGTTTAAATGTCAGCAAAGATTGACAAAGAAATTGATAAAGAAGGGTAGGAGAAACTATGAAGCTGGGCTAGCGCTTAATATAAAAAAGGATAGCAAAAGTTTTTATAAGTATATAAAAAGGAAGAGGCTGGCTAGGGTGAACGTTGGACCCTTAGAGGATGAGAAGGGGGACTTAGTGGTAGGGGATGGGGAAATGGCTGAGGTCTTGAATAACTTTTTTGTTTCTGTCTTCACGGAGGAGGACGTGAATAATTTGCCGGGTGTTAGCGATGGAAAGGTGGTAGGACTGGAGGGTCTCAATGACATTACTGTTACTAGAGAGGCGGTGTTGACAGACTGGAGGGGGCTGATTGTGGACAAGTCCCCAGGACCGGATGGAATGCATCCGAGGGTTCTGAAAGAAATGGCGGAAGTAATAGTGGATGCCTTGGTGGTTATTTTCCAGACGTCGCTGGATTCCGGGGAAGTGCCGGAAGATTGGAAAGCAGCTAATGTTACGCCGTTGTTTAAGAAGGGTGCCAGGCAAAATGCGGGGAATTATAGGCCGGTTAGTTAAACGTCTGTTGTAGGTAAAATGTTAGAATCCGTCATCAAGGAGGAAATAGCGAGGCATCTTGAGGGGAATTGCTTGATAGAGCAGACGCAGCACAGTTTCGTTGAGGGGAAGTCGTGTCTGACAAATTTACTGGAGTTCTATGAGGATGTGTCTAGGGCAGTGGATAGAGGAGAGCCGGTGGATGTGGTCTTTCTGGATTTTCAGAAGGCGTTTGACAAGGTACCTCACAAGAGGTTATTGCAGAAGGTTAGGGGACATGGAGTTGGGGGTAGGGTGTTAGCGTGGATAGAGGACTGGTTGTCAAATAGGAGGCAGAGAGTGGGGGTCAATGGGTGCTATTCGGATTGGCGGTTGGTGACTAGTGGAGTGCCTCAGGGGTTGGTGCTGGGGCCTCAGCTATTTACCATTTATATAGATGATCTGGAGGAGGGAACCAAGTGTATGGTGTCGAAATTTGCTGATGACACCAAGACTGGTGGAACGGCAAATTGCGCGGAGGGTGTGGAGAGTCTGCAGAAGGATCTAGATAGGCTGGGCGTATGGGCCAGGAACTGGCAAATGGAATTTAATGTTGGCAAGTGCGAGGTGGTCCACTTTGGTAGGAATAATGGTAGGAAGGATTATTACTTACGTGGAGAAAAACTGCAGCAGGCGATGGTGCAGAGGGACCTCGGGGTCCTTGTGCATGAGTCGCAAAAACCCAGCCTGCAGGTGCAGCAGGTGGTCAGGAAGGTGAATGGGATGCTGGCCTTCATAGCGAGGGGGATTGAATATAAAAGTAGGGAGGTCTTGCTGCAGCTGTATAGGGCATTGGTGAGGCCGCAGCTGGAGTAGTGTGTGCAGTTTTGGGCGCCGTACTTACGCAAGGATATTTTGGCCTTGGAGGGAGTGCAGAGGAGGTTTACTAGGCTGATGCCGGAGTTGAGGGGGTTGAGCTATGAGGAGAGGCTGAATAAACTAGGCTTGTACTCGTTAGAGTTTAGAAGAATGAGGGGAGATCTCATTGAGACGTACAAGATGATGAATGGGATGGATAGGATAGAGGTGGAGAGACTCTCCCCGCTCAGAAAGGACAGTAGGACTAGGGGGCACAGCCTCAAGATAAAGGGGGGGGGGGGGGGCGGTTTAGAACGGAGTTGAGGAAGAACCTCTTCACTCAAAGGGTGAATTCTCTGCCCGTTGAAGTGGTGGAGGCTACCTCGCTAAATATTTTTAAGACGCGGGTTGATGGGTTTTTGATAAGAGAGGGGATTAAGGGTTATGGGGAGAGGGCGGGAATGTGGAACTGAGCCACGACAGATCAGCCATGATCTTATTGAATGGCGGGGCAGGCTCGAAGGGCCAGATGGCCTACTCCTGCTCCTATTTCTTATGTTCTTATGAATTTTGTACTTCACTGTTAGAGGGATGGAGTTTAAAAACAGGAAGGTTATGTTGCAGCTGTATCAGGTGCTGGTGAGGCCACACCTAGCGTACTGTGTAGAGATTTGGTCTCCTTACTTGAGAAAGGATCTACTAATACTGGAGGATTGCAGAGGAGATTCACTAGGTTGATTCCGGAGTTGAGAGGGCTGGCTTATGAGGACAGATGGAATAGACTGGGACTATACTCATTGGAATTTAGAAGAATGAGGGGGTATCTTATTGAAACATAAAACTTATGAAGGGAATAAGATAAGATAGAAGGAAGGTTGTTTCCACTGGTAAGTGAAACTAGAACTAGGGGGCACAGCCTCAAAATAAGGAGGAGCAGATTTAGGACTGAATTGAGGAGAGACTTCTTTCTTACTTCGCCCAGTGAAGCAATTGAGGCTACATCATTGAATGATTTTAAGGCAAAGATAGATTGGTGTTTGAATAATAAAGGAATTAAGGGTTATGGTGAGAGGCGTGTAAGTGGAGCTGAGTCCACGAAAAGATCAACCCTGATCTTGTTGAATGGCAGAGCAGGCTTGAGGGGCAAGATGCCTACTCCTGTTTCTAGTTCTTACGTTCTTAAGTGATGGGAGTATGAAACTCATCACCTGAAAGGATGGTAAAGGCAGAAGCCCTCCTTGTAATTTAGTAGCACTTGAATATGCACTTAAGCGCTGTAACCTAAATGGCTACAGGCCAACAGCAGGGTTAGGCTGGATAGCTCTTTTTCAGCCAACACAGACAGAATGGGTCAAGCGGCCTACTTCTGCGTCATAAATTTGTACGATTCTACGTGAGGGTAGAAACAGAAAATACTAAGCTCTCTTATGTTCACTTCGATATGCAATACAATTCATTCAGAAACAAGCAAAATTACAGCAACAGTCAAGATCCCTTCTTGGAAAGTCTAGTACAAAATATTGAAAAAGCGCAATAAGTTGACACAGCTCCATTGAACAGACGTCACCAGAAATCTGAATCTGAAAGCGGAGGAAGAAATTTAAATTGGCAACCATTTCTTCATTAACTTGCTTGAAATGGGCAGATTTGCTTTATTCTCCAAGGAATGCAAGGAGAAAGCTAATGACAACCATGGCAAAGTAGGGGAGGTTGCCACCATTAAAAGACACGATAAGTGAATTCTCCTATATTTAGGATACCAGGGCTTTCTCACAAATCACTTGCATTAAACTAATTAGGACTGGTCCTCAAAATATCTCTCACCACTTTATCAAGGACTTTGGACGGACGGTGCAATTGCTCCACCCACCCACATTCTGTCACAACTAAAAGGTCCCCCTATAAGTTTCCAGTAGCAAAGATTACATGTGATTATAATACATGGGAACAAATAGGAGAAGGACAGAAGGGTATAGGAGGAAAGAGGATACTGAATAATCCCACTCCAATCCAAAAACTAAATTGCATCAAGACAACCCAAAAATGGTGTTACACGTTGCTCATATCAAACCAATATTACCAAACTACACAAAAGTGAAAAAAGTACTTGCTTTTGCAATTTTTCCCATGTCTTCCAGAGTCGCTCTTTCATTTTCAAATTGTGTGTAGGCATTTTCTATCCTGGCAATGACTGCATCAACATTAAGAGTTCTTTTTGGGCAACCTTGAGGGAAATAAAACTTTGGGATGCACTCACTCAGTGCTGGAGGCAAGGGATTCTCTTTCTTTGCTTGAACCTGCAAAAATAGGTATGAAATATTTAGCTTAAAAATACACGCAATAAAGCAATCAGCCATCAAATTTTCTATTTTCACAGATCATAAATAATCTGGCACATAACAGACTCTACCCTATCATTTAATCTTCGGAGGAATGAATCTGCATAAACACTCCCCAGTAAGTATTGGTTCAGTGTAGTTACATTCTTCCTCAGTCTGAAATATATGGGTTCAAGTCCATTCCAAAGACTGCAACATAAAATCTCATACCAGTGCAGCAGAGCAGTGTTGCGATGTCAGATGTGCTGTCTTTCAGATGTCTCCGCCTGGCATCTGAATACAAGAGGATTACATTCTTACCTGGCTTTTTGGATCCATGGTGGATCCTGGATGAATTGGCTAGAAGGTTTAAAGACAAAGGTTAGTTGGTATGGGATTAGGGGTTGGCCAGAGTTGGTACAAAGTTGGCACAGGGCTACAAGGGATCAAGGGAAAAGGGGTATAAGTTGGTATAGATGGTACGAAGGGTCTTGAAGTGGTGGATGGGGCATAAAATGGCACAGAGGGGTCACAGTGGGTGGGTGATGGGTGAGAAGTTATAAGTGGCTAACTACTTTCATCACAATCAGGACAAAGTTCTAGGGCACCAAGGCTGTCCTTTGACCAAGCCTATCTTGGCATTCAGCAGCCTGTGGTTGCCTGCAAACATCGAGCCTGAGACTGGTTCAGTGAGATGTAAAATTTCCTGACTCTGCACACTTGCCTCAGGAACAAAAATGTGGGCCTGTGATCAACCCTTCTCCTATACTTCAAAAAAATGGCAATGCAATAGGCAAAGACCAAAAGGACTAAAATTTACAAAACTTAGGCATGGTGGCACAGTGGTTAGTACTACTGCCTCACAGCTCCAGGAACCTGGGTTTGATTCCAGACAGATAACTGTGTGGAGTTTGCATGTTGTCCCCATATCTGCATGGGTTTCTTCGCACAGTCTAAAGATGTGCAGGTTAGGTGAATTGGCCATCCTAAATTGCCCCTTAGTGTCCCAGATGTGTAAGTTACGGGGGTATATGTGTGGGGTTATGGGGATAGGCCCGAGTAAGATGCTCCATCAGCGAGTCGATGCAGACTCATGGGCCAAATGGCCTCTTGCGCACTTATGTAGGGATTCTACGGTAATATTTCTGCAGCTCAGCAGTTATACAAATGGGAGTAGATTCTGCACCTAGTGCACTTTGGGCAGATAAGTGACAGATGGAATTTAACCCTGAAAAGAGATACACTTTGGAAACAGTAATTTGACAAGGAAGCACTCAATAAATGGTAGGACACTGGGAAGTTCTGTGGAACAAAAGGACTGTGGCATGTTTCTCCACAGATCTCTGAAGGCAGAAGGGCATGTTTGTTGGGATTTGAGAAAGGCACATGGGACACTTGCCTTTATCAATTGAGGCATAGTTTACAAAGGCAGAGAAGTCATGTTGGAATTGTATAGAATTTTGGTGAGGCCACAGCTAGAATAAAGTGTGTAGTTCTGGTTCCCAATAAAGGAAGGATGTGATTGCACTGGAGGGTGTGCAGAGGGAATTCATCAGGATGCTGCCTGGAATGGAATATTTAAGTTATGAAGAGAGAAGACTGAGGGGCGACCTGATTGAGGTGTACAAGATTACAAGGGACATAGACAGAGTAGATAAGGAGCACTGTTCCTCTTAGTTGAAGGATCAGTCACAAGGGGACACAAGTTGAAAGTGAGGGGCGGGAGGTTTAGAGGATGTCAGGAAAAATTATTTTATCCAGAGGGTGGTGATGGTCTGGACTGCTGCCTGGGAGGGTGTTAGAGGCGGCTTGCCTCACATCCTTCAAAACATTCTGGATGAGTACTTGGCACCTGATAACATACAGGACGACGGGCCAAGTGTTGGTAGATGGAATTAAGTGGGAGTTCAGGTGTTTCTAATATGTTGGTGTGGATTCGATGGGTTGAAAGGCCTCTGCTGCGCTGTATGATTCTATGATTTTAAAACATGTTTTACAAGCTTACATCCACCCTATACAATAATATGCCATGTAGCGCATGTGCATAACAGAATATGCGAAGACTTGTGTAAAAAGGAGAGAAACGGAGTAAATTTGTGCTGCTGTAGGTATTTCTCAACTCTATTGTATACCATGCTTGGAGTTACAACATATCTAGAGCACTAAACCAATGTTAAAAAATAGAAAATGTAAACAAACAAAATAGTTTAAACGTACTTCCTTATCACTAGGTTGGATAAAAATGTTAAGGAAAAGGTTGTAAGAATCTTGTGGGAAGCTGGATATATTCAAATAAAGAGAAAGATCATGCTTTCTTCACAGATTTAACTGATTTCCAGTAATGATATGCATTTTTCCCTTTTCTGCTTCAAAAGCAAATTACACGTACTGAAAACTGGAGGCAGATACGAAGGCTAGCAGAGCACAGTCAAGCCAAACTATTTTTGAACTGCCAGATAAAGATAACAGTGAAAGTCAAATTAGGATTTACATTTCATGGCTGACATTAGTGTAGAAAAAGGTTACAGAAATCTAATGCTTCACAGATGCACAGATAAACTGGTGTCAAAGAGGGAAAGATTATGAATGTTGATGCACATATATAGATATTTTATAAGGCAGTGAGTGGGAGAACAAACATTTTCAGTTTCAGGCAGCCAGTACACAAAACAAAATTCTTGCATGTCCAAAGAATGATCACACACTGTAAACTTCCTGAAAGCTCTTCAGCTGCTACAGAAAACCCCAAAAGGATGCATTCTGCAATCCAATCCAATCTGTATCAGGTTTAACAGACAACTGTCTGAAATGACAAGCATGCAGTTTTCTATTTACACTGTACGTGCACAAGTGTTCTTTCACCATTGAGAAGCCAGATAAAATACTTAGTGGAATTATTTACCAAGAATTTAAATACTGTTCACAAAAGCTGTTTTTCCCATACAACTTGGGAGAGAAGCAGCAAGTTTCCCTTTTGGCCAACATTCCTCGCTCAAAGTATCAAAAGCAGATCAACTTGTTACTCATCTCACAAGAAACAACACCAAGCATTGAACATTACCTCTGTCAACCACAAAGCTCAATGGGGTGTCCTTCTCAAATTTGGCTGCCCTCAGAAATTTATCTCCATCGATGACATGTATACCATGATCCTTATCATCCAGCAAGCACTACCCCTATCTCAATTAAAACTGGGGTCAAACAAGGCTGTGTTATTGCCCAATTCTCTTCTCCTCTTCTCCATTTTCGTCACTGCAACCCTCAGCATCAGTAAATTACCCACAGACATGCTGTTGATCTACAAAACAGGCGGGAAACTGTTCAACCTACACGACGTTTAATCTGAAGCCAAAACCACTCCAACCTCAAATCATACAGATTCAGTATGCAGATAACACGTGTGTGCATTTATTCAGAAACTGAGCTCCAGACCGGTGTTGACTCTTTCTCCAAAGCAAGTGAAAAACTGAATCTTTCATGAAACAACTGAAAACTAAAAAATCCTCTTCCAACCAGCAAAAGGTCTCACTCACCCACCCCCCAAACGATTTAGATCACTGACCAGATCCTGAAAAACATGGGCCATTTTCCAGGTCTTGGGAACCTGCTCTTGAAGGCGGCAGACATAGACAATGAAATTCATCATCATCTCAATGTACTAGCTCAGCCTCTGGCTGACTGAGGGAAGAGAATTTGAGGACCAGACAGTAAAGTCATGGTTTACCTGATAGCAGTGATCCCTGAGTTCCGATATGGCTCGGAGACTTGGATGACTTATGGCTGGCACCTCAAAACACTGCAGGTGTACCGCCAGAGGTGCCATGAGAAGAACCTCCAAATCCAATGACAAGAAATGCAGTCCAACACCAGCAGCCATTTAGGTGCTAATCACTTAAAGCCAACTGGACAGGGCAGGACGCGTCACGTGGCTGATATCAGACTCTTAAAGCAACTATTCTTGAAATACTGCTGCAGCAGGAAACTCAAAAGACGACAGTGAAAAGGTTTTAGTTTTTTTTAAAATTTGTTTGTGGTGCATGAGTGTCGCTGGCTGGGCCAGCATTTATTGCCCATCCCTAGTTGCACCTGGAGGGCAGTTAAGAGTTAACCACATTGCTGTGGTTTTGGAGTCACATATAGGCCAGACCAGATGAGGAAGGCAGATTTCCTTCCCTAACAAACATTAGTGAAACAGATGTGTTTTTCCAGCAATTGACAATGGTTTTGTGCTCATCAGTAGATTCTTAATTCCACATTTTTAAAACTTGAATTCAAATTCCACCATCTGCCGTGGCGGGATTCAAACTCAGGTCTCAGAGCATTAGCTGAGTTTCTGGATTAACAGTCTGACAATAGTACACTAGGCCATCACTTCCCCAAAGCATCCCTGAAGTGATCAAGCATATCCAATGACCCATTGGAGGCCCTAGCTTGTGACCAAACAAAATGGAAAGGCTCATTCAGGATTGTACAGGTGAAGTTGAGACATCAGAGGGAACGCACAAACCTTCAAAAAATCCATCTACCCGATCTTTCAAGCACAACCTGCCCAGAGATGAGGCAGAAGCTGTAGATCATTCACTAGACTCATCAGGCATTTCAGAACCCATGTGGAAGGGTTAATATCAATGAATGAAGTGGTGTTCCTCTATGAATTGAGTACAGCAGAATTCCCCTAGGAAGCTGCTATGAAGTTGTCTCTGCGCAGTTACAGATGAGCTGCATAAACAAGATGAACAAGGTACGATAGAACAGGAGCTCTGATAAACAAGGAGAATAGCCATAACTGCCAAGGTCTGTAGATGTGGATGTTTGAATGGCGTAACTACGCAGGCCTGATTAATTAATTAATTAGAATTAGACACACATATAGAGGCCATAACTGGTTAAATATATTCACCTGACATAAATGAAGTAATCAGAACTATTAGTTGCAATTGGATATCAATGACTTCAGAACAAAAGTAAACTTGTAATTGGTTATCTTATAGGCAATTTGCATAAATCAAAAATATAATTGCTCATGCAACGTATACTCAAGAAATCTGTGTACCACCTTGTGGAAGCAAACTTTCCTGCAATAGCTTTCAGTTTAAAACTGAAAATCTTTGCCTGGTCTCACGAGGAGAGTGAAGTACAGAGCTGGAGAGTAGAGGTGAGGTTCCCTAAAAGAATAGTGACGAGGATGGGATCTGCTTAGGCCACTTGTGAAGACAATACTACGGTTTAAGAATATCATCTTTGATTATACTGCTAACTGAATACTGTTACAAATCAGCAGCTGATTAAAAGATCCGAACCAAGAGTAGACCAGATGAAGGCAACGAGGGAGAATCAAAGTTGTGAACTGAGTGGTCAGTAAACTACGGGTGAGCCCAGAGCAGTCAGAGTATTGTGGGCACAAGAAAAGGCAAAACAAAAGTACCAAGTTGTGAAATTGTCCCTTGAGTCATAGCGTCAAATGCCGATAAGACAAATGCCAAAAAGGTGGAATTCGAGTTCGTTACCAAATGCAGAGTGAAGGATCATGTTCCTACACATTACTTGGAAAAAAACTGTAAATCTAATTGGGAAATTGCAAAACAAAGGGTGGATTCCAACTGACACCCCTCTGCACAGTACAAAGTGATGAAATCAGTGAGAAAACATTGTGCCTTTCTTGAACTTGTATTTACAGCAAACAAGCTCATTCACCACAACTGACCCAGGAACAGTTAAAGATGTGAAGTAAATAGAAAAGTTAATGTCTTTATTGTTGTGTTTGTTCAATAAGAAAATCTCATTCGTAATACTGAGTTTCTGTTCAAGTTGTCAAGGCTAGAGATAAGCTTGGCAGTGATCCAATTTGAAGTTTTCAAAACATCAGAGTTTTATAAAAAAGGAACTGTTAAAATTTCTTTAAAACTTGGTTAAGTAGCGAACATTGAAACTGAAAATGTATTTATAGGAGAAAAGGAAAAAACAAAAGAGATAAAGCTGAGGAATTTATATAAAGTGACGTATTTGCATGCCAAGTTTCTCTGCCCTTTAGAAAAGTTAACTCTTCAGCAGACAGTTCATTTGTTTTCAGATTGCCTGGAAACAATGTTTTCCTTCACTTCCCTTGCATTAAGTTGATCTTTACACACCCTGGCTATGACTGTAAGATTATATTCTGCACTGTCTTCTTTCCTTCTCTATGAATGGTATGCTTTGTCTGTACAGCAAGAACCAATACTTTTCACTGCATACTAGTGAATACATGTGACAAATAAAAATCCCTGGAGCTCACGATCTGGGGATTGTTTTGACACCCTTAACTTTATCGTACTATAGGAGTCCATATTTCTAGGAGTGTCTGGTATTGAAAGTGTGCCAGTGCAAGGTGGAAAGCATTGTCGGGAGAAGTGTGGAATAAGTACGAGAATTTTATGTTTCACATCATCCCCAGATAAAGAGCAAAGATTTTGCTTTTAGGATTGAATCAGCAAAGAATAGGTGATGCTTATAAAAATCAGGCATTGGAAATTGGCTTAAATGGAACAAAAAAAAAGTTATAATAAAAGAGAAGGGAGGATTTTTTTAAGCTAGAGATTGTGAGCTTGTAGTGCTCTTGTCTCAGCTATAACAGAGAATCCTGAGAATTAACTGTTTAAAGTTACAAGCTGAGAGAATCATTTATGGACACTTGTATATTTGCGTTACTGCTGTTTTGGGCTACATTTGTGAAGGTTTATTTTTAACCTTGAGTTTTTAATTATAGGCATTTTGGAAGTTTAAAAACAGAACCACAATTCATGTTGAAGCATGTGCTTTCTTCTCTGCTTGCGTATGGATGATATTTGTGTTGCATGCTTCAAGTTTTAATTTTTACTGTCTGATATTGTGGTTTTGTGATAGTCATTTAAATAGGTCAAACATAATTCTAGGTCATTTTGATAAACATGTGAGAATTTTAACCTAGAAACACATTCACACATGTAACAATTAGTTCTAATTTGGTAGTATTGGTTGAAATTTGAGATATTCGAAATGATTATGACCAAATCTGTGTTGGATTAATCTGGGGTTAAAACTTCTTCTCAGGTTCAAAGTGTTATTCCTTATTGGCACAATGAAAAAGGAACATTGGGATTGGATACTGAAAGAAAGGTGAAAAAGAGAGTGTGTTAAATAAAAGTGAGTCCTGAACTGTGTTTTTGTTAGATTAAAAAAGGGTGGTGATATGACATCTGAGAATTTTTACCCTGCCCCTTCTCAAACTAGCGAGAATTAACTCTAACAGCTTCTCACAAGAAGCTCAACACAGATGAAGATATACTGATACTTTTACAGGAATTACAAAATTTTAAGTCTCTGAATTGTCAGATATGTTCAGATGAATTAACCCATTTTGCCCCAAGCAAAATGGATCCTTGTGTTTTGCTTTACTGGTAACTGCAAGTGGAACAAGACTTGCAGTAGCTCCAACAACAGGAAGAATTTATTTACAGACTTTCAATATCGCAGCAATTGTCATTGAACCAGAACGAAAGCAAGTCATCCTCGTACCCAAGGGACTATCTAAGAAGATAATTTGTGACCACTGCTGCAGTATATTGGTTGTCAGTGCTGGCTACATAAGAGTCACTGTGCTTCAAAATTTAGTGAACTTTTCAAATTCCCTCTCTACTTGTTTGCTAAGTTCAAAAAACCATTGCTATACTAAGGTCACAGCATTCAAATACAAAATCCTACATTTTATTGAATGACTTATTTATTTTGGTCGATACATGTCCTTAATATTCCTGCACAAATTAAGCATTTATCAGCAAATACAAAATATGTGCTGACTGTGGAGGAATGATCACACCCAAAAAATTCTGGTTGTCTTATATTGACAATGATATCCACCCCAAGACAAATCCATATTCCAAGATCAATTCTGCAGTCAGATTTAAAGATTTCCAGGACAAACTGAAGTCAGATTTAGATCTTACTCCATTCTCTTTTGCAACATTAAACAAAGACTATTCCACCTTTTTAAAAAGGCACAGCCCATTCTGTTGTTAAGGAGGCAGGCAAGCTCTAAATGACCCATGGTAATTAAGTTGGAGTAGACCACTTTCACATGCTGCATTCCAGTATATTTCTGGCCACTGGAAATATACTAGGTTCTGATAGTATATCCATATATTGTTTTTTCACATTGTGCAGAATACAGTTGGCCACTTCAATAAAGTAAACCTTTAGACAAAAGCTGAACTGCAAATATAGATGTACAAGATGCAATGGACACAACAGCAACCACTTCCTGGCAAAACATTCCATACTCCAATAATTCTCAACATTAAGAAATTTCTTCTTGCCTTTATCCCTCAATCTCTTGGTTCCTTGTCATTGACTCTCCAAGGAATGAGTGTGAGGCAAGTGAGCAACAGATTAACTATAATAAGCTCCCAAAGTTTCACAGCATGCTTAAGCAAAGTTACCTTCATGGTTCATGTTCCTGTTTATAAAGACCAAATGATTTCCAGAACTACTTTTCTCTGGCAGAAAATATTTTGCTGTGTATTATTTTTTCAAAAGGTTTTTGCTCAATGTTCCATTGAAGTTGATAACGTAGATACAAATATCAAAGCATCATTTTATGATGGTTTACTTCTCAAGTTTTGTATCTGCAGGAGGCAAGGAGCAAAGACAGCATTGAATCCCAAGTAAAGAAACTCTCATTTCCTAGAATGGATATTGATCACTACTGCCAAAACACTTACTACTTGGGACAAGCTGAAATATTTTGATTTCTTCCTGATAAGACAGGTTTGAAGATGGGTTGTATAATGAACCCACATGGTCAGTATTGGGCCCCCTTTTGAGAGATTTTGACTTGTAATCAGGAGTAAGTATTGAAAAATTGCTGATCACAAAGGCAACAGATTTGCTAAAAAGCTTGGTTGACTGGAAAACGGTGTTTTATATATTGGCAGAAAATAAAGTACTAGAGAAAACTCTACAGGAAAGATGGAAGGAATAGGTAGAGATGGAAGGAATAGGTAGAGATGGAAGGAATAGGTAGAGATGGAGATTCTCACAATATCTTGATTGCACAGTTGTAGATAATATTGATAGTATTTCAAATTTTAGAAATACGGACAGTTTTTTTTTAAATGCAATGGTTAGGCCAGTTATAAGACTACACAATTTTAGGTGCCCCATTACAGAAAGGAGATTAAACCCAGAGAACATACAGCATAGGTTCCCAGGAAGGTCTAATACAGATAAGAAATATACAGTAAATGGCAGGATCCTTAAGAGTATTGATAGGCAAAGTGATTTGGGCATACAAGTACACAGGTCACGAAGTGGCAATACAGGTGGAGAAGGTAGTCAAGAAGGCATACGGCATGCTTGCCTTCATCGGCCAGGGCACCAAGTTTAAAAATTGGCAAGTCATGTTACAGTTATATAGAACCATAGTTAGGCTGCACTTGAAATATAGTGTTCAATTCTGGTCACCACATTTCCAGAAGGATGTGGAGGCTTTGGAGAGGGTACAGAAAAGATTTACCAGGACATTGCCTGGTATGGTGGGCATTAGCTATGAGGAGAGGTTGGTGAACTTGGTTTGTTCTCATTGGAACGACGGAGGTTGAGGGGCGACCTGATAGAAGTCTACAAGATTGAGAGGCACGGACAAAGTGGATAGTCAGAAGCTTTTTCCCAGTGTGGAAGAGTCAATTACTACAGACACTGGTTTAAGGTGCAAGGAGCAAGGTTTAAAGATGTACAGGCAGATTTTTTATACAGTAATGGGTGCCTGGAACTCGTTGCTGGAGGAAGTAGGGAAAGCAGATACAGTAGTGACTTTTAAGGGATGTCTTGACAAATCCATGAATAGGATGGGAATAGAGCGATATGGTCCCTGGAAGGTTTGGGGGTTTGAGTTAAGTTGGGCAGCATGGTCGGTGCAGGCTTGGAGGGCTGAAGGGCCTGTTCCTGTGCTGTAATTTTCTTCGTTCTTTAAATGCTAGAGATTGAAAACTGTAGTTATGGAGAGAGTAGAGATTTCGAACTATTTACAATTGAGCAGAGAAAACCTAAAACATGAATGACTGACCTCTATCTCAAAGTAACAAATGACTGAGTATGGCATCAAGGAGCCCTAGCAAATTTGAAGTTAAGGGAAATCAGGGAAAAACTCTGCACGAATTGGACTCATGCCTAGCACAAATAAAGACGGTTGTGGTTGAAGATGGAGGCTAATCATCTCAGTCTCAGGACAGCAGTGCAGAAGTTCCTCAGGGTAGTGTACTAGGCCCAACCATCTTCAGCTACTTCATTAATGATCTTCCTTCCATAAGGCCAGGAGCAAGAATGTTTGCTAATGATTGCAGCCTTCAGTACCATTTGTGGTTCCTCACTAACTGAAGCAGTCCTTATCCATAGCTAGCACGATCTGGATAACATTTAGGTTTGGGCTTATTAAACTGCAAATAATATTTGCACCACACAAGGCATTGACCGTCTCCAACAAGAGACAATTTAACCATCTCCCATGACATCCAACAACATTACCATTGCTGAATCTCCACCATCAACATCCTGGAGGAATGCTATGGATCAGCCATATAAATACTGTGGTGACTTGAGCAGGTCAGAGACTGAGAATTCTTTGCCACATAACCGTTACCCATCATCTACAAAGCACAAGTTTGGACTGTGATAGAATTGCACAGTGGTCAGCACTGCTGCTTCACAGCTCTAGGGACCTGGGTCCCATTGCTGGCTTGGGTCACTGCCTGTGTGGAGTTTGCACATTCTGCTTGTGTCTGTGTGGGTTTCCTCCGGGTACTCCGGTTTCCTCCCACATTCCAAAGATGTGCGGTTAGGTTGACTGGCCGTGCTAAAATTATCCCTTAGTATCTTAAGATGCGTATGATAGAGGGATTAGCCGGTGAATACTGGGGTAGGGGCTGGGTGGAATTGTGGTTGGTACAGACTCGATGGGCCAAAGGGCTTCTTTCTGTACTGTAGCGATTCTATGAGCTATGATAATACCCTTCACTTACTAGGATGAGTGCAGTTCCAATAACAAAAGAAGCTTGACGCCACCCAGGGAAAAACAACCAGCTTGATGGCACCCAACCACCATATTAAAATAATCCCACCCTTAGGTTCCAGCACACAGTGGCAGCAGTGTGCTTCATCTACAAGAAGGATGTCAACTTCCAAACCTGCAAAATTCTACCAACTAGAAGGACAAGGGAAGCAGATGCATGAGAATACCACCACCTATAAGCCACAAATCATCCTGACTTGGAAGTATATGACTGTTCTTTTGCTGGGTTGAAATTTGGAACTCTCTTCATTGCAGGCACTTTGGGTGGACCTACACCAAGTGGATTGCAGACGTTCAAGAAAGTGGCTTATCACTTTGTCAAAGAGAATTCAGGATGGGCAACAAATAATGTGCGATGCTTACACTGTATGAAAAAAATGGAGATTGCTTCACTGAATTGGATTCTGCCCACAAACCTAAACCCAACCTTTCCAAGACTCAGACACACACACATGCAGGATTTCATTATTCCCCTTGTAACAGTGTAGGAGACCAACAAGTATATTTAATGAGAACTTCAGGAACAACATCTCATTTGACTCTGAAACACTCAGCACTAAACACGTATTTGAATAAATTCTGATTTTAACTGTTGTGTTCATTTTCTGGCCTATTTCTCCAACCCCTCCATTTTAGGGTGTTCTACTTTCCCAAGCTTAGTCATTTTCGTGTCCTTTTATTGCTTGGTGCCACTTCTCTGCCTTAGACAGATCATCTTTCTGGATCAAATCTCACCTTTCTATGCTTAAAAAAAGCTATCTGCCACTCATTAAACATATTAATTGCTTCTGTGACAGAAGTCAGGAGTCCTGGCTCTTCTACTTGTGTTTTTTGTTTCTCCCTCACTTTCTTCAATTCCATAAAAACACCTAATTGATATTTGTTTCCAACAATTACAGCACAGTAATCAGCTGAGTGGCACCAAAATCCATACAGCGATTAGATTTAATTTACAGATTCCAGAATATTAGAGATAAAAATAAGGCAAAAAGTAAACTTTTCAGCAATTAAAAGAAAAATTCTCATGAAACTTGCACATCACTGGCAACGCCAGCAATTGTTGCCCAACCCAGATAATCTTAAGAAAGTGCTGATGAGCTGCATGCTTGAACCACTGCAGTCCATGTGGTGTAAGTACACCCATACCACTGTTAGGAAAGGTTTTGCAGAATTTTGACCCAGTGACAGCAAAAGAATAGCGATACAGTTCGCAGTCAGAATGGTGAGAAGCTTAGAGGGGAACTTGCAACTCCCAATCCCGCTGAGGTCACTAAGCTTCCAATTCTGATGAACATTCAAAGTTTGACGAGAAGTATCTTGGCCAATATTTATCCCTCAAATCGACTAAACAAGAAATAAAGGAGGGTATTAAATTAAAAGCTGATGCATTCAGAGCGGCTAAAAATAGTGGGCAATTAGAAGATTGGGAAAGATTTAAAAAACGACTAAGAAAGCGATAAAGAAAGGAAAGATAGAGTATGAAGCTAAACTAGCTCTAAATATAAAAAATGATGGTAAGAGTTTTTACAAATATATAAAGAGACTAGCTAGAGTGAATGTTGGACCCTTGGAGGGCGAGAGGGCGGATTAAACGGTGGGTAACGAGGAAATGGCTGAGGCTTTACGTAAGTTTTTTGTGTCGGTCTTCACGGAGGACACAAATAGCTTGCCGAATATTAATGATAGAAGGATGGTAGGAGATGAGGTCCTTAATGCAATTACTGTCACTAGAGAGGTAGTGCTTGATAGACTAACGGGACTGAAGGTAGACAAGTCCCTGGGACTGGATAGAATGAATCCCAGGGTTCTGCGCAAGGATATTTTGGCCTTGGAGGGAGTGCAGAGGAGGTTTACTAGGCTGATACCGGAGTTGAAGGGATTGAGCTATGAGGAGAGGCTGAATAAACTAGGCTTGTACTCGTTAGAGTTTAGAAGAATGAGGGGAGATCTCATTGAGACGTATAAGATGATGAATGGGATGGATAGGATAGAGGTGGAGAGACTCTTCCCGCTCAAAAAAGACAGTAGGACTAGGGGGCACAGCCTCAAGATAAAGGGGAGGCGGTTTAGAACGGAGTTGAGGAGGAACTTCTTCACTCAAAGGGTGGTGAATCTCTGGAATTCTCTGCCCGTTGAAGTGGTGGAGGCTGCCTCGCCAAATATTTTTAAGAAGCGGGTTGATGGGTTCTTGATAAGAGAGGGGATTAAGGGTTATGGGGAGAGGGCGGGAAAGTGGAACTGAGCCACAACAGATCAGCCATGATCTTATTGAATGGCGGGGCAGGCTCGAAGGGCTAGATGGCCTACTCCTGCTCCTATTTCTTATGTTCTTATGTTCTGAAAGAAATGGCAGAGGTGATAGCAGATGCCTTAGTAATTATTTATCAAAATTCGCTGGACTCTGGGGAAGTGCCAGAAGATTGGAAAACGGCTAATGTTACGCCGCTGTTGAAAAAAGGTAGCAGACAAAAGGCAGGGAACTATAGGCTGGTTAGCTTAACGTCTGTAGTTGGCAAAATGCTAGAATCCACCATCATAGAAGAAATAGCAAGACACCTAGAAAAGAACGGTTTGATCAAGCAGACGCAGCACGGATTCGTGAAGGGGAAGTCGTGTTTAACGAATTTATTGGATTTCTGTGAGGATGTGACTAGTGCAGTTGACAGAGGGGAACCGATGGATGTGGTGTTTTTAGATTTCCAGAAGGTGTTTGATAAGGTGCCTCACAAAAGATTGCTGCAAAAAGTTAGGGTGCACAGAGTTGGGGGTAAGGTATTAGCGTGGATAGAGGATTGGTTGTCTAATAGGAAGCAGAGAGTTGGAATCAATGGGTTCCAACCATCACCTGCCATATTGATTTGCATATACATCACCATTACTTCAACACTGCTGGGCTAAAATGTTGAAATTCATTACCTAACATCAAGAAAAATCCATCAGTATTTCCTGGAGAAGATCCATCATCACTTTCTTCAACTGTGCGATTTAAGACACTTCATATAAATCTCGGAGTGAAATAATCAAACTCTGGCACATGTACTTACACACTAGGAATTCAACTAATGCCACCTGAATTACATTCACATTGAAACCTTGCAATGATTATTAGATCAGCAAGAGAAAACACAGGGACTCATCTTAAAAGTGACTTCTCAAAACTGTTTCTTACCACCCTCCTACTCCACTATGCCTTTGGTAGGCTCTACCAAAACAGTTTTGCCTTGCTGCTTCCTTCCATGCATTCAAAGGCATCATAAAAGCTTGCTTCTTTGGATAAATTCTCTTCACTGGCTTCCTCTTCTAACTATTCAGTAGTCACATCATGAGCTATTCATGCATGGGAAAAGTGCAACATTACCCATGGGGGTGGTGGGGTGCCATCAACCAAAGTTACCAAATGACCCTTAAATGAAGAAATTACTAAACTTTCAGTTCTTGTAACTTTATTTTGACACAAATCAGAACCAATGCAAATTAATCATGAATTAATAGGCAAATAATATTTCAAGTAAGAAGGTAGACTTCACTTTAAATAGTCAACATAAGCAACCACATGCATTTGCATCACACCTGGCATGTGATACCACATGCAATCTCAGTCTTTCTAACTCAATCATTTCAGTCCTAGAGTCACATTCAGATGAGGCACAGTCCACCTGAGCTACCTGGACATAGTTATCACTAACATGGCACAAGTTATACCAACTCTCTCACTTACGTCACATCAATCATGATGGCATAGCTTTCCAGAGTTTCTTTTCAACCAATCAACAAAACCTAGTTCACAATCTTATCCTCTGACATAAACTCTTAGCTCTTTTATATGCCTAAGCTATTCACACAGCTTTTTAGAATTCTGCCCCTTATAGCTCAGTGGTAAAATTGGTTTTCCAAGAGGCTATGGAATTTTACTTTCCTTCTTACTGCCAAACAGAAAACAAACCTTTTTGTGGTGTTTTGCTGGCTTCCCTTCACATGTATTTTATGTTTATATTTCTGTCTCTGTCTGATTTCTCTTTATGACTGCACTTGTACACTGATTGCCTGCACCCTCCAGCTCTCCTGCTTGTAGCTCACCTTTGTGTCAGGCCACACAGTTTCCGTCTTGCTTCCTGTTGGCACTGCCTCCACATCAAACTGATCAGTATTTTTTATTATCCAAGAAAATTTCAAACAGACCCTCTACCACCAATTCAAACTCTTACAAGACCTTTTCAAATATTCTTAAAAACAATTACAGATACCATAGATCTTAAAGAAATTACAAACTTTCCTTACTGTACTTCTGGGTCAACCATCATCGCATATGTAAATACAAGCTGTTGTTCCAAATAAACCATGATTGTACAATGGTCTCAATTTTCCATTCATGTGAAAATTTTAAAAATTATCACACACACAGGATGTACCCAAGAGTATAATTAAGTTATAATTTGCATCTTATGGCACAAATTCAGTTAATACCTTCCCTGGTCTACATCCACCAGCATCATTTTCAAAAAACACCAAATAAAATCATGATTCACTGCAATACACATTTTTCCTTAAAAAAATCATAACCCTCACCTCAGGATATGAAGTAATTTGAACTGCCTCAGCTGTAGAAATTGCAAGCCCCCTGATCTACTAGCTTTGCAGTCAGACTGGCAGAAAACATTTCTTGAGAGTTTTCTAGGTGATTTCCACCACTTTTATAACATACTGTTACAAATACCAAGCAATGAACTGGCTCTAGTGGTTACACAAGCAGTTTATTTTGTGGTCAAATAAAAATATAAACAACATCAAAACTTTTACAAGAATGAGTTCCAATTCAGATACAAAACAAATTCCACCTCAGTTATTTATTCAATAGTAGTATCACAAATGTTTTGGAACAGTAAGTTCTTGATTGATTAACTCCAAGTAGCAACCTGACAAAATTAGTGCAAGTTTATTGAGGTTCTGTACCATCATTTTTGGCTAAACTGTCAGAAAGAGAAAACACATTGAATTGTGCTAAAATGTGGGCTCTTCACACGTTATTAGCATCTAAATCAGCAGGTGAGGATTAGATTTATAGATGTTTACAAATGGACAACCTACAAATCCCACATACTAAATATATATCAAACCAAACACTTAATATCTGTACAGGAAGTAAGAATGGGAAACATTCAGTTATTTTAATCTGATTTGGGTTCTTGCAGAACTATCGTGAAGCAAAGTTGGTTACTTTTTTGAAGAAAGTGCCTGAACAGAACCAGTTCATAAAGAAATAAATATGTAGATTTTGCATGCTGCTTTTAGCTTCATGATTTTCTTCCTTACTCAAACTTCCTTCTAGATGAATATTAGCCATTTCTCAAATTGCATCATCAGCAATAACCAGCATTTATAATAGCACCTTTACTGTAGAAAGGCAGATCACTGAGGTTGCAAATTGTTCCACTTGGGACAGCGTCCAGGGTGGGGGATGGAAATCTGTGGAATGGAATGGAGTTCATGGTAGGGCCAAAAAGTTATGGCTTTGACTTTTCCAAAGTTGAAGTGGAGGAAATTTTGTTTCACCCAATGCAAAATGCCAGTCAAGCAGTTTGATAACATGGAAGCAATGGAAGGGTCAAGAGGGATGGTGACCAGGTAGATTGACCACTTCTCCCTAAATCACACTGCAGCTTTCCTAGAATTGTAAATTTGCCAATAATCATGGACAAGATGCTACGATGTGGATATGCCAGCGTTGGACTGGGGTAAACACAGTAAAAAGTCTGACAACACCAGGTTTTAGTCCAACCGATTTATTTGATACTAAACTCACTAGCTTTCGAGGGGATTCCCTCTTCTTCAGGTGAATGGAGTGTTCTGGCCTCTGTGCTTTATATGCTCTGTCTGAGGCCAGGACTCTCCATTCACCTGAAGAAGAGGGAATCCCCTCAAAAGTTAGTGAGTTTACTATCAAATAAATCGGTTGGACTAAAACCTGGTGTTGTCAGACTTTTTACAAGATGCTACAGTCAGAGAAGATCAGCCACCTACTGTCCTTTTGTGCATTTTTAACATGCTAATTTGAGATTTAACTAAACAAATTAATAAATCTGGAATTGAAAGTTCTCTCAGTAATGGTGACCACAAAACTATCATTGATTGCCGTAAAACCCCATCAGATTCAGCAATGAGCTTTATGGATGGATATCTGCCATCCTTACTTGGCCTGGCCTGCTTGTGATTCAAGACTCACAGCAATATGGTTGACTCTTAATTGCCTCAGAGATGGCTTGGTAAGTCATTCAGTTCAAGGAAATTAAGGATGGACAACAAATGCTGACCTTACCAGTGCTGTCCACATCCGATGAAAAAGTTATTTAAAAATCTATTTCAGCATGGCCCTCTATAGTAATCTGGGAGCTGTGTGAGGAGGTCAAGCAACAGTGTATCACTTCAACAAATCAGACTGAAGAATTTTCTAAGAAATAAATCTAAACTGGCAAACGTACGTTTACATTAAATACTCTATGCAAGTTCATGTACAGAAAGAAAAATAATAGCAAGAACGAAGAAGAGTTAAAGATAGGAATAGACTTTTTAAAAAAGAATCAACTCTCCAACAATGATTAAAATCACACATTTCTGAAAGTAAATCTTTAGGGCCAGAGGAGATTGCTTGGAATCAATTAAGACTTATCATATTTAGAAATTCACCTACACTTGACTGGGCAAACATTAACTTTTGTGGCATTTTTGGCAGGTAAGTACCACAAAGTTCCTACCTTTATGTGCTTTAATGCTGAATCTCTCCATAACCTACAAGCATTGTGAAACTTGTGGAGTAGCAGGGCAACTTGGATAGTAACTTCTTGATTTCTAAATTTAATAACATGCCTGAAGTTTCTGTCTGATTTATTCCACAACAATAGTGCTCATTGCTATTCTTGCTATAAATCCAATATGTTTGTGGCTTCTCATTCTATAAAAGAACTGCAAACTGAATGAAGATTAAATACTATATTAAGAATGGGAGCAATGGGATCATTGAAGCTCCCAATCATTGGTAAAACAGGATGAAAGATTTAAATGCAGTGACATCCGAACAAAATTCTTAACTTGTCAAATAAAATGGAGATAGTCAGGAGAAAATAACAATGAACAGTAAATCAGTGTATAGATACAATGGACCGGGAGGCTCGATAGGGTCTCAGTTTCCCATGTGACAAAGCCAATATTAGGAACTTACTGAACACAAAGTCAAGAAATATGGGTAGGGGAGGGAAAGACAAAAACAAAGTCACTCACACAGGCATAGCATGTACTGTCTGACTGCAATGCTCAACTTTCCAAATCCTTACAATTTCCCTACAGGTTTAGAGATCAAGTTGTCTACTTCTTTTCCCCCCTAAAAAAAAGGCATCTTGCCAGAAAGAAAATTCAACTCCATTTATAAAATTTGGCATCACAATGCATTGTTTTGTTGAAATGACAACCTAAAGTAATTTTCATTGAATGACTTTTACTGAGAGCTCCTGATAATTGAATTCTATTTATATTTTAAAGTAAATTATATAAGATCGATAACTTTCTAAAAATACAATTAACTGTTTACTGATAAGCAAGGTCCCTAATTATTGAGCAATCACTTTTGTCCCAAATATACGGTTTGTATCAATTCCTGATAATACACAGTGCACACCCTTGGCTTTGCTTTAAAATTAAATTGGTAGAAACAGAGCACAACCTGCACTTGCTGAAAAGCTTTCAGCCTCTTCTTGAATCTCGACGGAAAGACAAGGTCACATCCCTGGGCTAGCAAAGCCAATTCTTTCCTCAAGTCTGGATCTTGCCGCAGTGAAGTGTCCTTTATCATCATTGTCAAAGAAAGAGTGATTATAGAGACTCAGATTGGGGAAAAAAAAGTATTTTGAAAATAAAAATCCTGCTGCAATAAATTGTGGCTACAGGGAAAAAAAACAGCTTCCTTGCAGTTTTAACAAATCGTCTTTGTGCTGCGATACTCAGTGTAGATCATACATCACAAGGATCTTGGCTTGGCGAAGTATGAATCCGGGAAAGTCACTTCAGGGTCTGCCTTTTTTTTTGCAGCCCACATTCCAAAGCCTTAATGGGTGGTTATGAAAAGAAACAAACCTGTTGTTTGGGACCCAGTCGCACAGACACAAGCGACAATCAATCCAGCCAAAAACTACAGGGATATAAAAGAATGCTCAGAAGCTCAGCTTTCACAGCAGCTTCTTGCGGCCACTTGCCTTCAGTTACAGGCTACAGAGGGGAGCTCGATTGACTGAAATTTCCAGCTGTGGGCCAATCACTGTCAGGTCAATCAAATAAGCTTCACTTGCCTTGTTGATTCACCCTCTAAAAGTAGCCTCAAGCGCGTTAGCAAGAGTTGCAACTGCGTCATTTGTGTTATCAATAGACCACCTGTTAATTACAGCAGCAACAGGCCTGGGCTGAGAGTTTTCCTTGTGGTCAAAGTTTGCTTTATAGTAGGCTATCATGTAGGATAAAAAAAAGCAAATCCCAATGCTCAGTCACCTTACTTTTTCAATTTAACTGCTCCGTCTGATCCGTTGCTTTATAGTTTAAAAATAGAATTTGCCTTTAAAATAAGTGTTTTAGCATTCAAATGTATTATTTTTCTGTGAGAGGCAGGCAAATCATAGTGGTGAAAATGACCAAGGATCCAATAATCCCATCTTATTCAATAAATTTTCATATTTCTGAATTCTGTGGTACCAAATAGATATAGGTGGAATGGTTGCAAGATCCCATACATCATGGAGTAACAAGAACGTAAGAACATAAAAAACAGGAGCAGGAGTAGGCCATCTAGCCCTTCGAGCCTGCCCCGCCATTCAATAAGATCATGGTTGATCTGTCGTGGCTCAGTTCCACATTCCTGCCCTCTCCCCATGACCCTTAATCCCCTCACTTATCAAAAACCCATCAAACCGCGTCTTAAAAATATTTAGCGAGGCAGCCTCCACCACTTCAACGGGCAGAGAATTCCAGAGATTCACCACCCTTTGAGTGAAGAAGTTCCTCCTCAACTCTGTTCTAAACCGACCCCCCTTTATCTTGAGGCTGTGCCCTCTAGTCCTACCGTGCTGCGTCTGCTCTATCAAGCAGTTCCCCTCAAGATGCCTCGCTATTTCCTCCTTGATGACGGATTCTAACATTTTACCTACAACAGACGTTAAACTAACCGGCCTATAATTCCCTGCCTTTTGCCTGGCACCCATCTTAAACAACGGCGTAACATTAGCCGTTTTCCAATCTTCCGGCACTTCCCCAGAATCCAGCGACGTTTGGAAAATAACCACCAAGGCATCCACTATCACCTCCGCCATTTCTTTCAGAACCCTCGGATGCATTCCATCCGGTCCTGGGGACTTGTCCACAATCAGTCCCTCCAGTCTGTCGAGCACCGCCTCTCTCGTAACAGTAATGTCACTGAGACCCTCCAGTCCTACCACCTTTCCATCGCTAACACCCGGCAAATTATTCACGTCCTCCTCCGTGAAGACCGAAACAAAAAAGTTATTCAAGACCTCAGCCATTTCCCCATCCCCTACCACTAAGTCCTCCCTCTCATCCTCTAAGGGTCCAAAGTTCACCCTAGCTAGCCTCTTCCTTTTTATATATTTATAAAAACTCTTGCTATCCTTTTTTACATTAAGCGCTAGCCCAGCTTCATAGTTTCTCCTACCCTTCTTTATCAACTTCTTTGTCAATCTTTGTTGACATTTAAACCTCTCCCAATCCTCTTCTCGCCCACTACTCTTAGCTACTCTAAACGCCTCTGCTTTTAATTTAACACTTTCCTTCACCTCCTTCGTTATCCACAGCTTATTACCTCTCCTCCTACGGTCCTTTTTAACCGTCGGAATAAATTTCTGCTGAGCACCAAGAAAGATCTCCTTAAAGATCCTCCACTGCTCCTCAGCAGACCTACCTTCCAACGCGCTACCCCAGTCAACATTCGCCAATTCTTCTCTCATCCTACCGTACTCCCCTCTGTTCAAAGGACGCGTGTCTGGGAGCCCACTTTCTCCTCCTCCATCTGCACCAGAAACTCCACCATATAATGATCACTCTCCCCAAGAGGATCCTGCACCACAAGGTCCCTAATTCTACCCGCCTCGTTACATAACACCAGATCCAAGATAGCTCGCTCCCTCGTCGGCTCCAACACACACTGTTCAAGGAAACTATCCCGGCAGCATTCCAAGAACTCCTCCTCGAGCCCACCGCGTCCAACATGGGTCGACCAATCAATATGTAGATTGAAATCCCCCATAATTATCGCCGTTCCATTCCTGCATGCTGCACTTATTTGCGCGTTAACAGCCCGCCCCACCTCCAGATCATTATTCGGGGGCCTATAGACGACACCCACCAGCGTCTTCCTCCCTTTGCTGTTCCTAATCTCCACCCACAACGATTCCACTTTCTGCTCTTTGGTTCCTATATCATCCCTTGCTACCACCCTGATGCTATCCTTAATCAGCAGAGCTATGCCCCCCCCCTTTTTCCTCCTGCCTATCCTTCCTAAACACTTGATACCCCTGGACATTCAGCTCCCAGTCCCTGTCACCTTGCAGCCACGTCTCAGTAATGGCCACCAGATCATATCCATTTGTGCTGATCTGCGCCACCAGCTCATCCACTTTATTCCGAATGCTTCGTGCATTCAGATAAAGTGCCTTCATCCCAGCCTTCACCTGGACCCTATTTGCCAGAACGCCACCAAGCATACTCACGCCCCCTACTCCCTTTATTATTGGGACATCCTCGGCCTCTTCCCTTACCTGTACCCTCTCCTTAACTTTAGACCCCGTAATGTCACCTACCCTCTCACCCTCCCCCCCCCCAATTAGTTTAAAGCCCTGTCTACAGTCCTATTTACACGATTCGCCAGGACTCTGGTCCCAGCACGGTTCAGACCAACCCCATCCCACCTGAACAGGTCCCACCTACCCCAATACTGATGCCAATGCCCCATAAATTCAAACCCATTCCTCCCACACCAATCCCTGAGCCACCCATTCACTTCCTTAATCTTATCAACCTTACGCCCGTCTGCACTCGGTTCAGGCAGTAGCCCAGAGATAACCACCTTGTCGGTTCTACTTTTTAATTCCATTCCCAGCTTTTCATACTCCCCCCCAGACCCTCAGTTTGCATTTTGCCTACGTCGTTGGCACCCACATGTACCACAACGACCGGATTCTCACCCTCCCATTCCAGGTTCCTCTGCAGCCCAGATGCGACATCCTGGACTCGAGCACCAGGCAGACAACACACCCTTCTGTGCACTTTGTCATTGTGACAAAGGACAGTGTCAATACCCTTAACCCCACTATCCCCAATTACTACTATGTTCCTTTTCACCTTCTCTTTGCCTATGTCCTGCGTCTGCATCACTGTACTGTGTGCAGTTTGCTCACCAGCCCCACCTCCCTCGTTCTCGTCCAGACTGGAAGCAAGAACCTCAAACCTGTTATGCAGATTGAGAGACTGAGGCATCCGCTCCCCACCCTCCTTCCTCCGCTCCCCACCCTCCTTCCTCCGCTCAGCAGCCCCCTCTAGTTCCTGACCCTTAGAGTTAGCCAGTCTGGGGGGGGGGGGGGGGGGGGGGGGGGTGTGGAAATGGATGGATGTCGCTTGCACCCCATTGACAATGGCACCCTCTCTCCCCCTGATGAGCCTCAGTGTCTGTAGCTCAGAGGCCAGCTCATCTACCTTGAGCTGGAGTTCCTCCAGCAACCTGCACTTACTGCAGACATGGTCACTGGGAAGGACCCTGGGGTCCACCAGCTCCCACGTCATACAGAAACAACACATCACATGCCCCTCCATTATTCACTGTAGTAGTATTGAAAATTTCAACACGAGCTTACCTGGCCCTTTTTCTCCCCAGCCCTTTTGCTCCTAAGCCCTAATAGCTCACTCTGCTTCCCTCTCACTCCGCTGCCCGCTGTCTACACCAAGCCTCCTTTTAAACCTGGAGCTGTTTTAAAGCCTGCTCCCTCACAACTCCCTGCTATCCACTCCCTTAGAATTCTTAGAGCGGTAGATACAAAAAGCCCGCAAAAATGCTTTTAAATGATTTAAACAGTTCTACAAGGTAAGTTCTTACTACGAAAGTGCTTTAAACTTATTTAAACAGGTTTTTAACAGGTAATTTCTTATCTCTCTGCTCCTTCACTTGTCTGCTCCAGCAAACAATGCAAAGCAAAAAGGAAATTCTTAAGCTAATTTTGTCCAACCACTTTTCATTCAGAGGCACTGAGCCAATTTCATTTTTTAAAATTTATTATTGTCATATGTATTGGTATACAGAGAAAAGTATTTTTCTTGCGCACTATACAGGCAAAGCATATTGTTCATAGACTACATAGGAGAGGAGAAAAGGAGAGGATGCAGAATGTAGTGTTACAGTCATAGCTAGGATGTAGAGAAAGATCAGCTTAATATAAGGTAAGTTCATTCAAAAGTCAATGGCAGCAGGGAAAAAGCTGTTCTTGAGTCAGTTGGTAAATGATCTTAGACTTTTGTATTTTTCTTCAGATGGAAGAAGGTGGAAGAACATACATCTGGGGTGTTTGGGGTCCTTGATTATGTTGGCTGCTTTTCCAAGGCAGCAGGAAGTGCAGACGGACTCAACTGGTGGGAGACTGGTTTGCATGATGAACAGGGCTATATTCACCACCTTTGTAATTGCTTGCAGTTTTGGTCAGAGCAGGAGCCATACCAAACTGTGATACATCTGGAGAGATTGATTCTATGCTGCATTTGTAAAAATTGGAGAGAGTTGTAGTTTCCTTAGCCTCCTGAGAAAGTAGAGGTGTTGGTGGGCTTTCTTAACTACAGCATCAGCGTGGAGGGACCAGGACAGGTTGTTGGTGATCTAGATACCTAAAAACCTGAAGCCTTCGACCATTCCACTACATCCCCGTTGGTGAAGAGGGACATGTCCTCCACTATGCTTCCAGATTGATGCTCATCTTTTTACTGACATTGGACAAAGAACAAAGTACAGCACAGGAACAGGCCCTTCGGCCCTCCAAGCCTGTGATGATCATGATGTCCTAACTAAACTAATGAAAACCCTTCTGCCCTTACTTGGTTCGTATCCCTCTATTCCCTCCCTATTCAGGTACCCATGGAGGGTCCAGGGCAGACTGTTGGTGATCTGAACACCTAGGAACTTGAAGCTCTCGACCATCTCCACTTCATCACTGTTGATGTAGACCGAGGCATGCCCTCACTACTTTTCCTGAAGTTAATGACTGTGTCCTTCATTTTACTGACATTGAGGGAGAGATTATTGTCGTTGCACCATTTCACCAGATTCTCTATCTCTTTTCTGAACTCCATCTCATTGTTTAAGATCTGACCCACTATGGTGGTGTCATCAGCACGCTTCAAAATCGAGTTGGAGCCGAATTTGGCCACCAAATCATAACATAAGGAGTATAGCCAGGGGTATTGCATGATGAACTTGGCTACATTCACTACCTTTGTAATTGCTTACGGTCTTGGTCAGAGCAGGAGCCATACCAAGCAATATAAGTACATAGCAAGCAAAATTGCTTGATAGGGCAGACGCAACACGGTTTCATTAAAGGGAAGTTGTGTCTGACAAATTTACTGGAGTTCTATGAGGATGTGTCTAGGGCGGTGGATAGAGGAGAGCCGGTGGATATGGTCTTTCTGGATTTTCAGAAGGCGTTTGATAAGGTACCTCACAAGAGGTTACTGCAGAAGGTCAGAGGACATGGAGTTGGGGGTAGGGTGTTAGCGTGGATAGAGGATTGGTTGTCAAATAGGAGGCAGAGAGTGGGGGTCAATGGGTGCTATTCGGATTGGCGGTTGGTGACTAGTGGGGTGCCCCAGGGGTCGGTGCTGGGGCCTCAGCTATTTACCATTTATATAGATGATCTGGAGGAGGGAACCGAGCGTAGGGTGTCGAAATTTGCTGATGACACCAAGATTGGGGGAAAGGCAAATTGTGCGGAGGGTGTGGAGAGTCTGCAGAAGGATCTAGATAGGCTGGGCGAATGGGCCAGGAAATGGCAAATGGAATTTAATGTTGGCAAGTGTGAGGTGGTCCACTTTGGTAGGAAGAATGGTAGGAAGGACTATTACTTACGTGGCGAAAAACTGCAGCAGGCGACGGTGCAGAGGGACCTCGGGGTCCTTGTGCATGAGTCGCAAAAACCCAGCTTGCAGGTGCAGCAGGTGGTCAGGAAGGCGAATGGGATGCTGGCCTTCATCGCGAGGGGGATTGAATATAAAAGTAGGGAGGTCTTGCTGCAGCTGTATAGGGCATTGGTGAGGCCGCAGCTGGAGTACTGTGTGCAGTTTTGGGCGCCGCACCTGCGCAAGGATATTTTGGCCTTGGAGGGAGTGCAGAGGAGGTTTACTAGGCTGATACCGGAGTTGAGGGGGTTGAGCTATGAGGAGAGGCTGAATAAACTAGGCTTGTACTCGTTAGAGTTTAGAAGAATGAGGGGAGATCTCATTGAGACGTATAAGATGATGAATGGGATGGATAGGATAGAGGTGGAGAGACTCTTCCCGCTCAAAAAAGACAGTAGGACTAGGGGGCACAGCCTCAAGATAAAGGGGGGGCGGTTTAGAACGGAGTTGAGGAGGAACTTCTTCACTCAAAGGGTGGTGAATATCTGGAATTCTCTGCCCGTTGAAGTGGTGGAGGCTGCCTCGCTAAATATTTTTAAGAAGCGGGTTGATGGGTTTTTGATAAGAGAGGGGATTAAGGGTTATGGGGAGAAGGCGGGAAAGTGGAACTGAGCCACGACAGATCAGCTATGATCTTATTGAATGGCGGGGCAGGCTCGAAGGGCCAGATGGCCTACTCCTGCTCCTATTTCTTATGTTCTTATCCTTGTGGGGCATCGGAGTTGAGGATAATTGTGGAGAAGGTGGAGCATCCAATACTGCACACTTGTAGTGGTAACATTTAAAGTATAATTTAAAAAAGCACATTCAGCAATAAATGTTTATGAAATGCCTCACAGATCAAATTCAGAATCCCAAGGCTTTTTATTCTGCAATGGTCTTTTCTATTGGAACTCACACTTTGAAAGATCAATAAACTATGTGTTGCAGCTCCAATGATGGTGAAACAGTCAAAGTTCACTGTAATTACAACTGTGAAGCTGTCAGCAACTTCTGGTATCTGCACATAAATGGTTAAATCTGCTAAAATTCAGAAGTTGCTGTCAGTGATGTTCTGTTCTTCCACTTTAGTTCTGGCAAAGAGCAATTCTTTAGAAATTATAGAACTGACATGATATTTTTGCTGTAAAATCAGAGTTTTGTCAAATTAGTTATAAACTGAATTTTAAATGGCATACTAAATCATAACTACTTCTTCACAAGCTCTCTGGCCCTGAAAAACTAATTTTATATTTGTAGAATGACTATTTTCCACATGATAATTCCATAGTCTTTTAATGGAGTTTAAAACAAACCTTTGCTATTTCTATTTCTACCGTGCTTCCTTGTTTATGTTCCAATTTTTTTTACCACTATATTATTTTTTCAAAACGTGAAAGACAATGCATTCTATTTCTTGGGTTGCAATTTGTGAGAATTCTTCAATGTACCTCGCTTTTAATGACATCATTGCTGCTAAACACAAAGATCCCTTAGAATTGGCAGCAGAATCAAACTATCAGCAAAGGCGAAATCCATGTTACAGCGGTTGCTTAATGCTCGTGGTCAGCTTTCTTAGAGATCAGTGACAAGTGCCGTCAAAACCCAGGCCAATGCAGATATCTGATCCTCCTCTCAATTTTTATCGATCCTGCTCTCCGCAATGAGATTGTATATTTCTCTGCAATGACCAATGGGGGCAGCACAGTGGCACACTGATTAGCACTGCTGCCTCACAGTGCCAGAGTCCCAGGTTCAATTCTGGCCTTGGGTCACTGTCTGTGTGGAATTTGCAGTTCTCCCCATGTCTGCATGCGTTTCCTCTGGGTGCTCTGGTTTTCTCCCACAGTCCAAAGATGTGCAGGTTAAGTGGATTGGCCATGCTAAATTGACCCTAGTGTCAGGGAATTAGCAGGGTAAATGTGTGGGGTTACAGGAATAGGGCCTGAGGGGGATTGTGGTCAGTACAGACTTAATGGGCAGAATAGCCTCCTTCCGTAGTGTAGGGATTCTATAATTCTAGCTGTCTCACCCATCTATCCATGCCTCTGACAGCTTATTAATGCCTTGCAATTCTATGCATTCTTTTATAATTTGCATCCCTCTCATTTCAAATGAGCTAATTTAACAGTGTAACGTCAGTATGAACAAAGCTCTTCCTTGTCAAACTGATAAGCAAGTTAGATTTCATTTGAAACTGAATAAGCAAGGACTACTGTTTTGAAGTTGTGGTCCTTTTGTTGACATCAATAAGTGCACCCGATTAAAATTTGCAGGAGACAGTTCATAAAAAGCAGTCATAAGTTTAAATAGGCAACATTATCTATACAGCAGACGTACTTGAGAAGAGGTACTTTCTAAAAAAAAAACATATATAAGCCGCAGATAAGGCTCGCTTAATTAAGGCTTCTCTTTTAAAAGAAGAGGGGGGGATGCTCTTTTGGAGAGATGAAGCAGACTCAATGACCCAAATGCTCTACCTTTTGCACTGTGGAGTGTTTATGATTTCTATGTTAAGTCACTGTACAAAGCAGTGATAAATTGTGTGAACAAATAATAATGCTGAGGTACACATCAATACCACAATGCACAACTAATTCTTGAAGTATAACTATGCCCCCACCATTTGTGAGCAATGTTATTTCACTCAATACAGCATTATGACAATACAATGCATATGGACACATTGCAGTAACTTTGCTTTCTCCTCACTGCAGCATGAAGTGATACAGAAAGAAATTATGAAATCATGTAAAAACATACACCTCAATTTTAGGTATCTTACTGCTCAAAGAAACAATACAACAGCTTTAAATCTGTATTCAAAATTAGACAGAGTTGGCAACTTTACAGTATAGCTGATAAAAAGGCCACAATTTTCTGGGTCCTTTCACATCGGTGCGAATTCCATTATGGCCATTAACTCTTGCAAGAGGACTGTAAAGGATTTTGCAGCTTCAAGATTCCAGTTTGAAGTGTGAACCTGATTACCATGAAATTGGATGTATTTAAATACTCTTAAACAGCTTAATACCATTGCTTCCAGGGTTGTTAAATGTTCCTTCCACTACAGGAATCACTACTGCTTTCCAAAAACGGAAACCAGTGGTGATGATCCTGCTGGGGGATTGAAGGTGAGTCCAGAACCATAGTGGTGAGGGACATGGCTGGGCAGTGCCTTGGCACAGTCCCTGGCAGTACCAGCAGTGGGGCAAGGGCCTTTAGAAAATCTCATTGGGGGTTCCCATTATGTGGGTGGGTGGGGAATGATGTCCCAATTTGCGATGATAAGGTGGGGGCGTGAGATTTTTTACTTTGACTTTGAGATCGGGGGTAACTTTAAAACTGGTGCCCTGAACTCTGTGGAACTAGGCTTGCTGATTCTGAGGCTATGCCAGAATGGCAGCCTAAAGCATGTCCCCTGTGCGTTTTTTTTGACACAATGTCAGAAGATCTGGAGTGGTAACCTGGCTGTGCTTCTGCGGAAGAAACATGTTGGTTTTGAGTCAAAACCTGACACTCATCTTTTTATTGGTGAAAGTTCACCCGAAGTCTCATTCTATAAAGAACAAAAGTCAAATAATTTCCAGATTGTAACTATTGAATTAACAATAAAAGTCATGTTGAAATCTATTGCATTAGCACTGAAGCAGGGATAGGTTGGTCTCTAATTCCAATATATGTGGAGGTACTTTCTACAAAATTAAGCCTCCTGAAAAATCCTTCCTGCCCTCTAGAAGGCTGTCAAGCATTATTTTAAATGCCACGTCACCACATGAACCACATTTTCAGAAGTTGCATGTGCTTTTGAAATATTCCTTTTTATTTAAAGCACTGAAATCGTAACAGAACGTTCAGACAACTCCAAAGCTATGTGACAGCAGTTAATTACAAGGAGTGGAATTCTCCCATTTTGAGTCCTGTGGTGGGGACGGGAACGTGGCTGGAAAACATGCCAAATCTTTTGGCCACTCTCTCTTTAATTATGCACCTGACTATTTTACATTATGTGCCTGGATGATTTCTGGGTGCCGTATTGAAAAGGAGCCCAACATCACTGACCCACTATTGAAAATAGATGCTGGACCTCTTGAGAATGAAGATGGATCTCCAGCAACATTCTGAGGCTGGAAGTCGAACCCCTTTCATGACATCGAATCTAGAAGGCACACCACCAGCTGCTCCCTTGATCCATGGCTGAGGTGCTTCAGGGTTGTGGGCAGACACTATTCTGTAATGTGGATTCAGTCTCAGGCAATTTGCATGCAAGTTCCAACAGCTGCACACCACACTGCAAAACATGTTGGGAACATCAGCATATTTTACCATTGGCATTGTGGAGAATCTGGGAAGGGGTCAGGCATTCACCTGCATGTCATTAATGGGATGCAAATGAGGTTGACGGCATCCTCTGGCAGGTTTCCCGACCTGCCATGGCGGGCACCTGAAGCTCCTATAAATTCACAGTGATGCGAAACTGATTTCTGGGCCTCCTGTCATACTTCTCCCCTTGCCTGCCTGCCATCAAACCCACCAGCAGGGGGTTGGGACAATTCTGCCTAAGCTTTTTCTATTCCTTCACTTTTGGTACGGATTTGTCTGATCTTCATGCCATTATCTATAAGAGATTGCACTGTCAAGTTTACACAAATCCCATTTTCACACTGGCTGCTTGTTCACTTTTGATTGCAAACAAGGTCCACCATTCATATCCTTCAAAATACTTCTCATTCAATATAAATTCTATCCTCACTCTATGATCTACTGAACACTGGTTAAAAAAATGAAATAATAATAAGTTAAGGGCAAGGAAGAAAACGGGAGGAGGAAAAAATGCTTTTAAAAACCAATGCAGAGAGGAGAGAGGATTCTGTTGGAAAAAAAACAATACCCATGTATTGCTCGAAATGCAGCAGGAAAGTTAACTGACACACAAATTGGTCCCATTGGTTTTGAATATTACACGCTGTTAAGATTCAGTAAGGAATTTGTAAAAGTTCCACGTAACACCATTATTTCACAAAGTTACTGGAAAAGTAATTAGAAGACTCTTCCATCATACAATAAATTAAAACAGTGCCTACTTTGATATACAGAGTGACATGGCATCAGCGTAACGCTCATCAGTCCCACTGATGTCAATAAACATGCTGGCACTTATCAAGATGAACTTAAGTGCTTATTAGCATCTGAATCTATCTTTCTACCTGGTTCTGCTGTAGTAGAAGACAACAGGCTTGCAATAAACGGTATGACTGCTGAACAGGTACAACTGTGGGAATAACACATTTAGAAATTAAATGGAATTTAACACGCAGTTGACTATTGGTTTTCACATTAGTTACACTTGTAATGTCTAGTGATTTTAGCAGTGATTGCTCTCCACTATAGCCTAACAGATTCCAGCTATCAAAATATTAAAGTTGCTAATCTAAAGTTTTGATGTAATAAAGTTATACAGAATTATAACCTGGCTTGAAATAAGAAGTTACAATCTTTGCACATAAGAATTATTTGTCAATTTACACAGCAAATTAAATACGAGATATGCTTTACTGATGACAATGAGTCACATGGAAATAACCAAAATGTGGCATGGCTGCATTTTGATTTGATTTATTATTGTCACATGTATTAGTATACAGTGAAAAGTAATGTTTCTTGCATGCCACGCAGACAAAGCATACTGTTCACAGAGAGGGAAAGGAGAGAGTGCAGAATGTTGTGTTACAGTCATAGCTAGGGTGTAGAGAAAGATCAATTTAATGCAAGATAGGTCCATTCAAACATCTGATGGCAGCAGGGAAAAAGCTGCCCTTGATTTGGTTGGTAGGTGACCTCAGACTTTTGTACCTTTTTCCTGATGGAAGAGAGAATGCCCAGGGTGCGTGGGGTCCTTAATTATGCTGGCCGCTTTTCTGAGGCAGTGGGAAGTGCAGACAGAATCAATGGATAAGAGGTTGGTTTGCGAGATGGATTGGGTTGCATTCACAACCTTTTGTAGTTTCTTGCAGTCATGGGCAGAGCAGGAGCCATATTAAGCTATGATACAACCAGAAAGAATGCTTTCTATGGTGCATCTGTAAAAGTTGGACAGAGTCGTAGCTGACATGTCAAATTTCTTTAGTCTTCTGAGAAAATAGAGGCATTGGTGGGCTTTATTTAGAATGAATGACAGCTTCAACACAATTTATTTTAACGTAGATTCTGTAAAAAGTTTTAAGTGATCTTGTTGGAAGAATTGTCGAGCTTAACGACGACAAATTAGTTAATCTAATAGCTGCTACAGAGATATGACGCAAACTAAAAAATGACACAAACATAGCAATGAGGAAGGATCTTGGTTCAGAAGAGTAGAAAGTAAAATCAATGTGTGGAAGACTGAGGCGGTGGTTTGGAGCAAAACAGGGACTAGAACAAGAAGTTTAATGAAAGAACCCTTGTAAACACCACAATGCTGGACTTTGAGGGGTGTGTCTTCCTCCAGTGACCTCAGAAAGGGGCACAGCTTCATCATATGTTGTATGTGTCTCTGCAACTTAAAGTCCTTCAACGATTGCTCTGTGCTTCTGCTCGGGTGGGGGGGTTCTAACAGCTTCAATCTGAAAGAGTAACTGCGCAGTTTGAAATGCTGTCATCAGTGTTTGCCACTGCTTCACCCTGGCTAGATGATTTGGGCCACAACAGATTTGGATTTTTCAAAAGATATTTGATAAGGTGCCATTTGAACGGTTGTTGCACAAGATAAAGGCTCAAGGGGTTTATAAGCATAAAGAGAGGTTTGGTTCTGAGCTCCCTATGAGGAACTGTCAAAACAAAATAATCAAATTTACTAAATTACCATAGAATCATAGAATCCCTACAATGCAGAAGGAGGTCATTCAGCTCGAGTCTGCACTGACCACAATCCCACCCAGCCCTATCCCCACAACTCCAGGCATTTATCCCTGACACTATGGGGTAATTTAACATGGTCAATCTACCCAACCCGCATGACATCTTTGGACTATTGTGACCAAAAGTTTATACTAATCTTTGCTAATTTCACAACAGTCTTGATGACACAGATTTCCCAGAGGCAACTTATTAAACCTCTAGTAAAACTGAAGAACAGCCATAAAATTGTCCAATTCGGTTTAGAGTTTATTTATTAATGTCATGAGTAGGCTTACATTAGCACTGCATTGAAGTTGCTGTGAAAATCCCCAAGTCGCCAAACTCCAGCACCTGTTCGGGTACACAGAGGGAGAATTTAGCATGACCAATGCACCTAACCAGCATGTCTTTCAGACTGTGGGAGGAAACTGGAGCACCCAGACGAAACCCTCGCGGACATTTGAGGGAATGTACAGACCCTGTACAGACAGTAACTCAAGCCGGGAATCAAACCTGGGCCCCTGGCGCTGTGAGGGAGCAATACTAACCACTATGCCAATATGCTGCCCATTCTCTGCTCTAACTCTTGCTTCAGCTTTGTCCTTTTTAACCGTATTACACACGCAGCTTCTTGGAAATGTGCCATCACTGTCCTTCCCCTACCGCAGCTTTTATTTATCTCTGTCCACATTGCATCTGCATCAAAAATCCTTCCTACTGGTACTGCTACAAGGTCTAGGATCACATAGACCAGTATTTATTAATCAAGAAAATTACAACTGATCCCTTTGTAATTGATGCAAGTTCTTTTCAAACATTCTTAAAAAGTTACAAGTTCCAGAAACACCTTGGAAAAATTACAAGTTTTCCATATCAATTACTTCTGAGTTAAAGTTCATCACTATTGGTGAAAAGACAGAAAACAGTGGGAGTACAAAAAGAGCTTACCTTCAAGTGTGGTGCGCATTGCCGGTAGGGTAATACAAGGATCAGTTCTTGGGCCTCACATATTTACAATTTATATTACTTAGTTGAAAAGGCAAAGTGTAATTTATACAAATTTGTGAACAATATAAGGCAAGGTTTGAAAATAAGCTGTAAGAAGAACATGGAGTCTATTGGGGGTTTCAAATAGGTTAAATGAGTGGACAAGATGGAAGATGGAGTGTAATTTGGGAAAATGATGGGGGAGCCCAACACATAATGGAAAGGACAAGGCTGAAGCAGTTGCAGCCATCTTCATCCAGACAGGCCGAGTGCACGATCCATTTTGGTGCCCTCCTTGGGTCTCCAGCATCACGGATATCTGCTTTCAGACAATTCAATTCACTTCACGTGATACCAAGATACAGCTGAAGACACAGAGCACAGCAAAGACAATGGGTCCTGACAACATTCCAGCAATAGTACTGAGGACTTGTGTTCCAGAACCAGCCTTGTCCCCACACCAAGATATTCCTTTACAGCTACAACACCAGCATCTACCCAGCAACCTGGAAAATTGCCCAGTCCACAAAATGATGGACAAAAGCAATCTGATCAATTATCAGCCCATGGAGCCACTTTATCATCAATAAAATGGTGAAAGCTGTTGTTGACTGGGCCATCATAGAATCATAGAAATCCTATTTGGCCTATCAAGTCTGCACTGACAATAATCCCATCCAGGCCTTATCTCCGTAACCCCACATATTTAACCCACTAATCCCTCTAACCTACACATGCTGGGACACTAAGGGACAATTTAGCATGGCCAATGCACCTAACCTCACATCTTTGGACTGTGGAAGGAAACCGGAGCACCCGGAGGAAACACACGCAGACACAGGGAGAATGTGCAAACTCTACACAGACAGTGACCCAATCCGGGAATCAAACCCAGGTCCCTAGAGCTGTGAGGCAGCAGTGCTAACCACTGTGAAGTACCAAACAGCACTTACTCAATTTGGGCTCCACCAGGGCCACTCAGCTCTCGAGTTCAGTACAGCCTTGGTCTAATCAACAGAGCTCAGTTCACAGAGGTGAGGCAGGAGTGATTGCCCTTGACATCAAGGCAGCATTTGAATGAATATAGCATTAAGAAGCCTTAGCAAAATTGGAATCAATGTAAATCAGGTGTAAACTCTCCACAAGTTGGAGTCATGCCTGACACAAAGGAAGATGACTGTGGTTGTTGGAAGTCAATCATCTAGTTCTGCGTTACTGCAGCAAGAGTTCTTTGGGTCCTAGGTCAAACCATCTTCAGATGCTTCATCAATGACCTTCCCTCCATCAGAAGGTCAGACGTGAGGATGTGATGATTGCACTATTCAGTATCATTTGTGACTCTCAGATGCTGAAACAGTCATGTCCAAATGCAGCAAGGCCTGTACCACATTCAGGCTTGGGAAAAGTCGCAAACAACATTTGTGCCACATAAGTGGTGGAGACAAAGGCCTAGAACTCCCTACCTAATAGCACTGTTGAGTATACCTACTACATGGACTACAGAGGTTCAAGGTGGTGGCTCACCAGCACCTCCTTAGGAGCAATTGACGAAGCAATAAATGATGTAGCCAGCAGCACCCACATCCCACTGAGGTATTAAAGGAAAGTGGTTATTGACTTTGGTACAGCAGATTTCTTTTTTAAAATGAGAAACTACTGAACACATTCAGAAGGATTTGTGGAACTGTGTACACAGAACAAAGTTAACAAGAGATACTAAAAGTAGGTAGGTAAATAGCACATTGACCTTTATTGCATGGGGCACTGGAGCATAAGAAAGTCTTGCTGCAGTTATACAGGCCTGTGGGGAGACCACACCTGGAGGAGTAAGAAGTTTAGTCCAACTACATAAGGATCTACTGGGCACTGAGGTAGTGTAATGAAGCTCCACTAGATTTAGTTCCTGTAATAAATGTGAGGTTAGAATGACAGGTTTATACTTGAATGGTATAGATTGATACATTTATACTTGAATGGTATAAATTGATAAATTGAGGTGGATACTCAATGAGACCTTGGGAATCTTCGTACATCAATCACTGAAAGTAAATGCACAGGTACTGTACACAATAAAGAAGGCAAATGGTACGTTGGCCTTCATAGCGAGAAGATTGGACTATCGCGATAAGAATATTTTGTTGCAATTATATAGGGTGTTGGTGAGGCCGCCCCTGGAGTATTGTGTGCAGTTTTCGTGTCCAAGGATCTCCTTGCTATAGAGGGAGTATAGAACATAGAACATTACAGCGCAGTACAGGCCCTTCGGCCCTCAATGTTGCGCCAACCAGTGGAACCAATCTAATGACCCTCCAACCTAAACTATTCCAATGTTATCCATATGCCTATCCACTGACCATTTGAACGCCCTTAAAGTTGGCGAGTCCACAACTGCTGCAGGCAGGGCATTCCATGACCTTACTACCCTCTGAGTAAAGAACCTACCTCTGACATCCGTCCTATAATTACCACCCCTTAATTTAAAGCTACGTCCCCTTGTGTTAGCCATCACCATCCGAGGTAAAAGGCTCTCACTGTCCACCCTATCCAACCCTTTGATCAGCTTGTGTGCCTCAATCAGGTCTCCTCGTAACCTTCTTCTCTCCAATGAAAATAACCTCAAGTCCTTCAGCCTTTCCTCATAAGACCTTCCCACCATACCAGGCAACATCCTGGTAAACCTCCTCTGCACCCTTTCCAATGCCTCCACATCTTTCTTATAATGCGGCAACCAGAACTGTACGCAATACTCCAAGTGCGGCTGCACCAGAGTTTTGTACAGTTGTAACATGACCTCACGGCTCCGAAATTCAATCCCTCTACCAATAAAAGCTAACACACCGTACGCCTTCTTAACAACCTTATCAACCTGGGTGCCAACTTTCAGGGAGCTATGCACGTGTACCCCGAGATCTCTCTGCTCGTCAACACTACTAAGAGTCCTTCCATTAGCCCTATATTCTGTACTCCTGTTATTCTTACCAAAATGAATCACCTCACACTTTTCCGTATTAAACTCCATCTGCCACCTCTCAGCCCAGCTCTGCAGCTTATCTATGTCCCTCTGCAAACTGTAAAATCCATCCTCACTGTCTACAACTACTCCAACTTTGGTGTCATCAGCAAATTTACTAATCCATCCTTCTACACCCTCATCTAGGTCATTTATAAAAATGACAAACAGCAGCGGCCCCAAAACAGATCCTTGAGGTATACCACTTGTAACTAAACTCCAGGTTGAATATTTCCCATCAACCACCACCCTGTCTTCTATCAGCTAGCCAATTCCTGATCCAAACTGCTAAATCACCCTCAATCCCATGCATCTGCATTTTCTGCAATAGCCTACAATGAGGAACCTTATCAAACGCTTTGCTAAAATAAGCAAAGGTATAGCAAAGGTTTACCAGGCTGATTCCTGGGATGGCAGGTCTGTCATATGAGGAGACACTAAGTCGGTTAGGATTAAATTCACTGGAGTTTAGAAGACAGAGGATCTCAGAGAAACTTATAAAGTTCTAACAAGGTTAGACCAGAGTTGATTCAGAAAGAATGTTCCCAATGGTGGGGAAGTCCAGAACTAGGGGTCATAGTTTGAGGGTGAGGGCTAAACCTTTTAGAACTGAGGTGAGAAATTTCTTCACCAAAAGGGTAAATTGAAAGTATTGCAAAAGGATGCATTTAGCATATCAGTATTAATAATCTGAAGGGAAATAAAGCTACAAGCTATTATCAGAATATGTGCAGGGTATGTGTGGTGTGTGCACTTCAGGTGTAGTTTCCATCAGAATGTTTCTGCTATTCCCTTTCTATTTCACATTTTCGTGCTTACTTTAGGTAATATGTTTTATTTTGCAACACTCAATTAACCACTTAAAATTCTGTCAGTTTAAGAACTTATGCACCATCCTAATAATATTGTTTAAAATGCACCCTTTGGGCACAACCCAAGCACCCAAAAAATCTAGAATTGCACTGCCAGGAGTTTTGTTCTTAGTTGAAATGAAGATGGTATGAAAATTCCTCACATGCGCCATCACACTTGACTGAAATCTTAATGATAGTGCTGACTTTAACACCAGTGTTATATTGTACTAAATTCAGCGTGAAAAGGATGTAAAGTTTGATTAAATAATTACATACATTGGGAAAATTAGTTCACAACTTTTCACTTCCAGTATGTGGCATTCAGATGAATGTTTCTGGTGGTCATTATTTAAACTTCTGGCTTTAGGAAGTCCAATCATGTGTGCACTCTCGTTTCAGTGAACGTTGGCAAAATATCATCTGTTTCTCCACAAGCTTTAAACTGGAGACTAATGAAATTCACATCTGGCTACCAATCATAAATCATTACCTAAACCACAATTTCCAGTTTTTTTTTCCCAGGAAGCAATCATTTCTTCTGCATCAGAAGACTAGCACTGAACACATTTCTTTATGTTTAGCAAACTAGACATTTCCTTTACTCTTAAAATTAGCATTATACTCTTTAATATAAAAGTAAAAAGCGGTATCTGGATAACAGGCCATATCACTTATAAGGCAAAGAAAATGTATCAATGATGTGATTCCGACTACAGTACATCTCTGCAGGTCTGCGTACAATACCAGTTTTTAAAGTAGTAATTTTATAGACACATGAATGTATTACATAGGTTAATTCAGTAATATAAAATCACAATGAGGCATGCTGGCTATGTTTGTCAATGGCTCATGCTACAGTTATGCACACATATACACCAGCTGTTGTGCACTGCATCAGTGGGATGCAATTTGTATTTTTAACTAATCCCTTCCAGAATGCACTTGGATTCTGGTATTTTACCATTTCCTAAATTAGAATATTGCAGTATGTAAGATCAGCAAAGTATTATGATTAGCAACTGGATATGCTAACATGTGTTCTAGAATTAAATACCTTTAAGGAGATATGTTACTTGGAAATTATAGTCTATTGACCAAACATGGGATTTATAAGCAGTGGTGGACTGGAAGAAAATTCTTCTGAAGCACAAGATCCAACAGTGCAATTCCAGAGCAGATTCAAATGCAGCACAACAGTGGTCTACAAACGTGGATAAAAGCACAAAGGAGTAAATCTTAAAAGTGCATAAAGAAAACTACATTCATGTTCAGGGGGACTGCTTGGCTATACAGGCAGATGAAAAGGGAATCTACACATGGACACCATCACTGAGATAAAATACTGCAGATGCTGAAAACCCGAAACACAAATGAAAATGCTGGGAATACTCAGCAGGCTTGTTCAGAGAGAAACTGAGGAGTGCTTTGGGTCAATGATCTTTCGTTTGTGCCCTACTGCTGGAATCACATAATCCTTTTAATAGAACAATAGGAAAAATGCTGATGAATCAACATAATACATACAAACCTCTGAGGAGACACAGAAACTAAGATATCTTGCACATTCCATACCATCTCCTCACAGACCAAGGGCCAGGAATCCCGATTCGAAAACTTGCAGTTAAAAGGATGTCCAAACTGCCACATGCAGATCCCAATCCTTGACAATGTAGTCTTTGAAGCAAGAAAACTTTTATTTCTATTCACTGACTTTTTACTCAGGTTTGGAAAAAAGTTATTCTTAGCACAGTTGCCTCAATACTGCATATTCAGAAGCTTGAGAGTTCAAATGCCATTCGAGGACCTTAACATAAAGTACAACACTTGCGTAATTTTGAGAGACTATGGTGTTGTTAGAGAGATGTTGAGTTTGGATGATGCATTAAACTAAGCTCTCCCTTTCAGTTCAGATGGAGAAAGTATCCTACAACGTTTCATGGGTGATCAAATACACTCCCATTGGTCTGGCCAACATTATCAAAAACAAATCATCTGGTCAGCTATATAGTTACCATTTTGTGAGGCCTTATTGTGCGAAGTAGTAATTTATTGGCAGTGAAATGCTTTATCAAATCCAGATTTTAGAACAGAGCTAAATAAATGTAGTTTCATTCTTTCTCAAATCCCAAGTCAGAACACCAAGCTTCATTAAAAACGAAAACATGAATCACAGAATCTTTACAGTACAGAAGGAGACCCCCTGAAATGTATGTACATTCTTGGGAGTATGAATTAACTTCTATATCTGCACCTTCTCTGCTTGCAACTATTTTAAATGCACTCAAAGCCCAGAGAGACTAAGAAATGAACATCCTTGGCATAATACATCAATTGTGTTGACTATTGGTGAGTAAATTTTGATTTTTGATTTATTATTGCCACATGTATTAGTATACAGTAAAAAGTATTGTTTCTTGCACATATACAGACAAACTTGTTCAGGCACTCAAATCCAAATTCCAGAATTTAGTTCCCACCGATTAAAAAAAAGTCCAAAACATTATGTACTTTGATAGAAGGTAAAATTGATTCTTTGGAGTTTGCAGTACTGCAATTATAATACACTTTGAACCCAAAGGAGATCAACTTTTTGAGGTACTCTTTTATTGAAACACCCTGGTTTTCCAGGTTTGCCTTGGAGGTTTATAACTAACAATTCCCGGTCAACACAAAAGGGAAGAATAGCTGAGATGGTGTGGAACAATGGAAAGAATTTGCACATTCTCCCCATGTCTGCATGGGTGTCTGCTGGGTGCTCCAGTTTCCTCCCACAGTCCAAACATGAGCGGGTTAGGTTGAAACTGCTCCTCGTCAGGGAGATTAGCAGGTTTAATATGTGATGTTATGGGGACAGGGCCTGGGTGGGACTGTTGTCAGTACTGACACATTGGGCCGAATGGCCTCTTTCTGCATTGTAGACATTCTATGGTAAGAATAGTTCACAAGTGTTACTGTCAATGCTTAATAAATTGCTGAACCCCTACTTGCAAGCATCTAGCAGATATGTAACATATGCTGCAAATATTTTCATTTCTTCCATCAGCAGTGTAAATCTGAACTGTGCATCAGAAGGAATCAAAACCATCCCATTCTCCCTTAATTTTGGGTTATGGTTCACTTTTCATGTTTGGTTTTAATTAAATCTATAGGAAGATCTTAGAATTTGAACGTGGAAAGTTGATAGGTAGTTTAATGTGGAGAGAGACAGCAAACACTGTTCTATGAGTACGTGCCAACAATTTTTTTCTCGAGTCATATAATTTATGGTGCCATACAGCAGCTGAATCGTGCATTTATATGGATTCTGTTTGCTACTAAAAATAGTAATGAGTATCGCATATGCCCTTTTTCAATACAGGCATACAGCACGTTCAGAACAATCAAGTACTATGATCTCTAATGCAGCAATTTCACATATATAGCAAGTCACAAGCTGTAGAATAGAGATATCAGGGAATACATATACTGACTGCAGCCAGTAAAAATTCCAGACGTAAAACCAAATCAGTTTTGAATTATGCAAGTAGTACGAACTTAAGTTGAAAATCCATACTTAGAACATAAGGAGGAGGAGTAAGCCTTTCAATCCATTGATCCCGCCCCATCGTTCAATAAGATCGGGGCTGATCTGATCTGATCTTGGCCTTATTCAACTTTCTTGCCTGTTCTTCAGAATCCTCAATTCCCCATCGTGCAAGAATCTGGCCATCCGATATTCAACAACTCTCTGGAGTGGAGAAGAAATGCCTTCTAATATCGGTCTTAAATAGGTGATCCCTTATTCTAAAACTTTGCCTCTTGGTTCCAGATTCTCCAACAAGGGGAAATATTCTCTCACATCTGCCTTGTCAAGCCCTCTCAGAATTCTAGATGTTTCAATAGGATGATCTTTCATTCTTGTGAACTCAGGCCCTACCTGCTCAACCTTTCCTCTTAGAAAACTCTTTCACCCAAGAGTTAACCTATTGAGCTTTCTCTGCACTGTCGAGTCTCAACTCTATTTCCTGTTAGTTAACTGGTCCTCTATTAATATTAATATATTGCCCCTATACCACGTGTTATTTTCTTGTGCGGTAACCTTCTGAGATATCTTATTGAATACTTTTTGGAAATCCAACTACATCACATCTACTTATTTCACTTTATCCATCCAGCTTATTACACCCTCAAAGAATTCTATAAATTTGTCCTGTGCAAACCATATTGACTCTGATTGACTGTATTCCAAATATCCTGCTCCTCTTTCCTTAATGATGGATCCCAGTAATATCTAATGTCTAGCAATGGCAGGTGTTGGACCAACTGGCCCATAGTTTCCAGCTTTCAGACTCTTTCCTTTCCTAAAAAGGAGGCATTACATTTGCAAATCTGCTGAGACTCTCTCAGAATCTATATAGAGTTTTGGAAAATTAGAGCCAACACATTCATTACCACTTCAAAGATGTACTTTAAGAATCCAGGATGCAGTCCCTCAGATAGGAGGACTTGACAGTCTGCAATTCCATTACTTTGCCTTTTTCCTCTTCTCCAGTGACAATGAATGTTTTCAGATCTTCCCTGCCTTTTGTCCCCTGTCTTTCTATTATTAGGATGTTTTCAGTATCTTTTAAATAAATCATTGAATCCCTACAGTAAAGAAGGAGGCCATTCAGTACTGCACTGACTCTTCAACAGAGCATCCCACCCAGGTCCAATCTCCATAACACTATATAAGGACCCCACTAATCCTTGTAACCTACAAATCTTTGGACACTAAGGGGCAATTATGTCAGACTCCTATTTATTGACTACAGCTCAGCCTTCAACACTATAATTCCAACAAAAATCATTACCAAACCTAGGGCTCTGCGACTGGATCTGAGACTTTCCAGCCCATAGGCCGCAATCAACAAGGATAGGTAACGACACCTCCTCCAAGATTATCCTCAATACCGGTGCCCCGCAAGGCTGTCCCCTCAATCCCTTACTGTACTCCTTATACACCTAGGACAGTTCAGACAAATTCCACGCCAATTCCATTTATAAGTTTGCTGATGACACTATAGTGGGTTAGATCTCAAACAACAACGAAATGGAGTACAAGAAAGAGATAGAAAATCTGGTGAAATGGTATGAGAACCATAATCTCTCCCTCAATGTCAGTAAAACAAAGGAGATAGTCATCGACTTCAGAAAACATAGAACATTACAGCGCAGTACAGGCCCTTCGGCCCTCGATGTTGCGTCGACCAGTGGAACCAATCTAATGACCCTCTAACCTAAACTATTCCAGTGTTATCCATATGCCTATCCACTGGCCATTTGAATGCCCTTAAAGTTGGTGAGTCCACAACTGCTGCAGGCAGGGCATTCCACGACCTTACTACCCTCTGAGTAAAGAACCTACCTCTGACATCCGTCCTATAATTACCACCCCTTAATTTAAAGCTACGTCCCCTTGTGTTAGCTATCACCATCTGAGGTAAAAGGCTCTCACTGTACACCCTATCCAACCCTTTGATCATCTTGTATGCCTCAATCAGGTCACCTCGCAACCTTCTTCTCTCCAATGAAAATAACCTCAAGTCCTTCAGCCTTTCCTCATAAGACCTTCCCACCATACCAGGCAACATCCTGGTAAACCTCCTCTGCACCCTTTCCAATGCCTCCACATCTTTCTCATAATGCGGCGACCAGAACTGTACGCAATACTCCAAGTGCGGCTGCACCAGAGTTTTGTACAGCTGTAACATGATCTCACGGCTCCGAAATTCAATCCCTCTACCAATAAAAGCTAACACACCGTACGCCTTCTTAACAACCTTAGCGGAGGACACGTTCCTTTCTACATCAATGTTGAAGAAGTGGAGATGGTCGAGTGCTCCAAGTTCGTAGGTGTTAGATCATCAACAATCTGTCCTGGACCCTCCATGTGGACACCACAGTTAAGAAAGCTCAACAATGCCTCTACATTCTCAGAAGGCTAAGGAAATTCAGCATGTCCACTACAACACTCACCAATTTTTACAAACGTACCATAAAAAGCATCATATCTGTTTGTATCATAGCTTGGTATGACCCCTCCTCTGACCAAGACTGCAAGAAGCTACAAAGGATTGTAAACGTAGCCCAGTCCATTATGAAAACCAGCCTCCCTTCTGTTGACACCGTCTACACTTCCTGCTGCCTCAGGAAAGCAGCCAGCATAATCAAGGATCCCATGCACCCTGGGGATATGCTCTTCCACCTTCTTCCATCAGAAAAAAGTTACAAAAGTCTGAAAACGCATACCAACAGACTCAATAACTTTTTTTCTGCTGTCACCACGTGTTTGAATGTCCTATCATATATTAAGCTGAAAAAGCACTTCACATTACCTGTAGCTGCAACACAATATTCTGCATCCTATCTTTTCCTCCTACGTACTTCAAGAGTGCTATGTTTTGTCTGTATAGCGCACAAGAAATAATACTTTTACTGCATCCCAGTGTGACAATAAATCAAATCTAGCATGGCCAATCCACCGAACCTGCACATCTTTGAAGGCAGATACAAAACATTTGTTTGAAGATTGTTTCCTGGTTTCCCATTAATTTTGCAGCCTCGTCCCCAAAGGGAAATTGTTTAATTACTTTTTTTTGGTTTTGTATAAACTTCTAGAAGTTCCTTCCATCAATTTTTGTACTTGTTATTTTACTCAATTTTCTCCCTCTTGTTTTTTTTAAAGTCATCCTTTGTTGGATTCTAAAAATTCTCTCAAATCTCTGGCTAACCACTAATCTTTGCATCATTTTTGTTTAACACCACCCTTAACTACCTTAGACAGCACGAATATTTCATTCTTCATGTAGAGTCTTGCTTTCTCAGTGGAAGATCTTTGTTGAGAATTATGAAATGGCTCTTTAAAACGTTTGACACTGCTTATCTACCATTTTATCCTTTTAATCTATTTCCCCAGATCACTGTAGTCAACTCTATCTTTGTAATTGCCTTTAGCTTTAAGACATCATGAATCTAAGAATACTTATTCCACTCACCAACATCAGCCACAATCCAGCCCACTTTGGTTTATAACTGAAGACTGAGAGAAAACATTCTAAGAGGAAAAAATGTCTACCCCAAAAGTGAAGACAGTATCTAACAATCACCCCAGAGTCCATCCCCAAACTGGATTTCAACATTTCCGTATATGACACTGCACAAACCCAAGGTGCAAAAACCATAAAAGCAGAAGCTATTTTTCAGATAAGAAAAGCTATATTCTGTTTAAAGGCAGTATTTCAGGAAATAACACTTTTAGGAGGGCAGCATTTGAATAATTAATGTGACTGTAAACACTGCAATTGCAAAAGACCAATTCCTTCCATCTGACCTTCAGCCTGCATACATTCCATCAGATTCAAAACTAAAAAATCCACAAGTTGGTGATGGCAACCAAAAGCATGGCTCACCAGTCACAAGGCTAATTCAACAAAGCAAGACAGACATTATCATCCGCACTTTTACATCTTTAAAGGATACAGTTTGTTGTGGTTGTTTTACTGGGCTAGTAATACTGAGACTTGGATTAATAATCCAGAAAAAGTGAGTTCATATTCCACCTTGGCAGTAGGGCATTTGATTAATTTTTTAAGTGGCTCTCCATCATTTTTCCAGGGCTATTAGGGGTTAATGCCAAATTATTGGCCTTGCAAGCGGTGTCAACATCCCAAGAATGAATATTCAAGAAGGCAGCTCATCGCCACTTTCTCAAGGGCAACTAGGGATGCAATAAATGCTGGCCAGACAACAATGCTCATGTCCCATGAATGAATAAAAAAAATTTGAAAAAAAAACCTGAACCGACACACAACTAGAAGTTCCTATCAAAAATATTAATTTCAATTTAAAAACAATATATTGTAATATTACTTGATTGAGTAATAAACAATATATTGCACATTTCTCTATGGTTATAAAGAAAACCTTCAGTAATGGATTTTTCATTACCACATACAAGACATTCGGGAATTGATTAAAGAGAGCAATCTAATTGAGGGATTCAGTTGAGTGAATGATTGCAGTTTTGATCTCACTTTACTACGCAGCCATCTGAAGTTCATTTATACAGGAGTGATATATCGCTCTTAATCCCCATCTAATAACTATTGACTGTCATGATATTACTATCAGTTGCTCTAGTATTTATTAACTGCATTCTTTCATCACTGAAAATGGCAGGAATATGGTTAAACTTCACCAAAGAAAGAAGAGCTGGTCAATCACCTGTAATAGATTGTTCAAGGTATCAATTACTTTACCAACCCGACAGTCAGATCCTACAAGTCCAGATTGCAAATTCAACATCCGCATGAAAAATTCTAGTTAACTACCAACAGTCAAAGTGCAAGGCAGATAAAACAATAGGTAAATCAGGAATTACAGGACAAAGCTGGGTGACGTCCACAGATTTGTGAATGTGAGGTGGCTAGGTTTAAGGTTGGGAAAGAAGTGCGAAAGTGTAGATTTCAACATAATGAATTTATGGGGTAGTAAAGGAGGCACTGCCTTCTTAAGCTACATCCATGTTTTTGCTCAGATTAGCAAACAAGGAGAAAAAAAAAGTTCTGCGATGCCAAGCTTGAGTTTAACATGAAGAATGCACATTATAAAACATTTCAAGCTCTGAGGAAAGTACAAGTTAAAGTAGAAGTAACTGGAAATGCAACACATCTTGTCTAAGAACACCATGTGGAAAAACGAATGCATATCGAACAAGACATTTTCAGTTTAGGAAAACAGTGCCCACAGCGATGTTGATTAACAAAAGCAAGAAAAAAGTTGCAGTCAGAAAAACTGAGATTGGAGTTTGTTTATTGCTCCCTTTCCAGGACAGCAAAAGGTGTTATGAAGCAAAAATAGTTGTTAGCAGTCCAATTGAAGGAATCAGAAGAATGAATAGTTCCAATCTCAATTTCTCAACTATTCAATGTCATCTTTTAAAGCCAGAATTATTGGTTTGGGGTTTACTGGATATTATTTCTATTATACATAATACCTTGGAAACAAATTAATCTCAAATTTTTAGGAATATAGTTTCATGAGTTGTCCATTAGGTCTACCGTGCCTGTTTTGGAGTGGCCAATCTGCCTCTTAATTTCATCGCCTCGCCTTGTTTACATTTCTCTTATAACACTGAGGAATAAAAAAAAGTGAATCTCAGTTTTAAAATTACTGACTGAACATTCAATGCTCTTCGTGGGAGTATTCCATACCACTACCACTCTTGGTGTGAAGTTGTCTTTTCTAAAACAAACCTTCCTTCTAAAAAGGAATTTAATGGCTTCATAAAATCCCTCAATTTTAGCTTTTGGAAAAACACAGGCAGCAGCTGCTGCCACGACATACAAAAAAAAGTAGGCACCTGATTGACAACCAGTTATTAAAAAGAAAGCTTCAAGAAGATGTTGACAATTTGATTATAAGCCATTTTGTGCATCAGTAACCAAATAAAAGGAGGTGGACTTCTTGTATATATAAATAATGTGGGTGTACAGATGAACAAATCTCAAAAGCATACATTTCAGCAATATACTGTTGCAAGCAAGGCAAAATATTATAAGTTATATAAACTTGAGGAACAAAAAAAAAGCCTCCTTAACCTGGGCTTAATGCTCCTTCCACTCACATTGTTGGCCACTTTAAGACTTGAATAGCAGGTTAGGTGTAAAGATTCGCATTCTAATCAGTAATCTGTAAACTGTCTGTGCTGTTATATGCTCTGTCGGAGGCCAGAACTCTCCAGTCGCCTGACGAAGGGGCAAGCTCCGAAAGCTTGCGAGTTTACTATCAAATAAATCGGTTGGACTTAAACCTGATGGTGTCAGACTTCTTACTATGTTTACCCTGGTCCAACGCCGGCATCTCCACATCGTGTAGGTACACCCACAGTGCCATTAGGAAGGGAGTTTAAAGATATTAATGCAATGACAGGGAAGGAATGACAACGTAGTTCCAAGTTAGGATAATGTGGAGCTTGTGGGAATGTCCAGGTGGTAGTGTTCCTGTGTCTGCTGTCCTTGTTCTTCTCAGTGGTAGTTTATTTATTCATTAGTGTCACAAGTCGCCTAACATTAACACTGCAATAAAGTTACTGTGAAAATCCCCTAGTCACCACACTCTGGTGCCTGTTCAGGTACAGAGGGAGGATTTAGCATGGCCAGTACACCTAACCAGCATGTCTTTTGGACTGTGGGGTGAAACCTATGCAGACACAGGGAGAATGTGCAGGCTCCCGCACAGAGTCATCCAACTGGGAATCAAACCCAGGTCCCTGGCACTGTGAGGTAGCTAACCACTGTGTCACCATGTTGGAGGCGTTGAACGTTGAAAGTACCATTCAAGTGAACTGCTTTAATCTGAATGGTGACAAACTTCCTGGAGCCGCATTCATCCAGACAAGTGGAAAACATTCTATTACACTCCTTGTGGAAAGTGGACAGCCTTTGGGGAGTCAGGTGGTGAGTTATGCACTGCTGAATTTCTAGACTCTGACCTGTTCTTATAATTCGTACAGTACATACATGGCTAGTCCAGTCCAGTTTCTAGTCAATGGTGACCCCAGGTTTTTGATAATAAGGGATTCAGCAATGATAATGCCACTGAATGTAATGGCAACATGGCAGATTCCCTTGTTGGAAATGGTCATTGCCTGGCACTTCTGTGGTGTGAATGTTACTTGCTACTTATCAGCCCAAGCCTGAGTGTCGTACAGATCTTTCTGTAGCTGCACATGAAATATTTCAGCATCTGAGTCACAAATGATACAGTTTGCCATCAGTGAACATCCTCACTTCTGATCTTACGATAGAAGAAAGACCATGGATGAAGCAGCCCAAGATAACTGGGCTGAGGACACAACCCTGAGGAACCCTGCAGCAATAGCCTGGGAATGAGATGATTGGCCCCATCCTCCACCAATTCCCAATACGTTCAATTTTGCTAGGGGTCCTTCATACCACATTAGGTCAAATGCTACTCTGATGTCAAGGGGTCACCTTCACCTCATGTCCATGAGTTCAGCTCTTCTGTCCATGTTTGAACCAACGTTGTAATGAGGTCATGAGCTGAGTAGTCCTGGCAGAACCCAAACTTAGTGTTAGTGAGCAGGTTATTGCTGAGTAAATGCCACTTGATAGCATTTAATGACTCCATCTATCACGTTACTAATGATCAAGAGGAGGAGATGAAGTGGTAATTAGCCATATTGGATTTGTCCTGCTTTTTGTAGACAGAGCACACCTGGGCAATTTCTTTGCTGGATATTATCAGGCTGTATTGGAACAGCCTGGCTAAGGGAACACAAATCTTCATCTGTACTACTAATACTGCCAGGGCTATTAGTCTTTGCATTATCCAGTGCCTTCAGCCATTTCTTGATATCATGTGGAATGAACCAACTTGGCTGATGATTGGGCATCCATGATGCTGTGGACTAGGCAGAGATAGATCATTCACTTGGCACTTCTGGTGGAACATAAGAACATAAGAAATAGGAGCAGGAGGAGGCCACCTAGCCCCTCGAGCCTGCGCTGCCACTCAATAAGATCATAGCTGATCTGGAGGTGGTTCAGTTCCACTTATCCTGCTCCCCATAACCCTTAATTCCCTTATTGATCAGAAATCTATCTACCTGTGACTTAAACATATTCAACGAGGTAGCCTCCACCTCTTCAATGGGCAGAGAATTCCAGAGATTCACTACCGTCTGAGAGAAGTTCCTCCTCAACTCTGTTCTAAACTAACTCCCTCTTATCTTGAAGCTGTGTCCTCTAGTTCTTGTTTCCTTTCTGAGTGGAAAGAATCTCTCTACCTCTACCCTATCTAGCTCCTTCATTATCTTGTATGTCTCTATAAGATCATTTAAGAAGATTGTTGCAAATGCCTCAGCCTTGTCTTTTGTACTGCTGTGCTGGGCTTCCCGGTTATTGAAAATGGGGATAGTTGTACAGCCTTCTTCTTTTGATTGTTTAACTGTCCACCACCATTCAAGACCGGATGTGGCAAGACTTCAGAGCTTGGATCATATCTGTTGGTTGTGGGATTGCTTAGCTCCGTTGCCTGCATGCTGCATCCACTGTTTGGCATAGAGGTAGTCCTGTTTTGAAGTTTCACCAGGTTGACACAACCTTTTAAATGTGCCTACTGCTGCCCTTAGCATGCTCTCTTGCACTCTCCACTGAATTAGAGTTTGTTCCTGGCTGAATGAGCCAGCTAATGGTAGAGTGGGACATTTGCTGGGCCATGAGGTTACAGATTGAAGTTGAATAGAATTCTGCTGTTGCCAAAGCCCCTGATGGATATTGAGTTGTCAAATCTATCTAAATCTATCGCAATTAACTCTGTGGTACAGGATTGGGAGCAGTACAGAATTCAACAAAGGATTTAGAAGAAGAAAACAGAATATGCAAGTAAGCTTGCAAGGAATGTAAAATCTGACTGTAAAAATTTCTATAGGTATGAGGGATGAAAAAGACAAAAGGTCCATTACAGTCAGAAACAGGAATACATAATAGGGACAAAGAAATAGCTGACCAATTAAATACATACTTTGGTTCTGTCTTCACGAAGGAGGACAGAAGAGATCAAAAAATGTTGGGAAACACATGATTCAGTGAGAGGGAAGAACTATAGGAGATTAGTATTAGTGAAGAAAAGGTGTTGGGGAAACTGATGGAACGAAAGGCCGATAAATAAGAACATAAGAACATAAGAAATAGGAGCAGGAGTAGGCCATCTGGCCCTTCGAGCCTGCCCCGCCATTCAATAAGATCATGGCTGATCTGTCGTGGCTCAGTTCCACTTTCCCGCCCTCTCCCCATAACCCTTAATCCCCTCTCTTATCAAAAACCCATCAACCCGCTTCTTAAAAATATTTAGCGAGGCAGCCTCCACCACTTCAACGGGCAGAGAATTCCAGAGATTCACCACCCTTTGAGTGAAGAAGTTCCTCCTCAACTCCGTTCTGAACCGCCCCCCCTCTATCTTGAGGCTGTGCCCCCTAGTCCTACTGTCTTTTTTGAGCGGGAAGAGTCTTTCCACCTCTATCCTATCCATCCCATTCATCATCTTATACGCCTCAATGAGATCTCCCCTCATTCTTCTAAACTCTAACGAGTACAAGCCTAGTTTATTCAGCCTCTCCTCATAGCTCAACCCCCTCAACTCCGGTATCAGCCTAGTAAACCTCCTCTGCACTCCCTCCAAGGCCAAAATATCCTTGCGCAGGTGCGGCGCCCAAAACTGCACACAGTACTCCAGCTGCGGCCTCACCAATGCCCTATACAGCTGCAGCAAATCACCAGGGCATCCTCAATGATATTGTGACTAATTTGATTTTCCTAATCTATATGCAGATTAAAATCACTCTTAATTACAGATGTTCCTTTATTGCAAGCATTTCTGATTTCCTGTTTACATCATTTCCGACATCACTACAGTTTGAGGATCTATAAGCGAGGGTGATGTCAAACAAGTTTTATCCTCTGGCTGGTTTCCTCAACATCTGCTGAAGGCCAAGTCTAGAAGCCATGTTCCTCAGAACTGGACCAGCTTGATCTATGGTGATGCATACTCTTGGTGATGGATATTGCAATCTCCCATGTACAGTATATTTTGCACCTTTACCACCCTCACAGCTTCTTCCAATTTGTGTTTAATATGGAAGAGAACTGGATTATCAGCTGAGGAAATGGTGGGGGTTCACAATCAGGTGGTTTCCTTGCCTGAGGTTTCACCTGGTGCATGAAACTTCATGGGTCCCAGCGTCAATGTGGAGGATTCCCAGAAAACGCCCTCCCAATTATCACAGAATCCCTACAGTGCAGAGGGAGGTCACTTGACCCATCAAGTCTGCACAGACCAGAATCCCATCCTTGCCCTACCCCCACAATCCCACTTATCCACCCTGCTAATCCCCTGACACTAAGGGGCAACTTAGTATGGCAGTTAACCTAACCTGCACATCTTTGGATTGTGGGAGGAAACTGGCCGGAGGAAACCCATGCAGATGTGGGGAGAATGTACAAACTCCACACAGTCACCCGAGGCAGGACTTGAACCCGCGTCCCGAGCACTGTGAGGCAGCAGTGCTAACCATTACACTACTGTGCCACCCTTTATAAACCAGTAACCACTCTACCACCATCTCTAAGTGGATCCGTCCTGTCACTGGGACAGGACATGGTGATGTTTAGGAGAAGGTCTGTAAAGTATGATTCGATGAAGGCATTGCTTGGCAAGTCCGTGGGACAGCTTTCCCAATTTTGGCACAAGTTCCCAGATGTTAGGAAGGAAAACTTTGCAGCATTGAATGCTGGGTGTGCCATTCTCATTTCTGGCATCTAGGTTGGTGCATTCTGTCTCATTCCTTTTTGATTTTGTAGTAATTTGCTAGGCAATTTCAGAGCCAATCATATTTTGCTGGGTCTGGTGTCACATTTAGGTTAGACCTTGTAAGGACAGCGGATTTCCATCCCTAAAGGACATTAGTGAACGAGTTGGTTTTTATGACAATTGAAAAAAAGTTTTAGATTTTAATTAATTGAACTTAAACTCAACCAGCCATAGTGGGATTTGAACCCATGTACCCAGAACTAAGCCTCCGGACTACCAATCCAGTGACAGTCGCACTATATTCCACATCTTCAATAAAAGTCAATAGCAAAACTACTACTTATATCGCCCTACAAATGGCAATATTCTCCGACATATGTACCACTGAATTGGACTACGTGAGACTTAACTTGCATTTCTTCAATAGCTTGTTAGCAAATCAGAATAGATGAATGAAAAAAACAGAAATATAGGTCCCTTACAAAGTCATCCTTGGTACATGGGCTGCAGCTATCAATATCTAAATGCCAAATACTCTTGTCTTCTCGTATAGCAACTACCATGTCAGAAATTACCAGGAGCTGATCTGATTAGGATCAGCTGTCCCAGTTCTTATATTAGATAGTAATGTTCTTGCTATAATGCACAAGTACAAATATAGTGCCAATCCAGAATGTGTGCGTGCTACAATACAAATATAGCACTAATTCAGAAAGCACGTACAACAGTACAAATATAGGCTCAATCCAAAATGTGTATAATATATTTGCAGAGGCCCAGAAACTTGATGTTGAGCAATTTTACTATTTTATGCAATTCCTCAAAATTTCCAAACTTGAGGTACAAGCTATTTTTAAAAAAAATCTTGCACTGAGGCAAAACATGAATGATTTTCTATTGCATTAGAGAAAGCCATATTAGCCAAACGTGAAGAATCCTTACTGAATAGGCCAACGCTTGGATTACTTAGAAGTATGCACTTAAAAAATCAAATCAAAATATCTAACTAGTTAGAAACTACATCGATAAGGGAGCTGACTCTCAACATAACTTAGACAAAAATTTCACAAGACTAACAATTCCCAAAATGATTACAAAAATTGACCACTTAAGGAGCCACTCAGCTAAAGGTAAAAACTGTAATTGCTCCACCGTTCCTCTGCTGCCAGCTTATTTACTGTCTTTTTTTGTATAGTTTCAAGCCATGTCATAGAAACTAAAAGGAGTAGGCCATTTGACCTTTCGAGCCTGCTCTGCCATACATTTTGATCATGGCTGATCAAATTCAATATCCTGATAACTCCTCACCCTCCCATATCCCTTGGTCCTTAGTCCCTTGAGCTATATCTAATTTCTTAGACCATAAGACATACGAGCAGAATTTGGCCACTCTACCCATCGAGTCTGCTCCACCATTCAATCACGGCTGATTATTTTTCATCCCCATTCTCCTGCCTTCTCCCCATAACCCCCGATTCCCTTATTAATCAAGAACCTGTCTTAAAGACACTCAATGACCTGGCTTCCACAGCCTTCTGCAGCAAGAGTTCCACAGATTCACCACTCTTTGGCTGAAGAAATTCCTCCTCATCTGTTTTAAAGGATTGTCCCTTTAGTCTGAGGTTGTGCCTTCTTGAAATCAGACAATGTTTTGGCCTCAAATACATTTTGTGGTAGTGAATTCCACACATTCACCACCCTCTGGATGAAGAAATTTCTCCTTTGTTTTCATACTGTTGTTGCTTGCCTGATTTTTTCTTTAAATTTTTTCTTTTTTTTATTCATGGGATGTGTGTGTAGCTGGCAAGGTAAGCATTTATTGTATTGAGCGACTTGCTAGGCCATTTCAGAGGGCAATTAAGATTCAACCACATTTTATTTGACTTATTGTCACATGTATTGGCATACAGTGAAAAGTATGGTTTCTTGTGCCCAATACAGACAAAGCATACCATTCATAATGTATCTAGGGGAGAAGGAAAGAAGAAGGTGCAGAATATAGTGTTCCAGTCGTAGAAAGATCGATTTTAATAAGGTAGGCCCATTCAAAAGTCTCATGGCAGCAGGGAAGGAGTTGTTGAGTCGGCTGGTGAGTGATCTCAGACTTTTGTATCTTTTTCCTGTTGGAAGAAGCTGGCGGAGAATCTGTTGGGGGCGCAGGGGGTCCATGATTATGCTGGCTGCTTTCTGAGGCAGCAGGAAGTGTAGATGGAGTCAATGGATGGGAGGCTGGTTTGTATGATGGACTGGGCTACGTTGACAACCTTTTGTAGTTTTCTGCAGTCTTGGTCAGAACAGGAGCCATACCAAGCTGTGATATATCCGAAAAGAATACTTTCTATGGGCGCATCTGTAAAAATTGGAGAGTCACAGTGGAGATGCCAATTTCTTTAACCTCTTCAGAAAGTAGAGGCATTGGTGAGCTCTCTTAACTATAGCATTGGTGTGGAGGGACCAGAACAGGTTGTTGGTGATCTGGATACCTAGAAACTTTAAACTCTCAACCATTTCCACTTCACCCCCATTGATGTAGACAGTGGCATGTCCTCCACTATACTTACTGAAGTCAATGACTATCTCCTTTTTACCTACACTGAGAGAGAGATTATTGTCAATTTACTATTCCAACAGATTCTCTATCTCCTTCCTGTATTCTGTCTCATCATTTTTTGAAACTGGTCCACAGCAGTGGTGTTATCAGCAAAGTTGAAAGTGGAGTTGGAGCGGAATTTGGCCAGTCAAAAGTGTCCGAGGAGAGTAGTAAGGAGCCAAGGACATAGCCTTGTGGGGCACCAGTGTTGACAACAATCATGGAAGAGGTGTTACTGTCTATCCTTACTGACTGCTGTGAATTAGGAAGTCTAGGATCCAGTTACAGAGGGAGAGGCCGAGCCCTAAGCCACAGAGTTTGGGGATGAGTTTTTAGGAACAATGGTGTTGAAGGCTGAGCTGTAGTCAATAAACAGGAGTCTGATACAAGTGTCTTTGTTACCTAGGTGTTCTAGGGTTGAGTGTAGGACCAGGGAAATGGCATCAGCTGTAGACCAGTTGCAGCGTTAAGCGAACTGTGGTGGATCCAGGCAATCTGGGAGGCCGGAGTTGATCTGTGCCATGACTAACCTGTCGAAGCACTTCAAAATGATGGACATCCCAATCACAGGGTGATGGTCATTGAGGCATGCTGCTGGCTTTTCTTTGGTACAAGGATGATGGGCATCTTCTTGACCTCAGATGGTGTAAGGAGAGCTAAAAATGTCTGGGAACCCCCTGCCAGTTGGTCCACGTAGGATCTGAGGGACGGATGGCACTAGGATGGGGATAGAGGGATATGGTCCCTGGAAGAATAGGGGGTTTTAGTTCAGTCGAGCAGCATGGTCAGTGCAGGCTTGGTGGGCTAAAAGGTCTGTCCCTGTTCTATAATTTTCTTTGTTCTTTGAGTGCTTGTCTGAGTTAACATTGCTGTGGATCTAGAGTTGCATGCAGGTCAAATCATAGAAAGATGACAGATTTCCTTCCCTAATGGACATTATCAAACCAGACGGGTTTTTACAACAATAGACAATGCTCAGCCTGGCCTCTGAAATTGGAAGATGCTGGTGTGGTGGCAATGACACTAGATAAGTAATCCAATAATGCAGGTTCAAATCCCAATATAACAGCCAGTGAAATTTAAATTAAATTCATCTATTCTGCCTAGGTCCTCCATCTATTTAATTTGTCTTTCACTGTAAGTTACTCTAACATTCATGGAATGTTATAGTTTTGTTGTCGTTCTTTGAAGAAAAAGGCCCAGCAATGCAGCAAAATGGCGACTATTAGTTACTAAGTTGGAGATGGTGACTGCGCGTGTTCAAAAGCAGTGAAGGGGAAATGAAGAACTGGGAGGCAGTATTGGGTAGGGTAAAGGAAGGGACATATTGCGTAAAGCAAACTGGCAGGGGGAAAGGATTGGGATGGACAAGAAATCCATGCTTGGAATGCACCTGCACTTTGGACTAATGGTCAAGTTGGCGTTACAACAGATGGTAATTTAGAAAAGCAAATCCAAGAGTTGCTAGAGCTCATAAACATTAAAAAATTCAAGGGCTTGAGCCTGGAAGACAATGCAAAGACTATGGTTCCAGAGATGGGGTAGACAAGGAAACCTTGAGGCTGGGACAGAAAGTATATCTGCCACTAAGACTTGAAAGATAATATTTATGCTGGCAAAACTGGGTTATTATTAATTATTCATTAAATAGCTTAAAAAAACTGAAAACGATTCTAAAATTATTCCAATTTACAAGGTCAATTGATTGGCAAATAACAAAGAGAATTTGTAAAGCAAGGCCTAGTGGAAGGCACGATTAGGATAATTAAATGAATAGCTGACAAGAGCTTGGAGACAGGAGAAAGATTACATCTGAAGCATGTCGCAGCCTGTTCTGTGCTTCATGTCCTGCTTCTTCTCAGCAAAATTAATAGTCACATTGATAATAGGGGTTAATTAAAGAAAGACAGCATAAATGTAAAGGAAAATCATGTTTAATTAACTTGAAGAGTTTTTTGAAAAGGTAACAAAGAAGGTTGATGAGGGCAATGCAGTTGATGTGGCGTACGTGGATTTCCAAATGGAATTTGACACAGTGACCAAAGTTACAGCTCACAAAATAAAATAGATAGTCGCAACATGGGCACGGAATTGACCAAATGATAGAAAGCATAGTTGTTAATGAATGATTTTTAGGCTGGAGCAAGGTTTGCAGTGGCGTTTTCCCAGGGTCAACATTGAAATCCTTGTTTCACCTGATGTATATTGATTACTTAGAACTTGGTGTACAGGGTGCAATTTCAAAGTTTATGGATGATAAAACTTGAAAGCACTGTGAACTCTGAAGGATAGTGCAGAACTTCTAAAGGATATTAACACGTTGGAAGATGAAGTATAATGCAGAGATATGTGAGATGATTCATTTCAGTAGGAAGAACATAGAGAGACAGTACAAATTAAAGGGCACAAATTAGAGGGAGTGAAGGAGCAGAGAGACTGGGTACATATGTGCATGCATCATTGAAGGTGGCAGCATAGCTTGAAAATGTGGTTAATAAAGCATCCAGTAATTGAGGCTTTATTAATAGGGGCACAGAGTACAAGAGCAAGGAGGTTGTGTTGGATTTGTCCAGGCCAATAGTTTGACCTCAACATTTTGTTCTGGACGGCACATTTTAAGGAGGATGTGAAGGCATTGGAGAGAGAGGAGAAATGATTTACATGAATGGTTTCTGGGATGAGAAGATAGATTGGAGAAGTTAGGACTGTCTCCTTAGAGAAAAGACTGAGAAGTGATTGGGTAAAAGTATTCAAAATCATGAGGAATCTAAACAGTAGGTAGGGAGAAACTGTTCTCATGGTGAAAGGATCGAAAACAAGAGCAAAAATTTAAAATAACTGCTAAAAATAAAAAGTGATATGAGAAAAAAGTCTGGAACGCATTGCCTGAGAGCATGGTGGAGGCAAGTTCAACTGAAGCATTTATAAGAACAAGGAGCAGGAATTGGCAATTCAGCTCCTCAAGCTTGCTCCGCCACTTAATATGATCGTGGCAGGTTTCATCTCAGCCTCAATCCCATTCAAAAGGGAATTAGACTTATTTAAAAAGGAAAAACATGCAGAGTTATGGGGAGAAGGGGAGAAAATGACACTAAGAATAACCATCGTTCAGAGAACCAGTGCAGACAATATGGGCTGTAAGATTTCAGTGGAACATTTTGTTCCATCCCAATCTATACTTAAGCCAAATTTTACTTTCTCTCTCCACCTTGTTTAGTAAAATGAGACTGCCCCCAGTTTGCCTCATCCCAAGCCAGCACTGAGTGACAGGAAAAAAGCTATGATACTCGTTACCCTGCTATTGCTCCCTCTTGAGGAAAGAAAGGATAGAAACTTCAATAAGTTTTCAAAAAAGAAGTTTGCCAAAATGAGAGGGAATGAAGTTACTATTGGAATTGCCCAAAAACAGTGCAGGGACTCTAAAATCCTCACCATCCCCAGGAAATAATAACAACTGACAACAAAATTAAAGATTACTTAAAAGCTGTACTTTTTTTACTTCAGTCATGGAGGAAAGTACTGTCAGTTTTTCATGAATGAAAAGGTACAATGTGGAGGAATAATTACAAGGAAAGCTTGTGAACAATTAATTGCATGTAATTATGGTCCCATGCCTCCAATAGCATACAATTCAATTTGTAGGAACATAGGAACAGGAGTAGGCCATTAAGCCCCTCAGGCCTGTTCCACCATTCAATCAGGTCACGGCTGATCAACTTCATTTTCCCACCTTTGCTCCAAATCCCTTGATGCTGTCAGCCTCAGAAAAAAAAATTAACTATGTATGAAAGTATTCCTAGTCAGAGACTTCGCATTATAGCTTGTAACCATTTATTATTTTCTAAAGGTAAGTGGTGCAGTTACAAATTTTCTAAATATGTTATGTTTGCACAGTTGTTCACTTACATATTACCATTTTAATACATTTGTTTGGCCAAAAGACAAAAAGAGTCCTGAAGGCATATAGGACAGGCAACTTGTGAACATGTTTGGGAAAAAAAAAAGTTGTGTTTTTTAACTTCATGCTAAAGTGTTTACCTAACTACCACAACAAGAATACAAGGAATGAAGAATCACCCATGTGAGTACTCTGAAAAACAGCAGTCACATTTTGCAGGAAGTGATTCTGAACATTGTTCAAAGAACTGTTCCTCCAATCACAGCCGTTTCTCTTCTGCCTTTGGTGTTGCTAGGATTAATAGTGAGCCAATTATTAGCAATTGTGGCAGAGAACCTGTCTCCGATCGGAAGAACAGCTTTATTCAGCCAGAGGCCTCAAAATATGCTGCGACAGGAGCAGCGAATCTGCCAGGGAAGGGGGAAGAGTCAAAGTAGCTGCAGTCCAGGATGGAAAAGGAGTGAGCAACAGGCAGGAGGATGAATGCATAGGAATGAGTGCCAGGCAGGGGAGAGGAACTGCCGCTGGTGGGGTGAGGGAGGACTGAGTGAGTGGCAGGTATGGCAAGAGTGACGGAAAGAACACGAGCACCCAGGAGTTACAGTGAGCGAGTGACTGTTGTTTGGAAGGGCATGTGCGAATGAGTGAGCGACTGCACACCAACACAAACATACGCACCCACTCACATTTACTGAACTCTTACACACTGCTCATTTTTATTACTTTGTTTTAACTTAACAGCTTTTTGCTATGATGTCGCTGTACTTTTGCTCAGCAATTGTTTCTTTCCTAAATCCTCAACTTTCCTTTGAAATTCAGTTTTTGTGCCAAATCATCATGCCCAATCCATCACACAAACCAGCCTCCCATTCATTGACTGTCCACACTTCCTGATGCCTCGGCAAAGCAGTCGGCATAATTAAGGACCCCACACACCCCAGATTTTCTCTCTTCCACCTTCTTCCTTTGGGAAAAAGATACAAAAGTCTGAGGTCACATACCAACCGACCCAAGAACAGCTTCTTCCCTACTGCTGCCAGACTTTTGAATGGACTTACCTTGCATTAAGTTGATCTTTCTCTACACCCTCTAACTTTCCACACCAATCTCTGCTTTCCCCTCCCAACCCTAACCTTAGGTACACAGACGTAGAAGATAGGAGCAGGAAATGGCCATTTGGCCCTTCGAGCATGTCCACCATTCGTTACGATCATGGCTGATTGTCCAATTCAATAGCCTAATCCTGCTTTCTCTCCATAACCTTTGATCCCATTCACCCCAAGTGTTATAGAAACATAGAAGATAGGACATTGTAAAGCTTTGTAAGTTTTGCTGTAATTGGCTAATTTACAACAGATTTAGGATAAACATAGAACTTTTATGGGCTGTATGGTTCAATCACATATTACAATGCATTTGCCAAATAAGCTATGGGAAAGCTCTTTGTAAAAACATGACAGTTTTGTAGGTATGGTTTTCATTCATCTAAAAATGTGTAGCAATATTCAACTAATTTTAAACAAAAAAATTTGTTTCAAATGAAAAAACATGCAAAACTCACAGCCTTAATCCCCGATGACCTCCTTGTTGCTCGAGTGTTTAATCCATTTCTAGGACTTGAAAATGTGCCAGATGGGAGAGCTGAAGTAAGCTGGGATGGAGGACTTGAACAGAATTTGGAAGTGACTAAAGGGGAAGTTGAGCAACCCAGTATGTTCAACTCGGAGGTGGGATGTTTGTTGTTATTGCTTCCAGTTGGAGGCTGGTCATTTGTTGCAGCTCCACTGCCTGTATCAATTGTTTCACCACTCTCTATTCGTTTCAGGTAATCTTTCAGCATGGACTGCGTCGTCGTCTCACTCAACCAGTAGAGGAAGAGCTCATCAACTTTCATTTTAAGAACAGGCTGCAGAACTGGAGCGGCCGGCATTGTTAATTTATTTAGGATATATCGAACAACCAAGATTATTGTAGGAAGCTGCGCCGTGGAAGCTGAAGTCCTATTCTGTCTTCCTCAACTTAATTCAAATAATAAATTCCTGAGTAAAGAAAACAAAAATGTTGTTAAAAACTCAGTACTTTTTTTGAATCCCCGCATTTGATAAGGCTGATAGACCATTTGCTTTGCAGCCAATGCCAAATTAAACACTTGAACCTGTCAGCAAGTAACTAACAAGGGGAACTTGAGTGAACTCACCTGCTGATCATTCCCTCCCTCCTGTGAAAAGCAAGCCAGGGATTGGCATCACAGAACAGTTACAACACAAAAGGCTATTCAGCAGTCCATGCCAGCTCTCTGCAAGATCAACCTAGCTAGTTCCTATCCCCATAGCCCAGTACTTTATTCTCCTTCAAGTGCCTATCCAATTCTCTTTTGAAAACCATCACCTTTTCAGGCAGCATATTCCAGATCCTGCAGCACCAGTTGTAGCGGAGACTTAAAATTTGTGATGAGGGAAAGTTCAAGGGCGTGCTATATTATAACATTACACATTATCTACAGCAACTTTAAAGATTTTAAATTCAACTTTAACCATAGAAGCTTGTGAAACTGAATGGAGGAAATCTGATCATTTATGATCTGACACCAGAAAAACAATCAGGAAATAACAACACGTTTGTGTAACACCTTTAACATAATAAAGCATCTCAAAAGCATGATTGAACAAAATCCAATACCAAGCCACATTGAGGCAGATAGTCAAAGAGATTGACTTTAAGGAGCATCTTCAAGGAGGAACAAGAGTTGGAGACAGAATTCCAAAATTCAGGGCTTAGGCAGTTAAAGCTGTGGACATTAATGGTGCAGCATTTAAAACTCGGGGTGTTCAAGAGGTCAGAATTAGAGGAGCACAGGTATCTAGGTGGACTACAAGGCAGGAGGCAAACTTTTTGGTCCTGTTCTCATTCAAGGAGAAATTAAAAGAGTCATCAACACTACTGTGAAGTAGCAATTGCTGAACGATGCCCAGTTTGGGTTCCACCAAGGTCACTTGGCTCCAGATCTCATTACTTCTTGGTTCAAACTTGCACAAAAAAAGCTGAACTCAACATGTGAAGGGGCTATCCTAGATTTCAAGGCAGCATTTAGTTGAGTGAGTCATCAAGGAGCCCTTGAAAGATTGAAGTCGGGGTATCAGAGGGAAACACCTCCACCCATTAGAGCCATACCTCACACCAAGGAAGATGTTATATTTTTTGCAATTGCAGATCTCCAAGAGATCAAGGTAGTGCCTTAGGTCTAACCATCTTCAGCGGCTTCATCAATGACTTTCCATCCATCATTAGGACAGAGACAGGGTTATCTGTCAATGACTGCACAATGTTCAGCATCAATGATTAACTCTTCAAGCACTGATGCAATCCATGCACGTGCAGCAAAACCTGGACAGCATTCGGGTTGACGATGAAAGTAGAACATGACATTCACATAGTTACTCGTGTATCAGAAAATAATCACCTCCAACAAGAGAGAATCTAACCACCTCCCCTTGATACTCAACAGTATTGCCATCACTGGATCCTTCAGCATCAACTTTTCGAAGTTATAATTGACCAGAAAGTTAGTTGGACCAGCCACACAGAGGGTGCTGAGTGTCTGGAACAAGCTACCAGAGGTAGTAGTAGAGGCAGGTACAATTTCGTCTTTTAAAAAGCATTTAGACGGTTAATGGGTAAGATGTGTTACGAGTTGTGTGTTTATGCAGACGAGTGGGGCTAGCTTAGGGGTTTAAAAAAAAGGGCGGTGTGGACAAGTTGGGCCGAAGGTCCTGTTTCCGTGCAGTAAACCTCTATGATTCAATACAAATACAGTAAAATTCCAAATGAGTCAAATCCCAGAATTCGCTCACAAATTTGGTGTGAAATGATAGCCAAGGCAGCCCGTTCCTACATCAATGTGTCTTTATATAACATGCCTACAAATGGAGTCTTTCAGACTTTTACAGTATAAAGAGGGGTCCTTCAGCCTATCAATGTCAAATGCCAAGTGACAACACAGTAAATAAAGCAGCAAATGTTTGAAAAAGTTTTGGTTCAATTTCTTCACGGCTAACAATAGCTTGACCTTGTAAAAGGCTGAGCTTTGGTTGAAAATGTTGAGAATTGGCTAGAGATACACTCTGTAACCTTTCTCTACTTGGATTTGTATGATATAGTCCATCATGTTTTCAATGCAGCCAAACATGTAAGGGCAGCACAGTGGTTAACACTGCTGCCTTTCAGTGCCAGGGACCCAGATTCAATTCCAGCTTCGGGTCAACGTCTGTGTGGAGTTTGCTCATTCTTTCCGTGCCTGTGTGGGTTTCTTCCGGATGCTCTGGTTTCTTCCCACACTCCAAAGTTGTGTGGGTTAAGTTGATTGGCTATGCTAAATTGATCCTAGTGCCAGGGGATTAACAGGGTAAATATGTAGGATTACAGGGATAGGGCCTGGGTGGGATTGCAGTCATGTAGGCTTGATTGGCTGAATGGCCTCCTTCTGCACTGCAGGGATTCTATGTCTTTGATGTTTTCGTGCTGCAGTGTGAAATTCCAGAGAGCCACTACAGCTTTCGCACTATTGACTGGGGAAAACAGGTGGCGAACATTCAGTGGATTCTTCAGGGGCATTGGGCTTCTTATTTGAAGAATGTACTGCATCATCTTTTCAGTCACAACATGCAACTGTGGCGTCTGGCACCATATTTTACACCTTCTTCATCATGAACATGATCTCTAGAACGGTTTAATTGTATTCCTGCTTCTCATCAATCAGCAGCTATCTTTGTTAGGTTAAAGGTTCCTAATCACCCCTGTTACATTGGAAGATGCTTCGTCATGTTGTTGGGAGGCAAACATAGCAGGTTGAAGCTATGGGGCAGTTAATTGTAATGATGACAATCTTCTTTTACTTTCACCGATACATTTTATCCACTTTCCTGATCCCTGCTTCAAAAAATGCTGGGGTCAACCAGGTGGTTTTATTTTGTGGATAGTGTTACAACATTTGTAAAGCAAAGTGACTTCCGGGACCTTCCTATCATAAGCAGCAGCAGCAGTTTTTCTATGCCGTCCATGTTAGCGCAGATCATAACAATGACCATGTTCCTTGCTCTGCTTTCCACCATTATATGTTTCACCTTTAAACATCAAAGAGCAGTCTGGCAAAATACAGTAAAATGGTCTAGTTTCATCTGGCTTAAGAATATCTTATGGTGTATAGGCATTTAAGATGTGGACGAAACCATTTTGAAGACAATCATTTGTGGCTGCTGCATAACCACTGCACCTTGTGAATGTGAGACTTATTATCAGTAAGCTTGCATATGACATGAAAATTGGTGTGTGGTTTAACAATAGTAACGAGGAAAGCCTTAGATTACTGGATGACACAGATGGGTTGGTCAGATGAGCAGAACAGTGGCAAATGGAATTTAACCCCGAAAAGTGTGAGGTGATACATTTTGGGAGGACTAACAATGTGAGGGAATGCACAATGAATGATAGGATACTCAGAAGTACAGAGGACCAGAGGGACACTGGGATGCAAGTCCAAAGATCCCTGAAGATAGCAGGACAGATAGGTAAAGTGGTTAAGATGACATATGGGATACTTGCCTTTAGTGGCTGAGGCACAGAATATAAGAGCTGGGGGATTGTAATGGAGCTGTATGTAGAATAATGTATGCAGTTCTGGTCGTTACGCCATAGGAACTATAACGGGTGCAGAGGAGACTCATCAGGATGTTGCCGGGGCTGGAGTGTTTCAGCTATGAAGAGAGGCTGGCTAGGCTGGTATTGTTTTCTTTAGAGCAGAAAAGGTTGAGGAGGGAGGGGCACCTGATTAAGATATACAAAACTGTAAGGGACATAGATAGGAAAACCCTTTAGTCAAGGTATCAATAACCAAGGGGCACAGATTTAAGCTGAGGAGACTTCGAAGGATTTGAGAACATTTACACCCAGAGGGGGTGGGCATCTGGAACTCATTGCTTGAAAAGGGTGGTAGAGGCAGGAACCTTCATAACATTTAAGAAGCATTTAGATGAGCACCTGAAACGCAATGCTATACAAGGCTATGGAAAAAGTGCTGAAAAATTGGGTTAGAATAGATAAATGTTTGATGGCCAGCACAGACATGGGCCTCTTTTTGTGCTGTACAACTCTACAAATCCCTCCACCATCAATGCACAGAGTGTACCACAGCAACATAAACTGCAGCAACTCAGCAATGTTTCTTTGACGGAATGTTCCAAGCTCAATCTTACAACTTGGATGAATAAGCGCAGCAGATGCATGGAAACATCCTTGGAACTATGTCATTGTAGCACAGCCAAAATCCTGAAACTCCCTCCCAAACAGTGCTGTGGATGTACCAACACAGGTGGAATTGCAGCAACTCAAAAAGGTGGCTCAACACATCCTTCTCAAATGGGGATGAGCAACAAAGGCTGACAAGTTCCAGGGGCACCCATGCCCCATAAAAACAATACAACTCTCAGGGGTCATGTAAATCTGTGCTTGGAAATCTTGGGAGGAGAATAATGGAAGATTTTTTAAAAGGGTGAGGGGGAGAAAAAATAAGTTGTGAAAATTAGCCTGTATTGTTTCAAAAAAGAGCAAAGTGTCTTATAAAAGTTATTTCTTAGCAAATAAATGATTTGCAGATTAACACTGTCCAAAATAAGGATCATGATAAAATGATAACGTTGTTGTAGAAGTCAAAGTAGATGTATCTTTTCAAGCAAAACACATACACTGGCAAACATAATTAAGCAAAAATAAAATTCTGATTTTGTCATATATACATTTCAATTTAAAATGAAGCATTGAACGCAGGTCCCTATTGCTTCACAGCGCCAGCGACCCACGTTCAATTCCCGGCTTGAGCCTGTGCGGACTCTGCACATTCTCCTCGTGTCACTGAGAGTTTTCTCTGGGTGCTCTGGTTTACATAAGAACATAAGAAATAGGAGCAGGAGTAGGCCATCTGGCCCTTCAAGCCTGCCCCGCCATTCAATAAGATCATGGCTGATCTGTCGTGGCTCAGTTCCACTTTCCCGCCCTCTCCCCATAACCCTTAATCCCCTCTCTTATCAAGAACCCATCAACCCGCTTCTTAAAAATATTTAGCGAGGCAGCCTCCACCACTTCAACGGACAGAGAATTCCAGAGATTCACCACCCTTTGAGTGAAGAAGTTCCTCCTCAACTCCGTTCTAAACCGCCCCCCCTTTATCTTGAGGCTGTGCCCCCTAGTCCTACTGTCTTTTTTGAGTGGGAAGAGTCTCTCCACCTCTATCCTATCCATCCCATTCATCATCTTATACGTCTCAGAGATCTCCCCTCATTCTTCTAAACTCTAACGAGTACAAGCCTAGTTTATTCAGCCTCTCCTCATAGCTCAACCCCCTCAACTCCGGTATCAGCCTAGTAAACCTCCTCTGCACTCCCTCCAAGGCCAAAATATCCTTGCGCAGGTGCGGCGCCCAAAACTGCACACAGTACTCCAGCTGCGGCCTCACCAATGCCCTATACAGCTATAGCAAGACCTCCCTACTTTTATATTCAATCCCCCTCGCTATGAAGGCCAACATCCCATTCGCCTTCCTGACCACCTGCTGCACCTGCAAGCTGGGTTTTTGCGACTCATGCACAAGGACCCCGAGGTCCCTCTGCACCGTCGCCTGCTGCAGTTTTTCTCCACGTAAGTAATAGTCCTTCCTACCATTCTTCCTACCAAAGTGGACCACCTCACACTTGCCAACATTAAATTCCATTTGCCATTTCATGGCCCATTCGCCCAGCCTATCTAGATCCTTCTGCAGACTCTCCACACCCTCTGCACAATTTGCCTTTCCCCCAATCTTGGTGTCATCAGCAAATTTCGACACCCTGCACTCGGTTCCCTCCTCCAGATCATCTATATAAATGGTAAATAGCTGAGGCCCCAGCACCGACCCCTGGGGCACCCCACTAGTCACCAACCGCCAATCCGAATAGCACCCATTGACCCCCACTCTCTGCCTCCTATTTGACAACCAATCCTCTATCCACGCTAACACCCTACCCCCAACTCCATGTCCCCTGATCTTCTGCAATAACCTCTCCTCCTGCAGTCTGAAAGACATGCTGGCTAAGCATATTGGCTATGCTAAATTCTCCCCCAGGGTACCCGAACAGGCTGGGGAATGTGGCGACTCGGGAATTTTCACAGTAATTTCACTGCAATGTTAACATAAGCCTACTCATGACACCAATAAAAAAGTGGTGTTAATGTAAGCCTACTTCTGACACCAATAAATAAAAAAGTGCAGTAAAAACCAGGCAACTTCAACTAATTGAGAAGAAAATGATTAATAAAGGGGAAATGCAGCCTGTTAGTTCTGACCCTGTAAAGGGGAATGGGGGCGGGGGGAACTGAGGGGGTGGAAGAGAAGTGAGGGGGGGTGGTTTGGCCTAGTTAGGGGAGTGAAGCCTGGCGTTTGGTTGCCATGCCATCCAACCCTGGGCAGCAGGCCATCTGTGGAATCGGGCCCCTGGGGAGCTCCCACAGCGCTGCGAGCTGTTGCTACTGCAACCAGCATACCTACCCCGCTGCTGTCGCGCTCCCCTCACTCATTTACTCCCCGGCCTGTCAGCTCACCTCCCGCCTCTTGCTCACCTCCTCCGCCCCCTCCCAGCGGCAGGGACTCCGACTCCCAGGCAACTGCCCCTCTCCCCGCGCCCGGCCTCTCGCGAGAACAGCTGCCGCGCTCTCCGGTCACCCCGGCAACGGCGCCATGCGGAAGACCCGCCCCCTCCCTCCTTCGCAGGTGGCCGCCCTCACTCGTGGAGAGCCCCGCCCCTCCCGCGGCGGCCCCGCCCCCTTCTCGCAGGATAGCCCCTCCCCGCTCCATCGCGGAAGAGCGTCGTCCCCTCCTTCGCGAGAGAGCTCCCTCACTTGCGGGACAGCCCCGCCCCCTCCTTCACGGGGTAGCCCCTCTTTCCCGCCAGAGCCCCAGGAGGTGCTACAGTAGACATGATGATGCCACATGGCAAGCTCCTATGCACTGATGGTGCAAGTTTTTTTTGTTGTTTTTATTCCAATTCAATCAAATCAAGTTCAATTCAGAGTCTAGACATTCCCGATCGAAGCTGACAAGGCAGGGCTCTCACCTCCTGTCTTGGGCTTGAGCTCCATGATCCAAGCTGATTGGAGTAACTACATCATTTAATTCCCTCCTTCTGCACACCGTCTTCCAAATTTTATTTTGTTTATTAGTGTCACAAGTAGGCTTACATTAACACTGCAATGAAATTACTGTGAAAATCCTTAGTCACCACACTCCGGCACTTGTTCGGGTACACAGAGAGAATTTAGTATGGTCATTGCACCCAAGCAGCATGCCTTTCAGACTGTGGGAGGAAACTGGAGCACCCGGAGGAAACCCATGCAAACACGGGGAGAATGTGCAGACTCCACACAGACAGTGACCCGAGCAGGGTCCCTGGTGCTGTGAGGCAGCAGTGCTAACCACTGTTCCACCATGCCACCAAGGGTCTTTTAGGGATCATGTCCTTGTAAGAAGATAAAGGCAATATACTGCAGTGGCTGGAATCTGAAACGAAAGCAGAAAATGCTAGAAAATCTCAGCAGGTCTGACAGCATCTGTGGAGGGAGAAAAGAGCCAACATTTCGAGTCAGGATGACCCTTTGTCAAAGCTGTGACCAGCAGCATGGTAGTCAAAGCCTGTTCTGCTATTCATTATGATCATGACTGATCATCAAATTCAATATCCTAATTCCCCCCCTTCCGCCCATATCCTTTGATCCCTTTAGCCCTTTTGAAATATCTAATTTCTTCTTGAATGAGTTTTCCTCTCATTCTCCTTAACTCCAGAGGCTATATGGCCAATTTATTCAGCCTCTCGTCAGTAGATAACCCCCTCAACCCAGGGATCAATTTAATGAACCTTAGCAGTATATCATTACTGTGCTGGGGAAATTTTTCACGTGCTGCCAGAGGTGATGGTAGATGCAGGCACATTAGCCACATTCAAGTGATATCCGGATGGGGACATGAATAAGGAGGAAACAGAGGGATACGGATCAAGTAAGGGCAGAAGGACTTTTTTTAGTTTAGGCTTGGAGGGTTGAAGGGCCTGTTCCTGTGTTGTTTGTTTCTTTGTTCTTGCTCTTTGTTCTTATTATTAATAAGTAATATGGAAAAACACATTGGATCATTTTCTTCTCCAGGATGATAGGCCCCACTTCTTCTTGCTGATTTTTGTTTTAATTTCAGATCTGATCTCCATCTTGTGTATTCCTTGAGTTGTTTTCTCCTCCCAAGTTATACTTGTTCATTCCTGTCTTTCAGTTGTCTTGGTAAATAGGTTAGGGCGGCATGGTAGCACAGTGGTTAGCGTTGCTGCTTCACAGTGACAGGGACCTGGGTTTGATTCCTGGCTTGGGTCACTGTCTGTGTGGAGTTTGCACGTTCCCCTCCGTGTCTGTGTGGGTTTTCTCCGGTTTCCTCCCATGTTCTGAAAGACTTGCTGGTTAGGTGCATTAATTTGAACTGGCGCTGGATGTGGCGACTAGGGGAATTTCACAGTAACATCATTGCAGTGTTAATGTAAGCCTTACTTGTGACTAATAAATAAATTTTACTTTAATATTAATTATATTCTTGTCCAATGGTATTCAGCATGGATATAGCTTTGAGCATAAGATCTTTGAAGAAGTTTTCTGAATCTAAAGTTGCTGCATGTATTTAGATACAAGTTTGTGCCAGCTGTTTAGAAAGATCACATTACCACTGATATCTGACATTTTTGAATTATTAGAGGACTGCATATTCAAAAGTTAACAGCTGGTCACTCAGAGGTAAATTCCACACTGATATTTTTGGATCTCTGTGTTATAAACAGCATTTTTAAAATTACAAGGATTAAATCTTCAGTGAGTTTATAATTAAATAGTCTTTTTTTGAGTGACCTCAATAGTACTTTCAATATCTAACTCCTAAATCAGACTGCCACCAAAATTTCCAGATTTGATTTGCCTGTTATCAGTTTAGCTGTTGCAAGTAGGATTATTAAATGGCTAGAAACACAAACTGTGAATGTGTATCAAAGGAAATTTCTCTCTTCAAAGAAAGGGCTTCCTGAGAATGCAAAGACCCTAACATACGCTGCACGCAACACAAGACATTGGTAAGGCCACATTTGGAATATTGAGTACAATTCTGATCACCCTGCTATAGGAAGGATGTTATTAAACTCAAAAGGGCACAAAAAAGATTTATAAGGATGTTACCAGGGCTGGAAGGTTTGAATTATAAGGAAAGGCTGGATCGGCTGGGACTTTTACCCTGGAGCATAGGAGGATGAGGGGTTGTGACCTTATTGGGGTTTGTACAATCATGTGGGACATAGATAAGCTGAAAAGCCAAGGTATTTTCCCCAGGGTAGGGGAGTCCAAAATTAGATGGCATGGATTTAAGGTGAGAAGGGAAAGATTTAAGAGGGATCTGAGGGGCAACATTTTCACACGGAGGGTAGTGTGTATATGGAATGAGCTTCAAAAGGGGGTGGTTGAGGCAGGTACAATTACAACATTTAAAAGACATTTATTTGGACAGGTACATGGATAGGACAGGTTTAGAGGGATATGGGCCAAGCACAGGCAAATATTTCAGTTTAGGAAACCTGGTTGGCATGAACGAGTTGGGCCGAAGGGCCGATTTCTGTGCTCTATATCTCTATGACTCTAATTGTCTGAATAATACTCATTATGTGAAGAATCTCTCTTTGAAGCTGAAAGAAAAACATCTGTGAAGAATTAGCAATCAAGATCAATTAACTCAATTAGCAAACAGACTAAGTCAATCTAGTAATTTCCCTACATGGTCTTTAGTCATCATTCTTCACGCATGTTAATACATGCAGTTCTGATGTAACTTGACAAAGAATTAAAGGTACACAACTTTGCAACATAATCACTAATCTGATCCACAAAATCAGTCATTTATTTTCAGTACTGACTGCAAGACTAATTCCCTGTGCAAGTTTATCCTGCAATAGGTATCAATGGGGCTAAGTAGGCAACACTCTGAGAACCATAGAACCCCTACAGTGCAGAAAGAAGCCATTTGGCCCATCAAGTTAGCACCTACTCTCTGAAATAACACATTACCCAAGCCCCCTCCCCACTCCCATCTCCATAACCCTGCAAATTTACCATGGCTGAACCACCTAACCTACACAACTTTGAACACTAAGGGGCATATTAGCATGGCCAATCCACCTAACCTGCACATCAGTAGACTGTGGGAGGAAACCGGAGCACCCAGAAGAAACCCACACGATCACAGGCGAATGTGCAAATTGTACACAGTCATCCAAGGCTGGAATTGAACTCAGATCCCTGGTGTTGTGAGACAGAAGTGTTTGTCTTTGAGTCAAAAAGTTGTGGGTTCAAAGTCAACTCCAGCGACTTGAGCATAAACTGGGGGAATACTATATTGTTGAATGGACCATTAAACTAAGGGACTCGTCTCCCCTTTCAGGTGGATGTCAAAGTTCCCCGCCCCTTTTTTGAAGAAGAACAGGGGACTCCTGGAGAGGCAGTGGCAAAGTGGTATTATGTTGGACTAGAAATCCAGAGACCCAGGATAATGCTCTGGGGATCAGTATTTGAATCCCACCATGGCAGGTGGTGAAATTTGAATTGAATAAAAAATCTGAATTAAAAGTCTAATGATGACCATTTCTGATTGTTATAAAAATCCATCTGGTTCACTAATGCCCTTTAGGGAAATAAATCTGCCAATCTTGCCCGCTCTGGCCTACGTATGACTCTAGATCTACAGCAATGTGATCGATTCTTAACTGCTGTCATGGATGAGTAATGCATGCTGGCCCAGCCAGTGATGCCCACATCCTAAGAAAGAATAAATAAAACCTCCATTGTATCCTGGCCAGTCCTCAGCCACAACTGTGGTGATGGATGATCTGGATAACCAATTTTCTGTGGCGGATGAGGAGAGTAGAAAGGCTTTCTCTGTGTGCTACATATAAGAAAATCATAAAACTACTGGTAAAAAATATCAGATATAACTGTTGTTGGTAAATAATACCTCTGAGACTAGTTGTAAGTCAAAGTACAGCAGGTATATTACAAAAGCTTTTGGGAGAAGCCCGGTTTCTAAAGCAGTTCACCAGACTTCTCCCTGAATACAAGTAAGAGTAAATTTTTATACATCCCGGTTCCTGCCCCTAGTCACGTCCACAGTTCTCCAGGATGTCTGTCATGGTTCATCATCCATCATGTGGTTATTGCTGCCTCAGTGGTTTCGTCCTTTGCATAGTCCGTTGTAATCATAGCTGTCTCCAAGGCCATGACTGTCTCCGTTCTGTTCCTTTGGTGTGATTAGTCATCATCACATTTCGACACCTGCAGTTTGTTTAGCCAGCATACAAGATTACAAGCTTGCACAAACAAGTTAACTAGCATACAAGGTTACAGGGGTGCAAAAATAAGTCTTGCAATGCTCTGCACAGACCTTTAAATATTATAAAGATCATTAACCTGTTCCCTTCTTCACTCCCCCTTTTTGGTTGGGGTCATACCATAGCACGGCCCCAAGACCAATTTAGAGCCAAGTGTTACCAGCATACGGGCCCAGCTCCTTTGTCAGGAGGTCTGCCCTCTCTGCCTGTACACTCGTGCCTGGTATAACTTTGACTTTGTCATTCCATATGGTGGGTAGGCTGTCATGAAGAACTGTTCTGTCTCACTAATGGCTCGTTTGGCCCTGAGCAGGTATATCTCGGGATGGTCTCTTAAGTCGGTGTAATGGTGGATATAGGGCACCACATATGCTAAATAACACAATCCTGCCCAATCCCATGGAAGCCGCTGGTAGGCAAAATAGGTACAACAAAATAGGTACAGACAAAATAGGTACCATTACACGCAGTCATACTGCTCACATAAGCAGAGGAGAGGTTGATCGGGACATTGGCTGTGGATTGTAATCTGTTGCACCAAAGCCCAGGTGGCACTGGTGACATTAATCTGCTGAGTACAGTAGCTATGGCCAACAGGTATGGTTCTGTTTCGTACAAAGCAGATGGTTTTTCACAATGATGTGAGGAGGAGAGTCTGATCTATTATAGCTAGGCTGGTAATGGTTCTTACAGGCTGATAGAGTGCACCCTCTGCCTCCTAACCCCAAAACAGCATTGCTGTTGCTGACATTGAAAGTACCTTGCATAGTGGTACCTGATGGGGTTTTAAATGTCACCTTCCTTGTCCCATCCTGGGTTCCATCCTAATTCAAAATCCATTCTAGCATTTCCGGAGTTGACAAAGGGATAGGGAATGAAGGACTTCCCCCCCTTTCCTCCGTGCATGGAAATGTGTGAGCAGATCCAGCACTTGCTCATACAAGTGAGACATATACAGGAAAGTGTTCACGTGAGGGGGTCCGATTTTAATGGATTGGTGCAATGACCTCTTGGATCAGCCAAATCTCATTGTACTCATTCCCCCGAGTCCTCTGCCATTGCTGGGCACAGGTCCACCCCAGTCCCTCAGCTAAACACCGGAAGTTCCAGTGACACCAAGTTACATTGCATGGGAGACCCCAATCACCTCGCCCCTCCAACAAAGCTGGCAACATGGTACGGTTAAGGGATCCTGAGCAACAGTCCCTACGGGTTACCTCCCAGGGGCCTATTCCATGTGTCGGATGGTTACAATAGACAGAGTCATCGTTGCAGAGATGCTTGTGATGCTCTATCCCCAAGTCTAAACACTTCCATCTATACTTTCCTCAATGCCTGAAAGAGTGGTAGAGGTGGGAACTCTCTTAACACTTAGGATGCATTTAGATGGGTACTTGAAACACTGTAGCATATAAGGCCACACAGCAAGTGCTGGAAAATAGATTAGAATAGATAGGCATTTGATGGTCAGCACAGACATGATTGGCCTCTTTTAGTGCTGTAAAACTCAGATTCGACAAAACTACTCACAACTTTCCCCAGTTTTTGCATGCAGAAGTGTTTCCTTATTTTACACCAGAAAGATTTGACTCAAACTGTTAGAGACTCAGTTTCCTGACCAGCAGAAGTTATGTCCATTTACCCTATCTGTTCCCTAAGTACCTTGGAAATTTTGATCAAATCATGCTTCAACCTTGGTGGCACAGAGGTTAGCACTGCTGCTTCAAATTGCCAGGGACCCCGGGTTCGATTCCCGGCTTGGCACCTGTCTGTGCGGAGTCTGCACATTCTTCTCATGTCTATGTGGTTTTCCCCCAGGTGCTCCAGTTTCCCCCACATTCCAAAGATATGTGGGTTAGGTTGATTGGCCTGGCTAAATTGTCCCCTAGTGTCAGGGGGACTAGCAGCGTAAGTAGATAGAGCTACGGGGATAAAGCCTGGGTGGGCTGAACGGCCTTCTTCTGCACTGTAGGGATTCTGTGAATTCCAGGGGAAAAAAACTGATAATTTGTGTAAGTTACCTTGAAGGGGCTATTGGAAAAAGTCAATCTATTTTGGATGTCAGGTTCGATGTGTTACCATTGGAAAGGAGCTGAATGTACTTCATTTTTGAACATTTGAAATAAATATAGCTGCTACCCTACTGCAAGGACAATGAGTCTTGCTTGGTGAGGCTCCATTACCAGTCTGGAGCTTGAATGTTGACAGAGGCATATTGGAAATGCTGTTTGCTTTTTACAAGGCGCCCAGCCTGCTTTGGGATTTCTCTCAAAGCTTTTTGAACAAGATTTACCTGCTTAATTAAATGTTAAAGACTAACTTCTTACCCCCATACAATAAGGTGCAATGAGGTTTTTTGTTAACCAAGTCATTCTAGATTCATTACTTTGTGAAGAGAAGACCGATGTCATATTTACCAAGGCAAACATCTTTTTCACTTTCCGAAGGAAGGGAGACAGGAGCTGGAGAAGCACAGAACTCTTGCCATATGCAATGTTTCCCAAGAGTCCCAGGTATTACTGCTGGAACCACTGTGGCCATCAGGACTCCAAATGCCAACCTTTATACACATAGACGTATCATTGCATGTTAGTATCCAGCTGTTTTGGACCAAAGCGTTTCATTAGGACTAGGGGGCACAGCCTCAAGATAGAGGGGGGGCGGTTCAGAACGGAGTTGAGGAGGAACTTCTTCACTCAAAGGGTGGTGAATCTCTGGAATTCTCTGCCCGTTGAAGTGGTGGAGGCTGCCTCGCTAAATATTTTTAAGAAGCGGGTTGATGGGTTTTTGATAAGAGAGGGGATTAAGGGTTATGGGGAGAGGGCGGGAAAGTGGAACTGAGCCACGACAGATCAGCCATGATCTTATTGAATGACGGGGCAGGCTCGAAGGGCCAGATGGCCTACTCCTGCTCCTATTTCTTATGTTCTTATGTTCTTATTATTGAAACTGCAATATTGGACTGAATTCTTGGAGTACCAGGACTTTTCTACTATGTTGATGACCATCAGCAATCCCCACCCCAACCCCACATTACTAGTCCTTACACAGAAACAGAGTATGGCCTGTTCAAATGTTATTACTTCTGTGGAGTACATTATTGAGATAATGAAGCAATGATTCCATTATTTAGACCTCACTCACAGATCATAAAATCATAAATCCCAACAGTGCAGCAGGCTATTTAGACCATCGTATTCGAACTAACCCTCCGATAGAACTTCTTGTCCAGACCCTATTGCCGGAACCCCATATATTTACCCTGCCTATCTCCCTAACGTACACATCTTTGTGACAATAAGGGTCAATTTAGCATGGCCAATCAACTTAACCTGCACACCTATGGACTCTGGGAGGAAACCGGAGCACCCGGAGGAAGCCCGTTCAGACATGGGGAGCATTTACAAATTCCACACAGACACACAACCGAGGCTGGAATTGAAACCAGGTCCCTGGTGCTGTGAGGCAGCAGTGCTAACCATGGTCTCACAGCTCCTATTGTTTCTTTCGGCAGCACAGTGGTTGGCACAGTGGCACAGTGGTTAGAACTGCTGCCTCACAGCACCGGGGACTTGGGTTCAATTCCAGTCCCGGGTCACTGTCTGTGTGGAGTTTGCACATTCTCCCCATGTCTGCACGGGTTTCTTCCGGGTGCTCCGGTTTCTTTCCACAATCCAAAGATGTGCAGGTTAGGTGGATTGGCCATGATAAATTGACCATGATGTCATGGGGACTGGCAAGGTAAATATATGGGGTTACGGAAATAGGGCTTGGGTGGGATAGTGGTCAGTGCAGACTTGATGGGCCAAATGGCCTCCTTCTGCACTGTGGGGATTCTATGATTCCATTGGATTTTTTTTGCTATTGCAGTTTGGAACCTGAATGTTGAACAGTCCTCTTTCAGTGTTGTTCCTCCAGTACCTCCAGAAGGTATCATCATAGGTGGGAACTTCCTTGTTGTCTGCAAAACCCTATTGGAGGCTACCTGACAACTAGAACAAAGACCAAAGAACAGTACAGCACAGGAACGACCCTCCAAGCCTGCGTCGATCATGTTGTCCTATCTAGGTCAACGGCCTGTTTCCCTCTATTCCCCATCTGTTCATGTGTCATCCAGAAAAGTCTTAAATGTCACTAACGTATCTGTCTCAACCACTTGGCAGTGCATTCCAAGCCCCCACCACCCTCTGTGTAAAAAACTTCCCCTGCACATCTCCACTGAACCTTCCCCCTGCTTCTCTTGAACTTGCGCCTCCTTGTAATTGTCATTTCTGCCCTGGGAAGATGCTTCCAATTGTTCATGTTATCCATAATTTTACAAACTTCTACCAGGTCACTCCTCAGCCTCCATTATTCCAGGGAGAACAATCCCAATTTATTCAATCTCTCCTCGTAGCTAATACCCTCCATACCAGAAATTAAGTATCTTCTCAAAATTCTTGGTATTTTGTGATAAATTCCACACGTTTGTGCTTCTTTCGTTGATTACGCCGCCCATAAATTGGGTATGCTGAGCTCCAAGCTTAAATTGCTGGTGTAATTCTCAGCGATAAACCTCTGGGCCAGACAACATAAACTATAAAATTACCTCAGAAAGTGAAAGGAGTTCCTGTCATAGCACTCTGTATCATGCAAAGTTACATTCTTCTTCTTTTCTATGAAAATATAGCAGCTGTAACATTCATTAGTGTTGACACTTATATTATATTGCCATTGGTGTTAGCGACTGATACATAACTAGACAGGAATGTGTGTTGTGAGGAAGATATAAAGGGGCTATGGGAGGATTTGGACAGAATCAGTGGCCGGAACTTTCTAGACATTCACGCCAGCGAATCTTCAGCTGTCCAAGACTGCTGGTAACTGGGGTCTGATCTTCACAATAGCTGAACAATAGGAGAGTGCAACTCCTTTCAAAGAAAGATCTAAGAGAGAAGACTTAAAGGCATCAACACTTGCACTCTCTTGAACAGGAGTAGGATACACTAGCACTCAGTCGGGAAAATTCTGTTCCATCTTAGCACACTGGAGAAAGAACATAGAACATAGAAAATAGAGCATAGAAAACTACAGCACAACAGGCCCTTTGGCCTACAAGTTGTGCCGAACATGCCCCTACCTACTAGACTTACCTATAACCCTCTATCTTACTAAGTCAATGGCCTAAGAAGATGAAGATTAAAATATTGGTAAGGCCACACTTGGAATACTGTGTACAGGTCTGGTCACTCTATTGTAGAAAGGATATTATTAAACTAGAAAGAGTACAGAAAAGATTTACTAGGATGTTACTGGGACTTGATGGTTTGGGTTGTGAGAGGCTGGATAGACTGGGATTTTTTTCCCTGGAGTGTAGGAGACTTAGGGGCTATAAAATAATGAAGGGCACAGATAAGGTAGATAGTCAACATCTTTTCCCAAAGGTAGAGGAGTATAAATCTAGAGGGCATAATTTTAAAGTGAGAGGGGAGAGATACAAAAGGGTCCAGAGGATTAACTTTTTCACACAGAGGGTGGTGAGTGTTTGGAACAAACTGCCAGAGGCAGCAGCAGAGGCAGGTACAATTTTGTCTTTTAAAAAGCATTTAGACAGTTACATGGGTAAGAGGGCTATAGAGGCAATTGCAGGCCATGGGACTAGCTTAGTGGTTAACAAAGGTGGCATGGGCAAGTTGGACCAGAGGAACTGTTTCCATGCCGTAAACCTCTATGACTATAACGAGTGAAGAATTGCATTTCTGTATCATTCACTGCCACATCAAGGACAATAAAGATATTCTTCAACTGCTGAGATTTGAACAAATCTTTTGGGAAAAAAGGAACATCGAAATTCAAGTAGACGTTACACGAAATGAAGTAGTTATGTCCTCCTGGCAACACTTCAGAAACCACTTCCACTTTCTGCAAATTGTGGTAACATTGCCACACTTTTCTCAGTACAAGGCTGCTCACTAAAGGGGAGCCTGTGCTAAAATAAGAAGAAAAGAATATGCCTTTTTCGGATGTGGAATGAATCTCCAGAACAAAATCTGCACAATGTTCTTGTATAGAACTCTGAAGCTGCAAATGCTCTGAAGATTTGGCCACATATTTTTTGCTGAAGAGCAGTCTAAATGAGAAAAAAAATGTTTCTGATGAAATTGAGGTGTTAGTGTTGACATACTTTCAGCTAAGCTAGAAAGCCGAACCAACATTCTGACAGTGTGATCCTCATTTGATTGAACCATTTTATTCTCCACGGATAATTATTCATGGTGAACCAACAATATGCAATGCATCGCAGTGGTGGCTTCAGTGGGACAAAGATACAAATGCTGCTTTTTCACAGCCAACTGATAGGATACCAGATCAGAAACCCCCGGGTATATTATGAAGTCAGGCTATACCCCAACAGTTTGCTGTTTTGGCATCGATGTGAGGAAATGATATTTCACTTCAGGCATGATTCTGCTGACAAACTAGGGAGCTCTTATCAAAACAAATTTTATTTACCAACACAGTTTAATCATACAAAAATGAATTAGCTTCAAATTTAACAGTTGACCAATACTTTAACATTACGAGATACAATTCTTAACTGCTAACCTATCGCTATGAGTTCCAATTTAAGCAATATTCCTCTTATGGTCTTAATTCTCTCTTTAAAATTAGTTAGCAAAACACAGGCATACTGACTTATCTCAGGCTATCAATCCTAGTGCTTTCAGAGCACCTCTGGAGAGAGAATGACAAAAAAGACAATTATTTCTTCTGGCAGTCCAAACAGCAACTATTTTAAAAATGAAATTGAAACAGTATTTCTTCATTGCAAGCTTAGCTCTTCCCGTTAAGCACATGACTCTGTCCCTGTCAATCAACATAATCAAAACTCTACACTGAAACCCCAGGGGAGACCTAAGAAAACACATATGCATTAGCACTGTTTAAAACAAACACTCCAGGTCTAACATGAATACTTATCCTGTACTCTCAGCTACAAATTTAAAGGTTTTGCTAGACAAATTGGCACCCTGCAAAACAGGCCTGAATTCTAAACATATCCCTTACAAGAAACATGATATTTGTATTTCTTAAAGGCACATTATCATCACATCACAAGAAACCAGAGACTCCATATGCTTCAGCAGGACATTCGAATAGCATACCAACTTCTAGGATCTCATCTTCCAATGGATCCTGCATTATTACAATGGCTTTTTCCTCAAAACCTTCCTCAGAGAAGAGCTGACCTAGGTCTTGAATGTCTTCTTGTGGATGGCCACCATGTATGGCAGTGCCTCCTGTGTCTGTGTTCTCTGGCATAGCTTCAGAAAGGACTGAGAGATCCAGTCTCAATCTCTGCCAGGGGTCTGGTGGATTGTGTCTCTGGAAGACAGTCAACCACCACTGTTTATACATCACCAGCTGCAGTAGGGTTGAAATCCATTTGTTCCGTATATAACTTTGGAAGTTCCTCCATGAAATGCACCTAGTTGTCCTGCTGTAGTTGTCCAGCTGTAGGTTGTGACCTGCATTTTTCTGAATCATAGAATCCCTACAGTGCAGAAGGAGATTATTCAATTCGTTGAAATCCGACAGAGGATTGGTGAGGCCGCAGCTGGAGTACTGTGTGCAGTTTTTGGGCGCCGCACCTGCGCAAGGATATTTTGGCCCTGGAGGGAGTGCAGAGGAGGTTTACTAGGCTGATACCGGAGTTGAGGGGATTGAGCTATGAGGAGAGGCTGAATAAACTAGGCTTGTACTCGTTAGAGTTTAGAAGAATGAGGGGAGATCTCATTGAGACGTATAAGATGATGAATGGGATGGATAGGATAGAGGTGGAGAGACTCTTCCCGCTCAAAAAAGACAGTAGGACTAGGGGGCACAGCCTCAAGATAAAGGGGAGGCGGTTTAGAACGGAGTTGAGGAGGAACTTCTTCACTCAAAGGGTGGTGAATCTCTGGAATTCTCTGCCCGTTGAAGTGGTGGAGGCTGCCTCGCTAAATATTTTTAAGAAGCGGGTTGATGGGTTCTTGATAAGAGAGGGGATTAAGGGTTATGGGGAGAGGGCAGGAAAGTGGAACTGAGCCACGACAGATCAGCCATGATCTTATTGAATGGCGGGGCAGGCTCGAAGGGCTAGATGGCCTACTCCTGCTCCTATTTCTTATGTTCTTATGTTCTTATTTCACCCAGGTACTATCCCTGCAACTCAACGTATTAACTCCGCTAATCTGCCTAATCTACACATCTTGGGACACTAAAGGGCAATTTAGCATGGCCAATCCACTTAACCCGAGGTGGCACAGTGGTGAGCACCGCTGCCTCACAGCACCAAGTTTGTTTAGTCACAATTAGGCTTACATTAACATTGCAAAGAAGTTACTGTGAATATCTCTGAGTCACCATACTCTAGCGCCCATTTGGTACACGGATGGAGAATTTAGCATGGCCATTGCATCTAACCAGCGCATCTTCGGAGTGTGGGAGGAAACCGGAGCACCTAGAGGAAACCCACGCAGACACGGGGAGAACATGCAGACTCCGCACAGACAGTGATCCAAGCTGGGAATCAAACCTGGGTCCCTGGCACTGTGAAGCAACAATGCTAAGCACTGTTTTAATTCCAGCTTGAGTCACTGTCTGTGCGGAGTTGAAACCCTAAACAATCCTTCTCCCAGTTTACTCTAGTGAAAGGTCATTGACAGTGACGGATGTCAGGGGTAGGTTCTTTACCCAGAGGGTGGTGAGGGATTGGAATGCCCTGCCTGCTGCGGTTGTAACTGCACCTAGTTTGGGGGCGTTTAAGAGATCCGTGGATAGGTTTATGGACGAAAAGGGATTGGTTTAGGTTAGTGGGTCATTGTTTTTTAACTGGTCAGCGCAACATCGTGGGCCGAAGGGCCTGTTCTGCGCTGTAATGTTCTATGTTCTATGTTCTATGTTCTATTTTCCCCATTGTGCCTTTGCAGCGACTGCCCCAAGTTTCAGCACAGAGTTCTGGACTTTGGAATGTGCCAGTCTGCAACACTCACTCTTTGTACTGGAATCATAGAATCCACAGAATCCCGACAGCGCAGAAAGAGGCCATTTGGCCCATTGAGTCTGCACCAACCTCAATCCCACCCAGGCCCTATTCCCGTAACCCCACATTTTTACCTTGCTAATCCCACTGGTTTAGCTCAGTTGTCTTGACTGCAGGTTAACAATGCAGTGCAATGCTAACAGTGTGGGTTCAATTCCCCAAAACTGCTGAGGTTATTCATGAAAGTCTTCCTTCTCACCCTTGCCCCTGGCCTGAGGTATGGTGATCCTCAGATTAAAATCTCCACCAGTCAAAGGGGAGAGCAGCCTTTGGTCATTTGGGATGGTTGGCGACTTTATTTTATTTGCTAACCTGAAGGTAAATGGCAAGAGTTCATTGGCCCATGAATTCCATGAAAGCTCAGCTGGATTAATTATCAAAATATCAGCTCTTGGTTGCTTGGCACAGGAACAACAGTTCAGTTAATGAGTTTTTTGTTTAATCTGGGTTGTGCCACTAGAGGCCCTCGCATCATTTATTGCTGCCCACGTTGTCTCAGTGGAAGATGCTTGAGCCTATCCTCAAAGCAATCAGTTAACATTCAGGGGAGGGATATGTACAGCAAGGGTGCAGGCATTGCGGTACATCCCATGCTGGGGCACACTGAAACCGCTCAGGGCTTAATAATTCACTGTGATAACTATTTTAACAACATTGCCAGATTTGTGGAGGGGAAGTAGGGGGAGTACGGCTAATGCTAGCACAGTAAGAAGCCTTACAACGCCAGGTTAAAGTCCAACAGGTTTATTTGATAGCAAACGCCACTAGCTTTGGAAGCTCTACCCCTTCGTCAGGTGAGTCGGGAGTTCTGATCACAAACAGGGCATTAAAAGACATGTTCACAGAATACTGATTAGAATGCGAGTCTTTACAGCTAGTCAAGTCCTAAAGGTACAGACAATGTGAGTGGAGATTGCATTAAGCATAGGTTAAAGAGATTCGTATTGTCTCCAGACAGGCACAGTTAGTAAGATTTTGCAAGCCCACGCAAATCACTGGTGTTACAAATAGTGTGACATGAACCCGGTTGAGGTTTGATGTGTGCGGAACTTGGCTATCAGTCTCTGCTCAGTGACTCTGCGCTGTTGTGTGTCATGAAGGCCACCTCACATAAGAACATAAGAACATAAGAAATAGGAGCAGGAGTAGGCCATCTAGCCCTTCGAGCCTGCCCCACCATTCAATAAGATCATGGCTGATCTGTCGCTGCTCAGTTCCACTTTCCCGCCCTCTCCCCATAACCCTTAATCCCCTCTCTTATCAAAAACCAATCAACCCGCGTCTTAAAAATATTTAGCGAGGTAGCCTCCACCACTTCAACGGGCAGAGAATTCCAGAGATTCACCACCCTTTGAGTGAAGAAGTTCTTCCTCAACTCCGTTCTAAACCACCCTCCTTTTATCTTGAGGCTATGCCCCCTAGTCCTACTGTCTTTTTTGAGCGGGAAGAGTCTTTCCACCTCTATCCTATCCATCCCATTCATCATCTTATACGTCTCAATGAGATCTCCCCTCATTCTTCTAAACTCCAACGAGTACAAGCCCAGTTTATTCAGCCTTTCCTCATAGCTCAACCCCCTCAACTCCGGTATCAGTCTAGTAAACCTCCTCTGCACTCCCTCCAAGGCCAAAATATCTTTGCGCAGGTGCGGCGCCCAAAACTGCACACAGTACTCCAGCTGCGGCCTCACCAATGCCCTATACAGCTGCAGCAAGACCTCCCTACTTTTATATTCAATCCCCCTCGCTATGAAGGCCAGCATCCCATTCGCCTTCCTGACCACCTGCTGCACCTGCAAGCTGGGTTTTTGCAACTCATGCACAAGGACCCCGAGGTCCCTCTGCACCGTCGCCTGCTGCAGTTTTTCGCCCCATAAGTAATAGTCCTTCCTACCATTCTTCCTACCAAAGTGGACCACCTCACACTTGCCAACATTAAATTCCATTTGCCATTTCCTGGCCCATTCGCCCAGCCTATCTAGATCCTTCTGCAGACTCTCCACACCCTCCGCACAATTTGCCGTTCCCCCAATCTTGGTGTCATCAGCAAATTTCGACACCCTACACACGGTTCCCTCCTCCAGATCATCTATATAAATGGTAAATAGCTGAGGCCCCAGCACCAACCCCTGGGGCACTCCACTAGTCACCATCCGCCAATCCGAATAGCACCCGTTGACCCCCACTCTCTGCCTCCTATTTGACAACCAATCCTCTATCCACGCTAACACCCTACCCCCAACTCCATGTCCCTCGACCTTCTGCAATAACCTCTTGTGAGGTACTTTGTCAAACGCCTTCTGAAAATCTAGAAAGACCACATCCACCGGCTCTCCTCTATCCACCACCCTAGACACATCCTCATAGAACTCCAGTAAATTTGTCAGACACGACTTCCCTTTAATGAAACCGTGCTGCGTCTGCTCTATCAAGCAATTCCCTTCAAGATGCCTCGCAATTTCCTCCTTAATGACAGATTCTAATATTTTACCTACCACAGACGATAAACTAACCGGCCTATAATTCCCCGCCTTTTGCCTGGCACCCTTCGTAAACAATGGCGTAACATTAGCCGTTTTCCAATCATCCAGCACTTCCCCGGAATCCAGCGACGTCTGGAAAATAACCACCAAGGCATCCACTATCACCTCCGCCATTTCTTTCAGAACCCTCGGATGCATTCCATCCGGTCCTGGGGACTTGTCCACAATCAGCCCCTCCAGTCTGTCGAGCACCGCCTCTCTAGTAACAGTAATGTCATTAAGACCCTCCAGTCCTACCACCTTTCCATCGCTAACACCCGGCAAATTATTCACGTCCTCCTCTGTGAAGACAGAAACAAAAAAGTTATTTAATACCTTAGCCATATCCCCATCCCCTACCACTAGGTCCCCTTTCTCATCCTCTAAAGGACCAACATTCACCCTAGCCAGCCTCTTCCTTTTTATATAATTATAAAAACTCTTGCTATCCTTTTTTATATTAAGCGCTAGCCCAGCTTCATAGTTTCTCCTACCCTTCTTTATCAACTTCTTTGTCAATCTTTGTTGACATTTAAACCTCTCCCAATCCTCTTCTTGCGCACCACTCTTAGCTACTCTAAATTCCTCCGCTTTTAGTTTAACACTTTCCTTCACCTCCTTCATTATCCACGGCTTATTACCTCTCCTTCTACTGTCCTTTTTGACCATCGGAATAAATTTCTGCTGAGCACCAAGAAAGATCTCCTTAAAGATCCTCCACTGCTCCTCAACAGACCCTCCCTCCAACGTGCTCCCCCAGTCCACATTCGCCAATTCTTCTCTCATCCTACCGTACTCCCCTCTATTCAAACAAAGGACGTGTGTCCGGGAACCCACTTTCTCCTCCTCCATCTGCACCAGAAACTCCACCATACAATGATCACTCTCCCGAAGAGGATCCTTCACCACAAGGTCCCTAATTCTACCCGCCTCATTACATAGCACCAGATCCAAGATAGCTCGCTCCCTCGTCGGCTCCAACACACACTGTTCGAGGAAACTATCCCGGCAGCATTCCAAGAACTCTTCCTCGAGCCCCCCGCGTCCAACATGGGTCGACCAATGCCTGTGACCGCTGAAGTGTTCCCCAACAGGACGAGAACAGCCTTGCCTGGTGATTGTCAAGCGGCGTTCATTCATCCATTGTCGTAGCGTCTGGAAGGTATCCCCAATGTACCATGCCTCGGAACATCCTTTCCTGCTGCGTATCAGGTAGACAAATTTGGCTGAGTTGCAAGAGTTGCATGTACCTGGTGGATGGTATTCTCACATGAGATGATGGCATCTGTGTTGATGATCTGGCATGTTCTTGCAGAGGTTGCTGTGGCAGGGTTGTGTGGTATTGTGGTCACTGTTCTCCCGAAGGCTGGGTAGTTTGCTGCAGACAATGGTCTGTTTGAGGTTGTGTGGTTGTTTGAAGGCAAGAAGTGGGGATGTGGGGATGGCCCTGGCGAGATGTTAAGTACATAAGAACATAAGAAATAGGAGCAGGAGTAGGCCATCTAGCCCTTCGAGACTGCCCCACCATTCAATAAGATCATGGCTGTTCTGAAGTGGATCAGTTCCACTTTCCTGCTCTCTCCCCAGAACCCTTAATTCCCTTGTCTGTCAAAAACCTGTCTACCCGTGACTTAAATATATTTAGCGAGGTAGCCTCCACCACTTCAACGGGCAGAGAATTCCAGAGATTCACCACCCTTCGAGTGAAGAAGTTCCTCCTCAACTCTGATCTAAACTGCCCCCCCTTATCTTGAGGCTGTGCCCTCTAGTCCTACTGTCCTTTCTAAGCGGGAAGAATCTCTCTACCTCTACCCTATCCATCCCTTTCATTATCTTATACGTCTCTATAAGATCCCCCCTCATCCTGCTAAACTCCAACGAGAACAGACCCAGACTATTTAGTCTCTAAATAGATTTATTTAGTCTCTATTTAGTCTCTAAATAGAAATCTCTGAAGATGTTCATCTTCATCAATGACATGTTGAAGGCTCTGGAGAAGATGTCATAGCATTCGGAGATGTCCGGAGTGGAGAAGCTATGACATCTTCTCTGGAGCCTTCAACATGCCATTGATGAAGACGAACATTTTGCCAGGGCCATCCCCACATCCCCACTTCTTGCCTTCAAACAACCACACAATCTCAAACAGACCATTGCCCACAGCAAACTACCCAGCCTTCAGGAGAACAGTGACCACAACACCACACAACCCTGCCACAGCAACCTCTGCAAGATGTGCCAGATTAGTGACATGGATGCCATCATCTCACGTGAGAATACCATCTACCAGGTACATGGTACATACTCTTGCAACTGAGCCAAATTTGTCTACTTGATACGCTGCAGGAAAGGATGTCCCGAGGCATGGTACACTGGGGGGACCATGCAGACGCTACGACAATGGATGAATGAACACTGCTCGACAATCACCAGGCAAGACTGTTCGCTTCCTGTTGGGGAACACTTCAGCGGTCATGGGCATTCGGCCTCTGATCTTCGGGTAAGCGTTCTCCAAGGTGGCCTTTACGACATATGACCGTGCAGTCTCTGAGCAGAGACTGAAAGCCAAGTTCCGCACAAAAGAGGACGGCCTCAACCAGGATCTTGGGTTTATGTCATACTATCTGTAACCCTCATGACTTGCCTGGGCTTGCAACATCTTACTAACTGTCCTGTCTGGAGACAATGCACATCCCTTTAACCTGTGCTTAATGCTCTCTCCACTCACATTGTTTGTACTTTTAAGGCTTGATTAGCTGTAAAGAGTCACATTCCAATCATCATTCTGTAAATTGAGTTTGTGTCTTTATATGCCTTGTTTGTAAACAGAACTCCCGCTCACCTAGCAAAGGAGCAGCACTCCGAAAGCTGGTGGTGTTTGCCAACAAATAAACCTGTTGAACTTTAACCTGGTGTTGTAAGACTTCTTACTGCTTTTACCCCAGTCCAAAGCCCGCATCTCCACATCATAGCACAGATAGGATGGACCGAACGATCTCCTTCTGTGCCTTATCCATCCACTGATTCTACAAATGTCTCCCTGAATGCTATCATTCCAATTCGGCCACTCAGTTTCACAAGACCAAACGTTGTTTTGTTTGTGACTGAGGAACATGCATAAAAACAAGACAACTGGAAAGTTGTGCATTAAGTGCAAATTTATCGACATCTGTGTGTGTGTGTGTTTCCTGTCGAGTTGTATAGAGAAGCCGGATGTTTCAACTTTGATTGTGAGGAGATAAGTTTCAAAAAAAGGTGATGTAGCCTCACAGAGAATGGGGAAGTGGCTCTACATTTCTCTTGTGCATGGTACAGTCAGTCAGTCAGTCAGGAAGTCGGGCGGGTTAGCAGACACAACAGACACCACAAAGGACTCCAAATTCTCCAGTCACAACCTTTTGCAAGCGAAGCAAAGAGAGAGACAGAGAGCACTCTTGCTGTCCAGAGTCCGCTTCACATAAATCATGAGGTTACCCTACTACCACGGGAAAATCAGCCAGGCAGAGACGGAAGATTTGTTGGCAGCTTCAGGCAAGGACGGCAGTTTTTTGATCCGAGACAGCGAGACCATAGCTGGAACGTATTGCCTGTGTGTGCTGTGAGTATGAACCCAAGTGGGGAGGTTCAAACAGAATTGGGGTGACTTTTTTGGCCGTTGTGCGAACGAAATGTGAAGGGAATGAAAAATGAGGCAGTAAGGTATAGGTGGCCTTGGAAGAAAACATTGCATTAATATAGCGCCTTTCACTCTCCCTCGTCCCCCAAAACCCAAGAGCCACTCATACACTTTTTGAAGTGTGCTCAATACAGATGTGGCAGGGAACGCTTTCGAGAGGATTTTGGACTGGCTTCTTTTGCCTGACTAGCGGACCTCAAGAGGCCAGTCACTGTATGGATGGACTGCAATCTACTTGTCTGTAAATAAGTTGGGGATTTGAGTTCAGGGGACGGGTTGAACAAATCTTTTTTTTTGAGCTGGGCTCAGGAAAAAATCAATTTCCGAAGAGTATTGACTAAAACGTGCGAAGTCACCCTCCCCTTCCCCCCCAACCTCCTTAATTAAATGAATTACCCCCCCCACCACCACCTTTGAATGCGTTAAATCCATTAAATCCATTATGATGGACAAGGATCCGTTTCGTTTGCCCAGTCTCGCCGCATCAGATGTTAGACGCTTGACAATAGATGCAATTCATGAGTCGAAATTTAAGCACAGCCTTTCCATTGCAGAGAACACAAAATGTGATATTTGTAAGAGTGAATTGTTGCGGGGTTTTTTTGATATAATTCAGAGAGCAGCGGTTTGGGCTGCAACATGAATATTTGAGGAAATTACAATGCTTCCTGCAGTCTATCTCGATTAAACAAAATCAGCGGATGACATTTTTGACCACTGAGTGAGATAATATATATTGTATATTTTCGAATTCTTTCGCTGGAAGAGTTTTCACTGATCCGTTATCAGATTCTGTTTATTTTCTTCTAAACCAGACTTTCTTCCGCATTCCCCAGTTTCGACTTATTTATTTTTCTAAATTAGTATTACGTTAATTTACAAACACCCTCCAAGGTATAGTTAGTGCAAAGCAAGTGGTCTCCTGTTTGGGAATAAGTAACGAAACTGACTTTAAAAAAAACCACAGTTAAAAATAAACAATGAGTTAAAAACGCAGTTAGGGCAGTGCGAATGTGTGTTTGGTGTTGGGGAAAACCATTCCACACACTTTCGCCCGGGGTGGGATTATGGGGCACGCTGGAGCAAGACTAAACCTCTCCAATAAATATTTACATTGTTCTCATTCGGGTGTGCAGGAGTCAAAACATTTAGCCCTGCATCTATCACGCCAAAGCAGAAATGGCTGGAGTACTGCGACGCGAGTCAATCTCCGTAATACAAGGGACACGCTGGTTTTCCAGCGATATGTAATAATGCGTTATAATGTACACTGTCTCCGGGGATTAGGGTAAAAAATTGCACCACGAGGTCGCTGAAGGCCAGCAGGAAAAATTGCGTTAGCAGAAAGAAAAAGTAACAATATTTTGCTTCCCCGCCTTTGGGACCCTCAGCGATCAAAGGGAGCTGGAGGGTCTTCGATCAGCGTGGCAATACACTTCCTTCACAACTCATCTCCTAGCTTAACCCCCGAAGGAGCGGGGCGGTCCGCTAAAACACAATCCCAAATACTTCACAGCAAATTGAAATCACAATGTTTCAGACCACCTCCCCACCCCATACAAAAAAAAACATGAAAGCTGCGGGGAGTCCCACCAAATCCTTGAATGAAATTCCTCATGTGATCTGATCCTTTCCTCATCCTTTGGTTCTTTTAAGGCTTTTATTTTGCTTTGAAATTGTGCGAAATCGACCTTTATTTGTAGGAAGTTTTTTTTAGAGAATCGAAACAAGTCCAGATGTTCAATTTGTGAATTTGAAGTAACTTTGACTTTGTAGTATTGGTCAACCCGAAGTTGACAGCAAGTTAATGGAGAGGGGGGTGTGAGCAGCACCTTACAACCTCTCTCCAACCTGACAGTTTCATCCATGCACACTTGAGGGGTGGTCTTTCCCAGTTTCTCGCTGTTCCAGTTTTGTCCCGCGAGAAAGTTATTTATTACTGATATTATTTTCGTTAGTTTCTCAGGAGGCGAGTGCAGTGTGTGTGGGGGGGTGGGGGAGATCCTTCCCAAGCGTGTGCTGTTAGTTTACTGCAGCACTTGCATGTTTATTGAAAGGAGATTTTACACAAGTGTTAACATCACACTGGGGCCGAAGAAATTTTCTAACGGAGTCCTCGCCCTCTCCCTTCAGCCGGGCGTGTAATAATATTATACAATAATTTAATACAATTCCTTCTCACCCAATCTCCCACGTGGCTAGAAATACTCTTACTGAACAAAAAAAACTTACAGCCCTCTGCAGTCTCCCAGCGAGAGAACACATCTGGAATAAAACGCGGAGATTTGTCGAAAAATGTCATTTAATTTTACTGGAAATGCTGTCCCTTTGATGTCTATCGAACCTTATCACAACTCAGATGGGCGTTTAAGGCGCCCTTTGATCTCAACTCGCGAATTGCTTTTTACACGTTTAACTCATTTTTCTATAAACGAGCTAAAATACAAAGCACACACACCTCAATAATTCCCGAGGATTTAAAAAGGATGATGATGATGTAGTCAAAATGCTTAATCCATTTTAGCTCGCCGTTTACGCGTTCCTTAAAAATGTTTCCCATTGCCTTGAGTTAGATGCAGGGTTGAGGTGGGAGCTTCGGGTGCGTGAATTTGAAGCGAGCGTCTTGTAACCGGTCTGTTCATAGAATCCCTCCATTGCAGAAGGAGGCCATTCGGCCCATCGAGTCTGCACCGACCACAATCCCACTCAGCCCCTATCCCCCTAGCCCCACATATTTACTCCAGCTAATCCCCCTGACACTAAGTGGCAATTTAGCATAACCAGACAATGTAAGGGGCACATCTTTGGACTGTGAGAGGAAATCGAAGCACCTGGAAGAAACCCACACAGACATGGGGAGAACGTGCAAACTCCACACAGACCGTGACCCCCAGGTCGGGAATCCAAATCAGGTCCCTGGCGCTGTGAGGCAACAGTGCTAACCACTGTGCCACCAATATTATTTTTGAAACATCTGCATTGGATTACAGGCAGCAGTAACTTTCTCCCCCCAGCGCATGTAACTTTCTGGGCACCCATCTCTTGAGCAAATCTACCCAGGAGATGCTGGGGTAGTGATAATAACCATTGTGGATAATAGATAGCAGCCCAGGTGAATGCCCTGGGAACATGGGTTCAAATCCTACCACGCTTGCTGATTGTGTTCCAAAATTCCATTATTTTTTAAAAATAATTACATTAGTTTTAAAATTGATCAAAAATCAATTAATTAAAAATGAACTGGAATATAAAGCTAGTCTCAGTAATGGTGACCATGAAACTATCATTTAATGTTATAAAAAAATCCCCATCTGGTTCACTGATGTCCTTTAGGGAAGGAAATCTGCCATCCTTACCTGATCTGGCCTACACGTGACTCCAGATCCACAGCAATGTGGTTGACTCTGAACTGTCCCCATGGGCAGCAGATACTGGCCTTGCCTGTGATGTCCATATCCCATGCACTGATGAATAAATAGGATCCAGAGATGTGCTGCCTTGCCTGTTTGATGGGCCTGCTATACCAAGTTTTGTTAGTGTACTGGCATTTGGTTAAATGAAAGAACAAATATTATTTTTAATTATTAGAGATTAATATGCTGTTCACCTTGTAGACAAAAGGACAACAGAAGTACCACCTCACTCTGTGATTCAGTTCGAGGTTTGGACTGCCCATTCATGAATCATCTTGATGATTGCTTTAGTCACAGAATAGTATAAATCAGCTGTTTCAATCCCCGACAGAATCAACCTGACCTTTCCTTTGTATCAACTTTTTGCACCACATCATTTGAAGGTGGTTCAGGAGCTGGCTGCTTTGCTGAACCACGGTTTGTCTTTCTCCTCCTCTCAGTTTACCATGTTCCATGACTTGCTCACCAATATTGCGCTGGCTATTTTGAAAGTCAGGGGTTTTAATGTGGTTTGGGTCGAACATGGGAACTCACGGTTGTGAGCAGTGTTCCATTGCTCGACTCTCTCGTGATCTTCTGAGCGTCCACGGAACTAAATATAGAGCGAGTTGTTCAGAACTGTAAACTCGAGACCGGGCAAAACAAAAAGGGCGGACAGAGCAAGGTGTGAACCACACTCACCTCGACTCTGACAGCGAAGGAGAGCTGCTGCTCTTGCAGGCTCCACACAGGAACTGCTGCACAACAATTTCAACATCAGGTCAACAATATAGCTTCAAGCAGTTCATTAATGTACTTCTTAGGGAAGGACATCTACCGTCCTTCCCTGGTCTCGTTACATGAGACTCCAGATCTACAGCAATGTAGTTCACTCTCAACTGACCCCCCAAAGGACAATTCGGGATAGGCAATAAACGTTGGTCCTAATGAAAAAATGTTTTAAAAAATGAGAGTGCCATCCAAAATCAAAATTTCCAACTCATAGTATCGTAGCGGTACAGTGGTTAGCACTGCTGCCTCACAGTGCGAGGGACCCAGATTGTGTCACTGCCTATGCAGAGAATGCACATTCTCCCCGTGTCTGCATGGGTTTGCTCTGGTTGCCTCCCACAGTCTGGAAGATGTGCTGGTTAGATGAATTGGCCATGATAAATTTTCCCTTAGTGTACCTAAACAGGCGCCGGATTGTGGCGACTAAGGAATTTTTGCAGTAACTCCAGTGCAGTGTTAATGTAAGCCTGCTTGTGACACTAGTAAATAAATAAAATATTAACCTGCCGAGGCAAAAATACTGGAAACTAGATACACGCACACACACTCACGCATACACACACAAAGACACACACACACCATTTGGCACAATGTAAAATGCACAGCAGCTCCACATGACCCCCTGAAAGAAACTGACTGACTGCGAGTAACTGTTCAGGAGTTCCCCACTGATAAGTTGGCTTTTAACTTTAGAAAACTATCTAAAATACTCCTGCTTGGTTTCTGGCAACACAGGTTGCCTGACATTGCTGTCAATAGAAAGGTGTGCTGGTTAGGTGCATTGGCCATGCTAAATTCTCCCTCAGTGTACCTAAACAGGCGCTGGAGTGTGCTGACCAGGGGATTTTCATAGTAACTACATTGCGATGTTAATGTAAGCCTACTTGTGACACTAATAAATAAACTTTAAAAGACAATCAGCAGTAACATGTTGAAATCCCAAGATAATTCAGAAATTTTGAAATTCCAAGGTAAATATGAAGCCTTGATCACAATGTGCCGGGGGTTTTAAGAAGCACCATGCTCCCATTCTCTCCATTTTTGAGCGGGTTTCGGTTTTTACGCTGTTGCTGATTGGTTTCTTAAAAACGTATTTTGTTTCGTATCCAGGAATCAAACATTTGTTCACACTTATCGGATTACTGAAACTTCTGGAAAGTGGTCTCTTCAGGTAAGGAATGCAGTCTGTTTAATTAAACCATTGACAAGACACTTGCACCTGGTTCCAAAGAAGGCTGTCCATTCTATTGGCCTGACATGTGGTAAAATCAGGTGATGTTTACCCCGGAAGGCTGGTACCTTGGAATTAAGTATCAGATGGAGAGAGTGGACAGCCCGGTTGACGCTAAGGTGAATGGGAAATGCTAAAAAGGAGGACTTACAAAACTACTTATAAACTTCAATGAACTCAACAACTTGGGCATATTTTCGTGACAAAGAGTAACATGTTACAAAGAGGAACGTGGGAACATTATCAAATTATTTTAACAAAGGGGCAAAAGTGAAAGCACCTGACAAAAAGGGGTAATGGTTTCTCTTGGAAAGCCACTCACCGGATGAAGGAGCAGTGCTCTGAAGCCTCGTGCTACCAAATAAACTTTATCCTGGTGTTGTGAGACTTCTCACTGTGCCCACCCCAGTCCAACACTGGCATCTCCACATCATAACTATTCAAATATTGAAGTTCCCAGTGAGATTAATTGACCCCGCCATTTGGTTCAGAGTTTAAAGGTGTTATTAATATGACACTCCTAATTGGTGAATGTTACAATTACTTGAGCAAAGCCACTAAACATTCATTTTCATGATCCATTGTATTGGTTACATCCCAGGCTTGTGGTACCTTACTTAACATAATCTGCACAGCACATGAGGGATATATAACTACATAGACCATAGTACTGGTATTTAACATCAATTTGGCTCTATGTTCCCTTTGATTTAATGGATTATATCCTGCTTTTTGCAAGCTTAGAGTTTTGAGACAATGGTTGTCCCAACAAGTAGGTGATTGTGAAAAACATTCAAAATAGAAGGAGGAGGCCATTTGGCTCCTTGAGCCTGTTCCACCATTCAATAAAATCATGCTTGATCTCACCAGACCTGTATGCAGTGCACTACATATAGTCTCACCAGCATGTGGTCTCACCAACACTTTCTTGCCTATCCCTGATACATTTTAACTCCTTTGTTAGAAGACCCTATCTATGTCTGCCTTAAAAATATTTAAGATTCTGCCTCTCCCATTCTATGGGGAAGAGAGTTCCACAGACACTCAGCCCACTGGGGGAAAAAAAATCTCCTAATCTCTGTTTTAAGTAGGAGACCCTTTATTTTCAAACTGTATCCACTAGTTCTGGTCTCTCCCCCGAGGAGAAACATTCTTTCAGCATCCACTTTGTCAAGCCCTCTCTTGATCTTATTGTTTCAATAAGGTTGTTTCCTCATAAGATAACCCACTCATCTCAGGAATCAGTCGCGTGGAGCTTCACTGGACTTCTTCTAATATGATTATGTCCTTCCTTAAATAAGGAAAGCAAAACTGTACAAGTACACTACGTGTGGTCTCACCAACACCCTGTACAAAAAGATCTCTGCTTTCGTTTTCCATTCCCCTTGCAATAAATGACAGCATTTCATTTGCCTCCTAATCACTTGCTATATCTGTATTAACTAACTTAGTGATTCAAATACAAGGTCACCCAGAACCCTCTGTAACCCAGAGTTCTATAATCTCTCTCTATTTAGATAATATGCTGTTTTTTTCATCTTGTCGAAGTGGACAAGTTCACACTTTCCCACATTGCACTCCATCTGCTGCATTTTTGCTCACTTATTTAACCTATCTACATCCCTTCCCAGATCGCTTATGTCCTTTTCACAATTTAATTTCCTACCTATTTTCATGTCATCAGCAAATTTAACAACTATAATTTTGGTCCCCTCATCCAAATCACTGATATAGGTTGATTGAGGCTCAGGCACTGATCCCTGTGGTACTCCACACACTGCATCTTGCCAATCCAGAAATGACCCATTTATGCCGTCTTTATGTTTTCTGTTGCTAACCAATATTCTACCTGTGCTAATATGATACTAACTATACCATGAGCTCTTATTCTGTATAGTAAGCTATGATGTGTCACCCTGTCAAATGCCTTCTGGAAATCTTTGTCTGCCACATCTACAGATTCCTGTTTATCCACTTTGCTTGTAACTTCCTCAAAAACGTAGTCTCTTTAATAATATATTCCAGCATTTTCCCTGCCACAGATGTTAAGTTAATTTTCCTGTCGGTCCCTGCTTTTTGTCTCCCTACTTTCCTGAGTAGAGGGGTTACATTCACTATTTTCTCATCTGATTGTGCCTTTCAGGATTTTAGGGAATTTTGGAAAATTTTGACTATAATACTTTTTCCCTGGTGAATGTAACTGTTTAAATTTCCTCCCTCCTTTTCAGCTGTTGATTCACAATTATTTTTGGGATATTATTTGTACCCTCTACAATAAGGATAGAAAATATCGGTTCCATTCATGTGTCATTTCCTAATTTTCAATGATTAATTTCCCCAACTCATTCGCTAGGTCGATACTGTACCTACTCTTTTCCTTTTTAAATGCCTGTAGAAACTCTAACTCTGTTTTTACATTTGTAGTTAGCCTTCACTCATGTGCTAATTATTATTCTTTAAATAATTCTTTACTTTTTTTAATATCCTGTCCAATCTTCTGACCTGCTCCTAACCTTCCCATGTTTGAATGCTTTTTTTAATCATTTGCTGCTATTTTAACTTCTTTAGTTAACCACAGCTGGTGTGTTGCATCCTTCCTCTAGAGTCTTCCTTTTGCACTTGGACGTACTTTTGCTGAATGATAAGAAGTATTTCAATGTCTGCCACTATATCTCTCTTGACCTATTTCTTAACTTCATTTCCCAGTTCACTTTAGTCAGCTCTGCCTTCATACCCTCATGTTTGCCCTTACTTAATTTTAAAATACTAGTGTTAGACCCACTCTTCTCTCCCTCAAACTGAAAGTGAAATTCAATCACATCACGATCACTGATATCGAGGGGTACCCTTACTATGGGATCATTAACTAATCCCATCTTGTTGCACATCACCAGGTCTAGAATAGCCTGCTCTCTGATTGGCTCTAGCATGTGCTGCTGTAAGAAATTGTCCAAAAATACTCAATGAGTTCATCTTCCAAGGCTACCTTTGCCAATCTGACTTGCTCAATCTAGATGTAGATTGAAATCACCCATGGTTATCATTGTACTTTTTTTACAAGTCTTCATTATTTCTCCCTGTGTACTCCATCCTTCTATGTGGTTAGCGTTGGGAGGTCTAGAAACTATCCTCACAAGTGACTTCATACATTTATTATTTTTTACCTATATTCAAACTGATTAGACATCTTGATCTTTGAAATGAAGGCTATCCCTATCTAATATGCCAATGCAATCCTGAATTAAGAGAGCTATCCCTGTATCTTTTCCAGGATTCCTGTCCTTCCAAAATGTCAGGTATCCTCGAATATTCAGGTCCCAGCCACTGTCAGCTTTTACCATTTCCACAATTGTGGCAGATCTCTTTTTCTTGTGTTTTTGTTCTGTGTGCAGACATCCGACTGCGCTTACAGTGGGATTTAAATAGTAATTTAAAGTTGAAAGAAAAGTTGGCCGCAAGTTAACTTGGCAGCTTCTCTAATCTATTGCAGGATGCTTATGCTAGTCTCTGAGGTTGACTAACATTAACAGGAAGAAAGCATTTTGTAGGTCACTTTGTAGATTTTTATGTCTAATTGTCATTATGCAGGCCAAGAGTCATGGCCAATTTGCCTGTTGACAAGTGCCCTTTATGGTCCAAACAGAATGCAGGTTAGGACAATGCCTGCAACTGAGATAAGAGATTGGGTGAGAGTTGAGTGTACAGTCCAAAGATGTGTGGGCTAGGTTGATTGGCCATGCTAAATTGACTATGGTGTCAGGGCATTAGCAGGATAAATATGTGGGATTATGGGAGAAGGGCCTGGTTGGGGTTGTGGTCGATGCAGACTTGATGGGCAAAATGGCTTCCTTTTGCACTGTTGGGATTCTATGATTCTATGAGTGGCCAGAGTTGTTGCCACTCAGTCATGTAGTGTGGTGCAAGGACAGTGTGGGCATTTTGCTCAACTATCACGCACACTTAAAACTGGGCATCCGCGTGATAACTAGCCAGTTAGTCTGCTCATCAGAGACAAAATCTTCAGAATTCCATACACGGACACCAACACTAATACAGGCTATTGTTAACCAAAGATATTAAGGGATATGGGACAAAGATGGGTGTATAGAATCAGGTCCCAAATGACTGATGATTGCAGGCGGTGTATATTGTGATGACCTGAACACTGAAAGTGTCAGGGGCGTGGGAGTTCTCCCCTGGCATGGCCACACACTCAGCAAACTATATCATTCCTCTACCTTGACTGAACTTCAGGTTCTGGCTATTTAAAGGGATGAAAAAATGGACCTTAAATTGGGTGACAAGGTGGCACAGTGGTTAGCACTGCTGCCTCACAGTGTTAGGGACCTTGATTCGATTCCTGGCTTGGGTCACTGTCTGTGTGGAGCTTGCACATTCTCCTCGTGTCTGCATGGGTTTTCTCTGGGTGCTCCGGTTTCCTCCCACAGCCCAAAGATGTGCGGATTAGATGGACTGGCCATGCTAAATTGTTCCTGAGTGTCCCAAGATGTGTAGGTTAGGGGGATTAGTGGGGTAAATACCTGGGGTTAAGGGAATGGGGCTTGGTTGAGATGCTCTGTCAGAGAATTGGTGCAGACTCCATGGGCTGAATGACATCCTTCTGCACAATATGCAAACTAGGCTGGTTAAACATAGCTCGAATTTAGGAGCCAAACATCAGTCAGATGCTGCAGGTAACAGACACCTCATTCACCAATGATTGCTCCAACGGATCTGTTAATGCCTTTTTTCAGTAAGTGGAGAATAATTTTACAAAAGCTTTGTGCATTTGTACCTAGTCATCTGAAAACCATTCAACTACTTGTGAAAACATACTGTTTTTAGACACTAGCGCCGAACATACTGAATACCCTTTAGTTTGAGTTTTGAATTAGTAATAATAGCTCCCTGAAAGTGGTCACACAAATAGGTAGAGTGGTAATGAAGGCATATAGCATGCTTGCCATTATCGGTTGGAGCACTGAGTACAAGAATCAGAATGACATGTCGCTTTATAAAACTTCGGTTGCACCGCATTTAGAATATTGCATTCAATTCTGGTTGCCGCATTACAGGAAGGATGTGGAAGCTTTGGAGAGAGTGCAGAAGAGGTTTACTTGGATGCCAACTTGATTAGAGGGTATGAGCTATAGAGAGAAGCTGAACAAACTAGGGTTGTTTTCTCTGGAGATGCCGAGGCTGAGGGGAGACCTGATAGAATTCTATAAAATTATGAGAGGCACAGATAGGGTTGACGATCAGAATCTTTTCGCCAGAGTTGAAATACTAGGGGGCATGCAATTAGGGTGAGGGGTGGAAAGTTCAAAGGAGATGTGAGGGGCAAGTTTTGTACACAGAGTGGTAGGTGTCTAGAACGCACTGCCAGGGATGAGAGTGAGGCAGATATGATCGGGGCATTTAGGGGGCTTTTAGATAAAAATGCAAGGAATAGAGGGATATGGACCAAGGGCAGGAAGAAAGGATTGGTTTAAATTGGCATCATGTTCAGCACAACATTATGGGCCGAAGGGCCTGTTCCTGTGCTGTACTGTTCTATGTTCTAAGAGTTAAGGTACTATTCCCACCAGAAGTTTTATTGCTAAAATAATTTCCCCTTCCGTCTCTTGGGTGGGAGTATTGGTTATGAAGTTGTTACTTTTTTTTATCAGGAGCAGATAAAATATCATAACTCAGATTATTATCCTAGCCCTGCCTCATCCTCACCCTGTTTTGCATTGGGTTGGGTGACCAGCACACAGTTAGCCACTCTACCTTCAACATTCCAGGATTTTGACCCAGTGACAGTGAAGGAACAGCCGATATATTTCCAAGTCATGGTCGTGTGTTATTTGGAGGGATGTTCCCATGTGTTGCGGACAAGGTAGAGACAATCAAACTTCACTGATTTCCTCTCACCGGCATGAAGGCACAGTGGTTAGCACTGTTGCTTTACAGCGCCAGGGATCCGGGTTTGATTCCCGGCTTGGGTTGCTGTCTATGTGGAGTTTGCACGTTCTCCCCGTGTCTGCGTGGGTTTCCTCCACGTGCTTCAGTTTCCTCCCATGGTCCAAAGATGTGTGTGTTGGGTGGATTGGCCATGTTAAATTGCCCCTTAGTATCAGGGGAAGTAGCTAGAGTAAATGCATGGGGTTGTGTGGTCGGGGCCTGGGTGCTATTGTGGTTGGTGCAGACTCAATGGGCTGAATGGCCTCTTCCTGCACTGTAGGTTTCGATGTTTCTACGTCATCACCTGTTGGTAAACAGAAGGCCTTTTGAATTTAGTTCTCTAAAAGAGTAAGCAATGACATATTTTACCAGTCTCAGCTTCTGTGCTCCAGATTTTCCGAATAATCCATAGCAAACCTGAGTTGGGATTAATTCAGGGTGGGACTTTCCACACAATCCACCATATGTTTCGCGATGGTGGGAGGCAACCTGCCATTGACCAGTGGGAGGAGTTTCTGGTTGTCAACGGGATTTCCCATTGAATAAATCCCTCTCTATGTAATGTTCAAAACAACATCGTGGGCCGAAGGGCCAGTTTCTGTGCTGCACTGTTCTATGTGCTAAGATTTCAGGAATTAGTTTAGTTCCACACACAACAGGTGCTCGAGGTTTGGAATTCTCTTCCGCCGGCAGCAAATGATGCTAGAACCAACTTTAACTGAGCTTGATGGATTTTGATGAATCAAAGATGTTGAGGGATATGGGGCAAAGGTTGAATGTGGAGTTTGGCTGGAGATCACCCTTGGATGTTGGAACAGGCTCGAGGGTCTAAGTGGTCTCCTCCTGTTCCGGTGTACAGGTGTTACCTTTTCTGAGTTTTTGATAATCCGTAGGGTTCTGTGTGCCAACTTGCTGGTGCTGTAGCCTTGTCCCTGACAACTTAAAATCTGATCCCAAAACTGCAACATCAGGTCGAAGATGCAGTCGGGGAGAGCAGTAGGAACCATGCTAAGGCAGCAAGGTCACTTCTGTGGATTGAAGATAGTTGAAGAAGGAGGTGGTCGCTGGTTAATGTTTATGTCATTTTAAATCTTCTTGATGAAAATGATGCCCATACGACCAATTTTAACTCCTGCCTGGCTGGGGCAGATGAGTAACTGTGAGTTGGAGAAGTAGTTTATGCCCTCATACAGCAAGACCTGGACAACATTCAGGCCTCAGGCTGAAAAGTGGAAAGTAACAATTGCGCCACACAATGACTATTTCCAACAAGAAATAATCTAATCATGTTCAATGACATTACCATCGCTAAATCCCCCATTATCAACATACGGCAGAGTGGCACAGTGGTTAGCACTGCTGCCTTACAGCGCCAGGGACCTGAGTTCAATTCCGTCTTCGGGTCACTGTCTGTGTGGAGTCTGCACATTGCCCCCACGTCTGTGTGGGTTTCCTCCACGTGCTCTGGTTTCCTCCCACACTCCAAAGATGTGCAAGTGAGGTGGATTGGCCATGCTAAATTGCCCCTTAGTGTCAGGAAGGGGACTAGCTAGGGTAAATATGTGATGTTACGGGAATAGGGCCTGGAAAAGATTGTTGTTGATGCAGACTCGATGGGCCAAATGGCCTCCTTCTGCACAGTCAGGATTCTATGATCCTGCGGTTTGAATGAAATAAGGTAACCCTAATGAACTAAACACCTAACTGGATCAGCCATGTATATTCTGCTACAAGAACTGGCCAGAGAATTTGTGGATTCTGCAGTGAGTAATCTCCCCTCCTGCTGAAAACTGGACATTTGGGGCAACACGGTTGCACAGTGGTTAGCACTGCTGCTTCACAGCTCCAGGGTCCTGGGTTCGATTCCAGGCTCGGGTCACTGTCTGTGTGGAGTTTGCACATTCTCCTTGTGTCTGCGTGGGTTTCCTCCGGGTGCTCCGGTTTCCTCCCACAGTCCAAAGATGTGTGGGTTAGGTTGATTGGCCATGCTAAGAAATTGCCCCTTAGTATCCAGGGATGCGTAGGTTAGAGGGATTAGTGGGTATAATATGTAGGGATATGGGGGTAGGGCCTGGGTGGGATTGTGTTCAGTGCAGACTTGATGGGCCGAAGGGCCTCTTTCTGCACTGTAGGGTTCTATGATTAATACACCTAGAAAAGTCATTGAATTCCAGAAGAGGACAGCACAGAAGGAGAAAATTCAGCACGGTGAATCTGTGTCAATTCTGTGATACTGCAATTGATTTCAACCCACTTGCTCACGCATTCTCCAAATCTCGGCAATATATTTCTCCTTCAAGTGCTTAACCAATTCCCTTTGAAGCTGTAGCCACCAGCCGACGCAGGTAGTACATTTCAGATCACAAAGACTCGTCACATAAAAAGCTCTCTCCTCAGGTTGCCTCTGGTTCTTCTGGTGATCATTTTAAATCTGTGTCCCCTGGTTATCGACTCAACAGAGATGAGAAACAGTTTCTCTTTATTTACTCTCTCTAATCCCTTCATAATTTTAGACATCTGTGTCAAATCTTTGGTCAGTAATCTGTGCTGGAGGGGGAAATAACAGTGGTTTCTCCAGTCTGTCGTTGTAACTATAATTTTGCATCCCTGGAACCGTTCTAGTAAATCACTTCTGTGCTCTCTCCAAAGTCTTCACATCCTTCCGGAAGTGTGATGTCTAGAATTGGACACAGTATTCCAACCGGAGATGAGCTTGTGTTTTATAATTTTTAACTCTATGTGGGTAATCACAGATCTATTGTGACTAGTCCAAAGATGTGTGGGTTAGGTTGATTGGCCGTGTAAATTCACCCTTAGTGACAGGGGACTAGCGGGGTAAATATGTGGGATGACAGGAACTGGGCCTGGGGTGGGGTTGTGGTCAGTGCAGACTCGATGGGCTGAATGGTTTCTTTCTGGACGGTAGGGATTCTGTGATGGTTTGAGCTCCAGTGTAACAAGGTTTGATCTCATCCAAAGTGCCATTTTTCATAGAATCATAGAAACCCCAAAGTGCAGAAGGAGGCAATTCAGCCCATTGAGTCTGCACTAATAACAATTTCACCCCAGGCCACAAACCCACAACCCCTCACCTTTACCCCACTAATCCCTTTAACTTACACATCCCGGGACACTAAGGGGCAATTTAGCATGGCCAATCAACCTAACCCGCATATCCTTGGACCGTGGGAGGAAACCGGAGCACCCGGAGGAAACCATGCAGACACGGGGAGAATGTGCAAACTCCACACAGACAGTGGCCCAAGCCGGGAATCAAGTCTGGGTCCCTGGCGCTGTGAGGCAGCAGTGCTAACCACTGTGCCACTCTGCTGCCCAGCATGTGTCAACCTAGGGTGCAAGTGGCCACTACTACTTGGGAAAAAGCTGTGGGGTGACTTTTAGTTTATTTATTTCTTGTTACACCTAGGCTTTCATTAACACTGCAATGAAGTTATTGTGAAAATCCCCTAGTTGCCACACTCCGGTGCCTGTTCGGGTGCATGAGGGAGAATTTAGCGTAGTCAATACATCTAACCGGTAGGTCTTTCGGGAGCACCTGGAGGAAACCCACGCAGACACGGGGAGAATGTATAAGCCCTGCACAGAGAGGGACTCAAATCAGGAATCGAATCCGGGTCCTTTGCTGCCCTTGTCCTTCTTGATGGTAGTGGGTTTGGAAGGTATTGTAGGAGCCGTAGAGAGTAAACCATTGGACAATTAAAGGACAGAATCTTTCCAGCGGTGGGATGGCAGCTTTGGTAGCAGGTTGGGAGAATACTTTGAACATGGCACATTCTGCCACTGGGAAGTCTCACTGGAGGCAGATGAGCAATGAAGGTGGCTACCCGTCTGTTGGTAGTGGATAGCCATTTAGTGACAATTAATTTGCCACTTGGAATGGCAAATAGGATTTTACCTGTGGTGGATGCGCCCACCCTGAGGGCAAAGCCCAGCAGGGGTTGGGGGGATAAATAACAGAGGCTCTACTAGCTTCCCAGCATGCTTCTGGGAGGCACAGCTTCCCAGAAGCATGCTGGGAAGCTAGTAGAGCCTCTGTTATTTATCCCCCCAACCCCTGTACCACCACCCTCCCCACCCCCAGTCCAGAGCCTCATCTGCCACAAATCCTGTGATGACCTCGGACCTGTGGCCCTAAATAATTTTAATTATTCCACATCTTCACATATGCAGATGTTGCCAGGAACTGACTGCAATTTTAACTAGGCATTATGGAAGGGCACAATGGCTCCTGTCAAATGATAACAATGTGGAAGACAAACTGAGCTGGAATAGGCCCCTGACCAGTATAACCCCCAACTTACATTTTCCTTGTGGGACTTGGAGTTCCTTCTGGCATAACGAGGGAAGCTTAGGCCTCCCCTAATATGACTTTCCCCCACCTTTCTTGACTGGGGGATCCTCCCTGCCGTGGGCTTGTAGATGGGACAGGGGTTGAAATAACGCAGAGCCAGGTCGCAATGGTTCGCCAGTGCGGTCTCTCCACCAGGGAAGTTGCCCAGAGTTGGAATACCTGATACAGGTGTCCAAAATTATGAAGAGGTTAGATAGAGCAAATGAAGTAAAACTGTTTCTTGTGACTATAGAGTCGATAAGCAGAGGGCACAGAATTAAAGCGGTTGGTAATTGAACCAGAGGGAGGTTGCCCAGAGGTGGGCTGGGTTGTGGACTGTCTGCCAGCTGATGGGCGACAGTCAACATAAATAATGCTGGCCCATGTTAGGGGTGATTTAGAGGGTCCCTTGGCCTCTTGCGATGGCAGAGTGGCCCCAAAACTGTGTGGAGAGATCACTGCCTCAGGGGAGGCAGCTTTCCATAGAACCATAGAATCTCTACAGCACAGAAAGAGGTCATTCGGCCCACCAAACTATCTTTAACTCTCTGAAGCAACTGCCTCCCCTCTGCCCTATCACGGTAACCCTGCACATTCACCATGGCTAATCCCATCTAATTTACACATCTTTGGGCACTAAGGGGCAGTTTTGCATGGCCGATCCATCTGTGCTATACACCTTTGGACTCTGGAAGGCAACTTGGAGGAAACCCTTGCAAACATGGGGAGAACATGCAGTCTCCGCACAGTCAACTGGAGTCGGAATTGAACCGGGGTGCCTGGCACTGTGAGGCAGCAGTGCAAGCTACTGTGCCCTGAGGTAATCCATGGGGACGTCAAAACCAAGGCAGCATCCTGCACTGGGAGGTTGTGGGCTGGAAATTCTGCCCCCTATTGACCAGACACTACTGATGGCTCCTCCAAAATAATTATTGATATTTTAGCCTCCAGGGTGCTGCCATGATGAGGGCACTTGCGATCTCCCAGCAATCTCAGCAGTACCATCTTTATGGATGAGGCTGTGAAAGTGCCTTCTCATTGGGCAGGCAGCATTGTGAGCCCACCCTCTGTCCTTCACTGAACGGCAAACACAGAGAGGGACAATTACAAAGCTGCCTCCCAGAAAATACCTCCCCCAGCGGAATTTCCATTTAGTCTGAAAATCCCATGAGAAATTCCAGCCCAGAGGGTCGGGAAGTTTATTTTTAATGACAGAGAGCATCAGAGCTAAAATCAGCACCAACCGTTGCTGGGTTAGGAATCCCTGTGAACTCCACTCTAGGCTCTGTCTTCCTTTGTCCAATTGAGATCCCAGCAGGTGAAATGACTCACAGTGTGCCACCCTGTTAGCAAGTATGCCACACATTGACGCTTAACATTTCTTTATGATACTGCCACCGATGCCTGGGGTGGCACAGTGATTAGCACTGCTGCCTCACAGCGCCAGGGGTCTGGGTTCAATTCCCAGCTTGAGTCACTGATTGTGCAGAGTCTGCGCGTTCTCCCTGTGTCTGCATGGGTTTCCTCCGGGTGCCCTGGTTTCCTCTCACAGTCCGAAAGCCATGCTGGTCAGGCGTATTGGCCATGCGAAATTCTCCCTCAGTGTACTCCAACAGGCACTGGAGTGTGGCAACTAGGGGATTCTCACAGTGACTTCATTGCAGTGTTAATGTCAGCTTGCTTCTCACACTAAGAAATGGAGTTTAAACTTTAAGATACTTACGAATGCCAGAAACAGCCCAGAGGTACTCACACATGGCATTATCCCTCACTTTCCAATGGTTGTTGTTACAGTTGTATAAATTGACAGGTGACCAGCGATTCTTGTCTTTGTGAGCGAGAGATGACATTGAGTGATCTGCATGGCAGCGAAGAGGTTGGGGAGGAGGTGGAGGCATGCAGGGCAGTGCTGCCACCCTTCGTCCCCCAGACAGAGCACGCTTTCTGAACAGCTGCATCAGAGCATCGAGAGTCTTTGACCCAGATGGCTCAGCTATCCCTCTGTAAGGCGCACACAAACAGACTGGCACCTGTTTTCCATCAGCCATGCACTTGTGCTATGAGACAGATGACAGCTTTCATTACCAAGCATGAGAAAGAGCCGATGTTTTCTCAAATCGTAACGCAGGTTTATACCCCAGGTGTGACATGGTGAGTAATGGGTCACTTGCAAAGATTTATTAATGTCACGGGGCTGCTTTCATGCATGTGATGTGGTTCCGGCCCTACCCTAATGCGTTGTCTTTATTTATACCACTGCAGGCATCCATGCTTAACCCTTCAGGGCAGCCGAGGTCAGGGAAGCCATATGCTGAGAGCATCCTGTCGCTTTTTCCCTTTTTGGCGCCCAATAGCTTTGCTATGTTTTTTGTTTTGTCAGTTGAGTTTAATTTTTGAAGGCGCGCAGTTCAAGTGATTTATGTTTGGTACAGAAAAAATATATGAGTTAGGCACCTGGCTTTTACATTAGCATGGAAAAAAGAGAATCCTCTCAGCAGTGATACAGTTCCACTGACATCAGTACTCCACCCACTTTGTAACTATTCCAAATGTGGGGAAATTCAAAAGTTGCTGGCCAAAAGAACCTGGGGCGACATTAAGAGAAAAGAATTTATAGGCAGCGTGTTGTCACAATCTGGAATGCGCTGCCAGAGAGCTTGATGGAAGCAGCTCCAAGAATAATGTTCTACAAGGAATGAAATAAATATTTGAAGTTGAAACATTTGCAGGAATCTGGGGAAAGAGTGGAAGAGAGGGAGTAAGTGGATAACTCTTTCATAGCCCCGGGAGAATGGGGTAAATGGCGTTCTCTGTGATGCATTGTTCTATGATTCTAACAACTTGACCCCACCTCTGTTACCCTGTGGCACAGTGGTTAGCACTGCTTGGGTCACCATCTTTGTGGAGTCTACATGTTCTCCCCGTGTCTGCGTGGGTTTTCTCTGGATGCTCCAGTTTCCTCCCACAGCCCACAAGACACGCCAATTAGGTGCATTAGCCATGCTAAATTCTCCCTCAGTGTACCCAAACAGGTGCTGGAGTACGGTAACTAGGAAATTTTCACAGTAACTTCATTGCAGTGTTAATATAAGCTGCTTGTGACACTAATAATAAACTTAAACTTGTACACAAGCACAATCTCCAAGCAGGGACATAGTGAGATGTATTATCTGTGGTTCCATTTCTGGTCTCTTCACCTCTGAGTTTGTGAGTTCTAGTCCCACTCCAGATACATTAGGACATTAAGAGGAAAGCGGTGATGTGATGATATTTTCAGTAATCCAGGGACTCAGGATAATACTGTTGTGACCCGGGTTCGAATCCCAGCTGGGCAGATGCTGAAATTTGAATTTAATAAAAATCTGGAGTTAAAAATCTAATGGTGACCATGAAACCATTGTCATAAAAACCCACCTGGTTTACTAAAATTCTTTAGGGAAGGAAATCCGCTGCCCTGGCCTACATGTGACTCCAGAGCCCAGCAACGTGGCTGACTCTTTTAAAAAAAAGCCCTGACAAGCCACTCATTTTGAGGGCAATTAGAGATGGGCAGTAAATGCCCAGGAATAAATAAAACAGATTTACTTGTGCTCAAACAACCTGTTGGACGAGGTTTATTTTAGGTGAGATATTGAATTGAAGCCCCAATTGCTTTTTAAGGTGATCTAAAGATTCCAAGGCACTATTTTCAAGAAGAACAGGGAGAGTTCTTCCTGATGCCCTGGTGACCAATATTTATCCCTTCAGTTAACATCAACATCATGATCATATTTCTGAGTGCAGACTGCTGCTGCATTTCTTCCATTGTAACACTCACGACAAGTCAAAAGTGCTTCATTGGTTGTAGAGTGCCGGGGAGGATGAATGGCGGGCATCTTTCCCAGACTGGTGACCAACTGTGACCAAGTGAGGACCTCTTCCACCAGCAATTCACCAGAAGCTTGTTGGAGACCAGCTGGTGAACCCTGGCAAGTCTCTCTGGCTGCCTGCATACTCTCGCCCTCATCAATAATCTCCCCCCCTGCTCACTGGAGCCTGCCTGACTTGTCCCGGCTACCCCAAGCCTTCCTGAGGGTGGCGCGGGGCAACAGTGCGCGGGACTTGCTGCCTCTTGATTAGAAGATCATGGATCACAGAATCCTACAGTGCAGAAAGAGGCCATTCAGCCCATTGAATGCCAGAACGTCTTTCGGACTGTGGGAGGAAACCGGAGCACCCGGAGGAAACCCATGCAGACACGCGGAGAATGTGCAAACTCCACACAAACAGTGACCCAAGCTGGGAATTGAATGCAGATCCCTGGCGCTGTGAGGCAACAGTGCTAACCACTGCGCCGCCTCACAGAAGTCGGCAGCAGCTGCAGGAGAATGAAGTAGCTTTTCAGTAATCCAGCCACTGTAAAAATCTTTGCAATAGTTTCCTGTTTTGAATTAACAGAGAGTAAGCCATGATTAAAGTGGCTGAAAGTATATGGCAGATTGTATTCTGGCGCAACGCATATCACTTCCTGACCAGGAGGCATTGGCAAGTTACCCAATATTATTTGGAGCACGGTATTTTTGACACAGCAATATTCTGAGCATTACTCACTTCTAATTGTACCATGAATATTATTACATGCGTGGAATTCTCAGCAGCCTTGTTGATATTTAAAAAAAAATTCCCCTGGTTATGTGAATGTCACTTGCAAGTCTGGTATTTATTGTGCATCACTGGTTATTCTTGAGAAGGTTGTGATGGATTTTCTTGAACTGCCGCAGTCCAAGTGTTGAAGGTGCTTCCATAGCGCCGGTCTATCATGCAAACCAATCTCCCATACACTGACTCCGTCTACACTTCCCACTGCCTTGGGAAAGCAGCCAGCGTAATCAAACAACCCAGATATCCTCTCTTCCACCTTCTTCCGTTGGGAAAAAGATACAAAAGTTTGAAAATATGTACCAACTGATTCAGGACGGCTTGTTCCCTGCTTTCATCAGACTTTTGAATGGCCCTAAGAAATATTAAGCTGATTTTTCTCAACAGCTTATCGATAACTGTTACACTATATTCTGAACCCACTCATTTCCTTCTCCCCTATGTACACTATGAATGGTGTGTTTCGTCTCTATAGCACGCAAGAAACAATACTTTTCACTGTATTCCAATACGGGTGACAATAATAAAGCAATAATAAATGAAGCAGCACAGTGGTTAACACTGATGCCTCACAACACCAGGAACCTGGGTTCGATTCCCAGCTTGGGTTACTCTCTGTGAGGAGTCTGCATGTTCACCCGTGTCTGCGTGGGTTTCCTTTGGGCGCTCCGATTTCCTCCCATAGTCCAAAGATGTGTGGGTTAGGTGGATTGGCCATGCTAAATTGCCCCTTAATGTCAGAGGGACTAGCTAGGGTAAATTGCCCCTTAATGTCAGGGGGACTAGCTAGGGTAAATTGCCCCTTAATGTCAGGGGGACTAGCTAGGGTAAATTGCCCCTTAATGTCAGAGGGACTAGCTAGGGTAAATTGCCTCTTAATGTCAGGGGGGCCAGCTAGGGATATGACTTGGGTGAGATTATGGTTGGTGCATGCAGACCTGATGGGCTGAATGGCCTCCTTCTGCACTGTAGGATTCGATGATTCAAGTCTAACTTCCACAATACCATTAGGTAGAGACTTCCAGGATTTAGACTCTGAGACCATGGAGGAAAAGCGTTGTGTGTCTAGGTGGGGATGGGGTGTGAGTTGAGAGGGAGCTTGAAGCTCTAAGATTCCCATGCACTTGCTAGCTCTTGCCTTTTTTAGGTGGTGAAAGTCGAAGCATTGGAAGCTCCTGGGCCCTGTTGAGTTAACAGTTTGAGGCTCTAACTCGATAATCTAATTTATCTTTATTTTATGCTTTCACACGACAGACGGCGAAAGGAGTGCCACCTCGATTGTTCAGCAGCATTGAAAAACTCATTTTAACTTACGAGGTATTGGGCCAAGGTACCGTTGTACCGTTACTGCACCCCGTAAAACGTACAAAATCCAAAGTCAGAATGAAGATGAGAAAGGTAAAGTATGCATCCGCCCATGTTAATATAATTTACTCTATGATCTAGAATACTTTACTTGTTTTGTGGAGCCAGTTGCTGTCAGAATGTTCTGGAAACATTCAGAATGATGCTATCATATTTCGGAAACGCCTTCATAATTTTTATGCAGGTTGGGTTAAGATATGAATAACCTGAATTTTTAGACTCTGCTTTCTAAATTCTACCCTTGCTATCACTCCTCGACTAATCATAGAATCCCTATAGTGCAGAAGGAGGCAATTTGGCCCATCGAGTTTGCACTGACAATGATTCCACCCAGGCCCTATCCCCGTAACCCTACATATTTATGCTGCTAATCCCCCTGACACTAAGGGGCAATTTAGCATGTCCAATCAACGTAACCCGTACATCTTTGGAGTGTGGGAGAAAACTGGAGCGCCTGGAGGAAACCCACGCAGACACGGGAGAACGTGCAAACTCCACACAGACAGTGACCCAAGACCGGAATTGAACCCGGGTCCCTGGCGTTGTGAGGCAGCAGTCCTAACCACTGTGCCACCGCACTGCCCCTAATGGGAGTTGTATCTGTCCCACTTCAAAATTTCGATTGAGAGATTCAGTGAGAACTGATTGCCTCTCTGCAGCCCAGGATTAGCAGGCAACAAACCCTGGTTCATGAGTATAGATCTCAGAAACTATCAGCAGAAACCTTCGACCTTGCCCATGGCTGGGATTCTCTGGTCATCCTGCAATGAATGGAGTTTTGGCTGAGTGCTAAATTCTCCTTTCTCACTGGCAACAAGGCAATGTGAACAACATCGAATCGAATCCTGCCTACCTTCCAGCAGTTTTCCCTCAAGATCGAGGCTTCCTCATCAGCTAAATGATGGACATCCACTCTCAGCTGGATGGAAAAACTTACTTAAGATAGTTTGCAGTGTGCCACCATATTGACTTTCCAGATGTCCAAGTTCAAGACTTGCGTATAGACAGCTGCCTAATCCCAGTCGCCGTGTAAGAGGCTTATAGAGAATGGTTCATTTATACACACCATGAGGCTGGTTCCATTTCCTGAGATTTCTGGAGGCAGAAACACTGCAACCACTTCACCTTTCAACCACAAACCCACCTCGCAGTGTCATCCTGGATGGTGCACGGAAGCCCCTGTGTTACATGCCTAGAAATTCTAAATCATGGAGGAGATAGGACTTGGACACATGTTTAATATGCTACATTAGTACTTTACTGGCATTGCTTTATAAGTTGATTTTATTAGTGCCACAAGTAGGCTTACATTAACACTGCAATGATATTACTGTGAAAATAGCCTAGCTGCCACAGTCCGGCACCTGTTCGGGCACATTGAGAGAGAATTTAGCATGACCAATGTACATAACCGGATCGTGAGGGGAAACCAGAGCACCTGGAGGAAATCCATGCAGGTAACGTGCAGACTCCACACAGACAGTGACCCAAACTGGGAATCGAACCCTTGCCACCATGCATCTTACCCTTTGGAAGGCTAGTTTTGTACTCAATGACTTTCCAGTCTCCAAAGTCTTCAGACTTTGCAAACCTAAGCTTGTGGCCATTGACTGGATGTCTTGATTAATCTCTTCATCTCTCTTGCACTTTATAAACTTTGATGGTGTTGAGTCTAGCTGTACCTTAGTCTATGCCCTGAATCTAGCTGAAACTCGATGTTGAAAAATAAAGAGTTTCATTCTCATCGCTGCTATTTTACACTTTGATGAGCACAAGAATAAAATGTTCAAAGGGAATAAAAAGAGAACAAACGGCCACAAAAGAGCGTCGAACTCTGTAATGACATATTGTAATTTTCATTTATTTGATATAAAGCTTTAGGACACAAATGAGGCTCTTATGCTCGTGATGGATCAGTTAGAACACACTGCAAGCTCATTAATATAATTGTACCGTTTCTTTCTATGACTTTTGACCAGTGGAAAGACAAAAAGTAGGTGAAGGAGCGACCTGGGGATTCACATATGCAAATCTTTGAAGATAACAAGACAAGTTGTGAAGAAGGGATGCAAGGCTTTATAAATCCAGGCCTATGCTTGTATTTATGGAGCTCAAAATCAAGGAAGTTACGATGAATGTTCATAAATCACTGGCTAGTCCTCAGCAAGAGGATTGTGTCCAATTATGGGCACCACACTCCAGCAAGGGGAGGCGATGGCTGAGTGGTATAAATATAACCCCAACCGATTTAGTCTCTCCAAATATGACAGACTTACCATCCGAGGAATAAGCCTGGTAAACCTTTGTTGTACTCCTTCTTTGGATAAGACGTCCTTCCTCAGATAAGATCACCAAAACTCTACACAGTACTCCAGGTGTGGTCTCACTAATTGCAGGGTATACCTTTTCCAATCGCGATTTGATTTGATTTATTATTGTCTTATGTATTAGTATACAGTGAAAAGTGTTGTTTCTTGCATTATACAGACAAAGCATACCATTCATAGAGAAGAAAAGGAGAGGGTGCAGAACATTATGTTACAGTCATAGTGAGGGTGTAGAGAAAGATCAACTTAACATGGGGTAGGTCCATTCAAAAGTCTGATGGCAGCAGGGAAGAAACTGTTCTTGAGTCAGTATGGGGAGGCAATGGCCGAATGGTCTTATTGCTAGGCTCTTAATCCAGAAACTCAGCTACTGTTCTGGGTTCGAAACTCGCCACAGTAGATAGTGAAATTTGAATTCAAATTAAAAAAATCTGGAATTAAAAATCTTCTGATGACAATGAAACTATTGTTGATTGTCAGGAAAACCCATCTGGTTCATTTTAGGGAAGGAAATTTACCATCCTTACCTGGTCTGGCCTATATGTGACTCCAGATCCACAGCAATGTGGTAAACTTTCAACTATTCTCGGCCAACTAGGGATGGGCAATAAATGATGGCCAGCCAGCAACTCCCATGCCCCACAAGTAAGAAAAGGACGTCAAGGCCTTCGAGAGGGTACAGAGGAGATTTAGCAACATGGTACCTGGGATGAGGTCCTTCAGTCACGTGAGATGAGGGAAACTAATGTTATTATTCTTGTGAGTGGAGAAGACTTAGTCTTAATCGGGATGTTCAAAATTGTTTTGATGAGAAGCTCTTTCCACCTGCAGGAGGATCAGTAACCAGAGATTTAAGATAACTGATGAAGAATCTAGTGTAGAAATGAGGAAAAAGGTTACTGCACGGTGAGTTATTTTGATCTGGAATGCACTGCAATGGCGGTGGAATGGTGGTGGTAGCAGATTCAATACTTCTTCTGAATCTTAAAGATCTATTTCAGGTATTCAGCCTCGCTAGAGAAGAGCTTAAACCTGTTAAAACCATTTGCCAGCAGGTATAACTTCTCTTTGTGTTATGTGATTAACTCTTGATGGCTACAGTTTGATATTTTGAAAATCTAAGTCCGACCTCATCTCCAACTCATTGTTCACACAGTTCTGTTGCGATTAACTCCATTTATTTAAACTTGCCAGAAATCTCAACTAGATACAAACAAGTAGTGAGGGTGAGCCAAGTGGTTGTTGGTATTTAGAGACATCGAGTCTTGCAGCGCAGAAAAGACCCTTCGGCCCATCGAGTACATGCTGATGGGAATGAGGATTCAAGATGATGAATGATTGTGGTCACAAATAGGCAGCACAAGCATTGCTGACGAAAGACCATTTTAACCCTGCCCGCCTAACTGGGCAGGTGTCTGTGAGACTCACCTGCTGAAACTCTCCTTGCATCCATGGATACAGTAATGCAACAGTTTTGCATTGACGTGAAGCAACACGTGGTTTGCACGGCTGCATCAAATGTGACAGACTGCCTCAGCTGTCAGGTCCCCAGTGGTTCAAGGGGGTCTCTAGCTATCTCTATTATTGCAATTTAGCAGTATCCCCACAGAGACATAAATCAGCGGTTAGCACTGCTGCCTCACAGTGCCAGGGATCTGGGTTCAATTCCTGGCTTGGGTCAGTGCCTGTATGGATGCTCTCCCCTTGTCTGCGTGGGCTTCCTTTGGGTGCTCCGGTTTCTTCCCACAATCTGAAGCCAAGAGGGCGTATGGCATGCTTGCCTTCATCAGCAGGGTTATTGAGTTTTAAAAGTGGGAAGTCATGTTGCAGCTTTATAGAACCTTAGTTTGGCCGCACTTGGAATATAATGTTCAATTCTGGTTGCCACACTACCAGAAGGATGTGGGGGCTTTGGAGAGGATACAGAAAAATGTACCAGGTATAGAGAGCATTAGCTAGGAGGAGAGGTTGGAGAAACTTGGTTTGTTCTCACTGGAATGACGGAGTTTGAGGGGCAATGTGATAGAAGTCTACAAGATTATGAGGGGCATGGACAAAATGGATAGTCAGAAGCTTTTTCCCAGGGTGGAAGAGTCAATTATCAGAGGGTATAAGATGCGAGGGGCAAGTTGTACAAGGCAAGTTTTTTACGCAGAGGGTGGTGGGTGCCTGGAACTTGCTGCCAGGGGAGGTAGTGGAAGCAGATACGATAGTGAGTTTTCAGGGGCGACTTGACAAATACATGAATAGGATGGGAATAGAGGGCTATGGTCCCTGGAAGGGTAGCGGGTTTTAGTTAAGTCAGGCAGCATGGTCGGTGCAGGCTTGGAGGGCCAAAGCGCCTGTTCCTGTGCTGTAATTTTCTTTGTTCTTTGAAAGATGTGTTGGTTGGGTGTATTGGCCAAGCTAAATTCTCCCTCAATGTACCTGAACAGGAGTGGGAGTGTGGCAACTGGGGGATTTTCATAGTAACTTCATTGCAATGTTAATGTAAGCCTACTTGTGATAGTAATAAATAAGCTTTAAATCCCTTCTTTAGAATCAGTTAGCACAGAAAGCACACTTCTGATTTGTGCCTTTTTGATGGTGGACAGGCTTTAGGGAGTCAGGAAGTGAGCTACGCACCATGGAATTCCCAAAGTCTGACCTACTCTTTTAGCCACAGTATTTATATGGTTCATCCAGTTCAATTCCTGGTTAATGGTAACCTGCCCCAGGATGTTGATAGTTGAGGAATCCATCTGTCTTTTGTAAAATTTAACCTTTATAATTTTGAACCAGGAACCACTCTTCCACACAAAAAGAGCTATTGCATCATGGTATCTAAAAAGTGGATAGAACAGCATGATTCAGAAGGAGGTCATTTGACCCATTGAGTCTGGGCAGGCTCTTTCAAAGAGTAAACCAATTAGTCCCACTCCTCCCCATATCCCTGTATTTCATTCTCCTTCCAAATACTTATCCAATTCCTTTTTGAAAGCTGCTATTGAACTTGTTTGCATTTCTGTATCTGATGGAGCACTGCAACCATTCGTTGCAAGATGCTTTTCCTCATGTTGTCTCATTTCTTTTGTCTTTGTGTCTTCTGGCTCTTAGTCCTTCAGGGAAATGGTTTCTCTTTATTTTCTCTATCTAACCGTTTCATGATTTCAAATATATTTATCTCCTGTTAGACTTTCTGCTCTAAGGAGAACAAGCCCGGCTTCTGTCAGTGTAATCCCTCGTCCCTGGAACCATTTAGTAAATCTCTGTTATATCCCCTCCAAAATCTTCACATCCTTCCTGAAGTGTGCTGCTCACAACTGAACACAATGCTCCAGGTGGGATGATCCAATGTTTTCAATAGATGTGGAATAACTTCTTGACCTTTTCCACTTCTGTTAAACCGCTGACTACCCAATTTCCTTTCCTAGCTAGCTGAAATGGTTTATAAAGTTCTCTACTTCAGGTACTGTCCCTTCCAAGTTCAAACCTCCTCCCCTAAAGGAAACAACTCTCAGTCCCTCCATCCTTGCGAACAATCACTCTCTCTCCTCCTGCATCCTTTCCCCCTGAACATGTTTTGTAGTCTCCAGTATCCAGCTTTCCTCCAAGTCTGTTCTTGAATCTCTCTAATTCTGACTCTGCCACTGCCAATGCGTTGAAACAGCTCCTAACCAAGTCACACTGCTGTCCTCTGTAGCTGGGCTGCATCATCTTTGTTGTCATTCATTTGTGGGACATGGGCATCGCTGGCTGGTCAGCATTTATTGCCCATCCCTAGTTACCCTTGAGAAGGTGGTGGTGAGCTGTCTTCTTGAATCGCTGCAGTCCATGTGCCTGTGCATGGATCCACAATGCCGTTAGGGAGGCAATTCCAAGATTTTGACCCAGCGACTGCGAAGGAACGGCGATATATTTCCAAGTCAGGATGGTGAGGGGAGCTTGCAGATGGTGGTGTTCCCATGTATCTGCTGCCCTTGTCCCTTCTGGGTGGAAGGGGTGGTGGATTTGGAAGGTGCTGCCAAGAATCTTTGGTAAATTGCTGCAGTGCATCTTGTAGATTGTACACACTGCTGTTACTGAGTGTGGGTGGTGGAGGGAATGGATGTTTGTGGTTGTGGTGCCAATCAAGCGGGCTACTTTGTCCTGGATGGTGCCAAGCTCCTTGGTGTTGAATCTCGACCTCCCTGCAATGTTTGATCTGATGCCACCATTCCATCTCTCTTGTATGTCGCTTTCACTGCCATCTAGCTCAGTGGGGTTTCATAGAACATGGAACATAGAACACTACAGCACAAACAGGCCCTTCAGCCCACAAGTTGCACTGATCACATCCATACCTACTAAGCCATAGAACTATCTGTAACTCCCAATCCCATTAAATCCCATATACCCATCCAGAAGTCTTTTAAAAGACCCCAGCGAGTTTGCCTCAACCACCATTGACAGCAGCCTATTCCACTCACTCACCACCCTCTGAGTGAAAAACTTTCCCCTAACATCTCCTCTGTACTTGCTTCCCAGCACCTTAAACCTGTGTCCTCTCGGAGCGACCATTTCAGCCCTGGGAAATAGCCTCCGAGAATCCACCCTATCTATTCCTCTCAACATTTTATAAACCTCTATCAGGCCGCCTCTCGACCTTCGTCTCTCCAGGGAGAAGAGCCCTAGCTCCCTCGACCTATCTTCATAAGGCATGCCTCCCAATCCAGGCAACATCCTTGTAAATCTCCTCTGCTCCCTCTCAATAGCTTCCACGTCCTTCCTGTAGTGAGGTGACCAGAACTGCTCACAGTACTCCAAGTAGTACACAGTACACACTGCTGCTACTGAGTGTGGGTGGTGGAGGGAATGGATGTTTGTGGTTGTAGTGCCAGTCAAGCGGGCTGCTTTGCCCTGGATGGTGCCAAGCTCCTTGGTGTTGAATCTCGACCTCCCTGCAATGTTTGATCTGATGCCACCATTCCATCCCTCTTGTATGTTGCTTTCACTGCCATCCAGCTCAGTGGGGTTTCCCTCACTTGGTCCCATTCTTACCTATTTGATCATAGCCAGAACCTCTCTGACACACCTCCACTTTCCACCTGTATACATGCTAGTTTCCACATGTATGTTAATTGAGTTCACTCACCTCTACCCTCTCACTGCATCCACTTCATATCCACTCAGAGCAGGCCACCCATCCATAGGTGGCCTGCTCTGAGATCCAGTCTTAACTGAGATGTAATCTCCTCCAGCTAGGTCTGATGAAACAGCATCATTGCATCCCGCTCCCTAATCACTGTCTCAACCTGAACCAAATGGCAATCTCAGTATCCTATCCAACCCTGAGCTGAACTTTCCACCACAAAGTGTCTAATGGATGCTTTATTGGATAAATTACACATGGTAGAAATTCTCTAACTGTGACACAGCTTCAAAAGGGAATGAGGTGAACTTTTAATCATTAACCAATGGTCTGGGTCCAATCAAATGCTCCCACAGCACAAAGCATGGCAAAGAACGGCAACAATCGCCCAGGGATCAGTTATTCATCTCCTTTAGAAAATGAAGCTGTTTTTATTTAGTTTTGGGAAGCGTTCCAATGAGGGCTTTCAAAGATACAGGTTTTGAATTGAAGTCCATACAATCCCAGTCAGTGGTTACCTAGTGAGGAAGCTGGGTGGGTAGGATCACTTAAAATGCACTGTGTTGCCCAAATGCTAATTAAAAAAACCTATCCCCTCAAAACACAACTAAATTACTTGAAATACGCTAAACATTGTGTGAATGGAGCAGCAGATTTGGGGAGACAATGGCCAAATAGTATTATCGCTATTAATCCAGAGAGGTGACCTGATAGAGGTGTATAAGATGTTGAGAGGTATTGATCGAGTGGACTCTCAGAGGCTTTTTCCCAGGGCTGAAATGGCTGCCACAAGAGGACACAGGTTTAAGGTGGTGGGGAGTCGGTAGAGAGGAGATGTCAGGGGTCAGTTTTTCACTCAGAGGGTGGTGGCTGCACGGAGTCGGCTACCTGCAGTGGTGGTGGAGGTGGGTTTGATAGGGTCTTTAAAGAGACTTTTGGACAAGTACATGCAACTTAGTAAGATAGAGGGTTATAGGTATGCCTAGTAGGTAGGGACATGTTTGGTGCAACTTGTGGGCTGAAGGGCCTGTTTGTGCTGTAGTTTTTCTAGAAAGACAACTAATGTTGTGGTGGACCTGGGTTCGAATTCCTCCACAACAGATTGTGGCATTTGAATTTAATAAAAAATATCTGGAATTAAGAATCTACCAATGACCATGGAACTATTGAGAAAGAAATTTGCCCGTTTTAAATTTGAGAATTTACACATTTGAATTCTTGGCCGAGACAAAGCAGTTAAAGCCAGAAGGAGGTATAAGCAGATTTGTAGATTCCTGGTTACATTTTGCCTTCCCAATGCCTCGTGTTGTATATTCAGTGCTGGGATACTTCTGCCCGCACCAACCCAACCAATCCCATGGGGAGGGGGTGGGGGGTGTTTGATTGATAGACAGGCCCATGGGCCAACGGAAAGCTAAATCCTCACATCAATCAAGTGCAGCTCCCCTTCCCAACCACCCCCTTGTGTGGCACATGACTCCTTAAACCCACTTAACACTGGCTGAAGAAACAAGCAGGAGGTGGTATTAAATAAGAGTTGGTGTAAAAAATAACTGGTGATGAATGGCGTTGACATTTTATACAGAAAAGGAGGATTTGAGATAGGGTTCCCCACCCTGGTCCCCCACTACCGGCACAATAGCCCACAGATCCTAATGTTTAACATCTTGCCCACTCTGATCTCCTGGCCCATGGTGTCCAGATAACCAAATTCTGGGAAGGTTCGCTGCCTTCAACGCAGGGGGCAGAACAGTGGCACAGTGGTTAGCACTGCTGCCTCGCAACGCCAGAGTCCTGGGTTCGACTCCCGTCACTGTCTGTGCAGAGTATACGCGTTCTCAGCGTGTCTGCGTGGGTTTCCTCAGGGTGCTCCGGTTTCCACCCCAGTCTGAAAGATGTTCTGGTTCAGTGAATTAGCTGTGCTAAATTCTCCCTCAGTGTATCCGAACAGGCGCCGGAGTGTGGCGACTAGGGGATTTTCACAGTAACTTCATTGCAGCGTTAATGTAAGCCTACTTGTGACACTAAGAAATAAATAAACTTGAAATAAAGAAAGGAAGAAACAATTCTAAAAGCAGAGCAGAGTAATTTTCCCCAACTATTAATAACTCCTCAGCAAACTCAAATGAGAGTGTTGCTGATCTTATCAGCCCATCAGTTGATGTTATATTTATAATATCTGACAACAGGAAGCTAGCGCTCACTGTTGACTGTTTGGATCATTTTCTCCTTTTTATTTTGAGATTTTTTAGTGGTTTCTTTTGATTATGTGTAGGTGAGTTTGCAGTCTCCACATCAGGAGAGTATTTGCATAATGGCCCGCTTTTAGTAGCTGCAATCAATGTTGTTTTCAGAACATATGTTGTTGAGGGGTTTGCATTCAGAGCTAAACTGGGCAAATAAACAATAGGGGAAAACGTTTTTGGTGAAGTTGCAAATAAACCAAGCACTGCACCTGGGTTTGGTGCACTGCGACGGCTCAATGGAACATAATCCATTGAAATGGATGTTCTATCTCTTGGTCTCAGCTCCATATATTCATCTCTCACTCAGTCTTAGATGTGCTCCTCACCTTCAAAGAAGTTGATGACTCTTTGCTAGATTGCAGTGACATCGCTGTTACCAGCTCAGTTTTATCTAACCATAGTCTACATCCTTCATCTGCACAGCAAAGATATATAGAAATATAGAAACTATGGAGCAATTCTCCCAAAAGTGCTGAATTGGTGGGAAAATTCCCACGATCACGACTGTTTTTGCAGTGCAGATTCAGACCTGAATCTCTGCACTCTGTGCAATGCAGAGGTCACAATCGTGAATATCATTAAAAACTCGAGGGGACAGGACCAGTTCGCGCCAGACGGTTCTGGAGCTCTGCACGTGTACAGTGGTCCCGATCTGCCAGTCTTCCTATTTGCTTGCCAGCTCGATTGGTGGCCTCCCAGCAGTGCTGCCCCTCCAGCACCCCCCATGACCCGATCGAGACTCCCACAATTCCCATCCAGCCCTGACTCTCCCCCTCTCAACCGCAGAGCAGCCCTGATGTCCAGCCCACCCCCCTGCCCCACCGACAACGGCGATCCCCCCACCCCCCTCACCCCAACAGACGCCCACCCCGCTGACTCCCCCAGAGTCAGACCCTCCCCGGGAAGGAGGCCCCCCCCAGGAAACCACAACTGCTGCGCTCCCCTCTCCCCCCCACCCAGCTCTCCCACCCCCAGCCCATCCCGATCACTGGCTCCTTTCCAGCACTGACTGATCCCAAGGCAGAGTGGCAGCGGAACCCCCCCTCCCCTCCCGCCAACTCCAACAATCAGCCCTAGACTTTGCCCACAATAAGCCCTGCATCCTTGGCACTGCCTGATGCCTGGTGGGCAGTGCCAAGGTGTGCCCTGGGCACGGGCACTTTGCCCCTTGGACAGTGCCAGGGGGCACCGCACCCCACCACCTGATCCACTGGGGGAGCCCCGACTGCCCCCCCCCCCCCCCCCGCCCCTTCACTCTGGCAGGGTGTCCCGCTAATTCTCCGAATGTGGGGAACCACTCTAATCCCCGTGCCGGGCCCGATAATCACATTTAAAATACACTTAAAATATATGTAAATGACTTACCTCTCCTCCCGCCGGTTTTCTGCATGTTCCTGGCGGTGCCATTTTCTTCCAGTTGGGAGATGCGCGCGGGCCATCAACATTCGTGGGGAACCTGTGAAATGGCCGACACGCACAACTCCCAATCCACCCGCCAGAAACGCTGCGGGTCACAATGGGAGAATCAGGCCATTTGTTTCAATAGTATCCCACAAGTGAATAAAAAAACATGTGACCTCCCCTGGTCATTCCATCCAACCAACATATCTTTTTCCCGATGGAAGAAGGTGGAAGAGAGAGAATGTCTAGGGTGCGTGGGGTCCTTGATTATAAGAACATAAGACCTAGGAGCAGGAGTAGGCGATCTGGCCCCTCAAGCTGCTCCACCATTTAGTATGATCATGGCTGATCTTTTTGTGGACTCAGCTCCACTCACCCACCTGCTCACCTTAACCCTTAATTCCTTTACTGTTCAAAAATTTATCTATCCTTGCCTTAAAAACATTCAATGAGGTAGCCTCGACTGCTTCACTGGGCAGGGAATTCCACAGATTCACAACCCTTTGTGTGGAGAAGTTCCTCCTCAACCCAGTCCTAAATCTGCTTCCCCTTATTTTGAGGCCATGCCCCCTAGTTCTAGTTTCACCCGCCAGTGGAAACAACTTCCCTGCTTCTATCTTATCTATTCCATTCATAAACTTACAAGTTTCTATAAGATCTTCCCTCATTCTTCTGAATTCCAATGAGTATAGCTCCAGTCTACTTAGTCTCTCCTAATAAGCCAACTCTCTCAACTCCAGAATCAACCTAGTGAATCTTCTCTGACCCCCTCCAGTGCCAGTATAGAACATAGAACATAGAACACTACAGCACAAACAGGCCCTTCGGCCCACGAGTTGCGCCGATCACATCAACACCTACCAACCTACAGACCTATCTATAACCCTCAATCTCATTAAACCCCATATACTCATCCAGAAGTCTTTTAAAAGACCCCAGCGAGTTCGCCTCCACCACCACTGATGGCAGCCGATTCCATTCACTCACCACCCTCTGAGTGAAAAACTTACCCCTAACATCACTTCTGAACTTCCCTCCTTGCACCTTAAATCTGTGTCCTCTCGTAGCGACCATTTCAACCCGGGGAAATAGCCTCTGAGAGTCCACCCTATCTATTCCTCTCAACATTTTGTAAACTTCTATCAGGTCGCCTCTCAACCTTCGTCTCTCCAGGGAAAAAAGTCCCAGCTCCCTCAACCTAACTTCATAAGGCATGCCTCCCAGTCCAGGCAACATCCTTGTAAATCTCCTCTGTACCCTCTCAATAGCTTCTACATCTTTCTTATAGTGCGGCGACCAGAACTGCGCACAATACTCTAAATGAGTATATCCTTACTTAAGTAAGGAGACCAAAACTGTTCACAGTGCTCCAGGTGTGGCCTCACCAGCACCTTATACAGCTGCAACATAACCTCGCTGTTTTTAAACTCCATCCCTGTAGCAATGAAGGACAAAATTCAATTTGCCTTCTTAATTTCCTGCTGCACCTGCAAACCAACTCCTTTTGATTCCTGCACAAGGACACCCAGGTGTCCCTGATGCTGCAATATTTTATCATTTAAATAATAGGCCATTTTGCTGTTATTTCTACCAAAATTGATGCCCTCATACTTACCAAAATTGTACTCCATTTGCCAGACCCTCGTCCACTGACTTAGATTATCTATATCTCTTCGCAGACTTTCAGTATCCTCTGCACACTTTGTTTTGCCACCCATCTTAGTGTCATCTGTGAATTTTGACACACTACACTTGGTCCCCAACTCTAAATCATCTATGTAAATCATAAACAATTGTGGTCCCAACACTGATCCCGAGGCACATCACTAGTCACTGACTGCCAACCAGAAAAACACCCATTTACCTCCACTCTTTGCTTTCTGTTTGTTATGCTGGCTGCTTCCTAGGCAGCAGGATGTATAGACAGAGTTAATGAATGAGAGGCCAGTTTGAGTGACAGGTTGGGCTTCGATCATGACCCTTTGTAGTTTCTTGTGGTCTTGGACAGAGTAGGAGCCACACCAAGCTATGATACGACAAGAAAGAATACTTTCTATGGTGCATCTGTAAAACTTGGTAAAAGTTGTAGTGGACATGCCGCATTTCCTTAGCCTGCTGGTAGAGTAGAGGCATTGGTGAGCTTTCTTAACTATAGCATTGGCATGGAAGGACCAGGACAGGTTGTTGGTGATCTGGACATCTGAAAACTTGACGCTCTCACCCATTTCCACTTCACTATTGATGTAGACATGGGCATGTCCTCCACTACACTTCCTGAATTTGGTGACTAACTCCTTCATTTTACTGACATTAAAGGAAAGATTTTTGTCGTTGCACCAATTCACTGGGTTCTCTATCTTATTCCTGTCTTGTGATTGTTTGAGATCTGACCTACTACACTCGTGTCATCAGCAAACTTGAAAATCGAGTTGGAGGGGCGGGGAATGGTGAGTGGTCCAAGATTGTCCCTGGCATCACTTAATGTTCAAGATAGCCTACGCAATTATCATCACTTGACAATGGTCAAGAACGGTATCACTGGTCGATTATTTTCTTTCTCTCCCTACACCAGCAAACTAAAGGTAACATCTGCCCTCAGTGAAACCAGATACCTCAGCAATGTGAGTTCGGGTCCTTCTGCCCCACATGGCTTTGTATCCCAAAGTTAGTACAATTGCCCATTTGTCCATGAGAAGAACATGTAATTATTTTTAAAGATTAAGAGGGTGAAATTAGTTTTGCATTGTATTGAATATTGAGCAATAGCAAATCAACAGTCCCCTTTGGGGCTATGATTCACTATATCTCAATTTGCCTTAACTTCCAAGGCCCATTTTATCCCCTTAACCTTCAAATGCAGTTGCGTAATCATCGAATGGAATCCCTACAGTGCAGAAGAGACCATTCAGTCCATCAAATCTGCACCGACTCTCTGACAGAGTACCTTATCCAGGCTGTCCCCTGACCTATCCCTGTATCCCCACACATTTACCATGGCTAATCCATCTAACCTACACATCTTTGGACACTAAGGGGCAATTTAACATGGCCAACCCATTTAACCTGCACACCTTTTGGACACCGAGGGAAAATTTAGCATGGCCAATCTATCTAACCTGCACATCTTTGGAGTGTGGGAGGAAACCGGAGCAACATAAGAACATAAACATAAGAAATAGGAGCAGGAGTAGGTCATCTAGCCCTTTGAGCCTGCCCCGCCATTCAATAAGATCATGGCTGATCTGAAGTGGATCAGTTCCACTTTCCCGCTTTCTCCCCAAAACCCTTAATTTCCTTGCCTACCAAAAACCTATCTACCCGTGTCTTAAATATATTTAGCGAGGTAGCCTCCACCACTTCAACGGGCAGAGAATTCCAGAGATTCACCACCCTTTGAGTGAAGAAGTTCCTCCTCAACTCCATTCTAAACTGCACCCTCCTTATCTTGAGGCTGTGCCCTCTAGTCCTGCTGTCCTTTCTGAGTGGGAGGAATCTCTCTACCTCTACCCTATCCAACCCCTTCATTATCTTATACGTCTCTATAAGATCCCCCCTTATCCTTCTAAACTCCAACGAGTACAAACCCAGTGTATTCAGCCTCTCTTCATACTTCAACCCCCTCATCTCCAGTATCAGCCTAGTGAACCTCTTTTGCACTCCCTCCAAGGCCAAAATATCCTTGTGCAAGTGCAGCGACCAAAACTGCACACAGTACTCCAGCTGCGGCCTCACCAGTGCCCTGTACGGTTGCAGCAAGACCTCCCTACTTTTATATTCTATCCCTCTCGCTATAAAGGCCAGCATCCCATTCGCCTTCCTGACCACCTGCTGCACCTGCAGACTGGGTTTTTGTGACTCATGCACAAGGACCCCCAGGTCCCTCTGCACCGTCGCCTGCTGCAGCTTTTCGCCCTTTAAATCGTAATCCCTCCTACTATTATTCCTGCCAAAGTGGATAACCTCACACTTGCTAACATTGCACTCCATCTGCCAGGTCCTTGCCCACTCGCTCAGCCTATCTAGATCCCTCTGCAGACTTTCCACACCCTCCGCACAATTTGATTTTCCACTGATCTTTGAGTCATCAGCAAATTTCGACACCCTACACTCAGCCCCCTCCTCCAGATCATCTATATAAATGGTAAATAGTTGAGGCCCCAGCACCGATCCCTGTGGCACTCCACTAGTCACCAACCACCAAAGGAAACCCATGCAGACATGAGGAGAATGTGCCAACTTTGCACAGAGGATGAGATTTTCCAGGTACACTCATCCCAAAAGCGGAAAATCCTGCCTGAGGTCAATGGACTTCTGCATGGTCCACACGCACCCACAACAGCCGCACCCCCCCCCCCCCCCACTACACCATCCAGTTCCTTCAACACGCAAAGGTCCAGTGGTAAACATTGTACCGCCATGACGCATCTTAATGTTCAGAGGGCTATTAGATTTGTAATTGACAGAATATATTTTACAGGAACAATATGATGCACACCTTCTGCAGTGGAACTTCAGCATTTGTGCATTGCAAATGGAAAACAAAACCTGGCTTTTCCCCTCATAACTGGTTGAAATAATAAACAATGTTTTCACGACCTCACAATAATTTACACTGGAAATATTCCCACCCACAGTTCCAATTAGAATGAAAGGCTGTAAATTGTGATAGCATGCTTTGTTTCCCTTTCAAGTGAGTCATTCTGAATTTTTGACTCATTGTGAGATCATAAGCTTACTCATTGAAGATGTAAATATTGCCCTGTGAAAATTTGCCTGCTCTCAGAGTGACCTTTGGATCCTGGGAAGTGGGCATCTCCCATTGATTTCCCTAGTCACCAAGGTCCTAATGTTACACCACAGTGAATGGAGGCAGTGAACAGAGGAATGCAGTCTCTCTGCCATCCTGTTTCCACCACCCTCCCAACCCCCAATAGAGAACATATGGAGGCTAAGTCACCCTAGGCTGGTCCAGCGTACCTCCATAGAATCATAGAATCCCTGCAGTGCAGAAGAGGCCATTCAGCCCATCAAGTCTGCATCAAATTTTCGATGGAGCATCTTACCCAGGCCCACCCCTTGCCCTATCCCCATAACCCTACAGATTTACTATGGCTAATCCATCTAACACGCACATCTTTGGACTGTGGAAGGAAACCAAACCACCCGGAGGAAACCCATGCTGACATGGGGAGAATGTGCAGACTCCACGCAGACAGTCAGAGAAATATAGAAAATTGAAGCTGGGGTAGGCCATTCGACCCTTGAAGCCTACTCCACCACTCATTTTGATCATGGCTGATCATCAAATTCAATATCCTGATCTGCCTTCCCCCCATGTCCCTTGATCCTTTTAGCCCCTGAAGCTATATCTAACTTCTTGAAATCACACAATGTTTTGGCCTCAACTATTTTCTGTGGTAGTGAATTCCACAGATTCGTCACCCTGTAGTTGAAGAAATTTCCCCTCACCTCAGTCCTAAAAGGTTTATCCCTTATCCCCAAAATGCTATCCCCAAATTCTGGACTCCCCCACCATCAGGAATATTCTTTCTGAAACTACCCTGTTGAACCCTGTTAGAATTTTATAAGTTTCAATGAGATCCCCTCTCACTCTTCTGAACTCCAGTGAATATCATCCTAACCATCTTAGTCTCTCTTCATATGACAGACCTGCCATCCCAGGAATCAGCCTGGTAAACCTTTGCTGTACTCCCTCTATAGCAAGGACATCCTTCCTCAGATAAGGACACCCAAACTTCACACAATACTCCAGGTGTGGCCTGACCAACACCTTATATAATTGCAGCAAAACATCCTTATCCCGATACTCAAATCCTCTTGCTATGGGACGATTTGCTTTCTCTACTGCCGACTGCACCTGCATGCTTACTTTCATCGACTGATGCACAAGGACACCAAGGTCTCACTGTTTATCACATCTCTCAATTTACACCCATTGAAATAATGCTTTCCTATTATTGCTACCAAAGTGGATAACCTCACATTTATTCACATTATTCCTTTGTCTATCAGAAACCTACCTATCCGTGACTTAAACATATTCAATGAGGCAGCCTCCACCACTTCACCGGGCACAGAATTCCAGAGATTCACCATCCTCTGAGTGAAAAAGTTCCTCCTCAACTCTATTCTAAACTGTCCCCCCTCCTATCTTGAGGCTGTGCCCTCAAGTTCTGTTTTCCTTTCTAAGTGGGAAGAATCTCTCTACCTCTACCCTATCTAGCTCCTTCATTATCTTGTAAGTCTCTATAAGATCCCCCCTCAGCCTTCTAAACTCCAACGAGTACAGGCTCAATCTATTTAATCTCTCCTCATAAGCTAACCCCCCCATCTCCGGTATCAGCCTGGTGAACCTTCTCTGTACTCCCTCCAAGGCCAATATATCCTTGCGCAAATAAGGGAACCAGAACTGCACACGGTACTCCAGTTGCGGCCTCACCAGTGCCTTGTACTCACTGTGCCACTGTGTCGCCTGCTGTATTCCTCCATTCCAATTGTGAGCATGTCATTTGGCCTGCCAACCAATTTCAAACTGTGTCTCCTCTTTCAACAACTGCCAGGAGGGAAGGCCTGTGTGATTCTTATCCTTTAATTTTTTTCCCCTTTAATGTTCCCTGGGGAAGCACGAGAAGGGTGGCACAGTGGTTAGCACTGCAGCCTCACAGCTCCAGGGATCTGGATTCAATTCCGGCCTTGGGTTACTGTATGTGTGGAGTTTGCATGTTCTCCCCGTGTCTGCATGGGTTTCCTCTGGATGCTCCGGTTTCCTCCCACAATCCAAAGATGTGCGGATTAGGTTGATTGGCCGTGATAAATTGCCCCTTAGTGTCAAGCGGATTAGCAGGTTAAATATGTGAGGTGGTGGGGATGGGGGTGGGATTGTTGTCGGTGTAGACTTGATGGGCTGAATGGCCTCTTTCTGTACTGTAGGGATTCTATGATTCTATGAAAAGCTGGGCATGAGAGACCAGAATAGCAAACGCTGCCAAATATTTTGGGAGGAAGCTAATTGTGAGACAAACCATTAAGCTCATGTTTCACTTTGTGATACTGCTTTTCCAGCCTTGCCTGTAATCTCTGATTGAGATTAAGGGTAAATTTAAATGTGGCGCCGTCTCCTTGATATGTTCCTGTTTCCATGTGCTTTTTTTGAAGGAAATTTCAAAGTGGCAGTAGCCATTCGCCCATCTGATCCTGTTTTAGACCAGAAATCAGTGTTGTCATCAATCTCTTAGAACATGCATTTTTCCTGCTCTTGTCTCTCCCCACCTCCTTAGTTAAACATTGCCCCAAATATATAGAGTTACAGGGATAGGGCCTGGGTGGGATTGTTGCTGATGCAAGTTTGATGGGCCAAATGGCCCCCTTCTGCACAGTCGGGGTGTGGTAGGCAATAGAGAAAACAAATCCTCTCATAGCGAGAGGACTTGAGTATCAAGATAAGGATGTTTTTGGTCTGTGATGTGTCAGAAGCCAAGCATGGGGTGGCACGGGGGCACAGTGGTCAGCACTGCTGCCTCACTGCGCCAGGGACCTGGGTTTGATTCCGGCCTCGGGTCACTGACTGTGTGGAGTTTGTACATTCTCCCCGCGTCTGCGTGGGTTTCCTCTGAGCGCTCCGATTTCCTCCCAGAATCCAAAGACGTGCGGGTTGGGTTGATTGGCCATGCTAAAATTGGATTTGGACCAGTGTCTGTGGGAGTTTGCGCATTCTCCCCGTGCTTGCGTGGGTTTTCTCCGGGTGCTCCGGTTTTCTCCCACACCCCAAAGATGTGCTCTTAGGCTGATTGGTGTAACAAATTGTCCCTAAATTAGTCTCCCCTCAATCTGGTTTCCAATGTGGAGTGCCATAAGCATCGACATGGGTCATGGGTGGAGAGGGGACTCACCATGTTGAAATGGCAGCGCGGGCTCGTTGGGTTGGAGAACCTGTTTCCTGCGCTGTGATGTTCTTTGTTCTTTGTTAAAATTGCCCCTTAGTGTCAGGGGGACTAGCAAGGAAAATATGTGGTATTATGTGGATGGAGTTTGGGTGGGATTGTTGTCAGTACAGGCTTGATGGGCCAAATGGCCTCCTTCTGCACTGTCAGGGTTCTATGATTCTAACCATGGCATTGGCACAGCAAGACTGAAAACTTCCACAAAGCATAAGCCACAAATTGGCTTTCAAAAACCAGCTTAAAGACACACCTGCAACACTGGGTGGGGGTGGGAGAGGAGGGGGAATGAGGGGTAAATAGCTGCTCTGCAATACTAAGAAATGATTCAGAGTTTCATGAGTGTGAAATAATACTGCCACAGTAAAACAAGACCAAATTTACCTTTCACCCAATTACTGCCTGATGGTAACAAGGATGCTTCATTGCAACTTTAAAGGAAAACACTTTGATGGGGCGATGAAGGATTTCCTGTCTGCCATTTGCTCCAACATTTACATTCATGTGATTCCCAAAAGTAAATAAATTAAATGCTTGGTGAAATTTTGTACGCTTTGATGTTGGAAGATGCTAGCGTTCAGGAACCAAAGGCACTTCCACTTCTGTCACTCAAACAGCAAAGTCAGCCCGTGTACAATTCTTTCTGTAATATCATCAACGGAAATGATTCTATCTCTTGACTTCAAGCAGCCTAAGCTCAGTGAACCATGGCTCATAGTTGAAGGCAGATTAAAGCTACTTTTACGTTATCTTTGGAATATATATCTTGGTTTAAACCAGAACATACAGTACAGCATTGGTGAGGGAGAGTGGCAACATGTCACAGAATCCATCATTAAAATCCTTGAATCCTACGGTACAGGAGACCATTCGGCCCATCAAGACTGCACTGACCACAGTCCCACCCAGCCCCTATCCCCATAACCCCATGCATTTACCCTAGCTAATCCCCCCTGACGCTAAGGGGTAAATTAACACGACCAATCCACCTAACCCACACATGTTCGGACTGTGGGAGGAAACCTGGAGGAAACCCACACAGAAACGGGGAGAATGTGCAAAACTCCACACAGACAGCGACCAAAGTTGGGAAATCGAACCCGGGTCCCTGGCGCAATGCTAACCACTGTGCCACCGTGCCACCCCTCTGAGCGTGGAACTTCAACTCCTGGCGTAGGTCCTGATTGCGGTTCTGGAAATGGATGGAATTTTGATTGTGCAGGGTGGCACAGTGGTTGGTTAGCACTGTGAATCCCAAAAGGAAATAAATTAAACGCTTTGTGAAATCTTGTACGCTTTGATACGGAAGATGCTAGCATTCAGGAATCAAAGCTGCCCCACAGCTCCAGTAACCCGGGTTCAGTAATGGCCTTGGATCACTGTCTGTGAGGAGTTTGCGCATTCTCCCTGTGTTTCCTCCCACAGTCTAAAGCTGTGCAGGTTAGATGGTAAATTTGTAGGGTTACGGGGCTAGGGCAAGGGAGAGGGACTGGATAAGATGCTCTACCAGAGAGTCAGTGCAGACTCGATGGGCCTAATGGCCTCTCCTGCACTGTAGGGATTCTGTGTTGTTATGGTGCAGCAGGTGGTCAGGAAGGCGAATGGAACGTTGGTCTTCATAGTGAGGGGGATTGAATATAAAAGTAGGGAGGTCTTGCTGCAACTGTATAGGGCACTGATGAGGCCGCAGCTGGAGTAGTGTGTGCAGTTTTGGTCGCTGCACTTACGCAAGGATATTTTGGCCTTGGAAGGAGTGCAGAGGAGGTTTACTAGGCTGATACCGGAGTTGAGGGGGTTGAACTATGAGGAGAGGCTGAATAAACTAGGCTTGTACTCGTTAGAGTTTAGAAGAATGAGGGGAGATCTCATTGAGACATATAAGATGATGAATGGGATGGGTAGAATAGAGGTGAAGAGGCTCTTCCTGCTCAGAAAGAACAGTAGGACTAGGGGGCACAGCCTCAAGATAAAGGGGGGGCGGTTTAGAAGGGAGTTGAGGAGGAACTTCTTCACTCAAAGGGTGGTGAATCTCTGGAATTCTCTGCCCGTTGAAGTGGTGGAGGCTGCCTCGCTAAATATATTTAAGACGCGGGTTGATAGGTTTTTGATAGGCAAGGGGATTAAGGGTTATGGGGAGAGGGTGGGAATGTGGAACTGAGCCACGACAGATCAGCCATGATCTCATTGAATGGCGGGGCAGGCTCGAGGGGCTAGATAGCCTACTCCTGCTCCTATTTCTTATGTTCTTATGAATAGTTAGCCGACCAATATGTGACGTCAGTCAATAAAATATGTATAGATACAGGGCCTGGCTATTTACGTGAGGGGGACAGACAGGAAGTTGTTGAACCCACTATCAGCTGATAGGCTCGGAGCTCCAGGTGCTATTGTTAAGCGGCATCTGGATATGAACCTGGTGCCCACAGCAGCATTGGTCTGGGTGGAAAATGATAAGCACTTCAGTAGCATCGCCTTGTCCTCAGACTTCTTCTCTGCCACTGGGAGGGTCACAACCTTGTGAGCACATCATAGGCACACCAGCACAACTGATGGAGGATGGGACCCAGGTCTCTGCAGAGCTAGTGGTCAGTAGCACAGCTGCAATTTGTCTTCCTCATGTCTAGTCTGCTACCCTACCCCAGTCAAATGAAATTTCGTTCAAAAGAAGTGGTTAATTTACAGCCTTTGGTGAGCTACAAGAAACCTACTGAAGATGCGGATAATCTGGCAGACCATCACAGAGGCTTTGCGCAGCGTTGGAGTTATATTGGATAGAAGACTGCCTAACCGACAGAAAGCAAAGAATCAGGATAAGTGGCACTTTTTCTGGTTGGCAAGATGTACTAGCGGAGTTCCACAGGTTCAGGCTTCACGCCCCAAATCTTTACAATCCAGATTAATGACTTTGATACAGGGATAGAAGGTGCCTTAGTCAGATTTGCAGATGACAATAAAATAGGTAGGGCAGTAAGTTTCAATGAGGAAATAAGAAACTTACAAATGGATACAGATAGGTTAGGAGACTGAGCCAAAATGTGGCAGATGGAGTTTAACGTGGATAAGTATGAGGTTATCCATTTTCGTGGGAAAAATGGAAAGGCAACTTATAATCTAAATGGAGAGAGACTTTGAGGCGCTTCGGTGCAGAAGGATCTGGGTGTCCTGGTGCATGAGTCGCAGAAAACTGGAATGCAAGTACAGCATGTAATAAGGAAAGCAAATGAAATTGTGACATTTATAGTTAAAGGAATAGAGTATAAAAGTAAGAAAGTGTTGCTGTAACCAAACAAGGCATTGGTGAGATCACATCTGGAGTACTGTGTGAAGTATTGGTTTTACTTGAGGAAAGATGGCGTGGCAGTGGAGAAGGTCAGAGGAGGTTGACTAGACCGATTCCAGATTCGAGGAGAGATTGAGTCATTTAGGCCGATACTCTCTCGGATTTATAAGAATGGTAGGAAATCTAATTGAAGTAGATAAGATGAGAAAAGACATTGACAAAGTAGACGTGGGGGAGATGTTTCCTCTTGTGGGGCAATCTAGAACAAGAGGCCCTAGTTTTAAGATAAGGGGTGGCAGATTTAAATCAGAGATAAGGAGAAACTACTTCTCTCAAAGGGTCGTGGAATTCACTACTGCAGAGTGTGGTTGATGTTGAGATCATGAGTAAATTTAAGGAGGAGATAGACAGATATTTAATTAGTAATGGGTTGAAAGGTTATAGAAAATGCACAGGAAAATGGAGGTGAGTTTGACGTGTGATCAGCTATAATCGTATTGAATGGCAGAGAACGTAAGAACATAAGAACATAAGAAATAGGAGCAGGAGTAGGCCATCTAGCCCCTCGAGCCTGCCCTGCCATTCAATAAGATCATGGCTGATCTGTCGTGGCTCAGTTCCACATTCCCGCCCTCTCCCCATAACCCTTAATCCCCTTGCCTATCAAAAACCTATCAACCCGCGTCTTAAATATATTGAGCGAGGCAGCCTCCACCACTTCAACAGGCAGAGAATTCCAGAGATTCACCACCCTTTGAGTGAAGAAGTTCTTCCTCAACTCCGTTCTAAACCGCCCCCCCCTTTATCTTGAGGCTGTGCCCTCTAGTCCTACTGTCCTTTCTGGGCGGGAAGAGCCTCTCCACCTCTATCCTATCCATCCCATTCAACATCTTATATGTCTCAATGAGATCTCCCCTCATTCTTCTAAACTCCAACGAGTACAAGCCTAGTTTATTCAGCCTCTCCTCATAGTTCAACCCCCTCAACTCTGGAATCAGCCTAGTAAACCTCCTCTGCACTCCCTCCAAATCCAAAATATCCTTGCGTAAGTGCGGCGACCAAAACTGCACTCAGTACTCCAGCTGCGGCCTCACCAGTGCCCTATACAGCTGCAGCAAGACCTCCCTACGTTTATATTCAATCCCCCTCGCTATGAAGGCCAGCATCCCATTCGCCTTCCTGACCACCTTGCACCTGCAAGCTGGGTTTTTGCGACTCATACACAAGGACCCCGAGGTCCCTCTGCACCGTCGCCTGCTGCAGTTTTTCGCCACGTAAGTAAGTCCTTCCTACCATTATTCCTACCAAAGTGGACAACCTCACACTTGCCAACATTAAATTCCATTTGCCAGTTCCTGGCCCATTCGCCCAGCCTATCGAGATCCTTCTGCAGGCTCTCCACACCCTCCGCACAATTTGCCGTTCCACCAATCTTGGTGTCATCAGCAAATTTCGACACCACACACTCGGTTCCCTCCTCCAGATCATCTAAATAAATGGTAAATAGCTGAGGCCCCAGCACCGACCCCTGGGGCACTCCACTAGTCACCAACCGCCAATCCGAATAGCACCCATTGACCCCCACTCTCTGCCTCCTGTTTGACAGCCAATCCTCTATCCACGCTAACACTCTACCCCCAACTCCATGCCCCCTGACCTTCTGTAATAACCTCTTGTGAGGCACCTTGTCAAACGCCTTCTGAAAATCAAGAAACACCACATCCACCAGCTCTCCTCTATCCACCGCCCTAGACATATCCTCATAGAACGCCAATAAATTCGTCAGACACGACTTCCCCTTAACGAAACCGTGCTGCGTCTGCTCTACCAAACAATTCCCCTCAAGATGCCTCGCAATTTTCTCCTTGCAGAGCAGACTTGAGGAGCTGAATTATCGACTCCTGCCCCTACTCTGGATGTTTACATGGCAGATAGTGGAATTTGAATTCAATAAAAAATTTCTGGAATTAAGAATCTACTAATGACTATGAAACCACTGTCGATTGTCAGAAAAACCCATTTGGTTCACTGATGTCCTTTGGGGAAGGAAATCTGCTGCCTCTACCTGGTCTGGCCTACATGTGACTCTAGAGACACAGCAATGTGGTTCTCTCTCAACTGCCCTCCAAGGGCAACTAGGGATGGGCAATAAATGCTGGCCAACCAGTGACACCCATGCCCCACGAGTTAACAACAAAAAAACGCACAATGTTGCACAACTATTACATTGATTAATATGAAAGAATCGGTAAACACTTACATAGTTAAGAAGTGATAGTATATGACAAAAGTAAACAATATTGGCTTACACACTTTTCGATGCTTCATCAATGACCTTCCCCCTATATTGTGGTCAGAAATAGGATGTTTGCTAATTGCGCAATGTTCAGCGTTGATGGCCCCTAAGATACTGAAGCAATTTATATCCATATACAGCAAGATATGAATAATGTTCAGGCTCATTCTGATAAATGGCAAGTACCATTTGTGCCACACAATTGCCAGACAATGAAGAAATGGCAATTCCTGCAACAAGGGAGAATCTAACCAAATCCCATTGACATTCAGTGACATTACCACTGAAGAATCTCCCCATTTCACCATTCTTAAAGTTACCATTGACCAGAAATAAAAGCAAGTCAGAGACTGGGAGTTCTGAGGTGAGTGACTCATCTCCTGACTTCCCAAAGCCTGTCCATCATTGACAAGTTACAAGTCAGGAGTGTGATGGAATATACTACACTCGCCCGGATGAGTACAGCTCTAAAACCTCTCAAGAAACTCAACACCATTCAAAACTTAATTGGCACTCGTCCACCACCTTAGACATTTGCTCCCTGCATCACCAATACAAAGGCAACAGCGTGTACCATCTCCAATGTGCACTAGTGCCACTCAACTAGCTTCCTTCTACAGCACACTCCAAATCACAACTTCTATCACTGAGAAGGACAAGGGCATGGGAGCCCCACCAGCTGGAAGTTTCCCTCAAAGGCACACACCACCCTGATTTGGAAATATATTGCCATTCCTTCATTGTTGCTGGATCAAAGACCTGGAACTCTCTTCAATCGTCAGCCAATATCACTACACTGAACTGAAGTGATTGATTTCTTCCACTTCAACCATCTTCCTTTGTGCCAGGTATTACTTCAACCCCCTGATTTCCATTGACTCCAGCTTTGCTGGAGCTTCTTAATGCCACACTTGGTCAAATGCTACTTGGATGTAAAGGGTAATCACTCTCATCTCACAGTCATGTTTGGACAAAGGCTACAACGAGGTCAGGAATTGAATGCCGCTGGCAGAACCCAAACTGAGCGTCAGTGGACAGGTTATTGCTAAGAAAGTGCTGCTTGAAAGCACTGTTGTTAACCCCCCCTTCCATCACTTTATGATTACTATGATTCTCATCCCCATTCTCTTGCTTTCTCCCCATAACCCTTGATCCCCTTATTGATCAAGAACCTATCTATCTCTGACTTAAAGACAGTCAATGTCTGGCCTCCACAGCCTTCTACAGCAAAATGTTCCATAGGTTCATCATCCTCTGGCTGAAGAAATTCCTCATCTCAAGTTCAAAGAAGCGTCCCTTCACTCTGAGGTTGTGCCCTCGTGTTCTAGACTCTCCCACTAGTGGAAACAACCTCTCCAAGCCCACTCTATCCAGGCCTCTCAGTATTCTGTAAGTTTCAATTAGATTCCCCCACCTCACCCTTCTAAAGTCTATCAAGTATAGACCCAAACTCTTCAACTGCTCTTCATATGACAAACCCTTCATTCCTGGGAACATTCTTGTGAACCTCCTCTGGACCCCCTCCAAGGCCAGTGCATCCTTTCTTAAGTATGGGCCCCAAAATTGCTCACAATACTCCAAATGGGATCTGACCAGAGCCTTATATAGCCTCAGCAGTACATCTCTCGCTCTTTTTTAAATTATTGATTTGTGGGACATGGGCGTCACTGGTTGCGCCAACATTTATTGCTCATCCTTAGTTGCCCCGAGAGGGCAGTTGAGAGTCAACCACATTGCTGTGGCTCTGGAGTCATATGTAGTCCAGACTGGATAAGGATGACAGATACCTTTCTCTAAAGGACATTAGTGAACCAGATAGGTTTTTCTGACAATCAGTAATAGGTTTCATGGTCATCAGTAGATTCTTAATTCCAGATTTTTTTTTATTGAATTCAAATTCCACCATCTACTGTAGTGGAATTCAAACCTGGGTCCCCAGAACTTTAGCTGAGTTTCTAGATTAATAGTCTAGCATTAACACCACTAGACCATCACCTCCCCTTCAGGTTGGATTTGTCCTGTTTCTTGTGTACAGGATATACCTGGACAATTTTCCACATCGCTGGGTAGATGCCAGTGATAGTACCCGGGGCAGCTTGGCTAGGAGCTTGGCAAGTTCTGGAGTACAAGTCTTCAATGCTGGAATATTGTCACAGCCCATAGCTTTTGTAGTATCTCCAGCTGTGTAAAACTGCTAGCAACTGCTCAAATCCTGAACAAATGAAAATACATATTTTTGTGTTGACCAATCCTTTATGTGTGGTTGGTGTCTGAGTTTGATACACTAAAGTAAATTTATTAGTCGCAAGTAAGGCTTACTGCAGTAAATTACTGTGAAATTCCCCTGATTGTCACCCTCTGGCGCCTGCTTGGGTCAATGCACCTAACCCACACATCTTTCAGGCTGTGGGAGGAAACCAGAGCACCCGGAGGAAACCCACGCAGACACGGGGAGAATGTGCAAACTCCACACAGACAGTGACCCCGAGCCAGGAATCAAACCCAGGTCCCTGGTGCTGTGAGGCAGCAGTGCTAACCATGGTGCCACTGTGTCACGCGAGTAAGCGCCCGGAGAAGGAAAACCACAACATGACCACTGCAGTTAAAAATTTCTCTTTTTCGAGCATGCCACATAATATGGTGCTGGTAGAAAAAGCTGGTAAACAGAAACAAATTTGAAATTTAAACCCGCACAGTCCATGCGAATGTGAAAATTGTGGGCAGTTGGTCAAGTGTTCAGTGCCATTATTTATTTTGCCCCAAGGCACTTCACCGATTGGTGCCAGGTCGGAGGAGGAATAGAAGTAACAAGGGTGACCCAACGTAGGGTTTAAGGGTGAATTTGAATGTGGTGAGAAGTGTATATAATACGGTGAATGGGCTTGAGGAGGGAGTTTCAGAGCCTCGGAGCAAGACGACTGTATCCATTGGTAGAGCAGGAAGGACAAATGTGATCTTCGCCTTGCCTACCTTGGGCCAGCACGGTGGCACAGTTGTTAGCACTGCTGCTTCACAGTGCCAGGGACCCGGGTTCAATTCCTGTGACTGCCTGTGTGGAGTTTGCACGTTCTCTCAGTGTCTGCGTGGGTTTCCTCCGGGTGCTCCGATTTCCTCCCACAAATCCAAAAGACGCGCTGGTTAGATGGATTGGCCATGCTAAATTCTCCCTCAGTGTAGCCGAACAGTAAACTTACTTGTGACGCTAATGAATAAACCTTAAAACTCAAAATGCTGGTTTCTTCCTCATGGTGATCACGGGATTTACAGCACTTGCATAAGGCCCTACAGGTTTGTGGCTAATGGTGGTTGTTGTTAACCTTGTTCTGGTGCATGCTGACATCCTAGTTCCACTCCAAAGCATTAAATAATATGACCAGGGTGTCTCCAAAGCTTCAAGATACAGTTAGATGCTGTTACACACTGTGTGAAATGAACATCAATATTGTGAGTGATGCTTTTAAGTATTTTCCAGTTGGACAGAACTCTTAAATTAGAGTATCTGCAAAATTGGTAAGACTTATTCTTCCTTTTTACAAAACCATTTATTTATAGTCCAGTCCGGAAAAGTACACAAAGAACAGCCCGATTGAAAAAATTGATTTGATTTATTATTGCTACATGTGTTGGGATACAGTGAAAAGTAGTTTCTTGTGCGCTATACAGGCAAAACATACTGTTCATAGAGTACATAGGGGAGAAAGAAAGCAGAGGGTGCAGAATTAAGGGCGGGATTTGACAGCCTCACTCAACTCAATTCTGGAAAATCCCACTTGAGGTCAATGGATTTTCCCATTGTCCGCCCCTCGCCCACCCCCCTTTCCCATGGCGGGCAGGGTGGTAGAGTTCCGGCGATAGTGTTGCAGTTATGGGTAGACTGTAGAGAAAGGTCAGCTTAATATATGGTAAAGTGTAAAGGAGTTAGAGTGAAGTTTTAAGAGCAGAGAACAAAGTAAAAGGTGGAATTAGAAGTTGTGCTGGGATTGGCTTGCAAGCAGTCGCCATGCTCCAATACTATCTTTTTTTTACTGAATGAAATTGGGGAAAATTTATGAGAATAGGAGTTAAATACAAACACAGGAACAAAGGTGATGCATTTCCTCTGCTGTCCTGTTAATAAAACACATCCCCTTTACTGTCTCATTATAGTCAGCAGAAATGTGACTGAATGGAAACTGTTCAAACATTGCAAGGTTTAAGGAACTTGATGGAAGCATTATTAGTATGCTGGATGTACGATAACCCTGGTGAATCTGAAACTTGTGGGTTAAAGCTCAGTTGCAGAACTTGAGCACACAAAGTGCAAGGTGACATTTCATTTAGAATAAACTGTACTGCTGCATGGTCGGAGATGCCATCTTTAAGACGACAGGTTAACTGAAGGCCGTACCAGCCAACTTAGACACCCTGTAAAACATCCCTCAGCACTGTCCGAAGAGGGTTCTTTTAAATTCACTCTGGCAAGAGGAATATTGCTAGCAGGGTCAGAATTTGTTGCCCAAAGCAGGATCAGGATACTGAAATGACCTGGGGCAGGATTTTCCCATCTCGAGTTGAGCAAGGCTGCAAAATCCCACCCTCAGTTCTGCACCCTCTCCTTTCCTTCTGTCCTATGTACTCTATGAATGGTATGTTTTGTCTGTACAACTCAGAAGAAACAATACTTTTCAGGTATCTCTTTTGACACCAACCAAAAACAATACTTTTCACTGTATACTAATGCACCTGACAATGGGCGGCATGGTGGCACAGTGGTTACTGCTGCTGCCTCACAAGATCAGGCACACAGGTTCAATTCCGGCCTCAGGTGACTCTGTGTGGAGTTTGTACGTTCTCACTGTGTCTGTGTGAGTTTCCTCCGGGTGCTCTGGTTTCCTCTCGCACTCCAAAAGATGTGCAGGTTAGGTTGATTGGCCATAGTAAATTGCCCTTAGTATTGGGAGGACTAGCAGGGTAAATATGTGGAGTTACGGGGAGAGGGCCTGAATGGGATTGTTATTGGTATAGGTTTGATGGACCAAATGGCCTCCTTCTGCACTGTAGGGCTTCTATAATTCTAGTCTATGATTTAATAAATTTGGTGATCAGCCATGATCATAATGAATGGCGGAGTGGGCTTGCAGGGCCAAATGGCCTACTCCTGCTTCTAGTTTCTGTGTAAGTGGAGTTGACCTTGAGAAGGAGCTGCTGTGGTGAATGTACTTCACCACATTCACAGGCACTTGATGGAGGCATCATTACTGTGCTGGATGTATGAGGTTGGGAATGCGAGGATATTTGAGCCAGTGATGCTGAAGGAATGAGCAAACATGTCCACGCCAGGATGGTGTGTGATTTGTAAGATACATGTCCCTGCAGGAATCTGCAGGAGAGCATGAACAAGCCAATCGCACATCACCTCCAAACAGTACCTGTTGGGAACTGATTTAATAGTGAATCATAGGGGTGAATTTTCCTGTTCCACCCTCCACGGGAATCGGAACGGGTGAGGGACAGACCATGAAAAGCTCTATTGACCCCGGGCGGGATTTCCTGGTTTCGGGAAGAGCGAGGCTGGAAAATTGAACCCATAGTGTGTTCTTTTTCTTCTCTCAATATGGAAGCATGCAGAAATGGGGAACATAGCCACAACAAACTTGCTGTGTAAAAAAATCAAAGTTTATGTATTATTGTCACAACTAGACATTAACACTGCAATGAAGTTATTGTGAAAATCCCCTAGTTGCCACACTCCAGCACCTGTTCAGGTACACTGAGGGAGAATTTAGCATGGCCAATTCACCTAACCAGCATGTCTTTCAGATACCTCACTCTTAAAAATAAGGTTTGGAAATTGGGCCACCCACAAATAGAAAGTGTTTAGCTCTTTTATGATCAGAAGTGAAAGTGCAAATTCAAATGGCAACTTTGACTGCAACCTTTAACTCCTACTCAGCATAAAACATAGAACATAGAACAGTACAGCACAGTACAGGACCTTTGGCCCTCGATGTTGTGCTGAGCTATGTCCAAACCCAAGATCAAGCTATCCCACTCCCTACCATTCTGGAGTGCTCCATGTGCCTATCCAATAACTGCTTGAAAGTTTCTAAAGTATCCAACTCCATTATCATAGCAGGCAGTGTATTCCACACCCAACCACTCTCTGGGTGAAGAATCTACCTCGGACATCCCTCCTTTATCTCCCACCATGAACCTTATAGTTATGCCCCCCAGTAACAGCTGTATCCATCCGAGGAAATAGTCTCTGCATGTCCACTCTATCGATCCCCCTCATCATCTTATAAACCTCTATTAAGTCGCCTCTCATTCTCCTCTGCTCTAAAGAGAAAAGCCCCGGCTCCCTCAACCTTTTCTCATAAGACCTACCCTCCAAACCAGGCAGCATCCTGGTAAGTCTCCTCTGCACTCTCTCCAATGCTTCCACACCCTTCCTATAGTGACGTGACCAGAACTGCAAACAATACTCCAAATGTGGTCTCACCAACATCTGGTATAGTTGCAGCATAACCCCACGGCTCTTAAACTCAAGCCCCCTGTTAATAAACGCTAACACACTATAAACCTTCTTCACGGTTCTATCCACTTGAGTGGCAACCTTCAGAGATCGGTGGGTATAAACCCCAAGATCTCTCTGTTCTCCCCATCCCTCAGAACCCTGCTGTTGACTCTGTAATCCACATTCAAGTTTGTCATACCAAAATGACTCATCTTGCACATATCAGGGTTAAACTCCATCTGCCACTTTTCGGACCAGCTCTGCATCCTATCAATGTCTCTTTGTGGCCTACAAGAGCCCTCCACTTCATCCACTACTCCACCAATCTTGGTGTCATCAGCAAGTCTACTAACCCACCCTTCAGCCTCCTCTATAGAACATAGAACATGTACAGCACAGTACCTGTACTCTGAAAGAAATAAACTGTAAACTTTATATGTCAAAATAAACTTTAAATATAAACATGGGAGCAGGAGAAGGCCATTGAGCCCTTCGAGCCTGCTCCACCATTCATTTTGATCATAGCTGATCATCAGATTCAATATCCTGTTTCCGTCTTCCCCCCATATTCCTTGATCCCTTTAGCCCCAAACTGAAACTTTGCTGATGAGTAAAATTCACTGAAAACATCATCTTCTTTGATGAATAATATCTTTAGGATTGATGACTCACTAAGTGAGGCCACAATGATTAAATACAACCTCATGCAAAAAATACCCCTAAAGAATAAAGGGATTGGCACAGTGGTTAACATTACTGCCTCACAGTGCCAGGGAACCGGGTTCAGTTCTGACCTTGGGTGACTGTCAGCGTTCAACATTCTCCCTGTGCCACTGTGGGTTTCCTCTGGGTGCTCCAAAGATGCGCGGGTTAGGTGCTTCAGCCATGCTAAATTGCCCCTTAATGTCCCTGGATGTGGAGCTTAGGGGGATTAATGGAGTATATGCGTGGGGTTACTGGAATAGAGTCTGGTAAGATGCTCTGTCGGAGAGTTGGTACAAACGTGATGGGCTGAATGGCCTCCATCTGCACTGTAGTGACTATATGATAATAATAAATATCCCTGCCCTGAGAGACATTCTACCCTCCCTAAGACTGGCAATACTTTTGTTCCAGGGCTCGTGACACCTTCCCAAAGGCTTCTACTTTTCATCAAAGGGTGCCATTATGCTCCTTGCGCCTAGCACTTTCCCACTAAGGCTGCTATGATGATTTGTTTCTTCGCTATTTCATGGGATGCAAGCATCACTGGCTAGGTCAGCATTTATCTTTGAGAACATTACATGTGCAGTGGGCAATGGGGAACCTGTGGATGTGGTGCATCTGGATTTTCAGAAGATATTTGACAAAGTGCCGCACCAAAGGGTGCTACATAAGATAAAGGTGCACATTGTTACAATTAGAGGATTGGTTACCTAACAGAAAGCAAAGAGTGGGGGTAAATGGGTGTTTTTCTGGTTGGCGATCAGTGACTAGTGGTGTGCCTCAGGGATCAGTGCTGGGACTGCAATTGTTACGATTTACATAGATGATTTGGAGTTGGGGACCAAGTGTAGTGTATCTAAATTCACCAATGATATTAAGTGGCAGAGTGAAGTGTGCAGAGGATACTGAAAGTCTGCAAAGGGATATAGATAGTCTAAGTGAGTGGGCGACGGTCTGGCAGATGGAGTACAATGTTGGTAAGTGTGAGGGCATCAATTTTGGTAGAAATAACAGCAAAATGGACTATTATTTAAATGGTAAAAGAGTGCAGCATGCTGCTGTGCGGAGGATTCTGGGTGTCCTTGTACAAGAATCACAAGGAGCTGGTTTGCAGATGCAGCAGGAAAGTAAGAAGACAAATGGAATTTTGTCCTCCATTGCGAGAGGGATGGAGTTTAAAAACAGTGAGGTTATGTTGCAGCTGTATAAGGTGCTGGTGAGGCCACACCTGGAGCACTGTGAACAGTTTTAGTCTCTTTACTTGAGAAAGGTTATACTGGTACTGGAGGGGGTCAGAGGAGACTCACCAGGTTGATTCCAGAGTTGAGAGGAGAGAATGAGTAGACAGGGGCTATACTCATTGGAATTCAGGAGAATGAGGGGAGATCTAATAGAAACATAAGATTATGAAGTGAATAGATAAGATAGAAGCAGGGAAGTGGTTTCCACTGGTGGGTGAAACTAGAACTAAGGGGCATGGCCTCAAAATAAGGGGAAGTAGATTTAGGACTGAGTTGAAGAGAAACTTCTTCACACAAAGGGTTGTGAATCTGTGGAATTCCCTGCCCAGTGAAGCAGTTGAGACTACCTCATTGAATGTTTTTAAGGCAAGGATAAATACATTTTTGAACAGTAAAGGAATTCAGGGTTATGGTGAGCAGGTGGGTAAGTGGAGCTGAGTCCATGAAAAAAATCAGCCATGATCTTATTGAATGGTGGAGTGGGCTCGAGGGGACAGATGGCCTACTCCTGCTCCTAGTTCTTATGGTCTTTATATCTCTTCCATTGGTCTTATAAAAAGATGGCTGTAGACCAATAAATTGCTTTTTCAAAGTGAATTCATTTAATATTACAATAGATCCTCTTTGTGAGTTTTCTTTTCATTCTCGATCCTCGCAGAAATAGATTTATATCCCGCATTATCATTTGCTGCTCAGGTGACAATGCTATTTAAATGTACTTGGTACAAGAACCACTTTGTCTTTCTACTTGTTTCTTTCTAAATCACAAATGTTAATCGCGCACAAAGAAGCTGTTTCTTGCAACACTTTCCAAACACACGACTTCTACCACCTTGAAGGACGAGGGTAGCAGACGCATAGGATCAGCACAATTTGCAAGTTCCTCTCCAAGTCACTCACCATCCTGACTTGGGAAAATATCAGCCGTTCCTTCACCATCACTGGATCAAAATCCTGGAGCTTCCCCTCTAACAGCACTGTGGGTATACCTACACCACATGGACTGCAGAGGTTCAAGGACGCAGCTCGCCACCATCTTCTCAAGGGCAATTAGGGATGGGTAATGATTGGTGGTCTAGCCAGCGATGCCCACATTTTGCTGCAAATGGTGTCAGCAGAAGTAAAATCACACGGTGGCATAATGGTTAGCACTGCTGCCTCATGGCACCAGGGACCCGGATTCAATTCTGGCCTCGCGTGTCTGTGTGAAGCTTGGACATTCTCCCCGTGTCTACATGGGTTTCCTCTGGGCGCTCCAGTTTCCTCCCACAATCCAAAGATGTGCGGGTTAGGTTGATTGGCTGTGCTAAATTTCCCCTTTGTGTTAGGGGGTTAACAGGGTAAATATGTGGGGTTACGAGGATAGGTCCTGGGTGGAATTATTTTCAATGCAGGCTCAATGGGCCAAATTGCCTCCTTTTGAACATAGAACATAGGACACTACAGCACAAACAGGCCCTTCGGCCCACGAGTTGCGCCGTGGTTTGTACTTAAGGGATTTGTACTTAAGGGATGTACTTAAGAGTTTGTACTTAAGGGATTCTATGATTTGCAGCACAGTGACAGGCCAGTTGGCTCAACTGGTCTATGCTGGTGTTAATGGTCCAATCAAACATTCTCTCACCCTATTTCACCTAACTCTATTCCTTTCTCTTTCCTGTACCTCCCTGGCTTTTCTTTAAGCCTACTTGCCCAAAGTCCCACGTTCTAACCCCACTCCGAATAAAGGTCTTGCTGCTGTTATTAAATTTAGTTGCGACAACATTATATTTGTGACCTTTAGGTTTGGACTTTCCCACACTTCTCCACAGCTCCCCGCTTCATAACCTAACAGATGTGGCCACCCTTTGGAATCTTGAATCCAGAGGAATGAGCCCCAGCCTGTTCAATCCAAACTGAGAGCTTTGGCCAGTTCAATCTACCCTCACGGCTACAACCTCTCGGTTCCAATATCACGTTTATTAATCTTTGACCGGAAAGACATGAATAAACAACACACAGTATTGCACTTGAGGGTGAAAGGTTTCACTGGAGGAGCAGAATCAGAGATATTTGTGTCTATGCCGGTGGAAGGAGCAAACTTGTGGTGTCAGACATCAAAACATTTCAGAAGGGCCAAAGACCACTTAGGCTTAACATATTCATCTTTTTTGATTGCAACAGCAGCAACAATTTATAGCTATATGTCACCTTTAATGTAATATATGTCAAAAGGATTTCACAGGAGTTTTTTTTAGAATCCCTACACTGCAGAAGGAGACCATTCAGCCCATCAAGTCTGCACCGACAACAATCCTACCCAGGTCCTTTTCCAACAATTCCACAAATTTACCCTGCCAATCCCCCTGACACTAGGGTCAATTTAGCATGGCCAATCCACCTAACCCACACATCTTTGGAGTGTGGGAAGATACCGGAGCACCTGGTGGAAGCCACACAGGTACAGGGAGAACGTGCAAACTCCACACAGATAGTGACCAAAGCCGGGAATTGAACCCGGGTCCTTGGTGCTGTGAGGCAGCTGTGCTAGCCACTGTGCTGCTATGATACTGAGCACTGTGCCACTGTGATTGCTAAATCATTTTAAAAATGAGATATGGTACTGCGTCACATGCGGAGATATTGAATTAGATAAGCAAACACTTGCTCAATGAGGGAGGTTTGTAGGAGTGCCCTGAGAAGGAAAGAGAGATCATCACAGAATCCCTACAGTAGAGAAGGAGGCCATTTGGCCCATCGCGTCTGCACCAACCACAATCCTATCCAGGTCCTATCCCCATAATCCCATGTATTTACCTGGCTAATTCCCCTAACCAGACTCATCTGTTGAATAGCAACGCTCCAAAAACTTGTGTTTCCAAGTAAACCTTCAACCTGGTGTTGTGAGACTTCTTACCTCTAAGGAGCGATTTATCATGGGCAATCAACCTAACCCATCTTCTGGATTGTGAGAGGAAACCCACCCAGACACAGGGAGAGGTGGGAGCCACGAGGAGGATATTCCAGAGTTTACGGCTGAGGCACCTGAAAGCACAGCCACCAATGTTGGAGCGATTAAAATCAGAGATGTCATGAGGCAAGCATTGGAGAAGCGCAGCTCTCTCAGAGGATTGTGGGGCTGGAGGAGATCACAGTGATAGAGAGGTGTGAGGCTATGGAGGGATCCGAAGACAAGGATGTGAATTTTAAAATCAGAACATTGCTTGACCTGGAACCAATGTGGGTCAATGAGCTGAGAGGTGGTAAGTGAATAGGGTTGGGTGCAAGTTAAGAAATGGATTGCAGAGTTTTGGATAACACACACATCCCCATCTTACTTGTGTTCCATGTCTATTAATCTTTTCTCTCCCCAAGCAGTTCACTCGTGTTGGCCTCAAATTTCAAATTTGTTTCCTCATGAATCAATTCCTCAATTTTCTTATTTGACTGTATAAGAATCCATTTGCCACCCCTCCTCCTCCTGGATATCTCATAAGAACATAAGAAATAGGAGCAGGAGTAGGCCATCTAGCCCTTTGAGCCTGCCCCGCCATTCATTGGAGAGGTTTGACATGATCAGGAATAGTCAGCATGGATTTGTCAAGGGCAGGTCGTGCCTTACGAGCCTAGTTGAGTTCTTCGATAATGTGACTGAACACATTGACGAAGGAAGTGCCGTGGACGTGGTGTACATGGACTTCAGCAAGGCGTTTGATAAGGTCCCCCATGCAAGACTTCTTGAGAAGGTGAAAGGGCATGGGATCCAAGGGCCTTTGGCCATGTGGATTCAGAACTGGCTTGCCTGCAGAAGGCAGAGAGTGGTTGTGGATGGGGCTTTTTCTGAATGGAGGTCAGTCACCAGCGGAGTGCCTCAAGGATCTGTTCTGGGACCCTTGTTGTTTGTCATTTTCATAAATGACCTGGATGAGGAAGTGGAGGGGTGGGTAAGTAAGTTCGCTGATGACACGAAGGTCGGTGGTGTTGTGGATGATCTGGAAGGATGGCAAAAGTTGCAGCAGGACATAGATAGGATGCAGGACTGGGCGGAGAAGTGGCAGATGGACTTCAACGCGGATAAATGTGTAGTCGTCCATTTTGGCAGAACCAACGGGATGAACGAGTACACTATCAAGGGCAGAAGTCTGAGTAGTGTTGAGGAGCAGAAGGATCTTGGGGTCCGGGTCCACAGGACTCTTAAATCGGCCTCGCAGGTGGAGGAGGTGGTCAAGAAGGCGTATGGTGTACTGGCCTTCTTTAATCGAGGGATTGAGTTTAGGAGTCGGGAGGTAATGCTGGAACTTTATAAGACCCTTGTCAGGCCTCATTTAGAGTATTGTGCGCAGTTCTGGTCGCCTCACTATAGGAAAGATGTAGAAGCTATTGAAAGGGTACAGAGGAGATTTACAAGGATGTTGCCTGGACTGGGAGGCATGCCTTATGAAGTTAGGTTGAGGGAGCTGGGACTCTTTTCCCTGGAGAGACGAAGGTTGAGAGGCGACCTGATAGAAGTTTACAAAATGTTGAGAGGAATAGATAGGGTGGACTCTCAGAGGCTATTTCCCCGGTTTGAAATGGTCGCTACGAGAGGACACAGATTTAAGGTGCGGGGAGGGAGGTTCAGAAGTGATGTTAGGGGTAAGTTTTTCACTCAGAGGGTGGTGAGTGAATGGAATCGGCTGCCGTCAGTGGTAGTGGAGGCGAACTTGCTGGGGTCTTTTAAAAGACTTCTGGATGAGTATATGGGGTTTAATGAGATTGAGGGTTATAGATAGGTCTGTAGGTTGGTAGGTGATGATGTGATCGGCGCAACTTGTGGGCCGAAGGGCCTGTTTGTGCTGTAGTGTTCTATGTTCTATGTTCTATATGTTCAATAAGATCATGGCTGATCTGAAGTGGATCAGTTCCACTTTCCCACTTTCCCCCCATAACCCTTAATTCCCTTGCCTACCAAAAACCTATCTACCCGTGACTTAAATATATTTAGCGAGGTAGCCTCCACCACTTCAACGGGCAGAGAATTCCAGGGATTCACCACCCTTTGAGTGAAGAAGTTCCTCCTCAACTCTGTTCTAAACTGCTCCCCCCTTATCTTGAGGCTGTGCCCTCTAGTCCTACTATCCTTTCTGAGCGGGAAGAATCTCTCTACCTCTACCCTATCCATCCCCTTCATTATCTTATACGTCTCTATAAGATCTCCCCTCATCCTTCTAAACTCCAACGAGTACAGACCCAGTCTATTTAGTCTCTCTTCAAAGTCCAACCCCCCTCATCTCTGGTATCAGCCTAGTGAACCTCTTCTGCACTCCCTCCAAGGCCAAAACATCCTTGCGCAAGTGTGGCGACCAAAACTGCACACAATACTCCAGCTGCGGCCTCACCAGTGCCCTGTACAGTTGCAGCAAGACCTCCCTGCTTTTATATTCTATCCCCCTCGCTATAAAGGCCAGCATTCCATTCGCCTTCTTGATCATCTGCTGCACCTGCAGACTGGGATTTTGCGACTCATGCTCAAGGACCCCCAGGTCCCTCTGCACCGTAGCACGCTGCAGCTTTTCGCCCTTTAAATAGTAATCCCTCCTACTATTATTCCTCGGACACCTAGCCCCACTGAATAATTTATCTTAGCCATAACCTGAGAACATAAGAACTAGGAGCAGGAGTATTATTTGGCCCCTTGACCCTGCTCCACTATTCAATAAGATCATGGCTGATCTTTTCATGGACTCAGTTCCACTTACCCGCCCGCTCACCATAACCCTTAATTCCTTTACTATTCAAAAATGTATCTATCCTTGCCTTAAAAACATTCAGTGAGGTAGCTTCAACTGCATCACTGGGCAGGGAATTCCACAGATTCACAACCCTTTGGGTGTGTACCTTGTATACATATTTTTAAATTTGAAGCTTTGTGTGTCTGGATTATTTTTCGGAAAGCAGGGGCTGATAACCTTCTCAGAGGGAGAAAGAAACAGTCTAAATGGGGAGATATGAATACTGGTCTGACTTGTTTTTCCCACAGGGTGGTGTAGTGATGATTCATTATGGGGTTAAATCCCACATTCAGAAGTGAGCTGAGTGACCAGTGGTTCTATTTTGGGTGGTACTGTGTATTGGCCAGGCGTCTGGGGGAGATGCATACACCTTGAACATTTACAAAATGCACCATCTGACAGCATGAGGACAAAACCAATAGCTTCTCATCCTGCTGGAGAGGGGTGATACTAAATGAGGCAAGACGCCTTGAAAAGTTATATGGTCAGTTGGAAAAGTGCGATCCCAGTGAAATTCTGCTGCTTTCACACCACAGCTTTCTTTGGTCTGGATGTGGTGATTTTTGATTTGTTTATTACTGTCACATGTATTGGGAGACAGTGAAATGTATTGCTTCTTGCGCGTTATACAGACTAAGAATGCTGTTCATATAGCAGGAAAGGAGACAGTGCAGAATATAGTGTTACAGTCATAGCTAGGGTGTAGAGAAAGATCAACTTAATGCAAGGTAACTCCATTCAAAGGTCTGATGGTAGCAGAGAATTTGATTTGAATTGCTTTATTATTGTCACAAGTATTAGTATACAGTAAAAGGTATAGTTTCTTGTATGTTATACAGACAAAGCATTATTGTCACAAGTATTAGTATACAGTAAAAAGTATAGTCTCTTGTACACTATACAGACAAAGCATATTGTTTGGAGAAGGAAAGGAGACGGTGCAGAAAGTAATATTAAGAAGCTGTTCTTGACTCGGTTGGTATGTGACCTCAGACTTTTGTATCTTTTTCCTGACAGAAGAAGATGGAAGAGAGAATGTCCATGTGCATGGGATCCTTAATTATGCTGGCTGCTTTTCCAAGGCAGTGGGAATTGTAGACAGAGTGAATGGTTGGGAGGCTAGTTTGAGTGATGGACTGGGCTACGTTCACAACCTTTTGTAGTTTCTTGCGGTCTTGGGCAGAGCAGGAGCTATATCAAGCAGTGATATAACCAGAAAGAATGTTTTTTATGGTGCATTTGTAAAAGTTGGTGAGAGTTGTAGCTGATGTGCCAAATTTCCTTAGCCTTCTGAGAAAGCAGGGGCATGCTTGTTGGTTATTGTGTCTGAGTTGCATGTGATGGTATGCAGTGGGCTGATGTGTGAAGCTCCATCCTTTCAGATCACAAGTCAATCAGAATTCACTGGAGCCCGTAGCAGGCAGATGCAGACTGATTGATCCGGGCTTTTCCACAGAGAAAAAATCTTCAATTCATTTCTCCAACCAATTTCTCTTATCAACTTATATGATTGGTTTAGCAGACAGACTCTGCTGTCTTTATTACCCTAACATTCAAACTGGTCTTCAGAATAAATAAAGTAAATTCAATTAGGCCTTGATTTAAGTTCATATATCAAGACACTTTGCTTTTTTTTGTCTGGCTTGTTTTTCATAATTGTCAGGTAACTTACAAATTTCATGTTTTCACCCAGAGAGTCAATTTGATTACATTTCATTTATATCTGTTAGGATGCCTACACTCTGCACAAGTCAGTGTCAGGCAGATCAATTTAATTTGTCAATATTTTTCTATTATATTGATTTTCATTTGTTATTATGAATTACATCAGAATGAGAACTCTGAGCAGCTGAGAGAGCAGTGATCGGAGTGATTATTCCTCCACTCTAACCAACCCCCCCCTTCTCTTTCCTTTGTGTTTTCCACTCCTCAGGAAGAGCTAACAATTCATCTTATTGTCAAGAAAATACACAGTAGGTCAGACAAAACGAGAAAGCCACCTTATATTTAAAAAAAAGCATTACAAGGCCAGTATTTGTTGACCATGCCTGGCTATCGAATCCCTACAGTGCAGAAGGAGGCCACTTGGCCCATCAAGTCTGCGCCGACAACAATCCCACCCAGGCCCTATCCCTGTAACCCCACTTACTTACTCTGCATTTCTCCTGACGCTAAGGGGCAATTTAGCATGGCCAGTTAACCTAAGCCGCACATCTGTGGAGTGTGGGAAGAAACCGGAGCACCCGGAGGAAACCCATGCAGACACGGGGAGAACATGCAAACTCCACACAGGCAGCCAACCAAGCCGGGAATCAATCCTGAGTTCCTGATGCTGTGAGGCAGCAGTGCTAACCACTGTGCCACCATACTGACCTTGTGAACATGGTGGTGAGCTGCCTTCTTGAATCACTGCTTCCACCCTGCTGTTAGGTTGGGGGTTACAGTAATTTAACTGTAATCCCTGGCACTGATGAAGTAACAGTGAAATATCTTCAAGCCAAGGACGGTGTGCAATGTGGAGCGAAACTTGGAGGTGGTGGTGTTCCCATGTGGCTGCTGCCCTTGTCCGTCTAGATGGTGGAGGTTTTGGAGGTGCTTGTGGAATATTTTGGTTGGCCAGCAGGGATTTCCCAAAAAGCTGGAAGGACAAGGCATTGCTGGAGTGGGAAAGGACTTGCCAACCAATCAGCACACTCTTCTTACGCAGTGTGAATTGCTGTTTCCTTTACTTGGTGAATTGTTCTGATGAGTGCAAGAGAAAAAGCTTCAACAGTATGTCTCTTTTTCAGAAATACTAAAGTTACGTACTACCAAATGACTATTACAGAGGACACTTCACAAGATCGAGTTCTGCAATAGATATGCATACAAATAGGCTTTTACTGAGGCCCCAACAGGCTCATGACTTTCCCCATGTGGGAAGGCGATGGTCTAATGATATTATCGCTCGACTATTAATCCAGAAACTCAGCTAATGTTCTGGGGAAATGGGTTTGAATCCCATCATGGCAAATGGAGGAATTTGAATTCAATAAAAAATATCTGGAATTAAGAAGCTACTGATGACCATGAAACCATTGTTGATTGTCAGAAAAACCCATCTGGTTCACTAATGCCCTTTACGAAAGGAAATCTGCCAGTCCTTCCCTGGTCTGGCTTACATGTGACTCCAGAGCCACTGCAATGTGGTTGACTCTCAACTGGCCTTGGCCAACTAGGGATGGGCAAAAGGCCTCCTCCCTGAGATTTCAATTGCCTACTTTGTGCTCCCCTCAGGCTTTCTCTACCCTCCCCACTCTGGGACCCCTTGAACTTACCTTGGCCTAAATGTCGGACTTAGCCTCAGGCATCTTCCTGCAGTTCCTCTTCCACCCAGTGCAGCACTGTTGCCGGAGAGCTCCTGGCCATTCAGATTTGCTGGCAGCTCTGTATGGCAGGACTTTCTCCAGGGTAAGGGGCGGAAGTCCCGCTTGCAGCCACTTATTGTTCATTCAAGCGTGAGATGGGGGTACTCTGAGTCACGGGGATGTGTTCGCTGTTGACTCTTTGGGTGATGGGAAGTGAGACCCCACCATCTGAAAGATTCAGGCCCATATTTAAATACACTACACACAGGGGGATAAATTCCCAGGTGAAGACATTGAACAAAAAGAAGCAACATGGTGGCAGAGTGGTTAGCACCGCTGCCTCACAGTGCCTGGGACCCAGGGTTCAATTCCCGGCTTGGGTAACTGTTTGTGTGGAGTTTGCACATTATCCCCGTGTCTGCGTGGTTTCTCTGGGTGTTTCGTTTCCCTCTCACAGTCTGAAAGATGCGCTAGTTGGGTGCATTGGCCATGCTAAATTCTTCCTCAGTGTACCCCAAACAGGCATTGGAGTGTGGAGACTAGGGGGATTTTCACAGTAACTTCATCGCAGTGTTAATGTCAGCCGACTTGTAACACTAATAATCAAACTTTTAAAATTTAATCTTTAGCTCATGGATGCTAAACTGGCAGAGAGAGTTGCTCACTCTTAAGAAAACCCAACTGATTTTCATTTGCGTTCTACAGAGACACGGTGGCACAATGATTAGCACTGCTGCTTCACAGCACCAGGAACCTGGGTTCGATTCTGGCCTTGGGTCACTATCTGTGTGGAGTTTGCACGTTCTCCTGTTCGCGTGGGTTTCCTCCGGGTGCTCTGGATTCCTCCCACACTCTGAAAGATGTGTAGGATTGGCCATGCTAAATTGCCCCTTAGTGTCCCAAGGTGTGTAGGTTAGGGGGATTAGTGGGGTAGATATGTGGGGCTATGGGAATAGGGCTTGGGTAAGAGCATGGCTCCATCAGAGAGTCAGTGTCAACTTAATGGACCAAAATGGCCTCCTTCTGCACTGTTGATTTCTATGAAATAAACTCAAGTAAGGAAGTTATGGAAACAATAAAACTAAAATATTTTGCCTGACTGATTATTACGTGACACATGCACTTCATTGTTCCTTTAAGGCCTTCCTTTGTCTTAGAAAGCACATTCCCTCCATAGATCATTGTGGCATCGTAAATATAGCAGGACAATTTCCTATTTACTATTTGAAGCAGCATATTTAAATGAATAGGTTACAAATTCACAAGAAGTAATGAAAGTTGAAGGCCCCACCACATCATCAATGAGTTCTGACTTTCCATCGAATGGTAGAAGCTTATGGCACAAAAACGACCATTTGGCCCATTGGGCTAGTGCCAGATCTTTGAAGGAGCTCCCCAATTAATTTCACTGTTTCTCTTTCCCCTAAGCCCTGAATTTGTTTTCCCTTTCACGTATTTACTTCCATTCTTCTTTGAAAATTACTATTGAATCTTCTTCCAGCAGCTTTTCTGGTAGTGCATTACAAATCTTAACGATGAAAGGTCATAGTTAGGATAAAAGATAGCAAATTTAAAACAGACTTGAAGAGATACTTCTTCTCCCAAAGGGTTGTGAATTCGTTAGCCCAAAGTGTGGTGGATGCTGGGACAGTAAGTACATTTAAGGAGGATTAGATAGATTTTTAATTGGTAATGGGTTATGGGGAGAAGGTAGGAAAATGGGGATGAGGAATATATCAGCCATGATCAAATGGCAGACCAGACCCGGTGGCCTGAATGGCCTAATTCTGCTCCTATAACTTGTGAACTTTTGAATTTACTTCAAAAACGTATAACACCTCACCTTGTCTGGTTATACTGTCAATTAAATATCTTAAATATATATCCTCTGGCTACTAACTTACTTGCTAGTGGAGGTACTTTCTCTCTGCCAACTCTCCTAAAAAACATTTATATTTCATTAATTAAATGATCCCATTATACGATTCTAATATTTTCTTTTTCTGTAGATTTACAGGATAATTGTGAATACTTGGAAGTTCTTGGCAGTTGACTGGATCAAGAGTACAACAGAGGATTTTCCAACCATTGGATCATGAAACGATTATCTTGGAATGAAATACATTCTTATGCTTAAATGTTGCTTTTGTACATTAGTTGATGCGTTTAGACTGTGTTTTGTTGCATTAAATATTCTGCATCGCCGGCTGGCCCCTGATCAGCCAATTTAATATTCTGGATTTAAAGCAGAAAATGCTGGAAAAACTCAACAGATCTGGCAGCATGTGTGGAGAGAGAAACAGTCAACCTTTCGAGTCTGTGTGACTCTTCCTCAGAGCTTCCTCGAGGGGAAATGTGATTAGTTTTGCGCTGTTGGAAAGGGAGAGAGTGGGAGAATGAGGCACATGTTAGAATTCAGAAGGGATTAAATGACAAAGGTGTCATGGACACTAGTCAAAGGGAGTGGTAAAGATAGTATTCAGCACTAAAGCAGGTGTTAATAGCAACATAAAGTTCTGAAGGCAAGATCGAAGCATATGTGAATATCAGATCAAAGGTCAGCACTTTCCAAAAGCAAAACAAGAGAATATGATACAGACTTGTGCTGGAGGGGAGTGGGGTGGGAGTTGGTGAAGGGGAAGGGGAAAGGTGGGGGGAACTTGGTGGGGGGGGGGGGGGAAATGGGGGGAAATCAAAATGGAGGACAGAGTTCCTGGTCTGAATTTGCTGATCTTAACATTGAGTCCAGGAGGTTGTGAAGTGCCTAATCAGAAAGTGAGATGCTGGTCTTCCAGTTAGTGTTGGGCTTCACTGGAACGTTGTAACAGGCCAAGGACATAAAACGTGAGCATGAGAGCATTAATTTGGATAACTTGTTCTTTCCAAATTGTAGAATGAAACTTTCTAATTTTGAAATAATCTCACATAATCCCAGCATGCCTAATGTAATCCGAGAATGTAAAGCACAGAAGGAGGCCATTTGGCCCATCATGTCTGCGGGCAGTTCTGTCAATGAGCTCTCCAGTTATTCCAGGATGGCCCAGGCTACAGAGTTCATCATGTTTTATACTTCACATGGAACCCAGATTGCACTTTGTAAACCTAGAAGTTTGAGATTGGAAATGAGGAATCTGTGTTTGTGTAAGCTTTGAATAAAGAACTAAACTTTTATTGCCTTGTGCCGGCCTGGATTAAGCTGGGAGGATGGGTTGGGATGAGGCTGGCTGACTATCATCACATAGGAAAATTTGGAGAAATGGATGCCCCAAATTTCCTGCAGGATTTCTTTAAATGTGCATTCTCTTCACAGTCAAGCTTTTTGCAGTGGCATGGTGGCACAGTGATTAGTACTGCTGCCTCACAGTGCCAAGGACCCAGGTTCGATTCCCGGCTTGGCTCACTGTCTGTGTGAAGCTGCATGTTCTCCCCATGTCTGCGTGAATTTCCTCTGGGTGCTCCGGTTTCCTCCCACAGTCCAAAGATGTAATGGCTAGGTTGATTGGCCATGCTAAATTGCCTCTTAGTGCCTGGGGGACAAGCTAGGGTAAATGCATGGGGTTATGGAGATTGCGCCTGGGTGGGATGTGATTGGTGCGGACTCGATGGGCCGAATGCCCTCCTTCTGCACAGTAGGACTCTATGATTCTACTATGCTATGATTCTTGATAAATCTCCAAACCGATTTATCTTGGGTCCCTATGGAGCAATTTGGCAACCTAACCTGCGCATTTTGGACTGTGGCAGGAAACCGGAGCACCCGGAGGAAACCCACTCAGACACGGGGAGAATGTGCAAACTGTGCACAGACAGTCACCCAAGGCTGGAATTGAACCCGGGTCCCTGGCGCTATGAGGCGACAGTGCTAACCACTGTGCCACCGTGCCTCATGAATCATTTTATGTGTAAACTAAATATCAATTTGTTGATTTGAATGCTGGGTGATTTGGCGATAACTTCACACATTTAACCTGTGGACCACAGACAAGAGATCTTTACAAACACTCATGATAAGCACAAAGCTGACTTCACAAGGCTAGAATAGGTAGGTGAGAGAATCACAGGATGCCTCACTTGTAGGTAGTCTGGGCAGTGAGTTAGAGTGCAGTGGTTGGAGGATGCAAGTGCTTGGGATTGTGGGGGTGGGGAGTCCTAGAGGGACAATCTCACATTTGACTGGGTCTCCCTTATCACCGGTCAGGAGGAGCTCACTGGTGGTTGGGTGGGGGAGGAATTAATGGCTGAGGGTGGAGATTAGGAGCTGATGTCAGGGGTGGATTGACAGTGGTCTTTAGGAGAAAATGGTGGTTGGGTGGATGGGGTTCATTGCAGGGGTAGGAGGGTTTGCAATCAGATAAATCACACCAGTGTGGGTAGCTTGTAGAGTCTGGAGAAAACACCTTAGGTGGGATTTTTCAGCCCTGCTTGCCCCCAAAACTGAAAAATCCCACCCAAGGTCTATGGCCCTTTGCGTGGTCCATCTCCCTTGCCCAGTACCATTCCCAAGGTGGGTGAGATGGGAAAATTCCAGTCTTGCTCTTGATTCACAGCAGAGACAAGCATTTAGCTCATCAATTTAGAACCTGTTACCTTATTTAAGTTGCCAGGTTTCCTGAAATCTGGAAAATCTGGCTACCCTCGATTAAAAATAGGCCTTAAAGTGTGAGCATGAAGTCTCATTATAATATTTAAATGACCAGTACACTTCCTGTAAATGGGTTGCTTTTTTGCTTCTCTGTTCAGCTCTGTTTAAACCAAAATAGGTGTCTTTAAGACAATTATTTTACATTTTAACCAATGCCACTAACCCAGCCCACACAGGGTCATCTGTCAATTGTTCTGAGGCTTTGTTCTCACAGAGTGCTCACCTTTGTCCTGCCACAAACACATTCTGCTACCTTATCTTCATATACTATCGGCACCGCCTTTCGTCCTCAACACTGCCATTAACACTCCCTTTTGTGACAACAGCCTGAGTAATTAGGCCCGACATAAAATTGGACACTTCAATGCAGATCAAAATTGCTTCTACAAGGGTACCACAGGTCAAAAGCCAACAGGGGCAGAACTGGTATATGTACAGCACATCGAATAGGGGTACTTCACTTTAACAATGGAAGAATCGTCATGGCCTAAAAACCATTGGAAGGTACTCAGCCAGAAGACATTATGATTATGTATTCCCTACCTTCAGCTGGACTCTCTGCTATGAACCACATCCTGAGAAGGGCGAAGATTGGAAACCCTCATGTGGAAGTCACAGTTCCAATGAGACCAGTTGGTTCATCGTGTGACAAGCATCTGTGGGAAATTGATAGAAATCCACAGAAGTTGGCATCTGTCACTTGGTTTCAGAGTGAGGGGTGTCTGACCACATTTTTCCTACTGGTTTACATGGATTTACTGAGAACATTAGAGGATAAGATAGATTTTGTAAGTTGTGTTACCCTTGCAAATCTGTATACATGTGTAAAGGTGTGGCTGGGGTGAAGGAACAGTGTGCTGTAGTTAAACTTTTCTTGTTAAATACATGTTTTTATTTTGTTGGAATTAATTGGCAGTCATGCGACTTTGCTTATTCATGTATCTAAACAAAAAATAAAAGTTAGGATCAACCAAGCTGGATTCCATACTGGGATCTGCCTTGTCCAGTGGTAACCTCAGCTGGGATCGTAACCTCGATATTCACCTCGTGTATCAATGCAGCGTCAATAGTAAGTGTCCAATATATTGTTGGGCCTAATTTCTCAGGCTATTGTCACAACAGGAAGTGGCAGTATTGAGGGCTAAAGATGGTGCTGATAGTGGTTTAAAGGTATGGTAGCATGATGTGTGGCAGAACAAAGATAATTTATAAATATAACTCTCCGTAACAGGACATTGCCTCACCATTCCTTTATGCTCATTAAAATTCTCCAAAGTTCTGTTTAATGAATGCTCTGTAGTATCATAGAATCCTTACAGTGAAGAAGAAGGCCATTTGGCCCGTCAAGTTTGCATCGACTTACCCTGTATTTCCCCTGCTAACTGATATATTTTGGGACACTTTGGGTCAATTTAGCAACCTATCCTGCGCATCTTTTGACTGTGGGAGGAAACCCATGCAGACATGGGGAGAATATGCAAGCTCCACACAGACAGTGACCCGAGGCCAGAATTGAACCTGGGTCCCTGGTGCTGTGAGGCAGCAACGCTAACCACTGTGCCACTGCGTCTTACGAGTCATTTTACAGACGTGTAAAATAAATGTCGGTTTGTTGATTTGAATGATATTTGCTGGGTGGTTTAGAGATAATTTCATACGTTCAACCTGTAGATTGCAGATAAGAAATCTTTACAAACACCCGTGATAAGCTCTGTCTTCAAAAGTGACTGCTTTAATAACCACCTGGTGCCATCCAACCCTGATATCCCATGTGCCCGTAAACCAGATCTTTGCTTCATAATCTTTTAACCCTTGACCGAAAATTTAAATTTGAAAAAATCCCTAGAACTCTACAAACATAGGCAGATCGTGTAAGATCATTCAATTTCTTGCGGCATTACACTGTGGTCTATAGAATGGTGTTGTTTCCAGTCACAACTTTCTTCCACATCAAGATGTTAGCTTTCTCAGGCACCCTATAATTGCAGGGTTAGATTAGCTCAGTCTGCTTGACAGCTGGTTAGTGATGCAGAGTGACACCAATAGCAGAGTGGCACAGTGATTCGCGCTGCTGTCTCACAGCATCTGGGACCTGGGTTCGATTCCCGGTTTGGGTCACTGTCTGTGTGGAGTCTGTGCTTCCTTCCTCTGTCTGCGTGAGTTTCCTCCCACAGTCTGAAAGACGTGCTGGTTAGATGCATTTACCTGAACAGTGCCAGAGTGTGGAGACTAGGGGAATTTCATTGTAATGTAATTGTGACTAATAAATAAACTTTGCTTTTACTTTACAATTCCCATACTGGCTGAGGTTATTCATGAAGGGCCTGCCTTCTCAGCATTACCCCTCACCTGTAGTGTGGTCATCCTCAGGATAAATCACCACCAGTTACTGACTATGGCAACTTTACAATTTTCTTTGACATGTATCCGAATGCTTTTATGCTTATTTACGTGGTGGCACGGTGGCATAGTGGTTTGCACAGCTGCCTCATGGTGTCGGGGACCCGGGTTCAATCCTCACCTTGGATAAGTGTGTGTTTTCCCTCCGGCTGCTCCAGTTTCCTCCCACAGTCCAAAGTTGTGCAGGTTAGGTGGATTGGCCATGTGAAATGTGTGGGTTATGAGGAAAGGATGGGGGAGAGGGCCTGGCTAAGATACTCTGCCAGAGAGTTGATGTAGATGGGCTGAGTGGCCTCCTCCTGCACTGTAGGGATTCTAAGATTCTAAGTGGCCCCTTCCTGCCATTTGTCATCCTTCCTGCAGGATCTTGTACAGGCCATTTAACACCTCACTTGGAAAACTCTTGTGTAGAACCCAGGGATAAGGGACACAATAGAGATTTGTGAAGTCTTTTTTGTTCTTTAGCCACCCTCTCCTGCTGTTTTTGGTCTGAAATGAACAGGTTTTGTTTTATTGGGCCACCCATGTGTCCCTGCCAATGCCAAGATGCTATTTTGGGGGGAGTTTCAGTATCACTGCTGAGAACTCACCATCTAAAAACCCCTAAATCTTCCCTAGACTTGGGTAATCAATCCAAGATGGAATAGATTACTTAATCAAATGTCAAATACTCTAACATTTATATTTTCTGCTGTGGAGATGCCAGCGTTGGACTGGATGGACACAGTAAGATGTCTCACAACACCAGGTTAAAGCCCAACAGGTTTATTTGGAATCATGAGCTTTCGGAGCACTGCTCCTTCATCAGGTGAGTGGAGATTTGGATTCCCAAACACAGTGGATATAGACAGCAACGCAATTGCAAGACAATGGTTGAAATGCGAGTCGTTACAGGTAATCAAGCCTTTAAAGGGACTGGCAGTGTGAGCAGAGAGAGGGATAATCACAGGTTAGAGAGATGTGAATTGTTCCAAGCCAGGGCAGTGCATAGGAATTTGCAAACCCAGGACGAATGGTGGGGGTTACACCTACTGTGACATGAATCCAAGATCCCAGTTGATGCTGTCCTCATGCATGTGGAATTCGGCTATCAGATTTATATTTCCGGGCACCACTTGGTTGTTTGGTTTGTCAAGTAGAATGACTGAGGGCCCTTAGTCTTAGAGAGACGTGTGAAGTTGAGTTTAAGTTTATTTATTAGTCCCAAGTAGTTTTACATCAACACTGCAATGAAATTACTGTGGAGCTTCCCTAGTTGCCACACTCTGGTGTTGTTTGGAAAAACTGAGAGAGAATTTTGCATGGCCAATGCCCCTAACCAGCACATCTTTGGACAGTGGGAGGAAAGCGGAGCACCCAGACGAAACCCACAAGACGGGGGAGAATGTGCAAACCCCACACAGACAGTGACCCAGGCCAGGAATCGAACCCGGGCCCCTGGCGCTGTGAGGCAGCAGCGCTAACCACCTTCAGGTGCTGGGATCTCACTCATGTGAGGGTCCATGAACTGGGGTCAGAATGAGAAGTGATTGCTCTTCACCTTATTCCCAGAGGGACAGGGTCCTGAAAGAGTTTCTGTTGCTCTTGTTGTTTGTAGCGACTTCTATCAGGAGATCCGCTATCCTGGTAGTGTCACACTCATCTGTTCTGGGCCATTTTCACATTTCTGCTGTAGTTTGTCTGCAGTGATTCTGTGACAATTGTCATCCAACTACAGCAAGGCACTTTGCCCTCTGGAAGACATCTCTCTCATTTTTCAGCTCTGATCAAGATTGACATTTAGTTTCCTGGATATCACTTCTTAGAGATCATTTGTTCTTGCAATTTTGAGTGTCTCTTCATTTGTTTTATTATCTGGAACTTCTAAAATACCGTAGAGCCCTACAGTGCAGAAAGAGGCCCTTTGGCCCATCGAGTCTGCACCCACCACAATCCCACCCAGGCCCTAACCCCCATATCCCTACATATTTTACCCACTAATCCCTCTAACCTAAGCATCCTAGTACACTAAGGGACAATTTTAGCATGGCCAATCAACCTAACCCACACATCTTTTGTCTGTGGGACGAAACTGGAGCACCCGGAGGAAACCCACACAGACACGAGGAGAATGTGCAAACTCCACACAGACAGTGATCTGAGCTGGGAATCGAACCCAGGTCCCTGGAGCTATGAAGCAGCAGTGCTAACCACTGTGCTACCGTGCCGCCCACATGGGATACATCTGAGCATCCACATTTCAAAGGCCTCAATTGTCTTCCGCCGATCTAGGCTTATTGTCTAGGTTCCTGAGGCATTGAGAAAGTGGATAGAATGTAGCAGCTAATGAGTTTTTTTCCTTGTTACAAGGTTGAGTTTTGAATTTTTCCAGATCCTTCATCTTCACAAAATCTACCTCTTTTCTTCTGACTTGGACATTGCATCTACAATCTTTTGTTCCAATTTGACCATCCACATAAATCTTCACTCTAGTTTCTTCTAATGTATTCCTTCTAACTTTCATTGCTTTTGTCTTTTTGGTATTCATTCTCGGTCCACATTCTAAACATCTACATTTTATTTGATCGACACTGTTTTGTGGGGCTTCCTCTGATTTTGCAAGTGGCGCTGCGTTGGCAGTGTACTGCGAGTTAGTTGTGTTTTTGCTTCCATAGAATTACAGTGGTGTTATAACTTGCCTTTGAAAAGTGCATTGGACATCACATAAAGACTTTGTGGCCAGTCCTGCCTGTGGCTGGAATTGTCACGGGTGGGATGGAGACTATGATGGAACAGCCAAAGGTGTGTTTATTTTGATTGGGAAATTTTGGTCCCATAGTGGGTGGGAGTGGAAAATCATGGGCGAGATTCTCTGGCCTCCCTGTGGCGTGTTTCTCAGTGGTGGGAGGCGGCACGCTGTTGGATCTTCTGGTCCTGCTGCTATCAATGGGATTCAGACCATAAGATCATAAGACGTTGGAGCAGAGTTAGGCCATTTGGCCCATCGAGCCTGCTCCGCCATTCCATCATGGCTGATATATTTCTCAAACCCTTTTCCCTGTAACCTTTGATACTCTTACCAATCAAGAACCTATCTTGAATCTACCTATTCCCATTGATTCCATCCCATGCTGCCTGGAAACCCAAAGCGGGTGTGTGCCGTTGGCAGAAACAGAAGATTTTGTTGATGTGAAGAGCCAGGAGATTTTGCCCTCTGTGTGCAGGGACTCGCAACTTGATACAAAACAGAAAAAATTATTTGAGTGCTGCAGTCTTCTCTGCAGACACTTGATAGCCTAAATGATGACTGCGGTAATTGTCTTTCCTGCCAACTCATGCCCACTTGCACTGTTTTGACATAAAACTAAATATCAGGCTGAAAACTATGAACTAATGAGACAGATAATGACACATACCCTCATAGCGTGCCTTTCAATACAAAATAATTGGATATATCTCCCAAGGTACAGTGTTATTACCAGCATAATACTGGCTCCACACCAATGACCACTAGATGGAGATGCTATCTGCATATTAACACTATTCCTTTGTTATACAAGCACATCACTTACGACCCAAGATGCTTTGGCCACAATCAGAATGGTTGCATTATTCTTGTGTGCATATAAATTATTGTTTAAATATTTTCCTTGCAGCAAATGGTTTGAAAGTCATTCAAGCCAAGAACGCAACTCGTAATTTGAACTTTCTTCCACCTGCCCTATTGACCTCGCCTCCCCTGATCTGGATTACACAGATATTAGAGAAATTGTTGGCACATGTCACTCTCTGGATCCCAAGCTTCAGGGCAGGGACTGTTCTGAGTTTCTTTGATTGAGTTCTTTGCCACTATTGATGTGGTAAATCATTATGCATGAAATGGCACCTATCACAACAGCTTTCCATTGTCCATCAGTCAAGTGTAATTAATATTGTTAGTTCAAAAGTTTATTTATTAACATCACAAGTAGGCTTACACTAACACTGCAATGAAGTTACTGTGAAAATCCCCAAGTCGCCACACTCCGGCTCCTGTTCGGGTACACCGAGGGAGAATTTAGTTTGGCCAACGCACTGAACCAGCACGTCTTTTGGACTGTGGGAGGAAACAGGAACATCCGGAGAAAACCCAAGCCGACACGGGGAGACTCTGCACAGATAGTGACCTAAGCCGTGAATCAAACCTGGTTCCCTGGTGCTATGAGGCAGCAGTGTTAGCCACCATGCCACTGTGTCCCCCCTGATGGAAAGCAGGAAGGAATTTGCATTTATATAGTGCCTTTCACAATCTCAAACTATGCCCCAAATGTTTCACAGCTAAGGAAGTGTGATCAGTGTTATTATGCAGACTGAATGTGGCGCTCAATGTTTACACATCAAGATCCCTCAGACAGCAACAAGAGAAATGACCAGGTAATCCATATTTGCTGTGGATGGTAAAGGCGTAAACATTGACAGGAGCAACGCAGCGCCACCAATTTGCTCTTGGTTCAATTATTCTGGGGAACATTTTGCATTCACTTGACCAGGTAGGCAGGGCTTAGATGTAATGTCCTGTCTGCAGGTTCGCAATATAGCAGCTCCTTTTAATAGATCAAAGTGCTCAGCTCTAGGATGGAGCTTGAGCCCACGAACATCTGCCTCAGAGGTGAGAGTGTGATGCACTGAGGCAAACTACCAAACGCTGACCATCATTTGATTTGATTTGATTTATTATATATTTATCATTGGGCAGCACGGTAGCACAGTGGTTAGCACTGCTGCTTCACAGCTCCAGGGACCTGGGTTCGATTCCCAGCTCCGGTCACTGTCTGTGTGGAGTTTGTACATTGTCCTCGTGTCTGCATGGGTTTTCTCCAGGTGCTCTGGTTTCCTCCCACAGTCCAAAGATGTGCAGGCTAGGTTGATTGGCCATGCTAAAATTGCCCCTTAGTGTCCTGAGATGCTTAGGTTAGAGGGATTAGCGGGTAAATATGTAGGGATATGGGGGCAGGGCCTGGGTGGGATTGTGGTCGGTGCAGACTCGATGGGCTGAAGGGCCTCTGTCTGCACTGTGGTGTTCTATGATTCTATGATTACTGTCACATGTATTGGGATACATTGAAAAGTATTGTTTCTTGCATGTAATACAGACAAAGCATACTGTTCATAGAGTACATAGGGGAGAAGGCAAGGAGAGAGTGGAGAATGTAGTGTTGCAGTCATAGCTAGGGTGTGAAGAAAGATCAACTTAATGTGTGATTGGGCCATTCAAAAGTCTGATATGAGTTGGCAAGATGCTCTTCTTGAGTCAGTTCTTGCATGTTCTGAGACTTCTGTACCTCTTTCCTGAAGGAAGCTGGAAGAGAGAATATCCAGGATGCATGGGGTCCTTGATTACGCTGGCTGCTTTTCGGAGTCAGCAGGAAATGTAGATGGAATCAATGGATGGGAGGCCGGATTGAGTGATTGACTAGGCTACACTCACAACACTTTGTAGTTTCTTGTGGTTTTGTTCAGAGCAGAAGCCATACCAAGCAGTGAGACATCCAGAAAGAATGCTTTCTATGGTGCACCTGTGAAAATTGGTAAAGTTATGTTTCTCATTTTAGCATTTTAATGGAGGTATCATCCTGTTTCAAGTACGTTAACAATGGCATTAAAACATCACACAGTTAGCACTGTATATAAAATGGCTGCTTTTTATAGGAGTTAGTGCACGCTTCAGTCTTAATCTCAATAAACTATTTACAAGCTGTAGCAGTGTGTTTAGCAGAGTGTGGGTCAATAATTTTTACATTTTAATGTACGCACAGTTAGAAGAGAGATTGAGGTTTTAGCACTTCAAGTGTTCAAGTTGAACACTGTGTGATTAGTAATGGATGTGATATTACTGAGCTCGTACCTGTTCATTTATTTCATGATTAACACAAAAACCGACACAATTTAAAACTTCACTTAAGTAAGAGGAATAAAAGAACACATTTGTGTTGAATATATTGTACATATAATTTCAATCCATTCTAACACAAAATGGAAATTTTAAGGAATGAATAAACTTCTTTCTGTCCATTTTATAATTGATTACTTAGAAAAATGAATTGAATGGCCATTTGAATGGGAGGCACGGTGACACAATGGTTAGCGCTATTGCCTTACAGCGCCTGGGACCCTGGTTCAATTCCAGCCTTGGGTAACTGTGTGCAATTTGCACATTCTCCTCTTGTCTTTGTGGGTTTCCTTTGGGTGCTCCAGTTTCCTCCCATGCTCCAAAGATGTGTGGGTTTAGGTGGATTGGCCCTTACAGGGGAGGCGGTGGATTAGTGGTATTGTCGCTGGGCTAGTCATTTCAAAGACTCAGAGTAACACTCCAGGGATCCAGGTTAGAATCCCACCACGACGGATGGTGAAATTTAATTCATTAAAAATCGAAATTAAAAGTCCATTGTTGTAAAAACCCCTCTGGTTCACTAATGTCCTTCAGGAAAGGAAATCTGCCATTCTTACCCTGTCTGGCCTATATGTGACTCCAGGGCCACAGCAATGTGGCTGACTCTCAACTGCCCTCAGGCAATTAGAGATGGGCAATAAATGCTGGCAAGCCAGAGCCCCCCCATATCTCATGAATGAATAAAAAAAAATTGATGCTTAATATCAGGAAGATTAGCAAGAGAAATACGGGCGTAGGGGTTGGGTAGGATTATTGTCAGTATGGGCTGAATGGCCTCCCACTGCACTGTAGGGATTCTATTGAGGAGAACCAACCTGAAGGATTATGGAGATCGAGCAAGGAGATTGGGATTGACTGGATCATCGACTTGCTGGTTCGATTGCTCGCATTCTGTGTCATAATGAATCTTAGTGAAAAGTGAATACTTTCAAGGAGACAAAAATTGACAGCTCTGATATCCTGGCATGCGCACTGGGAGCCTCTGCCCCTCAGGTCACTGGGCTTTGAACTTCAATGGCAGGTGCCCACACTACTATTGATGCATTCTGGGTGCCCAACTAACCAAGGATTCCCAGAATGCCAACTCTCAAATGTAATGCTGCTTTGACTCTCTTTGTGACCTTGTGGATCTGATCACCAGGTCAGGCCCAACTCCTAGCCTGACATCTGCATCAATGATCTTCTGCCAGGTTTGCCAAGGGAAGCAACCACTTTGTCAATGCTTTTACCTCCATTGACATAGGAAAATAGGAGCAGGATGAGGCCATTCAGCCCATCGAGCCTGCTCTGCCATTCAGTTAGATCATGGCTTATTATTCTCCACGCCATTCCCCTGCACTGACTCCATATCCCTTGATCTTATTTGTATTCAGAATTCTATTGACTGAACTTCCACAGCTCTCTGGATAGAGAATTCCAATCATTCACCAACTGCTGAGTGAAGAAGTTCCTCCTCATCCCAGTTCTAAATGATCTACTCCTTATCCTGGGACCATGTCTCCTGTTTCCAAACTCACCAGCCACGGGAAACAACCTGTTCACGTTTACTCTGTAACACCCTGTAAGAATTTTATCAGTTTCAATGAGGCCACCTCTCACCTTTCAAAACTCGAGAAAGTACATGTCCAGCTTCCTCAATCTCTCTTGAGAAGGCAATCTTGCCTTCCTAAGGATTAAGCTGGTGAACAGCAAGTATATCCACCCATCGTCCATCCCTGCTACCCATCCCTAAGGTCCTTCCTGCTAGATCATAGGATCCCTACAGTGCAAAAGGAGGCCATTTAGCCCAACAAGTCTGCACTGACTCACCGAAGGAGCATCTTACCCACTTCCAACACCCACCTCCCCGCCCCCTTCCCCTATCTTATCCCTGTAACCCTACAGATTTTTACAATGGCTAATCCACCTAATTTACACATCTTTGAACACTAATGGACAATCTAGCATGGCCAATCTATCTAAGCTACACATCTTTGGACACTAATGGGAAATTTAGCATGGCCAGTCTATATATCGTACACATCTTTGGACCCTAATGGGCAATTTAGCGTGGTCAATCCACCTAACCTACACATCTTTGGACACTAATGGGCAATTTAACTTAGCCAATCCACCTAACCTAAACATCTTTGGACAATAATGGGCAATTTAGATGAGCAAATTCACCTAACCTTTACATCTTTGGACTCTAATGGGCAATTTAGCATGGCCAATCCACATACCCCACACATCTTTGGACACTAATGGGCAATTTAGCATGGCCAATCCACATACCCCACACATCTTTGGACACTAATGGGCAATTTAGCATGGCCAATCCACATATCCCACACATCTTTGGACACTAATGGGCAATTTAGCATGGCCAATCTACCTAACCTACACATCTTTGGACACTAATGGGCAATTTAACTTAGCCAATCCACCTAACCTAAACATCTTTGGACAATAATGGGCAATTTAGATGAGCAAATTCACCTAACCTTTACATCTTTGGACTCTAATGGGCAATTTAGCATGGCCAATCCACATACCCCACACATCTTTGGACACTAATGGGCAATTTAGCATGGCCAATCCACATACCCCACACATCTTTGGACACTAATGGGCAATTTAGCATGGCCAATCTACCTAACCTACACATCTTTGGACGCTAATGGGCAACTTAGCATGGCCAATCCACAAACGCTACATATCTTTGGACTGCGAGAGGAAACTGGAGTGCCTAGAGGAAACCTACACGACACGGTGCAAACATGCGGACTGCACACAGACAGTCACCCAAGGCTGGAACAGATCTCAGGTCCCTGGTACCGTGAGTCAGTGGCGCTAACCACTGTGCCACCGTGCCATCCTTTGCTGAGCAGCTAATGTGCCTCAAACATTGGGCAGACACCATGAAGGTCAGGACTTGGCGTGATTTCTGGCCCCTTTGTGCCCGTGGTAGCGAGACGCGCCCTCTTGTAGAGGTGGGCCAACTCCACTTAAACTGAGCCCTCAGCACATCCCCGATGCTACAGCTCAGCTACTCCTGAATTGTGTTGAAAGCGAGGAATGAGCCTCAGAAGAACAGCTCCTGCCACACCTGTGGCACCTCTCACGTTTTTCACAGCATCGCTGTTTATTCTAACGGGCCTGAGAATGCTGAAGAGAAGCCAATTGCAACAAATTTGAGGGCAGTTTTGTACCGTGAACTCAGGTCCGCAGGGAACTGATTTGCGATTGTCTCAATTCATTTCACTTAGGGCCCCTAACAGCTGTCAGAGCAAAAGGAGACTTATTTTGAACTCAGCTCCCAGAGGGATAGGGACAGCACTCGAAAACACTTCGCTGGCAAATCCCTGTCGCTCTGTAAGTGCAACATAAAAAATATTAATTTGTCTGCCTTCTTCCCCCCGCTACACAAATTTTATTAATAGCGAGTGTCGCTACAAAAGAGCCACAGTCTAAAAGTAAAGTATTGTCTGAACAGATTGATGGGGTGAAAATTTCTTCTTCCCTCAATTATGATACCGCTTTTAAATGTAATTTTGAAACCAAGGCTTCATTAGTGACTCAGGGTATTCCCTGTAGACTTATTCATACCATTAAACCACACGCAGCACTAGGGGAGGACTTGGCTCTGTAGGCAGTGGAAGGGGAGATGATGGTGGTTAACCCTTAAATCACCAGTCAAGATATTTACCATGTTAGCTGCACCGGGGCAAGAAAGTCTTCAGTTACTCGCAGATCATTACATACTCTGCTACTTTGGTACCGTTTAGCATTTCTAAGACCTTTCTTTTTAGAACGTGCTTAAAAATAATGAGCAGACAACATTGCCGAACGATGATGGCGTTACTGCGCGTGGTTACCAGAAAGACTCGGGTGGCATGATGGCACAGTGGTTAGCATTGTTGTCTCACAGCGCCAGGGACCCGAGTTCAACCATAGCCTTGGGTCACTGTCTGTGTGGAGTTTGCACGTTCATCCTGTGTCTGTGTGGGTTTCCTCCGGGTGCTCCAGTTTTCTCCCTAATGCAGCTTGTTAGGTTTCCTGCAATGTTCATTTACAATGGCTGGGGCTTGGAATTGGAGCTTTGTGCCCCAGTGTCTTTACATTTACAATTCACAATATCTTGCGCTAGGCGTTACGTGGCTCTGATGCCCCTGTCTACATCAATGGGGACGAAGTAGAAATGGTTCAAGAGCTTCAAGTTTTTAGGTGCCCAGATCACCAACAACCTATCCTGGTCCCCCCAATGCCGACATTATAACTAAGGAAGCCCACCAATGCCTCTAATTTCGCAGAGGACAAAGGAAATTTGGCATTTCCAAATAGCAAATATCTTGGAAAAGCAGCCAGCATCATCAAGGTCTCCATGCACCCCGGACATTCTCTCTCCCACCTTCTTCCATTGTAAAAAAAGTTTAAAAAGTCTGAGGTCACGCACCAAACGCCTCAAGAACAGCTTCTTCCCTGCTGCTGTCAGACTTCTGAATGGGCCTATCTCGCACCAGATTGATCTTTCTCTACACCCTGTAACAGTTAATTCTGCACTCTTTCCTGTCCTTCTCTACGAACGGTATGCTTTGTTTGTATAGTGCGCAAGAAACAATACTTTTCACTGTATACCAATGTGACAATAATGAATGAAGTCAAATCAAAGGTGAACTAACCTCGCCAATTAAATAGTTCCTGGGGACAACGTGATAAAATGCATTGCAAGCGAACGGCAAGGAAATGCTTCCTTCACCCTCACTCTGGCAGGATATATGGGTGGGATGTTTCAATGTCTCCCAACCTGAGACCAGAAATTTGAACCCGAGGACCTTTCAATGTCCCTTCAACTTTTCCGCCCCGCCCACGATGATTCCTGCGGCACTGGAAAAATTACTCTGTTGAGACATCACTTAGGGACCCTTCTGTTGTTTCTTTATCTGTAATCCAATCGATAACCCACAAATTCCCATCTGGCACTTAGCATGAGCTCTGAACTTTGAATCTTGGTCAAAGTCCGTTTAAATTTGAGATAGGCTCCCACAGCTACATGGTGCCTTAGCAGAGGGGAGGTAATGGCTTAGAGATATTATTGCTAGACTGTTAATCCAGAAACTCAGCTAATGTTCTGAGGACATGGGTTCGAATCCCGCCATGGCAGATGGTGGAATTAAAATTCAATAAAACAATCTCTAGAATTAAGAATCTACTAATGACTGTGAAACCATTGTTGGAAAAACCCAACTGGTTCACTAATGTCCTTTCGGGAAGGAAGAAATGTGTCATCCTTACCAGGTCTGGCTTACATCTGACTCCAGTGCCACAGCAACGTGGCTGACTCTCAACTGCTCATGGGCAACTAGGGATGGGCAGTAAATGCTGGCCAGAAAGAAAGGTACTGGGAGCGAGAGGAGTGGGGGAAGAGGGAGAAATTCAGTCCTTGTCCACATTAATTTTCTAACATCTCCTTGGCTGCAAGCACTTTGAAATAGAGGGAAACACTTATCCAGTTTTAATGTGTATATATATATATATAAGTATTTTTATATATCTATATATATTTTGTGATCACCCTCAAAAAAGGATTCAGATTAATACTTTAAGGAGAAATAATTGCAGGGCGTTTCGAAAGAGCTGCGGGTGCAGACTGCTTTCCAGAAGGACTGCCCACACACTCGATAGACCAAATGGTCTCCTTCTGTGCTGTATATTCTATGATAGGCCAGGTGAAGGTTAGTGTATACAGCTTATTAGAATTCATGGGAATTGTGTCTTTAAAATTCCAAAGCTCTTCCGTATCCCCAATTTTCCTCAATACCCTTATTACTTCAGCAATTATCTCTCTTTCCAGCAGCTGACTTTGCATTTCAGTGAGTCATAGAATCACAGAATCGCTACAGTGCAGAAGGAGGCCATTCAGCCCATCGAGTCTCCACCAACCACAATCCACCCAGGCCCTAACCCTGTAACCGCTCGTATTTACCCTGCTAATCCTCCGGCACTTGGGTCAATTTAGCATGGCCAATCAACCTAACCCGCACATCTTTGGACTGTGGGAGGAAACCGGAGTACTCGGAGGAAACCCACACAGACATGGGGAGAATGTGCAGATGCCACACAGACAGTGACCCAGAGCCGGAATTGAACCCGGGTCTCTGGCACTGTGAGGCAGCAGTGCTAGCCACTGTGACACCGTGCCGCACCTGTGCCAGCGTGTTTCAATTTCCTACAATCTTATATATGAGGAATGCTTCATCGAATCCCTGCAGAGCAGAAGGAGGCCATTCGGCCCATTGAGGCTGCACCAACCACAATCCTACCCAGGCCCTATCCCCATAACCCCGTGCATTTTCTCTAGCTAGTCCCCCTGACACTAAGGGGCAATTTAGCATGGCCAATTCACCTAATGCACACATCTTTGGATTGTGGGAGGAAACTGAAGCACCTGGAGGAAACCCACGCAGACACGGGGAGAATGTGCAAAGGCCATATTGGTGACCCAAGCCAGGAATCGAACCCAGGTCCCTGGCACTGAGGCAGCAGTGCCAGCCACAATGCCACCATGCCGCCCAGTTCTCAGCAGTTGCTTTTAACCAGAGCAGTTTGAGATTTATGACTGTGAGGATGAAATTCCTGTAAAGTTTTTTTCCTAATAGTCTTCTGTAACTTTGCAGAAGCCACTGAAGAATGGCGTAAGTTCTGTTCACAACATTTTCCTGGATTTCTATGACTTTTCCACTGAAGGATGAGCGGGAGAAGCCGTGGGAGTTCTTTATGCCTGAACTGCAGCAACTGTTCTTATGTAGAATGTCCTTAGTCTTCTTCACAGGCCCCACTGTAAACATTGTTCTTCAGATGTAATATATTCCCCCTGTTTATTAGTTTTAATTTGGTATCAAGAGGAGTCAGAGCAGGATTCTAACACAATATTCAACGGCTTTATAATGAGTGCATGGAAATGGGAGGGCAGAGTGTGCTGTGGACTTTCTCTAATTAGAGTAGATACGCCACTTCTTAGCTTCAAGTGTGCCAATTTTCTACAGATGTGCACAGATGAAAGTTGTTCATTGCAGTAACTTTGTTTTAAGCAGCGTTGCCTTCCATTAACCTCTCCCTTTATCACTTACGCTTTCGATTTTCTCAACTCAGGCTTGGAATTCTGTGCAGGGTTTTCTGGATGTGCAGCACTTTGGGGCTTTTGGGACCATATCAGCCCCAGTGATGTAGTCTCTGGGTCAATCTTCCAGAAGGTGGCCAATTAGGATTTGATTTGATTTGATTTATTATTGTCACATGTATTAGTAGACAGTGAAAAGTATTGTTTCTTGCGTGCTATACAAAGCATTCTGTTTATAGAGAAGGAAAGGAGAAGGTGCAGAATGTAGTGTTACAGTCATAACTTGGGTGTAGAGAAAGATCAACTTAATATAAGGTAGGTCCATTCAAAAGTCTGATGGCAGCAGGGAAGAAGCTGTTCTTGTGTCGGCTGGTACAGGACCCCAGACATTTGTATCTTTTTCCCGATGGAAGAAGGTGAAAGAGAGAATGTCTGGAATGTGTGGAGTCCTTGGCTATGCTGGCTGCTTTGCCTATAGTAGTCATCCTATGGAGATCCTGGCACTGGACTGGGGTCGCCTGGCTAAGGGGAGAACCCCGAAAGCTTGTGGGTTTACTATCAAATAAACTGATTGGACTTTAGCCTGGTGTTGTGAGACTTCTTACTGTGCTTTGTCTAGACAGTGGAACATGTAGACAGTGTCAATGGATGGGAGGCTGATTTGTGTGATGGACTGGGCTGCATCCATGGTATGCAGGAAGCTGCATTGTGAAGAGGGATGAAATGGCGAGCGGGGAGAATACATCAGCAATGCAGTCCGAGCATTTCTCTCTAATCTTGCTTCCCCTCCACCTCCAAACCCCTGGCAACATTTTCCTCTTTTTTTCCATAACATGCAACTCTGGAGGTTCAGTGTCGCCTGTCAATTGTAGTATTACTTTTCAGATGCACCCAAACAAAGTAAAAGACTTCAGTTGGGAAGTGGCCATATTTTATCTTGGATACTTGTGGCAGTTGGCAGTATAATAGCAGGTCGACATGTCACGGTACATTTGGACCTCTTCCTGTCTCCCAGGATTGAGACCACATTGTACAGTACTCGGAACCGACGCACAATGGATATTTCCATGAAATTTCTCACTCTGTTTTCTTGGCAAAGTCGTTTTTATTTATTCATTCATAGATCACGGGCATCACTGGCTGGCCAGCATTTATTCCCAATCCCTAGTTGCCCGAGGGCAGTTGAGAGTCAACCATATTGCTGTGGCTCTGGAGTCACATGTAGTTTAGTAAGAAGCCTCACAACATCATGTTAAAGTCCAACAGGTTTGTTTGGAATCATGAGCTTTCGGAGCTGCTCCTTATAACTAGATTATTAATCCAGAAAAGCAGTTAATGTTCTGGGGGAACTGGGTTCAAATCCCCCCACAGCAGTTGGTGGAATTTAAATTCAATAAAAATAGCTTTCAGGGCACTGCTCCTTCCAAAAATTCCAGATTTTTTTTATTGAATTCAAATTCCACCAACTGCTGTGGGTGGACTTGAACCCGGGTCCCCCAGAACATTAGCTGCTTTTCTGGATTAATAATCTAGTTATAAGGCGCAGCTCCGGAAACTCATGATTCCAAATAAAATTGTTGGACTTTAACATGGTGTTGTGAGACTTCTTATTGTGCCCACCCCAGTCCAATGCCTGCATCATCAGAGGTAGGCCAGACTAGGTAAGGACAGCAGATTTCCTTTCCTAATGGACATTAGTGAACTCAGATGGGTTTTCTGACCATTGACAACGGTTTCATGGTCATCAGACGCCAGTTTTTTTTACTGAATTCAAATTCCACTATCTTCTATGGCGGGATTCGAACCCGGGTCCCCCAGAACATTGGCTGAGTTTCTGGATTAATAGTCTGGTGATAATACCACTAGACCAGCACCAAAGAACATTGAAAATAATTTGTTCATATCGCACAAATTCAAGCCAGTGATCACCGTTAGGTGCAACTGGGCTCAATGTCTGAACTGAAAATTTGAGAGAAACTGTACTTTAGAGGGAGATAGTCAACTGCGTATGCTACCTAGTGCAATGTTTTAATTTGCATATTTATTTTGCATGCTTTTAAAGCTCCAGTAAACTCCTTAAAATATGCATTATAAGATTTCATCTCCCTCTCCCCATTGACACATAACTTGCGAGTGTTACTGAAGCCTGGTGATAAATCTTGATTGCAGACCCGCAGATTATCTTCAGTGTGACAATTTATTATTTAAAATCCTGTTATCTATGATTTGCGGACGGCAGCATCCTTTCTTTGATCTGCATTACTGACAACTACACAATTTAAAGTAGCAGAGAGGAAGAATTTCAGAGAAAACTTAATTGAGGATAACATAAAAGGAATTTCCTCAGAATAATTGGTCCATTCTAAATATAATTCAGGCCTTTGAGATAACTGCCCCCCCACCCCCTGTTGTGGCATCAGGTTCGTTGTCTTTAGTTCATGAAAGCAATTACTTAACATTTGCATATGAAACCCCAAGTGTATGAATAATATATATATTTTTAAGAGACAAATGGCAGTAAGATATTGAGGTAGTAACGGAATATTGTTAAAGTTATTCCGCAACTTGATGCGTGCCTAAGACATGGGTGGCAATGGTCCTTTACAATGTCAGCAAGGTTGGCATTGTGAAGAAACAAGAATGGCAGGATGACAGCTATATTGGAAAACTGCACAGTCAGCAACTGCGAGAGAAAGCTCTAGGTTATCGGTTGTGGTGGAACCTGATGCCGGGAATGATTGATTTGATTTATTATTGTTTTTAAGTTTAAATTTATTTACTGTTGTCACAAGTACGCTTACATTAACGCTGCAATGAAGTTACTGTGAAAATCCCCTAGTCTCCACTCTCCGCCACCTGTTTGGGTACACTGATGGAGAATTTAGCATGGCCAACGCACCTAACCAGCATGACTTACCAACTGTGGGAGGAAACCCATGCAAACATGGGAAGAATGTGTAGATTAAGTACAGACTGTGACCTCAGCTGGGAATCAGACAAAGGTCCCTGGTGCTGTGTGGCAGCAGTGCTAACCACTGTGCCGCCCCAGGACAATACTGTCACATGTATTGGCATATGGCAGCAGGGAAGAAGGTGTTCTTGAGTTGGCTGGTATGTGGCCTCAGAATTTCGTATCTTTTTCCCGATGGAAGAAAGTGGAAGAGAACATGCCTGGGATGCGTGGGGTCTTTAATTATGCTGGCTGCTTTTCCAAGGCAGAGGGAAGTGTGGACAGAGTCAACGGATGGGAGGCTGGTTTGTGTGATGGATTGGGCTTCATTCATCACCTTTTGCAGCTCCTTGTGGTCTTGGGCAGAGCAGGAGCCGTATGTTGAGCTTTGCAACTTTGCAAATCATCAGCGGGTCAAAAGTGAGTTCATGGTTGGTCGGGAGAGCGGCCTGCCTGAATTGTCCCCTCAAGAAAGATGGAGTTGGGCTCAAAATGCCCAATGAACTGGTCCCACAGCTACCCCTAGTGCCCATAGCTTGCTGGTACTCCATAAATCAGGCTGGCAAAATAATTCACTGTCGCCCTGCCTTACTGTACATGTGCAGCCTGCAAGACATCCGATCACATTCCAAATAGGCTGCAATCCAATTCCTAGGCCTTTGAGTCTCATAGAATCATTGAATTCCTACAGTGCAGAAAGAGGCCATTCAGTCCCTCAAGCCAATGCCAACAACAATCCCAACCAGGCCCTATCCCCGTGACCCCACATACTTACCTTGCTAATCTCCCTGACACTGCGGGGTAATTTAGAATGGCCAAGCCACCTAACCCACACACGTCTTTGGACTGTGGAAGCAAACTGGAGCATCCAGTGAGGCAGCAGTGCTCACCACGGTGCTGCCCAAAGGTACATTATATGGGTCCGTTACATCTAACAGAGGTAGTTGGCTCCTGAATCAAAGTGGTTAAACTGACTTTACTAAAGTTTAAAGATGTTGGATGTGATCGATAAAGAATAAAATTAACTTTGTCCATTGCAAGCCAACAAGTCTGTAATTGCACATCTTTGCGTCTTTAGCATTTGATTCGTTCTATTTTGCTGGAGGGCATTTTGTGCTTGTTAATGTAAGGAATGTCAGTGCTGAGGAATAGAACGCTGTTTTCTATCTTTTAGCAAAGAATGCTAAAATCTAGTACTCCCAGGTCAGGCTTAGGCACAGGATAAAGCTAATTCTATTATACATGCAACGTGTTTTAACCACCGACTCACAGGAATATAAGGAGGAGGAACAGGAGGAGGCCCTTGGAACCTGCTCTGCTATTCAATAAGATCATGGCAGAACCTTTAGCCGAATTCCACTTTCGTAATTCCATTTACTTCAGAAAACAGTCCCCCACAACATCAATGTGGTGCTTGAATTTTCCAAACTAGTTAACATTTACCATGGTTAATCACCTAACCTACCCATCTTTGGACAATAAGTGACAGTGTACCATGGCCAAATTAAGGCAAATTGGTTCTATCCAGAAGGGAAGAAAAACAGTTTAAACAGTCCAAAGGTGTGTGGTTAGGTGGATTGGTCGGTTTAAATTGCCCCTTAAGTATCAGGCATGCTAGCAGGGGAAATACTTGGTGTTACAGGGATAGGGCAGTACAAACTCGATGGGCTGAATGGCCTCTTTTGGCACTGTAGGGCTTCTATAGTTCTATGGTTTAGACCAATAATCTTTTTTCTCCATTTAACTAATTTCCATTTTAAAGTCTACAAGATCAATTCAGACTAGTATTCTTATTAGTTCATAAAGGCAGCATGTTGGCAGAGTGGTTAGCACTGCTGCCTCACAGTGCCAGAGACCCAGGTTCAATCCCGGGTCCTGGATGACTGTCTGCGTGGAGTTTGCACGTTCTCCCTGTGCAAGTGTGTGTTCCCTCTGGGTTTCCTCCCACAGCCCAACAATGGGCAGGTTGGGTGGATTAGCCTTGCTAAACAGTGTCCCTTAATGTCAGGTGGATTAGCATGGTAAATGTGATGGGTTACAGGAAGAGGGTGGAGGATGCTTCTGATAGGATCTTCTTTTTCAGAGATGGTGCAGACTCAATGATATGAATGGTCTCCTTCTGCACTATACAGATTCTCTAAGATCAGCCCCGATCTTATTAGATGGCAGAGTGGGTTCGAGGGGCCGAATGGCTTACTCCTACCCCTTGTTTGTATGTTTATACATGTTTAAAGTTCGGTGCGTGATGTGATCAGCTATTTTTAACACCTGCTGCTGTCGCACCACCTTATCACAAGTAACACTTGTGGGATATCTGCTCTTAGCTTCTGTTCTCCCGATATCTTCCTCGATATGAAGTCGTGCCTCTTTCCAGTTTTGCTATTTTCTACTAATATACTTTGGTAATGATACTTTCAGAAAGAGGCACGCTTAGCTAGATTCCTACGCCCTGAACAAGATACATGTAACGATCCACCAATACAAACTGTCTCAGTTAATGGAGCTGAGTCCTAATTCCATATCAGATCTACAGCAAGTTAAATCACGATGATACTGAGAAACGTTAAGCCTTTAAATGGAACGTTTATATCTGTTAAGAGTTTAGACTATCTGGAAATGTTCTCACTCTGTTGTTATCTATGTGTTACTGGTGATAAGAGACACAACTGATGACAGATAACTCCTCCAACTGGCTAAGCCCGTTCTCACTCTGCTTCCGTTCCATTCACTTCCGTCAAATAACAAGAAATGTTGCTATGGATACCCATGTGATCCTGGTTAGCAGGATCAAATGGGTACCCCTGACACTGCTGCTTCACAGTGCCAGGAACTTGGGTTTAATTCCCGGCTCGGGTCACTGTCTGTGTGGAGTTTGCACATTCTCCTTGTGTCTGTGTGGGTTTCCTTTGGGTGCCCCCATTTCCTCCCACAACCCAAAAGACGTGCTGGTTAGGTGCAATGGCCCAAACAGGTACCAGACGGTGGTGACTAGGAGAATTTCACAGTAACTTCATTGCAGTGTTAATGTAAGCCTTAATTGTGACTAATAAATTAACTTTAACTTTAGTTATCGCTGCCTATTTTGACCGTTCATTATTCCTGTCTTACTCAGCCCCCCTCTCTCATCACCTTTCCTCTTTCTCCTGTATATTGGTGCTGACTCCGGCTCCCGCCATGACTGAAACATCTCATTGACTTTGGCCACAATTCTCTGGCTGTTCGCTAATGGTGGATTTAGTGGCCCTGCCGGCAGTGCACTCCCTGCTGTGGGTTTCCCGGGGTGTGGACAATTGGACATCCCACTGACAGCAGCAAGGCCAAAAGGTCCCACCGCCAGCAAGTGGCGCGCCTCCTCGGCACTGCTGAAAAACCCGTTGATGGGAGGCTGGAGAATTCCGATCTATGGAGGCGATTTTGAATCCACACTCTCCATCTGTGGAAATGGCGGTGTGCGCTCAAAATCCCCAAAGCATGACGTGAACCTGGATGTTCCTGAGTTCTGATTTTCCAGGCCCTTCATGGTGGGGTAGCATGAAATATACCAAGCGAACCCAGGAAGCTTATTCTAACACATTGGCATATCATTCGCGAAGACTCTATCTGGGACAACTGCCCTCATTGGATATCCAATGTAACATCACACCAGCGCCATTTACAACAGGTTTAACTAGACGTGAACCTGCCGGGAGGGTCTCCCCAGGCGTGTAAAGGTGAGTATGTTCCCCCAGGAGGGAGGAACACAGATAAACAGTGGGCTGGTAATGCCACCCTGGCACTGCCCTTTGGCATAGGTTGGCACTGAGAGGTTGGCACAAAACCCATGCCAACTTGGCCTCTCCAATCTGGCGATGCCAACCTGCAACAAGGGTTGGGCCCCAATGGGAGCCGCATGGGATGGGGAGGATTTATTCAGATTTGGTTGTGGGCTGAGAGCAGATGGTAGAGCAGGGGATGCCGGCAAAAGGCCTTGTGGGAGGAGTGGGCAGGTGCTGACTCTGACTGTGGGGGTGGGGAAGGAGCTAATGGTTGGGGACAAGGAGCCGATGATTGCGAGGGAAGAGGACGAGGGGCTCATGACTGGGAGGAAGGGGGGAAGAGGCCAATAACTGGGGGGAAGTGGGTAGGAGAGAAGTGCACTCTCTCCACTTGGGGTGGGGAGGAGAGCCCCTGGAACCTCTGTGATGGGCTGGAAGACAGGTTTACTCAGGTCATGATCTTTAAAGATGGCACCCTGATCTTAGTGCAGCCGTGTTTTGCAGGCGTGTTCAGGCTCCGTCTCCCTGCATTAAGGCGTGAAACTCACCCCCTGAATTTTTTTTGCGGAATGTCATAAAATCTGGAGAGAAACACACCGGTTTTCTCAGTGGAAACAACACTCTGCCAGTTTTTGGTAAGATTCCCCCATCTACTTCCAATTCCCACTCTCCCTTCAGCTGGTCCATCTCTTGGCTCTTCACTTCCCTTCCTTGACTTCTCTGTGTCTACTTCCGGAGGCAGGCTATTTATAATGGTCACTGCAAACCCATGGAATCCCATTGTTGCCTTGACTACATGTCCTCGCACTCTGCTTCCGCTAAGGACTCCATTCCATTTTCCCAGTTTCTCTATAATATCTATTCTGATGATGCAACCTTCCACAGCACCACTCCTGACATGTCTTTCTTTCTCATTAATTGAGTCCTTCCCCGTGGCTGACAGGGCCCTCCAATCTGACCAACTGGTACCATGCAAAGAGCAAAGAACAGTACAAAACAGGAACAGGCCCTTTGGCCTACCAAGCCTGTGCTGACATATGTCATATAAACTAAAAACTTTTTGCCTCCATGCGGTCCTTATCTCTCTATTCCCTGCCTATACATGTATCTGTCAAAATGCCTCTTAAATGTTGCTGTTGTATCTGCTTCCACCACCTCCTCTGGCAGCGCATTCCAGGCACTTACCACTCTCTGAGTAAAAAACTTGCCTCTCACATCTCCCTTAAACTTTCCCCCTTTTACTTTAAATCTATATCCCCCAGTAATTGATATTTCCACACTCGGAGCAAGACTCCGACTATCCATTCTATCCATGCCTCTTATAATTTTATAAACCTCTATCAGGTCGCCCCTCAGTCCCCGACATTCAAATGAAAACTAACCAAATACATCGGCCCACACCGCATCCCCTCCCTCCCAGAGCCATGATAGAGTTTCCCACATCTGCATCTTCCACCTCACCAGCCTCAACAGAACCACCTCTGCCATTTCAACCAGCTCCAGCATGATGCAACCGCCAAATCCATCTTCCCCTGCCCTCCCTTGTCAGCATCCCACATGGATTGTCCCCTCCGTGACACCCTGCCAATCCTCGGTCAGTCCTAACAACACCCCCCTCCCTTCCCTATGGCACTTTTCCATGCAAGTGTAAGCGGTGCAACATCTGTCCTTTCGCTGCCTTCCTTCTGGTTTCCTCCCACAGTCCAAAGATCATAGATTCATAGAGTCGTATCGTGCAGAAGGAGGCCATTCAGCCCATTGACCATGCACCAACTACAATCCCACTCAGGCCCCATCCCCATCACCCATACATTTACCGTAGCTAATCCCCCTGCGACACTATGAGGCAATTTAGCATGGCAAATCCACCTCACCCACACACCTTTGGACTGTGGGAGGTCACTGGAGCACCTGAGGAAACCCACGCAGACACGGGGAGAATGTGCAAACTACGCACAGACAGACTGCTATGAGGCAGCAATGCAAACCACTGTACCACCACGCTGTCCTGTTAGCACTGCTGCTAGTGGTTAGCACTGCTGCTCCACAGCTCCAGGTTCAATTCCCGGCTTGGGCCACTGTCTGTGTGGAGTTTACACATTCTCCTGATGTTTACATGGGTTTCCTCCAGGAGCTCCGGTTTCCCCCCCACAGTCCAAAAATGTGCGAGTTGGGTTGATTGGCCGCGCTAAAAATTGCCCCTTAGTGTCCTGAAATGTATAGGTTAGAGGGATTAGTGTGTAAGTATGTGGGGATATGGGGGTAGGGCCTGGGTGGGATTGTGGTCGGTACAGACTCGATAGGTTGAATGGCCTCTTTCTGTACAGTAGGGTTTCTAGATGTACAGGTTAAGTTGATTGGCCATGCTAAATTGTTCCTTAGTTTCACAGAGAGTTTGGCAGGCTAAATACGTGGGGTATGAGGATAGGGTCTTGGTGGGATTGTTGTCAGTACAGGTTTGATGGGTTGAATGGCTTCCTTCTGCACTGTGGGAATTCTATGATTCTATTGTCCAAGATTGCAAAATACTCCTAGGTGAAACAGAAATTTCCTTGTATTTCTTGGAAATAATTTTACTGTATTCATTTCTCCCAACGCAGTTTCTCTATTTTGGGGAAAACTATTCGCAGACTGGGTGTTCACTTTGTGGAACATCTCCATTCAGTCCACAAGTATGACCACGTGATCGCGGTCGCTTGCCGTTTTAATTTCCCACCTTGCTTACTTTGCTGATCTTGAGCTGCTGCACTGTTCCAGTGAAGCTCAAACAAAAGCTAGCTTGCCTCTGGAAATAGAGACAGAGAAGTTATGGAAGGGAATTGAAGAGTCAAGAGGTGGACCAGCTGAAGGAAGAGTGGGGATTGGAAGCAGATGGGGGAATCTTACCAAAAAATGGTGGCGCGTTCTTTCCGCTGGGGAAGAGCACTTTATCTTTCGACTCAGCACTCTGAAACCTCCTGGACTCAACGTGGAGTTCAACAACTTTAGATCATAATCTCAGCTTCCATCTGCTTTTTTCTTTACTTCTCTTTTGCTGGGTCAGTCTTGCCTTGATTATTACTTTCTCCCTTCGTGTTGTAGTTAAATGGTTTTTATGTAGCAATTTACATCAACATCCTTGGGATTACCATTGACCAGAAACTTAACTGGATTCGCTAGATAAACACAATTGCTACAAGAGCAGGTCAGAGGCCAGGAATGCTATGACGATGAAATCACCTCCTGACTCCCCAAAATCTGTCCAGCATCTACCAAGCACAAGTCAAGAATGTGATGGAATACTCCCCACTTAGCTGGATGGGTGCAGCTCCAACAACACTCAAGAAGCTTGACACCAACCAAGACAAAGCAGCCCACTTGATTGGCACCACATACACAAATACCTACCACCGACGCTCAGTAGCAGCAGTGTGTACTATCTACAAGACACACTGCAGTAATTCACCAAAGACCCTTAGACAGCACCATCCAAACCCATGACCACTTCTATCTGGAAGGACAAAGGTACATGGAAACATCACCACCTGCAAGTTCCCCTCTAAGCCACTCACCATCCTGACCTGGAAATATATCATCGTTGCTTCCCAGTGGCTGAGTCAAAATCCTGGAATTCCCTCCCTAATGGCATTGCGGGTTTTCCCACGGCACGTGGACTGCAGCGAATCCACAAGGCAGTTCACCACCACCTTCTCAAGGGCAACTAGGAATGGGCCAGCCAGTGATATCCATGTCCCACAAATGAGTTAAAAAAAATTACCCCTCACTTGGACACAACATCTGTTTCTGTACTCTATCCATTACCACTCCCTCTGGCTGTTCCATCATGACATCTTTTGTCATTTAATCTCCTCTGCCCTCGACCCTACCACTGACCTTCCCCTTTTATCTTCCCTCCCCCTTACCGCCACAACCCCTCCTTCCACTGGCTTCAATACTCTTACATTTCTATCTTCCTTCACATTTAAGGAAAGGTCACTGGCCTGAAACACCTTCTCCACAGATGTTGTCTGACCTGTTGAGCTTCTCTGACATTTTTTGTCCTTATTTCAGATTTAGAGCATCCACAGTATTTTCCTTCTGTAGATATGATTTGATTTATTTTTGTCACGTGTGTTGGGATACATTGAAAAGTATTGTTTCTTGCATGCTATACTGACAAGGCATATCGTTCATAGGGCATATAGGGGAGAAGGAAAGGAGAGAGTGCAGAATGCAGTGTTACAGTCATAGCTAGGGTGTGCAGAAAGATCAACTTAATATATGACAGGTCCATTCAAAAGTCTGATAGCAACAAGGACATTGGCATGGTCAGCTGGTGCAGGTCACTTCCAGGACAACAGTCTTTGGGGACCGGAGGATACGCAACAGATTTAAAGAAACATTATTCAACAGTTTAAAGGACAGAATGGGAGTAAGTTTTAAGAGAACAGAATGGGAGGAGAAGATTGAATTAGAGGGTATGCTGGGAACATTCACAAGAAGTCGCCTCTCTCCACAGCCACCTTTTATTTTGGTGAAAGCCTGGGCTGGCAGAGTAGGGAGCACTCGCTCCTGCTGCTGTGATAGTCCAAGTCATCAGTAATGCTTAAATTGAATAGAAAGAGTGAGTGCTGTAAACTACAGAAAGAACTCATCGGTCAAGGGAGAGAGGAGAAAGCAAATGTGTCACTTTGGAAGAGAAACTGCCTTTGTTAAGGAGTGAGCAGCTTTGGGCCAAGCTCAGATATCACTGCAACAGCCTTGCATGATTATATACGCACACTAAGACTCAAGCCTAGACTGAGCATCGCTATGGGATCTTACACTTCGGGGTTGGGAATAGTACAAACTGATTTCTGTAAAGATTACAGCGCTATGGAAAGGAGAACATTAACTGTTGCTAGGCAGAGAAGGAGAAATTGTCGCAGAGAATGAAGAGTTGGAGGTGTGTTTGGATCTGCCCTGGTTTGGATTGTTGTCTGTGCGGACTGTGCACATTCTCCCTGTGTCTGCGTGGGTTTCCTCCGGATGCTCCAGTTTCCCTCCACAGTCCAAAAGACGTGCTGCTTAGATGCATTGGCCATGATAAATTCTCCCTCAGTGTACCCGAACTAGAGGATTTTCACAGTAACTTTGTTGCCGTGTTAATGTAAGTCTATTTGTGACACTAATAAATAAACTTGAAACTTTAAAGAAGAAAGCCAACAAAGGATGGCCGGGAGTCATTGGCATTCCAGGGAATTATCCTCTCACTGGAAATGAACACCATCCCTGTCAGGATTTGGCTTTCAGGAGCATATGTCACCTTGAGGGCCATCTAAAACCAAGTATTCAATGATTGTCCCCAAGCCCAGTAGCAGTGCTATTGCTATAGAGGATTTAGGTTCCAGTTTCCTTGTTTGATTTCACCATGTTGGGGGATTGGATGGATAAAATCTTTCTGCAGGATTTAATTGTCCTTATTGTTGCTCAGGGATCTGCTTCCATAGAGATCATTGGACATTGTGAAGCAACTGCCAACAGCATGATTGTCCCATTGAGCAACCTTAGAGTCATGGAAGTAAATATACTGGATTGTGGAAACATAGGAAGAAGATAAGGCCTTTTAGTCCTTCAAATCTATTCTGCCATTCAATGCCATGCCTAATCTGCACCTAAATCCATGGACACACCATGTTCATATATTAGAATTAATATTGTAATAATATTTATATAGTATCAATATCTTTGGTTCACAAAAACATCATCAATCCCAGTTTTCAATTCATCTAACATCAATTTTAGTTTGTGGAGGTGAGTTGAAATATTTTACATGATTTACACGTAGATACCTCTCCAAATTTCATTTCTGAAATGTTTACCTCGAATTTCAAATAAAACATATAATTTTTATAATGTGGACTTTGCTGGCTAAGCCAGCATTTACTGTCCATCCCTAATTGCCAGAACAGAGAGATCTGTCAGTTACATCCACCCCTGAATATCGCATGCCTCTCCCTCTGCAATTGCTGGCCTCCTCAGTCAATTTAACCCCCACCCACATGTGGTGAATCACACCACCGTCACCCAATCCCGGTTTATTTTAACTTTTGCCTGACAATGATTGCTCCATGTATTTTTCCACAGCTAACCTCACAGCGCTCCACTTCTCCAGCCTCTACTCTGAACACATTAAAGAAGCCATCCCTTATTGGATAAGCCCTCTGTGTGTGCTGGATCTGCTCAGATGAGGAAGATTGCAACAGACAGCTATAGACACTGAAAGACACCCTCGTAAGAACAGGATATGATGCTCGAATCATCGATTGACACTTCCGATGTGCCACAGCAAAAACTGCACCAACGTCTTCAGAAGGCAAACATGGGACATGGCAGATAGAGTACCCTTCGTCGTCCAGTATTTCCCTGGAGCGGAGAAGGTATGACATCTTCTTTGGAGCCTTCAGTATGTCATTGATGAAGACAAACATCTTGACAAGGCCATCTTCGCCCACCCACTACTTGCCTTCAAACAACCACACAACCTCAAACAGACCATTGTTCGCAGCAAACTACCCAGCCTTCAGGAGAATAGCGACCACGACACTACACAACCCTGCCACAGCAACCTCTGCAAGATGTGCCGGATCAGTGACACGGATGCCATTATCTCACGTGAGAACGCCATCCACGAGGTACACAGTATATACTCTTGTGACTCGGCCAACATTGTCTACCTGATACGCTGCAGGAAAGAATGTCTCGAGGTACAGTACATTGGCGAGGCCATGCAGATGTTATGACAGTGGATGAATGGACACTACTCGACAATCACCAGACAGAAGTTTTCCCTTCCTGTTGGAGAACATTTCACAGTCAAGGACATTCAGCCTCTGATCTTTGGCTAAGCGTTCTCCAAGGTGGTTCAAGACACAAGACAATGCAGAATCACTGAGCAGAAGCTGGTAGCCAAGTTCTGGGATCAATCGGGATCTTGGGTTCATGTCACACTATCTGTAACCCCTATGACTTGCCTGGGCTTGCAAAATCTCACTAACCATCCTGGCTGGAGACAATTCACCCCTCCTTAACCTGTGCTTAACCCTCTCTCCACTTGCATTGTCTGTACCTGTAAAGACTTGATTACCTGGTAAGACTCGCATTCCGACCATAATCTTGTAATTGAGTTTGTGTCTATATATGCCTTGCTTGTGAAACAAATCTTGCACTCACCTGATGAAGGGGCAGCACTCCGAAAGCTAGTGCTACCAAATAAACCTGTTGGATTTTAACCTGGTGTTGTCAGACTTCTTACTGTCTCAACCTTTTTTAATTTATTTATAGGATGAGGGCTGGCTAGGCCAGTGTTTATTACACATCACTAATTCTCCTGGTTGTGAGCTGCCACTTTGAACCACTGCAGTCCCCGAGGCATAGGTATCCACAATGCTGTTAGGGAGGGAGTTCTAGGATTTTTACTAACAGCAACGTCGAAGGAACGGTGATATATTTCCAAGTCAGGGTGGTGAGTGACTTGGAGGGAACATCCAGATGGTGGTGTTCCCATGTGTCTGCTGTTCTTAAAGTTTAAAGTTTATTTATTAGTCACAAGTAGGCTTACATTAACACTGCAATGAAGTGACTGTGAAAATCCCCTAGTCGTCACTCTTTGGCGTCTGTCCCGGTACACTGAGGGAGAATTTAGCATGGCCAATGCACCTAAACAGCACATCTTTGGACTGTGGGAGGAAACCAGAGCACCCGGAGGAAACTCACGCAGACAAGGGGAGAATGTGCAAAGTCCACACGGACAATGACCCAAGCTGGGAATTGAACCTGGGTCCCTGACACTGTGAGGCAGCAATACTCACCACTGTGCCACTGTGTCGCCTTAAATGTCCTTCTAGATGGTAGTGGTCATGGACTTGGGAGATGCTGTCTGAGGAACCGTGGTGAGTTCCTGCAATGCATCTTGTAGATGGTATACAAGACTGCCACTATGTATCAATTGTGGAAGGAGTGAATGTTTGTGGACAACTAGACACAAACAAACACAACTTTATGTGTTGATTGCCAAAATATCCATGTTGGAACCACGCCTGCAAGTCTCATTTGAAGAACAAAAGAAGAAAATAATAGGAGGATGTACATTTGTTTAACAGGGTCTCAAAATCAGTTCAAAGTGATCCATGTTAAGAATCTACTGATGACCATGAAACCACTGCCGATTGTTGGAAAAACCCATCTGGTTCACTAATGTCCTTTAGGGAAGGAAATCTGCTGTCCTTAGCCAGTCTGGCCTACAGGTGATTCTTAACTGCCCCTGGGCAACTACGGGTGGGCAATAAATGCTGGCCAGTCAGCAACACCATTTCCCATGAATGAATTAAAAAAAGCACACACATTGTCTTAGTATATGCCTTAATCTGAAAGTTAATGCGCGTGTCTCTGGTTAAAGACTCAATGTTGTACAAAAGTGAGGCAGAAAATCTAATGTTGTGATATGTATAGATATGTTGTATTAGAAATCTTACTGGCCAGATTCAATAATCATTGGTGGCTTTGAGTAAAAGCCTGCGCTGTAAGGTTGAGATCTCACCTGTCTCACAGACCAGTGAAATGGCATGGCAGTAGCAGACAAAGATAGAGTTTCTCCCCTACTTGCTGCAAACCCACTGAACTGCCAGAACAATTTGTCACAACTGGAGGAAGATCAGCAAAATCCTCAAAGAAACTGCTCCAATATGTGAAACAATGCCTAATTAAAAACACCTTCACGCACAGACTAAGTGCCTTGAGCTATCTGAGGCAGATCCATAGTCTGGCATAGATAATCTGCTACATTCAATATTAACATCAAATGCAGTATTGTATGCTTTTGATCGGATGCCGTGTTCTTTATGGATTTTCTGAGAGCATTTGCTTTTTCGAGCCGTTATTCCCTCTTGAGATTTTTGTCTTTTAAAAAGTGCATTGACACATCCTACTCATGCGATACTAAGCACTGACGCCTTTGAGAACTTGAATTAATCCAGATGCTCTAGAAAATTATTTGTTCAAAGAGGATTATGTAGGTTCTCAGATTGCAAAATTACCATTGTTTAAGATGTGCTTTCTCTTTCTGGTACAATCACACCATCCACGTGTAATTTTTCACTTTGCACTATCCATGTTCATCTATAGTGGGAGCTGATAAGGGATTCCTTTACAGAAATCTAGATCACTTGCTGATCCACCTTCACCTATAGTTGCCCTTGAATTGCCCTCATAATGGTCTTGGTTTGATCTGATTTGATTTATTATTGTCACATGTATTGGGATACAATGAAAAGTATTGTTTCTTGTGCGCTATATGGACAAAACATACTGTGCATAGAGTACATAGGGGAGAAGAAAATGAGAGGGTGCAGAGTATAGTATTACAATCAATAGCTATGGCATAGAGAAAGATTAACTTAATATAAGATAGACCCATTCAGAAGTCTGATGGCAGCAGGGAAGCAGCTGTTTATAGTCGGTTAGTACATAATCTTAGACTTCTATTTTTTTTCCCGATGGAAGAAGGTGGAAGAGAGTATGTCCACGGTGTGTGGAATCCTTGATTATACTGGCTGCTTTCTGAGGCAACAGGAAATGTAGACAGTGTCAATAGATGGGAGGCTGGTTTGATGATGGACTGAGCTACATTCACAACCCTTTGTAATTTCTTGTGGTCTTGATCAGAGCAGGAGTCATACCGAGCTATGATACAGCTGGAAAGGATGCTTTCTATGGTGCACCTGTAAAAATTGGTGAGAGTCAGAGCGGACATGCCAAATTTCTTATTCAGGCACCATTTGGATCTGAAATGGCCATTGCTTTATTTTGGTGTTGACTATATCTAATTTTACATTTGCCTGTTATGCCCCTGAGGATATGGAACAAATGGAATTTTCTTCTTCATTCCAATAACTAGGTGTGGAGCTATCAGTTGTCCATTGTGCATGTTCTTCTTTAGATGCTGGAGGGGGAGAAAGTGAGATTCCATTAGCTGCATAATTGTACTTTTGCCACTACGTAATTCATATTCTCAGTCAGACAATATTCCACATCCCCATTGCCCACTCTTGTCCATCTCCCACCGTATCAACAATCTTCAACACAGTAAACCCTGATGTGAAGCTTCGATTGCATGTCTCCTGTTTTCCAATCCCTCTATAGCCTTGCTATACTTTCTCTTAGAGTTTTCTTCAGCTGCATCGCATAGTCAGCATCTCCCAGTCATCCAGTTCCAGATTATTGTCCATCTTTCATTTCACTATTAGAGATAGAAAAAGCTGCGAGCAGCCAAGTTCCTGCTCTCACACTGTTTCCCCCTAACACTTTACCTTTCTATAGTTGTCAAGTGTTGGCAATGGTTCAAGGGTTGCTCTCTCACTCTCTGAGTTCAAGTCCGAAGCTTGGGTCTGGAGCAAGTCACCTGCATTGTCACTCCAGTCCAGTACTGAGGAAGAGCTGCATTATCCAGCTGGAGTCTGGATGCATGGTTAGAATCATAGAATCCGTACAGTGCAGAAGGGGACCATTTGGCCCAACGACTCTGCACTGACCACAATCCCACTCAGGCCCTATCCCTGTAACCCCACATATTTACTCTGCTAATCCCCCTGACACTAAGGTCAATTTAGCATGGCCAATCCACCTAATCTACAAATCTTTGGAGTGTGGGAAGAAACCAGCGCACCTGGAAGAATCCCATGCAGACATAGGGAGAACATGCAAATTCCACACAGACAGTGACGTGAGACCGGAATTGAATCCTGGTGCTGTGAGGCAGCAGTGCTAACCACTGTGCCACTGTGCCAAACACAGACTTTCTCAGGTGGCTATAAAATATTCCATAACATTATTTTGAAGGAAAATAGGGGAGTCATCCTGGTGTTCTGGCCAATATTTTCCTTCTATTGGAGAGACAGGTTATCTAGTTACTGTTACATTTCTGTCTGAGGGAGTTTGCTGTGTGTAAATTGGCTGCATATTTTCCTACATTATAATGTTGACTACACTTTATGAATACTTCACTGACTGTTAAACATTTTAGGACTGTCTAAGGGTGCCACGGTGGCACAATGGTTAGCTCTGCTGCCTTACAGCGCCAGGGACCCAGGTTCAATTCTGGCCTCAGGTGACTGTCTGGAGTTTACACATTCTCCCTGTGTCTGTGTGGGTTTCCTCTGGGTGCTCTGGTTTCCTCCTACACTCCAAAGACGTGCTGTTTGTGCCGCCCACTTTTTTTAAAAAAGGGAACTCCTTCCGCAAGTCTTTCCCCCTTTCCTCCTCCCCCTTTCCCCCAACCCTAATCCACAGCTTCCTTGCTGCTGTGACAAAGTTTAGGGGCAGAATTCTTGGGCAGCACTTGCCTGAAAACTGAAGATTTCTGCCTGACTTTAATGGACCTTTGCATGGTCCACCCCCACTCGCTAGAATTCCAGTGGCGGCGGGATGAGAGAATTCCGGCCTAGGTGTTTTTGGAGATGAAGTCATCGTTGTAGTGTAGGAACTACGGCAGTGAATTCTGTGCACAGCAAATTCCCAGGAACAGCAGTGTAATAGAAACATAGAAGATAGGAAGAGGCCATTTGACTCTTCAAACCTGCTCCGCCATTCATTACGTTCATGGCTGATCATCCAACTCAATAGCCTAATCCTGCTTTTTCTCCATAACCTTTGGTCCCATTTGCCCCAAGTATTATATTCATCCTTGAATATATTCAATGTTTTGACCTCAACTACTTCCTGTGGTAATGAATTCCGCAGGTTCACCACTCTTTGGGTAAAGAAATGTCTCCTCACCTCCGTCCTAAATAAAGTCTGTTTTATGCTAATGTCGATTGATGGACAAATATTGGTTCAGTCACCTGGAATAACAGCACCTTTGACAGTGCAGTAAGCTCTCAGCACCAAGTCTTTTTGTCCCTTCCTTGTTAAAGCTACTTAAGACTTATTTAAGTAATGGACTAAGTGGCACCTTAATCTCTCAATCCTGCACTGGGGTGGGCACAGTAAGGAATCTCACAGCACCAGGTTAAAGTCTATATTTCTGTTCTGCCATTCACACATTCTGATCACTTAATGGACACCTTTTGCACCATTCCCAGCCTTCTGTATCCTCATTTATATTCCCTTTGTCCCATTCCAGCTCACCCCACCCCCCTTCCACCCTCCTAGCGTAAATCCATGCTGTATCTCTTTGCTCTCAGCTCTGACGAAGGGTCATTTGGACTTGAAACGTTGGCTCTATTCTCTCCCGACAGATGCTGTCAGATCTGCTGAGATTTTCCAGCATTTTCACTTTTTGTTTCAGATTCTAGCATCCACAGTATTTTGATGCCTGGGTTCACACGTTTTTAAGGTTATTTATTCGTGTTACAAGTAGGCTTACATTAACACTGCAATGAAGTTATTGTGAAAATCCTCTAGTCGCCACACTCTGGTGCCTGTTCAGGTACGCCGAGGGAGAATTTACCATGGTCAGTGCACCTAACCAGCACATCTTTCGGATTGTGGGAGGAAACCGGAGCACCTGCAGGAAACCCATGCAGACACTGGGAGAATGTGCAAACACACAGATAGAGACCCAAACTAGGAATCGTACCCGGGTCCCCGGCACTTTTAGGTAGCAGTGCTAACCACTGTGCCACCGTGCTGATTATGATCCTGTGATAAGTGTCATTAGGAAACAATGGGGTGAAAAAGCTGGAGCAGGGACTAGCCAAAAAAGAAAATTATTTAGAAATTTCTCCACTGATACAAAATACAAAATGATTTGTCTTGTAATCACATTCGAGAATGACAAAGTAATGAGTGAGTAATGTCTTAATCATCCAGCTTTCATCCGATTGAGTTTGAGATCCTCAACTGATACTGGTGATGCACCTAATGGGATCGGAAAGGATTGTCCGTAATGAGTCAAAGCAAATTACCGCAGATGCTGGAATCTGAAACCAAAAGATAAAATGCTGAAAAATCTCAGCAGATCTGGCAGCATCTGTAAGGAGAGAAAAGAGCTGACGTTTTGAGTCCAGGTGACCCTTTGTCAAAGCTAAAATGTATAGAAAGTGGGAGATATTTATTCTGCAGGGGGAGGGAATGAAAGATAAGTCATAGCCACTAAAACAAGGGGAAAGGCTTCTAATGGCAGCCCATAGACAGAATAGAAGGTGGGAATGGCTAAACGGCAGAGAAGCTGAAATCAGAGGGTGAAGTGTGACAGATAAAGACGTGGGGGTGGGGGAGATGGGTGGGAGAGAGGTAAAATGAAGAAAAAGGGGAAAAAATGAAGCAAAGCGGGAGAAAAGATAAGAAAAGGGGAGATGAAAAATGGGGAAAGAGTGGGGGGGGGGAGAAAAATAAAGAAAGACAATAAAGATATAAAAGGCAGAGAACAGTTAAAAATTAAATAAAATGAAAGGGAATTGGGGTCGAGCTAATCATCTGAATTCAGTGTTGAGACCGGAAGGTTATAAAGTGCCTAGCCGGATGATGAGGTGCTGTTCCTCCAGTTTGTGTTGAGCTTCGCTGGAATACAGCAGGCCAGGGACTGACACAGGGGGATGGGAGAAACGAGAAATTGCTAGGAAATCTCAGCGGGTCCAGCAGCATCTGTAAGGAGAGAAAAGAGCTGACGTTTCGAGTCCAGACGAACCTTTGTCAAAGATAAGAAAAGCTAATGCTCGTATTTCCTACCTTTCAAAATGCCGATTTTAGTATTGACGGGGGTCGCCGGTTCCAAATCATGTTTCCTTTTGGGAAAATCAACATTTTTGTTTTGACAGAAATGGTTCCAATGTGTTCTCGGGACCGGGAACTTACAGACACTCCCAACGTGTTCAGTGACCCACTCACCAGTGGTTTTTATGGAGAAAAAAATACTATGTCTATAACTTGAGGGCAGCCAACGGATCTTTAATTTGAATGAGACTGCAGCTAATTAGTATTTTGGGAACGCTTGTCAGCCTCGGATCTTCTTCCCTGTCATAGAATCAATTGAAAACCCAGGCATGTTGAGTTGTTCCCTTCTTGGTGTCTGAAGGATAAGCTTCTGCATTCATTAAGCTTACAACTAGCCTAATATTTCAGACAAGTGACCATGGATAAATCCGATCACTGAGTTGCCATGTAGCTCCCCCCATAGGGAAATCTTTTATTTAACAGAATTGCTCCGATTTCAGTAATTATTAATTTCAATAAGGTTTCAGCTTACAGCTAGCACTGATTGCCAAATGCCCAGACGTTGCTCATTTCCATATTTAACTCACAGATAATCAGTGCTCCTCCTGTCCTCCCAAATAGTTTGCCCTCCGTGCTCATAGTGCACATTGGGCAGTATTTTAGATCGTAGATCATAGATCACCACACTGCAGGTCCGTACGATCTCGCCCGAGGCCAACAGAGATTACGGTTCTCCAAACCTCGCCCATCCCCGGAATCGGAGTGGGTGTGTTGGAAAATTTCCCGCCTTTGTGTTCAAAACCGTAGCTCATTTCCTACTGAAGCGTTGCTTCTCAGGTTTCAAAACCACGGTACGCTTTCCCCATTCAGTTACCCCTATCCTTTTGCCATCTTTTAAAATCCCAAATTTCCCAAATCTGGCAATTCTTCAATCACTGCTTCCTGATTTAGCATCTCTTCCTTTCAATCCTTTGCCATCTCAATGTATCCCGCTGTATCTAGAACCGCTGAGTCACTGCAGTGCCATTCAGCCCATTGAGATGGCACAACTCTCTGACAGTGTATCTTACCCAAGCCATTTCCCCCACCCTATCCATGTAACCCCACACATTCACCATGGGGTCAATCCCCCTAACCTACACATCTTTGAACACTAAGGCACAATTTAGCATGCCCAATCCACCTAGCCTGCACATCTTTGGACTGTGGGAGGAAACCAGAGCACCTGGAGGAATGTAGACATGGGGACCACATGCGAGCTCCACACAGACGGTCTCCCAAGGTCAGAATCGAACCTGGGACCCTGGAGATGTGAGGCAGCAGTGCCAACCACTGTGCTGCCATAGCACCTCCAGACCTTATGTAAAGTACCCTAAGCTCAGGACATTATAATGCCTCCAGGACTCACCCACCCATGCCTCAGGGGCTTGAGAGGTTTGTAAAGGTGGCATGGTTGCTTGATGCTGGAGCTGCTCACTGCCATTCAAAAAAAACCCCACACAATAAACCTCTTGAAAAAAGGAAGGGACTTATCTCCAAATGGACATCTTCATGTGGTACTGATGTCCCATTTAGATTGGAGCAGGGTGTTCATTCCATTGGAGTTTGTTTTTAATTTGTTCTTGGGATGTGAGCCTCATTGGCAAGGCCAGCATTTATTGCCCATCCCTGATTACCCTGTGAAGTAAGTGGTTTACTTGGGCCATCTCAGAGGGCAGTTAAGAGGGCACAACAGTGTCTGGTGTGGATCTGAAGTCTTGTGTTTGATTTGATTTGATTTGAATTTTTATTGTCACATGTATTAGTATACGGTGAAAAGTATTGTTTCTTGCGCACTATACAGCCAAAGCATACCGTTCATAGAGAAGGAAAGGAGGGAATGCAGAATGTAGTGTTACAGTCATAGCTAGGGTGTAGAGAAAGATCAACTTAATATATGGTAGGTTCATTCAAAAGTCTGATGGCAACAGGGAAGGAGCTGTTCCTGAGTTGATTGGTATGTGCCCGCAGACTTTTGTATGTTTTTCCCGTCGGAAGAAGGTGGAAAAGAGAATGTCCAGGGTTCGTGGGTTCCTTACTTATGCTGGCTGCTTTGCCGAGACAGCGGGAAATGTGGACAGAGTCACTGGATGGTGGAGGCTACCTCGTTGAATATGTTTAAGTCACGGGTAGATAGATTTCTGATCGATAAGGGAATTAAGGGTTATGGGGAGCAGGCGGGTAAGTGGAACTGATCCACTTCAGATCAGCCATGATTTCATTGAATGGTGGGGCAGGCTCGAGGGGCTAGATGGCCTACTCCTGCTCCTATTTCTTATGTTCTTATGGATGGGAGGCTGGTTTGCATGATGAACTAGGCTTATTCTGAACATTTTGTAGTGCCTTGCTCAGAGCAGGATCCATACCAAGCTGTGATACATTCAGGAAGGATGCTCTGTATGGTGCATCTATAAACGTTGGTGAGAGTCATATTTCCTTAGATGTGTGGGATTAGGTAAGGTTTTCTCCCTGAAGGATATTCGAGGATCAAATGTTTTATTTTATGGCAATCTGGTAGGTTTCTGATAATTATTAACAAGATTTACATTTTGTTTCATATTCATGGAATCATAGAATCTCTACCATGCAGAAGGAGGCCATTTGCCCAAACAAGTCTGCACTGACTACAATCCCACCCAAGTTCTATTCTCGTAACCCCCCATATTTATGCTGCTAATCCCCTGACACTAGGGTCAATTAACCATGGCCAATCAACCTAACCTGCACACCATTGGGCTGTGGGAGGAAGGTGGAGCACCCGGAGGAAACTCACACAGACATGGGGAGAACGTGCAAACACCTCACAGTTCGTGACCTGAGGCTGGAATTGAACCCGGGTCCCTGGCGCTGTGAGACAGCAATGCTAACCACTGTGCCACCATGCCGTCCCATTAATTAATTCATTCATTAATCAACTGAATTTAAATTTCCTATGCTGCTATAGGGGATTTGGACTCATGCTCCAAGAGCATTAGCCAAGAATTATTAGTCCGGCAATATTCACATGATATTACACTCTGTTTAATTTACCTGTTCCAATGGGCTCCTGCAGAGTGATTGGGGAGCAGTGTGAGGGAGGAAGGCCAGGAATTGCTCTGAGACTTTTGCTCATACACCCAGCATTTGCCTCTGTTTGCAGCTGCTCACCATGCCCTCAAATCAAACTCCCAGATACCCAGGGTCATGAAAAGAGGGCTGATTACTAGTGTCTCCACACCTTTCTCTACTTTCCTTTGCCTGGGAGCTGCTAGTTCCAGTATAGGTAAGACAGGCCCCTCGATACCCTGTCCCCATCCCAGGAAGTCATCACAAACCTGCTTTTTTTGGCCCACTGCTCCCTTTAGGGATCGGTCATCTTCCATCCAATGCATAAGGTTGGAGTTTGTGCATTGCAAGAGTAAACCATCAAGCTGCAACGGGATCTGACATATATTGAAAGATCTTGATTTAGCAGAGTGGCTGTGCTAAATTGCTGCGTAGTGCCCCAAGATGTATGTGTAGGTTAGATGGATTAGCCATTGTTAATGTCTGGGTTTACAGGGATAGGGTGGGTGAATGTGTCTGGGTCTGATGCTCTGTCAGAGAGTCGGTACAGACTTGATGGGCCTAATGACCTCTTTCTGCATTGTAGGGATTCTACGTTTATTTATCTATTAGTGTTACAGGTGGACTTACATTAACACTGCAATGAAGTTACTGTAAAAAAAACCCTTAGTCGCCACACTCTGACGCCTGTTCGGGTACACAGAGGGAGAAATTAGCATGGCCAATGCACCTAACCAGCACATCTGGGTAACAAAGTTTGCTGATGACACGAAGATGAGTGGGAAAGCGAATTGCAGGGAGGACGTGGAAAGTCTGCAGAGAAATTTGGATAGGCTAAGTGACTGGGCGAGGACCTGGCAGATGGAGTATAACGTTAGCAAATGTGAGGTTATCCACTTTGGTAGAAATAATGGTAGGATGGAATATTATTTAAATGGTGAAAAGTTGCAGCATCCTACAGTGCAGAGGGACCTGGGGGTCCTTGTGCACGAGTCGCAAAAACTCAGTCTGCAGGTGCAGCAGGTGATCAAGAAGGTGAATGGAATGTTGGCCTTTATTGCGAGGAGGATAGAATATAAAAGCAGGGAGATCTTGCTGCAACTGTACAGGGTACTGGTGAGGCCGCAACTGGAGTACTGTGTGCAGTTTTTGTCCCCTTATTTGCAAAAGGATATATTGGCCTTGGAGGGAGTACAGAAAAGGTTCACCAGGCTGATACCAGAGATGAGGGGGTTAGTTTATGAGGAGAGGTTGAGTAGATTGGGCCTGTAATTGTTGGAGTTTAGAAGGCTGAGGGGGGGATCTTATAGAGACTTACAAGATAATGGAAGGGTTAGATAGGGTAGAGGTAGAGAGATTCTTTCCACTTAAAAAGGAAACCAGAACTAGAGGGCACAGCCTCAAAATAAAGGGGGGGGGGGGTGCAGTTTAGAACTGAGTTGAGGAGGAACTTCTTCTCTCAGAGGATGGTGAATCTCTGGAATTCTCTGCCCATTGAAGTGGTGGAGGCTACCTTGTTGGATATATTTAAGTCACGGGTAGATAGATTTCTGATCGATAAGGGAATTAAGGGTTATGGGGAGCAGGCGGGTAAGTGGAACTGATCCACTTCAGATCAGCCATGATTTTATTGAATGGCGGGGCAGGCTCAAAGGGCTAGATGGCCTACTCCTGCTCCTAATTCTTATCATCTTATGTAAGTCGAAAGACCCAGAATAATGCTCTGAATTTGAATCCAGGTGGTGAAATTTAATTAAAAACAAATCTGGTCTAATGATAACTATAAAATAATTGTCTTAAAAATCCATTTGGTTTTCTGATGTCCTTTAGAGAAGGAATTCTGCTATCCTCACCCGGTCTGACCTACATGTGACTCTAGATTCACAGCAATGTGGTTGACTCTGAAATGGCTCAGCAAGCCTCTCAGTCGAAGAACAATTAGGGATGGGCTAGGCCTAGCCATCGATACTCACATAAGTGAATGAAAAGAAGACATAGCTTCCTCATGTGAAAGGGCACTGTCCAACCAAGTTGAACACAATGGGCAGGACTTTATGGCCTCGCTTGTCCTGAAACTGTAACTTCCTGCTCAAGGTCAACGGAGCTTTCCATAGATTAGAATCATTGAATCCCACAGTGCAGAAGGAGGCCATTTGGCCCATCGAGTTGCAACCTACCACAATCCCACTTAGGTTCTATCCCCATAAGCCCATGCATTTACCCTGCTAATTCCTTTAACACTAAGGGGCAATTTAGCATGACCAATCTACCTAACCTGTACATCTTTGGACTGTGGGAGGAAACTGGGGCACCTGGAGGAAATCCAAGCAGACCAGCTAACGGGCAACATGACAGCTCAGTGACTATCACTGTTTGCTGTGCAGATACATGGATTTGGGCCAGTGTCTGTGGGAGTTTGCACATTCTCCCCGTGCTTGCGTGGGCTTTCTCCGGGTGCTCCGGTTTCCTCCCACACTCCAAAAACGCGCTCTTAGGCTGATTAGTCGTCCCTCAATCTGGTTATAATTCCTTTATTGTGGAGTCCAATAGGTGTAGACAAAGGTCATAGGTAGAAGAGGGCACTCACAATGTTAAAATGGTGGCGCGGGCTCGTTGGGCCTGTTTCCCATGCTGTGTTGTTCTTTGTTCTGACATGGGGAGAATGTACAAACTCCACACAGACAGTAACCCAAGCGGGGAATTGAACTCGGGTCCCTGCCGCTGTGCGACAGCAATGCTAACCACTGTGCCACCGGGCGGCCTCTCACCTGCATCTGATTAATCCTAGTGTCAAAGGGATTAGCAGGATAAATAGAGGCTTTACGGGAATAGGGCCTGGGTGGGATTGTGGTCGGTGCAGACTTGATGGGCCAAATGACCTTCTTCTACACTGTAGGGATTCTATGATTCCTGTGGCGAGTGGGGACGGTAAGATCCCAGCCAATATTATATAAGAAATAAGATGAGTGCATTAGCCTGTGGACCTTAGATGTTGCGGAATTATTTTCTAGATATTGAACTGCACTGGGTGGCATGGTAGCACAGTGGTTAGCATTGCTGCTTCACAGTGCCAGGGACCCGGGTTTGATTCCCAGCTTGGGTCACTGTCTGTGTGGAGTTTGCACATTCTCCCCATGGGTTTCAAAGAACAAAGAACAACCCAGCACGGGAAACAGGCCCTTCGGCCCAACAAGCCCGCGCCGCCGCATCACCCTACACCTATTCTACCCTGCGAATAGTGTCTACGAATAGAACCCCTGACTTAGCCAGATTCAGGGGAGAATAGTGTCAATTTGGTAAAACCAATCAGCCTAAGAGCACATCTTTGGGGTGTGGGAGGAAACCGGAGCGCCCGGAGGAAACCCACGCATCCACAGGGAGAATGCACAAACTCCCACAGACACAGGCCCAAATCCATGTATCTGCACAGCTAGCAGTGCTAGTCACCGAGCTGTTGTGGCGCCCGTCTACCGGTCCAGGATCAAGCACACACACCGACACGAAGTACTAGGCCACTCCCGGAACCTCCAAGAGTAGCCCACACACGACCCACCGTGTGCATGCCCCTCGTTTGACAACGAGGTGGACCTCCACCTGCGGAATAAAAGACAAAAACGTTAATCACAAGCCTGCCTTTCCGGTGTCTCCCGAGGTTCTAACCCTTATTTAATAACCCCTACCATAACCCGCCATCCTCGTTTCACTCATGTGCCTATCTAACTGAACCTTAAACGAGTCCAACGTTCCCGCCTCCACCACCCTACTCGGTAGCGCGTTCCATACCCCCACAACTCTCTGCGTAAAGAACCTTCCTCTCATATCCAAATTATACCTCTCCCCCCTCACCCTTAAATCATGTCCTCTTGTATTTGTAACCAATCTAGGGAGCAGTCTCTCACTATTGACTCTGTCTATTCCCTTCAGTATCTTATATACCTCTATCATGTCCCCCCTCAATCTCCGTCTTTCCAAGGAGAACAGTCCCAGTTTCTCCAACCTTTCCTCATAACCCAGCCCCTCCATGCCAGGCAACATCCTGGTAAACCTCGTCTGCACCCTTTCTAGAGCCTCCACGTCCTTCCGGTAGTAAGGTGACCAGAACTGGACGCAGTACTCCAAATGCGGTCTGACCAACGTTCTATACAACTGAAGCATTAGACGGCAGCTTTTAAACTCTATACCCCTTCCTATAAAGGCTAGCATTCCATAAGCCTTCCTGACAACATTCTCCACTTGTGTCACAACCTTCATGAATTTGTGAACCTGCATTCCCAGGTCCCTCTGTGTTTCTATACTCCTAATTTGCCTACCTTTAATCACATAGCTCCTCTCTACATTATTCCTTCCAAAATGCATCACCTCGCATTTGTCAGGATTAAATTCCATCTGCCACCTATCTGCCCAATGCACCAACCTATCTATATCCTGTTGTATCACCTCACAATCCACTTCGGTACCCGCCAACCCTGCCATCTTGGTGTCATCAGCAAACTTGCTGATCACACCACCTACGCTCTCTTCCAAGTCATTTATGTAGACTACAAAGAGGAGAGGTCCCAGTACTGAGCCCTGCGGCACACCACTGGTCACTGGCCTCCAGCCGGACAAAGTCCCCTCCACTACTACCCTCTGTCTCCTACTACCCAGCCAGTTCTCAATCCACCTAGCTACCTGACCTCGTATCCCATGCGCCTTAACCTTTTCTACCAGCCTACCATGAGGGACTTTGTCAAACGCCTTACTGAAATCCATATAGATGACATCAACGGCTCTCCCATCGTCAACCGTTTTTGTCACGTCCTCAAAGAATTCCACCAGATTCGTAAGGCAAGACCTCCCTCTAACAAAGCCATGTTGCGTATCCCCAATCAGACCGCAACGTTCCAAATGCTCATACATCCTACCCCTAAGTACTTTTTCCATTAATTTCCCTACCACCGATGTCAAACTCACCGGCCTATAATTTCCAGGGTTATCCCTGCTACCTTTTTTGAACAGTGGTACCACATTTGCTACCCTCCAGTCTTCTGGGACCTCACCTGTGTCCAAAGAAGAGACAAAGGTTTCCTCCGGTGCTCCAGTTCCCTCCCACAGTCTGAAATGCTGGTTAGGTGCATTGACCCGAACAGGAGCTGGAGTGTGGCGACTATGGGAATTTCACAGTAATTTCATTGCAGTGTTAACGTAAGCCTTGCGCCTAATAAATAAACTTTAATTTTACAATTCTTTGCGCTGTGAAGGCAGTTGAATTGCCAAAAGACGGGCCAAGTTCTTGGAAGAGCCGGCTTTATAATTTCTGCGCTTAACACTGTGGCTGCCCTCTAACCTTTGCCCCAGAGACTGGCGGAGTGGGAGTTTGGGAATCAATAGAGAGGGAAGTGTGCAAAGCAGGTGTTTGTGCAAGCGAGGGAATGCGAATATATTCATCATGGGAGGGGGGGGGGGGTAATAAACCATTACCCAACGTTTCAGGGAAGAGGAGGGTGGGAGGAACAGAGATATATTATCTCAGCGGCCCAGATACTGACTCGAGGGTGGTAAATGTGAAAAGCGGTGACGTGCAGCATTTGAGTAACAGGGATCCATCCTGATCAGCGCTATCTTAAAACAAAAAAAAAGCATGCTGGCAACTATTGAGGAGGCATGAACATTTGCACAAACCTTTGTGTGTGATCCTGTAAAACGCAATAATAAAAACACATGTACGCCTAACAGGGCCACAACATGTCACTTCTGAAAGAAATATTTGCAAGTCTGTGTAGCAAGTGTGACAGCAGAAATCTGCTTGCTGTGCAGTTGGCACGAATCCAAAGCATTATTATGAACCTGGCTTGTTTGACTCCCTCAGTGAGACTATCTGCTACCGACTCACATTTATTAGGAAGGTGTTGATTCTGGGAGAATAATTACGTAATTAGTCTCTTTTTCTTTATTGAGGGGCACGGCAGTACCTGTGGTCAGTTTACACATTTTGTTTTCTTGGTGCGTGTAATCTCTACATTTCATCAGTCGGTTTTTGAAAACTCTGGCAAGCTTTCCCTTTTTTTTCGCAGAGACGCATTAGCATATTCCCCTTCCATCAGAGTCCCTGTGCCCTGGGTTCCTGTAATTATTATTCATTATTATTCATTAGTCCTGGGTTTCGCCTGGAATTCAGGTTCATGTTGAATCAGCTGTACAGTAAGCTTTTTGATAAGGGCAGGATGCAGAGGTCAAAGTCGTGTCTGTAATTGGGACTCTGTAGTCAGATGCCACCGTCACTAATCTATAAATGGGGATTCTTTTTTTTTGAAAACACCTAAATAAAGGCAAATGCATATTATTATTGCTGCAAAAAAAAACTGGGGATAAAAGAGGGGGATAAAAAGGAAACTTTTAGCAAAATTAATGATGAGGAGTTAGCAAGTCTAAAACACAAAACCACTTAGACTGTCAGAAAGAAGTTCTAAGAAGGCGCATCGTCAATTAAAATATTTATACCTTTTGCAAAGCGAGTGTGTTGCCTTTTGGCTTCCGTTTTTCGGAAAACATTTTACTTAAGAAAAGTCCCAAAATACAACAAGAATCTGCGAGGCATTTTGATGTCTCCAGCGTGACCGTTTTGGCTGTGATTTATGACATAACTGTGTGTGTACGCTTGACAGCTTGGAGATCGCTGCAAGGGCGGCGGAACTTTTAAGTGAGCTACTCTATCTGGGAAAATCTATCAAGGGTCTATCCTGGGAGAACAAGGAGATAGACTTTGCATGGAACCGCTGTGTAGCGAGGCCCGCATGCTGAGCACATCCTCAGTTTGCTGACAGTTGCGCGCAGACTTCACTGTATTAACGAATAAAAGGGAGCTCCCTGTAGATTACACATCTCCCATGTTTTGACATTGACCTTAATACATAATTTAACCACAAAGGCTGAGAAATGTGTAACAAGATGAGAAGAGACCACAGAACCTGCAAACAGAGTGATGTTTAATCAGAAATCATATTTGTTCATGACTGCGGTGATATGGGCAAAAGAAAAAGGTTGAAGGACAACACTCTGTGCATTTTTTTTCCCTTTTTAGATATATATATATACTGTACATCAGAACATAACGCTTGCGCTAAAGTCTCTGTGTTAATACAAGCTGAAGGAGCCCAAATCAGCCAAGATTACCCAAACAAGATGCTTATATCCTCAGACATAGGGGGCTCTACCAACACTACAATACAGCAGAGTGCGATAAGGGGAGTACAGCCCTCCCCGGTTCAATGTGATCCTGATACTATTCTGCATACGGCAATTAGCCTCCTTCTGTCTTACTGTCGACTCAAAATAAATTTCTGCTATCCCTGGTCTTTTGTTTGAATTAAATGGAGAAGGCAGATTACTACCGACCTGAATGGTTGTAAATTGGGAGAGGGGAGTGGGACCTGGGTGTTCTTGTGCCCCAGTCGCTGAAGGTAGGTATGCAGGTGCGGCAGAAGGTAAATGGTATGTTGGCCTTCATTGCCAGAGGTTTTGAGGAGCAGGGATGTGTTGTTGCAATTATACAGGGTCTTGGTGAGGCCACACCTAGAATATTGTGTGCCGTTTTGGTCTCCTTTTCTGAGGAAGGATGTCTTTGCTCTCAAGAGAGTGCAATGAAGGTTTACCAGGCTGATTCCAGGGATGGAGGGGCTGATGTATGAGGAGAGATTGAGTAGATTAGGATTGCTTTTACTGGAGTTCAGACGAATGAGGGGGGATCTCATAAAATTCTAACAGGACTAGATGCAAGAAGGATGTTTCCAATGGTGGGGATGTCCAGATGTGGTGATGCCGGTGTTGGACTGGGGTAAACACAGTAAGAAGTCTCACAACACCAGGATAAAGTCCAACAGGTTTATTTGATAGTAAACACCACAAGCTTGTGTCACAGTCTGAGGGTTCAGGGTATACCATTTAGAACGGAGATGAGGAGAAATTTCTTCACCCAAAAAGTGGTGAGTCTGTGGAATTCATTACCACAGGAAGTAGTTGATGTCAAAACATTGAATGTATTCAAGAGGCAGCAAGATATAGCGCTTGGGGCGAATGGGATCAAAGGTTAGGGGGAGAAAGCAGGATTAGGCTATTGAGTTGGATGATCAGCCATGATCATAATGAATGGCAGAACAGGCGCAAAGGGACAAATGACCTCCTCCTGCTCCTATGTTTCTATGTTTTTATGTAATCATTTAGAACTGTAGCTCATGATGAACCTACAGTGCAAGAGGCACTTCTAAACATGTCTTCACTTGGGGATGGTGTCATCTGTTCAAGATGATTTTCCTACACCAAGTAATAGCGATGTGGTGAAGGCACAACAGTTAACACTCTGATGAAGGGTCACTGACTTGAAGTATTGGCTCCACTCTCTCTCCACAGATGCTGTCTGACCTGCTGAGATTTTCCAGCATTTTCTGTTCTTGTTGATGTCAGCATTTCTGCCTCACAGTGTCAGGGACCCAAGTTCAATTCCTTGGGCTTGGGTCAGAGTCTGTGCGGATTCTACACGTTCTCCCCGTGTCTGTGTGGGTTTCCTCTGGGTGCTCCAGTTTCTTCCCACTGTCTGAAAGGTGTGCTGGTTAGGTACATTGACCATGTAAATTCTCCCTAGTGTACCCAAACAGGCGCCGAAGTGTGGCGACTGGGGGATTTTCACAGTAACTTCATTGCAGTGTTAACGTAAGCCTACTGGTGACACTAATAAATGAACTTAAAAGATTAAACAGCCCACAGTTTATGCTCTGATAATCTTAATATATCTTTTGTTCCAAAAAATATTGGTGAGATTTTTCTACATTCACTTAATGAAGAGGAAAATATTGTGTATTTTTATATTGGATAAGCGTGGTGTCTGATTAGCAGGTCCATAGTTTTTCAAGGGCAAATCATTATTTTTGTGGTTATTTGTGGTCACCTGGATAAATGTTGGCCCTGACTAATTCTAAAATGAGGTGAGACCATGAACATAAATGGAAAGAAACCCACTGTACATGTCACACCTGCAATAATACCAATTAACTGGGTAACAAGTCAGCTATCTGTGAATGAAACATTTGTGAATTCAGCTGTGAAGGGGCAAAGTTTGTGGTCAAATAATTGACTGAAAAGGTTGTAACTTACTTTCAGCGACTGTGGCCTGTCCTTAGAATCACAGAAAACCCTGCAGAAGCAGGCCATTCAGCCCATTGAGTCAGCATCAGCTCTCAGACAGACACTAGCTCTGTAACCCCTGTATTCACCCCACTAATCCACCTAACCTACACATCTTGGGCACTAAGGGGCAATTTAGCATGGTCAATCAGCATAGCCTGCACATCTTTGGGCTGTGGGAGGCAACTGGCAGAAACCCACGCAGACACGAGGAGTATGTGAAGACTCCACTCAGATAGTCACCCAAGGTCAGAATTGACCCCAGGTCCCTGGCACTGTGAGGCAGCAACGCTAATCACTGTGCCACCAGGTACCGACACAAACTCAATTTACAAGATAATGGTTGGAATGCGAGTCTTTACAGATAATCATGCCTTAAAGGTAAGGACAATTTGAGTGGAGAGAGAGTTAAGCACATGTTAAAGAGATGTGTATTGTCTCCAGACAGGACAGTTAGTGAGGTTTTGCAAGCTCAGGCAAGTCATGAGGGTCACAGATAGTGTGACGTGAACCCAAGATCCTGGTTGAGGCCGTCCTCATGTGTGTGGAACTTGGCAATCTGTTTCTGCTCAGAGATTCTGTGTTGTCGTATGTCCCACAACTCCTGACTCACCTGAAGGAGGAACAACATTCCAAAAGCTTGTGCTACCAAATAAACCTGTTGGACTTTAACCTGATGTCGTGAGATCACTTACTTTTCTTTAACACCAGCCCACTTTGTAGTGAACCCTCCCAGTTTTCACGGAGGTCTCAGGGCAGGAATTGGACAAGTTAATGGAATCACTGGAAATACATCCGGCGATATCATTAATTTATATACCAGACCATTTTGAGTGGTCACGATTCCCTGAATCGCTCTCTATGTTCCTTCTACAAAGTATTCCTAAGACTTCGTTCCCTCATTGCTCATTCCTGCGACATCAGTGATCAGCCTCATCACTCTTCCCTGAACCGGTTTGAATGTTTCCTTTGTGCCTGTGTTATCAGACCTGAATGCAATATTTAAGGTCTGGGAAGAATGAGGCGATTATAGAGCTTCAGTAGGTTGGCTCCAGGCTTAAACCTGACTAATTCACTCTGTTTCGGTATTCTGTTTCCATCGTTAACTATTGACCCAAATGGATATGATCATATTTGTTTTTTTTAATTATTTATTAGCATCGCAAGTAGGCTTACATTAACAGAGCAATGAAGTTACTGTGAAAAGCCCCTAGCTGCCACATGCTGCATGCCTGTTTGGGTACATTGAGGGAGAATTTAGCAAAGCCAGTGCACCTAACCAGCACGTCTTTCGGACTGTGGGAGAGAACCAGAGCACTCGGAGGAAAGCCCATGCAGACACGGGGAGAATGTGTAGACTCTGCACAGACGGTGACCCAAGCTGGGAATTGAATCCAGGTCTCTGGCAGTGTGAGGCAGCAGTGCTAACCACTGTGCCATCTTGAGACACCTTGCAGTTAGTTCAATGCCATTTATTAAGTAACCATAGTATCAATTTTGATTCCACTGTAGAATAACTTGCTTGTGTCAGTTGAACCCCATCTGCCATAATTCTGCCCATTTGCAAATATTGCCAATGTCTTCCTGTTTTAACTGACTCCACAACACCCCCCCCCTCCCCGTTCTATGTTAGTTATAAATTTGATCAGTTTGTGTGATTTCTCTGAATCCAGGTCATTGTTTGCCCTTTTATTATTTAGTAAACAGCAGTTGTCCCAAACTGAGCACATTTAGGTTCACATAGAATTGTCTAAGATTACACAACACAGACTGAGGCCATCCAGCCCAAACAGCCCATGCTTCACTTGAGCCCCTTCCTATCTTTCTTCATCCAATCCCACTAACATGATCCTGGACTACTTTCTCCCTCATGCTGATCTAGCCCCTCCTTAAATGCATCCACACTGCCCACCTCAATCAATCTTCGTGGGATCCACGTTCTCACCACTCTCTGGGTAAAGATGTTTTTTCTGAATTTCCTGGTTGCTTTCTTGGTGACATAGAAAGGTAGAAACTAGAAGCAGGAGTAGGTCATTCGGACTTTCGAGCCTGCTCTGCTACTCATTTTGATCATGGCCAATCATTGAATTCAATATCCTGCTTTCCCCCCTTCCCCCATATCCCCTGATCCCTTTAGCTTCAAAAGTTGTACCTAATTTCTCCTTGAAATCGCATTATGTTTTGGCCACAACTACATTCTGTGGTAGTGAATTTCAGACATCCACCCTCTGGGTGAAGAAATTTCTCCTCCCCTCAGTCCTAAAAAGTTTATCCTTTTTCCTCAAGCTTTGACTTCTAATTCTGGACTCTCCCACGAATGGGAACAACGGTGATGATCTTATACTTTCAGTCTGTAGTTTTGCCTTTGTCCACAAGTGAAAACATTCTCTCTATGCCTAATCTATCGAAACCTTTCATAAATTTAAAGACCGCTCTGAGGTTACCCTTTAACCATCTTTCTTCAAGAGAATAGAGACCCAGTTTGCAGAGCCTCTCTGAACAAGTATACTCCAATATTCCTGCCATCACCTCTGCAAATCATTTTTGCACTCTTTCCACTCTGCCCCTGTATAAATTTTATAATATGGTGATCAGTATTGTATGTAGTACGTCAGAACTGTCTAACCTCCATCCAATACAAGTTTCAGCATCATAGAATTGCTACAGTGCAGAGCAGGCTGTCTGGCCCATCGAGTCTGCTCTAACTTTCTCTGCACATCTTTGGAGTGTGGAAGGAAACCAGAACGTCCGGAGGAAACCCACGCAGACACGGGATGAATATGCTAACTCCACACAGGCAGTCATCCAAAGCCAGAGTTGAACCCGAGTTCCTGGTACTGTGAGGCAGCAGCGCTAACCACTGTGCTGCCCACATAGTGGGTCCATTGTGTCTACATTGACTCTCCAAATGAGCATCATGACTTGGTGTCATTCCCCTGCTATTTCCCCGTCCCCCTGCATATTGTCTCTATTCAAGTAATCATGGAACGCTCTCTTGAATGGTTCAATTGAACCTATCTCCATCACACTCTGATTGCAGACCCCAGCCACTCACTGTATGGAAAATATTTTTCTCACATCACATTTGTTTCTTTTGCAAATCATTTCAAACCTGTGCCCTCTCATTTTTGATCATTTTACGGGCAGGATTAGTTTCTTCCTATCTGCTCTATCCAGCCCCCTCATGAATTTGAACATCCCTATCCAACCTCCTCTTAGCTTTCTTCTCTCCCTGAAGAACAGTTTGAACCTCGCCAATCTGTCCTCATTACTGAAGTTTCTCATCCCTGGAGCCATTCTTGTAAACCTCTTCTGCACTCTCTGCAATGTGTTCACATCCTTCCAGAGCTGTACACAAAACACCAGCCGAGGTATAACTAGTGACTTGTATAAGTTCAGTATAACCTCCTTGCTTTTGTACTCTATGCCCCTATTAATAAAGCCCAGAATACTATATGCTTTATTATCTGCTCTCTCCACCTGACTGGCAGCTCATACGTATACACCAGGTCCCTCTGCTTCTGCACCCCCTTCAGAATTTTGCTCCTTGTTGTGTATCATCTGTAGGAGGGAATGAATAAACTGAGTGTTCCAAGACTGTGTTGAACGTCAACAAAAATGGCTGTATTCAACTTGCATGAGGGAGAGCAGAGTGCATGCCTGTAACTACAGCTTGCTTCCGAGCTACTCTACTGAGCATTAGTTCTTACAGATTCTTATACTCCTTTCTTTACATTACAAAGACCATCATATTATAACTTACTTTGAATTGGTTACAATTCTGTTTTTGATTACATTACATGGTTCCATTGTCTTGGGTGCTTCAGCTTTAATCACTTCCTGGCCATCTCCTGTCTACCTATTTACAATATCAAAACATTGTGTTTGTCAAACTGATTTTGAGCGGGTGTTAATTGCCTCATCTCCTGGATACTTGATTAAGTTTTCAGAGACACAATAGTTTCTTAGACCTTTTGGAGCCTTGATAATTGATATCAATTCTCTTATGGCTGTTATAACCTTGCAGTGATCCCAGCTGAGGTATGACTGTTTTAGTGCCGTCTGAGACGTAGTTATTTGTGTTTTGTCCTGTCTGCCTGCAATAAATGTAGATGCTACAATGCTGCCTATTTAACCCTTTCCATCTATTCCTTTCCTGCTGCCGGCCACACTCCCCGTGTTTTGCCCTACTACATTGTCTCTCCATGTTCTTCCTCCCAAGAGGCATCAGCTCACACTTCTCCACATTGAACTTCACCTGCCACCTATTTGCCCAGTCCACCAACTTGACAATGTCTTTTTGAAGTTCTACACTGTCTCTACACAGTTGATAATGCTTCCAGGTTTTGTATCATTCGCAAAATTGTCCCCTGCACATCATTAAGGTTAGTGTGCGATAACCCACAGCAAAGGTTTTGGGTCACTTTCCTGGTGGTTTGGGTGGTGCTTTCATATTGTGGCAATGCTCCATTCCCCCTACTCTTCTGCACCACAAGTCTTCCAGCAGACCGTGAAACCAGGAACTTTCATTGCCTAGCAGAAGAACCCATGGTTGCAGGTCAGGAGGGCAGCAATCGAACAGCTCAAAGCTGACACTAAAGCCAAATTCAGGAGATAAAGGACATCTGGTGGGAAGAGAAACCCCAAGAGGTCCAACAATATGCTGATCATCATGAGATGTAAGGCAATAGGGTTAGTTATACACTGAGGTCAAATGGACAAAATCCCTTTCACTCACAGGATGGTGATTCCCTTCCTAAGAATGACAATGCCATCCTTCAACGTTGGGAAGAACATCTCCTACAACTCCTCAACCATGACTCCACAGTGACGGCTGATACTCTCCAGGCTATCCCTCAGTCCTCTGCATTAGAATCCACCATTGGCAGGAGAGCGGCAACAATCAAATGGATGAAAGACAATAAAGCCGATGGTATTCCAGCTGAGGTCATCAAAACTGGTCAGCTTTTCTTCACATCAAGACTCCTTCATGCATTTATCCTGCAGGTTTGGGACGAAAAAGAACTCTACCCGATTTCTGGAATGTGACACTAGTACCTGTCTTCAGGAAGGTAGTTAGATCATGCTGAGGAAACCATCGTGATATTTCCCTCTTGTCCTTGATCGGGAAGATCCTGACATGTATTCTCCTGAATTGCCTACTTTCTGCATCCACCCAGAGACACAGAGGCCTTCCAGAGGAAGGTGGGCACCACAGTGGCACAGTGGTCAGCACTGCTTCCTCACAGCGCCAGAGACCCAGGTTCAACTCCGGGCTTGGGTCACTGTCTGTGTGAAGTTTGCATGTTCTCCCCGTGTCTGTGTGGGCTTCCCCTGGGTGCTCCAGTTTCCTCCCACATTTCAAAGATGTGTGGGTTTGGTTGATTGGCCATGATAAATTCTCCTTGATTGTTGTCAGTGCAGACTCGATGGGCCAAATGGCCCCCATCTGCACTGTAGATTTGATGAATCTATGATGATATGATTCAGCAACCTCTGACATGGTCCGCAAAATGTTGAGAATAACACCAGGAACTTTATGGTGGTCAGCTTTGTTTTGGCATGGAGCCAACTGAAGTTAAAAAGCTTTCCATTTATTTAGTAATTAATACTCACACAGAGGGCAGTTGATCCTTGATGAGGTGAATAGCTGCTGTGAGTTCGACTGCTAACACTATGGGGGCTTTCACATAGCTTTGCTTGACAATGTGACCAAAGCATTTGACTCAGTAAATCACCAGACTCTGCGGATTAAGCTCTAGATATTTGGGTGTCCAAGAAACTTCAATATAATCCTGAAATTGCTTCATTTTGATTGTGGCTGCGTTGAGTGGGAGATCTGAAACAGACCCCATCAAAATCTGGACCGGTGTCAAGCAAGGCTGTATGAAAGCCCCGTTTGTATTTGCAGGCAACCTAATAGTAGCTATTCACCTCATCAAAGATCAACTGCCCTCTGGTGTGAGTTTAAATACTAAATAAATGGAAAGCTCTTTAGCCTCAGTCGCCTCCATGTCAAAACAAATACCATAGATATAGATAATCTATAGCTTGTGACTGCACTGTCTTTGTCCACTTTGTGCCAGATTTGCAAGCCATTCTCAATCTCTTCAAGTCTGCATACAATAGACACGGCCTGTCTTTGAATGATGTCAAAAAAATCCCCTCCTATTTCAACCTACACCTGGTCGGCCAAATATTCCTCCTTCCATATACAGCAAAGAAGAGATTTTGAAACATGTTGAGCATTTCCCAATAATTGCCAGCCACTTCTGTCAAAAGACTACCATTGACATAGAGATTCAGCACTTCAGAAAAGGAATTTAAACTAATTTAGATATCAATAATTATTTCCTTCCTTATTGCAGCCTTTGTCATTCGGAAGTTTCTGAGTTAAAAAGTTATCACAATTATGCAAGAGGTGTCAGTTCTATTTCCCACAAAGCTTTGAATTTTGATGCCACTTTATAAAAACTTGTTCGTCCTTTTATTTATTTCCCTTCTTTCGGTTGCAAGTCCTGAACTCCAGATAATAGTCTGAGAACAAGAGGCCTTACCCAGGACTGTGTCAGTGCTATCTTGTAACTAACTTAATGGGAGTAATCAAGATTTGCTTGGACCAGTCCTTTGAATACTATTCCCACCTTGAAGAGAAGTCCTCTTGTCTTTACTTTTCAAGGACCCACCTAATGGGGAATCACAGGTACAGACTCAAGTTGATATGACATAGGATAGTGCACTCCAGAGAATTCACTGCATTCAATGCAGTGCACAAGACTCTACCATTGTGCCATCGCTGCTGAATAGACCTTTATCTGTCTAGGCCCTAAGATCTGAAGTCCTTTCACTGAACCTCTCTGCTTCTCTACCTATCTCCTCCTTTAAGATGATCCCAAAAACTTAATTCTTTTTTGATCTCCAGTTTGAATTTCTCCTTATGTGGCACCATGTAAAATTTTGTGAAGTACTTGCAATGTTTTGCTACAAAAAGGGCTCTATATAAATGTAAGTTATTGTCAACCATTTTATAAGCAGCCGTTTCAGAAATGATCAGTAATGATTTGATTTGATTTATTATTGTCACATGTATTGGCATACAGTGAAAAGTAATGTTTCTTGTGCCCTATATGGACAAAACATATCATTTATAGTGTACAATAAGAACTACAAAAGGTTGTGAATGCAGCCCAATCCATCACACAAACCAGCCTCCCATCCATTGACTCTATCTACACTTGCCACTGCCTCAGCAAAGCAGCCAGCATAATTAAGGACCCCACACACCCTGGGTGTTCTCTCTTCCACCTTCTTCTGTTGGGAAAAAGATGCAAAAGTATGAGGTCACATACCAACCAATTTGAGAACAGCTTCTTCCCTGCTGCCATCAGACTTTCAAATGGACTTACCTTGCATTAAGTTGATCTTTCTCTACACCCTAGCTATGACTGTGACTCTACATTCTGGACTGTGTCGTTTTGTTCTCTATGAATGGTGTGCTTTGTCTGTATAGCGCACAAGAAACAATAATTTTCACTGAATGTTAATACATGTGACAATAATAAATCAAATCAAATCAAAAGCATAGGGGAAAAGGAAAGGAGAGAGTGCAGAATATAGTGTTACAGTCATAGCTAGGGTGTAGAGAAAAGTCAGCTTAATGCACGGTGTGTCCATTCAAAAGTCTGATGGAAGCAGGGAAGGAGCTGTTCTTGACTCGGTTGGTACGTGACCTCAGACTTTTGTATCTTTTTCCCGATGGAAGAAGTGGAAGAGAGAATGTCTGGGGTGCATGGGGTCCTTGATGATGCTGGCTGCTTTTCTGAGGTATTTGCTATTTGATATTTAATGACATTTGGAAATCTTTGAGCAGCATTGAATTTTGAAACTTTTATTTGTAACAATCTTGTAGATTATAAACAGGGTTTAAAATAAAATACCACTCTGGATTTCTGTAACCGAGACCTTTATCTGGATCTATGGCAGGTAAAATTTAGGAAGCTATGGTATGGAAATGTATTCAATTAGTTTCTGTGTAGACCAACGCCTAAGGCAACTGTTTATCATATTTCCTCCTACTCCACACTTTAAGCTATAAAATAAACGGTCTTGGCACCTTCATTGCTTGTTTGACACATTTCAACCTTGCATAGACCACTCTATGACATTATGGAATGGAGCTTCAGACATTGTTGAGGAAGCAGTGAAGTACTCATGGGGATCACTGAACTCCATGTCAGACCTTTGATAATGCTGATTGGAATCCCTGGATCTTATGTGTTCCACACATTGCACATATTAAGTCGGGATATTAAGGACGGGATTTTCCGGACATGCTCGCCCCCCCCAAGACAGGAAAATCCCACCCAATGGACCTTTGCATGGTCCGTGTCCCACTCGCTACGATTCCAATGAGGGGCAGGATGGGAGAATTCCACCCTGCCACCAGCACAATGCCACAGTGGATAACATTGCTGCCTCACAGTACCAGGGACCCCCATTCGATTCCTGGCTTGGATCACAATCTGTGCGGAGTCTGCACGTTCTCTCCGTGTCTGCATGGGTTTCCTTCGGGTGTTCCAGCTCCCTCCAACAGTCCAAAATGTGTGAGAGGTTGATTGGCTATGCTAAAGTACCCCTTACTGTCAGCAGGACTATCTAGGGGTTATAGGGATAGGGCCCGCGTGGAATTGTAGTCACTGCAGACTCGATGGGCCGAATGGCCTCCTTCTGCACAGTAGGGTTCTATGATTCTATGATTCCATGAATTCAGTTAAGGAAGGCCCTTTGGCCCACTTGACCTTACCCTTGTAGAACATCATTCCTTCCTACACCATCTGAACAAGCAAACAAGCCTAAGGTCAGCATCTTGTCTTTTTCTTTTCATTCAAAGAATGTGGGCTAGCATTTATTACTCATCCATAATTGCCCTTGGGAAGGTGGTGGTGCGTTGCCTTCTTGAACCACCGAGTCCATGTGGTGTAGGTACACCCATAGTGCTGAAAGGGAGGAAGTTGAGGACCCCTTCTCTGGTGATAAAGCTCTTCTTTTGTTTTCAGTTTAACCAGAACTTTCTTCCGATGTATCGTCTGAGGTTTCACCAGAGCCGGAAATACCAATTAACTCAAGGTAGGGAACCATCCTTTCTTTCATATAAACTTCCCATTATCTATCACTACGTTCGAATTACAGAAACACTCAATATTACAGAATAGAAGGAGCTGATATCCCATCAAGATTGCATCTGTATTTTTCTTCATGGAACCCAATTCTTCACTCTCCAGCGCACACTCATCCCACTTTCATCATCTATTGTTCAAGCAATGACTCATTTCAAAAAGAATTTCTGAATTCTGCTTCCTTCCTGTGAATTCTGATTTTGGCACAGTGGCACAGTGGTTAGTGCTGCTGCCTCACAACGCTGGAGACCCAGGTTCAATTCCGGCCTCGGGTCACTGTCTGTCTTAACTGTCTGTGTGTGGAGTTTGAATGTCCTCTCCCAGTCTCCGTGTGTTTTCTCCGGGTGCTACGGTTTCCTCCCATAGTTCAAAGATGTGCGGGTTAGAATCATAGAATCCCTACAGTGTAAAAGGAGGCCATTTGGCCTATCAAGTCTGCACTGACCACAATCCCACCCAGCCCCTATTCCCCACGCATTAACCCTGCTAACCCACCTGACACTGGGGTCAATTTAGTGTGGCCAATCAACCTAACCACACGTCTTTGGATCTTAGGTTGATTGACAATGTTAAATTAGTGTCAAGGGGATTAGCGGGGTAAATATGTAGGGTTACTGGGATAGAGGCTGGATGAGATCATTGTTGGTGCAGGGCTCGATGGGCCAAATGGCCTCCTTCTGCACTGTAGGGATTCCATGAACATAATAAGAACATAAGAAATAGGAGCAGGATTGAGGAAGAGGATTCCGCATTCGAACTTGTCTCTTGGTAAATGTTTATTTTCCCCTAATTCCCCTCTGTAATTAACAGGGATTTGGTATTACCCAGAAATGGTCAGAAGCAGATTAATATTGTGTTTTCTTGCAAAAAATAGGTGAAATTGCAATATAACCAAAATGAAGCATTTATAAGGCCCTGACTCTACCTCCTTCTGTATCCACATTCCTTAAAAGAAGTTATTCCCTCAATTCACTTTACAACCGTTCTTTCAAAATGTCAACCATTGAGCCACTCTCTCTGTTCATCACATCACCTCTGGAGCCACTGGTTTACTCAGCTGTGGCTTTATCTCTGCCCTTGATCTTCCAGTCCCCATTAAGACTCATTACCCACTCTTGACTGTTTCCCTCTTAAATCATAGGAAGGTAGACTTTGAAGATTATTTATTAGTGTCACAAGTAGGCTTACATTAACACTGCAATGAAGTTATTGTGAAAATCCCTTAGTCGCCACAATCCGGCGCCTGTTCAGGTACACTGAGGGAGAACTTAGCATGGCCAATGCACCCAACCGGCATGTCTTTCAGACTGTGGGAGGAACCCAGTGCACCCGGAGGAAATCTAAGCAGACACGGGGAGAATGTGCAGACTCTGCACAGACAGTGACCCAAGCTGGGAATCGAACCCAGGTCCCTGTGCCACCGAACAAGCAATAGGATCTTGGAAGTATATTGAGGGTTACTAGCTAGCCATCCACTGTCAAATCTGGATTTAAGTAGTTTCAGCTTAGAGGGGCAGTAGCGCATTTAGAAAATCAGAATACAATTTGGTAGGGTCAGCACCCCTTTGTGAAAGGGAAATTGGGTGGGATTTTATGGCTCGCTCATCCCGTAACCGTAAAATCCTGCCCTCGGTCAATGGACCTTCCGTGCCGTGCCTACTCCAATTCCCGTGATGGGCCAGGCGATAAAATTCCAGCCATTATGTCTGACAAATTTGTTTGAGTTCTTTGAGGTTGATGTGGTGTATTTGGATTTCCAAAAAGTATTCAATAGGATGTCACACAAAAGACGGCAACAAAAGATAATGGCTGGAATTCTCTAATCTGCTACCGCCAGCGAGGATGGTGAACTTGGCACTCAGCCAAATCCCTGTTCACTGCAGTGCGACCAGAGAATAGTAGACCAAACTGAAGTAAGTGCAGGCAAATAGCAGCTTCACCTCGAAGGAGTGTTTGTGGCCTTGGACTGTGAGGGAAGAGGAGGCAAGCAGGTGTTACATTTCTTGCATATTCATGGGAATGAGCCATGGGAAGGCAGCGGGGTTCTGGGGATGATTGAGGAATAGAGCAGGATGTCACCGGGACCTTTGGAATGCTGGAAGCCAGAGAGCAGGGAACGAGGTGCTTTACTGGCAGTGGCCAGTTCAGAGGTTCCTGTTGGGATTGTTGCTAAATTGTGGTAGGAGCAACACACACTAAAGCTGCTGGTCCAATCACAGGGCCAGCATCCCAGCAGCCTCGGTAATGGAACTGCGAACGGTGGCCATTTGCTGAGGCTGTGGCTCTGGAATAAAGATGCTTCAATGGTGCCCTTGAAGAACTGATAGGTATTTTTCCAGCAGTTTGGCCCAGAAAGACAAAGCCCCAGCGATTGAGAGGGACGTTGGGATGTAGAGGTGGTGTTGTTGCTGCTACAGTAGCCATTTATGCTGGGGACGCTTCCATAGGCCATGGGGTGTCTACCATGAAGGACCCTCTGTTCTGCCTGTGTATGAGTCATAAAGTCATAGAGGTTTACAGCGTGGAAACAGGCCCTTCGGCCCAACTTGTCCATGCTGCCCTTTTATGTTTAAAACTCCTAAACAAATCCCAATTGCCCACATTTGGCCCATATTCCTCTATATCCATCATACCCATGTAACTATCTAAAAGCTTTTTAAAAGACAAAATTGTACCTGCCCCTACTACTACCTCTGGCAGCTTGTTCCAGACTCTCACCAGCCTCTGTGTGAAAAATTGCCCCTCTGGACACTTTTGTATCTCTCCCCTCTCACTGTAAACCTATGCCCTTTAGTTTTAGACTCCCCTACCTTTGGGAAAAGATATTGACTATCTAGCTGATCTCTGCCCCTCATTATTTTATAGACTTCTATAAGAGCACACCACAGTCTCCTACACTCCAGAGAAAAAAGTCCCAGTCTATTCAGCCTCTCCTTATAATTCAATCCATCAAGTCCCGGCAGCATCCTGGTAAATCTTTACTGCACTCTTTCTAGTTTAATAATATCTTCCTATAATAAGATGACCAGAATTACACACAGTATTCCAAGTGTGGCCTTACCAATGTCTTGTACAACTTCAACAAGGTGTCCTAACTCCTGTGTTCAATGTTCTGACCGATGAAACCAAGCATACCGAACGTCTTTACCACTCTGTCCACCTGTGACTCCACTTCCATGGACTATGGACGTGTACTCCTAGATCTGTTTGTTCTCCCTAATGCCCTACCATTAACTGAGTAAGTCCTGTCCTGGTTCAATCTACCAAAATGCATCACCTCGCATATCTCTAAATTAAACTCCATCTGACATTCATTGGTCCACTGGCCCAATTGATCAAGGTCCCATTGCAATTGGAGATAATTTCACTGTCCATTATGCCACCAATCTTGGTGTCATCTGCAAATTTACTAACCATGCCTCCTATATTCTCATCCAAATCATTAATATAAATGACAAATAACAGTGGACCCAACACTGATCCCTAAGGCACATCGCTGGTCACAGGCTTCCAGTTTGAAAAACAACCCTATAACTACTCTCTGTCTTCTGTCAAGGAGCCAATTTTGTATCCATTTAGATACCTCAACCTGGATCCCATGGGATTTGACCTTATGCAACAACCTACCATGCGGTACCTTGTCAAAGGCCTTGCTAAAGTCCATGTAGACAACATTAACTGCACTGCCCTCCCTTTCAAAAAAACTCAGTCAAATTTGTGAGACATGATTTTCCACTCATAAAGCCATACTGACTGTCCCTAAACAGTCCTTGAATCTTTGACTGCCTGTAGATCCTGTCTCTCAAAATACCTTCCAACAATTTACCCACCACAGATGTGAGGCTCACTGGCCTGTGGTTTCCAGGCTTTTCCCTGCAGCCCTTTTCAAACAAAGGCACAACATTTGCCACTCTCCAATCTTCAGGCACCTCACCCATGACTATCGATGATTCAAATATCTCAGCTAGGGGACCCACAATTTCCTCCCTAGCTCCTCACAATGTCCTGGGATACACTTCATCACGTCTTGGGGATTTATGTACCTTAATGCGCTTTAAGACTTCCAGCACCTCCTTCTTTGTAATATGTACACTGCTCAAGACATCGCTATTTATTTACCCAAGTTCCCTAACATCCTTGTGTTCCTCAGCAGTAAATATTGATGAGAAATATTCAGTTAGGAGCTTACCCATCTCCTGTGGATCTGCATATTGATAACCTTGTTGGTCCTTAAGAGGCCCTACTCTCTCTCTCATTACTCTTTTGCCCTTTATGTATTTGTGGAAGTCTTTGGATTCTTCTTTGCCTTATCTGCCAAAACAATCTCATGTCCTCTTTTTGCCCTCCTGATTTCTCTCTCAACTCTATCCTACACCCCCTATCCTCTTCAAGGGATTCACTTGATCCCAGCTGCCTATACTTGTCATGTGTCTTTTTCTTCTTCTTGACCAGGGCCTCAATATCCCGAGTCATCCAGGGTTCCCTACTGCTGCCAGCCTTGCCCTTCACTCTAAGAGGAACGTGTTCACCCTGAACCCTGGTTAACATACTTCTAAAAGCCTGCCACTTACCAGACATCCCTTTGCCTTCCCACAGATTCCTCCAGTTAACTTTTGAAAGTTCCTGCCTGATACCATCAAAATTGCCCTTGCCCCAATTTAGAATTTTGGGCCAGACCTATCATTCTCCATAGCGATCTTAAAACTAATAGAATTATGGTCACTGGTCCCAAAGTGATCCCTCGCTAACACTTCTGTCACGTACCCTTCCTTATTTCCCAAGAGGAGGTCAAGTTTTGCCTCTCTCTAGTCGGGCAATCCACATATTGAATGAGAAATTCCTCCTGAATACACTCAACAAATTTCTCTCCATCCAACAGTCTATTACTATGGCTGTCCCAGCCAATGTTGGGAAAGTTAAAATCTCTGACTATTACCACCTTATTTTTCTTGGAACTATCTGTAGTCTCCTTACATATTTGCTCTTCAATTTCCTGCCGACTATTTGGGGGCCTATAGTACAACCCTATCAAAGTGATTTCCCCCTTCTTATTTCTCATGGTTTGTTTTGCTTCATTTACTCAAAGACTTCATTTTAAGATATTTCTGCCAATGCAATTACATTTAAATGCTAAGCTTCGAAAGCATAACTTGACCACATTTTAAGACTCAGAAGGCATGCTAGGTTAGCTGGGAAAATTGGCTGCATTTTTGGAAGTACAATGCAAGCAAAAGCAGGCTTTTCATAACCAAAACTAGTTTTGATAATAACCACAGCTGCAAGTTCTAATAGCAAGCTGCAAAATCTGTTTTTGCAGGCAGAGACAGCCTGCAAAGGACACTCACAACAGCGAGGTAAGAATTAACATATGGTTTGGAACTATGTGTTCCGAGTTAGGCAGTCTATTTTTGAGGCCAGTTCAGTCTGTTTAGGGTGCTTTTTTGATCAGTACAGGACTGGCAGAAGCCAATATCTCTTTTTCTCTCTCTCTCCAGTTTTTCTCTTTCTGTTCACTTTCTGTAATAATTTAATATTAAGCTCTGTTCAATAAAAGAAATTTGTTGTATCAGTGCTGTCTCCGTCTATTCTAAGGAATGAATGGACACTACCCTCTCCCGTGAACGTGCTGCAAAGGTGTTAAGGTTTACCTGGTGGTCTGTCCACATGGGGGTGTCTCTTATAAAGCATCTTCCAAACCCCTGACCTTCACCACCTGGAAGGACATGGGCAGCAGACACATGGGAACGCCACCACTCAGACATTCCCCTCCAAGTCACTCACCATCCTGACTTGGAAATATATTGCTGCTCCTTCACTGTCACTGGGTCAAAATTCTAGAATTCTCAATCTAAAAACACTGTGGGTGTACCTACACCAGTGGACTACAGCGGTTCAAGAAGGCAACTCACCACCACCACATTCTCAAGGGCAATTAGAGATGGGCAAGAAATGATGGCAAGGCCAATGATGCCCACATCCCCATAAAGGCATTGTTAAAAACTTCTTACTTTGAGACGAGATTGCGGCCACTGAGTCATGGCAGATGCAGCGAAGATCCATCTCTGAGGTACCTTAACAAAATGCTTTCATCCATATTACCCCAGTCCAACTGTTCCATTTCCTGTAACGGCTATCAGCGTGAATGACAATTTAATGGCCAATTGCAGACAGTTTTACAGCTGTATACTTTGGCACACTAGGCTGACACTGGAATGATTCACTGAAATGTGTGGTTAGAATTTTTATAAGCACGCTTTTGTAACAATTTCTAACTTGTTGCTTTTAAAGGCAGGGATTTGCGATGAAGGAGATTTTGGAAATGTTACAATGGAGTTTAATAGTTGATGAATCAGCAGATGTTGAAGAGTTAATAAAACTTGTCCTTCAATTAGCTTATTTGGGCCTTGAGAAAATAAGATCCTGCTTATAAAAGGTTTTGTTTTCTAAATTTATTCTTGAATGTTCTCTACCTGTTGAGTCCCCCTGAGGTTAACAAAGAGAACTGCTGTCACAGATTTTACTGCTGTTGTCTTAGGGCTTTTCTTTATCGCAGGTGTGACAAGACATTGTGTGAGATCTAATGTCACTGCATGGGTAGCTGGCACTCTCTCTCTACCTGCATGTTTCCTGATGTGTACCTTTCTTTGTTTGGATTTGAACTGAATTTGCTCCTTTTGCAGGATAAAACCACTGCGACGGCTGCTTATTTGTCACAGGACACTGCATCTCAGCTCATTGGGTAGCTTTTGAAGAGTAACATGTTGTTGCATACACTCGTCTTGTTTTACCTCCCATTTTCTCAGTCATCACAGAATCCCTCTGGTGCAAAAGGAGGCCATTCGGCCCATCGAGTCTGCACCGACCGCAATCCCGCCCAGGCCCTATTCCCGTAACTCCACATATTTACCCTGCTAATCTCCCTGACACTAGGATCAATTTATCACGGCCTATCAACCTAACATGCACATCTTTGGAGTGTGGGAGGAAATCGGAGCACCTGGACGAAACCCATGCAGACACTGGGAGAATGTGCAAACTCCACGCAGACAGTGAGCTGAGGCCAGAATTGAACCTAGATCCCTAGCGCTGAGAGGTAGCAGTTGCTAACCACCATGCCACCCTTGTCAATCTAGTCCAGACTGAAGGAAGTAACTTGTGTGTTGTCGATGACTGCAAGGCCCCAGGTGAGTTTTAAGCATCCAAAGATGTCTAGGTCAGATGGATTAGTCATGGGAAATGTGTGGGGTTACGGGGATAGGGCAGGGGAGAGCTACTGGGTAAGGAACTCTATCGGACAGTCGGCGCAGACTCGATGGCCTGAATGGCCTCTTCTACACTGTAGGGAATCTATGAGTTGAGTTGAGGGATTCTGAGTCAAACGGGAACTCTCAATCTATTTTTCCACGTAATATTTAACCAGCAGTTGACAATGCCCTTCGCAAGGGAAGTGGGGGATCGGCAACAACTGCTGGCCGTGCCTGTGTACCCACACCTTAGGAATGAATTTTTCAAATAATGCTTGCCCACGTGTATGGGTGCCTTTACTCAATGGAGTGCTCTTGCTCCCTCCAAACACTGGAATGAGATTATTTATATGAGGCATCCTCACTCTCGTCTGATGATCAAATCCGAATACCCATCTTGTGTGACCAGTGTAACACAGTACTGAAGGTTTTTGTCCCTTGTCAATCTAGGTGTTGAACTCATGCCAAGTAGCTTATTGTTATGTCACAGGTGGGGTTCGAACACTGATGTAATGTTACTCTTTATACAGACCTCATCCATCGTCTTAATGGATTCAACAAAGGTGCCTCTGCTGCCTATTCATTATCATGATTACAGCCTGCAGCCAGTTCTAAGTGCCTTGTTGAGCAGGAGCTGCATGCCTGAGTGGGAGTCATAATATCATAAGGGCCAAACACCAGTTAAAGCTAGCCTGCCCCTTGTAATGCCAGTCTGCACCTCGTAAAGAGGAGGTGCATTTTAACCAGAGTAGGTGCTGGAAGTCATTCTAAAACTGAATTGGACCTGGGAAACGCACAAACATAAAGTCTAAAGTTGTATCATGTCGGCTTACATTAATACTGCAATGAAAATCTCCTAGTCACCACATTCCGGTGCCTGTTCGGGTACACTGAGGGAGAATTTAGCATGGCCAATACACCTAACCAGCATACCTTTTCGGACTGGGGAGGAAACCGGAGCACCTGGAGGAAACCCATGCAGACACAGGGAGACTCTGCACAGACCCAAGCTGGGAATTGAACCTGGCGCTATGAGGCAGCTGTGCTAACCACTGTGCTACTGTGCATCACATGGCATAACGTAGGAGACAGTAGGCTGGAAGATGTTCTCGTGCAGTTCAGGAGTCACTGAAGAGGAGAGATAGCCTCTATTCGGAGAAGGCCAGGAGGCCTCAGACAAACTTGGTGAAGGCTCAGGGAGCAGATAGCCACAGAGAAAGCTGCCAGGAGTTTAACCCTGAGGATCTGGAGGCAGCGCTGCAAGACATTCATTGACCTAACACAAGTGGTTAAGGTCAGTGAATGCATTTTCAAATCCTACGAACTGCCTCAGACACTGCTCAATGCATCACATCGTCATAAACAAAGAACAAAGAACAAAGAACAACCCAGCACGGGAAACAAGCCCTTCGGGCCAATGAGCCTGCACCGCCGCATCACCCTACACCTAGTCTACCCTGCGTGTCTACGAATGGAACCCCTAACTTAGGGGTTAGATTCAGGGGAGAATAGTGTCATCATTCATCTGCACACAATCTTTATTTACCAGGACTCATACCGTACACTCATATAGCTTCTTCTGAACTTCACTCACTCAACAATCCTGCAAACCTCACACCCACAAATTTACAGTTTGCACACCCTCATCTGCACACTTATTCTCCCATGTTAGTGATATCACTGACACAATTGCTTCACTCTTGTGGGAGAGGTGATGCATGAACAGAATGCAATTTTGCTGAAAATCAAATAAAGAAAGAACCTGTTTTACACAATTTCAGTTTGTCTCAAAGTACTTAGAATCCCTGCAATGCAGAAAGAGGTTATTCAGCCCATTGAGTCTGCACCAATTTCCCACCCAGGCCCTACTCCCATAACCCCACATATTTACCTTGTTAATCCTCAAGTTGCTAAATACGCAACCTAACGCACATCTTTAGACTATGGGAGGAAACAAGAGCAGCTGGAGGAAACCCACGCAGATTTAGGGAGAACGAACAATTCCACACAGACAATGACCTGTGATTGGGATTGAACCTAGGTCTCTGGCACTGTGAGGCAGCAGTGCTAACCACTGTGCCACCGTGTCACCAGTGACAGTCAATGAAGCACTTTTGCTGTGTTGCAATACAATGTGTCATAGAGTTCCAAGGGGGCATTATCAAACAAAATCTGTTACTGCCATCTAAGGAGACATTAAGACAGGATAACTAAAACTTTGGATGGGAAGTGTGCTTGAGCAGTTCCTGAATGGCGTAGACATGAAAATTTGGAAACATTTAAGGAGAGAATTCTAGAGCATGGGGGCAACATGGTGACACAGTGGTTATCACTGCTGCCTCACAGCGCCAGGAACCTGGGTTCAATTCCCGGCTTGGGTCACTGTCTGTGTGGAGTCTGCATGTTCTCCCTGCGTCTGCATGAGTTTTCTCCGGTTTCCTCCCACAGTCCGAAAGATGTGCTGGCTGGGTGAATAGGTCGTGCTAAATTCTCCCTCGGTGTACCTGAACAGGCACCAGAGTGTGGCGACTAGGGGATTTTTACAGTAACGTCATTGGAATGTTAATGTAAGCCTACTCGTGACACTAATAAATAAATAAAAATAAACTGCCGATAAAACCTGACTACAATTAGGACAAAGAACACAAAACCACCCATAGACTGGTGCTAATGGGTATTGCATTGGATCTCTCATTCAGTAAGATCACCACAATCTGCTGTGGTGAAGGGTCATCCAGACTCTAAACGGTGGCTCTATTCTCTCTCCACAGATGCTGTCAGATTTGCTGAGATTTCTGTTTCATTTTCTGTTTTTGTCACAACAATGCATTTTATTTCAGTGGGCAATTTCCTTCTGGCACAGTAGAGGGCTGCTACTTTGAGATAGAGTTTAAGGCTGAATACCAAAATCACTCAGCACTTAGCTCAGGTCATAGCCTCTCAGAGACTGGTCAATATTGACCCTTGGGCAAAAGTGTTGGCGGCTGTTCCATATGTCGCTTCTCCCACAAGCCTTGTTTTGATGTCTGCCACTCTCCTCCCTCCAAAATAGATTCATTAGTGCTTTAATTTTGCTGGTTCACTTAGGGACTTGGTTTGTTATATGAGCTTCCAACAGCACTTAATTGCCCAGCTTGGTGCTCCATGGCGGCACGGCGGCACAGTGGTTAGTACTGCTGTCTCACAGCGGTAGGGACCCAGGTTCAATTCCTGGATTGGGTCACTGTCTGTGCAGAAGCTGCACGTTCTCCCCGTGTCCGCATGGGTTTCCTCCGGTGCTCTGGTTTCCTCCTATAGTCCGAAAAACGTGCTGGTTAGGCGCATTGGCCGTGCTAAATTCCCCCTTGTTGTATCTGAACAAACACCGGAGAATGGCGACCAGGGGATTTTCACAGTAACTTCATTGCAGAGTTAATATAAGCCTACTCGTGACACTGATAAATAAGCTTAAACTTAACATTGTGACAGTGACCACACATTGAAGGCACCGGACTGGCGGTAAAGTGTTTCGAGAAGTCTGTTGGTCGCACCAAGTGCTACAGAAAAACAAGAATTCCTTTTCCTTTTCTTAGGAAAACCCGAAACTACCAGGCATGTTGTAGCGGAAACAGATCGGAATTGGGCTGATTCAGATTCAAGACCACTTTGGCCCTGCCTGTTACACTGTTTAATAAACATCGTCTGCCCCTTATCATTGCAATCAGAATTATGTGAGAGAGTGCATTGGCAAAACACCATTTTTATGACATTTGGACATTTTTTTTTAACAACTCATTATTCCTCTCCGCTGTCGAAGAATTTATGTTTGCAAGTGATGATTAATTTTGATTCAATCATGTCAAGAATGAAAGCTAATGTGAGAGGGTGATGACAGTGCTTGAGTAAGGACTGGCAAGGATAAGAATTCCTTGGGGCAACAATTTAATGCCTAAGTCAAGGGAACCTGTCAAAGATTTCTATCTTAAATTATAAGACGGAGCGCTAGGCTGAATGAATGCCAATAAAAAAAAATACATATTAAAATCAGAGCTCTGCATGCATAGTTGGAATTAGTTTAAATCTGAGCGTATTGTAGGATCTTCATTAAGCAATCTCCTGCCATAAAACCGATATTAATTGCCACGGTGCGCTTTAATTCCATTGTCAGGTACCTTGAACAACACGAGGCACTTTTAATATTGAATATCATTTGAGAAAGGTCTCACTGAAAATGAATGAATGCATTGATCTAAAAAAGTGGCGTTGCAACACAGCAACAGAAGTGAAGCATTTTAGGTATGTTTTGTAGAATGTGCTAGTAATCAATTCTCATGAAACACAGCAAAAAGAAAAGAGGCTTCATGATTTTATTACAAGAACAGAAAATGCTGGAAAACCCCAGCAGGTGTGACCGCGAAGTTTTAAAGTTTATTCATTTGCCACATTCATTAATACTGCATTGACATTACTGTGAAAATCTCCTAATTGCCACAGTCCAGCATCTGCTTGGGCACACTGAGGGAGAATTTAGCATGGTCAAAGCACCTAACCTGCTCATCTTTGGACTGTGGAAGGAAACCAGAGAAAACCCATGCAGAATGTGCAAACTTCACATAGACAGTGCCCCAATTGAACCCAGGTCCCTGGTGCTGTGAGGCAGCACTGCTAATCATTGTGCCACCATGCCACCCCTTCTTTGACAGCATCTGTGAGGAAAGAACAGAGCCAATATTTCGGGTCTAGATGAAAAAAGAAAGGGTGGCATGGACAAGTTGGGTCAAAGGGTCTGTTTCTATGCTGTAAACCTCTATGACTATGACTCTTTGTCAGAGCTCAGAAGGGACCAGGTGGGACATGCAAAGATTGGGAAATAATATAGAAGACATGACCCAGTTAAAAGGAATAAGATGGAACTGGAATATTTTCATACACTGAAGAATAAAACACAGAATGGGCTCCAAATCAATTGTTTTATTAATACTATACTACAGGATGATACTAAAGAATTTTTTTGCTGAAAATCAAATAAAGAAAGAAATTGTTTTTATATAGCATCTTATACAATTTCAGATTGTCTCAAAGCACTTCACAATCACAGTCGAGAACTTCAGTTTTCTAGATGCCCAGATCACCAACAACCTGTCCAGGTCCCTTCATGCTGATGCTATAGTTAAGAAAGCTCCATCAACATCTCCACTTTCTCAGGAGGTTAAGGAAATTTGGCCTGTCATGATGACTTTCACCAATTTTTACAGATGTACCTTTCCGAATGTGTGACAGCTTGGTATGGCTCCTGCTTTGACTAAGACCGTAAGAAATTACAAAGGTTTGTGAACGTAGCCCAGTCCATCAAGCAAACCAATCTGCTATCCATTGACTCCGTCTACACTTCCCATTGCCCCAGGGAAGCAGCCATCATAGTCAAGGACCCACACACCCTGAACATACTCTCTTCCACCTTCTTCTGTTGGGAAAATGATGCAAAAGTCTGAGATCACATACCAACCGACCCAAGAACAACTTCTTCTCTGCTGCTGTCGGGCTTTAGAATGGATCTACTTTATATTACACTGATCTCCCTCTATACCCTAGCTATGACTGTAACACCATATTCTGCACCCTCTCCTTTCCTTCTCCCCTATGTATCCTATGAACGGTATGCTTTGCCTGTTATAACGCTGAAGAACCAATACTTTTCACTGTATCCCGATACAGGTGACAATATTAAATCAAATCAAATTAAGTCAAAGAAGCAGTTTTGAAGTTTGCCATTGTTGTAATACTGAAACATTAATGTAATGAAAATATATAAAGTGTTTAAAGCTGTTGGACATATTTCTGTCCTGTAAGTTCTGTCTAATATATCATTGTTATTACTCGTGGTCTTCAAGGTCTGGAAGCAACATAGCCTGCTATTCATTCAGCAGAATGAGGGGTGAATTAATTGAAATATTTAAGATCCTGAGGGAGTTTGACAGGGTGGATGCCAAAAGGATATTTCCCCTTCCTGGTGAGGCTAGATCTAGGTGACACAGTTTAAAAATACAGCGTCCCATTTAAGACAGGGAGTAGAGAAAATCTCCCTGTGGGTCGTGAGTCTTTGTGACTCACCTCCCTGGAAAGTGGTGGAGGTAGGGTCAGTGAATATTGTAAGACAGAATTAGATAGACAAGGGAATCAAAGGTTACCTATGTAGGGAATATGGAGTTGAGGCCATAATCAGATCAGCCATGATCTTATTGAATAGTTCAGTAGGCCCGAGGGGCTGAATGGCCTACCCCTGCCCCTAATTCATATGTGTGCATTCCCATGTGATAAGATGTGCTGTTAAGTATAACCTATCGCAGGAGCGAGGGCTGATATCTGGACTTTTGCTTGTGCTGCAGAATCTGGTCTGAAAGGATTGTCAGTGGGGAAAATACAGGGACTATCCCCATGATTTTGCATCCCTTAAAATTCATAAAATCCAGCCATGGTGTACTACTGACTTGTATGTCAATCCCTCACAGGCTTTGTGCACTGTGACAGCCACTGTTAGTGCACACAGGGTGGGTTTCTCTCAGTGTGGGGTTACTGTCAGGACAACATGTGGACTAGGCTTCCACGTGTCACGACCACCCAGCCTGCTTCGCCTGTGTCTGTTGCTTGAGGTCAGAATTCTCCCAGTGCCACCTGTGTCCTTTTATTAGGAGCTAGCCAGTTTTACCACTCAAAGAACAAAGAGCAGTACAGCACAGGAACAGGCCCTTCGGCCCTCCAAGCCTGCACCAATCACGTTGTTCTATCTAGACCAACCTCACCTGTTCATGTGTCTATCCAGATGTTGGTCCAGATCGATCTTAAATGTTGCTAACATATCTGTCTCAACCACCTCGCTTGGCAGTGCATTCCAGGCCCCCACCACCCTATGTGTAAGAAATTTCCCCCGCACATCTCTATTGAACCTTTCCCCCCTTACCTTGAACTTTTGCCCCCTTGTAATTGTCATTTCTGCCCTGGGAAAAATCTCCCAATCTATCCATACCCCTCATAATTTTATAAATTTCTATCAGGTTGCCCCTCAGCCTCCGTCTTTCCAGGGGGATCAATCCCAGTTTATTCAATCTCTCCACATAGCTAATACCCTCCATACCAGGCAACATCCTGGTAAACCTTTTCTGTGCTCCCTCCAAAGCCTCCATGTCCAGGAAGAGGAAAATGACAAGAGGAAGTCTCTTGAGCCAGGGAGCTCAATGATTTGCAGAATCTATCACTGGAATCCCTGCTGGGAGATACATGGGGACAGCATGGGAGGGTGTTTGAAAACAAGACACTTCAATCCTCTCTATCATTTCATCAAAGAACTCAGTCACGCTTTCTGGCACAATTTACCTCTAACAGATGGGTGTTTTTCTCAAGTGGAAAATAATTTTCATAGAATCATAGAATCCCTGCAATACAGAGAGAGGCTATTCGGCCCATCGAGTCTGTACCAACTACAGTCCCACCCAGGATCTACCCCCATATCCCTACATATTTACCCACTAATCCCTCTAACCTACGCATCTCAAGGCACTAAGGGCACTAATTTTGTCATGATTATAGTCTGACTCGATCCACCTTGTCCAAGTGTCGATTGGGCCTGTTGGATTAAAGTCCTTCTCTGGCAGCTACAAAGATGAAGTCCAGTCCATTACTCAAACCAGCCTCCCACCCATTGACTCTGTCTACATTTCCCGCTGCCTCAGAAAAGCAGCCAGCATAATTAAGGACCCCATGCACCCCGGACACATCTTTGTCTGTTGGGAAATAGATACAAAAGTCTGAGGTCACGTACCAAACCGACTTAAGAACAGCTTCTTCTCTGCTGCCATCAGACCTTCCTCGCATTAAGTTAATCTTTCTCTACACCCTAGCTATGACTGTAACACTACATTCTGCACTCTCTCCTTTCCTTCTCTATGAATGGTATGCTTTGTCTGTGTAGTGCGCAGGAAACAATACTTTTCGCTGTATACCAATAAATGTGACAACAATAAATCAAATCAAATCAAAAGTGTGGACCATGAAACAGGACAGAATAATCCAGACAGGGGCATATTGGAGGTTGACCCTCCAGTGACCAGAGACATCTGAATCAACCCGTGAAAATATAATTATATTCTCGCAGTTATCCTGTTACACAGATAGCCTCATTATATCTTGTCAGTTTGGCAGACCCTGACCTCAATCAGTGGGGCTCTGAGTCATTGCTATTCAATGTAGCCTTTGTCCCTGAGCAGCCAATTGGCCATTGGCCTGGGGCAGTGTATGATGCTGGGTTTCTTGATTGTCTAAAGATGAATGCCTCGTGACAGCTCCCTAGGTATCAGGGATTTAAATGTGTGATGATGTGCCTGGCATCACATATGAGGTGTAGGTTAAGGGAGTGAAACCCTTTTGCTCTCATTGGATTCTGCGTGTACAGCGTACACCCTGTTCAACAGTTCCCTGGACCAGGAGGGAATGCTGCCATTTGGTAAAAGTGGGTCACCCTTTCCTGCCTGCGGGCTACATGCAATGGGGAGGAAGTGAATCGAGGACATGGAGACATCGGAAAAAAGTGCAAAAAAGATTTGCAAAGATGACAGCACAACGGAGAAGGTAAGATTGAATGGGTTTCCTCTCGAAGGGAGAAGACTGCGATGATGTTCCTTCAAATTATAAAGAACTTTGGTTGGGGAGATGTCGATGGGGAGGCAATGGCCTAATGGTATTCTCGCTAATATTAATATATCAATCCAGAAACTCAGCTAATGTTCTGAGGACCCAGGTTCAAATCCTACTGTGGCAGGTGGTGGAATTTTAATTCAATAAAAAAAATCTGGAATTAAGAATCTACTGATGAGCATTGAGCCATTGTCGGAAAAACCCGTTTGGTTCACCAATATAATTCAGGGAAGGAAATCTGCCATCCTTACCAGGTCTGGCCTACATGTGACTCCAGAGCCACAGCAATGTGGTTGACTCTCAACTGCCCTCTGGTAATTAGGAATGTAATTCTCAAAACAATGGCTGGATTTTCCTTCGCAGACACAGGGAGAACATGCAAACTCCACACGGACAGTGACCCGTGGCTGGAACTGGATCTGGGTCCCTGGTGCTGTGAGACAGCAGTTGCTAGCCACTGTGCCACCTGTACTTCAGAAGTTTTCAGTGATGAAGTTCAACAACAAATAGTTCAAGGAAGCAGTTGAAAGAAATTGATAAAATTCAATGGCCCCGGATTGTAAGGTTCCTCCGGCCTGGTGGGATATTACAGTCCCAACAGACTGAAATGGAGATTTAAATAGCTCACCACACCACTAATGGGGGGGAGACATACTATGGTAGGGATATAAAGTCCTGGTCTAAAGAGTATTTTCAGTTTTCTAACAAACTGCACCTTTATAGCATAGTAGGGAGCTTGAGCTGACACAAGTTCGGAAAGCACAGAAAGGGTTAACCAGGTATTCTGACTGTAATATCCAAACTCACTGCAGGTAGACACATGACAAATTACAAATAACTACCTCCCAGACTGCACTGGGCAGTCACACCCCAGGTGATACCCTTCGGAGATTACAGAAACAATAAAGAATCAATACTACTTATCATGACCCCACAATGTCTTGAGACAAAGCATAGGGGAGTCTAAAACTAGGTTTAAGGTGAGAGGGGAGAATTACAAAGGTGTCAGGATGGGAATTTCTTCACACAGAGGGTGGTGAGTGTCTGGAACAAGCTGCCAGAGGTAGTAGTAGAGGCGGATACGATGTCTTTTAAAAAGCATTTAGATAGTTACATGGGTATGATGGGTATGGAGGGATATGGGCCAAATGCAGGCAATTGGGACTAGCTTAGGGGTTTTAAAAACAAGAGGTGCCATGGACAAGTTGGGCCGAAGGGCCTGTTTCCATGCTGTAAACCTTTATGACTCTATGATTCTATACTCTATAGTGTCCATTGTGCCTTCAGAAACTAATCAGGTATCGGGGAGATGGTGACAATTGACATAAATGGTCGAAATTTGCATGCTAGGAGGTACCTGCAGTGCTTTGATATTATAACATGGTTAGACTGGATATGTACAAAAGGATGATTAAAGATAAAAGCACACAGGATAATGGAGCAGCACAATGTGATCAAAACAGAACTTTAACAGTATAAAGTAAGAAGATGATGACCTAATCGAAATCTTGCAAGTAACACATTGTAATGCAAAAGAATGTGTGAGAGTTCCTGATTAGCAGAGTAGCTCGGAAGCAAGCTGGGATTACAGCTCCTCTCATGTATGTTGAGTAAAGCCATTTTTATTCAAGCTTTATACTGTCTCATGGACTGTTTGTTCAGTCCCTGCAACATATAGTGAGTGACCTTGAGATTAGGGGGAGAGCAATTTGGTGTTGTGGAGGGAAATTCAATGTTGCCCATCAAGTACTTCTATATTTCGCTCTTGAAGCTGCCAGGATGGTTGTCAACAGTCGCTGCAATGGGACTGAGAGGATAACAGCGGCATTGTGATACGGCATGGAGGCACAGTGGTTAGCACTGCTGCCTTACAGCGCCACAGACCCGGGTTCAATTCCCTGCTTGACTCACTGTCTGTGCAGAGTCTTCATGTTCTCCCTGTCTGCGTGGGTTTCCTCTGGATGCTCCGGTTTCCTCCCCAGGCCTGAAAACCATGCTGGTTACATGTATTGGCCGTACTAAATTCTCCATCAATGTACCCGAACAGACATCAGAGTGTGGCGACTAGGGGATTTTCACAGTAACTTCATTGCAGTGTTAATGTAAGCCTACTTGTGACACTAATAAATAAACTTTAATCAGAAAACCCTCAAGGCTCAGATTGGACTCACAGTTATATCTTCCTCACTTTTCAACCCCAATTTACATATTACTCATAGCTGAGTATATTCAAGGTGTGGAGATGCTGGCGTTAGACTGGGGTAAACACAGTAAGAAGTCTGATAACACCAGATTTAAGTCCAACCTGGTGTTAAGTCAAAAATAAATCGGTTGGACTTAAACCTGGTGTTGTCAGACCTCTTACTATATTCAAGGCAACACTCTCTCTCCCCTAATTTAGTGAACGCGTTTTTCGGGGTGGATGAGGAGATATAGAAGTCAAAAGTGCAACCTCCTCTATCAAATGGGGAGGTGATGGCCTGGTGGTATTAGCATTAGACCAATAAACCAGTAACTCAACTAATGTCCTGGGGACTTGGGTTCGAATCCCTCAGGCTCCAGCGTTACCGATCCAGGTTCCTCTCAAATGAGTTGAACATTTCAGTCCCGATGACAGACTGAGGCAGCGAATTCTGGATGCCCGCCACCCTCTGCTGGTGGTGCCATATCCCCTCTAGTCTTTTACCAATCACCTTAAAACTAAGCCCCCTGGTAATTGACCCCTCAGCTGGTGGGAACAGGTATTTTCTGTCTACTGTGCTGCAGCACGGTAGCACAGTGGTTAGCACTGCTGCCTCACAGCGCCACAGACCCGGGTTCGAATCCCGGCTTGGGTCACTGTCTATGCAGAGTCTGTGTGTTCTCCCCACGTCGTAGAATCATAGAATCCCACAGTGCAGAAGGAGGCCATTTGGCCCATCGAGTCTGCGCCAACCACAATCCCACTCAGGTCCTATCCCCATAACCCCATGCATTTACCCTAGCTAATCCCCCTGACACCAAGGGGCAATATAGCAAGGCCAATCCACCTAAGCTGAACATCTTTGGATGGTGGGAGGAAAGTGGAGCACCTGAAGGAAACCCAAGCAGACATGGGGACAATGTGCAAACTCCACACAGACAGTGACCCAAAGCGAATGGAACCTGGGTCACTGGCCTGCGAGGCAGCAGTGCTAACCACTGTGCCACCGTGCCGCCCCGTATCCGCATGGGTTTCCTCCCACAGTCCAAAAGATATTCTGGTTAGATGCATTGGCCGTGCTGAATTCTCCCTCAGTCTAACCAAACAAGCGCTGGAATTTGGTGACAAGGGGATTTTCACATTAACTTTATTTATTTATTCGTCACAAGTAAGGCTTAGATTAACAGTGCAATGAAGATTAACAGTGCAATGACGTTACTGTGAAACTCCCCTAGTAACTTAATTGCAGTGTTAATGTAAGCCCTACTTGTGACACTGATAAGTAAACTTCAATTCTGTATATCTCAGTGCGCCTGTTAGATCAGGTCTGCTTTTACCATCTTTGCAAGTAGCACATTCCAGATGATGGGATCTCACCATGTACGGTGGCGCATTGGTATTATTCATGAACACGACACATGCGCTCTCCAGAAATAATTTGAAAGAAATTGTGGCCTATCAATTTCAGTAAACAAACAGCTGATTTGAATAAGAGAAGCTTCTGGCAGTAGGTAAAAAATGTTACACTCCTTAAAACTGCAGGTGATATCCCTGTAATTTTTTTTTGCCTTTGCTTAGGAACCATTATCAAAATATTATATTAGCTGTCACCATTCCGCTTATTGGCAATTACCAGGACAAATGCTGCAAATTGTTCCTTCAAGCAAGTTAAAATTAATGAGATAGAGTGCATTTTTTTTTAATTTTAAACGTACCGATGCCACATAGGATTGTATCAAGCTCTATCCAGAGCTTGTAGTCCTGGTCACCTAACCTGACGAAGGTTACTGCCTTTGAAAGGACAGAGAAAGGATGGTTCTGGATGTTTTGGCATTTGATTCATAAGGAAAGGTTAAAGGATATTTTTGGGGGGAGAAGAGGCAACCCAAGAAGTTGCTTAATTGAAGATTTTATAATTCTGAAGTGAATTCTCTAAAGCTGATTCCAGCAAGTTGTCCTCTAAGGCAAAGGGATTAAAACGTATCACAGGACTGAAATAAATAAGGAAATGAGGCAAGGAATTTTTAACATTCTGATGCTAGACTTGTTGGGTAATGACTGTAAAATATCTTGAAAAGGACTGCGAGGTGAGCAGTGTAAGGTGGATGGGAGTTTTTTGAAAAGGGATTGTTGAATCTAAGGGTTTTTTCCTGATCTTTAAAACAGGGTGTTGCAGAGTGGGGGCCGTGACCCACACGTGGGTCGTGGGGATGTTGAAAATGGGTCACCATATATCCTGTTTTAAGAAAACACAGGATGCCCTGCGGTCCTCTTGAAAACATGGTAAGATACGTTCAAAACACGACAAATTGTTCTGTGATTCTTTTCAAAACACGGTGAGATGTGTTCAAAACATCATGAGATGTTCTGCAATCCTGTTTAAAACATGACGCGATGCTCTATGACCCTGTTCAAAGCCCTCTGGGGTTAGGGACTTATAGAATCGCTAATGTGCAAGAGGAGGCCATTTGGCCCATTGAGTCTGCACCAAGCACAATACCATCCAGGCCCTATCCCCATAATTACCCTGCTAATTCCCCTGACACTATGGGGTAATTTAGCACGGCCAATTAACCTTACCCACATGGAGTGTAGGATGAAACCAGAACACCTGGAGGAAACCCATGCAGACACAGGAGAATGTGCAAACTCCACGTAGACAATGACCTGAGGCTGGAACTGAACCCAGATCTCTGGCGCTATGAGACAGCAGTGCTAACCACTGTGCTACTGTTGCTTCTCCTTTTTCTTAGCACACTTTGACCACCTACACTCCAAGCAGCAATGGCCACTTCCACAGCAATTGTTGAAGGTGGCAGGACAGGTGGACAAGTTAGTCAAGAAAGACTACAGAATACTCCCCTTTACTGGGTAGGGTATTGAATACAAAATCAGGGACGTAATGATGGAACTGTATAAAATGCTGGAGTTTTGTGCATAGTTCTGGCCAATATATTACAGGAAGGACACACTGGAAAGGGCACAGAGGAGATCTACAAGAATGTTGCCGGGGCTTGAACATTACAGCTATGAGGAGAGATCGGATAGGCTGGGGTTGTTTTCTGCGTTTGCTTTCCTTTGTACCAGAGTGTTGTTTGTTGCTTCCCCTTGACTTTTAATTTGATCCTTTCTGGACCAGATATTGGGTTTCCATTGACAGCTCATTGTCCAATGAAACCATTACACTCGCTCCAGTATTTAGTTTAAAGTTGGTGATATGTCCATTGACACATGTATCTTCATTTCAGAATATCCGACTGGAGTCACTGTTGATTTTTTCAATGGGATGTGGGCTGACTGGGCCAGCATTTTTTTGCCCATTCCTAATTACCCTTGATAGAAGGTGATGGTGAGCTGCCTTCTTAAACCCCTGCAGTCCATGTTGCAGAAGACAATATGCTTAAAATCTCACCCGATAAATATTGTTTTCCTCTTCTTGTGGAAATTTCTTTAATTTCATTTGTGATGTTATACGTGAAGGCTTTTTATTCAAAATCTGTGAAATTTGAGGTTTTTACGAAAACACATCATCTTGTAGTGTTCAGTTCTTCGGCAGAGAAAGCATTCCGCACTGTTTGCGGGACACTATAACACAGTGGTTTGCAATACTGCCTCACAATGCTAGGGGCCTGGGTTCGATTCCTGGTTTGACTCATTGTCTGTGATTGCACATTCTCTCCGTGTCTGCATGGGCTTTCTCCGGTTTCCTTCCACAGTCCAAAGATGTGATGGTATGGTGCATTGGCCATGCTAAATTGACCGTAGTGTTAAGGGATTATCAGGGTCATGGGAATTGGGCCTGGGTGGGATCGTGGTCAGTGTAAACTCGATGGGCCGAAAGGCTTCCTTCTGCACTGTAGGGATTCTATGTATCTGTAGGTGTTTTTGTCCAAAGCACTGCCAAGGTGTTATGTACTTTCCTTTCCAATTGTGCCCCTTTTTCTGACACCTCTTTTACATTACTGGCCTTAGGGAAGTGTATGGTCACTGAAGCTCTCCTGAGCCAAGTTTTTCTTCACCTCTCTGTATTTTCCTGTTTTGCATTTGTCTCACCAACTATGTTGCTTTTACTAAAGTTGGGTCTTCTCTAGATTACAATAAGTCTGATTACAATTCATTGGTAATTACAATGTGGTCTCATATTAATTCTGTTTCTAGGTCTCTATACTCTCAACTTCAGTCAGACCGTAAAGAGCAGTTATTAAAGTATTGACGGATTCACTTGATTTTTGGGCCTTTTTGCTGTATTTGGCCCATCCCAGAATGCTGTTGCTCCCCAATTTAAATAGTCATTGATGGCTTTTAAAACATTTTCAGATGTATCAGGGGTCTCATTGATGCCCTGCCTTGTAATATCATCTCTTTCTGTTCCTATGGAGTAAAGTAATGTGTTGACCTATGCAACTTCAGACTTACTGTCCAACCCTAAAGCAGCTTAGAACCTCAAGAACCCTTTTCTCCAAAGTGCCCAGTTTTGATGTAATTTGGTCGTTCTAGGTGTCCAAGCCTCTCAGGTAGAATAAAGTTAGGATCCGTGGCCTTTCTAAACTATTAGGTAGTTTAACCAACGTGGTTAGCACTGCTGCCTCACAACGCCAGGGACCCAGATTCCACTCCAGCTTTGGGTGGAGTCTGCACGTTCTCCATGTACCTCCGTGGTTTCTTCTGGGTGCTCCAGTTTCCTCCCACAATCTGAAGGTGTGTGGGTTAGGTGGAATTGCCATGTGAAATTGTCCCTTAGTGTCCCAAAATGAGGAGGTTCAGGGGATTAGCCCTGGTGTGGAGTTCCGGGGGTTAGGGTGGGAGGAAGGTGGGCCTGGGTAAGATGCCCTTGTGGACAGTCAATGCATACTCGATGGGCCGAATGTCTGCCATCTGCACTGTAAGGGTTCCATGGTTTTAATTTGAAGCTAAGTTGAGGTGTCACAGTGGTTAGCACTGCTGCCTCACAGCACCAGGGCCCTGGGTTCGATTCCTGGCTTGGGTCACTCTCTGTGTGGAGTTGCATGTTCTCCGTGGGTTTCCTGTGGGTGCTCCAGTTCCCTCCCACAGCCCAAAGATGTGTGGGTTAGGTTGATTGGCCCTGCTAAATTGGCCCTACTTTTGGGAGGATTAGCAGGGTACATATATGGAGATAGGGTGGGATTATTGTCGGTGCAGGCTCGATGGGCTGAATGGCCTCCCTCTGTGCTGTAGGGATTCTATGATTCTATTCTGCGCACTTTAGCCCCTCGCGGAGACCTGTTGAGGTCACAGGGGAATCTTGTCAGCTAGATTTAATTTATATTTCTCGAATGCTGCAAAGCTATTTAGACCTTCTTTGTTTTAAGTTGTTTCAACAATCCCTTCCCTCCTTTCCCCTGGAGCATCAGGTATTTGCAGTTTTTCTTCTGTGCTGCCTTGGGGTCACCACATCCAAATTGGACCCAAACTGCAGGATTGTCTGTAATCTACCCTTGTTAGAAATTTGGTGTACAGGGTTAATATGCACAGCAGCTGCGATCTAGTTAAATGGCTGTTCAGGTTGAAGAGATTGAATGGCCTACTTGTTTTTATGTTGAATTGATTTGATTTATTATTGTCACATGTATTAACGTACAGGGAAAAGTTTGGTTTTTTGCTTGCTATACAGACAAAGCATACCATTCATGGAGAAGGCAAGGACAGAGTGCAGAATGTAGTGTTACAGTCATACTTAGGGTGTGGAGAAAGGTCAACTTAGTGCAAGGAAAGTCCATTCAACAGTCTGATGGCAGCAGAGTTGGTTCTTGACTCGATTGGTACGTGACCTCACACTTTTGTACCTTTTTCCTGATGGAAGAGAGCATGTCTGGCATGTGTGTGGGGTCCTTAATTATGCTGGCTGCTTTGCCGAGGCAGCGGAAAGTGTAGACAGAGTCAATGGATGGGAGGCTGGTTTGTGCGATGGACTGGGCTTCATTCATAACCCTTTGTAGTTTCTTGTGATCTTGAGCAGAGCAGGAGCCACACCAAGGTGTGATCAGTTGTGAACGAAAGCCTACGCTGAACCACATGGGGGAAATTAGGTCAGGTGAAAATGACGGGAATTGGAAATCTTGATCAGTCATATACGGAATGAACAATGGCACTAGCTGGGTGGCGGACGATGGATGATTGAGAAATGTTTTAAACCTCCACTAGTGACTCAGAAGTCACCAGTACTGCCATGTGGTGGTAGATCTGCCAATGTTTCACCATGCCCCAATCCAATTAGATTCACTGGAGGAGCCGAAGGGCACAGACACATTCGTATAACCTTGAGATTAAGGGTATATCCCTACAGATTAGGAGTATATCCTGATAAAATAGGATCCCTCTACTACAGGTACACCATAGAAAGCATTCTTTCTGGTTGTATCACAGCTCGGTATGGCTCCTGCTCTGTCCACGACCGCAAGGAACTACAAAGAGTCCTGAATGTAGCCCAATTCATCATACAAACTAGCCTCCCATCCACTGACTCTGCCTACACTTCCCACTGCCTTGGAAAAACAGCCAACATAATTAAGGATCCAATGCACCCCAGACATATTTTCTTCCATCTTGTTCCGTCAGGAAAAAACATAGGACATAGAACATAGAGCACTACAGCACAAACAGGCCCTTCGGCCCACAAGTTGCGCTGATCATATCCCTATTTACTAGGCCTACCTAAAACCCCCAGTCCCATTAAATCCCATGTACTCATCCAGAATCCCATGTACTCATCCAGATACAAGATACAAAAAGATACAAAAGTCTGAGGGCACGTACCAACTAACTCAAGAACAGCTTCTTCCCTCTGCCAGACTTTTGAATGGACCTACCTCGCATTAAGTTGATCTTTCTCCACACCCTAGCTATGACTGTAACATTACATTCTGTACCCTCTCCTTTCCTTCTCCGTGTACAGTATGTTTTGTCTGTATAGCGCTCAAGAAACAATACTTTTCACTGTAAACTAATGCATGTGACAATAATAAATCAAATCAAATATCCTGTGGCAGTTGTTCAGTTGGAGCTATACTGCCTCTTCCAACACCCAAATACCCAAAAGGAAAATAATTCATTGCCCCCAAAAAAAGAAATGACATGATATTTTTCTGCATGAATTTAAATAATTTGAACACATGAAATCACAGTGTCCAATGTAGTGGAGGCCACCCTAAATAAAATGATGAACAGCTTGTTCCGCCTGAATTGATATTAAGCCTGAAAATTGTAATTAAAATGGATATTAACTATCCAATGTCACAGGGTAATCACAAAGCAACCAGCAGTTGATCTGTCATGTGGCCTGCCCCATAGTTACCTCAGCTGAAGTTAACCTTAGCTCAAACTTAAAATCATTTTTCACCACTGTGAGAATTCAAGATCCCTCGCCAAATCTGAACTGCAATCCCTCATAAACAGTGTTACATTTCAGCATGGGTTTCTTTCTTTCCCAGTGGATACCATTGTTTAAAAATAAAGTTTTATTTGTTAGTGTCACAAGTAGGTTCTTAGCTCTGGCGAAGGGTCATCTGGACTCGAAACACTGGCTCTACTCTGTCCCCACAGGTGCTGTCAGACTTGCTGAGATTTCCCAGCATTTTCTGTTTTTGTTTCAGATTTCAGCATCCACAGTATTTTGCTTGGTATTCGTTGTCTGGGTTCAAACATTTTGAGTTTATTTATTAGTCACAAGTAGGCTTACATTAACACTGCACTGGAATTACTGCGAAAGTCATCTTGTTGCCACACTTTGGCACTTGCTCGGGTACACCGAGGGAGAATTCAGCACGGCCAACTAACCAGCACATCTTTCAGACTGCCGGGGGAAGGAGGAGCACCCGGAGGAAACCCAGACACAGGGAAAATGTGCAAACTCCACGCAGGCAATGACCCAAGCTGGGAATCGAACCTGGGTCCCTGGCGCTGCGAGGCGGTGGCGCTAACCACTGTGCCACCGTGCTGCAGCAGGAGACGAAAGAACTCCAAAAAACATCTGCAAGAGCCCCGGAAAACAACGATGCCTAAACATCTAGTTCTGTTAATGACCAGTGTCCATCCTGTCTCTCATGAACGCTTCCTTATTACTGACAGCAAAAACCAGGCATGTAAACATTATGGTGCATTGTTAAATTGGTGTCATATTGAGCTTGTCGCATATGTTCCTTTTTATTTTTGGCTTTCTGTCAGATTCAAGAAATTAATCTCATATAAAGTGCTGACAACTTTCCTGCAGAAGCCAGATCAGAATATACTCCAAACGCAGTCGTCAGCTGGAAAGGTAGAGAGAGGCCTGACTTGCAATTATCTAACAACTTTCGCAATGTTGCGGGGGGCCTAAAATTCTTTACATCCAATTAAGAATAGTTCAAAGCTTAAGTTTCAGTTTATTTATTAGTCATGATGCAGAAATGCCGGCGTTGGACTGGGGTGGGCAAAGTAAGAAGTCTCACAACACCAGGTTAAAGTCCAACAGGTTTATGAGCTTGTGGAGCGCTGTTCCTTCATCAGGTGAGTCATTTATTATCATAAATTATTTACTAGTATCACAAGTAGGCTTAAATTAACACTGCAATGAAGTTACTGTGAAAATCCCCCAGTCCCCACGCTCGGGTACACTGAGGGAGAATTTAGCATCTGATCAGCATATCTTTCAGACTGTAGGAGGAAACTGGAGTGCTCAGAGGAAACCCACGCAGACACGGGGAGAACATGCAGCCTCTGCACAGACAGTGACCCAAGCCAGGAATCGAACCTTGGTGCTGCGAGGCATCAAGGCTCACCACTTAGTGCTAACCATTAGCTGTACAGTTGATGTGCAAAGATAAACAGATAAGGAGTGGATTTGGGGCACCATCAAAGTTTCTCATTGGTGGGGAATGGATTGGAGGTGGGGGGGGGAGGAGGAAGGGGAGTCAGTCGATGATGAATTCAGCGACGTGTCTGGCAATATGAATAATATAATTCTGAAAACCACAGTCACAACCAGTCTTTTCACTAATGGACGCTGAGAAAATGAATTGTGTCCTGATCAATAAAAAATGCTGTATAAAATTTTAGCTGAGCAACCAGAATACAAGTTGACAATCACCTTGCAAAAGGCAGTTTGTGCAAAGCATTCAGTCCAGATGGTCGGTGAGTTTTGTAATGTCCCCAACCTCCTAATGTGGGCCGGGGTAATGTCCTCTTTCGGAGAGTTGGTGCAGACTCAATAGGCCGAATGGCCTCCTTCTGCACTGTAGGGATTTTAATGTGGTGGCACAGTGGTTAGCACTGCTGCCTCACAGTGCCTGGAACCTGGGTTCGATTCCCAGCTTGGGTCACTGTCTGTGTGGAGTCTACGTGTTTTCTCTGTGTCTGATGGGTATAACGACTTTAATCAGGTCATTGAGGTGGGCCTGTTAAAATATGAATGCCCTGATTAAGGGCCAAATTGATGGGTCAATCAGGGAACCTCTCGATTTGTACTTAACTAGGCGTGTCAGTTCCTCTGGGGCTCCTGGTGTAAACTGCTAATTGAAATCACTCTGTTTGCTGCTGTCAGACTTGTAAATAAAGGCATTTTGGTAAAGGAATTTCTGTCTCTAAGGATTTATTACAGTGGGTTTCCTCCAGGTGCTCCAGTTTCCTCCCACCGTCCAAAGATGTACTGGTTTTGTGCATTGGCCATGCTAAATTGCCCCTTATCATCCCAAAATGTGTAGGTAGGAGATGGAGATTATTGGGATAGGGCAGAGGGAAGGGCCTGAATGGGATGGTATTTCGGAGACTCTCTGTAGACTCAATGAACGGGGTTGGCCTGTTTCTGCACTGTAGGGACTCTATGGTTGGGGTTGTGGATTTTAAACAAAAAAGGTGTTATTTGCACACGTAGATTCAAACTAATAACAATAGATTTATTGATAGAAATATTGCCTGTAGAGTACAAACTGAAATGAGAACAGCAGCCTGTGCAACAGCCTAATGAGATCACCATTAAAACATGTGACTGGCTCTTAACGTAACCATGATTATCTGTGAAATGTTTGAGAAGGAGGTGGTGCCCTTGGTCTGTATTGAAAGCGAGTTTTGGTAGCCTAGCTGAAGGAACGCTGAATCAAGGACTTGCTGGTGGCCCTGCCTCCCTGAGGTTTCCTTTCTGTGTCTTCATCATCACCATCTTTCAGCCTGGCATCTCCATCTGAGCCTTCATTAGATTCCTCCTCTGAGGCAGGTGCATCTGCCTCAGTGTCCTCCTGGTCCAATGGTTCCCCCCTTGAAAGAGCAAGATTATGCAGATCACAACTGATAATGTTGAGTGACACTTGCTTCTTCGGATATTGCAGGGCACCCTCGTAGCAGTCCAGGCATCAGAACCTCATTTTATTGTTCTCTCCACCACTGCCCTTGTGGAGACACGGCTGCAATTTTGTCTCTCCTCTGTCTCTGTCCTCGGTGCCAGGGCGACATCGTCAGCCACACTTTTGAGGGATACCCCTGCAACCATCCCTCGAGGCGAATGAACTGTCATAGCACTTGTTAGTAATACATGTGGGAGCGTACCTTGCACACACACCCATAGAGTCTGGATCCTGCGTTCACACACAATTTGAACATTAATGGAGTGGTACCCCTTCCTATTGACAAGGTGCCCAGCTGGCTGGGTGTAATCAGTGCCACCCTTGTGGCCATCAAGTATAAGTTCACACCAAGCTCTGGAGAACTCCTGCCAACTCACCCTTTGTCTCTGCATCCTTTTATCTTTGGATGACAAATGGCAAAAAGGGATTGGGAGCATGCTAGTGTTCTGACCTAAAAGATTGCATAGGCAATGTAAAAACCAGGTCAGTTGGTGTATACATCATTGAAATTAGCTTCTTCATTACCTGCATGTGTATATCCAACTCACACTCATCTCTGAAATATTGGCTGAAGGTGCAGTGACATTGAAATGCACTCTCAACACCTTCTCAAACAAGTTCATACATTGCTGAGTTAGGCGTCCTTCCGAACTTTGGCCATATAATTGTGGCTCTTGGCGTATGGTGACATGGTGAGGAGTCCTCAGAGAGGGGTGTCACACATCTTGTACAGCAAATGGAGGCCTTTGATCAGAACCTGATTATACATACAAATTCTAGTTCAGGACAGAGAAGTGAATCTGTTCGGCAGCACAGTGGCACAGTGGTTGGTACTGCTGCCTCACAATGCCAGGGACCCAGGTTCGATTCCCAGCTTGGGTCACTGTCATGCCGAGTCTGCACATTCTCCTCGAGTCTGCGTGGGTTTCCTCCAGGTGCTTCGGTTTCCTCCCACAGTCTGCCATGTTTGTGCACCTATCTCCAATCACCTGATGAAGGAGGAGCACTCCGAAAGCTTATGATTCCAAATAAATCTGTTGGACTTTAACCTGCTGTTGTGAGACTTCTTAGTCTGAAAGACATGCTGGTTGGGTGCATTGGCCGTGCTAAATTCTCCCTCAGTGTACCCGAACAGGCGCCGGAGTGTAGTGACTAGGGGATTTCCATAGTAACTTTATTGCAATGTTAATGTAAACCAACTTGTGACACTAGTAAATTAATAATTATGCACAGATTGTGGACATAAATCATACTTGTATAAACCGACATGTGGGCTGGGGTGAGGAGGTACATGTTTGCATCGTTTAGTTCTGTAAATAACTGCTTATATTAGTGTGTAAAGAGTGGTTCCGGTTCTTTGGTTGCTGGTTTTCTGGGATACAACATGGGGGGCTTTTTTTTAAAATCTATTAATGGAGGGTAGGCTAGACCAGCATTATTTCCTGTCTCTCGTTGCCTCTGAGAAGGAGGCTGTGAGCTGCCTTCTTGAACCACTGCCGTCCCTGAGATGTAGGTACATCCACAGTGATGTTAGGGAGGGTGTTCCAGGAATTAGACCCAGCGACAGTGAAGGAATGGCCGATATATTTCTATGTCAGGGTGGTAAGTGAGTTAGAGTGACTTGTGTTTACATACATCTGAGTGGATTAGGTAGGGCTTTTGCTTAATAGCTCACCGTAAAGACAACGTAGCGCTCCCTCAGTACTGGAATGTTCTGCTCACATCACTGGAGTGGGGCTTACACCTCTTGGCTTTCTGACTCCAAGCAGATGCTCACACATCAGTCAACCTTGTGACCCTTCTAAGCAGTGCCATCAGTTGCTGAAGAACCAGAGACAGACTGGTAGCCAAAGGAGAAGGATGGAGAAAGATGAAGGAAGTGGGATAGTGCATTAAGATTGAAAAAGGAAGTTGACAGATCATTCTGCCAAGCTGTAGATTTTCTAATCGGCCTGACTCTCTTTTGCATACAGTATGAAAACCGACTCGAGTCGTCAATGGCAGTCCAACCATTGGAGTCAGTGATGTTTGTTCTGGAATTTTACATTCTGTCTCCCGATGGAAAATGTTGCGCAAAAATGAAATGGAACCAAGTTCAAAACACATCAAGCAAAATATCATTTGTCTTTCTGAATCCGCATCTCCATTATTTAAGCTGCGTGGCTGTTAGAATCACTTCTCATATTCCCACCATGTCTCTAAGACAGCTCTGAGTTGTCTGAACCCTATTCTCAATAGGCTAGCCGTTAAATGCAAGCTAGAATTTACTCAAGAATTCTCTAACACTTGCCTCGCACTGATATTGCAAACGGTTTAAGTGGAACCAAGAGCCCACCAGCACTCTCAGATCCCATGGCACTATTTCAAAGAGGAACGGGAGTTATCCCTGGCACCCTGGTCAACATTTGCCCCTCAATCAACATCACAAACGCTGGGTATCTGGTCACGATCATGTTGCTATTTGTGGGATCTTGCTGTACGCTAATTGGTCACCATGTTTCCTACATGATGACAGTGGCTATATTTCACAAGTACTTCTAAGTCCATCGGAACATAAGAGGTAGGGGATCAGAAGTTGGCCATTCAGCCCATCGAGTCTTCTGCGCCTTTCGATGAGATTGTGATTGATTTGATTCATTGGCTGCATTGTGTTTTGCAACACCCGGGTGATGTGAAAGGTGCTATAAAAATGCAAGTTCATTTACTTTTATCTTTGTTTGCTCATCTGGATTCCCTCGCAAACCTGGCTGTTGAGGGCCTGGTTTATTTCTATGCATTTGGAGCACCTCTGACTGTTATTCCTAGGCTTCGAGAGCCTAGGGGATAATTAGACAGTAAGTTAACACTTAAAATCACTTTGGGCGGCATGGTGGCACAGTGGTTAGCGCTGCTGCCTCACGGCCCCAGTGACCTGGGTTCAAAGTTCGGCTTAGGTGACTGTCCGTTCGGAGTCTGCATATTCTCCCCGCCTCTGCATGGGTTCCTCTGAAAGACGTGCTGGCTAGCTGCATTGGCCATGCTAAATTCTCCCTCAATGTACCTGACAGGCGTCGGAGAGTGGTGACTAGGGGATTTTCACAGTAATTTCATTGCTGTGTTAATGTAATTCTACTTGTGACACTGATAAATAAGCCTCAAACTTAAAACAATGCTCAACTCCCCATTCCACACCCACTCAATGCTCATTCCCCTCCCTCACCCCCTCAGTTCCCTCCCTCACCCCTTCAGTCCCCTCCCTTACCTCCCCAAAGTTCAATCCCCCCTCACGCCCCAAAATTCCTTCCCTCACCTCCCCAAAGCTCAACCCCCTCCCTCACCCCCTTAACTCCTCCCCCTCACCTCCCCAATGCTCAATCCCCCCCTCACCTCCCAATGCTCACTCCCCTCCCTCATCCCCTCAATCCCCTCCCTCACCCCCAAAATCCCCTCCCTCACCTCCCCAATGCTCACTCCTCTTCCTCACCCCCTCAATCTCCCCCTCACCTCCCTAATGCTCAATCTCCACTCTCACCTCCCAATGCTTACTCCCCTCCCTCACCTCCTCAATCCCCTCCCTCACCTCCCCAATGCTCACTCCCCTCCCTCACCCCCTCAATCCCCTCCCTCACCTCTCCAATGCTCACTCCCCTCCCTCACCCCCTCAATCCCCTCCCTCACCTCTCCAAAGCTCAATCCCCTCCCTCACCTCCTTAATCTCCCCCTCATCTCCCAATACTCACTCCCCTCCTTCACCCCCTCAATCCCCTCCCTCACCTCCTCACTCACCTCCCCAATACTCAATCCTTCCCCTCATTTTCCCAATGCTCCACCCTCTCCCACACCAGTTCCCACTGCAATGAACGGAAAATGTCAAATCCTCCATTCTCGCTTCCAGCAGCAGTGGGGCATGGGTGGCTGGAAAACTTCACCCGTTATCTGTCCATTATCAGCTTGCTGTTTGTATGAGTGAGCTTGCTGTGGTCCAGTAGGACAGGAACTACACTTCCAAATTACTTCACTGGCTGGAAAGTGCTTTGGAATATCCTGAGCTCAGGGAAGACTGAATATCAACATGTTTGAAATGGTTTATTGGAAGTGATGCTTAGGGTGAAATCTTACCAAAAAGTGGCAGAGTTATTTCCAGCAAGAAAATCGGCATGTTTCTCTCCAGTTTTATGGCCTGATCTTTTGAACTCTGCCCAAAAAAAAATCAAGGGGTGAGTTTCCCGCTGTCATAGAGGGGGACAGGGCTTCTCCATGTGGGCTAAACCCTTCCCAGCCCACAGTAGGGGTCTCCTCTTCCCCACCCCCTGATGAGAGTCAGCACTTCTCTAAACGTTTCCCCCCCCTCCCGATCATCGGACCCTTCTTGCTCTACTGCAATCTGAGCCAGCACCCACCTCCAAATCCCCCTGCCCACCACCCCTCAATGGCTCCCTTCCCCCTTCACACCCCTCCTCCACCACCACCCCCTCCTCCCCATGGCCAAGGCTGGTGCCCCCTACTCCCTTGTCCAGTCTGGGCCACAACCACATCTAAATGAATCTCCGCCCCCCCCCCTCCCCCCCACTGCCAATGAGGGTCTCGCTGGGGCCCACTCTTTGGCACTGGTTGGCACTTCCAGGTTAGCAGTGCCAGATTTGCCAACCTGTGCCAAGGACCATTGCCAGGCTACTGCCTGGCCATTTCATAGAAACATAGAACAGTACAGCACAGTACAGGCCCTTCGGCCCTCAATGTTATGCCAAGCTATCCCCTCCCTATAATTCTGGAGTGCTCCATGTGCCTATCCAATAACCGCTTGAAAGTTTCCCTCTCCCCTGGGGGGGCTACACTTATCTTGATGACCCCAGGGAGACCCCAGATTCAGATCTTGGTGGACCTGTTGTAAATGGTGCTGGTGTGAGGGTTAAGAGGGGAGGGAGGTCTCAGAGACCGTGCGCACTAATAACATGCTAATGCATTAAAGGGAGCTTTCTGCGATACTGCAGCGTGTTTCACACTACGCCATCGATGAGGGACCTGTAAGATCAGAACTCGGAAAATCGCCGGCGCCAAATTGTACTTCCTGGATTTTCAGCACTCCATCCCGGCAGACGGAGAATGTGGCTGAGAATCATAGAATGAGGTGCGGCCCATTCTGCTGAACAGCTCTCTGCTGGCGTTCGTGTTGCGGGCAGGCGGGACAGACGATTGAAAGACCCGTAAAGGGCGGGAATTATCCGGTCCTGGGGCAGGCGGGGCTGGAATTTCCAGTGGGCGGGACTGGAAAATCCCAGCCTGCACTGCCTTTCTTGCTGGCTGGCAGTGTCCTGTTCTTAAAATCAAACAATTTAAAAAGAGAACGCGTTGGTGCCAAAGACATTTTAACATCGAGCCGCACTTAACGAATAAAATGTTGGACACCAGTGACAGATGAGGGGAGGGAGTCAGTAAGAAGTGAGTCATCTTATTTACACAGTAATGCTTGACATTCCTGCATACACCCAGAGCTACCACTACCCCTTCTCTCCAACCGCCCCCACCACCGACTCCTGTGGCCACAGGTGTACAATCGAGTAAGCATTGATTATACCAGGGAACCGCATATTAAAAAAACCACCTTGACAGTCCCTTAATGGTCACTGATTCTGCATCCCTTGCCTTTAATTCAATTCTTATCCCCCCTAGTTGAAATGCGCCTGTGATTTATTGCGCTTGTGACAGTTGCACTAAGCCGAGGCAGTTTATTCTGAGAATTCACATGTGGAGGCAAGAACAGGAAACCAATTTGGCGTTGGGAGATGATAAATGGGCCATTCTCCTTTCCCAGCCTCACACTGAACAAAGAAAAAATCTGTGTAATTGCTGTTATTTTTTTTCTTCCGAAAGCAGAATCAAGCTTTTCTTCTATCGAATCCACCACCCCCACCACCCCAACCCCCAAGGCTCTGTATATCTTCAACCCGGGTATTGGATTTGGAGACTGGAAACACTGGACGATTTCTAGCCAGCCGGCTAACAGGCTGGGGAAAGCATCAAGTGCTGGAATACCGGGATTCTTTCTTTACTCACCACCCCCCGCCCCTCCACCCTGCCACCCCACTTCATTTGGGGAATTAAGTGCACCTTCCAAATGCGCTCAGTGGCACAGCGATTAGCACCGCTGCCTCATAGTGCCAGGGACCTGGCTTTGATTCCCGGCTTGGGTCACTGTCTGTGCGGAGTCTGCATGTTCGCCTCACATGTCTGCGCGGTTTGAAGTTAATGTTTATTTATTAGTCACAAGCAGGCTTACATTCACACTGCAATGAAATTACTGTGTAAATCCCCCGGTCGCCACACTCTGGCGCCTGTTCGGGTACACTGAGGGAGAATTTAGCATGGCCAATCCACTGAACTTGCACATCTTTGGACTGTGGGGGGGAAACCAGAGCACCTGGAGGAAACCCACGTAAACATGGAGAGAACGTGCAGACTCCACACAGACAGCGTCCCAAGCTGGGAATTGAACTCAGGTCCCTGGCGCTTTGAGGCCACAGTGCTGACCACAGTGCTGACCACAGTGCCACCGTGCTGCCCGTCTTCCAACTGCTCCAGTTTCCTCCCACAGGCTGGAAGACATGCTGATTAAGTGCATTGGCCATGCCTAAATTCTCCCTCCGTGTACCTGAACAGGCGCCACCAGAGCGTGGCAATGTGAATGTAAGCCAACTTGTGACACTGATAAAAAAAACTTTATGATGGTGAAACCCACAGCAGGCTCCAAATGTTCTTCCCACGTCAGAACCAAACAACAAAAAAAGGGACCAAATAATGGTATCATCTCTTGCAACAGCGCTCCCCTCTTTAAAAACACGCCAAACTGCACAGTTTTCCTGGCGCTGCTTTTAAGCGTGAGTCCGTGTTGTAGCATACCAATGCTCCAAAAACCCTTCTGATCTTGGCATATTTTTGACTTTCACATGGGCTCCAATTAGTATTCCGGTTCTTTGATATAATCCTGAAACTTTTTTTTCAGCTGGGGACACGGATTTTATTCAATATTTCAAAGGTAGGAAAACACGGAGTACTTTGACAGGTGGATAAATGTTTTTATTGAACTCCAGGAGACAGACTTGGAGATTTTTTTTTGCTTTATTTCTTTTCTATTATCTACTGTTGGATTCTTCTGGGAGCACTGAGTTCCTTTTCTTCACTCCCTACATTGATTTTTGCATTAGGCTGCTATATTGAATAATTAATATACTCACGGTGATTGATGATTTGCATGCCTTGAATATTAGGTTATCAATCAAAACCCACTTGTCCTAATGTAATAATATTGAAAACGTGTCAAGAAGTGTTCGTCCAATTTGTAGGTGATGCTGACTTGAGTGGCAATATTGGTGTAACGGGGATACATTTACCGCAGTAAAATGCACTAGTTAAACATTCATAATACAGAGACTGTGTGAGTCTTTCAAAAAGATGTAACCAGAGGCTCCAGCAGCCATCCCGCCCCCACCACCCCCTCCTCCTCCCCAGTGAAGCTTATCAGTTCCAATAAGAAAATCCTTTTCTCAGCCGGGGAAGAAAAAAAGGCCGGCTGCTTTAGCTCCCCTGTTTTTATATCCGCACCAGTCATTTTTCAACCTTTGAATGAAAACCTAATTCCGTGCGAAAAAAAAATTTGCCCGGTAAATGGTAAGAATTAATCACCTCCCGAGCGCAGCGATCTGACAATGGGGGAAGCCACTGGCCGTATTCAGGCGCAATCTCGGGCAATAGTATCGTTACTGCTAATAATCTGCACATGAGCATTGCAATCCATCACTCATGCAATATCGGTTTAAGCACGGGAGTTTTAATGTACGTTGTACTAACCATTGCAGGCAGTTTGTCAACCGCGCAATTCACAAGGGAACGGTGTGGCATGCATGATTTAGCTGCAAAACAGGTGACCTATGAACTGTGCACAGCAAGACGCTTGCCTCCAAGGCAGGAATCTAGAGGGGCAGTAATCACAGTGCACTCATCTACAATCATTATGCTTAAACAGCGCCAACCAAGTCAACTGGCACTTTTGAAAGAAACAAACTCTGGGTGGGGGAGTGGTGGAAGTAGGGGGGGGGATGGTAGGGTGGGGGGTTGTTGGTGTGTCTCCAACAACAAAAGGGTACAATTCACCTGAGAGCTATTTTATGAGAGCATTACCTTTCTGGTAACTATCATTAGTCGGGCTCTGATGTTTTACTGGCTTATGTTGTAGGCTCCTTCAAGCACTTCCTTTATGTTTTATTAGGCAGCAAAGCAAGTTGTCTGTGCCACTTCACGGCATCAGCGGATACGCTGAACTGACATGATGTAATTACAGAGGAGCTGGGCGTCGCACGGCTCTTGAAGCAATCTCCCAGATTGAAGTATCGCTGGTTGTCTGGATGTAAGTTGTCCCATTTTATTAAGTGTTTTTGTTTTAGCACAGCATGGAAACATCCATAGGTAGAGAGTGCGGGACGTTCCACTGCAAAGCTTGGGTTAGGCTGAGGTTTATAGCACCAACTGACTACCCTTAACCTCACTATTGACCACCCCGAAGCAGATGGTGATCCTGGATACAAAGGTTTGCAGGAAAAATCGGATGGACAAAAAGGAGGAGCAGTAGTGATTGAAGGGGACATTGCAGTGTTGGAGTGAGAGAGGCTGTTCGGTAGAAGTCAAGAGCAGAATCTATTTAGTTAGAGTTAAGAAACAATTGAGCTACCATTCCACTAAGTTTATTTATTATTGTCACAAGTAGGCTTTCATTAACACTGCAATGAAGTTATTGTGAAAAATCCCCTAGTCGCCATACTCCAGTGCCTGTTTGGGTACACTGAGGGAGATTTTAGTATGGCCAATGCACCTAACCAGTTTGCCTTTCAGGCTGTGGGAGGAAGCTGGAGCACCCAGAGGAAACCCATGCAGATGTGGGGAGAATGCACACACTCTGCACAGACAGTGACCCAAGATGGGAATCAAACTCGGGTTCCTGGCGCTGTGAGGCAGCATTGCTAACCAATGCCTTGTATTCTATAAGCCACCGATCAGTGGGAAGGATACAGTCAGACATATGTGTAGGGAAATAATAGAGTCACAAAAACTATAGAGCAATGATAACAGTGGATTTCAATTACCCCGATACAGAATGGGATAGTAATACTCTAATGGGCAGAGAGGGAGATGTGGTTTTGAAATATGTTCAGGGGAATGTTTTCAGTCCAATGAGGAAGGAGGCCTTACTGATTTTAGGGAATGATATGGGACAAGTAAACATGTATTAGGTGGGGAATATTTCGGGAAGAGTGAAAATTGTACCATTAGCTTTGAGGAAAATAACAAATGGGCAATCCAGAGCAACAATACTAAATGGAAGAAGGACCAATTTCATTCAAATGGAGTCAAAGATTGGCAGGTCTAACTGTCGAAGAATGATGTGGGGATGCCGGCATTGCACTTGGGGTGGGCACAGTAAGAAGTCTCACAGTACCAGGTTAAAGTCCAACAGGTTTATTTGGAATCACGAGCTTTTGGAGTGCAGCTCCTTAATCAGGTGAGTGGCTCACTCACTCACCTAATGAAAAGCAGTGCTCCGAAATCTAATGATTCCAAATAAACCTGTTGGACATTAACCTGATGTTTTGAGACATCTTACTGTCGAAGAATGGGCTGCCTTTAAAGTGAAGATGGTTCGGGTGCAGTTGAGGTGCATTTGCACCAGGGGGAAAGGGAGAGCAGGCAGAGACAGAGCTCCCTGGATGATGACAGACAAAGCGAGTGAGCTGAAACAGAGAAAGGATCTGCATGACAGGTACTGGGTTGGTAACACATATGAGAACCAGCCTGAATATGGTAAATTCAGAGGTGAATTAACAAACGGAATAAGGGAGGCAAAGTGTGACAATGAGGAGAGTCTGCCAGCAAACGCAAAAAAAATCCAAAATTCTTCAAATGGATATTAATAGTGAAAGAGCAAGTAAGAACAAATTAGGGACCAAAAGTATTTAAAGGTGATTGCAATTGAGGGAATTAAGGGTGGAAATTGCTGAGACAGTGATTGTAATATTTCAATTCTATGGATATAGGACATAGGGTATTCCAAAAAGAACATAAGAACATAAGAAATAGGAGCGGGAGTAGGCCATCTAGCCCTTTGAGCCTGCCCCGCCATTCAATAAGATCATGGCTGATCTGAAGTGGCTCAGTTCCACTTTCCCGCCTTCTCCCCATAACCCTTAATCCCCTTGCCTATCAAAAACCTATCTACCTGCATCTTAAATATATTTAGTGAGGTAGCCTCCACCACTTCAACGGGCAGAGAATTCCAGAGATTCACCACCCTTTGAGTGAAGAAGTTCCTCCTCAACTCCGTTCTAAACTGCCCCCCCCCCTTATCTTGAGGCTGTGCCCTCTAGTCCTACTGTCCTTTCTGAGCGGGAAGAGCCTCTCCACCTCTATTCTATCCATCCCATTCATCATCTTGTACGTCTCAATGAGATCTCCCATCATCCTTCTAAACTCCAACGAGTACAAGCCTACTTTATTCAGCCTCTCCTCATAGCTCAATCCCCTCAACTCCGGTATCAGCCTAGTGAACCTCCTCTGCACTCCCTCCAAGGCCTAAATATCCTTGCGTAAGTGTGGCGACCAAAACTGCACATAGTACTCCAGCTGCGGCCTCACAAGCGCCCTATACAGTTGCAGCAAGACCTCCCTACTTTTATATTCAGTCCCCCTCGCTATGAAGGCCAGCAACCCATTTGCCTTCCTGACCACCTGCTGCACCTGCAGGCTGGGTTTTTGCTACTCATGCACAAGGACCCCGAGGTCCCTCTGCACCGTAGCATGCTGCAGTTTTTCGCCATGTAAGTAATAGTCCTTCCTACCATTATTCCTACCAAAGTGGACAACCCCACACTTGCCAACATTAAATTCCATTTGCCAGTTCCTCACCCATTCACCCAGCCTTATCTAGATCCCTCTGCAGACTTTCCACACCTTCCGCACAATTTGCCTTTCCACCAATCTTTGTGTCACCAGCAAATTTGGACACCTTACACTCGGTTCCCTCCTCCAGATCATCTATATAAATGGCAAATAGCTGAGGCCCCAGCACTGATCCCTGGGGCACTCCACTAGTCACCAACCGCCAATCCGAATAGCATCCATTGACACCCACTCTCTGCCTCCTATTTGACAGCCAATCCCCTATCCACGCTAACACCCTATCCCCAACTCCATGTCCCCTAACCTTCTGTAATAACCTCTTGTGCGGCACCTTATCAAACGCCTTCTGAAAATCAAGAAACGCCACATCCACTGGTTCTCCTCTATCCACCGCACTAGACACATCCGCATAGAATTCCAATAAGTTTGTCAGACACGACTTCCCTTTAACGAAACCGTGCTGCGTCTGCTCTATCAAACAATTCTCCTCAAGATGCCTAGCTATTTTCTCCTTGATTATGCATTCAAGCATTTTACCTACAACAGACGTTAAACTAACCAGCCTATAATTCCCTGCCTTTTGCCTGCCACCCTTTTTAAACAATGGCGTAACATTAGCCGTTTTCCAATCTTCTGGCACTTCCCCGGAATCCAGCGAGGTTTGGAAAATAAACATCAAGACATCCACTATCACCTCCGCCATTTCTTTCAGAACCCTTGGATGCATTCCATCCGGTCCTGGGGACTTGTCCACAGTCAGTCCCTCCAGTCTGTCTAGCACTGCCTCTCTAGTAACAATAATGTCATTCAGGCCCTCCAGTCCTACCATCTTTCCATTGTTAACACGCGGTAAACCATTCACGTCCTCCTCCGTGAAGACCGAAGCAAAATGTTATTCAAGGCCTCAGCCATTTCCTCATCCACCACCACTAAGTCCCCCCCTCATCCTCTAAGGGTCCAATGTTCACCCTAGCCAGCCTCTTCCTTTTTATATATTTATAAATACTCTTACTATCCTTTTTTATATTTAGCGCTAGCCCAGCTTCATAGTTTATCCTTCCCTTCTTTATCAACTTCTTCATCATTTTTTGTTGATATTTAAACCTCTCCCAATCCTCTTCTCGCCCACTACTCTTAGCTACTCTAAACGCATCCGCTTTTAATTTAATACTCTCCTTTACCTCCTTCGTTATCCACGGCTGGTTATCTCTCCTTCTGAGGATAAACTCAGCGAGTGCAGACCATTCAGTTTAACGTAAGTGGTAATCCTGGCAGCAATGTAGAGACACATTTACCCCCCTCACAGCAGATATAAGTTACTATTGTAAATCAGATAGATGGCAAGTCTGATATTGCATGGCCATTTCAAAACCAAAGTGATGTGGAAGTCTGTTGGAGGCATGTTTAATTCATGTGGGGTTGTGGCACTGGAAAGGGGTGGGCACAGTAAATAGTCTCACAGTGGCAGGTTGAAGTCCAACAGGTTTATTTGATAGCACGAGCTTTCAGAGCTTTGCCCCTTCATCAGGTAAGTGCCAACTCACCTGATGAAGGAGCAGTGCTCTGAAAGCTTGTGCTACCAAATAAACCCATTAGACTTTAACCTGGTGTTGTGAGACTATTTACTATATTTAATCGACACATTCAAGAGGGCATTAGATGATTACTTGAACTTTTGAGTAAGTGAGTCTGGAGGTACAAGATGCAGTAAGAAGTCTCACCACACCAGGTTAGAGTTCAACAGGTTTATTTGATAGTAAATGCCACAAGCTTTCGGAACACGCAGTTCCTTTGTCAGGTAAAACTCAGCGTGTTCTGAAAGCTTGTGGCGTTTACTATCAAATAAACCTGCTGGACTTTAACCTGGTGTGGTGACACTTCTTACTGTGTTTACCCCAGTCCGACGCCAGCATCTCCACATCACGGTACAAGATGCCACAGATAAGGGTTTGAGCAGCAGATGCTCTCAGGCAGCGGTTGATGCTACAGAGGCGAATGGAGAGGGCATGGGGTTCGAAACTCAGCTCAGTCAAATGAGACACCAAGGTCGCAAGCTACCTTGTAACAACCAATGTAAAATCAATGGCTAATTTGTGAAGTAATTAATGAGCCTTGACGTGTGTAAAGAGAGGGACAGTAACCTAGCCTTTTGAAGCTAATACATTTTCGGAAATGTTTTAATTGACCAATAGCACATTTGAACTGAATTAATAAGTACATTAATGAGGCCCAGAAAAGTGCTCCGTGCTTTATTGTCCACAAAAGACTTGTGACATTAAATAAAAAAAACAGAAAATAGGTACGGAAATTGTATCATCACAATAAAGCACTCAAACTATCTCATCCTATAATTATCAATTCACGATCTTAGCTTTGGCACAGATTTTATAATGTTTGTTTCTTTACATAATTAATTGCTATTCAAACTCTTGACACAGTGTACCAGTGTTGGCAGCTACCTGACTAACAACAATTTGCGCATAAATGGAGCCTTTCACATAATGAACTGTTCTAAAGTATGACGATACTGTGCCTTTAAGAAATGTATTTTGAATCTTATTTCTGTGCAGGATTATGTTTTAACAGTCTGTTCTAACACCGTTGCCATTGGGTCTATATCCGGCAGCCCTGTATTTTTACTGTAGCAGCACAATTGCTCCTAATCGCCAGAATGTTTGTTTTAAGCTGGGCTGATGCTGTTCTATTCTTGTAGTGTTCCCCTAGGGCTTTGCAGGGTAGGACTTTATTGGGTTGATTGATAGAAAAATCATGTGACTAGGTAGAGCAACGCTTACACAGAGAAATCAAGGTTAGGTGCTGCTTTGCGTTATTAGACAGCAGAGCCTCTTCTCGCTGGATTTTGGGGACTGGGATCCGCCAGCAAATAAGTCTCTTTATCTGCTGTTTGGGGGTGTATCTTTCCTTGGAGGTTTGTGTATGAAAGGCAGAAGACAGAGGTCTGTCTGGATCACTGTCCAGGGGTGTTAAAAGGCTAGAAATTTAGCACCAATGTGAATATCTGTTTTTGTGCAGATTCAATGTCTATGGAGATTCTGTTTGCATTGAATCTATGGCAATAGCTAGTTAATGCCTTGTCATGTTTAAGTATCTAAATTGGTAAAAGTTATGCTAATCCTTTTTGTTATATTTTTCCTGTATTGTTGAAAATAAAGTTTGCTTTAATGAAAATTTCTGAATTGGTCAAGTGAATCACAGCTGGAGGAAACACCTGGGGTGTGATCTTACCACCCGTTCATGCCACGCTCTCGCTACAGCGAGGTCAGAGAATTTGGTGGCCAGCCAAATCTCTGTTCACTGTAGTAGATGGGAATGGTAAGATTCCAGCCCTTATTTTCCATCTCCTGCCAAAGAAGGGTGAATAAAGTTGAGGTTTAGATCAACCGTGATCTAATTGAAAGGCAGAACAATTCACAAGCAGTAACACGCCTCAGGAAAGAGGCTTAGAATCACTGAGGGACCCAGGCCACAGGCGAATGAGGGAGGGGTGGGACCGTGGAAATGAGGAGAGGGTCAGGGGGTATCAGCAACAAGGATGTGGCTCTCAGGAACCCATGTTGGGGTCTAGGTTAACTCCATAACATATCTTGGAGCTTCTGATCTAGTCCCAAGCTTTACTGAGGAGATTAGCAAGAAACGGGGAAAACAATTATAGGATTTAATGGAAGATGTGGTCAAAAAAGTAAATTTGGGGTGAATTTTGAAAGTAGGGAGAGTGGGGAAGACTGCAGGGCTGGGTAAAGATGTGAAAAATTCTGCCACAGGTGATGAGGCCGAATGAGAGGCTGGACAGAAGACCAGAATTGAAACAGTAGATTATGATGCAGGGCTGGGGAAGATTGCTTTGGCCATGGAGAGATTTGAAAGTGCGTTGATGCTCATGATTACCTGTGTAGCTGGAAGAGGGAGGTTTGGGAATTCAGGATGGATAATGAGTGCTGGTCTAGCCAGTAATGCTCACATCTTGGGAATGATTTTTTTTTAAAAAAAGATACTTCTCTATTTAAACTTTATTTATTAATGTCATAGGATCATAGAAACCCTACAATGCAGAAAGAGGACATTTGGCCCATTAAGTCTGCATGGATGACAATCCCACCCAGGCCCTACCCCCATATCCCTACATATTTACCCACTAATCCCTCTAACCTATGGATCTCAGGATACTAATGGGCAATTTTAGCATGGCCAATTAACCTAACCCACACATCTTTGGACTGTGGGAGGAAACCAGACCACCCAGAGGAAACCCACACAGACACAGGAAGAATGTGCAAACTTCATACAGACAGTGACCCAAGCCAGGAATCGAACCCAGGTTCCTGGAGCTGCGAAGCAGCAATGTTAACCACTGTGCTACCGTGCCGCCTAGTGCCACACGGTGTCACAAATAAGCTTATATTAACACATTACTGTGAAAATCCCCTAGTTGCCACACTCTGGTGCCTGTTCGGGTACACTGAGGGAGAATTTAACATGGCCAATGCACCTAACCAGCATGTCTTTCCGACAGTGGGAGGAAACCGGAGCACCCCGAGGAAACCCACACAGACGAAAGGGAATGTGCAGGTTCCACACAGACAGAGACCCTAGCTGGGAATCGAACCCAGGTCCCTTGCACTGTGAGACAGCAGTGCTAACCACTGTGCCTCCGTGACGAGGGAATCAAGACAGCTTCATCACAAACCTCATCTGTGAACCTCCTAGTCAGATTTTCCATTTTTTTTAACTATTTCATAGAAACTCCCAATGTTTCCCAATGAAACTCCATACCAGGGGCGGAACTATTGCCTCTCACCAAGGTGGGTCTCTCATTCAAATGTACTCTGTGTCTGATTGAGGGACCTGGCTCTGCCTCACAGCGCCAGGGCCTCGGGTTCAATTCCGGCCTCGGGTCACTGTCTGTGTGGGAGTTTACACTTCCTCTCTGTGTCTGCGTGGGGTTACTTCGGCTGTTCCTGTTTCCTCCCACAATCCAAAGATGTGTGGGTCAGGTTGATTGGCCATGTTAAATCGCCCCTTAGTTTTAGGGGATTAGCATGGTAAATGCATGGGGTTATGGGGATAGGGCCTGTTGTTGGTACCGACTCGATGGGCCAAATGGCCTCCTTCTGTACTGTAAGGATTCTATGATCCCCGTTTGCGTGTGGTCTGGGTCCCTCACTGATTCTAAGCCTCTCTCCTGTTACTGCTTCTGAATTGTTCTGCCTTTCAATGAGATCACGGTTGATCTGTACCTCAAATTTGTTTACCTTCCTTGGTTCTGTAACCCATAATACCCTTCTTTAATTAAACTCTATTAATCTCATTACAGTTGGCAGCAAACGGTCTCTGTGGTCACCACTGTTGCTCCACATAACATTAAACAGCTTTCTCACTGAAACGCCAGTTGAAGACAATTAATAGTGGCAACCTCATTTAAATAAGCCAAACAGGCCACGCTGAACCCTTTGTCTTGTCGCACTAAAGTGGTTTATTTATGTCAGGTGTGAAATATGGTTTAATACCTGGCACTGGCTTGTGCTTGTTGAAAAAATAATTCTTTATCTCTTAATCGTTCACGTTGAAGGAATTCCAGATTCTTTGGAAATGCTACGTAGAGTCGATCTCAAGCACTGACCCAGTCTCACACAAGCACTCACCTCATGGTACGGTACATAGGGCACAGACTTTCCGGCCTCTCCGCAGCAGGTCTTCCTATGGTGGGTGCGGTGATACATTTGAGTCCCCATTGACTTTGGCTGGGCTGGAAGATCCTGCCACTGGGCGGGGCTGGAAAATCCCATCCATGGGCACAACATTCAATTCCTGATATATGTTGGGAGATGCATTCCCGCTACATTGCTGATTACTGCTCCTTACCTTCCATCGGGATAGGGAAAGGGAACCAAGTCCAAACCAATTTCCCCTTCGTGTCCAAAGCTGTGCAGGTTAGGTCGATTGACTGTGCTTAATTGCCCCTCAATGTTCAAAGATGTGCAGTTTAGATGGATTGGCCATACTCAATTGCCCCTAGTGCCCAAGGATGTTCAAATTAGGTGGATTAGCCATGCTAAATTTCCCCTTAGTGTGCAAAGTTTTGCTATGCTAAGTTACCCCTTAGTGTCCTAAAATGTGCAGGTTAGGTGGATCGCCCATGCTCAGTTGCCCCTAAGTGTCCAAAAGTATGCAGTTTTGGTGGATTGACCATGCTAAACTGCCCTATTGTGTCCAAGGATGTGTGGGTTAGGTGGATGGCTCATGCTAAATTGCCCTTTAGTGTCCAAAGATGTGTAGGTTAGTTGGATTGGCCATGCTATGTTGCCCCTTAATGTCCAAAGATGTGCAGGTTAGGTGGATTGGCTGTGATAAATGTATGGGGTTACAGGGATAGGGCCAGTGGAGGGGAGGGACTGGGTGGGATACTCTTCCAGAGAGTCAGTGCAGACTCAATGGGCTGACTGGCTTCCTCCTGCACTGTAGGGATTCTTTGGTTCCATTGGACAAAAAAAACTCCTATTTCTCATAATTGTCCAGGAGATGGATTTATTAAAGGGTGTGGGTAAAGGTGTCAGCTCAGTCGGGGTGTGTGTGTGTGTGTGTGTGTGTGTGTGTGTGTGTGTGTGTGTGTGTGTGTGTGTGTGTGTGTGTGTGTGTGTGTGTGTGTGTTTGTGTGTGTGTGTTTGGCGGGGCACCATCAGGTGATCATGGAGGGGTGAGGTTAGTCAGGGAGTGGAGGTTCAGGCAGGGCAGGGACAAAATACAGTCAGGGAGGAACGGTGCTTGCATGGGGGGGTGAGTCAAGTGGTCAGGGAGGGGTTGGGGTTAGTAGGGGGGAGAAACGAAAAGGTTGATTGGCCAGGTAGGCGTGGGGTTAGTCAAAGTGGGGTTTGAGAGAAGTGGAGTCAGAGTCAGTGAATATTTTTAAGGTAAAAGGAGATTGATTTTTGACTAAAAAGGAAATCAAAGATTATTGATGGTAGGCAGCAAAAGTGGAGTTGAGGCCATAATTGTATCAAACATGATCTTACTGGATAGCAGCTGAATGGCCTTTCCCTGCTCCTAGTCTGTACGTTTGTGGTCATGGGGTGTAATCAGGATTGAAGGAGCAATCGGGGAATGAGCTGTAGTTGTGGAGTAGTCGGCAGGATGGTTGGGGGCGGGAGGGAAGAGATCAATTTGGAAAAGCAAAATAAAGGTTTTAGGATTTATTCTGAATTGATTCGATTTATTATTGTCACATGTATTGGGATACAGCAGAAAGTATTGTTTCTTGTGCGCTCTGCAGACAAAACATGGAGTAAATAGGAGAGAAGGAAAGAACGTAAGAACATAAGAAATAGGAGCAGGAGTAGGCCATCTAGCCCTTCGAGCCTGCCCCGCCATTCAATAAGATCATGGCTGATCTGTCGTGGCTCAGTTCCACATTCCCGCCCTCTCCCCATAACCCTTAATCCCCTCTCTTATCAAGAACCCATCAACCCGCGTCTTAAAAATATTTAGCGAGGTAGCCTCCACCACTTCAACGGGCAGAGAATTCCAGAGATTCACCACCCTTTGAGTGAAGAAGTTCCTCCTCAACTCCGTTCTAAACCGCCCCCCCTTTATCTTGAGGCTGTGCCCCCTAGTCCTACTATCCTTTCTGAGCAGGAAGAGTCTCTCCACCTCTATCCTATCCATCCCATTCATCATCTTATGCGTCTCAATGAGATCTCCCCTCATTCTTCTAAACTCTAACGAGTACAAGCCTAATTTATTCAGCCTCTCCTCATAGCTCAACCCCCTCAACTCCGGCATCAGCCTAGTAAACCTCCTCTGCACTCCCTCCAAGGCCAAAATATCCTTGCGTAAGTGCGGCGCCCAAAACTGCACACAGTACTCCAGCTGCGGCCTCACCAATGCCCTATACAGCAGCAGCAAGACCTCCCTACTTTTATATTCAATCCCCCTCGCTATGAAGGCCAGCATCCCATTCGCCTTCCTGACCACCTGCTGCACCTGCAGGCTGGGTTTTTGCGACTCATACACAAGGACCCCGAGGTCCCTCTGCACCGTCGCCTGCTGCAGTTTTTCGCCACGTAAGTAATAACCCTTCCTACCATTATTCCTACCAAAGTGGACCACCTCGCACTTGCCAACATTAAATTCCATTTGCCATTTCCTGACCCATTCGCCCAGCCTATCTAGATCCTTCTGTAGACTCTCCACACCCTCCGCGCAAATTGCCGTTCCACCAATCTTGGTGTCATCAGCAAATTTCGACACCCTACACTCGGTTCCCTCCTCCAGATCATCTATATAAATGGTAAATAGCTGAGGCCCCAGCACCGACCCCTGGGGCACTCCACTAGTCACCATCCGCCAATCCGAATAGCACCCATTGACCCTCACTCTCTGCCTCCTATTTGACAAAAAAGAAGAAGGTACAGAATATATTGTTACAGTCAGAGTTAGAGTGTAGAGAAAGATCAGCTTAATATATAGTAGGGCCTCTCAAAAGCCTGATGGCAACAGGGAAGATACTGTTCCTGAGTTAGTTGGTACGTGATCTCAGACTTTTATATCTTTTCCCTGATGGAAGAATGTGGAAGAGAGAATGTTTGGAATGCATGGGGTCCTTGATTATACCAGCTGCTTTTCCGAGGCAGCAGGAAATGTAGAAGGAGTCAATGGATGGGAGTTGGGGGACCTCCCTCTGCCGACTAAACCTCGTGAAATACTGGGCATCCATATAGATTATTTTACCGAACATTGAATTAAAGATACTTGTTTTAGTTATATATTGTATATTGCTGCATTTAAGCTGCATTAGGGAGCACTGAACTTTTATCATTGGGATTTATTCCAAGTGCCAGAATATTCAACATCGTCAAGCCCAAAGAGACTGTTGTTTCATTGGACCTGCCGGCATTTGAAGGGGTAATTTATTTCTCATTGGGTGGTGTATCCCATGTTTATAATGGTTGAAAGAGCACAATCCTGTGCTGCGTTGGTTCCCATGGGATCAGCGTAACATATTTGATTCTCCATGGTCAATTGATCTAAGCCTGCGTTTACCATTATAAACACACATTCTCGATGTGCAAGTGTAACAGTTCTGTCGTAATTGTGATTCACAACCTCAGACAAGGGACTATAAAGGGGATTGGCTTTATACCCTGACTGCTCGCCAGCTGATGAACCCTATGTGGTAAAAGGTATCACATGTGCAACCAGTCAAACAGTTTTCAGATCTGGCGTGCATGTCTGACTGCTGAAGCCAGGAAGTCACATATCAAAGTGCAAGGTGGTTCCATTGCACAATGAATAACAGAGCATCACCACTGATCAAGCGGGCCATGAATACTCCTAGAATGACCAAATCTCAGGGCAGCCTAGATTCTGCTCCTGAACATAAAAGCATAATGGGTGGCACAGTGGCACAGTGGTTAGCACTGCTGCTTCACAGCTCCAGAGACCTGGGTTCAATTCCCGGCTCGAGTCACTGTCTGTGTGGACTTTGCACATTCTCCCCATGTTTCCTTCGGATGCTCCGGTTTCCTCCCACAGTCCAAACATGTGCAAATTAGGTGCATTGGCCATGTTAGATTGCCCCTTAGAGTCCCGAGATGAGTAGGTTAGAGGGATTCGTGGGGTCAATATATAGGGTTATGGGGATAGGACCTGGGTGGGATTGTTGCTGGAGCAGACTAGATGGTCCAAATGGCCTCTTTCTGCACTGTAGGAATTCAATGCTTCTCTATGAAGAAATAGAAGCAGGAGAAGGCCATTCAGCCCTTTGAATCTGCTTTGACCCCCAACTCTATCTTCCTGAGATCATGGTTTAGCTTTAACTTTACAGTTTTTACCTTGTATCTAGAAGGAGAAAGGTTTCTCTGTTCTGGCTGCTTCTGAAGATTTTAAACTTCAGTGTGACTGGGAAAGCACCAAGGCACGCAAGTCTGAGTGAGAGAGTTCCAGTGCACTGGCTGTGGAAAGAACTTTAACCAGTTACACAGCCTGAAAACAAATTGCAGCATTCGCAGTGAGGAGAGACCAACAACATGTTCTTTGTGCGGACGAGGCTTCAACTGATTGTCAACCTGGAGAGTCGGAAAGACACAAAGGAGCGGCACGGTGGCACAATGGTCAGCACTGCTGCTCACAGTGCCAGGGACCTGGGTTCGATTCCCAGCTTGGGTCACATGTTTGAGCGAAGTCTATATTTTCTCTCCATATCTGCATGGGTTTCCTCAGAGTGCTCTGGTTTCCCACCAAAGTCCAAAAGATGTGCTGGTTAGGTACGTTGACCCGAACAGGCGCTGGACTGTGGCAACAAGGGGATTTTCACAGTAACTTCATTGCAGTGTTAATGTAAGCCTTAGTTGTGGTACGAATAAATAAACTTTTGTCTGGACCCCAACACCAGAGGAAATAATTTTTCTGTAATGACCCCCTCAATTCCTTTTAACTATTTGATGTCGCTCATCCCTGCAATTGAACTCATAGTTGCTTTACTTTTATTTGACGTATCTTGCCTTTTCGTTAAGTTTCCCCTTCAGATCAATTTTGGGTACAAAATTAGCTTCTTGACAGAAGTGGTTGTAGAGGGTTGTTTTTCAAACTGGAGGCCTGTGACTAGTGGTGTGCCTCAGGGATTAGTGATGGGCTCACTGTTATTTGTCATTTATAATAATGATTTGGATGTGAATATAGGGGGCATGGTTAGTAACTTTGCAGGTGAAACCAGGATTGATGGCATAGTGGGCAGTGAAGAAAGTTATCTCCAATTGCAATGGGATCTTGATCAATTGGGTCAGTGGGCTGACAAATGGCAGATGGAGTTTAATTTAGACAAATGTGAAGTGACGCATTTTGGTAGATTGAACCAGGGCAGGACTTACTCAGTTAATGGAAGGGCACTGGGGAGAGTTACAGAACAATGACATCTAGGGATACAGGTTTATAGCTCTTTGAAAGTGAAGTCACAGGTGGACAGAGTGATGAAGAAGGCATTCGGCATGCTTGGTTTCATAGTCAGAACATTGAATACGGGAGTTGGGACGTCTTGTTGAAGTTGTACAAGACATTGGTAAGGCCACACTTGGAATACTGTGTGCAACTCTGGTCACCCTATTACAGAAAGGATACTATTAAACTAGAAAGAGTGCAGAAAAGATTTACTAGGATGCTACCGGGACTTGTTGAGTTACAAGGAGAGGCTGAATAGACTGGGACTTTTTTCTCTGGAGTGTAGGAGGCTGAGGGGGGACCTTGTAGAGGTCTATAAAATAATGAGGGGCACAGATCAGCTAGATAGACAATATCTTTTCCCAAAGGTAGGGGCGTCTAAAACTAAAGGGCATAGGTTTAAGGTGAGAGGGGAGAGATACAAAAGTGTCCAGAGGGGCAATTTTTTCACACAGTGGGTGGTGAGTGTCTGGAAAAAGCTGCCAGAGGTAGTAGTAGAGGCGGGTACAATTTTATCTTTTAAAAATCATTTAGACAGTTACATGGGTAAGATGGGTATAGAGGGATATGGGCCAAATGCGGGCAATTGGGATTAGCTTAGGGGTTTAAAACAAAAGGGTGGCATTGACAAGATGGGCCGAAGGGCTTGTTTCCATGTTGTAAACCTCAATGACTCTATAGCTTCATGAGATCAGAATACCACATTGCTTTTCAAGGAATACCATCCCCTCTTCCCCCCCACTCCCATCTATCCACACAACCTGCTTTCAACCCTGCAGGGGAGAAGGTTTCCATCTATGTTCGATGAGGAAACATCGTAAATATGTTTATGAAGAACGGGTTTATGCTTTAGCCGTGTCGACTGCAGGGACGAAACCTCTGCAGGTGTCAAAGGTAACACTTCTGGAATGTCTCAGTGGTAAAGCTTCTCAGATAAATCAAATAGCTCTTGTAAGTTCAAACTGAGATTCGGTGCCTGAACAAACTAACTGACATTTTGTGCCTAAGTCCAACTTAATGAAGTATTTATATGAAATGCTTCCCAATAAAATAGTAATTAGAGTTTGAAAAGGGAATGTAAAATTCTGCTGGGAAGTGAGAAGAGCTACTCACCTGCTGGAAATGGGCTACTTTTTGTCCTTAATAGGATTCGTACGTTACCCAGCATTCATTTTCATCTCACTTATCCTTGTTCGGGTACACTGAGGGAGAATTTATCATGACCAGTCCACCTAACCCGCACATCACAGAGAGTGGGGGCTTTTTAGTGTGTAGTAAGAACTTACCTTGTAGAACTGTTTAAATCATTTAAAAGCATTTTCGCGGGCTTTTTGTGTTTACCGCTTTAAGAATTCAAAGGGAGTGGATAGCAGGGATTTGTGGGTAAGCAGGCTTTTAAACAGCGCCAGGTTTAAAAGGAGGCCTGGTGTAGACAGCGGGCAGCGTTGGAGCGGGCAGCGGAGTGAGAGGGAAGCAGAGTGAGCTATTAGGGCTTAGGAACAAAGGGCTAGGGAGAAAAGGGCCAGGTACGTTTGCGTTGAAATTGTTCAATATTACTACAGGGAATAATGGAGGGGCATGTGATGTGCTGTTTCTGTATGATGTGGGAGCTGGTGGACCCCAGGGTCCTTCCCAGTGACCATGTCTGCAGTAAGTGCAGGTTGCTGGAGGAGCTCCAGCTCAAGGTAGATGAGCTGGCCTCTGAGCTACAGACACTGAGGCTCATCAGGGGGAGAGAGGGTGCCATTGACAATGGGGTGCAAGAGACATCCACCCCCCCCTAGACTGGCTAACTCTAAGGGTCAGGAACAGGAGGGGGCTGCTGAGAGGAGGAAGGAAGGTGGGGACCGGAGGAAGGAGGGTGGGGACCGGAGGAAGGAGGGTGGGGACCAAATGCCTCAGCCTCTCAATCTGCATAACAGGTTTGAGGTTCTTGCTTCCAGCCTGGACAAGAACGAGGGCTGTGAGGTTGGTGAGCAAACTGCACACAGTACAGTGATGCAGACACAGGACATAGGCAAAGAGAAGATGAAAAGGAACATAGTAGTAATTGGGGATAGTGGGGTTAAGGGTATTGACACTGTCCTTTGTCACAATGACAAAGTGCGCAGAAGGGTGTGTTGTCTGCCTGGTGCTCGGGTCCAGGATGTCGCATCTGGGCTGCAGAGGAACCTGGAGTGGGAGGGTGAGAATCCGGTCGTTGTGGTAAATGTGGGTGCCAACGATGTAGGCAAAATGCGAACTGAGGATCTGGGGAGGGAGTATGAAAAGCTGGGAATGGAATTAAAAAGTAGAACCGACAAGGTGGTTATCTCTGGGCTACTGCCTGAACCGAGTGCAGACGGGCGTAGGGTTGATAAGATTAAGGAAGTGAATGGGTGGCTCAAGGATTGGTGTGGGAGGAATGGGTTTGAATTTATGGGGCATTGGCACCAGTATTGGGGTAGGTGGGACCTGTTCAGGTGGGATGGAGTTGGTCTGAACCGTGCTGGGACCAGAGTCCTGGCGAATCGAGTAAATAGGACTGTAGACAGGGCTTTAAACTAATTGGGGGGGGGAGGGTGAGAGGGTAGGTGACATTACAGGGTCTAAAGTTAAGGAGAGGGTACAGGTAAGGGAAGAGGCCGAGGATGTCCCAATAATAAAGGGAGTAGGGGGCGTGAGTATGGTTGGTGGTGTTCTGGCAAATAGGGTCCAGGTGAAGGCTGGGATGAAAGCGCTTTATCTGAATGCACGAAGCATTCGGAATAAAGTGGATGAGCTGGTGGCGCAGATCAGCACAAATGGATATGATCTGGTGGCCATTACAGAGACGTGGCTGCAATGTGACAGGGACTGGGAGCTGAATGTCCAGGGGTATCAAGTGTTTAGGAAGGATAGGCGGGAGGAAAAAGGGGGGGGTGCGTAGCTCTGCTGATTAAGGATAGCATCAGGGTGGTAGTAAGAGATGATATAGGAACCAAAGAGCAGAAAGTGGAATCGTTGTGGGTGGAGATTAGGAACAGCAAAGGGAGGAAGACGCTGGTGGGTGTCATTTACAGGCCCCCAAATAATGATCTGGAGGTGGGGCGGGCTGTTAATGAGCAAATAAGTGCGGCATGCAGGAATGGAACGGCGATAATTATGGGGGATTTCAATCTACATATTGATTGGTCGACCCATGTTGGACGCAGTGGGCTTGAGGAGGAGTTCTTGGAATGCTGCCGGGATAGTTTCCTTGAACAGTGTGTGTTGGAGCCGACGAGGGAGCGAGCTATCTTGGATCTGGTGTTATGTAATGAGGCGGGTAGAATTAGGGACCTTGCGGTGAAGGATCCTCTTGGGAAGAGTGATCATTGTATGGTGGAGTTTCTGATGCAGATGGAGGAGCAGAAAGTGGGTTCCCGGACATGTGTCCTTTGTTTGAACAGAGGGGAGTATGGTAGGATGAGAGAGGAATTGGCGAATGTTGATTGGGGCAGTGCGTTGGAAGGTAGGTCTGCTGAGGAGCAGTGGAGGATCTTTAAGGAGATCTTTCTTGGTGCTCAGCAGAAATTTATTCCGATGGTTAAAAAGGACCGTAGGAGGAGAGATAATCAGCCGTGGATAACGAAGGAGGTAAAGGATAGTGTTAAATTAAAAGCAGATGCGTTTAGAGTAGCTAAGAGTAGTGGGCGAGAAAAGGATTGGGAGAGGTTTAAATGTCAATAAAGAATGACAAAGAAGTTGATAAAGAAGGGTAGGATAAACTATGAAGCTGGGCTAGAGCTTAATATAAAAAAGGATAGCAAGAGTTTTTATAAATATATAAAAAGGAAGAGGCTGGCTAGGGTGAACGTTGGACCTTAGAGGATGAGAGGGGGGACGTAGTGGTAGGGGATGGGGAAATGGCTGAGGCCTTGAATAACATTTTTGTTTCGGTCTTCACGGAGGAGGACGTGAATAATTTGCCGGGTGTTAGCGATGGAAAGATGGTAGGAGTGGAGGGCCTGAATGACATTATTGTTACTAGAGAGGTGGTGCTCGACAGACAGGAGGGACTGATTGTGGACAAGTCCCCAGGACTGGATGGAATGCACCTAAGGGTTCTGAAAGAAATGGCGGAGGTGATAGTGGACGCCTTGGTGATTATTTTCCAAACGTTGCTGGATTCTGGGGAAGTGCCGGAAGATTGGAAAACGGCTAATGTTACACCGTTGTTTAAGAAGGGTGGCAGGCAAAAGGCAGGGAATTATAGGCCGGTTAGTTTAACGTCTGTTGTAGGTAAAATGTTAGAATCCGTGATCAGGGAGAAAATAGCGAGGCATCTTGAGGAGAATTGTTTGATAGAGCAGACGCAGCACGGTTTCGTTAAGGGGAAGTCATGTCTGACGAATTTATTGGAGTTCTATGAGGATGTGTCTAGGGAGGTGGATAGAGGAGAGCCGGTGGATGTGGTGTTTCTTGATTTTCAGAAGGCGTTTGGCAAGGTGCCTCACAAGAGGTTATTACAGAATGTCAGGGGACATGGAGTTGGGGGTAGGGTGTTAGCGTGGATAGAGGATTGGCTGTCAAACAGGAGGCAGAGAGTGGGGGTCAATGGGTGCTATTCGGATTGGCGGTTGGTGACTAGTGGAGTGTCCCAGGGGTCGGTGCTGGGGCCTCAGCTAGTTACCATTTATATAGATGATCTGGAGGAGGGAACCGAGTGTATGGTGTCAAAATTTGCTGATGACACCAAGATTGCTGGAATGGCAAATTGTGTGGAGGGTGTGGAGAGTCTGCAGAAGGATCTAGATAGGCTGGGCGTATGGGCCAGGAAATGGCAAATGGAATTTAATGTTGGCAAATGTGAGGTTGTCCACTTTGGTAGGAATAATGGTAGGAAGGACTATTACTTACATGGCGAAAAACTGCAGCATGCGACGGTGCAGAGGGAGCTCGGGGTCCTTGTGCATGAGTCGCAAAAACCCAGCTTGCAGGTGCAGCAGGTGGTCAGGAAGGCGAATGGGATGCTGGCCTTCATAGCAAGGGGGATTGAATATAAAAGTAGGGAAGTCTTGCTGCAGCTGTATAGGGCATTGGTGAGGCCGCAGCTGGAGTACTGTGTGCAGTTTTGGTCGCCGCACTTACGCAAGGATATTTTGGCCTTGGAGGGAGTGCAGAGGAGGTTTACTAGGCTGATTCCGGAGTTGAGGGGGTTGAACTATGAGGAGAGGCTGAATAAACTAGGCTTGTACTCATTAGAGTTTAGATGAATGAGGGGAGATCTCATTGAGACATATAAGATGATGAATGGGATGGATAGGATAGAGGTGGAGAGGCTCTTCCCGCTCAGAAAGGACAGTAGGACTAGAGGGCACAGCCTCAAGATAAAGGGGGGGGCGGTTTAGAATGGAGTTGAGGAGGAACTTCTTCACTCAAAGGGTGGTGAATCTCTGGAATTCTCTGCCCGTTGAAGTGGTGGAGGCTACCTCGCTAAACATTTTTAAGACGCGGGTTGAAAGGTTTTTGATAAGAGAGGGGATTAAGGGTTATGGGGAGAGGGCGGGAATGTGGAACTGAGCCACGACAGATCAGCCATGATCTTATTGAATGGCGGGGCAGGCTCAAGGGGTTAGATGGCCTACTCCTGCTCCTATTTCTTATGTTCTTATATTATCTTTAGACTGTGGTTGGGGGGGTGGTGGGGGGGATCAGCAGCACCTGGAGGAAACCCACGCAGACACAAGGAGAATATGCAGACTCCACACAACAGCGACCCAAGCCAGGAATCGAAGCCAGGTCCCGGGTGCTGTGAGGCAGCAGTGCTCACCACTGTATGGAGATAGGGCCTGGGTGTGACTGTGGTCGGTGCAGACTCGATGAGCCGAATAGTCTCCTTCTGCACTGTAGGGATTCCCTGATTCTATGTCAAACTGTATGCTGCTCAGACCTGATTAACGTTTAAAACTGGCTGATGTTGAATGAGTCAAGATCCAAAATAGGCATCCCAAACGCAAGTGCAGGACAGCCAAAATCTGTCGTTCCAACGCTGGGATCTGGCCTCAGAGTGGTGAGCCTGGTTTCAAACCAGAAGTGCACGATTGTTAGAGAGAGAACTTCTACTCTTCTCAATGCAGTTTGAATTTACATCCAGATATGAAAGGTATGATACATTGATTGATCCTATGTTCTCGATGGGGAACTCCATTTGAAGGAAGCAGGGGTCAGAATTGGCCTTAAAACCACAGTTCCGATGCTTTGATCTTCACTCCCTTTGAGAATGGCCCTCCACCGGGAACATGGGATTGATTAATTTCCCTGTCAGTGCTAACACACTCAAAACACCTGGTTCTCGATCAAACAAATGAATCACGCACAAAACCGGGCGTGATACAAATTGGATTCGAGTGGTGGTGGAGGCAGCGATAGAGAAAGTGAGCTAGCCTGCCTGCCTGCACTGCACTGCAGGATAAACCGCAAAGCTGATGGATACTCCAACAAGAACGCTTTAAAAACTACAAGGTAGCTTCTCTAATTGACTGTAAATCATTTGAATTTACATATCACAGCACGGTGGCAGTTAGCACTGCTGCCTCACCGCGCCAGGGACCCAGGTTCAATTCCAGCCAGAGTCATTGTCCGTGTGGAGTCTGCATTTTCACCCTGTGTCTGCGTGGGTTTCCTCCAGTTGCCCCCTGCACTCCAAAGATGTGCAGATTAGGTGGATTGGCCATGCTAAGTTGCTCCTCATTGTCACAGGGTTAGGGGGATTAGTGGGGTAAATGTGTGGGATTACAGGGAAAGGGAGAGGACCTGGTTGGCATTCTCTCTCAGGGTCAGTATAGACTCGATGGGCTGAATGGCATCTTCTAGAGGAATTCTACAATCGCTTCCCTCCATTTGCAAAAAGAGATAAGAATGAGGGAGGCTGAAGAAAATAGGCAAAACCAATGCCAACATTAAGCTAAGAATAACAAGAGTGGCAAAAGTGGTTTTATGTCCCCAATATGTTTGTGAAGGTGATCGGTGGGAGAAATAGCTGGATTTAAAATCTCTGTGGGTGCGTGCAGTGTATGTGGGTATGTGCAGGGTACATGGGTGCGTGCCGTGTATATGGGTGCATGCAGTGTACGTGGTTGTATGCAAAGTATGTGGGTGCGTGCAGTGTATAGGGGTGCGTACAGTGTGTGTGAGTGCACACAGTGTATGTGGGTGTGTATGGTGTATGTGGGTACATGCAGTTTATGTGGGTACGTTCAGTGTATGTGGGTGCATGCAGTGTATGTGGGTGCGTGCAGTGTATGTGGGTGTGTACAGTGTACGTAGATACATGCAATGTATGTGGGTGCGTGCAGTGTATGTGGGTGCGTGCAGTGTATGTGGGTGTGTGCATTGTATGTGGGTGGGTGCAGTGTATATGGGTGTGTGCAGTGTATGTAGGTGCACACAGTGTACATGGATGCACGCAGTGTACGTGGATGCACGCAGTGTATGTGGCTGCGAGCAGTGTACGTGGGTGCGAGCAGTGTACGTGGGTGTGTGCAGTGTACATGGATGCACACAGTGTACGTGGATGCACGCAGTGTACGTGGGTGCGAGCAGTGTATGTGAGTGCGTGCAGTGTACGTGGGTGTGTGCGGTATATGTGTGTATGTGTGTGCAGTGAATGTGAGTACATGCAGTTAAGTAACAAATCAGCCATGATCCACTTGAGTGACAAATCAGAGAGCTGAAAAGCCCACTCCTACTCCGACGTTCCGTTTGCGAACATTTACAGGGTGCTAGCAGGATCCGCTGGCGATATGGGGCAATACATTGTAGGATATGCGCCGCACACCACAATGTAATGAAGGTTTGTTAAATCATTATACAAACATCTACCTTTAACCAGGACACTCCTGCTCTGCTGCGCGTCATCACGGTAGAAAAAGAAAATAATTTTAAAGAATCTGTATTTGCTTGAAGTAATGCAACATTTGTTTATTCTGTCCCAGTCTTAAAACTGGTAATGTGTTTCTCAGACTGGGTCTTACTATTAAAGTTACAAATTCTGAATCTGAGGAACGATGGAGGCAGCTAGCAGAGGCCACCCTCTGGGAATAGCTTCTCTCCCAACACGCAAAATGTTCCCTTAAGATACATTAATGCCTGTGGAACCATACTGCACTATCTAAAAAAGGGATGAGAGGAAGCAAGCAGGAAATTATAGACCTATTAGTCTAACATCTGTTGTGGGGAAGTTATTGAAATCTATAATTAAGGACAGAGTGACTGAGCACTTAGAGAAATCTGAGCTGATTAGAGAGAGTCAATACAGATTTGTGAAATGCAACTCATGTCCAATAAACCCAACTGAATTTTGAAGCTTAATTTAAGGAGCGGACTGAGAATGTCAATGGACATAGTTTATATGGACTTCCAGAGGCATTAGTTAAAATTTTAAAGTTTAAAGTTCATTATGTTTAAAGTCTATTTATTAGTGTCACAAGTAGGCTTACATTAACACTGCAATAAAGTTGCTGAGAAAACAGGATGGCATGGTGGCACAGTGGTTAGCACTGCTGCCTCATAGTGCAAGGGACCCGGGTTCAATTCTGGCCTCAGGTCACTGTCTGCGTGGAGTTTGCACATTCTCCCTGTGTCTGCGTGGGTTTCCTTTGGATGCACTGGTTTCCTCCCACAGTCCGAAAGACATGCTGGTTGGGTGAGTGGGCTATGCTAAATTCTCCCTCAGTGTACCCGAACAAACGTGGGGATTGGGGGATCTTCACAGTAACTTCATTGCAGTGTTAATGTAACCCTACATGTGACACAGTTATGGTGGAATTCTTCCCCCCCTGACCAATGAAAACTATTAGACACTACTTCAGTTAATGTTAAACCTGCAATCAGTAGGTTTTGTTACAAAAGGAGCGGAGCCAAGGCAAATGGATGGGGAGGAGCAGGCTTGAGTGGTTGGGACTTGGAATGCTGTGCCTGGTGGGGTGGATACAAATTTAATAATAGCCTTCAAAAGGAATTGGATAACTACTTGAAGGCAAACAAAAGTGCAGGGATCGATGGAAACAGTGGAAAGGAGAGGAATTAACTGGAATGCTCTTTGAAGAGCTGGTGCAGACTTATTAGGTTTCCTTTTGTACTGTGCTATTCGGAGCAGAATGGTAGTGCGGTGGCTAGAACTGCTGCCTCACTGCGCCAGGGATCCACGTTCAATGTCTGTGTGGAGTATGCACATTCTCCCCATGTCTGCGTGGTTTTCCTGTGGTGTTCTGGTTTCCTCCCCTAGTCCAAAGATGTGTGGGTTAGGTATATTGCCCATGCTAAATTGCCTCTTACTGTCCAAGATGTGTAGATTAGTCATGTAGGGTAAACACAGTAAGAAGTCTGACAACACCAGATTTAAGTCCAACCGATTTATTTGATAGTAAACTCACAAGCTTTCGAGGTTTCCCTCTTTGTCAGGTGAATGGAGAGTACTGGCCTCAGACAGAGCATATAACAGCACAGACAGTTTACAGATTACTGATTAGAATGTGAATCTTCACACATAACCTGCTATTCAAGTCTTAAAGTGGCTGACAATGTGAGTGGAAGGAGCACTGATCACAGGTTAAAGAGATGTGTATTGTCTCCAGACAGTACAGTAAGTGAGGTTTTGCAAACCCAGGCAAGTCATGGGGGTTACAGATAGTGCGACATGAACCCAAGATCCCTGTTGAGACTGTTCTCATGTGTGCGGAACTTGGCCATCAGTTTCTGCTCAGTGACTGTGCGCTGTCGTGAAGGCTGCCTTGGAGAATGTTTACCTGAAGGTCAGAGGCCGAATGCCCGTGACCACTGAAGTGTTCCCCAACAGGAAAGGTCTTGCCTGGTGATTGTCGAGCGATGTCGGGGATCTTGGGTTCATGTCACACTATCTGTAACCCCCATGACTTGCCTGGGTTTGCAAAACCTCACTTACTGTAACTGTCTGGAGACAATACGTGAAATCCTAGCCTATGATTCTATGAATGGCCTGCTCCCATTGCTATGTTCCCCTATAGCCCCCTATCCCAGTAATGTGCAACAGTGCAACAGGCAAGAAAGGTAGGGGAAAGCGCCAACAAAACCTGAGCAAGAATAAATCTTTTGAGTTAATCCTCTGAAAGCCTCGGTGCTGCAGGCAATCATGACACCGTAACGTTTTACTATCAGGATTCCGTTCATGAATAGGAAAGATACTTTTCATATCTGTGCCAGGTGTGGGACTATGCTAGAGAGAGATGGGGGGGGATCGTGAACATCAATAGAAAGTGCTTTTTTCAATATATCCTGAACTTTTGACAGAATTTTCACATAAAGGCAGTAAAATGAATGAAGTCGGGCAGGTGCACTGATCTAATGGAATGGGGTAGACTTGACCTTCCTGACTGACTGGGAGCCCTGCATGAAAGGGAGGCAGACAGAAAGATTTGCAGCTTCAGTAAATGGGAGCCAGATGTTATTTGGAATGGGCTCTTTCTGGTGCCTAATCCAGAAACGTACACACAGCCTGCTTTATTAATACAGGTGCAATGCAGTTTGGTGGTGGTGACAGTGGGATGGGGGGTGGGGGGCGCCTGTGGTACATTGGTTAGCAATACTGCCTCACAGTACCAAGGACCCAGGTTCGATTCCCAGCTTGGGTCACTCTCTGTCTGTGTGGAGTTTGCACCTTCTCCCCGTGTCTGCGTGGGTTTCCTCCGGGTGCTCGGGTTTCCTTCCACAGTCCGAAAGATGTGCTGGTTATGCTAAATTCTCCCGCAGTGTGTCCGAACAGGCGCCGGAGCGTGGCAACTAGGGGATTTTCACAGTAACTTCATTGCTGTGTTAATGTGAGACAACTTGTGACACTAATAACTAAAGTTTATGAATTTATTCGTCCATTATTGAAGATTGACCCCTTATCATTGAGGTTAGAGTTTACAAATGAAGACAAAGTTCCCAAGAGCACAGTTAAAAATCTTGTAAAGATTATAACATGAAAAGACCCTTGTTGAGGTCATTTGGTTGTGATGTGTGAGGTGACTTTTACTGCAGTGGGTACTTGGGTTTTTCTCTTATTAAGCTCTGTGTTCTGGTGTAAGAGTTTAGCTATAGGTTAGATCATGAGCACTCTTAACTTCGATCTCTATCAACCTTCCTTTAAACCAAAAATGAAATTATTGCAGAATTTCATGTAAATTACATGGTGCCAACATAACCCTGTTTGGCATTACTTTGTTCTCATAGCTTTACTTAGCAGGGTGGGTGTACTTACACCAGATAGAATCATACAATCTCTACAGGGCAGAAGGAGGCCATTCAGCTCATTGAGCCTGCACTGACAACAATCCCACCCAGGTCTTATCCCCACAATTATATGTATTTACCCTGCTCGTCCCCTTGACACCAAGGGGCAATTTAGCATGGTCAATCAACCTAGCCCGCACATCTTTGGACTGTGGGAGGAAACCAGAGCACATGGAGGAAACCCACGCACACACGGGGAGAACGTACAAACTCCACACAGTCAGTGACCCGAGGCCAGAATTGAACCTGGGTCTCTCGCTCTGTGAGGCAGCAGTGCTAACCACTGTGCCACAGTGCTGGTCCAAGAAGATGGCTCAACACCACCTTCTTGAGAGCAATTAGAGATGGGCAATAAATGACGCACCTGACGAAGGAACAGCACTCCGAAAGCTCGTGATTCCAAATAAACCTGTGGGACTTTAATCAAATGTTGTGAGACTTCTTACTGTGCCCACCCTCAGTCCAAATCCGGCATCTGCACATAGAGAGAGGTTTACAGCATGTGAACAGGCCCTTTGGCCCAACTTGTCCATGCTGCACTTTTTTTAAAACCCCTAAGCTAATCCCAATTGCCTGCATTTGGCCCATATCCCTCTGTACCCACCTTACCCATGTAACTGTCTAAATGCTTTTTAAAAGACAAAATTGTACCCGTCTCTACTACTATCTCTGGCAGCTTGCTCCAGGCACTCACCACCCTCAATGTGAAAAAACTGCCCCTCTGGACTCCTTTATATCTCTCCCCCCCTCTCACCTTAAACCTATGCCCTCTAGTTTTAGACTCCCCTACCTTTGGGAAAAGATATTGACTATCTAGCTGATCTATGCCCCTCATTATTTTATAGATTGCTATAAGATCACCCCTCAGCCTCCTACACTCCAGGGAAAAAAGTCCCAGTCTATCCAACTTCTCCTTATAACTCAATCCATTAAGTCCCAGTAGCATCCTAGTAAATCTTCTCTCACCTCTGAAGGGATATGTAGTTCATGTACAATGTGATTCAGTGGAAATGTGGTATAAGTTATTCCATATTTAGTAGATGGATTCTGAGATGGTGGTACAGAAGGAAAACCGCGTGTAAAGCTGATTTCTCTATTGTTATTTTGCATTTTGTGTTACGAATCAAGTTCAGTTTTCCTTTGGTCCCAGTTTTCTGGAGGGCATTATCAAAATATAGGAGGACAGAAACAAGCTTGTTGAGTGGACTGGTGAATGGTAAATGAAATTTACTAGATTAAAGAATAAAATGTTTCATTTTGACAGGAAGAATAAGAACGTGGTCAATTTTTTTGGAAAGTAGGAAGCTAAATGGAATAGAATAGCAATGAAATCTGAGAATACCTATCTGTCAATCATTGAAAGCAGCAAGACAAATTGGTGAAAGTAAAGTTTATTTATCCACCACAAGTAGGCTTACATTAACACAGCAATGAAATTACTGTGAAAATCCACTGGTCACCACACTCTGGCTCCTGTTCGGGTACAGTGAGGGAGAATTTAGCATTAAGGCCAATGCACTTAACTGGCACATCTTTTGGACTGTGGAAGGAAACTGGCGTACCCGGGGGAAACCCACGCAGACATAGGGAGAATGTGCAGACAGTGACCCAAGCCGGGAATTGAACATGGGTCGCTGGTGCTGTGAGGCAGCAGTGCTAATCACTGTGCCACCGTGCCATAAAGTGCAATTAATTTTCGAGGAATAGAGTACAAAAGTAGAAACATAGTGCATAAAGAACCTTGGTTAGACCACACCAGGAACACTGAGTGTAGCTCCAGTGTCCACAACATGGAAAGGATATCAGTGAATTGCTAAAAAGATTTCTAAGAATGATACCAGAATTGGGAGATGCACTTATCAAGGAAGACTCCACAGGTCTTTTCCTCTGGGTGCTCTGGTTTTCCCCCACACTCCAAAGATGTGCAGGTTAGGTTGATTTATTTAAAAAGAGAAAGAAATGTCAAGTGCTTTCAGTTTCTGCTGAAGATACTTTAAAATGGCTAGCTGAGCGGCAATTTTATAGAGCTGTAGAAGAAACTTTTTTTAAGAAACTAGAAAGTCATAGAATCATTGAATCCCTACAGTACAGAAGGAGGCCATTCGGCCCATCGAGCCTGCACCAACCACAATCCCACCCAGGCCCTATCCCCATAACCCACATGCTTACCCTGCCCCTGGATACTAAGGGGCAATTTAGCATGGCCAAGCCACCTAACCCGCACATCATCGTGCAGACTCTGCATTGATAGTGACGCAAGGCGGGATACTGGGTCCCTGGCGCTGTGACTAACCACTATGCCACTGTGCCCCACACTCCGCCCCTCCGATTCAGCAACATTTCTCTTATTTAAGAGGGAACTGAAAAGTATTCAACATAGAATTAGTATAGATGTCAAATTGTTTAAGTTTTCGGGGAAGCTCAGAGTAAAAGTTCTCAACTTTAATATATTTATTCAACTTGAATCTTTTTGCAGCACCAAACACCCTTGCTGTGATTTATGATAAAAGTTCCTTTTAAATCTTTAAAAGTTTCCCATTCCCTGCCACCAATATCAAACCCTGAATGCACGGGACAGGAATCTTAAATAGTCTATTCCCCCACTTGTGAGACAGGCGGCGATTTATTTGTGTGTGTAGTTATGATGGGCAAAGGAACTAATTTGCTTAACTCTTCCAAGACTTTTCAACCACTGACATGTTTTGTACGGGGAGCTTTATAATCTCCTGATACAAAGATGGAGGAAGGAATTATTTCAAGTTAATAACGAGTGGGGGGAAAAGTCAAGGTAGTTAGTGGCTTAAATATGCAAAAAGGGTGTGAACCTCAATCCAGTCAGACACATGAGGATAAAGTCTCGTCTGAAGGTTGCTGAGATCAGTCGTCCCTGTTCCCACTGGCTGCGACTCCATTGCATTAAATAAGTTGCCCTTGACCTCTGCATGATTTGGTAGTAATTAGCCTGGCTGATTCACGCTATAACCAAAATGTTTGTGATGCTTCTGGACAGCAGCCTTCTGCAGTTCATTAGGCATCACCAAACTGGATTTATGAGGCAATAAGACTTCAGTGAGCAGACCTGTGTGGGTTTCTGAATGTGAAAGCTTTCAGTAACACAGGAGTGCCGGTCGTGGGGTCCATCCTTGTTGCTAAGAAGAGAAAAGGTTTGATAAGTTAGAGGGATCAGTGGGGTAAATGTGTGGGGTTGTGGGAATGGGGCCTGGAACGGGATTGTTAGCAGTGCAACTCGATGGGCTGAATGGCCTCCTTCTGCATTGTAGGATATGATTCCTAGGTTATTAGTTGGGCTTTTTTTTTGCCCTTGCTTGCTACTTCACCCCTGAAGATAGAACAAACAAAATTATAGCACGGGAACTGTCTTAAAAGGTTTAAGCAAATTAGCTTCATTGCACTTTGACCTTCCAAACCTGCACCGACCATGCTGTCCCACTGAATTAAAACCCCCTATCCTTCAGTAGACCATAGCCCTCTATCCCCATCCTATTCATGTATTTGTCAAGACGGCCCTTACAAGCCACTATTGTATTTGCTTCCACTACCTCCCATGGTAGTGAGCTCTAGGCCCTTCTACACTCTGTATAAAAAAACTTATCTTGTACATCTCCTTTAAATCTTGCCCCTCACACCTTGAACCTATCCCCCCTAGTAATTGACTCTTCCACACTGGGAGAAAGCTTCTGACTATCCACTCTGTCCATGCCCCTCACAATCTTGGAGACTTCTATCAGGTCGCCCCTCAACCTCTGTCGTTCCAGTGAGAACAAATCAAGTTTTTCCAATCTCATCTCATGGCTAATGCCCTCCTTACCAGGTGACATCCTGGTGAATCATTTCCATTCCCTCTCCAAAGGCTCCACATCCTTCAGGTAGTGTGGAGACCAGAATTGGACACTATATTCCAAGTGATGCCTAACTAAGGTTCTATTAATCTGCAATATGACCTGCCAATTTTTAAACTCAATATCCCGGCCGATGAAGGCAAGCATGCCCTAAGCCTTCTTGACTACCTTCTCCATGCCACTGTTGCCTTTTGCTGGGTGAACACTCTATAGGTGCCATGGAATCTGGATCAATTCTGCGTGAGTTGAGATGATGATTGTTACTTAACCATGCATGATTTTGCGGCTGAATGTGATCACTGGATAGTGCCCAGGCCTTGTTAGAACCAAAGAATCCCTACAAAAGGAGGCCATTCAGTCCATTCAGTCTGCATCGACTCTCTGAAAGAGCACCTGACCCACTCCCACCACCCCAGTCTATCCCTATAGCCCAGGGATTTACCATGGTTAATCCACATAACCTACACATCTTGGGACATTAAGGGGCAGTTTGGCATGGCCGATCCACCTAATCTGCACATCTTTGGACTGTGGGAGGAAACTGGAGCACCCGGGGGAAACCCACGCAGACACAGGAAGAATGTGCAGACTCCACACAGATAGTCACCTAAGGCCGGAATAGAACCCGGGTCCCTGTTGCTGTGAGGCAGCAGTGCTAACCACTGTGCCAACATGCCACCCATAAAGAATCAAATTACACCTGAGTCTTTTGAATGAATAAACCAACTCTGTAGTATTGCAACCATCAAAGGTTGTAATTTAGGATCCAAACTATCAAAACTGAACCACTGCAGTCCACAATGTGAATAGCTTCATTGTCACATTTACAAAGCCAACACAGAGTGGTATAAACCTTTGTGATAGTACAGCAGAGCATGATACATGGTAGTTGAGTGTGAGTTCAAGACTGCAGGGAGGCAGTAACGCATCGGGGCTGAGACTGTGGAGTCGCGGTTGAACACAAGTTTGGGGGAGTATGGAGCCACAGTGATTAGCATGGCTGCCTCACAACACCAGGGACCTGAATTCGATTCCGACCATGGATGACTGTTTGGGATTTGCACGTTCTCCCCGTGTCTGCATGGGTTTTCTCCAGAGTTTCCGGTTTCCTCCCAAAGATGTGTAGATTAGTTTGATTGGCCATGGTAAATTGTCCCTTGGTATCAAGGGGATTAGTCGGGTAAATATATAGTGTTGTGGGGATATGGCCTGGGTGGGATTGTTCTCAGTGCAGGCCAGATGGGCCAAATGGCCTTCTTCTGCACTGTAGGAATTCTATGATTCTATGATTCTTCTCTGAGTTTGGACTTGCGTTCTGTGGCAGTGAGTCCAGTCCGTTAAATGGCAGCAGTTGGAGATCGGCAGTCAACCTCTGACAGATGACCCCCAGAGGCTGAAGTTTAAGGAGATCTTCATTGTCCTCCCTTGTACATAGCTTCCTTTGAATAAATAATTCAATTATTTTCGCCTGCCGAGTAATTGTAGAGCTTTGCAGTTATTACACCATTATAAACATCCCTGTGAGTTAAAGTGGAGAGTACCAACATGATATTGCAGAGCAAAACAGAAATTTCATTGTGATGAAGTATGAAGCAGCCCATTGGCTGGGAAATGATGGTGTGCAATATTAATGGACTTACATTTAACCTGTTCACATAACTTTAATCCTTTCAGCTTAATACCAGCACGAGCCTTTTAAGATAACCAACTGATTGAGTTTATGAAAACAAATTACTGCGGATGCTGGAATCTGAAACCAAAAGAGAAAATGCTGGAAAATCTCAGCAGGTCTGGCAGCATCTGTAAGGAGAGAAAAGAGCTGATGTTTCGAGTCCAGGTGACCCTTTGTCAAAGCTAAAAGGCATAGAAAGTGGGAGATATTTATACTGCAGTGTAAGGGAATGGAAGATGAGTCATAGCCACAGAAACCAGGGGAAAGGCTGCTAATGGCAGCCCATAGAGAGAATAGAAGGTGTGAATGGCCAAACAACAGAGACGCTAAAATGAAGATGTTGGAGGATGGAGGAGGGAGGATGGGAGGTGGGAGCAGAGGAAAATGGATGGGACAGAGGTAAGATTTAGAAAAGGAAAAGAAAAGGGAGAGAAAAGGTAAAGGACGGGGGATAAAGCAGAGGAAAAGTGAGGGGAGGGGAAGAAAAATGAAGAAAGATAATAAAAAAAAGTAGAGTACAGTAAAAAATTCAGTAAAATAGAATTATTATAAATTATAAATTATTATAATTATAATTATAAATTAGAATTATGGACTAGGGGGCACAGCCTCAAGATAAAAGGGGGGCGGTTTAGAACGGAGTTGAGGAGGAACTTCTTCACTCAAAGGGTGGTGAATCTCTGGAATTCTCTGCCCGTTGAAGTGGTGGAGGCTGCCTCGCTAAATATTTTTAAGACGCGGGTTGATGGGTTATTGATAAGTGAGGGGATTAAGGGTTATGGGGAGAGGGTGGGAAAGTGGAACTGAGCCACGACAGATCAGCCATGATCTTATTGAATGGCGGGGCAGGCTCGAAGGGCTAGATGGCCTACTCCTGCTCCTATTTCTTATGAATGAAAACAAAGGGATTGAGGTGGGGTGGGCAAATCATCTGAAGTTGTTGAATTCGATGTTGAGACCGGAAGGTTGTTAAGTGCCCTGCCGAAAGACAAGATGCTGTTCCTCCAGTTTACGTTGAGCTTCACTGGAACATTGCAGCAGGCCAAGGACAGACGTGTGGGCATGGGAGCAAAATCGTGTGTTAAAATGGCAAGCAACTGGAAGGTCAGGGTGCGCACAGACTGAAGGTGCTCAGCAAAATCTCTCCTCACAGATGCTGCCACACCTGCTGAGATTTTCCAGAATTTTCTCTTCTGATTGAGGTCTTGTATCTGCTGGGATGGTAGAATTCATACAAGCTTGAAGTGTTTACCCCGTGTTACTGCAAAATATCAGGTACAGTGTCATGAGAGAGATAATAGGTTTGATATTTCTGATCCATGCCCTCAATGGGCTGACAATCCAACTTGCTGAGCCTCTGCCCTGGGATCCATTTCCCAGGGTTTTTCCTGAATTCAGACTGTAAGCGGAATTGTATTCTGACATCCCCATGCCAGTGAGGAAAGTAGGAGGATAGGAGGGTATTCCCGGCCCTGCACTTTATTTTTCAGCTGGACTGTGGCAGGACCCAGCACCATTCAGCTGTTGACTAGGAAGATTTCCTGGAACCTTCTGGAGTTTTCCTAAGAACGCAGTGTTTAAAATTATTTTATGGGATGTGGGCATTGCTGGCAAGGCTAACATTGTTGCATACCCCGGACATTCTCTCTTCCACCTTCTTCCGTAGGGAAAAAGATACAGAAGTATGAGATCACGTACGGACCTACTCAAGAACAGCTTCTTCTCCGCTGCCATCAGATTTTTGAATATTATATTAAACTGATCTTTCTTTATGCCCTAGCTATGACTATAACTCTACATTCTGCATTCTCTCTTTTCCTTCTCTATGAACGGTATGTTTTGCCTGCATAGCGCAAAAGAAAGCATACTTTTCAATACATAACAAACAAAGAACAAAGAAAATTACAGCACAGGAACAGGCCCTTCGGCCCTCCAAGCCTGCACCGACAATGCTGCTCGACTTAACTAAAACCCTCTACCCTTCCAGAGACTATATCCCTCTATTCCCATCCTATTCATGTATTTGTCAAGACACCCTTGAAAAGTCATTACCTTATCCCCTTCCACTACCTACCCCGGCAACAAGTTCCAGGGACCCACCACCCTCTGTGTAAAAAAAAAAGTGACAATAATAAATCAAATCCTTTACCCTTTCCCCTATGTACTCTATGAGCAGTATGTTTTGTCTGTATAGCGTGAGAGACAATACATTTCACTTCATACTAATACATGGTGACAATAATAAATCAAATCAAATCAAATTTAACCAGATTTATTCAGTTCCAGAACTTGTTGTAATGGAACTTTGAACTTGTAAACTTGTGGATTATTAGCCTTCCCTCTCTTAAGGTGTTGTGTGACAACTCACCCACGAGGTAGTCATACCTGGCAGGATTAGGGTCGCCTGACGTAGCAAATCCTCTCACCGTCCATATGATATCACCCATCCCTGACAGAGCAGAGAGCTTAATTCGGTGAGAACTAACCCAGTGAGAAAGGCAAAGCAGATAGTGAAGCAAAACCCAGTGAGGTAATAAGACAAAGGATGGTTGGACTGGGATTCAGAGGATCTAACAAGCCATAAATCTTCAAATTCTTTCCAAGCAGCAGAAAATGAAGCCTTAAATGAAACCACAGCGTCATACTTACTGTCACCAATCTTTTGGTAATATATACTATGATTGCAATAAAAACTTTCCATGATTTGATCTCTAGTCACTTCTAAAAGCTGTGAGATTACAATGATTGAAGACTGAGAGGCTTATGTTATGTCACCACTGGAGAATAATAGTCTCAAAGTATTCACCAGGGAAAATAATAAACAGGAATTATTATGTGATTCTAAAGCTAAATTGCAGTTAAGAGTCTGCCATATGTTATGTGGAGAACAGGTCATGTCTAGTCACAACTTACAATAAATATCTCTCTTAGCAAGCTTGACAATCAATATCTATTTTAGTGTGACAAGTAGGCTTATATTAACATTGCAATGAAGTTACTGTGAAAATCCCCTAGTTGGCATATTCTGGTGTCTGTTTGGGTACACTGAGGGAAAATTTAGCATGGCTGGCCAAAGATGCCCATGTCCCACAGATGATTTTTGTCAAAACGGTTTGAATTTGAGAAGCAAGATTAGTTTTGTTTTTAAAACAGCGAGATGCCTTGGACAAAGAAATATAAGGGCAGCACAATGGCACAGTGGTTAGCACTGCTGCCTCACAGCGCCAGGGGCTCAGGTTCGATTTCCGGCTTGGGTCATCATCTGTATTTACAAAGCTCCCTTCATGTAATAAAACAGCCCGAGGGCTTCCCACAGGAAGATGATCTTACAGCATGAGATATAGGGACTTAAGTTGAGATCAAGGTTGGTCAAAGAGGTTTTAAGGATTTGAAAGAAGAGAGAGAGGTAGACTGACAGGGTTAACAAAACAAAGAACAAAATCAGCCTGGGAAACAGGCCCTTCGGCCCAACGAGCCCACGCTGCCATCTCAACACCACCTCCCTACCCATGACCCCTATCTAATGTCCAGGGTGTATAGGTCCAGGGACTGAAGGCATGGCCACCAATGGTGGAGTGCCAAAAATCGGGGATGTGGAAGAGGCTGGAATTGGAGGCTCTCAGATATCTTGAGGACTGGAGGAGGTTACTGAGATCGGAAGGGAAGAACATGGAGGGATTTGAAAACAAAGACATGGGACCGAATTTTCTGGCTGTTCACGGTGGAGGAATCTTCAGATCCTGCTGACAGCGCACTCCCACCATGGGTTTCAAGGTGGTGAGGGGTTCATTCAACAGGAAACCCCTTTGACAAGGGTAGGACCAGAAATCTTGCCTCTGGTCAATACTGGCAGCCTCCTGTGTGGTGGGTTTTACTGTAAGTCCCACTCCTGAATTTTAAACTCAAGGCATTGCATCGAATCTGAAGACCATGGAACACCTTTTTTAAATTTTTTAAATTCATTTGTGGGACATGAGCATTGCAAACCGGCCAGCATTTATTGCCCATCCCCAGTTGCCCATGGCAATTGAGAGTCAACCACATTGCTGTGTCTCTGGAGTCACATGTAGACCAGACCAGGTAAGGACGGCAGATTTCCTTTCCTAAAAGTGAACCGGATGGGTTTTTTAGACAATTGACAGTGGTTTCATGGTCATCAGTAGATTCTTAATTCCAGAAATTCTTTCACTGAGGCAAGTTTTTTACAAAGAGGGTGCTGGGTGCATGGAACTCACTGCTGGGGGAGGTAGTCAAAGTAGATAAAATAGTGACCTTAAGGAGCATCTTGACAAATACGTGAATAGGGTGGGAATAGAGGGAATATGATTCCCCAGAAGCATAGAGGATTTTAGTTCAGACGGGCAGTAGGATCAACACAGGCTTGGAGGGCCAAAGAGCCTGTCCCTGTGCTGTAAATTTCTTTGGTTTTTTTTGTTCTTTGTATCTGCCGTGGCGAGATTCGAACTCAGATCCCCAGAACATTAGCGGAGTTTCTGGATTAATAATCCAGCGATAACAGTGGGGCAGCATGCCGGCACAGTGGTTAGCACTGCTGCCTTACAGCATCAGGGATCTGGGTTAAATTCCAATCTTGGGTCATTGTCTGTGTGGAGTTTACACATTCTCCCTGTGAGTCCGTGCTCCAGTTTCCTCCCACAGTCTAAAGATGTGTGGGTTAGGTGGATTGGTCATGCTAAATTGTCCCTTAGTGTCAGGGGGACGAGTTGGGGTAAATGCATGGGGTTATGGGGATAGGCCTTGGGTGGGATTTAGACGGTACAGACTCGATGGGCTGAATGGCTTCCTTCTGCACTGTAGGGATTCTATGATTCCCATGAATACTGCTAGGTATTATCTTATTATTATCCCCTTTGCTCAGTTCCTCTTGCAATTCATGGGTTTTGAAAGCTTGTGCGTGCAATCTGATCTAATCATAGCTCCCTCATTTTGCTTGTTTTCTCTCTGATTCTATTGAACGTGGAGAAAGCATTTTGTACGTGGGGCAGCACGGCGGCACAGTGGTTAGCACTGCTGCCACACAGTGCCAAGGACCCGGTTTTGATTCCCGCCTTGAGTCACTGTCTGTGCAGAGCCTGCACATTCTCCCCATGTCTGCGTGGGTTTCCTCCGGCTGTTCCGGTTTCCTCCCACGTTCCAAAGATGTGTGATTGGCCCAAGATAAATTTCCCCTCAGTGTCGGGGGGACTGGCTAGGCTAAATGCATGAGGTTATGGGGATAGGGCCCGGGTGGGATTGTGGTTGATGCAGACTCGATGGGCTGAATGGTCTCCTTCTGCACTGTAGGATTCTACGTCGTGCTGTTTCTCTGAGTAGGTTTTCAACAAATGTCACTTTTTTTCCTCTTAGTTATTTTTCCATCTGGTATCACATAAAAGTTCACTTTCCTGTGAAGTGCCAGTGTCTTCCCGGATGAGAGCGTCGCTTTATTGCTGAAGAAATAGGGAAAAAAAAAGGAAGACAGCAGTGGACTGGAAGATTTCACTTGTTGGGCAATCTGTTTTGGCGTGCCTGTAATTGTTGACTGGAGAGACACCTCAGACCAATTGAATTGGGAGAGAAAGCTGAAACCTGGAACATTAAATAATTGGCCGATTTGAACAATATCCAGAGGAAATAAGATGGAGCTTGAGGCTGTGCAGAGACAGAGCACGCTGATAGAAATCAAAACATTGTATTTGTGATGAAAGGGAGGATTATTGCATGAAGAAAAATGGTTTTGAGCTATACAAGCTGCTGAGTTGGAATGAATCCTTTACATTCGGAACAATGGGTTGCCCTGATGGGTTGGGAGTCACGCTTTATTATTGTTACAGAGCACAGTGGGAGCACAGTAACAAAAATAGGCCATTCAGCCCCTCGAGCTCATTCCACAATTCAATTTTATCATGACTGATCAGTAATTTCGCTCTATTTACTTGTCTTGTGTAAAGATGCTCATTCGCGAGTTTAGGGAAAACACAACTTGGTTATTTTAGGTTAAAACGATAGATTCATGGCTGCAATCAGCTCCCGAGACAGCTCTGAACAGTGATTTTCCCCCTGAGTCCTGCTCCCCGATTGGTTTTCCAGGTCATGTGACTCTTACTCTGCCGCTTGATCCTTAAAGGGACAATCACCACATCCCTCCCCCTCTAAGTCCCTTCGTCCAAATACTCAATTTACACAGTTCCAGATAATTAAACATCTACCACATGAATTTAGTTGACTATAAATCAAAGGTGGGATTTTATGGCCTAGCTTGACCCGAAACCATAAAATCCCGCTTGAGGTCAATGGATCGCTCCATGGTCTTCCCCTTGCCTGCTCTGATTCCCATGGCGGGTGGGACAGTCAAATTCCAGTCCACGTCTTTCAGGGGTTTTCCGAATCTCTGTGGAGTGGCGTAACTCCTCTGACTGTGGTGCGTCCACAGGATCGCTGTCGGCTGAAACCACAATGCTTCTTCAAGCACAGGCAGCTCAGTTCTAGCTGTTTCCATGGAGACGTCAGTTTGCGTCTGCTACAGGACGGACAAGTATTTCAGCACTAAAACAGTCGGCAACATTTTCTAATGGCAATATACTTCCTATGGCAAAACTGGCTGTTGGAGCATCTCTCGTTTTCTCAAAAAGTGTGTGCTTTCTGTGTGTTTTTGGATGATACTTCCTTCTATTTCCACTTGTTAAGACAGAGGTCCAGTTTTACAGACAAAGCTTCCAGGGACTCAACTTGACCCAATTCCTCACATACACGGCATCATCCACGTTGAGGATGAACCAGACCATATACTGTGAGCACTCAATCCCCTAAGCTTTTATTACCTGCTAGCAAGGAGAACAGACACAGTGAATTTCACTCTGATGTTCCATTGATTCATACAGATAATTAACAGTTACAGTTAATTACAGCAAATGAGAAATCTGCAACTTTCTAATCCTTAATGTGCATCCATAGTCCACCAATCATAGCATAGCTTTTTGCCCTTTCTTACCCAATAGAAAACCGTCTCCTTCATTAGTGTAATACGTCAGCCTATCTTGTTTTGTTGGCATTTGTCATGGTAACTTGTCTTTGTTTCAACCCGTGGCCGGGAATGGAATGTTTATGAAGCTGACGCAAGGTTAGATTAGTCTCTTTCCTGAATGTGCAACCGTTGATCTCAATGAGGCTTTGTTTCTATATTTGCTGACAGATTTGCCTGCCTTTGTTGTTGTACCTTAATTTCCACACCAGCATCTGCAATTTTTAACTGCTTCTAACAATAGCTTCCCAGCAACCCCATGGGGCTTTATTTGAAGTGAGCGCCCTTAATCTCGCAGAACAAAGTGAATTAAGTATTTGGCCAGAGCTGGAATTACAGCCGAATTTCCACATTGGCGGACACGATTCTTGATTTACCTTCGATTGCTTTGGCTGCTCTCTCTCCTACCCAGCAAACTTGGAAGCTCGAAGCTCAGTCTCATTCTGAGATGACAGTTCATGAACAACTGTGCTGGTGGGACTCCTGTGGTGGAGTGGCCTGGTAGCCAAGAAGGAAGCATGAAATTCTGGTCTCCAGGGTTCCTCCTTTATGGCTTGACCTTGTCTTCCATGGGGTGGGATCCTTGTGCATCGATATGGTACCCCACATCCCAATCATTTGGTCAGCAGTTATCTACTGCTAATGGGTTGTATGTTTATGATGCCCACTTACATCACTATCATATCTAAACTATTGCTTCTTAATAAAATTAATAAACTATCTTAAAATCGCCAATTATTCTGAGTGATCTGTGCCTACCAAACCAGGATCTTACAATAATGCAAGGGAATGGTATGTATCAAAATCAGGATGGAATGTAACTGGAGGAGGAACCTTCCAATAGCTTTACTGATCTTGTCCTTCTCGGGAAGGTGGTATTGAGGCTGCGAGGTGCTGTGAAAATCAATTTAATGAGTTCCTACTTTCTGTAATTCTTAAAAATTCATTTGCATCACTGACTGGCCAGCATCTATTGCCCGTCCCGAGTTGTCCTTGAAACTGAGTGACTCTCTAAGACATTTCAGAGGGCAGTTGGGAACCACATTGCTGTGGCTCTGGAGTCACATGTAGACCAGACCAGGTAAGGATGGCAGATTTCCTTTCCTAAAGGACATTAATGAACTAGATGGGTTTTTCCCAACAATCAACAATGATCATCAGTAGATTCTTAATTCCAAATTTTTTTTATTGAATTCTAATTCCGTCCTGTGCTGTGGCGGGATTCGAACCTGGTTCGTCAGAACATTAGTTGAGTTCCTGGATTAATAGTGATAATACCACTAGGCCATCGCCTCCCCTTTAAATAGCATACGGCTGTTGGAGGTGGTGGAATGGGAAAATCTCACCAGAGGAAGTGAGGTTTATCTTTTGGGGTAGTGCTACTGCCCAAGTGGACTGCTTCACCCTGAATGGTGTCAAGCTTCACGAGTGTTGCTGGGGTTGCACCTATTTAGCTAAGCAGGCATATTCCTCCACACGCCTGACTTCAACCGAGAAAGGTCAGAGGTGACCCAGCTGTTGGAGAGAACCCCATCTAAAGGAGAACATGCCCCTGTCTACATCAACAAGGATAAAGTAGAGAGGGTGGAGAGCTTCAGGTTTTTAGGCATCCAGATCACCAACACCCTGTCCTGGTCCCCTCATGCCGACACTATCATTAAGAAAGCCTACCAACGCCTCTACTTTCTCAAAAGACAAAGGAAATTTGATATGTCAGCTATGATGCTCACCAACTTTTACAAATGCACCATAGAAAGCATTCTTTCTGGTTGTATCGCAACTTGGTATGGCTCCTGCTCTGCCCGAGACAACAAGGAACTTCAAAGGGTTGTGAATTTAGCCCAATCCATCATGCAAAACAGCCTCCCATCCATTGACTCTGTCTACATTCCCTGCTGCAAAGTGGCCAGCATAATTAAGGACCCCACACACCCTGAACATTCTCTCTTCCACCTTCTTCCTTTGGGAAAAAGATATAAAAGTCTGAGGTCAAGTACCAACCTTCTCAAGAACAGTTTTTTCCCTGCTGCTGACACAGTTTTGAATGGACTTGCCTTGCATTAAGTTGATCTTTCTTTACATCCTAGCTATGACTGTAACACTACATTCTGTACTCTCTCCTTTCCTTCTCTATGAATGGTATGCTTTGTATAGCGCGCAAGAAACAATGATTTTCACTGTATGCTAATACATGTGACAATAATAAATCAAATCAAACCAAATCAAATCTCTGCCCCGGTGTTGATATGACTGGCCTAAGCTAAATTTCTGGTCAACAGTAGTTCCCAAGGTATGAAGGGTGATGGTTGTAAATTAGGGGGAGAGTGCTGGATGTATAATATCATACTTTGTAAGATTTTGGCAGAGTTAAAGAATGAAATAATTCTTTACATCCAAGCTTTGAAAGCTGGAAGTGCAGGAAACAAAAGCTAAACAGAAAGGCAGAGGTGGATAGATTCTTGACAAGCAAGGGATGAAAGGTTATTGGGAGTAGACAGCCGGCTCCAATCAGATCAGGCGTGGGGCAGGATTTTTCAGCCCCGCCTTGGCATGTTGTCCAGCAGCCGATGCAGTTCGCCATTGGCGAGCTGCAGGATCATCCTGTCCCGCTGATGTCTAAGGCATTTTGTGCGGTTCGCCTATGCAACTTTGGGGCATCGCCTTGGACGGGACAGGGCTGGAAAATCCCTCCCATGATCTTATTGAACCGAGAGATAAGAAGGTGTTTCTTACCTTTAAAATATTACTCCAAATTGTTTCCTGCACCATTGTTTCAATGATTTAAACAGTTAGGACTCAGTTTGTAACATTCTCACCTCTGAATCACGGGCTCCACTTCAGAGGTTGAAATAAAAATCCGTGCTGACACTCCCAGTGCAGTATTGAGGGGAGTACTGCCCCATTAGAGTGCCCTCCTTCAGAGGAAAAGTTAGACCGAGGCCCCATCTGCCTTGTTGGGTATAAAAGATCCTGTTGCACTGTTACAAAGAAGAGCAGTAGAGTTATTGTCATCTCCTAGCTGATATGCATCCCTCAGCCAACGCCACAAAAGAACAGACTGGTCATTATCACAACCTTGTGGTCTGTGAGTGATCATTAAATGCATAATGGCTGCTGTGTTCCTGCCTTACAGCAGTGACCACATTTTATTCACTGGAAACTGTTCTGAAATATGCTGTGGTCATGAAAACTGCGCTCTAAATACGAGTCTTTCTTTTGTAAACATGCGTGGAGGAAAATGACCTAATAAATGCCCCCAGTGAGTCATCATTTGTACAGTTTTCCATTTAAAAGAAAACAATATTACCCTCAATGATGGTTTGCTATCTTTCTCAGAACAGAATGATTTGAACGGAATTTGTAGCCAAAGGAACAGAGAGATGAGCTTGCCATGATTGCTGTCATTGGGAGTAACTAATCAGGAAGTGACCAATAACCCACCTCCAACTGGGTTTACCTCACCCCAAAAATCAAACTGAGATAATGTTTTCCATTGAGAAGAATATATTTTGAACCGACAATCCTTATAAATCATTGCGATTGTCAATGAAATAAAATTACCGGAATCTGAAAATTAGACAGGTTCATAGAATCATAGAGTCCCTACAGCACAGAAGGAGGCCATTGCCATTCGGCCCATCGGCACTGGCCCTCCGATAGGCATCCAATCCATACCCTATCCCCATAACCCAACATATTTATCCTGCCAATCCCCCTAACCTACTCATCTTAGGGCACTAAGGGGCATTTTAGCCAAATCAACCAACTTTGTACATCTTTGGACCATCATTGATTATTGTTAAAAGCCCATCTGATTCATTAATGCCCTTTAGAGAAGGAAATCTGCTGTCGTTACTGGGCCTGGCCTACATGTGACTCCAGATCCACAGCACTGTGGCCAACTCTCCTCAGGCAACTAGGGATGGGCAATAACTGCTTGTCTTTCAGATCATTTGTGGCTTCTCACTGACTGGTGTCCAGATGTTCTGCATCTTGGATGATATGGTTGGCTCTTTGTCTTGATTGGTAGGTTTCTCTGGCACCAATTGTTCTGGAATATTTTGAGGCTGTGTGGTTCCTCCAGAGATGTTTCCTGCGTGCATGAAGGAGTGAAGGAGTGGGGGAGTTTCACCGTATGTGTGTATGGGGTGATCTACATGTCCATGGGGAGGCTCTGAGTTTTTTCAATCTAGAGATTGGGACGTCCTGTAAAATGAATTAATAAAATGCTGGAAGGATGTATCCACTTGTAGAGGAGACCAGGGGGAACAATTTAAGAATAAGAGGTCTACTTTGCAAGACGGCGATGAGGAGTTTTTGTTTTCTCTCAGAGGGTTGTTAATCTGTGGAATTTGGTTCCCCGGAAGGCTTTGGAAGCTGGGGCATTGAATTCATTCAAGGCAGAGCTGGCTAGATTTTTGGGAGACAAGGGGAGTCAAAGTTCATGGGGGGGGTCAGATGGCAAAGTTGTCGCCACAACCAGGTCAGCCATTATCTTACTGAGTACTATGCAGGTCCGAAGGGCTGAATGGCCTACCCCTGAATCTAAATCCAATGTTTCGGAAGGGTGTTCAGGGGTTTGAGATCAGACAGCTGAAGACACAGCCATCAAATTTGGTTGGCCACCAGTTTTGGTTATATAATAACCGGTCATAGATACTTCAGCACCTACTTCAATTCTGATTTGCGCATTTCTTATCTTTTCAACGTGAAGTGCTGTCATTTAGCTTTAAGACAGTCAATAGAGTGCAGCAGTAAAGTTTTGATGGCCAAAGTGCGAGGCAAGATATGGGAGTGGGACAGAAAAATAACACCAATAAAAAATATAATCTGTTTAGGGTGCATCGTATTAAAGTTATTCAAGACGGAGCTTAAGAACATTTGTGTTCAGTGGCCAAGGCCAGCAAGATATTTTGTCTGTTTCAGAGATCCAATAAGTTTTAATTTGATTAATAGCGATTCAGAAGTTCTTTGAAGAAAGATGAATATTTTACGTGCTAATTCCATGACCTGCCACACAATCAATTGGCTTGTCTTCAGCGAGTATGTCAATGTGGAGCTAACGTTGGATGTGTTCCTTGCAGTGGCCCAAGGCAGATGAAAAATGTAATTTCCCACTTGATTGAGTGTTGAGGATCAGTACAACCGCAAAGGTGAGAACATCACTGAGAGGATGGCCTTTTCCTGGACTATTAATTCATGAATTACTGTGATGTGCGCTTCTTAAGAACAAAATCTTCAAAGAATCCACTCTTACTTCAAAGAAAAGGCACTCTTCAAACCCAAAGACCCTCTTGGGGTCTTCGATCTTCTATTTCACAAGCCTTTGCAAGAAGTATGGGAATAAAAGCCATGAGTTTTACTGTTAACAATTACCATCAAAGACTATGCTACCAAAAACCTGCAGAACAAAACACAAGAAACTTAGATCCTTGGGGTAACTTCAGCGGAAAACTAGAAAGCTTATATCCAACTCCAATATTACACCCCCCTCCCTTGGAAAATTCTGTGGTGTATCAGACTGACATCTAATACTAAAGAAATACCATAGAATTCCTGCAGTGCAGAAGGAGGCCATTCAGCCCATCAAGTCTGCACCAACAACAATCCCACCCAGGCCCTATCCCTGTAACCCCACATATTTACCCTGCTAATCCCTCTAACCTACACACCCCAGGACAGTAAGGGACAATTTAGCATGGCCAATGCACCTAACCAGACTGTGGGAGGAAAGCAGAGCACCCGGAGGAAACCCACGCAGATACGGGGAGATTGTGCAAACCCCACACAGACAGTGACCCAAGCCGGGAATTAAACCCAGGTCCCTGGAGCCGTGAGGCAGCAGTGCTAATCACTGTACCACCATGCCACCACTAAAGACTTCTGCATCTGGTATTCCCAGGCAGTCTCCCCTTCAGGTACTAGCCAGGCCTGGGTCTACTTAACTTTCGAGATCAGATGAGATCAGGTGTTTTCAGACTAGTATGGCCATCATAACAAAAACAGAAAGTTCTGGAAAATCTAAGCTGGTTCGACAGCATCTGTGGAGAGAGAGTAGAGCTAACGTTTTGAGTCTGGAAAACCTTCGTCAGAGCTCTGACCTAATGCTGTCAGTTTCCCACTGGTCAGCTTGAATTAAACTCCTTTCCATCCCTTAACAAATATAAATTTGGTCAATGCACTACATTTGCATTTTTACATCACTGTATCTTTATTTATTAGTGTCACAAGTAGACTTAAATGCAATGAAGTTACTGTGAAAATCCCCCAGTTGCCACATTCTAGCACCTGTTCGGGTACACCGAGGGAGAATTTTACACGGCCAATTCACCTAACCAACATGTATATCGGACTGTGGGAGGAAACCAGAGCATCCGGAGGAAACCCATGCAGACACGGGGAGAAGGTGCAGACTCCGCACAGACAGTGACCCAAGCTGGGAACGAGTGATGGCCAGTGTGCTGAATGCCTTCTGATTTGTCGTGATTTAAATGTCCATAGTGTTTTAAATTTGAACAAGAAATAGCATTTTGTATTCACTTTAGAAAAACAGCCACCTCCTCCTGCAATTCGCTGGCCATATGTTGTAGCTTAGAAAAATATCGAACCTTCTATTAGTTCAGTTTCAATAGGCTTTAGTCCCTGGAGCTGTAATGGTTTGTTTTGACAGCTGAGCTCATTATTTTTTAAAATTCATTTTACGGGGGAGAACATTGCTGGTGTGGATCTGGAGTCACATGTAGGCCAAACCAGTAAGGTATGGATGACAACTTCCTTCCCTCAAGGATATTAGTGAACCAGGTTGGTTGTAATGACTATCAACAATGGTTTCCTGGTCGTCATTGGACTTTTAATTCCAGATTTCCATTGAATTCAAATTCCACCATCTGCCACGGTGCACCTTGCTTTGGGTCTCTGGAACATTGATCCATTGACAGCACCACTGTGCCACTGTCTACCCAATGAATGCTTGGCTGAGTTTCAAAGGCTAGCGAAGCAGTTAACTCAGCAGGTGGTTGAGTACACATTTGATTTGATTTTTTATAAGAGTTATTAAAGGATTATCTGCCTTTACAGTTCCTGAATAAATTCTTTGTATTCACAACTGAATGACCATTTGAGAGGATTAAATTATTTCTCAAGAAATAAACACACTGTTGAAGCTTTTTATGTTTTGCATATCGGGATGCAAGAATGCCAAATTTCAAAGGGAGCAATGTGAGAAAAGGGTGATTGGTGGGTAAGTTGACTCTGATTTTTTGAGGCATTGCGCTACGGATGTTTGTTTCCCATGCTTTAGTTTAATTCAAACAAGGTGCAATGCTTGGACATATTCCTTTTGCATACAGAGGACGTGTCCATTTTTTGGGGAAAAAAAACATAGAACTAATTGGACGATAGTTAAAATTAAGCAGTGATTGAGAAGCTATCCCATATAAGATTCTTTCCCAAGGGATCTTTAGAATTGCAAAAAACTAATGATGCTGAGATAGAACCATAGAGCAGATACAGTGCACAAAGAGGCCATTTGACCCATCATGTGTACACCAGCCCAAAGAAAATGGCCGCTCATTTTAATCCCACTTCCCAGCACCTGGTCCGTAGCCTGGCAGGTTCCAGCAGTCCAGATGCAGATCGAGGTAAATGTTAACTGAATTAAGCATTTTGGCCTTGGGCGATTTGCATCTTAAGCAAAGAACTGAATAAATAACCGGGTGGGTATGTTATATTAATAGATATTTTTTCCCTGCCTTGTTCACTCTTTAAGCATAACTCTGAGATTCCAGTCACCTGGCATTTTAACTTCTCAACTTGCTCCCATGCTGACCTCCCCATCGTCTGTCTCCTGCTGTGTTCCATGCATCTCAATACAAGCTTGAAAAACACCACCTCGTCTGTCAACTGAGCGTAATACACTCTTCAAAACTTAATGCTGAGTTCAACAATTTCAGAACCTGAACCATTTTGCTTTCTCTTCATAACTGATTTCGATTTTGCTCTCTTGTTTCTCACTCTTTTTAGATTTCAGACAGCAACTCTTCATCATTCTGCCATTTACACCTTCTCTTGGCACACCCTCTATTTCTGCCATCCTTACCCAGTCTGGCCAGAGGATTAAAAGATTAGAAATCTAGCATCCATGTGAACTTGGATGCCTTTGTACTAACTAATCCTGAAGAGGAATGTATATCTTTGGGGATATTGCTTAAATTGGAAATATAGAGATAGTATGATGTAACCATAACTATGATTGGATGGAGAGCTCCTATTCTTGGTGTATGCCAATTATTTGTAATCGATGCTGAGACTTTAATTACCTTTGTATTTTTGAATTTTTCACTCTGAATGCCTTGAATGGACATTCAGGGCCCTCCCTATAGCTGGCTATAGCAAAGTTCATCTTGGAATCACCCTGTTACTTTGTCTACTTGGGGGGAATAATAGTTTTTAAATACAACAAGAAAACCCTCATAACAGCCCCTAACAACTAATGTCACAATATGTTAGTTGCAATAAAGGATGGCACTAAATTGATGTGGCTGAACCAATATCTAAAGAATTATACATTTTATGTTCATAGCCAAATGTTCCAAGAGCTACACTTGAATCTGTTAACAATGGCATCAGTGAAATGCCATTGGAACCCGTTAAACTTCATTAGCAGAGGAGAGTTATTCAATGGATATCTGAAAATAATCCTGTAACCTCTTGATTGGAGAGCAGCATTCATGAGCAATGCAGCCTTAACCTGAATATTTGCAAAGTGCACTCCCTGCTATCCCTTTTTGTGACCTACTGCTGTATTTCAAAGAAGCTCAACACAAACTCAAGGAATGGCGCCTCACCTTGGACGGCATGGTAGCACACTGGTTAGCACTGCTGCCTCACAGCTCCAGGGTCCCAGGTTCGATTCCAGCCTTGGGTGACTGTGTGGAGTTTGCATGTTCTCCCTGTGTTGGCGTGGGTTTCCTTCCAGGTCCTCTGGTTTCCTCTCACACTCCAAAGATGTACAGATTAGGTGGATTGGCCATGCTAAATTGTTTGTTAGTGTCCCAAGATTTGTAAAATCAATGGATTAGCCATAGTAATTGAGTCGGGTTACAGGAATAGAGCGGGGGAGAGGGACTGGGTAAGATATTCTGTCAGAGAGTCGGTGCAGACCTGATGGGTCGAATGGCCTCTTCTGCCTGCCATACTGAGATGAGCTTTATATTCCGGACTTTATTCATTGAAATTGAATCCCACCAGCTGCCATGGTGGGCATTGAACTCGTGTCCATAGAGGATCATCCAGTGCATTGGGATCACTAATCCAGTGATATTACCACTACGCCATCATATCCCCCACTTAAACATGCCCTGTGTCAATTCCATCTACATTCTCAGCACTTCCTTGGTACAGAACTTTCTTCTAAATTCCCTACCTGAATACTCAGTGACCATCTCATCTGGGCGGTGTCTGGATTTGTTTTTCCACGTGAGTGGACATGCTCTTTGTGTGTCTCTGCTGTTGAAAACTTTAACTATTGTGCAGGTCACAACTAGACCAACCTCAGCCTTCCTTTTGAAGGGACAAGGGCCATAACAGGTATAATCTCATGGTGTGGTATCATCCTTGTAAATCCTTTTTTTACTGTCTCTTGAATTGCTATATCCTTTTTGTAACACAGTGATCAGAAGGTCATAGAATTACAGTAATAGCAAGCGTGCACCGACCACAATCTCACCCAGGCCCTTTCCCTGTAACCCCACGTATTTACCATTCTAATCCCCCCCTCATGTTAAGGGACAATTTAGCATGGCCAATCCGCCTAAACAGCACTGTGGGATGAAACTGGGGCACCCAATGGAAACCCACTCAGACACAAGGAGAATGCGCAAACTCCACGCAGACAGTGACCCAAGCTGGGAATTGAACCCTTGTCCCTGGCATCGTGAGGTAGCAGTGCTAACCACTGTGCCATCGCGCCGTCCTTGCTATGAGTACTCAAAGTGTGCTCTATCCTAGCTTTGATACGTTTGCACAACTTCAATTCTATCTCTGTTGAAACTTACCCTAGTCCCTGATCTGACTGTTTTATGGCTGTATTAATCTGCCTGGCTGATTTTATTGAGTTGTATATTTATTCTCCCACATGGCTATGCCCTTCCAGCCAATTTAGATTATTATTTCACGAGCAGGTGACCTTATGTTTCTTGCCAAAATGTAATATTTCATATTTATCAATGTTGAAGTTAATTTGCCAATTATATGTCCATTCTGGGAATTTATTCATCTCTTTGTGGAATTTGTTGAAATTTAACTTTCTCTCTCACACATATATGCACATAAAATTTCTATTTAGTTTTTTTTCTCATTATAACCTGTGAAATTTACCATTTTGTTTTTCAAAGTTATTCAAGGAGTGAGTGGAAAAAATGGCAGAAGCTCAAGAAAGGTATCCCAATAGTGTAAGTAACAGGGCAAGATTGATGGATCTTGGAAAATAGATGCACCACAGATGCATAAGATGCACAGCCCATGTTCAGCTGAGCACTACAGCACAGGCTAAATCAATCAAGTCCATGGCCGGCACAATGGGACAATAGTTCGCACTGCTGCCTGACAGCGCCAGGGGCCCAGGTTTGATTCCTGGCTTGGATCACTATCTGTGTAGAGTTTTCCTTGTGTCTGCATGGGTTTCCTCTGGGTGCTCTGGCTTCCTCCCATAGGCCAAAGATGTGTGGGGTATGTGGATTGGCCATGCTAAATTGAGTCTTAGTGTCGGGGGATTAGCAGGGTAAATATGTGGGGTTACGGGAATAGGGTGGGATTGCAGCTGGTGCAGTCTTGATGGGCCGAATGGCCTCCTTCTACACTGTAGGGTTTCTATGTCCAGCCTGTTCAGGGATGCTGAAACCTTAAGTTTGGTTTTTGATGATGTTAGCAAATGATACAAAGGTGAATTCAATGGATACATTTAATTATGCAGTAAAGATGCATTTTTGAAGGCTTCTTATTAGAAGAAAATAACTTCACTTATATTTCATGAGCTGCATGCTTGCAAGTGGCATGCTGACACAGTGGTTAGCACTGCTGCTTCATAGCACCAGGCACCCAGGTTCAATTCCGACCTCGGGTCACTGTCTATGTGGAGTTTGCACATTCTCCCCGTGTCTTGTGTGGGTTTCCTCTGAATGCTCTGGTTTCCTCCCACAGTCCGAAGATGGGCAGATTAGTCAGGTTGACCATGCTGAATTGCCCCTTAGTGTCCCAAGATGTGTAGGATGGATTAGTCATGGGAAATGTGTCATGTTATGGAGATAGGGTGAGGGAGAGGGCCTCGGTAAGATGCTCTGTCAGAGAGTCGGTACAGACTTGATGGGCCAAATGGCCTCTTCTGCACTGTAGAGGTTCTATGATTCTAGCCATAGCACAATGCACTACAAAGGAAAAACCCCTCCCTCCCCAAACCTGTGCCCCCACCAAACCCCTCCCCTCATTGCACCCAATCCTGGCAAAAATCCCTGTAAAGATTTTGATCGATCATTCAGACCTTGTTTGATAAGTTTCTCTTAAATGGACAATCACTGCACACACTGTTGTGAACTGTATCATTTTTGATTTTTGGTTTGTTATTTCAGTTACTGAGAAAATAAAAGGAGAATTTCATAAAAATTAGGAAGGACTTTGAGCAACACATGGGAATGTAGCATGTAGATTGTTAGCGAGGATGGCTGGAGGAGATGGTGGCATAGTGATAATGTCACCAGATGCCTAGGTTGTGCCTTGGGGGCCTGGGTTGAAATCCCACCATGGCAGCTAGTGGAATTAATCGAAACTGGAATTAAAAGCTAGTCTCAACAAATTAATGAGGGAGAGAAATCTGCCATCCTCACTTGGTCTGGCCTACTTGTGACTCTAGATCCACAGCAATGTGCTGGCTCCTGACTGCCCTCTGAAATGGCTTAGCAAGTCACTCAAAGCCTTTTGGTTAAGATAAAGCATCAGATCAAACCCATGATGAGGGCCTTATCTTGTCAGTTTGGATCTTATTTCTCTCTATTGTGCTGTGGATGGAGAAAGAATGGCCACCACAATAAATTAACAACAACAATGGCATTAGTGGCTTTAAAATGGCTGTTCTGGCTAAGCTAAGCGTGCTGGGATTTTTGGACAACTTATAGATTAAAACTAGATGCAGGTTATAAAGTTGCTCTGGATCTGTGATCTGAAGCTTCCCAGATAAGGGAAGTTATTTACATTAACCCAGACACTGCATCTCTAATTCTCTGGCTGCTATGTATGGGATATGTCAATGAACTAAGTAATAGCATCATTCAAAAGTAGTTTCACTGGATGTTTGAGCCATGTGATTGTTCTCTGATCAATTTATTGACTGGATGACAGAGAATCTTCTGGAAGCGAGTGGGGAATTGTGGATAAAGGGATGTGCAGTTCTTTGTGTGGCAGCGATAACTTGAAGAGACCAACTATCGCAAGAAGACTTATGCCCTGGAGGATGCTTCAGAGAAGAAGTCGATAGATTCTAAATTGAGGATATTCCTTGGCTAAGGTTTTCCTAAATTCGGTAGTACCTATTTTCAGTTAAATAGTTAAAGTTGATGTTTAATTAAAGTGAAGTTTAAGAGTTACAAGTTTAATTGAAAGTTGTTGTTCAGTTTGAGTTAAAATTCAGTAAAGAGTTAATGAGTTGCAACTGTTTATATTTGAGCTGGTTCTAGAAGTGTTAAATAAAAAAAAATTGAATTACTGTCCTTGTTTGTCTCATTAAACTGGAATGCTTGGATGGTGTTTAAATTAAAGCTCTAGAACAGAGGGGACCATTAATTGGATTCAATTAGAATTTGAATTTAGTTTTTGGAGCAAGCAAGGAATGGATTTGTGTTTGTCCAATGCACTCTGAGCACTGGCTTTGCAATGTTAAGAATGGAGTAAAAAAATTAAAAATAAATAAATCAGGAATGAGTAACAATGCTGGCCTTGCCAGTGATTCTCACATCCCATGGAATAATTAAAAAAAACACATACTCTACTATAAAATAACAGCAATGTGTGACACCGCTGTATTTAGAATTATCTTAAAAAATGCCATCTACAGAAGTTGCAGATACAGGTTATATTGTAACCAAGGACAACACTGGAATCTGCTGTAATGTCACCCAAAGGTAACAGGCTGTGAGGGTCAGCTGACATGGTAGACATTGCAACCAATGGGAAAAATGATGCAATGGTCAGCTGACCAGCTGCCCTGGTATAAGTAGAAAACAGTGTGGCCCAGGGTGTTGGTGTAATGATGTTTCTTTATTCAGCCTTCTTCAACAACTTACCTTGTGAAATTACTTCTCTTATTGTTTGCAACTGAAGTATCCTGACTGCTGGATGAAAAGTATGAACGATGAGTTTGCAATGAAATGTGTGTGTGTGTGTGCCTGTATGTTTTATAGGCTTAGGTCAAAATTACTAAAAACATACTGATCAAATTCATTGTACAGGAGTGAATTGAATGTCAGGTAAATATTGGGTTGGAAGTTGCAAGGTTACACTAACACTTGGTTGGTCGTAGAAATGTCATCTATAGAATTCTGTAGGTTAGTGCTGAAGAATGTTGCAATCTGTAACATTGTGATAATATTCTTGCCTTTAAAAGTAATGGATGCAATGCACGTATGTGATCTTATTTGAAGTTTTATTGGAGGCTGATTACCTGAAGCCTCAGATTGTGCAGGTTGACATCAGTACATCGACTGTTCTCACTCATTCTTTTTGATGCTAACGTCTTTGTCGTGACTTCATCTCACAAGAAGTCAATATGGTCAGCATAAGCTCACAATCAACTGCATTAAAGTTCCAGTTAGGTTCCCATTCATGCATAGAAACTAAAAGCAGGAGTAGGCCATTTGGCCCTTTGAGCCTGTTCCACCATTTATTTTGATCATCAAATTCAATATACTGATCCTGCCTTCCCCCCCATTTCCCTTGATCCCTTTAGCCCCAAGATCTATATCTTATTTCTTCTTGAAATCACACAACGTTTTGGCCTCAACTATGTTCTGTGGTCGTGAAATCTACACATTCACCACCCTCTGGGTGAAGAAATTTCTCTTCCCCTCAGTCCGAAAAGGTTTACTCCTTATCCTCAAACTATGACCCCTAGTTTCAGACTCCCCCACCATCGGGAACATTCTTTCTGAATCCACCCTGTCTAATCCCTGTTAGAATTTTATAAGTTTCCATGAAATTCTCTCTTTCTTCTATATTCAACTGAAATACAAAGAAGACAAGGCTTAAATAAAAAAACCCTTATTTCTTTGACTGGGGTTGGGAGGGGGGAATGGGGTATCTAAAATAGTTCAGTCACCTGCTCCAAATTTGCACAGCACCCTTTCAAATGTACACACTGGACATGGGGTGATGCTTCCCTACAGGTCCTGGTAACTCCAATAGGGGGAGCTCTGTGCACAGATCAATAGATTCAAGTTATATTTCAATTACCAAAAATAATGGTATCGACAGGGTCTCAGTGTTAGAGAATAAAATGTTGGTATGCCTTGCTCTATGTCTCCAAAGTCAAAGCGCGTATGTGTTACAAGACATCTACTTCCAAAAAGAATGATTGCTCTAGCTGGGGTTCAGGAGGAGAAAACCATTTCTCATAATTTAAAACAAGCATTAAATAATTGTGCTCTGTACCAGTGAATAGAGACTAAGATCATGGTAACTGAAGAAAATAATTGGCGTACAGATATCTGAAGTACAATACAGCATTTCGATGTGAACACGCTGGAATGTTGAATTTGCCTGACACACAAGATAGAGTGAACGTGGGGAATTGGCCTATTATATGATCTCCTGCAAGTTTTAGATTTTTCTATCCCATGTGCCTCCTTTTGCTTGACTGCGACAGAGGGAGCCTTTACATTATATATCACAATTAGGAATTTCAATCATCATCATCAGAGTCACCCGCTCGCAAATGTTTAACAATTGCTTGTATTCGTGAACCTCCAATCCAGTCACCCTGATGGACATTCAGGATGAGTGTCCTTCAGGTTAACCAGTTTGTAGCTACTGAACACTTGACATTTTCAAATGAATTATAGATAAGTACATGAGAAGCATGGAAAGCAAACAAAACCTATTTGGTCCATAATTGTGATCACCTCCAGTTTTGTATACCTAATGGTAAACGGGGTATAGAACAGACAGAATGTTATAGATTGTTGTGAGCCTGCCAGTGTTATTTCAATATGAAACAATAGCAGGTAGACATTGATGTGAATGTGGTGATATAACAAGGAGCTAGGTATAGATCTGATGCTTGGCTGTACTAAAGCCATATGGCATATGACATCGCTGTGCCATGTACTAAAGATGGCTTTAGTACACGGCATGGTGGCGCAGTGGTTAGCACTGCTGCCTTAAAGCAGCAGGGACCTGGGTTCAATTCTGGCCTTGGGTCACTGTCTCTGGCGTTTGCACATTTTCCCTGTGTCTGTGTGGGTTTTCTCCCACAGTCCAAAGATATACAAGTTAGGTTGATTGACCATGCTAATATGCCCTTAGTGTTAGGGGGACTAACAGGGTAAATGTGTGGGGTTATGGATGGGATTGTTGTCGGTGCAGGCTCGATGGGCTGAATGGCCTGCTTCTGCACTTAAATTCATGATTCTAAAAAAAACATTGAAATCCCTTTCAGAGGCTTCTACTTTGGTGTAGTATAAGGGTTTTTATTTTATTATTTTTGTTAGTGTCACAAGTAGACTTACATTAACTCTTGCAATGAAATTACTGTGAAAATCCCCTACGGTTCAGCACGTACAGGGTTAATGTGGGGCTGAGTACTGCACTGTCCACAAAGTGATGTAAGAAGCACATGACCTGCACTCAGGTACAGTTGAGCGTTAGATAGAGCTGTCTGTATTAGCAAGCATGGAAACCGCACCAAACTTGTACACTAATTTTTTGCTTTGCTTTATTATTGTCGCATGTATTGGGATACAGTGAAAAGCATTTTTTCTTGCCCACTATGCAGACAAAGCTTACCATTCATAGAGTACGTGAGGAGAAGGAAAGAAGAGGGGGCAGAATGCAGTGCTACAGTCATAGAAAGATCAACTTAATATGAGGTTGGTCCATTCAAAAGAGTGACAGCAGCAGGAAAAAGCTGTTCTTGGGTCAGTTGGTACTTGACCTCAGACTCGTGTATCTCTTTCCTGACGGAAGAAGATGGAAGAGAGAATGTCGGGGTGCGTGGGGTCCTTGATTATGTTGGCTGCTTTTAAAACAAGTGGTTTTAAGAATTAATAAAAGACTTATGGTTAACGTATGTATGTTGATGAAGACTTCTTCACACCTACAGAACCGGAACCCACACCCAACAGCTGGTGAAACCTCACTCCAGGATGAAACTAGGATTGAAAGGATAGAATGGATACTGTCTGAATTTAGCACTGAGTACATGGTGGCATTCTGAAGATGGGGAAGTGGCCCATCAGGGGCCCAACTCAACGTCAATGTCCCTTCAGCTCCAATGATGAGATTAATTGACCGTTTCTGAGATTGATTCCGAAATGACAGACACGTGTGGTGCCTTTAATGTGGTAAAATATCGCCAGCCATGAAGTTCATAAGATATAGTAGAAGAATTAGGCCATTCAGCCCATTGAGTCTGCTCTGCCATTCCATCATGGCTGATATGCTGCTCATTCCCATTTTCCTGCCCTCTCCCCATAGCCCTCCAACCCATGAGCAATTAAAAATCTGTCTAACCCCTCCTTAAATTAACTCACTGACCCAGAATCCACTGCACTCTAGGGGAGCGAATTCCATAGATTCTCAACCCTTTGGGAGAAATAGTTTCTCCTCAACCCTGTTTCAAATTTGCTACCCTTTATCCTAAGACTATGACTTCTTGTCCTAGAATGCCCCAAAAGAGGAAGCATCCACTCCATGTCTATTTTATTCATGCCTTTTATTATCTTACATACCTCAATTTGACCTCCCCTCATTCTTCTAAATTCCAGAGTGTGTGTAAGCCTAAACTGTTCAATCTCTTTGCAGAATAGAACATAGAATGTAGGACAGGACAGCACAGGAACAGACCCTTTGGCCCACGATGTTGTGCCAATCATGATGCCAAATTAGACTAATCTCTTCTGCCTGCCCTTGGTCCACATTCCTCCATTCCTTGAATAGTTGAGTCTTTCCCTGAGTGTGTCTAAAAATGAGCTGTAACCATTGGACAGCTGTGCTGGGGTAGCCTTGAGGACTCACCCAAACATTTCCTGCTCTGACACGCAGGGAGAGTGCGGGTTAGGTTGCGGTCAGGACCTCACAAGCGATGTCCCCTATGCGACCCTGGGGACAGGCTCGGGTAGAATTTGTAATTCAGGTCTCACAGTATTTACGGCGGGTCGGGCAGGCCTTGGAGGAGACTTTGGGGGCTCCAGGAAAAGCCTGCTGAGGTATCGGAAACAGCTACGTGTTAACTAAGTGTCGATGTGAGAGGGTGGAAAGACTGTTCACTGAAAGCAAATTGCAGACTGAAAAAACCTGGCGAAACCAAACAGGTCCATTTCTCACAACCCACCATTGGACTGTCCATCCCAGAATCTGTCTGGAGCCCAGCTGCAATTTTGAGATCTGTTATTTCTCAACTGCGTTGAATAAATTCTGTGACTGTGGAAAGAAGAAAGAGCTCACATTTACATAGCACTTTTCATAACCTCAGGATGTCTCAAAGCACAATACAGTTGATGGATTCTTTTTGAAGCATAATGTGGAAACCACAGAAGCCCATTTGTGCAATGAACTCCCACAAAATAGCCGTGTGATAATGGTCAGATAAACTATTATTTTGTGATGTTGATTGAGAGATAAATATTGGTCAGAATGCTGAACGTGTTTTGCTTTGCAATAGTGTCGTGTTACATCAGCCTGAGTGGGAAAAAAAGAGCCTCAGTTTAATTTTTTTTATTCATTCACAGAATGTGGACATTGCTGCCTGGGCCAGTATTTATTTTGCCCATTCCTAATTGCCCCTGCTAGGCCATTTAAGAACCAACCACATTGCTGTGGCTCTGGAGTCACATTTTGATTTGACTTGATTAATTATCGTCACACATATTGGTATACAGTGAAAAGTATTGTTCCTTACAAGTTATACAGACAAAGCATACCGTTCATAGAGAAGGAAAGGAGAGGGTGCAGAATGTAGCGTTACAGTCATAGCTAGGATGTAGAGAAAGATCGACTTAGTGTGAGGTAGGTCCAGTCAAAAGTCTGATAGCAGCAGGGAAGAAGCTGTTCTTGAATCGGTTGGTATATGACCTCAGAGTTTTGTATTTTTTTCCTGATGGAAGAAGATGGAAGAGAGAATGTCCGGGGCGTGTGGGATCCTTAATTATGTTGGCTACTTTTCTGAGGCAGCGGGAAGTGTAGACAGGGTCAATGGACGGGAGGCTGGTTTGCGTCTTGGATTGGGCCACGTTCACGATCTTTTGTAGTTTCTTGCAGTCTTGACCAGAGCAGGAACGATACCAAACTATGATACAACCAGAAAGAAACTTTCCATGGTGCATCTGGAAAAGTTGGTGAGAGTTGTCAGGCCAGACCAGCTAAAGATGGCAGATTTACTTCCCTAAAGGACATCAGTGAACCATATGGAGCTTTCCAACAATTAACAATGGTTTCATGGTCACCATTAGATTTTTAATTCCAGATTTTTTGTGGACTTCAAACTTTGCCATCTGTAATGGTGGGATTTAAACCCAGGCTCCCAGGACATTAGCCTGGGTCCCTGGATTGCTATTCTAATGACAATACCAGTACGTCACCACTTCTTGCAACACCACAGCCCTCCCTCAGTACTGTATTGGAGTACCAGCTTTGAACTTTGCAGTTAGGTCCTGCACTGTGACCCATGATCTAGCGCAGATGCTATGGCACTGCCCATTGATGTGGAAATGCCAGCGCTGGACTGGGGTAAACACTACCCACTGAGCCACACCTACCACTGTAACTGTAAGTTGATCCTGGGTACTTATACTCAGATAAATGACTGATTTCTCAGATAATTGCACAATGCAGACTTCTGGAGCTGGATATCTGTGTCACAAAAACTTGGGAATGGGCATGGGAATTGGAAAAACTGAGGCTGTGGGAGCTGTAATTTGAATTCCTCCCACCCCCCTCAAAAAGAGCCGTAAGAATCTTCCCATAGGTGGGAAGACATTTAGGTTAGGACCAGATCATGACTCCCATATGCGTCAAGGTCACCATTGATGGTTTTTAGGTGGATCAGGCAGGTATTGAAAGCCTTTGGAAAACCCACCAAGTAAGAGTGATTGGGAACCTTTAGGGAAGCTGGCTGAGGAGTCAGGAGCATTCTGACAGGTGAGTGTTAAATATATTGATGCCGTATTATAAATGAGATGTGTTTTTACTCTAGTCATTTAGCATAGATCTCTGTCCTGCGTAAGTAAGTTGACTATTACGTTGACCAGCATTGTCTAAGCATAAAGATGCATAAGGGTACATTTCCTATTGTAGAAAGTGTCTCTACGCACTTAGAAATTAGTACAATGGAACATTGTCATGATTTGAACTGATCTGAATGTCCACCGTGTTTTAGTGTTCAAAAATTTAAAAATTGCTTTAACTTTAGGAAAATAATCTGTTCCTAGAATTATTTGAATGACAGGGCATCTGGTGTAGTTGATAAAACAGCTAGCCATCTGTTCTTTCTATTTTAATACGTTTCATTTTCTGTAACTGGAATGGTTTGTTTTGACAGCTGAGACAATTATTAATGCATGGCTGAATTTCAAAAGCTACTGAAGCACTTAGCTCAGCATATGATTGCACACACATTTTAACTGACCACTTAAAGAGGCAACTAAAGGATTAACCATCTTTGATGTGATTTCAGAATAAATGTTTTTACAACTGAAAGATCTCTTGAAGTGATTTAACTTTTTCTCATATAGTTTATGTGTAGTATAAATGTCGGGTGTGCTTGAGTGGCAGCTCTACTAGATTGTTAGAGGTTTAATTTTTTCACATCCTTTTCAAATAATTAAAATCATAGAATCCCTAAAGTGCAGACAGAGGCTATTTAGCCCACCTAGTCTACACCGACTCTTCCCCAGACTTACCCCGTTTCCCCGTGTCATTACCCTTCTACTGCAGGGCTCCTGAGGTCTGTCTATGGTGGATTCTAGTTGGACGATTATGGAAGGCATGAATGTGACACAACACAGACACAGAGACTACATTGGGAATGTGGGGGGGTAGGGGTTGCATGGAGAGGGCATGGGGAGCTTGGGGCATGGAAGCAACATGAGATTATCAGGGAATGTGGAGGTATCATAGAATTCCTACAGTGCAGAAGGAGGCCATTTGGCCCATCAAGTCTGTACTGACCACAATCCCACTCAGGCCCTACTCCCATAACTCCATGCATTTACCCGAGCTAGTCCTCCTTGACACTAAGGGACAATTTAGCATGGTCAATCCACCTAAACCACACATCATTGGACTGTGGGAGGAAACTGGAGCACCCAGAGGATACTCACGCAGACACAGGGAGAATGTGCAAACTCTGCACAGACAGTGACCCAAGCCAGGAATTGGATCCGGGTCCTTGGTGCTGTGAGGCAGCAGTGCCAACCACCGTGGCAACATTCCACCCCTGATGATGTGGCGTTTTCATTTCAGGCTAAAAGAGCATCTGTGCACAGTTTAAGTTGCGTGAGACTCCTTAAAGTGGTCGTAACACTGCTTGTCTACATTTGACTTGGAGACTGCAGCCTTGTTACATCATTTATGTCACTGGAAAGCTGAAATTGCTTTGCGTCGATGAAAAATGCATTGTATAAACGGCCTGTTTGACCTCATAAACCATTATTAAAATATCCCCACTGATTTTTTTTTGGAAAAAAAAAATTCCGCGTGAGGCATGAAAGAAATAGAGGCATCAACTTACGATGCGGTTGTGACCCATGCTGACCCCCTCCTGAGTAGCAATCATCACAGTGATTCAGGGGATCACAAGAATCTCAATGCAACCTGGCCCAAACTATTGTCTCTCGGGTCAGGTCACTCGTATGAACCATCCCTGGATTAGAGCACAGAGACATTGATTGATAGTCTGCCATTCACAGTGAGAAAATGTATATCAGTCGATTTGAGATCAGTTCAATCTCTGGCGGTGTCTCAGTGGGGCTGCACAACCTCACAGGATTTGAAATTCGCTTTATTCATTAAAGCTGAAAGCAGACTTGGCTCCGTGCAATTTGTGTTCCATCCCTGCAGCCTTTCAAGAAATAACTGCGGCCTCGAAATGACTGCTTGAGATACTGGCGGACGAATGCTTAACGCGTTCGCTCTCCGTCCTCCATTTAAAACAAACGGGATTAAACAGGGTTTGGCTGAAAACAAGGAGTAGCTTTGAAAACGGTTTTGATGGCCGCACCGTACTGAATTTTTAAAACGTTTTGTTTTGGTTCATTGAAATTGATGGACGTAAGAGAGGGGCTTGCAGTGAAAACTGCCTGACAGGGTCAAAACCTTCTTTTGGAGGGTGGCACTCTGGCACAGTGGTCAGCACTGCTGCCTCACAGCGCCGAGGCCCCGGGTTCGATTCCAGGCTTGGGTGACTACGTGGAGTCTGCACGTTCTCCACTTGTTTGCGTGAGTTTCTGCTGGGTGCTCCGGCTTCCACCCATGGTCCAAAGATGTGCAGGTTAGGGGGATTAGCAGGGTTAGTATATGGAGTTGCAGGGATAGGGTCTGGTTAGATGCTCTTCCTTCTGTATAGTAGGGATTCTATGATGATTTCACAGGTGTTGGCAGAAGCTGATATGCCACCTGATTAAATTTCTTTGTGCCTGCATTTAGACGATTTAGGGCAGCACAGTGGTTAGCACTGTTGCCTCACAGCGCCAGGGTCCCAGGTTCAATTCCAGCCTCGGGGTCACTGTCTGTGCAGAGTTTGCACATTCTCCCCGTGTCCAGGTGAGTTTCCTCCGGGTGCTCCGGTTTCCTCCCACAGTCCAAAGATGTGGGGGTTAGACGGGTTTGGCCATGTAAAATTGCCCCTTAGTGTCAGAGAGATTAGCAGGGTGAATATGTGGAGTTATGGGGATAGGGCCTGGGTGGGGTTGTTGTTGGTGCAGACTCGATGAGCCTCCTTTTGCACTGTAGGGATTCTATGATTCTAACGTGATGTGGCCGCTGACCGCTGAGAGGAATCACAACTTGGCTCTCAAGCTGCTTTCACACTTACCCCCACTCAGCAGCATCCTGGGTCCTTGATCATGGACTAGCAAATCATAAAATCCTAGAATCCTACAGTGCAGAAGGTGGCCATTTAGCCCACTGAGTTAGCACCACCAACAATCCTACCCAGACCCTATACTCGTGACCTCATGTATTTACCCCACTAATGCCCCTCTGACACTAAGGGTCAATTCAGCATGCCCTATCAGATGAGGTTGGGGGAACACTATCCGAAGTCCTATTTTTCATCCTAAGCTGGTGGGCCAGTTCCGTCGCCTCTGCCTTAATCCCAGCTGAGGTTTAGTAACACTGTGGGGGACTGGGGCTGAACCCAGGGTCCTCCTGATCTGCGCGTAGCTCAGTGCACCGCGTCTGGGAGTATTCGTAGCATCGAGACATTATGTAAATTCAATCGTCCCTGTGTTGAGTGGGTTTTAAAAGTAATTTTAAAACAATGTTTGGATGACATTCCTGAAAGCTGCAGTATGAGGATTTGCAAAGTGGCCATTCTGATCCCTAATTCCCCAAAGTGTGCAGAAAATCCCTTCACAAACTAGTTGTCAGGATTCAAATGCATTTGGTACAACCGAGCGGGAGAGAGTATTAAAAATTACAGCGTATGTAAAAGCTGAAATCAATTGACCAACACCAAATTTCATAAGAGGAATCAAATTAACACGTTAATACAATAAAGGAAATCAATTCTTATTGTTTTCTTTTTTAATTTAGGGAATGTATTTATTCCTTGAACAAGACGATAAAGTCAGCTTAATACTTGATGCAAATGGCAATCATGAAAGAAAAACGTGTTCTGGGGTCACCAGGATTCCATTAAGCTGATGACATTGCACTGGGGAAAAATTTATGATCTTATGATTAGAATTCATTTTTCTTATTAATTGCTTATCCAGAGGGCCAGTAATATCCAGGTTTCGTCCAGGCTGTCACTCCTTCAAGGCGCTAGAGTCCACATGTAAGGAACCCAATGCAATAAGAACAGAAAATGCTGGATAAACTCAGCACATCTGGTCTGTGGAGAGAGAAAAACAGAGTGAGCCATAGAATCATACAATTCCTGCAGTACAGAAGAGGTCATTCAGCCCATCAAGTCTGCACTGACTCTCTGAAAGAGCATTCTACTTAGGCACTACCCCCATAACTGTGCATTTAGCATGGCTAATCCACCGAACCTACATATCTTTTCACATAAAGAGGCAATTCAGCATGGCTAATCCACCGAACCTACATATCTTTGGACACTAAGGAGCAGATCAGCATGGCTAATCCACCTAACCTGCACATCTTTGGATATTAAGGGGCAATTTAGCATGGCTAATCCACCTAACCTGCACATCTTTGGACATTAAGGGGCAATTTAGCATGGCTAATCCACCTAACCTGCACATCTTTGGACATTAAGGGGCAATTTAGCATGGCTAATCCACCTAACCTGCACATCTTTGGACATAAAGGGGCAATTTAGCATGGCTAATCCACCTAACCTGCACATCTTTGGACATTAAGGGGCAATTTAGCATGGCTAATCCACCTAACCTGCACATCTTTGGACATTAAGGGGCAATTTAGCATGGCTAATCCACCTAACCTGCACATCTTTGGACATTAAGGGGCAATTTAGCATGGCTAATCCACCTAACCTGCACATCTTTGGACATTAAGGGGCAATTTAGCATGGCTAATCCACCTAACCTGCACATCTTTGGACATTAAGGGGCAATTTTGCATGGCCAATCCACCTAATGTACACATCTTTGGACGCAAACGGGCAATTTTGCATGGCCAATCCACCTAACTTACACATTTTTGGACACAAATGGGCAATTTTGCATGGCCAATCCACCTAACTTACACATTTTTGGACACAAATGGGCAATTTTGCATGGCCAATCCACTTAAACTGCACATCTTTGGACTGTGGGAAGAAGCTGGAGCACCCAGAAGAAACCTATGCAGACACAGGCAGAACGTACATAACACTTGGTTCCATGAAACAGGTAATTAAGAAAGCAAATGGAATTTTGTCCTTCATTTCTAGAAAGATGGAATTTAAAAACAGGGAAGTTATGTTGCAACTGTATAAGATGCTGATGAGGCCATACCTGGAGTACTGTGTACAGTTTTGGTCTCCTTACTTGAGAAAGGATGTACTGACATTGGAGGGGGTGCAGAGGAGATTCACTAGGTTGATTCTGGAGTTGAGAGGGTTGGTTTATGAGGAGAGACTGAGTGGACTGGGGCTATACTCATTGGAATTCAGAAGAATGAGGAAAGGTCTCATAGAAACACATCAGATTATGAAGGGAATAGATAAGATAGAAGCAGGGAGGTTGTTTCCACTGGCAGGTGAAACCTGAACTAGAGGTTATGGCTTCAAAATAATGGGGGGCGGTTTTAGGATTGAGTTGAGGGGGAACTACTTCATCCATAGAGTTGTGAATCTGTGGAATTCCCTGCCCAGTGAAGCAGTTGAGGCTACCTCGTTGAATGCTTTTAAGAAAAGGATAGATACGTTTTTGAATAGTAAAGGAATTAAGGGTTATGGTGAGCGGGTGGGTAAATGGAGCTGAATCCACAAAAAGATCAGCCATGATCTTATTGAATGGCAGAGCAGGCTCGAGGGGCCAAATGGTCTACTCCTGCTCTTAGTTCTTATGTTCTTAAATTGGTGTGAATGAGACAGGAAATAAAGATCTGTCTGACATGCTGCTGTTCCTGCCATTTATCCCAGATTAAGTCCGTTCAATAGCTGCTGGACAAAAGACACTTCCCCAAAAAAACCCAAAGAGTAACCTTCAGACTCAACACTTTTCCAAGGATCCAATAATACTGGAAGGTTTGGCAAGTGCCACTCCCCCAACACCCCCACACCCCCTTCCCTTTCCAGCATAGAGTGCGTTCACATCCCCATGTGTGCTTCCCGTTGCAAAGATTACATAGTATTGTGCCAAAGCCTTAGGCCAAGAGGAAAGGAGACAGATGAGGGAGCACCCTTCCCCAGTGAGTTTGAGTACTCCACACTTCACAGAGACTCCACTAATCTGGTTGCCTTCACTGAGATTTGATTTATGATGGACCTTGGTTCACAATAATCTCTGATCTCACCCAGAGGCAGTGGTTTTGGAGGCCAAAGGGAAACAGGACAGAATCACAGAATGGTTACAGCTCAGGAGGAGACTATTTGGCCCTTTGTGTCCTATCTCTCTGAAAAACCAATTCACCTGGTGCCATGACCCCACCATCTTTTAAGTGTAAGTTTATTTATTATTGTCACGAGTAGGCTTACATTAACACTGCAATGAAGTTACTGTGAAAATCCCCTAGTTGTCGCATTCTGGCACCTGTTTGGGTACACTGAGGGAGAATTTAGCATGGCCAATGTACCTCACTCTCACGTCTTCCAGGCTGTGGGAGGAAACCGGAACACCCGGAGGAAACCCATGCAGACACGGAGAGAACATGCAGACTTCGCACAGACAGAGCAATGTGTTCTCCCTATAGCTTCATCCCCAGGTAACAATCCAATTTCCTCCTGAATTACTCCATTGGCAGCCACTCTACTACACTCTCATGCAGCGCATTCCATCAAGTTGGCATTGCTTCTTTTGCAATTGTCTTAAGTCTGTTCCCTCTTTCTCTCAATACTTCCACCAATAGGAACAATTCCTTTCTATCGACTCTGTCCAGACCCCTGACGATTTTGAAAAGCTCCGTCAAATCTCCTCTCAACTTTCGATTCCCCAAGGGCAGCAGAACTTTGTCAATCTATCTACGTAACTGAAGATCCTCACTCTTGGAGCCATTCTCTTGACACGACTCAAGGTTACTGGAGAGAGAGAGCCATCGTGGCAACTCATAAGTTACAACAGCTGTGACTATGAACTGCAAGAAGATACATTGCTCTGCGAGCCAAAGTTACAACCCCCCACCTTAACAAACATGAAACACTTATCGGATTGTATTACAGTCAGAACAGTTAATGTATGGATTCCACCTGGAAGTCTGGAAGGAATTCCTTGAAACCTACTTGATGCAGACATCACAAACCCAGACCACCACAGAAGTTTCAAGATTTCTCTGCCAACCTATTAAAAGCTCCACTCAGGGCAAATGACCTATCCCTGTAAGACCTGCCCAACAGCCTACTCCACGAAGACAGCTGATAGATTTTTATTAGCTAAGAGTGTAAAGGGATTTGGAGCCAATGCATATGCTCTGTTAAGTGCATTGTGAAGGATAAGGGTAGACAGGTAGTGGGTATTGATTTATTAAGTATCTTGAGCACATATAAAAAGGGAATGCTGGGAAGTTAATTTGATTCGATTTACTATTCTCACATGTATGGGTAGACAGTGAAAAGTACTGTTCATAGAATACATAGAGGAGAAGGAGGAGTGTAGAATGTAGCATTGGAAAAGAGTTAGAGTACAGTTTTAAGTGAAAAAAACAAGAGTAAAAGATTGAATTTGAGGGTATGCTGGGGACAGCTCCCAGGAGGTCACCACATTCCGGCGCCATCCTTTAGTTAGGAGGTGGAGATATGTAATACTGCATCTTATAAATTAACTGACTATCAAGAAAAGGACTTATGTCTCTCTTTATATTTAAATGTCTGTCTGGGAGGCGAATTAGCAACCAACATGGTCAAATAGAGTTCAGACAGCTGAGAGACATTGGGTTGAGGGGCTGAATGGCCTACTCTTATTCCTGTGTTTTGGAATAGAATGCCAAGAGAGAAGGAAGCCATTCGGCCCATCGAGCCTATGCCAACAACAGTCCCACCCATCCCCTAGCCCCATAACCTCACATATTTACCCTGCTAGCCCTCCTGACACTAATGACAATTTAGCACGGCCAATCAACCCAAGCAGCACATCTTTGGAGTGTGGGAGGAAATCGGGGAAACCCACGCTGCCACAGGGAGAATGTGCAGACTCCACACAGATAGTGATCCCAAGCCGGGAATCGAACCTGGGTCGCTGGTGCAGTGCTAACCACTGTGCCACCGTGCCACCTGAATCTGAGGAGTAGGTGAGCTGAGGGTCAACAGGGCAAATTTTCATATCCCACCCCCATGAAAATCGTAGGGGTGAGGGATGGACCATGGAAAGGCCCATTGACCTCGGGCAGGATTTTCCAGTTTCGGGGTGAGTGTGGCCGGAAAATCCCGCCCAACATCCACAACGGAGGGAGAGAAAAATCTTTGTTCTTCTGACCCGTGAAGTGTTCTCGACTCAGCATAACCTGAGGGATAACAGCAGATCACTTTGACTCCAGTATTGCTACAAAGCCAATGATTGGGAAATTCCTCCAAGCTCCCAAGATATTGCCAGCCCAATGCATCCTGTCGGTGAATACCATGCTTATAAGCACACTGCCAAATCGCCAAACACATTTGTTTATATTCATTCGTGGGACATGGGGTGTTGCTGGCTGGCCAGCATTTATTGCCCATCTCTTGTTGCCCTTGTTCAGAGGGCAGCTGAGAATCAACCACATTACTGTGTCTCTGGAGTCACATGTAGACCAGACCAGGTAAGGACGGCAGATTTCCTTCCCTAAAGGACATCAGGGAACCTGATGGGCTTTTCCGACAATTGACAATGGTTCCACAGTCATCTGTAAATTCTTGATGCCAGTTTTTTAAATTGAATTCAAGTTCCCCCATCTGCCGTGGCAGAATTCGAACCTGGGTCCCCAGAACTTTAGCTGAGTTTCTGGATTAATAGTCTAGCGATTAGACTGAAATCGCAAAGTCCTCCTGCCGTTTCTTTGTTCCTCTTGAACATTGTAAGCTATGTAGTGACAGTGGAGTCTGATCTTTCCCTTGCCAGGTTTCCACCCCGGGAACATTTGAGTACGGATCAGGATGGATCCTTGACCAGTTCACACTTGCTCAGCCTGGGGACTGTTGCACTCCAGCCTCTGCCTCCGCTGAGATTGATGTGGGTATGCCGGCGTTGGACTGGCGTAAACACAGTAAAAAGTCTGACAACACCAGGTTTTAGTCCAACCTATTTATTTGATAATATACTCAATATCAAATAAATAGGTTGGACTAAAACCTGGTGTTGTCAGACTTTTTACTCTGCTGAGATTACCCAACTAAGACACAAACTCAATTGTCCGTGCACATACTCACTCAGCCATTGGGGAAGCACAAAGCCATTGATTAACTAATCCCCATGGATTGTAGGCACATATTTGGGAACTACTTTATCACTGATATGAATAGGCATGGTTTCAGTTCGGAGAAAAATAACCTTTTCTTTCTTTCTGAATCCTGCTATGATCCTATGTTAATAATATTACATAAAATGGCAAAACCTGGTGTGGGCAGAAGTTGAAAGGTAATACAGACAACAATGTATAAAAAATGTTTAGGAAGATTAATTGTACCCACTTTAATGAGAATATATGTAAACTAGACTCTACCTTAAAAAGAATCCTGATATTCCACACACACACACACACACACACAAGGATGTTTCACTTATGATTTTTCCTGACATTGAAACTAGTTTGATTGTTGTTAGCCAAGGTTGATCTTTTTGATGTTTTGCCAAACTGTATTTAAGTGTACAGAGACTTTGCCAGAACCCAAGGATTAGGTTCACATTTTGAATGGTTTAGTAATATTTGTTGTTGAACATAAGGGATCATTTTGTGCATTCTTCCTGTGGAAATGTAACTCTGGGTGAGTAGTTACACTTAAATGATTTGGACATTCTTATTCATAGAATCGTAGAAACCCCACAGTGCAGAAAGAGGCCATTCAACCCATCACTAACAACAATTCCCATAACACCACATATTTACCCTGCTAATCCCCCTGACACTAGGGCCAATTTAGCATGGCCAATCAACCTAACCTGCACATCTTTGTACTGTAGGAGGAAACCAGAGCACCTGGAGGAAACCCATGCAGATATGGGGGGAACGTTCAGACTCCACACAGATAGTGACCTGAGGCTGGAATGAACCTGGTCCCTGGCGCTGTGAGGCAGCTGTGCTAACTGCTGTGCCACCATTTCGCCCACACAGTGCAAGGCTCTACCTAATGGCGCTAAATTGCAGCCATAGATCAGCACAGAAAATAAACTTCCCCCCCCAACCCTCAAAAACATAGAGGACTCAACGCCCCCCCACCCCCCGCCCCCCCAAAACAAGCAACAGGGCATGAAACCCCCTTCCACACACCATGAAGATACTGGAGGTTCTCCTCCCCCTCCACCATACATGTGTTGGGGCAAAATTCACCCCCCTTTACAGGCATCAGCCCCTTCCCCAAACGCATGTAAAGGAAATCTACCCCCATGGAGCTCCCCAGAGGGCCTACCCCTTGTTACTGTCACCTTGGCACTGCCAATCTGGCACCGTATTTGTGGCACTGCCAGGGCTAGTGCCAACCTCTTTCAGGGCAATGCCAACTTGTGCCGGGGACAGTGTCGGGGCAATGCCAGGGCACATCTCTCTCCTTCCGGGGGCTTTGCTTAGGTGACCCTGGCGGGAACCCCGCGACTGGCTCCCGTTTTTTTTTACATCAGTTGAATGTTCAGTGATTATGTGGCTGGGAAACCCCATTAATGAGATTTAAATTTAATACAATATACGGAGATGAGGTGTCCATCCAGAAAGAGCAGGAGCCTCAATATAGCACCGGTGAGGGATGGGGAAAATTGGGAAACAAAATCTCGCCGGAGAGAATCACGTTTCCTGAGTGCGGTGAATACTGGCACAAAATCCTACCAACTGTTTCCTTTCCTAAAGATACTGATGACCTGTTGAGTGTGGCTGCATACTCTGCTATCTTACACAGAATCTTACTGTGCATATATCGGCTGGTCTTTTTTCCCTATTTTACAGCAATAACCACACTACAAAAAAGTACTTCAATCACTTTGAAACACTTCAGCATATTGTAAAGTTGGGAAGGTGCCGTAAAAAATACACGTTCTTTCTTTTCTTTCATTTGCGAAGAATGGCAAATTCATTTCAAATCAGAGGTCACGGACTCCAGTTTAATCCTCCTGCCCAGCCAGGAAAACATCCTACACGTACAGTCGAGAATCTTCATGTCCTTTGTGATGGAGACCAGCCCTGAGTGTCTAAGCTGAAGAAAAGAAGTGAATCAAGGTCAAGTGATCTCAACTTGTGCGCCATTGCCGAGGAAGGTGTTCCAAGGAGGACAAAACAGGGAGTGGGACAGTCAAAGGTCTCAGAAGAAAATCCAGACCGGGACAAAGGCAGGGATCAGAGAAAGGTACCAGAACATAGAACATAGAATGTAGAACATAGAGAACAACAGCACAAACAGGCCCTTCAGCCCACAAGTTGCGCTTATCATATCCCTACCTACTAGGCCTATCTATTACTTTCAATCCCATTAAATCCCATGTACAGAAGTCAAGATAAAAGAAAGAAGTTTTAATTTTTTTTATGAGTGGGCTTACATTAACACTGCAATGAAGTTACTGTGAAAATCCCCTAGTCACCACACTCTGGCGCCTGTTTGGATACGCTGAGGGAGAATTTAGCATGACCAGTGCTCTAAACCAGCACATCTTTTGGAGTGTGGGAAGAAACCGGAGCACCCAGAGGAAACCCGGGCAGACACGGGCGAATGTGCAGACTCCGCATAGACAGTGACCCAAGCTGGGAATCGAACCTGGAACCCTGATGCTGTGAGGCAGCAGCGCTAACTCCTGTGCCATCATGCTGCCCCCAGAGCAGCAAAACTCTGAAGTCACGTACCAACCAATTCAAGAACAGCTTCTTCCCTGCTGCCATCAGGTAATGAATGGACCTACCAAATATTAAGTTGATCTCTCTCTACACCGTAGCTGTAACTGTAACAGTACATTCTGCACCCTAACATTTCCTTCTCCCCTATGTATTCTATGAATGTTATGCTTCGTCTGTATAGTGTACGAGAAACAATACTTTTCACTGTATACTGATATGTGACTATAATAAATCAAATCAAACCAAATCAAAGAAGCAGGGCAATAGTCTCTGGGTTAAAGAGCAGACTGGAAGTCAAGAAAGTGCGAGAGAAACCCTGAAGATCTGAGAAGACAGCCTAAGGTTGATGATTCCCTACAGCGGACGTTTTGGAACAGTGATGCTCTGCTTGACCTGGCTGAGGATCTGAAATTGTGTTTGGAAGCTGAGGCTTGAGTGTATTCAAAAATCCAGGGGAAAGGAAACTCGGAAAGTGAGATTGAAACCCTGTGAGGTGAGCCATTGCCACACCTATCCGAGCAGAAGCGACTTTTGGAGAGAATTCATTGGCAAGTTCTTTAAGTGTGGAGATTGGACACACTTGTGAGGAGAATTGCAGTGAGACTAGTCAGCTCACAATGTGACAAACATCTGGGTGGGTTGTTGCAAAATCCAAGGAATCTGCTTTGGTCGCATTTGTCGTTTACTTTGGGTTGTGGTTTGCCTGACCAAATTTGGCCTTGTTAATTTACAGGTACTTAATACTTACACTGAATATTAGTGTTTATGTAGATATTGTAAATTGTTTTATCTTTCTAAATTTGTATGTGTCTGTAACACTATTACTTGAGTGAAGGAATAGTCAATATTAGAGTCAGCTTCTTGTGTTTGTGTTGAAATCTTTCCAATCTCTTTGGTTCATTTCTTTCTTCTTTAATAAATATTTTACTATTTGTGTTAAAAGTTCATCACCAGGCTCCTATGAATTTATTCAGTAACTTTCTTCTGTGGTTTCTAAAAAGTTTAGGATATATCAAGCCAGGTTTCACTCTGATCCACGGTCTTGTCCAGTAGAAACATCGGCTGGAATTGTAACATACTGATTAGCAATAGACAGAATATATTTTATTATTCATTTGTGGGATGTGGGCGTCAGTGGCTGGCCAGCATTTATTGCCCATCCCGAGTTGCCCTTGGAAGGATGTTGAGAGTCAACCATGTTGCTGTGGCTCTGGAGTCACATGTAGGCCAGACCAGGTAAAAATGGCAGATTTCCTTCCCTGAAGGACATTCGTGAGCCAGATGTGTTTTTCCAACAATCGACAATGGTTTCATGGTCATCAATAGATTCTTAATTCCAGATATTTTTTATTGAATTCAAATTCCACCATCTTCCATAAGGCATAGGAGCAGTATTAGGCCACTCAGCCCATCGAGTCCAGTCTGCCATTCAATCAAGTCTGATATTTTACCCATTCCCGTTCTCCTGCCTTTTCCCATAACCGCTGACCCCTTTATTAATCAAGAACCTATCTATCTCTGCCTTAAGAGAACTCAATGAGCTGGCCTCCACAGGCTTCTGCGACAATGAATTCCACAGATTCACCACTCTCTGGCTGAAGAAATTCCTCCTCACCTTTGTTTTAAACAATCGTCCCTTTAGCCTGAGGTTGTGCCCTCTGGTTCTAGATTTTCCTACTATCCAGGCCTCACAGTATCCTGTAAATCTCAATAAAATCCCCCCCCTTGTCCTTCTACAACTTCAACGAATACAGACCTAGAGTCCTCAACCGTTCCTCATACAACAAGTTCTTTATTCCAGGGATCATTCTTGTGAACCTCCTCTGGACCCTTTCCAAGGCCAGCACATCCTTCCTTAGATATGGGGCCCAAAACTGCTCACAATGCTTCAAATGGGGTTTGACCAGAGCCTTACACAGCCTCAGAGGTACATCCCTGCTCTTGTATTTCTGTCTTGGTGGGATTCGAACCCAGGTCCCCCAGAACGTTAGCTGAGTTTCTGGATTAATAGTCTGGCGATAATAACGTGAGGCCATCATCTCCCCTATGTAGCCTGAAAATACCAACCAGAGGCTAAAACCTAGACAATGGCTGGAACCTTCATAAAAATATTCAAGTGAAAGCAAAAGCTTTATTTCAGTGAGGGAAGGGCCAGGATTTTCCAGTCCCACCATGGCAGGAAACCCCACGACAAATGTGGTGACTCAGTCAAATTTCCAGGAGATCCCACTGGCAGGAGAAGCTGGAAAATTCCCGCTAAGCACTGTTTTATTTTACAAGAAAATGAAAACTTCACATGAACAATGAAAAGTGTATCATGTATCATGCTTTGGGAAAACGCTGCTCTAATTTATTATTTGGGGTCGAGTCAAAATTGACACAAAATCCATCAACGTCTGAGCAAAATCACCAAAAGCCAAAATCTCCTGCTTCCATTTTGAACAGTAAGTAGTCTCACAACACCAGGTTAAAGTCCAACAGGTTTATTTGGTAGCACGAGCTTTTGGAGCACCACTCCTTTATCAGCTGCGTGCCTGAAGAAGCAATGCTTGGAAAGCTTGTGCTACCAAATAAATTTGTTGGACTTTAACCTGATAAGGTGAGACTACTCACTGTGCCGACCCCTGTCTGACGCCGGCAACTCCATATCATTCCATATTGAAATCATCCGCACACAATAAGAAAGAGCTCTGGTAATGGATCCCTTCTTTCACTCCCAAAGATCATCCATTTTAAAGCAATCAAATCATAGAATCCCTATAGTGCAGGAGAGGCCATTCAGCCCATCCAGTCTACACTGACTCCCTGACAGAGTACTATATCATTCCCAGGCCCTCTCCCCTGTCTTTGCTCTGTAATCCCATGCATTTCCCATGGCTAATCCATCGAACCTACACGTCTTTCTGCAGCTGTATAGGGCATTGGTGAGGCCGCAGCTGGAGTACTGTGTGCAGTTTCGGTCGCCGTACTTACGCAAGGATATTTTGGCCTTGGAGGGAGTGCAGAGGAGGTTTACTAGGCTGATACCGGAGTTGAGGGGGTTGAGCTATGAGGAGAGGCTGAATAAACTAGGCTTGTACTCGTTAGAGTTTAGAAGAATGAGGGGAGATCTCATTGAGACGTATAAGATGATGAATGGGATGGATAGGATAGAGGTGGAGAGACTCTTCCCGCTCAAAAAAGACAGTAGGACTAGGGGGCACAGCCTCAAGATAAAGGGGGGCGGTTTAGAACGGAGTTGAGGAGGAACTTCTTCACTCAAAGGGTGGTGAATCTCTGGAATTCTCTGCCCGTTGAAGTGGTGGAGGCTGCCTCGCTAAATATTTTTAAGACGCGGGTTGATGGGTTTTTGATGAGAGAGGGGATTAAGGGTTATGGGGAGAGGGTGGGAATGTGGAACTGAGCCACGACAGATCAGCCATGATCTTATTGAATGGCGGGGCAGGCTCGAAGGGCTAGATGGCCTACTCCTGCTCCTATTTCTTATGTTCTTATGTTCTAAGGGGCAATTTAGTATGGCCAATTCACCGAACCTGCACATCTTTGGAACGTGGGAGGAAAGCAGAATACCCGGAGGAAACCCATGCAGACAGGGGCAGAAAGTGCAAACTCCGCGCAGACAGTAACCCAAGGCTGGAATTGAATCTGGTAACCTGAATCTGTGAGGCAGGAGTTCTAACCACTGTGCCACTGTGCCACCTTAAGGGAAGTCTATAGAATGGTTTTTTTTTAGCATATCTGGCTCTTTGGTCCTCCTTGGATATAATAATATTCTGGATATTACTATCAATGCAATGAGACATTGGCATAAGCTGTCCACAGGATGACTGGGGGCTCTGTACCGTAATATCCTTGATTGCAACGTTAATTTTATCCTGTCACCAACAACCTGGGTTTTTTCCGAACGCTCCGGTTTCCTCCCACAGTCCAAAGATATGCAGGTTAGGTTGATTGGCCATCCTAAAATTGCCCCTTAATGTCCTGGGATGCGTAGGTTAGAGGGATTAGCGGGTAAAATGTGTAAGGATATGAGGGTAGGGCCTGGGTGGGATTACGGTTAGTGCAGACTCGATGGGCCAAGGGGCCTCTTTCAACACTGTAGGGTTCTGTGACTGCGGGAGAAAACTGGAGCATCTGGAGGAAACCCACGCAGACACAGGGAGAACATGCAAGCTCCACACACACAATGGCCCAAGTTGGGAACTGACCCCAGGTCCCTGATGCTGTGAGGCAGCAGTGCTAAGCACTGTCCCACCATGCCATCCCAAATACGTGTGACCAAGACTAATAAAAGACCATGAGGTATTGGGAGTAAACTGAATGGAACAGTTTACAGTTTATTAACATGTCTATTCTCTAGCACAGTCAGCACAACACTGGCTAAGCAAGCCCCACTCAGGGTTTGCTTGAGGTCCAGATCATCTGATCCATTCTCTTAAAGGGGCATACCCCAACATACATGATAGCCCTCTTTTTAATTATTTCACAGAGAATGGTATAAACATGGGGACATGGCCATGAAAATAACTATAAGCTAAATTATCATAAGTAAACTTTAAAAAATATTATTTTAAACCTTATTGGAATTTTGATGATGGATGTTTGAATGGTCAATGGGTGAATGATGGTTAACCCTGAATCCTCGCTGAGAGCCTCAAGCCATTTTGAGGCCTGAACCTCATTTACACCTGGTCAGCGGACTACAAATGCCAGGGATGCAGGGATAGGAACTTATGAATTAGGAGCAGAAGTAGGCCATTCAGCCCCTCAAGACTGCTCCACCATTTGATAAGATCATGGCTGTGGCCTCAACTCCTGACTAACCTCTATACCTACTGGCTGTCTTGTCAGCCAAATTCCAAACGGTAATAGTGTAAATAGGATAATTGTAGTATAAATTGTTCTGATCATTTAAAATTTGGCAATCCTGCATTTGTCCTGAAGAGTGCAAGATGAAAAACTTCGACAACAGGCCCCTTTTCTTAACAAAGTCCAAGTGAGGTTTCCGCCTGAAATATTCAACCCCCTGGGATGTGCATTTGAAGAAAAATGATAGTGCGTGGAAAAGGAGTAGCAATTGAACATTGAGTACAGCACCATGATATTTTGGCAAGGATTTTCGCAAGGATATTTTGGCCTTGGAGGGAGTGCAGAGGAGGTTCACTAGGCTGATACCGGAGATGAGGGGGTTGGACTATGAAGAGAGACTAAATAGACTGGGTCTGTACTCGTTGGAGTTTAGAAGGATGAGGGGGGATCTTATAGAGATGTATAAGATAATGAAGGGGATGGATAAGGTAGAGGTTGAGAGGTTCTTCCCGCTCAGAAAGGACAGCTGGACTAGAGGGCACAGCCTCAAGATAAGGGGGGGGGCAGTTTAGAACGGCGTTGAGGAGGAACTTCTTCACTCGAAGGGTGGTGAATCTCTGGAATTCTCTGCCTGTTGAAGTGGTGGAGGCTACCTCGCTAAATATATTTAAGTCACTGGTAGATAGGTTTTTGGTAGGCAAGGGAATTAAGGGTTATGGGGAGAAAGCGGGAAAGTGGAACTGATCCACTTCAGATCAGCCATGATCTTATTGAATGGCGGGGCAGGCTCGAAGGGCTAGATGGCCTACTCCTACTCCTACTTCTTATGTTCTTATGTTCTTAGGTTCTTATGTTATGTTCATGATCTTTGGGTCACTACTCCCCTCTTGCTGCCAAAAGGAGCAGCTTAAAGCTTCGTAAGGTTCCCAAAACATTGATGGTCTTAGTCTTTTCCTGTTTAGGGACAGGGATAAACCATTTAGCTCCTATCATTATCTATGAGATCATAGATATCTGTAGCAATCCTTACTGCCCTTTGGAAAACTCAAGTGGACATCAGCTAACCAACACCACTTGAGTTAAGCTTGCTCTCGATCAGGGAGACTTGCCTAATTGAAATGGGTTTCGCAGTTTCAAGTCATTTTAAAGCTACTATATTCAGATGCGTTTCTTAGCCCGACCTAGGCAGCACACTTAGCAGATTTAGCAATTCTTTTTACGAGTGTGTGTGATTTGTCATTGAGACAGCTCGCAAATGGAGGATATGATTGGGGAAATTTTAATCTGTGTCTAGTGGTTTCTTTGAAAAAGGAAAGAGCAAAAGTACTTTGTAATTTAAATGCTCTCGATTGCGATCACAAAACTTGAGATGTTACCACGTGCGGTTGACGATTTCCTCCCCGCTGGTCTTAATAGACGCAGAGAGCAATGTAGACTGAATATTTGAGACAGCCATCAGCAGACTCTGCGGCCGACATTTAAAATGCAGCCCAGTCACCTCAGATTCAAGATCCCGTTTTTACATCATCCTCTGAAATCCCCTGAAAGGATTCTTTCTTTTATTTTTGGGGGGCTTCTTCAGACAGAAGGAGCAATAATGGCCCATCTGGCTGACTTTGACATGAAAGATTAAATTAATATACAGTATGAAGGCCCTCCATTCAATTGCAAATGCGCCAGGAACTTAAGTCTCATTGGCCAAAGCTGTCATTTATGATGAAGAGGTAATTATGAGGGTCCCTCATGGAAATGTACCCCGGGCTAGTTGACTGGCATGTGCACCAATCACAATGAATTTACAAAGGAAGAATTATGCCAGGGTAGGAAGAGACGAGAAAGAAAGGTACCCCCTCAACTAATCTGCAAAATCCTCTCTGTCCAGTAAGACTCTTAACACTGCAGTACTTATTGTTTAGAAAGAGAGAGAAAAAAATAAATTTACAGCCTTCAGCAGGAATCAAGCACAGATTCCAAAATGCTGTGCATAATTTGCATCAAATGTTTCCTGGGTCAGACGGAGGGAGTGAGGGGGAAATCTAATCGAATTGTCACGCGTACGGTGGCACGATTGTTAGCACTGCTGCGTCATAGTGTCAGGGATCTGGATTCGATTCCCGGCTTGGGTTACTGTCTGTGCAGAGCCTGCACGTTCTCCCCGTGCCTGCGTGGGTTTCCTCTGGGCACTCCGGTTTCCTCCCACCGTCCGAAAGATGTGCTGGTTGGATGCATTGGCTAAGTTCTCCCGCAGTGTGCCCAAACAGGAGTGTGGCGACCAGGGGATTTTCACAATAACCTCATTGCGGTGTTAATGCGAGCCTGCTTGTGACACGCATGAATCAACTTTAAAACTTTAAACAGGTTGAAGCGAGGCGAAATTCTGAGGGAAAGCTTACCTACCCAACCCATTAGAAAAGAATGCAGTGCAAAAATGGCCCAAGCTTTCTGTGGCAGCAGTAACAAACAGGGAGTCGGGACAGATTGCAACATGCCGGGCTCCGTCACTGCTCCTTTGTGTCAGCGGAGATAGGATGGCAGCAGCTGGTATCTGGAATTGGGCAGAGATAAAGAAAGAGATGCCCCGGTTGGCTCACTCGACGGTCATTGATGTTGTTTAAGTTGACGGCTGCAGTGGGTAACCGGGTGGCGAGAGGGGCACGTGCCAGTTGCAGGGTCTCCAACTCCTCGCTGCTGTTACCTTAGTGCGACCGATCTGCCAGAGCAAACTAGGCCTCTCAGCCATCCCTCTACCAGCCATCTCTGAAACACGGCCAAGGGGCAGTGTGGGGGTTGGGGGGGGGCGAAGGGGCTGTCACGATTGTTTTTTTTTGCGATTATTTCTTTTAGATACCGCGAGCCATGGTCCGGTCCACGCGAGAAAACCCGTTACTCCGGACGCGGGAGGTGGGATGCAAGTTAATGATGCTGGGAGCTCTCCATTTTCCTCCCTGTTTCTGTCTCCAGTGCTCACCTCAGTGAGATCAGACTCTCGTTTCAGCTGTAATTAACAGAACTAATGTAGATCACAGACCTGCTGGTAGCGAGCAGAACCTTTGAGGATGCAAGTGGAAAATTTCGAAGATTTAAATAATTAATATGACACTTTTGGTGGAGGGGGGTGGGGGGGGGGGTGGTGGGGGAGGGCCCGTGCGCTTAACAGAGAGAAAAAAACAAGAGAGACCTAAGCTCAGGTTTATAGCAGTGTCAGGGCTGGGTTCAATATGATTTGCTGCGATGAAAATGAGCTGCACAGAGACTCTTATGAAATCCAGTGTGCGGTGCAAAGGCAGCCGCTGATTTTGTTCCCGCTTTTGTCATGCTAAGCTAGCCCTTTCGTCTGGCCCGTTTCTGAACCATCATCGTCTGTCCAATTGGAGAGATGGGGAAGGGAGAGAGAGAGAGAGAGAGAAAAAAATCTGCTTTGGGGAGCTGAGGGTTGGCCATTTAATGGCTTTTAATCCTCCTTAATCCACACGACAATAGGGATTTAGAAGAAGGGGGAAGGAAAAATATAAAATCCCCACTCTGTGCACCCGACCACTCAAAGCCTGGGCCTAGTCAGGTTTCTATGAATTATGAGGCACGCATATTTTCGAATATCCTGGGTTTCTGTGTTTTCCTTTTGGTGTTGTTTCAGTCTTACATCACATTTTTAAACAATTACATACAATTTGTTGGCGCCAATTATCCTCAACTAAATCTGTAAACAATTTGGCCTTTTTTTCTCCACGGCCTACATATGTAAATCCTCCTTCTGCTCAGCAGAGAACTATTGTCGCCCCAAGCTGTTTGCCACCACTAAATTGTTTTCTTGCTTCTAATCCCCTATTCAGTCTGGCACTCTTTATACAAATTAATTCTACATTGTTGACATAATCACACCTAAGCCGCTCGACTCACTTCATTATTAGTCCATAAAGGCTGCATTTTTGAATAATCATCAAGTGAGGCAACGTTTCACTCAGATCCTCTTAGTCCCGAGAGGAGCGATAGCAGAGCCAGACTCAACTCTTTTTCAACAGGACTGGAAGGTGGGCGATCGGCGAGCTCTGTCTGCAAGACTGAACAAATAAACAACCTCTCGGATAGGTGGCACATCAAGGGAAGAGGTGGTGCTGATTTTAACCGGGGGGATAGGTTTTCAGCAGGTGCTGGGGGGAGGAGAAGGCGTGGGGAAAGAACAAAGAACAGTACAGCACAGGAACAGGCCCTTCGGCCCTCCAAGCCTGCGCCGATCATGATGCCTGCCGAAGCTAAAACCGTATGCACTTACGGAGTCCGCATCCTTCCATTCCCATCCGAATGTGAGTGAGGAATACTCTCAGCGGGAGATAATTTGGGCGGAATTTTCCGGCCCGTTTGCCCCAAAACCATAAAATTCCACCCGGGGTCAACAAGCCTTTGCATGGTCCACTCCTCACCCCCAACCCGCTATAATTCTCGTGGTGGACGGGAGAGGAAAATTCCACCCTTTAACTCTGTATGAATATAAAGGGCGGCACAGTGGGTGACACTGTTGTCCCACAGTGCCGGGGACCCAGGTTTGATTCCAGCCTCGGCTCGCTCTCTGTGTGGAGTTTGCACGTTCTCCCCGTGTCTGCGCTGGTTTCCTCCGGCTGCTCCAGTTTCCTCCCACAGTCTGAAGATGTGCAGGTTAGGTGGATTGGCCATGCTAAATTGCCCCAAGATATGTGGGTTAGGGGGATTGGTGCGTTAAATACATGGGGTTAGCATCTAGGTAAGATGCTCTGTTGGGAGAGTTGTTGCTGACTTGATGGGCCGAATGACCTCCTTCTGCACTGTAGGGATTCCATGAGACACAAACACAAGAATAAGAATAATAATCACAATGTATGAAGAACAAAAGTGGCCAAAGAGCAGAATGTCCAGCACTTTCATTGTAAGCATGTCAGCAAACTGTTGGGGCTGTGAGCTGACAAATCCCTTGGTTCAGATGGGTTTCACACTAGGAGATTTTCACAGTAACTTCTTGTGGTGTTAATATAAACCTACTTGTGGCTAATAAGTAATAAATAAATAAACTAATGTCTTAAAAGAGGTGGCTAATCAGTCAGGTGGTGCGCTGGTTTTAATCTTCCCTAATTCCCAAGATTCAGGGACAGTTCCACTAGATTGGAAGTTAGCAAATGTAACTCCTTTTATTCAAAAAAAAGTGATGGAGACTGAAAGAAGAAACTACAGACCAGTTAGCCTAACATCTGTTTGAGGGAAAATATTAGAGTTAGAAAATATTAAAGATGTTATATCAGGGTACTTGAAAAAATTCAAAGCCATCAGGCAGAGTCAACATGGTTTTGTGAAAGAGAAATCATATTTAACCAATTGAATGGAATTCTTTGAAGAAACATAGAAAATAGGAGCAGGAGGAGGCTGTTCAGCCTTTTTTGAACCTGCTCTGCCATTCATTTTGATTATGGCTGATCATCAAAATCAAATTAAGTAAGAGGTGCCATAGATAAAGGGGAACAAATGGATGTACTGTACTTCAATTTCCTGAAGGCAGTTGATAGGGTGCCATATCAAAGGTTAATGCAGAAAATAAAACCTCATGGTATAAGGGGTAACATAGTGGCAGGCATAGAAGATTTGGCTAACTAACAGGAAGCGGGGAATAGGTGTAACTAGGTCTTTCTCTGGATGGTTATATTTAATGAGTGGCGTGCCACAGGGTTTCAACTGTTTGCAATTTATATAAATGATCTGGATGAAGGGACTGAATGTACCGTCGCTAAATTTGCTGATAACAGAAGGACAGGTAGGAAAGTAAATTGTGAAGAGGATGTAAGGAGACTACAAAGGGATAGGTTAGGTGAGTGAGTGGACAAAACTTGGACAATTGGAATATAATGTGGGAAAATGTGAAATTGTCCATTTTGACAGGAAGATAAAAAAGACCAGAACAGATTGAAGAAGTTTATACATGCCAATTCAGCGAGTGTTTATCTGTTTATGTGCTCTGATCCACAAAATACACAATAAGATGGGTTTTAACAATAAAAGGATAGTTTTTGTTGTATCTAACCTGGTCTAAGTAGAATAATATTCCAACTTTTGCACACACACATATTACAAATTGGAGAAGGATAGAGTCAGCAAGTTAAAGCCTAGTTTAAAAAAAGGTATATAATCTCTGGACTTTGGTGACATAACTGAGTTCAGGGTTCTGCTGCTTTTCCTCATTGGGGCAATTTAAAGGATGGTATAGACGGATGATTTGTCTGTTCCTCTGGATAGGCTGGTGCTGGGCTGAGTTCCTTTAAGAAATCTCTGTTTGCAGCACCTGGATAATTACAATTAGTCATAGATGTTAGTCACAGAATCCTATCATACTGAAGGAGGCCATTTGGCCCATTAAGTCTGTACTGACCACAATCCAACCCAGACCCTATTCCCTCAACTCCATACATTTACCCTGCTAATCCCCCTGACACTAAAAGGCAATTTAGCATGACCAATCAACCTAGCCCACACATCTTTGGACTGTGGGAGGAAACTGGAGCACCCGGAGGAAACCCACGCAGACATGGGGCAACTGTGCAAACTCCACATAGACAGTGGCCCAAGGCCAGAATCAAACCTAGGACCCTGGTGCTGTGAGACAGCAGTGCTAACCATTGTGTCACCCTGACACCCTAGTTAATTAGGAGCAGATTTCAAAATCTTTCAAGTTGCATTGGAGAGAGAGAAATGGAAGGGGTCATGTTCCTTCAAGGACTTGGCTGATTGTCCTGTGTTGCAGAGAAAATGTGCTTAAAACACACAATGCCTGTTATATGGTTTACTCCAAACTGACCAGTAATTCAAATAAGGCTTGTGAATTCCAATTGTAACTTGATCAAGTCATGTCTGAGAATTCCTCTATTACTCAAAGGTAGGGGAGTTTAAAACTAGAGGGCATGGGTTTAAGATGAGAGAGGGGAGATACAAAAGGGCCCGGAGGGGCAATTCTTTCACACAGAGAGTGGTGAGCATCTGGAATAAATTGCCAGAGGTAGTAGTAGAGGTGGGTACAATTTTGTCTTGGAAAAGCATTTAGACAGTTACATGGATAAGATGGGTATAGAGAGACATGGACCAAATGTGGGCAGCTGGGACTAGCTTAGTGGACGGCATGGACAAGTTAGGCCGATGGGCCCGTTTCCATGCTGTGAACCTCTTAAGACTTATTATCTAATAGTGAGTGATTGCAGAGCTCTGAGATGCCGAGTGATGTGGGTGTCCTAGTGCATGAATCACAAAAAACTGATATACAGGGACAGGAAATAATTAGGAAAGCTAACAAAATATTATCATTTATTGTGAAAGGAATATGGAGATTTTGCTTCAGTTGTATAGAGCATTGGCAAGGCCATATCTACGATTTTGTATATTTAAGGAAAGATGTAAATGCATTAGAGGCAGTTCAGGGAAGGTTTACCACATCAATACAGGGAATAAATATGTTATCTTATGAGGAGAGGCTGGACAGATTAGGTTTGTATACACTAGACCTTAGGAGAGTAAGAGGTGACTGATTGAAGCCTTTAAGACACAGAGGGGTATTAACAGGGTGGATGTGGAGAGGAAGTTTCCTCTCGCCAGAAAACCTAAAACTAGGGGTCACTGTTTAAAAATAAAGGGTTGCTTATTTAAGGCAGAGATAAGGAGAAATGTTTTATCTCAGAGAGTCGGGAATCTTGGGAACCTTTCAAGGAACAAAGAACAACACAACAGGGGAATCAGGCCCTTCGGCCCAACGAGCCCACACCGCCATTTTAACATTTTTAACATTTCCTCAAAAGATAGTGGAAGCAAAGTCTTGAATATTTTTAAGGCAGACCTGGACAGTTTCTTGATTAACAAGAGGGTGAAAGGTTATCGGGGGTAGGAGGGAATGTGGGTTACAATCAGATCAACTGTGAAACTAGGCTTGTACTCATTAGAGTTTAGAAGAATGAGGGGAGATCTCATTGAGACGTATAAGATGATGAATGGGATGGATAGGATAGAGGTGGAGAGACTCTTCCCGCTCAGAAAGGACAGTAGGACTAGAGGGCACAGCCTCAGGGTAAAGGGGGGGCAGTTTAGAACGGAGTTGAGGAGGAACTTCTTCACTCAAAGGGTGGTGAATCTCTGGAACTGTCTGCCCGTTGAAGTGGTGGAGGCTGCCTCGCTCAATATTTTTAAGACGTGGGTTGATGGGTTTTTGATAGGCAAGGGGATTAAGGGTTATGGGGAGAGGGCGGGAATGTGGAACTGAGCCACGACAGATCAGCCATGATCTTATTGAATGGCGGGGCAGGCTCGAAGGGCTAGATGGCCTACTCCTGCTCCTATTTCTTATGTTCTTATGTTATGTTATGTTCTTGTTGAATGGTGGAGCAGGCTTGAGGGGCCGAATGGCCTACTCCTGCTCTTAGTTTGTAATATTTGTATATATCAGTAGAGTGGACTGCAGGAAACCGAAGGGTTCTTCCTCACCGGTATTTTGCACACTTGGAAGTGTTTTATGTGTATTTGTGTTTGATAAGCATTGAGTCAATCTAGGATTCACTGCCTTGAAACAGTGCCAGAAGCAGATTCAACAAGGTCATTCAACAGGAAAAGAGTAATTTTTTGATTTAATTTATTATTGTCACATGTACATAGTGAAAAGTATTTTTTTCTTGCACGCTATACAGACGAAGCATACTATTCATAGAGATGGAAAGGAGAGAGTGCAGAACGTTGTGTTGCAGTCATAGCTAGGGTGTAGAGAAATATCAAATTAATGCGAGATAGTTCCATTAAAAGTCTAATGGCAGCAGGGAAAAAGCTGTTCTTGAGTCAGTTGGTATGTAGCCTCAGACTTTTGCACCTTTTTCCCGATGGAAGAAGATGAAAGAGGGTGTGTCCAGGATCCATGGGGTCCTTGGTTATGCTGGCTGCTTTTCCGAGGCAGTGGGAAGTGTAGACAGTGACAATGGATGGGAGGCTGCTTTGTGTGATGGATTGGGCTGTATTCACGACCTCTTACATAAGAACATAAGAACATAAGAAATAGGAGAAGGAGTAGGCCATCTAGCCCTTCGAGCCTGCCCCGCCATTCAATTAGATCATGGCTGATCTGTCGTGGCTCAGTTCCACTTTCCCGCCCTCTCCCCATAACCCTTAATCCCCTCTCTTATCAAGAACCCATCAACCCGCTTCTTAAAAATATTTAGCGAGGCAGCCTCCACCACTTCAACGGGCAGAGAATTCCAGAGATTCACCACCCTTTGAGTGAAGAAGTTCCTCCTCAACTCCGTTCTAAACCGCCTCCCCTTTATCTTGAGGCTGTGCCCCCTAGTCCTACTGTCTTTTTTGAGCGGGAAGAGTCTCTCCACCTCTATCCTATCCATCCCATTCATCATCTTATACGTCTCAATGAGATCTCCCCTCATTCTTCTAAACTCTAACGAGTACAAGCCTAGTTTATTCAACCTCTCCTCATAGCTCAATCCCCTCAACTCCGGTATCAGCCTAGTAAACCTCCTCTGCACTCCCTCCAGGGCCAAAATATCCTTGCGCAGGTGCGGCGCCCAAAACTGCACACAGTACTCCAGCTGCGGCCTCACCAATGCCCTATACAGCTGCAGCAAGACCTCCCTACTTTTATATTCAATCCCCCTCGCTATGAAGGCCAGCATCCCATTCACCTTCCTGACCACCTGCTGCACCTGCAAGCTGGGTTTTTGCGACTCATGCACAAGGACCCCGAGGTCCCTCTGCACCGTCGCCTGCTGCAGTTTTTCGCCACGTAAGTAATAGTCCTTCCTACCATTCTTCCTACCAAAGTGGACCACCTCACACTTGCCAACATTAAATTCCATTTGCCATTTCCTGGCCCATTCGCCCAGCCTATCTAGATCCTTCTACAGACTCTCCACACCCTCCGCACAATTTGCCTTTCCCCCAATCTTGGTGTCATCAGCAAATTTCGACACCCTGCACTCGGTTCTTTTGTAGTATCTTGCGTTCTTGGACAGAGCAGGAGCCATACCAAGCTGTGATACAACCAGAGAGAATGCTTTCTATGGTGCATCTGTAAAAGTTGGTGAGAGTTGTAGCTGACATGCCAAATTTCCTTAGTTTTTTGTGAAAGTAGAGATAAACCTGAGAAGGAGAAATTTGCAGGGCTAACTGGAACCTGTGGAATTGATTGGATCGTTCTTCTAACAAATGGTTGTCCAAAGCCCTTATAAAATCTTTTTTTTAAAGTTTATTTATTAGTGTTACAAGTAGGTTTACACCAACACTGCAATGAAGTTACTGCGAAAATCCCCTAGTTGCCACACTCTGGCGCCTATTCGGGTACATTGAGGGAGAATGTAGCATGGCCAATGCACCTAAGTAGCATGTCTTTCGGACTGTATGAGTAAACAAGAGCACCTGGAGGAAAGGTATACAGACACAGGGAGAATTCACACAGACAGGCATCTAAGGCTGGGAATCGAACATTCGTTCTTGGCACTGAGAGGCAGCAGCGCTAACCACTGTACAACCTTGCCAATCTCAAAAGAATAGTTGAATATTATAGAGACAGCTCTTTTTCTCTCACTTTCTCCTTTATTAAAAAGTTTCCGTAGTACCTTGTTGTGCTGACACGTGGCACAGGCCTGCATAGACTTGCTTTATAAATCGGGAATCTAGATGAGATCTTTGTACAAGATAGCCCGATGTCTGATTGGTGGGATCTCACATCCTGTATCTAAACCAACTATCTGAGTAACGTTAACAAGAAGTCTTAGTAAGAGATAAAACATGAAGTGACTTAATGGGAGGTAGACAGGAAATAGGAGGGAATAATTGTGTAAGTGATAGTAATGAGACACCCCCTTAGCCCCCCTAGAAATGAGGAATATAAATGGGATATAGGGAGGGAAAAGAGCTTTCCCAGGTGGATCCATGCTGACTCCAACCTCATTGCATGGTTAACTGAAGAAGACATTAGATAAGGAAACATTTCTGAACTGGACCAGCCATAGAGATTAATATCACTCTGCTTCATCTGTCAATTCATCCAAAATCGGGACTGCTAAACTGTTCCCACCTGTTATGAGTTGGTCATGCTGCCTTTTTAGCTCATGTATTGTATTTGAACTCTTGTTTCTTAACAAAGGGACTTAAAACCACCTCTGCCCTCAACTCCCTTTTAGAGTCAACTGTGACTCTCAGACAAAATCTTACATCCTTCCAAAGGCCAGTATTGGCACAATGGGCCAAATGGCCTCCTTTTATGTTGTATGATCCTTCTATGACAGTCTGGTCTATGATTTCAAATGTTTTTATAATAGTGATGCTGGTTTAGGTTTAAATATTGGCCAGGGCATGAGGGAATACTTCCCTGTTCTTCTTCAGGCAGTGCTATGGGATCCTTGACATCCACCCGAGAGGGATTAGTGTCGCATCTGGAAAGATGGAGGCTGGAATTTTACTGCCTTGCCTGTCCTGGAATCGGGGTGGCTGCAGAATAGAATTCTCCGTTAGCCTTGGGCGGGATCTTACTGAGCCTTGGGAGGGCGTGGTGGTACAGTTCTGGCAGGATTGTCTGACACTGCAGCACTCCTTCAGGACTGCACTGGGAGTGCCAGCCTAGGATTTGTACTCAAGTTTCTACAGCTTGATCCCACAACATTCTGATTCTGTGGCAAAAAGTTACTTCCCACTGAGCCAGAATTGACACCGAGACTGGTATTTCCATTCTGGAGTCAAAATTTGTGGAATTGGGTGTGGAATTGGGAATGTTTTCCGCTTGTGCTCATGAAACACGCATCTTCGGGGAATGTTAACCATGGAAAGGATCCACCTCGTCGGGTGCACGCCACCGGTCGTAGATATGAACATTCTTATTTCTCATTGGGTGGGGAACTTTATTTGAAGGGGACACTTAATTCAGGTGAGCTGGCCCTTTAATGAGGGTGCATGACATGCTAACGCATGCAAAAGGACGTCCTGACATTGTCCGCCGGGAAGTTTGGGACCCACCCTCAAAGTCCCGAGAACATAATCGTGAAATTCACCCCGCTGACGGGAAACTGAATGTTGGCCTCACCTCAGATGGGGATAGATGGTGAGATGGCGTGACGACAATAATCTCTCCCTCAATGTCAGTAAAACAAAAGAGATAATCATTGATTTCAGGAAGAATAGTGGAAGATATGCCCCTGTCTACATTAATAGTGATGAAGTGGAAATGGTCGAGAACTTCAAATTTCTAGGTGTGCAAATCACCAGCTGCCTGTCTTGCTCCCCCCCCCACTCTGGTGCTATAGTTAAAAAAGTCTACCAATGCCTCTACTTTCTCAGCAGGCTAACGAAATTCAGCATGCCCGTTACAACTCACATCACTTTTTACAGATGCACCATAGAAAGCATTTCCTCCACATGTATTGCCGCCTGTTATGGCTCCTGCTCAGCCCAAGACTGCAAGAAACTACAAAGGGCCGTGAATGAAGCCCAGTCCATCACACAAACCAGACTCCCAACTAATGGCTCTGTCTACACTTCCCACTGCTTGGAAAAGCAGCCAGCATAATCAAGGACCACAGACATTCTCTCTTCCGCCTTCTTCCATCAGGAAAAAGATACTAAAATCTGAGGAAACGTACCAACCGACTCAAGAATAGCTTCTTCCCTGCTGCCATCAGACTTTTGAATGGACTTATTAAATTAATCTTTCTCCACACCCTAGCTATGACTGTAACACTACATTCTGCAACCTGTCTTTTCCTTCTCCTCTATGTACTTTATGAACGGTATGCTTTGTCTGTATGGTGCGCAAGATGTGGGTATGCCGGCGTTGGACTGGCGTAAACACAGTAAAAAGTCTGACAACACCAGGTTTTAGTCCAACCTATTTATTTGATAATATACTCACAAGCTTTCGAGGGACACCCTCTTCTTCAGGTGCGCAAGAAACAATACTTTTCACTGTATCCCCATACATATGACAATAGTAAATCATTTCAAATTGAAGTCCCCCACCTGCCAAAGCTGGCATTTGCTGGTGGGCCTAGGCCTGAGGCTCTATGAAACCTGATGAAGTTTATATTGATTTCTGTTTTTTTTCTTTTAGTTACCTTTTTAAAATTATTTGTGGTAGTTGCTATGATGAGCAGCCCAAGGGTACCCTTCGCAGTGTTTTATTCAGGAAGATAGGGGTGTGATTGTGATGCTACTTGTAATCCAGAGGCCCAGCCTCATCCTCTCTGGGGATCTGGGTTCAAACACCACCATGGGGGAACTGAATTTACATTCAATTAACTAAGAAAAAAGTCCGGAATTTAAAGCCAGTCCAAATAGTGGTTAAAAAGTGAAGCACATCTGGTTCACTAATGTGCTTTAGAGAAGGAAATCTACCATCCTTTCCTATCTGGCCTACATGTGACTCCAGATCTGGAATTATTGAATCCTTACAGTGCAGAAGGAGGCCAAAATCCACACCAACAAAAATTCCACATAGGCTCTATCCCTGTAACCTTTCGTATTTACCCTGTGAATCTCCCTGACGCTAAGGGGCAATTTGGCATGGCCTATCAACTTAACACGCACATCTTTCAGACTGTGGGAGAAAATCGGAGCACCCGGAGGAAATCCACACAGACATGGGGAGAACGTGCAAACTCGACACAGACAGACAACAGAGGTCAGAATTGAATCCAGGTCCCTGGTGCTGTGAGGCAGCAGTGCTAATCACTGTGCCACCGTGCCACCCACCTCATTGTGACTGACTTTTAACTGTCTCTGAAATGCTCTTGCAAGCCACTCAGTTCAAGGGGACAAACGCAGATAGGTAACAAACTCTGCCCTTTCCGACATTGCCTATATCCCAGGAAAGAATAACTTGGCACAGTGGCACAGTGATGAGCATTGCTGCCTCACAGTGCCAGAGATTCGGGGTTCAATTCCTGACTTGGGTCACTATCTATGTGGAGTTTGTACATTATCCCCGTGTCCGCATGGGTTTCCACCGGAGGTTCAGTTTTTCCCCACAGTCCAAAGATGTGTGGGTTAGGCTGACTGGCCGTGCTAAATTGTCCTTTAGTGTCAGGGGGACTAGCTAGAGTAAGTGCATGGGGTTATGGGGATAGGATCTGCAACTGTGGTCAGTGCAGACTCGATGGGCTGAATGGCTCCCTTCTGCACTTTAGGAATTTGATGATTCTATGAATTGTAGGACCCTAACAACCAATGGTTGCAAGTGAGCCCTGTGATTATACACAGTGCATGCATCTTGCATGAGTTATAATTAATGGAAAAAAGGTTTCTTTTTAAAAGATAGATTGAAGGAAGCATTTGGCAGATTTATTCGATATGAAATGCAGGAGGAACTCTTTAGTGCCCGCGATTTACAAACCAACAGAAAAAAACTGTCTAATGTTAATAATGAAAATGTTAACAAGTTCTTAAGAAATTTTAACAAGAAGCTTTAAGCAATTTGCTTTAATTGGATTAACATACATTTTAAACTCGAAGGGAGAGGAATTTAATTCAAACGTTTAAAGTACTTGTTATGAACTGGTAAACCCTAGTGACGATTTATTAAAAGCCAATGATCATTTATCCCCTAATAGAACAAATGATTAATGAGCCTTTCTTAATTTGCAGTATGTCCAAGTTCCTCTTAAGCAGAACCGCGGCCAATCTGATTTTAAAGGAATCGGTTAATCAGTCAATACACATTCAACTCATGAGCAGACTCAACAATATGCGGAAATATTGAGTATATTTAATAATCTCAGTAATGGCTGGAACAGGTTACGCTTTAATGATTTGCATCTCCCAACTGCTGATGCACAGTAAAGCAATCCAAGTTGGCCATTGTTGAAGTGTAATGGCCCCACTGAATTACATAACTTCTGCACCACTGCATCACTGGACACATGCTGTGAAATCTTTGAGGAACCAGCAGATACAGATTGCCTGATGTGCATCCTGGCTCTCAAACAAACTGTCTTGGCATAAACACTGATTTATTTCCAAAATTTTCCCCCTTTTTAAATAAGTCCAAGGACTGGACACGATGGGGAAAGGAGGAGGCTGTCGGCTTGAGTTTTGTTTCTTTCTTTACGTTTATTTGTTAGTGTCACAAGTAACACAGTAAGAAGTTTCACAACACCAGGTCAAGCGGCACGGCGGCACAGTGGTTAGCAGTGCTGCCTCATAGCGCCAGGTACCTGGGTTTAATTCCCAGCTTGGGTCAGTGCCTGTGTGGAGTTTGCATGTTCTCCCCATGTCTGCATGGGTTTCCTCCGGATGCTCCGGTTTCCTCCCACGGTCCTAAAGATGTGCTGATTAGGTGCATTGGCCATGCTAAATTCTCCCTCAGTGTACCCGAACAGGCACCGGAATGTGGCGACTAGGCGATTTTCATAGTAACTTCATTGTGGTGTTAATGTAAGCCTAATTGTGACGAATAAATAAACTTTACTTTTAAAGTCCAGCAGGTTTAGTTTGAATCATGAGCTTTTGGAGTGCTGCTCCTTCATCGGGTGACTCACCTGATGAAGGAACATTGCTCCGAAAGCTTGTGATTCCAAATAAACCTGTTGGACTTTAACCTGGTGTTGTGAGACTTCTTGCTGTGCCCATTCCAGTCCAACGATGGCATCTCCACATCATGGCTACATTAACACTGCAATGAAGTAAGTGTGAAAATCCCCTAGTCGCCACACTCCGGTGCCTGTTTTGGTACACTGAGGGAGAATTTAGCATGGCCAATGCACCAAACCAGCACATCTATCAGACCTTGAGGAAACCAGAGGAAACCCACACAGACACTGGGATAATGTGCAGACTCCACACAGACAGTGACCCAAGCCGGGAATCGAACCCAGTTCCCTGGCGCTGTGAGGGAGCAAGGTTCGTTGGTGGTCAAAGTGAATTGAAAACCTAGAATGTTACTAATTGATGTCTGCACATCACAGGAGATGGGGCAAGTGGGAAAAATGGACAAGATTCTTTAAAGAAAAGGGCTTTGATACCTTGTTAATGACTACTAAGGCCAGCCTCCCACTCAAAAATAGAATATTTTCATTTATTTAGAGCCTTTCGCATAATTAAATATCCCAAACAGGGCAAAGAGTAACTGAGTCATAGAGATCTATAGCATGGAAATAGGCCTTTGGCCCAACTCGTCCACGCTGACTAGGTTTCCTAAACTGAACTAGTCCCACTTGCCTGCGTTTGGCTCAAATCCCTCAAAACTCCTCATATCCATGTACCTGTCCAAATGTCTTTTAAATGTTGTAACTATACCCACCTCTACCACCTCCTCTGGTAGCTCATTCCACACACTCACCAACCTCTGTGTGAAAAGGTTGCGCCTCATCTCCCTTTTAAATCTTTCCCCCTCACCTTAAACCTACCCCTCTAGTTTTGGACTCTCCTGGGGGGGCTTCCCTCTACCCTGGGGAAAAAACCTGGGCTACTCACCTCATCTATGCTCCTCGTGATTTTATAAACCTCTATAAGGTCACTCCTCTTCCTCCTATGCTCCAGGGAAAAAAGTCCCAGCCTTTCTAGCCTCTCCTTATAATTGGAACCTTCCAGTCCCGGTAATGTCCCTGTCAATCTTTTTTTGGCACCCTTTCGCAAGATTTGCCAATGAGACACACAACATGATAATTAGGTGACTGAAACCTTGGCCAATATTTTAAGGAATGTCTTAAAGAGAATTCCTGAGTTACAGACTTGGCATCTGAAGATACGGCCACCAATGGTGGAGCGTTTAAAATCATCAAAGGTCAGAATTAGCAGAGCAGAGATATCTGGGAGGCCTATGGGGTGGGACGAGGTTAGAAGGATTGGGAAGCCAGGGAGGATGAGGATATTAAATGGCTGCGGAAGCAAGCGACAAGCGCGCCCCGGAACTGAACTGAAAATGCTTGAAGCAAAGACTCACAAGGGTAAAACAAGTTTATGCACCAAGTGTGGCACTCCAGAGTATGAGGCTGCAGCTGCAACTGTGCACACGCTTAGGTGTATCTGACCCAGGCCACTGGGGCAGGAAGCCAAGGTTGAGTAGGGGCCTAAGCAGCTTCCCACAGAAAGCTGAGATAATTGAAGCCATCCAGGTCACTTCCGTGCAGCTTTTAGCAGCCTGCTGTGTGATGGAGTGAGGAGGAAGGGGAGAAAGCTTGGCAGAAGGACAATAGAAAGAGAAAATATGTATCAATTTTTTCTAAAACATTTTGATTTAAGCAAAGATATGTGGGTTAGGTTGATTGGCCCTTAGTTTTAATGTCAGAAGGATTATTAAGGTAAATACGTGGGGTTACGTGGATAGGACCTGGGTAGGACCTCGATGGGCCAAATGGCCTCTTTCTGCACTGTATATTCTATGATTCTATAATGATTCTATCACTGGGAGAGAACAAATGAACTTTGATTTGATTTATTATTATCACATGTATTAGTCTACAGTGAAAGGTATTGTTTCCTGTGTGCTATACAGACAAAACGTACCGCCCTTAGACTACGTTGGAGAGAAAGAAAGGAGAGAGTGCACAATGTAGTGTTACAATCAAAGTTGTAGAGAAAGATCAACATAATGTAAGGTAGGTCCATTCAAAAGTCTGATGGCAGCAGGGAAGAAGCTGTTCTTGAGTATGTGACCTCAGACTTTTGTATCTTTTTTCTAATGGAAGAAGGTGGAAGAGAGAATGTCCAGGGTGCATGGGTTCCTTGATTATTCTGGCTGCTTTTCTGAGTAGCAGGAAGTGTAGACAGAGTGAATGGATGGGAGGCTGGTTTGCATAATGGACTGGGCTACATTCACAATCCTTTGTAGTTCATTGCAGTCTTGGGCAGAGCAGGAACCATACCAAGCTGTGATACATCTGGAAAGGATGTATTTTATGATGCATCTGTAAAAGTTGCTGAGAGTCATAGCGGACATGCCAAATTTTCTTGGTCTTCTGAGAAAGTAGAGGTTGGTGGTGGGCTTTCTTAATTATAGAGTTGGCGTGGAGGGAGCAGGACAGGTTGTTGCTGATCTGGATGCCTAAAATCTTGAAGGTCTCAACCATTTCAACTTCATTACCATTGGTTGGGAGAATCGCGCCCAAAGTATCCAAATGTTGAATGGAAAGGGATAGAAAAGAGAAAGAAAAAATCTAAAGGGAAATGAAAGGTGTAAGTTGAGCACTTCCTGTTCCAATTACTTCCTCGCTGCCATTTTGTGAAAGGTTGGTTTGAAATTCATACTTGTATGATAAATTTATGTCTCGGTCTCTTCCTCCAAGACTGATGCTTTTCCGTTTTCTATCTGAATGGAGACCGGCTATTGCAGATCTTCTTTCTGTCGGATGTTTGTTTTTGGTGTCACATGGACAGTGGCATGAATCCGTTGACCTGCTGAGGGAGACGGTTTCTGGGCATCCAGATGCAATGTTCCATCCACCAGAATTGGTTCCACAAGAGCAGAGTTGATGCTGGGAAACATAGAGGACACGAGCATTGGTCTAATGGTCTTTCCATTTTATCCCCAAATTTGACACAAACACCACTGAAGGAAGCTCTCAAGGATCTTAATGTGGTGTCCACAACCAATCCAGGATTCATTACAGGTGATGAACACATTGGCCTTACAAACCAAGAAGCTTTGTTGACTACCAATGGTCTCTGTTACCTAAGACATGTTGGCATGGTTTGAAGAAGGCAGCGCCGGCACAGTTGACTTGATGCTGGGCTTTGTCAGTGATGGTAGTTCCTTGGGAGAGTGGCTGCTGAGATGTGGGAAGTGCTGCACGTTCTTCAGAGCCACCCTAAATACCCCAAATAGATGGTACCCCCTATAATACAGTAAGGAGCTAGCACAGAATCGTCACATTCTCCGAAGTCTTGACCTTATCTCAGTAAAGAGAGTTCTCTTCCCTCACTGCTCTCAACTTCCAGTAATGGCTTTTGGGCCTAAGAAACCTCAGGCCTCAAATAGTCTATGAGAACAGGTTAAGATATTTCAAAGTTATTTTATTGTCCCTGTCAGAAACATGGGGTAAGCACAAAGGTCCTTTACAACGTGACACACTTGAGAGGTTGGTGAAATAAAAGTCAGAAGCCTTGTAAGCCAGCTTCTATTTCACCGTAGCACAACATAGAATTCCTACTGTGCACAAAGAGGCCATTCGGCCCGTCGAGCCTGCACAGACCATAATCCCACCCAGGCCAGATTCCTGTAACTCCACACATTAAACCTGCTAATCCCCCTGTCACTAAGGGTCAATTTAACATGGCCAACCCACCTAACTCGTACATCTTCAGACTGTGGGAGAAAACAGGAGCACCCGGAGGAAACCCATGCAGACACAGGGAGAATGTGCAAATCCACACAGACAGTGACCCGAGGCTGGAATTGAACCCAGGTCCCTGGCGCTGTGAGGCAGCAGTGCTAACCACTGTGTCATCGTGCTGCCCCAAATTGACGAAAATTAAATTGGCATTGCCAAAATTGTCTCTGAAAGCATTGAAGCATTACTGAGATCATAAAAATCTTGGAGCATTTACAGGAGGGTTTAATTGTGATTGATGAAGATGTAGAGCATAACAAAGGTGTTAATGATAGCAGACCATCAGGTGTATGGGCCTATAGATAGTTACAGGATAATGTTTATAGGACTCCAAGCATCACACATTTTGATGCATATTACTTGGTCTCCATCATCATCAGCAATAATAATTTACATTATGCACAGCTCCGCACTGATTTGAAGGAAATTTTACTGAAGCAGTTTAACGTTTGGCTCTGAAATGTTCAGAAGCTGCACTCTCAACCACAACCCCCCTTCTAACCCTAGGTCTCCTTGGGATTATAGTCAATCCTGTGGCTCTGGCCTGCAGGTCACACCCCCCCCCACCACCCACCCCCCGCCGCCCCCCCACCCCCCCAACCCCCACCACCCCCTTCCCCTTGCTACTCCGTGCTCCTGTCACCTATGCAGGAGTAAGGCCTTGCGGGTACTGAGCAGATTCTGGGTTGTTGTGACTGTGCAAGTGTCTCTGTTCGCCAAAACACACACACACACACACACACTTTGGGCGTAACTTTCCCATCCTGTCCACCACGGGAATCGTAGCGGGCGGGAGCCGGACCATGCAAAGGTCTGTTGACCTCGGGCAGGGTTTTCCAGTCTTGGGGGTGATGGTGGCCAGAGAATCGCACCCTTTCAGCCTTGGGCAGCCATTTGCATTTGAGCCATGGCTCAGTTGGCTATGTTTTACTCCTGTGAGTCAGACATTTATTGGTTCAAGTTCCACTCCCGGAGACTTGATTCAGGCTAGTATTCCAGTGCCGAAATGCGAGTGTGCGTGCTGCATTGTTGGAGGTGCTGGCTTTCAGATAATGTTAAACGGAAGCCCCATGTATTATCCCAGCAAGATCCCATGACTCTTTGTCAAAGCAGAGTTATCCCTGATGTCTTGGCCAACATCGATTCCTCAATGAATATCCCACAAAACATTATCTGGTCATCATCACATTTGCTGTTAAGGGGAGCTTGGCTTGCACCTACATTCCGTTAGTGGCCACACTGTAAGAAGGCCTCATTGTCAAGTGTTTGGAAATAGCCTGAGGTTGTGACATGTTCTTCATAATGTAAGTCTTTCTTTTGATTAGGGTGTGCTTTCCAGCATCAGATACAATGGGTGGGATTATTCCTCCCACCTGCAGCAGGTTTCATGGTGAGCAGGAGGGATCGGAGAGCGTTGGCTGAGCCAAAAAATCACAAAAACTATTGTAGTTCATTCTGCAGATTCAGGCGTGGGGTGACTGTGCAGAAGAACAGCTAGGGATAGGGGGAATTGGGGAAGGGGCTTGCAAAGCCTTTAGTAGGGTGCTGATAGAATCATAGAATTCCTATAGTGCAGATGGAAGGCATTCGGCCCATCGAGTCTGTACCAACAACAATCTCACCCAGGTCCTATCCCCATAACCCCACATGTTTACCCTGCTAATCCCCCTGACACTAAGGGGCAATTTAGCACAGCTAACCAAAGACCTCTTTGCTGATGATACGAAGATGAGTGGAAAAGCAAATTGCGTGGATGGCGTGGAAAGTCTGCAGAGAGATCTGGATAGGCTGAGTGAGTGGGCGAGGACCTGGCAGATGGAGTATAATGTTAGCAAATGCGAGGTTACCCACTTTGGTAGAAATAATAGTAGGAGGGATTATTATTTAAAGGGTGAAAAGCTGCAGCATGCTATGCTGCAGAGGGACCTGGGGGTCCTTGTGCATGAGTCGCAAAAACCCAGTCTGCAGGTGCAGCAGGTGATCAAGAAGGCGAATGGGATGCTGGCCTTTATAGCGAGGGGGATAGAATATAAAAGCAGGGAGATCTTGCTGCAACTGTACAGGGCACTGGTGAGGCCGCAGCTGGAGTACTGCGTGCAGTTTTGGTCGCCGCATTTGCGCAAGGATATATTGGCCTTGGAGGGAGTGCAGAGGAGGTTTACTAGGCTGATACCAGAGATGAAGGGGTTAGCCAATGAGGAGAGATTGAATAGACTGGGTCTGTACTCGTTGGAGTTTAGAAGGCTGAGGGGGGGGATCTTATAGAGACGTATAAGATAATGAAGGGGCTAGATAGGGTAGAGGTAGAGAGATTCTTCCTGCTTAGAAAGGATAGCAGAACCAGAGGGCACAGCCTCAAAATAAAGGGGGGGGGGGGTTACGGTTTAGATTGGAGTTGAGGAGGAACTTCTTCAAAGGGTGGTGAGTCTCTGGAATTCTTTGCCCATTGAAGTGGTGGAGGCTACCTCGCTGAATATATTTAAGTCACGGGTAAATAGATTTCTGATAGACAGGGGAATTAAGGGTTATGGGGAGAAAGCAGGAAAGTGGAACTGATCCACTTCAGATCAGCCATGATCTTATTGAACGGCGGGGCAGGCTCGAAGGGCTAGATGGCCTACTCCTGCTCCTATTTCTTATGTTCTTACGTTCTCATGTTCTTCCTGCACTGTAAATTTTCAATGTTTCTATATTCCTATTCCAGTCATTTTTGGCTATATTAGTAATGGGACTCACCGACTGTGAACTGGACTTCTGTCAAAGGGCTTTGCTAAAATATAAAGATATGCGAATACTTAAAGGTAAGTGGTTACATATGTCTGGCTGCCTTCTCTTAGTCTCTACTTCAGTTAAATGAACCAAGAAAGTGGCTGGCAAAAGCCAATGGCAGACAAAAATAAATGTTCGAAACCACTTCTAAAGGCATTGAGACATCACTCAAACCTTCCCCATTGCTTGTTGGCTAGTGGACGAGGGGTGGACTTGTCTCATTTGGCACTGCAGTGCACTATCCACAAGGCAACACTTCGGTGGGAGTTGGCAGCCTGGTTCAATGCTTATATTTACTAGACATGACGTGGAGATGCCAGGGTTGGACTAGGGTGGGCACAGCAAGAAGCCTCACAACACCAGGTTAAAGTCCAACAGGTTTATTTGGAATCACAAGCTTTTGGAGCTCACTTGATGAAGGAACAGTGGTCTAAAGACACGTGGTTCCAAATTAACCTGTTGGATTTGAACTTGATTTACAAAACAGGCAGAAGAAGTTCTGTGCTGGGTCCCCTATGATTTGTAATTTAAGAACATAAGAACATAAGAAATAGGAGCAGGAGCAGGCCATCTAGCCCCTCGGGCCTGCCCCGCCATTCAATAAGATCATGGCTGATCTGAAGTGGATCAGTTCCACTTTCCCGCCTGCTCCCCATAACCCTTAATTCCCTTATCGATCAGAAATCTATCCACCCATGACTTAAATATATTCAGCGAGGTAGTCTCCACCACTTCAATGGGCAGAGAATTCCAGAGATTCGCCATCCTCTGAGAGAAGAAGTTCCTCTTCAACTCTGTTCTAAACTACACCCCCCTCCCCCACTACCCCCCTCCCCACGCACCCCCCCCCCACCCTTATTTTGAGGCTGTGCCCTCTAGTTCTGGTTTTCTTTCTAAGTGGAAAGAATCTCTCTACCTCTACCCTATCTAACCCTTTCATTATCTTATATGTCTCTATAAGATCCCCCCTCAGCCTTCTAAACTCCAACAAGTACAGGCCCAGTCTACTCAATCTCTCCTCATAAACTAACCCCCTCATCTCCGGTATCAGCCTGGTGAACCTTCTCTGTACTCCCTCCAAGGCCAATATACCCTTTCGCAAATAAGGGGACCAAAATTGCACACAGTACTCCAGTTACGGCCTCACCAGTACCCTGTACAGTTGCAGCAAGATCTCCCTGCTTCTATATTCTATCCCTGTTGCTATAAAGGCCAACATTCCATTCACCTTCTTGATCACCTGCTGCACCTGCAGACTGGGTTTTTGCGATTCGTGCACAAGGACCCCCAGGTCTCTCTGCACAGTAGCATGCTGTAACTTTTCACCATTTAAATAATATTCCATCCTACTATTATTTCTTCCAAAGTGGAAAACCTCACATTTGCCAACATTATACTCCATCTGCCAGGTCCTCACCCACTCACTCAGCCTATCCAAACCTCTCTGCAGACTTTCCACGTGCGATATTGATGACTGTGTGGGAGTGTAGGATTGGTAAGTTTGCAGATAACACAAAGATTGACTGGGTGGTTAACCATAAGGCTGAGTGTCATGGGCTATAGGAAGATACAATTGGGATGGTCAAATGGGCAGATAAGTAGCAGATGGAATTTAACCCTGAGAAGTATGAGGTGATACACTTCAGAAGGAATAATTTGACAAGGAAGTATTCAATGAATAGCATGACTAGGAAGTTCGGAGGAACAAAGGGACTTTGGTGTGTTTGTCCATAGATCTCTGTAGGTAGAAGGGCTGGTGAAAAAGGCATATCGGACACTTGCCTTTATCAGTCGAGGCATAGATTACAAAAGCAGGGAGGCCTTCGTTTAGAACTTTGGTGAGGCCATGGTTAGAGTATTGTGTGAAGTTCTGGTCGCCAAATTATTGGAAGGATGTGAATGCACTGGAGGGGGTGCAGAGAAGATTTACTAGGATGCTGCCTGAGATGGAATGTTTAGTTATGAAGAGAACTTGGGTAGGCTTGGGCTTTCACTGGAACAGAGAAGACTGAGAGGTGATCGGAAAGAGGTGTACAAGATTAAGAGGGACTTGCACAGAGTGGACAGTGAGCTGCTGTTCCCCTTAGTTGAAAGGTCAGTCACATGAGGACACAAGTTCAAGGTGAGGGGCAGGATGTTTAGGGGGGATGTGAGGAAAAATATTTTTACCCAGAGTTTAGTGACAGTCTAGAATGCGCTGCTTGGGAAGGTGGCAGAGGTGGGTTGCCTCACATCCTTTAAAAAGTACTTGGATGAGAATTTGCCACATCAGAAAGTTCAGGGCTATGGGGCAAGTGATGCTAAATGGGATTAGATAGGTAGATTCATTGAATCCCTTCAGTGCAGAAGGAGGCCACTTGTCCATTGAGTCTGCACTGACCACAATCTCTTCCAGTCCCTATTCCCGTAACCCCACATATTTGCCCTGCTAATCCCCCGACACGAGGGTTAATTTAGCACAGCCAATCAACCTAACCCGCACATTTTTGGATAGTGGGAAGAAACCGGAGCACCTGTAGGAAACCCACGCAGACATGGGGAGAATTTGCAAACTCCACACAGACAATGACCCGAGGCCGGAATTGAACTGGGGTCCCTGGCACCATGAGGCAGCGGTGCTAACCACTGTGCCATTGTGTTCTCATGTGTTGATGCAGACTTGATGGGCTGAAGGGTCTCTTCTGCACTGTGTGATTCTGTAATTCAGAGGCAGCCACAGGGAAGCCAAGATGGAGTGTTAAAAAAAAGCAAAATACTGCCAGCGCTGGAGAACTGACCAGACCCCATTAAAATTACAGAGGTCTAGGACATGTCTATCCCCAGATTGGAACCACCCAGGTTGGGAGAGCAGGATGAGGGTTTTGACCTGAACAAGGCCTTGCCTTTATCAATCGAGGCATAGATTGATGTGACATGTGGGGCGGCACAGTGGCACAGTGGTTAGCACTGCTGCCTCACAGTGCCAGGGACCTGGGTTCAATTCTGGCCTCGGGTGACTGTCTGTGTGGAGTCTGCATGTTCCTCCCACAGTCCAAACATGTCATATCAAATTGCTCCTTCGTGTCCCAGGATGTGTAGGTTAGAGAGATTAGTGAGGTAAATATGTGAGATTATGGGGATAAGACCTGGCTGGGATTGTTGCCAGTACAGACTCGTTGGGCCAAATGGCCTCCTTCCCCACTGTGGGGATTCAATGATTCTCTATGAAGAAATAGAAGCAGGAGAAGGCCATTCTGCTTTGTAATTTGACAAGATCATAGCTAATGATCTATCCCAACTTTACCTTTCCCACTGTGGACTGTGTGGAGTTTGCACATTCTCCCCGTGTCTGTGTGGGTTTCCTCCACGTACTCTAGTTTCTTCCCACAAAAGTGTGTGAGTTAGGTTGATTGGCCACGATAAATTGCTCCTTAGTGTCAGTGGAATTAGGAGGCTAAATATATGCGGTTATGGGGATAGGACCTGGGTACGATTGTCGCTAGTGCAGGCTCGACGGGCTGAATGGCCTACTTCTACACTGTAGATTCTATAATTCTATGAAGACCACACCTACTAACGCTCCTGGTGTAAACGGGATACACTGGGGTTGGGCTTGGGAATCCCAGGGTCCTGGCCACCATTTCTGAAGGATTTCCAAGTCATCCCAATTTGATGAAAATCCAGCTATACACCCCTGGTATTCTATTATGCTCGCTGTATAAATTATATCAGTCGTGGGCAATACAATTGGGTTAAGCTCAAAATCAAAGATATAAATTTCAGCTGGAAAATCAATGTGCACTGTGAACCACTAAGTGACATCAGTCAATGAAATAACCCACTCTGTGTTGAAGTTGTGATGTTTCGGATGCATGTAAATTCTGTGTCAGCTCCTGAATATTTAATTTCAATTGTGTTTGATCTGCATCCACTTTAGATGTGTTTCAACTGAGGGATGTCTTCAATTATGTAATTACTTGATGGAGGAAGAAGTGCACAGTTTTGGAATAATAAATGTTGTATCCATGTGATAAAAAAGCATAAATAAGTTGTTTTATACAAGCACCTTGGGTCCATGCACAATAGCATTAACAGAATAAAGATGTAAAGTCTTTGTGAGCCATGTACAGGAGGATTAGTTCCGCATTGTGAAAATGTTGCTCTAGTGCCTATTAATGAGTTATTTACTAAGCAACTCAATGCTCAGACCAACAATGAGATTGTTCATTGCATTCCCTTGTGCTTCCAGCTATGTAAAGTAAGCAACAAGAACATAGATGCATAAAAGCAGGCGGAGGCCATTCAGCCCCTCAAGCATGTCCTGTCATTCAATTAGCTCATGGCTCGTTTGTTCCCTAACTCTGTCTGCCCATCTTGGTTGCATATCACAAATGTCTGAACGTTGGTGTTTCAACTGGTACCCAACAATAATTCTTTGCAGGTATAAGTGAATAGAAATTGTAGCATGTGGTGCTGTGGAAGGTAGTGGCATAATGGTATTGTTGCTGGATTGGTGACCCATGGTAAGATCTAGTGAACCCAGATTCGAATCCTGCCACAGTAGATGGTGGAATTTACATCCAATTGAAAAAATTAAGAAATCATTGTGAAACCATCTGGTTCACTAATGTCTTTTAGAAAAGGAAATCTGCTCTCTTTAGCTGGCCTGGCACACACTGAATCATCGAATCCCTTCAGTGCAGAAAGAGGCCATTCGACCCATTGAATCTGCACCAACCACAATCCCACCCAGGCCCTATTCCTATAACCCCACACATTTACTTTGCCGATCCCCCTGACACAATGGCCAATCAACCTAACCTGCACATCTTTGGACAGTAGGGGGGCAACCCGAGCACCCGGAGGAAATCCATGCAGACACGAGAGAATGTGCAAACTCCACGCAGATAGTGACCCGAGGCTGGAATTGAACCTGGGTTCCTAGCGCTGTGAGGCAGCAGTGCTAACCACTGTGCCACCGTGCCCCTCATGTTACTCTGGTTCCACAGAAATGTGGTTGACTTGTCAATGCCCTCTGAATTGGTCTAACAAGCCACGGAGTTCAAGGACAATTAGGGATGGGCAATAAATGCTGGTCTGGCCAGCAATGCCCATATCCCATGAAAGAGTTGAACTAAAAAATCAAATAGTGCTGGTATCTTGAAATAAATATGACCATTTGCTCTTCACATTGATATTTCAGAGTCCTGCTCGGTTGTTACTCAATGATGATTTTTTATTCTCTTTTGTTATCCATATGCCTCTCTCCCCTGTCACAGTTGGAAGCATTTTGCTATCCTTTCTTTTCTTATCCTTTGGCCAATGTGCACTGTGAACCTAACTTCACAGACTGTAGCCATTCAGCCACAGTTTCAATACAAACTGGAAAATCACCACAGGAAGTTAGACATTGAAACAGATGGTTCCTTGTTGCGTGTTAATGAATTGGGATATCCTCTTTGGATGCCATCTTGTGCAAGTTTATTTTAATCAGAGTGAGGCATCATTATTCTAGAGTGACACATCATTCCCTCAGGATTAAGCATTTTCGAGAATGGTTGCACCCAATGTTTGCCTCAGATAATCAACAGCTACTGAACCAATGTAACATTTTCACTCACCAGGTCCCACCAACCATTTTTCTAGACTCTCAGTATGCCTGGCGGCACAGTGGTTAGCACTGCTGTCTCACAGCACCAGGAACCTGGGTTCAATTCTGACTGTCTGTGCAGAGTCTACATGTTCTCCCCGTGTCTGCATGGGTTTCCTCCGGGTGCTCCGGTTTCCTCCCACATTCCAAAGATGTGCAGGTTAGGTGGATTAGTCATGCTAAATTACCCCTTAGCGTCAGAAGACTATCAGGATAAATTCCTGGGGTAATGGGAATAGGACCTTGCAGTGCAGGCCCATTGAGTTTGTACTGACAGCAACCCCACTCAGGCCCTATCCTCGTTACCCCACGCATTTACCCCACTATTCTCTCTAACCTACGCATACCAGGACACTGCGGGGCAATTTAGCATGGCCAATCAACCTATTCTGCACATCTTTGGACTGCGGGAGGAAACGGAACACCCGGAGGAAACCCACTCAGACACGGGGAGAAGATGTAAGCTCCACACAGACAATGACCCAAGCTGGGAATTGAACCCAGATCCTTGGAGCTGTGAGGCAGCAGGGCTAACCACTTTGCCACACCAGATTGTTGTTGGTGCAGGCCAAATGGCCTCCTTCTTCACTGTAGCAATTCTATGATTCTATGACTGCCAGGCTGGGGTTAGCTTGGACTCAATCAAAGGCAGTTTTGTGTGGAAGGCACCATGCCCATTGGGAACTCAGTTGAAACTGCCCTACTTCATATCACTTATGGTCCTTAACAGGAGTAGCATCTGTCTAGTTTGAATTCTATTGCGTCTCCCAGAGGTAAAAAGTCTTACCCACTGTATTAAGCAAGCTATGGAGGATAGAATTCTAAAATTTGCCCTTGATTGGAAAGGAGGTCTACTTAAGTAGTCCAGCAAAGGGTTCTATACATTATCCATATTTCTGCAACGGATTCTGAAGGATACTAATTTTACTAATTATCTGCAGACAGGAGTGAGTTGTGCAACTAAATAATCTGGGGAAAATATTCAAAATTTATGGGATAGACTTCTGGATTTGCATAAATCCCAATGCTATCTGGGGTGATTCCCCTAAATGAATCAAATGATTCGCAGATACGATAGTGGGAAGTGTTTAATTCTAGTGAAAATTCTGGTCTAAGTAGGGAGCAGCCAATTACAGTGTTTTGAAACCCTTAATTAAACAATGCTGAATTATTCATCTGAAGTCCACATTGCTTTCCAAGTTCGGTCGACAGTCATATGGGAAGGAGGAGATTATGGCAGCTGTACCGTTTTGGCACCTCCAGCCTCAGCTTTGCAAGACTGTCTCACTCCCCCACATCCTAACAGCGCCGTGGTTTAAGAAACAATTCTGATGGGTGAAACAGGAAGTCATTTTTAACAGACAGCGCTTGTGTCTTACACACATGTCAATGCAAAATGCTCAACAACTGTCGTTCGTCACCTTGTATCTTTTTCCTGCTTCAGAAATTGATAAAACATTTTTTTGATTCCTTCTCCAGCTGTCAGTATCACTGACAAAGCCAGCATCTATTGCCCATCCCTACTTGCCCTTGAGAAGGCTGTGTTGAGCAGTCTTCTTGAACTGATGGTGAAAGTGCCTCAACAGAATTCTTAGGCAGGGTGTTGCAGGATTTTAATTCAATGACATTGAAGGAACAGCAATGCACATCCAAATCAGGATGGTGTGTGCTTTGATGGTCATATTTCCATGTATCTGCTAGCTGCTTGTCAGGTTGGGAGTTGTTTCTGAAGAAGTATGGGTGGCATAGTGGTTAGCACTGCGGCCTCACAGAACAGGGACCTGGGTTCATAATCCGGCCTTGGGTCACTGTCTGTGTGGAGTCTGCACGTTCTCCCCGTGTCTGCGTGGGTTTCCTCCGGGTATTCCTGTTTCCTCCCACAGTCCAAAAATGTGTGTGTTAGGTTGATTGACCATGCTAAATTGCCTCATGGTGTCCAAAGACGTGCAGGTCAGGTGCATTGGTCACGGTAAATTGCCCTTAATGCCCATTGACGTGTAGGTGGATTGGCCATAGTAAATTGAGTGAGTGGAAAACCATGTCTCACAAATTTGATTGAGTTTTTTGAAGGGGTAACCAAGAAGGTAGATGAGGGCAGTGCAATTGATGTTGTCTACATGGACTTTAGCAAGGCCTTTGACAAGGTACAGCGTTGTAGGTTGTTGCATAAGGCTAAATCTCACGGGATCCTCGGTGAGGTATCTAAATGGATACAAAATAGGCTTCTTGACAGAAGCTAGAGGGTGCTTGTAGAGGGCTGTTTTCAAACTGGAGGCCTGTGACCAGCAGTGTGCCTCAGGGATCAGTGCTGTGTCCACTGTTATTTGTCATTTATATTAATGATTGGATGAGAATATAGGAGGCATGGTTAGTAAGTTTGCAGATGACACCAAGATTGGTAGCATAGCGGACAGTGAAGAAAGTTATCTTCAATTACAACGGGATCTTGATCAAGTGGGCCAGTGGGCTGATGAATGGCAGATGGAGTTTAATTTAGGCAAATGCGAGGTGATGCATTTTGGTAGATTGAACCAGGGCAGGACTTAGTCAGTTGATGGTAGGGCACTGGGGAGAGTTACAGAGCAAAAAGATCTAGGGGTACATGTTCATAGCTCCTTGAAAGTGGAGTCACGGGTGGACAGAATGGTGAAGAAGACATTCGGTATGCTTGTTTTATAGATCAGAACAATGAATACAGGAGTTGGTATGTCTTGTTGAAGTTGTACAAGATATTGGTAAGGCCACACTTCGAATACTGTGTAAAGGTCACCCTATTATAGAAATTATATTATTAAACTAGAAAGAGTGCATAAAAGATTTACTAGGATGTCACTGGGACTTGATGGTTTGAGTTATAAGGAGAGCCTGGATAAACTCGGACTTTTTTCTCTGGAGCATAGAAGACTGAGGGGTGATCTTATAGAGGTCTATAAAATAATGAGGGCCATAGATAAGGCAAATAGCCAATATCTTATCCGAAAGGTAGGGGAATCTAAAATTAGAGGACATAGGTTTAAGGTGAGAGAGAAGAGATACGAAAGTGTCCAGAGGGGCAATTTTTTCACACAGAGGGTGGTGAGTGTCTGGAACAAGCTGCTAGAGGCAATAATAAAGGTGGGTACAATTTTTTCTTGGAAAAAGCGTTTAGACAGATACATGTGTACAATGGGTACAGAGGGATATGGGCCAAATGCAGGCAATTGGAAATTAGCTTAGGGGTTTTAAAAAAAGGGGTGGCATGGACAAGTTGGGCCGAAGGGCCTGTTTCCATGCTGTAAACCTCTATGACTCTAATTGCCCCTCAGTGTCCATTAATGTGTCATTTAGGTGGATTAGCCATGAGTTTTAAGGATAGGGTGCGGGGGTTGGACCTTGGTGAGATGCTCTTTCGGAGAGTCAGTGTGAACGTGATGGGCTGAATGGCCTCTTCCTGTACTGTAGGGATGCTATAGTTCTGTGGATTCTAACCCTGGGGGAGTTGCTGCAGTGCATCCTGTGGATAGTCGCAAAGGCTCTAATTAGGACTGTGCCTTTGTGCCACTCAAAATGCATGCACTTGAAATCAGTAATCTGTATTCATGGCTTAACTCTGGTGTCAGATGTGGGCTGCTTGCTACAGTTTCACTCTGGAGAGCGACCAATCTTCTCCAGGATTTACAGGACTCAGCCAGACAGGGAGTTAAGATTGAGCTGGGCCTTGCTTTCTTCTGCTTTCCCGAGTTCTGATGAATGGTCACATTCAAAGTCTCTGCCTTTCATCCTCTTTCAGACAGTGGCTGAGCTGCTGTACCGCCACCATTTTTGGCTGTTGTTTCATGTTTCCTCTATAAGTGGTTTTTCATTTCCTATTGCCCGATTTCTCACTCTATTCATTTACCAGCTGTGTGGGGAACAGATTATACTGCTTGTCACTCAGTGCCTGCTCATACGTCTACATGTAGTAAAAACAAGCACTTAATTTAGCACCCGGTCCAGAATTAGTAATCATAAATGTCAAACCCAAGAAAGAGGAAGCCCTTGAACCAACAAATAATGGACGCTGACCAGATGTTAAGAATGTGCGTCAGGAATTGACTCTTGGTTAATGAGGGACACCTCGGGCGCAGATTTTTTTGACTCGCTATCCAGTCAGCGGCTGATGAAGACTTCAGGAGTGAATCGATAAGTTTTAGGGAGGGCCTTCTTCACCAAGGTGGGGGCAACAACAAAGGAAAGGTCCTGATTTTAGAGAGGGAAATGTGGTGACTATGTTGCATGGGATTCTGGAACCTTCAGAGCTCAGGGATAGGGAGCCCCTGTATCAGCTGGGCAGTATTTCCAGAAATTCTCTCCAACTCTTTTCCGGACCCGGCTGGAATCATTATCTGGCCTTTGGGTATGTTTGGCGATGTTCTGATGCGTCTGATGCCCTTGCTCCTCCAGTGGTTGATGTCACAGTTTGTCACAGGAGTGTAGACAAGCTGCTGTAGCGTGGCTGGGGGATGGTCCACACTGCAGCCACTGTGGATCAGTGCTGTGCTTGGTGTACGTTCCAATGAATGATCAACTGAAAAACAAATTGGGTAAATTTCCCTTTACCACACTGCATATGAAATGGAACTTCAGTTTGGTGAGATGTCCTAGGGGAAAATCCTTGGGCATTTTCATTGTAACTTCATCACAATGTTAATGTAAGCCTACCTTTGACACTAACAAATAAACTCAAGCTTAGATATTTGAGGCTCATATAAATACAAAAAATAGGAGCAGGAGTAGGCCATTCAGCCCTCAAGCCAGCACCACCATTCAATATGATTATGGCTGATCTTCACTTCCAGTATCCCATTAACGCTTTCTCTCCATACTTCTTGGTTGCTTTAGCCACAAGGGCCACATTCAGTTCCCACTTGAACATTTCTGACCAACTGGCCCCAACAGCTTTCCATGGTAGAGAATTCCACAGGTTCACAGCTCCCTGAGTGAACAAATTCTTCCTCATCTCAGTCCTTTACAATGCTTCTACTTCCTCAGGAGGCTAAGGAAAATTGGCATGTCCACTCTAACTCTCCTCAACTTCTACAGATGCACTACAGAAAACATTCTTTCTGGTTGTATCACAGTTTGGTGTGGCTCCTGCTCTGTCCAAGACCACAAAAAACTACAAAGGGTCGTGAATGGAGGCCAGTCCATCACTCAAACCAGCCTCCCATCCATTGACTTTGTCTACGCTTCCTGTTGCCTCGGAAAAGCAGCCAGCATAATCATGGAGCCCATGCACCCCAGATATTCTCTCTTCCACCTTCTTCCGTTGAGAAACAGATACAAAAGTCTGAGGTCACGTATCAATCGACTCAAGAACAGCTTCTTCCCTGCTGCCATGAGACTTTTGAGTAGACCTACCTTGCATTAAGTTGATCTTTCTCTACACCTCCGCTATGACTGTAACACTACATTCAGCACACTCTCGTTTCCTTCTCTATGAACAGTGTGCTTTGTGCGTATGGCACACAAGAAACAATACTTTTTATTGTATACTAATACATGTGACAATAATAAATTAAATCAAATCAAATCCTGAATGGCTTACACCTTATTCTTAGACTCTGACCCTTAGTTCTGAGCTTTCCCAACATCAGGAACATTCTTCCCGCATAAGAACATAAGATATAGGAGCAGAATTAGGCCATTTGGCCCATCAAGTTTGCTCTGCCATTCAATCAGCTAGCCTATTCATCATCTAGCTGGTTCAGGATTATATATGTTTTGATGAGGTCTGCTCGAGTGTCTGGAATATCAGTGAGAGTCAACGGAATTAGGAGAGGAGGCGAGAAATTCAGGAAGAAAATGCAAAGGTGCTTTCTAATGAGTGACAATGACATTTCTTCGACGGGAAATTTCATATGAGTTCAATGAGAAAGGATGTTGCTTTTTACCCATTATATCAATTATTTGTCACTGTTTTAAATTCATTCTTACACGAGAACAGAGGCGGCACCCCGTGGAAAAAAATCTTCATTGAATATAAAGTGTTTTGTGACCTCCCACTGTTATAAATTTGGCCTTACTCTCACTGCCAGATGATCCATCTGTCTTCCTAAGTTCTTCCATTTGGAGTTTTTTTTTGTCGCTCCATTTGAACTTCTTTCTTACAGCACACTTGAATCTGTTGGAGACTAAAATCACAAATGTTATTGCCTGGAGCCTACGCACTGTCGTCTCAATGTTCTATCTCAGTGTGGATTGATTGCCCTTTACTTATTTTGTCTTCATCCACATCCTGCCAACAGATCTTCCCACTCAACTTCCGTGGGTGGGAAGACGTTCCTGCAGTTTTCCCAACACAAAGCTCCGTGCTGTTGAGCAGTGTCAGGCTGACCCCCAATGCCTGGTGTCTCATCTCCGCTTCCTTTGCTTGACTCCCCACGACCTCACTGCGCTCCCCCCTCCCCACCCCACCCCCGACCACCACCACAACCCCGCTGCACCACCCTCAGAACAACAGTCCATATTTATCTACGCAGCAAGGTCCCTGTACCATGGCCCTCATCCTACCTGCAGCAAACACTGTGGAAACACCCGCAGTGGAAACAGATGAGTTTCTATCAACAGCAGCAGTGTTTACTGTTCCTCAGCCCTTGGAATGCTATTGTTTGATTCAAAGACGGGAGCTAATTATTACAAGGGCTTCGAAGAAGTACTTACTTTGTGACATCTCTGTGAGCAGCATGAACTGAAGGAGAGAAACTTCCCTCTGGGGGCAAAAAAAGGCAAGTTCTGAATGCTGGAGAGTTACTGAGTGACATTTTGAACCAGTCATAGAGGTTTACAGCATGAAAACAAGCCATCCAGCCTAACTTGTCTATGCCACCCAGTTTTTACCATTAAGCTAGTCACAGCTGCCTGCATTTGGCCCATATCCCTCTATGCCTATCATTTCTATATAACTGTTTAAATGCTTGTGACCCGTATTGCCTTAGGGAAGGGCACCTGAAAGCAGTCGTATTGGGACGTTTGCTACAATCTTCCCAGCGGTGGGTTTCTTCCTTGGTCGCCCCCGGGATCCACCTCCTTATTAAGGACGGCGCGTGTATACCAGAGTAGTGCCAGGCCACCACCAACAGTGGCTCAGTAGCAGCACCACTGACCCAGCCGGCCGGTTCCTAAAGGATATAACTGCGAGACTGGGTCTGCAGCAGGTGGTGAAGGAACCAACCAGAGAAACAACAGAATTGACCTCATCCTTACCAATCTGCTGGCTGCAGGTGCATCTGTCCATGACAGCATTGATAAGAGTGACCACCGTACAGTCCTTGTGGAAACAAAGTCCTACCATCATATTGAGAATAACCTCCGTCGTGTTGTGTGGCACTGTTACACAGGGATAGTGCATGAGTCGCAAAAACCCAGCCTGCAGGTGCAGCAGGTGATCAAGAAGGCGAATGGGATGCTGGCCTTTATAGCGAGGGGGATAGAATATAAAAGAAGGGAAGTCTTGCTGCAACTGTACAAGGCACAGATGAGGCCGCAACTGGAGTACTGTGTGCAGTTTTGGTCGCCACACTTGCGCAAGGATATTTTGGCCTTGGGAGGAGTGCAGAGGAGGTTCACTAGGCTGATACCGGAGAAGAGGGGGTTCGACTATGAAGAGACGCTGAATAGACTGGGTCTGTACTCGTTGGAGTTTAGAAGGATGAGGGGGGATCTTATAGAGACGTATAAGATAATGAAGGGGATGGATAGGGTAGAGGTCGAGAGATTCTTCCCACTCAGAAAGGACAGCGGGACTAGAGGGCACAGCTTCAAGATAAGGGGGGGGGCAGTTTAGAATGGAGTTGGGGAGGAACTTCTTCACTCAAAGGGTGGTGAATCTCTGGAATTCTCTGCCCGATGAAGTGGTGGAGGCTGCCTCGCTAAATATTTTTAAGTCACAGGTAGATAGGTCTTTGGAAGGCAAGGGAATTAAGGGTTATGGGGAGAAAGTGGGAAAGTGGAACTGATCCACTTCAGATCAGCCATGATCTTATTGAATGGCGGGGCAGGCTCGAAGGGCTAGATGGCCTACTCCTGCTCCTATTTCTTATTATCACCGTGCTAAATGGGACAGACTTCGAACTGATTTGTAACTCAAAACTGGGCATCCATGAGGCGCTGTGGGCCATCAGCTGCAGCGGAATTGAACTCCAGCACAATCTGCAACCTCATGGCCCTGCATTTCCCCAACTCAACCATTACCATCAATCCAGGGGATCAACCCTGGTTTAATGGAGAGTGCAAGAGGGCATGCCAGGAGCAGCACCAGGCATACCTCAAAATGAGCTGTCAACCTGGTGAAGCTACAAAACAGGACTAGTTGCATATCAAATGGCAATAAACAGCAAGTAATAGACAGAGCTAAGTGATCCCACAACCAACGGATCAGATCTAAGCTCTGCAGTCCTTCCACATCCAGCCAAGAATGGTGGCGGACAATTAAACAACTTACTGGAGGGGGAGGCTCCACAAACATCCCCATCCTCAAAGATGGAGGAACCCAGCACATCAGTGCAAAAGATAAGACAATCTTCGACCAGAATTGCCAAGTGGATGATCCATCTCGGCCTCCTCCAGTGACCCCCAGCATCTCAGATGCCAGTTTCCAGCCAATTCGATTCACTCCACGTGACATCAAGAAACAGTTGGAGGCACTGAATATTGCAAAGGCCCTAATAATGTTTCGGCAATAGTTTTGAAGACATGTGCCCTAGAAATTGCCGCTCTCCTAGCCAAGTTCTTCCAGTACAACACCAGCATCTACCCAACAATGTGGAAAATTGCCCAGGTATGTCCTTTACACAAAAAAGCAGGACAAATCCAACCTGGCCAATTACTGCCCAGTCAGCCTACTCTCAATCATCAGTAAAGTGATGGAAAGGGTCATCAACAGTGCTATCAAGCAGCACCCGCTCAGCAAAAACCTGCTCAGTGATGCCCAGTTTGGGTTTTATCAGGGTTACTCAGTTCCTGATCTCATTACAGCTTAGGTTCAAACATGGTTGAATGAGCTGAATTCCAGAGGTGAGGTAAGAGTGATAGCCCTTGACATCAAGACCGCATTCACATGCGTGCTGCATCAAGGGGCTCTAGTGAAACTGGAATCAATGGGTTTCAGGGGGAAAACTCTTCTCTGGTTGGAGTCATACCAGGTATATAGGAAGATGGATGTGGTTGTGGAAGGTCAGTCATCTCAGCTCCAGGACATCTCTGCAGAAGTCCCTTAGGATAGCGTCCTAGGCCCAACAATCTTCAGCTGTTCATCGATGACCTTCCCTCCATCACAAGGTCAGAAGTGGGGATGTTTGCCGGTGATTGCGCAATGTTTAGCACCATTCACGATTCCTCAGTCCAGCCTCAAATGCAAAAAGATGTGGGCAATATCCCGCATTGGGCTGACAAGTGGCAAGTAATATTCACGCCACACAAATGCCAGGCGATGACCATCACCAATAAGAGACACTCTAACCACCGCCCTTTGACATTCAATGGTGTTACAATCACTGAATGTCTCACTGTCAACATCCTTGAGGTTACCATTGACCAGAAACTCAACTGGACTCACCACATAAACACAGCAGCTACAAGACCAGGTCAGAGGCTTGGAATACTGCAACGAGTAACTCACCTCCTGACTCCCTAAAGCCTGTCCACCATCTACAAGTCGCAGGTGAGGAGTGTGATGGGGTGGCACAATGGCACAATGGTTAGCACTGCTGCGTCACAGCGCCAGGGACACAGGTTTGATTCCTGGCTTCGATTACTGTCCGTGGGAGTCTGCACATTCCCCTCGTGTCTACGTGGATTTCCTCCGGGTGCTCCGGTTTCCTCCCACATTCTGAAAGATGTGCTGGTTAGGTGCATTGACCAGAACAGGTGCAGTAGTGTGGCAACTAGGAGAATTTCACAGTAACTTCATTGTGGTGTCCATGTAATAAATAAATTTTAAAAAGCTTTTATTTCCCACTTGTCTGGATGGGTGCAGCTCCAACAGCACTCAAGAAGCTTGACACCATCCAGGACAAAATAGCCCACTTGACTGGCACTGCATCTACAAGCATTCAATCCCTCCACCACCGATGCTCAGTAGTAGCAGTGTGTACTATCTACAAGATGCACTTCAGCAATTCACCAAAGATCCTTAGACAGCATCTTCCAGACCCCTGACCACTTCCATCTAGAAGGACAAGGGCAGCAGATAAATGGGAACACCATCACTGCAAGATCCCCTCCAAACCACTCATCATCCTGACATGGAAATATGTTGACGTTCCTTCGCAGTCACTGGGCTAAAATCCTGGAATTCCCTCCCTAATGGCATTGTGGGTCATCCCACAGAATATGGACTGCAGTGTTTCAAGGAGGCAGCTCACCACCACCTTCTCAAAGGTAACTAGGGATGGGCAATAAATGCCGGCCAGCCAGCGATGCCCAAGTCCCATGAATGAATGAAAGAAAGGCCCAACTAGGACCTGCAGCAATGTCCAGCTGTCATCCTCACTGAGCAAGGCTGGCACTTCTGAGGCAGAAAATTGTGAGGAGGACTCAAGATGGAGGTGCTCTCTGAGGAATTATGAAATTAGAAAGAATTAAGTTTGGCCATGGCTGTCAAGTCATCATCATGAAGAGGGGAGCCCTCCAGAGGCTGGTCTTACACCTTGGCTTGGCCCACTGAGTCCTGAGGCTCTGGAGTGGGTTGGGGAAGGGGGAGCTTAGAGGAAGTGTCAATGGTGCCCCCTTCAGGCCTGTTGCCAGGATGTTGTCTCCAGTGTACAGCTGGCCGTTAGCCTCAGAGGTGGGGGCCCATCATTCATCGGGAATATTCTGGTGCCGTCACCACTTTACCCCAATGTGAGGTATTAAAAAAGCAGGATGGATAGCTGATGCCCTGAGACAACAACTTGGCACCAGAAGAAAGCTCTGAAATTCCACGTTGGACAGGGCTGACTCTGAAATCCTGCTCCCACTCAGTTTCATCATATTCTGATTTTGGGCTGTGGTTTCTGGGATAGTCGCAGAAGGTGAACCTCTCTCATAGAATCCCTGTAGTACAGAAGGAGGCCATTTGGCCCAACGGGCCTGCACTGGCAACAATCCCACCCTATCCCTGTGACCCCACATATTTACCCTGCTAATTCCCCCGAAACTAGGGTCAATTTAGCATGACCAATCAACCTAACCTGCACATTTTTGGACTGTGGGACGAAATCACAGCACCCGGAGGAAGACCTGAGGTGAACATGCAAAGTCCACACAGACAATGACCCAAGCCGGGAATCGAACCGGGATCCTTGGCGCTGTGAAGTAGCAGTGCTAACCACTGTGCCACCATGCTGCCCATCTATAAGGCCATTAATGTAAGGGGACAAGGGCTGGTGGTAGGAACCCCTAAACCCCTGGGGGTAGGAACCCCTAAAAAGAGTTCTGAACCTGAGCAAGAGTGAAGCTGATTAAGAAAATAGAGATTAGTTATTATTGTGCTGATAATGATTGAAGGATTTGCAAAACCTAAGAATTACATTTCATGAAATAAGACCATAAGAATGTAAGACATAGGAACAGAATTAGACCATTCGGCCTATCGAGTCCACTCCATCATTCAATCATGGCTGATATTTTTCTCATCCCCATTCTCTTGCCTCTTCCCCATAACCTCTGATCTCTTTATTAATCAAGAACCTGTCTATTTCTGTCTTAAAGACACTCAATGACCTGGCCTCCACAGCCTTCTGGGGCAAAGTGTTCCACAGATTCACCACTCTCTGGCTGAAGAAATTCCTCCTCATCTCTGTTTTAAAGGATTGCCCCTTTAGCCTGAGATTGTGCCCTCTGGTTCTTGTTCTTCCTGCTAGTGAAAACATCCTCTCCACATCCACTCTATCCAGGCCTCGCAGTATCCTGTAAGTTTCAATAAGATCCCCCCTCATTCTTCTAAATTCCAATGAGTACAGAGGCAGAGTCCTCAGCTGCTCCTTATACGACAAGCTCTTCATTCCAGGGTCATGAAGTCATGTAAAACTGAATGGTCTACAGGGCCACTGACTACCCTCATTAAATTTACTAGGTTAAGTTAAAGTTATGTTTATTTATTAATCACAAGTAAGGCTTACATTAACCCTGCAATGAAGTTACTGTGAAATTCCCCAGACACCACAGTCTGGCGCCTGTTCGGGTCAATGCACCTAACCAGCACATCTTTCAGAAAATGGGAGGAAACCGGAGCACCCTGCAGGAAACCCACTCAGACACGGGGAGAACATGCAAACTCCACACAGACAGTGACCCAAGCCGCAATCAAACCCAGGTCCCTAGCGCTGTGAAGCAGCAAAGCTAACCACTGTGCCACTGTGCCACCCTATGACACCAAGGTTATGTTTCCTTCCAATCATTAATGTGGGTGATAAGCATTTCAAACTGGCGATCATTTGATGTCACTTAGAAACTGGAAGAACATTTGCCCACTAGTTTCAGACAAAAGCGACTGGCAAAAATTTATTGAAAAATTATTTCACAGGATGTGGCCTTCATTGGCAAGGCCAGCATTTGCTATCCAATTACCATTGGAGGGTGGTTAAGAGTGAACCACATTGCTCTGGAGTCACATGTAGGTCAGATCGAGTAAGGACAGCAGATTTCCTTCTGTAAAGGGGTATTTGCAAGCCAGATGGGTTTTTACAACAATCAATAACAATTTCATCATCACAAGCTAGCTTTCAATTCCAAAAGGAATGGTGATGGTCTTGTGATATTATCACTAGATTCTTAATCCCAAAACTCATCTAATGTTCTGGAGGCTTGGGTTTGAATCCCACCACGGCAGATTGGGTGTAATTTAAAAAATCTGGAATTAAGAATCTACTGATGACTGTGAAACCATTGTTGGAAAAACCCATCTGGTTCACTGACGTTCTTCAGGGAAGGAAATCTGTCATCCTTACCTGGTCTGGCCTGATTGTACCTCCAAAGCCATTGCAACTGTCCTTAGGCAACTACGGATGGGCAATAAATGTTGGGCAGCCGCTGAGACCCAAGTTCCACAAATGAATAAAAAAAATTATTAATTGAATTCAAAACACGCCTACTGTGACCAGCATGCTGGGATTTGAAACCAGGTCCTCAGGATCAGTGCAACAACATTACCACGATGATAACTTCTCTCCCTGAGGGGGGGGTGCAATGCAAAATTCTGGAAAAAAGTGCAATGGCAGGACTTATTCTTTCCGTTTGCAATGTATGTATGTGACTATATGTTGCGTATCCCTCAATATGTGTGTGTCTGAGCTCAGCAAGACTTCAAGGGACATAGTGTTGTGTGTTGGGATAGTAAATTTGAGTTCGAAATGGAGTAATTCAAACTCTGCAAATGCCTCTTCTGTTTGATGTGAAGACCTTGGACAAGGACAAACTCCCCACTTTTGGACAGTACATGAAGAGGTAGATTTACCGCGTGTTTGGCAGTATCAATTGTACTGCTGGAACGCCTCAGCTTCAGTGAATTTGCAGCAGAGGTGTGTTTCAAGCGAGTATTGTCTATGTATTGTAATGTTCCAGTGAAGCTCTACGCAAACTGGAGGAACAGCATCTCATCTTCTGGTTCGGCACTGTACAGCTTTCCAGTCTCAACATCGAATTCAACATCTTCAGATGATTTGCTCCACCCCACCTCAATCCCTCTGTTTTCATTTCATTTCATTTTTAACTGTTCTCCACCTTCTATTTCTTTATTGTCTTTCTTTATTTTTCTTCCCCCCTCACTCTTCCCCCTATTTTATCTCCCCTTCCCCCCTTAACTTTTCTCCCCCTCTTGCTTCCCCTTTCCTCCTTTTTCTCAGTTTTACCTCTGTCTTACCTTCCCCCCTCCCAAACACCACCAGCCTCTTCATCTGTCACAGTTTGCCGTCTGATTTCAGCTTCTCTGCCGTTTAGCCAGTCACACGTACTATTTTCTCTATGGGCTGCCATTAGCAGTATTTCCCCTGGTTTCTGTGGCAATGACTCATCTTTCAATCTCTCACCCTGCAGTATAAATATCTCCCACATTCTATGTCTTGTGGCTTTGACAAAGGGTCATCTGGACTCGAAACATCAGTTCTTTTCTCTCCTTACAGATGCTGCCAGACTTGCTGAGATTTTTCAGCATTTTCTCTTTTGGTTTCAGTTTCCAGCATCCCCACCAATTTGTTTTTATTTTTGTCTATGTGTCTATTGAGCCAATGTAGTGCTACAAGTGGATCAAATAAAAAAAAATGGCAATTTGCGTACCTCGGAACAAGCTCAATGCAGGGCATGGCATAAATTAGAGATTCTACATCTAATCTTGCATGATTTGCCACTGGGTTGTGGGAGTGTGACTCACTTCAGCTTTGTTCTATTGGCTTGGAAATGAATATCCGCACCCTCTAATGAGTCTAATACACTCATAGAGACATTCCACAGGAAACTTACCTGTGCTTGACTTATCTTTGAGTTGAACTATATTGTTGGTAACCCAGATGGGGGGGGAGAGGGGGGCAACTCTGTGGGCCCATTCACCGTGGATGCAAATCCAGTTATGGGCTTTAACTCTCGCGAGATGGCGACAATGGGATTTGCAGTGGCATTTGGTTTGCAATCTTCCCTGCCTTCTGCCAGCAATATAATTAGGCTGACGCCCAAAAGGGCATGAATTTAAATCCATTAACATAGCATTAAAAGGCTTGATGCCTGTGATGTACTAACAATGTTAGGGGTTGTGAGTTTTCAACAATAAGAAAACATGTGCTTTGCCCATGTGGGGGGGTGATTCTCCCAAAAGTGCTGAGTTGGTGGGAAAACTGGTCTAAATCCCAAATGTTTTGTCAGTTCAGTTTCTCACTTGAATTGCCACACTCTGTGCACTGAAGAGGTCCCAGAGATGAATATCATTAAAAATCTTGGGAGGGGAGGTGGTGGGGGTGGGGGGGACTATTCACACCAGAGTTTGAAAGTTCTGGAGCTCTGTGCATGCCCTAAACTGTCAATCTCCCGTTCGCTGGCCAGCTCGATCGCTGACCAACCCAGGACCGTCGCAGTGCTGACCCTTCAGCTCCCCTACCCATGGCCTGATCACGGCTCCCTTGACAATTCCCGGGTCAGCCCTGACCACCCCCCACTCCACCCCCTGGAGTGCCCTGATAACCAGCCCCCACTCCTCTCACACCAGCAACCCCCGCTACTGACCCCACCCCCGGGATCAGACTGCTTCCCAGGAGGCAGGCCCCCATGGCAGACCACCCCCATCCCCAGCCCACCCCAATCGCTGCCCTCCCTCCATCCCAGACCAATCCCAATGCAGAGTGGCAGCAGGGGCTCCCTCACCCCTGCCGATCGCATCTAGGCCTTACCCACAATCGGCACAACCCCCTTGGCACTGCCCAATGCACAAATGGGCAGTGCCAAGGAGCCCCCTGGGTGTGGGAACGTTGGCCCTTGTGGTCCCCCCACCCCTCACATTGCCCAACCTCCTGGGGGAGGCCTGATTGCCCTCCCTTTCATTCCGTGGGGTCTCCCGCTAATTCCCCAAACGTGGGGAGCTAGTCTGAATCCCGCACTCTGGCGGAGTGGGAGATTCGTTCGGGACTTGAAAGGTCTTGATAATTAACAAATATACATATTTAAAATAGATTAAAAGCAGATGTAAATGATTTACCAGCCCTCCCGCTGGTTTCCAGCATGGTCTCACCAATAACCGTTCACCTGCCCTGGGAGACGCGCATGCAGTTCCCAGCACATGCACAAAATCCACGTTCAAGGATGCAGGAAGCGTGTCTCCTGGCTGGACTCACCAGAAAAGTGGCGGGCCACAGTGGGAGAATCGCAGCCATTATCTTCCCAGAACAGAAAATGAAGATAAACCAGGAGCCTGCAAAACACCCCAGTGACTGGCAAAGTGGCACCGTGGTTAGCATTGCTCCCTCACAGTACCAGGAACCCAAGTTCGATTCCTGGCTTAGGTCACTATCTGTGTGGAGTTTGCACATTCTTCCTGTGTCTGCTGGGTTTCCTCCCTGTGTTTCAGTTTTCTCCCACACTCCAGAGCTGTGCAGATTAAATGGATCGACTATGTTAAGTTGCCCCTTAGTGTTAGGGGGACTAGCAGGGTGAATATGTGGGGTTATGAAGATAACGCCTGGGTGGGATTGTGGTCGGTGTAGACTCAATGGGTGAATGGTGTCATGATTCCATGAGTCTATGACCTCATGATCCAGTCATGCAACCTGCTGTTAAAGCAATCATGCAACCACTTAAATATATAACAATGCCTTTTGCATCCGACCCCATTAAATGCTCCTCCCTCTGGCATGACATGATGTCAGTGAGGTATGAAAATCTCACGAGGGGGGAGAATCTTTAATTAAGTTTAAATTTATTTATATGTATTGAAATCAGGTTCGCATTCAATATGGACGTGAACCTGACTATTTTGCTGGCAAGGGGCCGCAAAAACCGGAGAATGCAATTTCACTCGTGAGATTCATGATTTCCAGGTTTCTCTGGATCTTGACCCCCTGCCAGTGATGTTGCGGATGGAGAGTATGGACGGTCAAGATCCCACCCTATATCTGGAAAAAGTTCACTGGCAGACCATTATATACACATCTGTGTTCACGTCTGACTGCTCATAGACTGTGTACAAGACATGTGACTGTTACATCAAAACTTGTGCTGATGATGGACATGAGGTTAAGATATGTCTCTTTAAAGGTGCAGCCATATCAAATCACAACACGATAAAACTTAGTCATTGCATGATTATTGTGCACAAATATTACAGGATACCTAATGAATTATCTGATTTTCACATGTGAATTTCACACAGTGTTTGTAGATGGACTGATATTATTGGCTAGCTTGCTCTAGTGTAATAATCACAACCTCCTTAAATTGTAAGCAGGCCAACTGAGAGCGCCTGGGTTTGCAAAATCCTACGAACTGTCCTGGCTTTAGACAATTCATACCTCTTTAACCTGTGATTATCCCTCTCTCCACGTACACTGTCTGTACCTGTTAAGACTGGATGACCTGTAAAGACCCACATTCCAACCGTTCTTCACGTTCCAATCTGTAATTATCTTGTAATTGTGTTTTTGCCTATATATGCCGTGTTTGTGAAACCTACCTCCACTCACCTGATGAAGGAGCAGCGCTCCGAAAGCTCGTGATTCCAAATAAACCTATTGGACTTTAACCTAGTGTTGTGAGACTTCTAGCTATGCCCATCCCAGTCCAATGTTGGCATCTCCACCTCATATATATGCTTTGTTTGTGAAACCTACCTCCACTCATCTGATGAAGGAGCAGTGCTCTGAAAGCTTGTGATTCCAAATAAACCTACTGGATTTTAATCTTGTGTTGTGAGACTACTTGTTGGTGATATGGTTGATTCCACTTTAAAGGGGATCTTGCGCCTGATGTCTCATGTCTCAGTTGACAGGCCCATGAATACCTGAGTTGCCATTTGGGTTTAATGGTTACTGGTGAAAGTTTCTGGTCCCTGGCCCAGGATTCAGGGCCTAAGGCCACTTGCATTTAATTTATAATGGTGAGGTTATGTGCTAAGACCTCAAGCCCATGTTATGAACTCTTCTGATGTTCAATGTCAGGGCATCCCAAATCCCAAAGGGAAACATGGAATGCCGGTTCTTAACTATTTACCTTCGTGACGTGGTAAAAATGTGAGAAAGGAGATGAAATGCGGTGAGGAAAGGTATCAGCCTTGTTGTAAACATTGAAATAACAAAACATTTATTAAGCTTTACAACACACAAGAAACAGTACAGAACAGTACAGTACAATTAACTACAGTAATGTTTACCCAGTCAAACACTCTTAAATTATCCTCCAACCTAAATCCATCTACTTTTCTAAAATTCGAAGTTACACTTTTCCCAAATCAACATCCCATAAATTTTAAAACTATGAGGCAAACCCAGCACATGACTACCACACAGGACTTGCAGCTTTTTTTGGGTGCCATTTTTCAAGTTTAGAGTCAAATTTAGGGGTCTGACACCTAAACTGACTTCTGCGGCTTCCTTTTGCCCAACACCTTGATTGTGTGAGAACTCTGATTTGATTTATTGTTGTCACATGTATTAGCATACAGTGAAGAGCATTGTTTCTTGCACACTATACTGACAAAACATTACGTTCATAGAGAAGGAAATGAGAGAGTGCAGAATGTAATGTTATAGTCATAGCTAGGGTGTAGAGAAAGATCAACTTAATGCAAGGTAAATTCATTCAAAAGCCTGATGGCAGTAGGGATGAAGCTGTTCTTGAGTCGCTTGGTACATCACCTCAGGTTTTCCTATCTTTTTCCCAAAGAAGGTGGAAGAAAGAATGTCCGGAGTGTGTGGGGTCCTTAATTATGCTGGCTGCTTTGTCGAGGCAGCGGGAAATATAGACAGAGTCAATGGAGGGCAGGCTGGTTTGCGGAATGAATTGGGCAACATTCACAACCTCTTGTAGTTCCTTACAGTCTTGGGCAGAGCAGGAGCCATGCCAAGCTGTGATACAACCAGAAAGAATGCTTTCTATGGTGCATCTGTAAAAGTTGGTGAGAGTCATAGCTGACATGCCAAATTTCCTTAGTCTTCTGAGAAAGCAGAGGCGTTGGTGGGCTTTCTTAACTATAATGTCGGCATGGGGGGACCAGGACAAGTTGTTCTGGATACCTAAAAACCTGAAGCTCTCAAACTTTTCTACTTCATCCCCATTGATGTAGACAGGGGCATGTTTCTCTTTATGCTATGTTTTGCAACTGGGTGTGACTATGACCTAATCTGCTAGTCTTCACTCTGCTTAACAAAGTATCTGTTTCGCCCTGCTCCTAATCTGCGCCTCTCAAGTCTTCAGTGCGGCTAAATTCCTATCAGTTTCTTTTTTATCCAGTTCTTTTCTTTTCAATTCATTCCAGCTGAGGTGAAGCAATAATGACCACTCTGCCTGACATACTGCTGGCTGGCGCAATGATGGCTTTCAACAAACAGGGTGCAGTTTGGTTTTAACTAGTTTTTAGGATGTTTGTTCAGAATGGGGACCCAATGATTGGCGCATTTTAATGGTGCAAATGTGCTCTGGTTACATTGGTTGTGCAGGCTTTGATCAATTCCATACGCAATGGGAAAGACTCTCTTGGTGGGCTATGTAGAAGGGGGAGTGAACCTCTGAGGCCTACAAAGATCATCTGTGGTTCCTATCCCTGTGATCCTCACCCCCACAAATTACTATCCTGTCGGAGCAGATCAGTCTGATTTCTAGAGTTCTAACGAGTGAGCTTTTATTTTTAGTCATCTATGGGACATGGGCATCGCTGGCTGGCCAGCATTTATTGCCCATCCCTAGTTGCCCGTGGGCAGTTGAAAGTCAATCTCATTGCTGTGTTCTGGAGTCATATGGAGGCCAGATCAGGTAAAGTTGGCAGATTTCCCTTCCTAAAGGATATGGGTTTTTCCAACAATGGTGATCAGTAGAATCTTAATTCCAGATATTTTCCATTGAGTTCAAATTCCACCATCTGCTGTGGCGGGATTCGAACCTAGATCCCCAAAACATTAGCTGAGTTTCTGGATTAATAGTCCAGTGATAATGCCACTAGGCATTTGGTAGGTGCCTGTGGTGGACTCTCAACTGCTCTCAGGCAACTAGAGCAGCGTGAAACCCATTTTTGGACTCCTGTCAAATTTGTTTACCCCACCCGCCATTGAACTTCTGGACAGGTCAGTGGGAGAATTCCACCCTAAGTCTTTCAGGAGGAGTTGGAACATTTACTGGGGTGGGGTTGGGGGACAATGTGACGTAACCACTACTTTGAAGTTTAAGTTTAAAGTTTATTTGTTAGTGTCATAAGTAGGCTTACATTAACACTGCAATGAGGTTACTGTGATAATCCCCTAGTTGCCATGCTCTGGCGCCTGTTCAGGTACACCGAGGGAGAATTTAGCATGGCCAATTCACCTAACCAGCATGTCTTTCGGACTTTGGGGGGAAACTGGCATGCCCAGAGGGAACATATGCAGACACAGGGAGAATGTGCAGACTGCACAGACAGTGACCCAAGGCTGGAGTGGAACCTGGGATCCCTGGCACTGCGAGGCAGTAATAGTAATCACTATGCCATTGTACCACTCCCTATTGCATTTCTATCTTACACTCAGTTATTAGTCCTCCGCCTTTCACATAGGCTGCCACCTTTTTACGCATCCTCTTGTGTCAATTGGGGTGCATTCAAGTAACCGGAACATCTTTGTGCTTTTACTGGCTGCTTTTAAGACTGTCTGCTGGTGATCCCAACAGTTCAATTGCTCAATGTGCCGCTCAGCAGGGTACTGAACAACAGGCGGGGCTCAGATTCAACCGCGAGGCTATTACGGAGTCAATGCCTTCATCTGGCTGGGCTTTCAAAGGGAGGAGACAGCGAATATATAAAAAAAATCCAGTCGCATATGTTTCTGAGGTTGAGTTTGTTTCCTGGAAGGAAAGAGGTCAATGGGAATCCGCTGACTCCGCTCAATTTGGTGATAGGGTTCACGAGCGCCACCTGGTCAACAGCCACAGGAGAAACTCCAGGACAATCCGTGCCCCTCCCATCAACTGCAACAAGAGCTGAGAATGGAATGTTGCTTCCCTATAGCGCCCTGATTTAAAGGGCGAGAAGGGGGCCATGTTAATGGCCGTTCACGCCATGCTCCCGCTGCGTTGGAGAACTTGGCGCCCAGCCAAGTCTGCCTTCCCTGCAGCGTGGGGTGGGGTGGCGACAGTCTGGCTTCGATATCCCTGCGCACCCTCTCCTCTTCTCTACCTTTCAACTGCAGGGAATCAAAGGACAAGTTTGTGCGAGGTAGTTGGAGGCAGTTAACACGTGTTGAACCTGTAAAGAGATGCTTTGTGGCTAATTACAGTCACCACTCCGAGCCTCACGCTGGGATATAATCCTTCACAGAAAACAGGAAATGGTTTCATTGTGTAATGGGCTGGATGTTTTTGACTTCCAGACTGTCAAAACAAAATCATTAGGTATCAGCATGAATTTTTTTGATTCGTGTCATGAAGCTCTTGAGACTTGGGGTAATGTTGTTAAGATGCATGCATCATGAATTTTTATTACATTTTTAAATTTATACAAAGTATGCAGAGCCTGACGGGATTGAGTGATTTCCTTTATGTTTGTTTGCTGTACTCCCCTCCCTGCCCCGTCTCCCCACCGAAACCCATTGCTTTTTAAACCGCTTGATTTATAGACACTTGTTAAAATTCTCATTTCAGCTTTATAAGTTACTACCCTTTTTTTTTGGAACAAAGTTTATTTCGATTGAGCTTCATTTTCTTTCCCCCCGCTTGTGCTCAGACCCTAGACATATTCCCATCTGGGAGAGATTGGCAGGTGGGTCATTAAATGCGAGGCTGATAGACCCATCTGTCTTTCTTTAAGCAGGGCTTGTTTTAAAAGTTAAACGTAGACTGTTACACGGACACTTGAGTTTCACAAACCCTCTCATAGGGTAATCGTGGCAATTTATGTTCTTCTGGGTTTAAATGAAGAAGGAACACATTTAAACAGTTGACCGTTTTTTTCCCCCCACCTCCCCCCACCCGCCCGTGCAAAACAAAATCATGCAGCTTTTTCACATCAATCTGCCCCTAACCTTGCGTAACCCTGACATTCCTTTAACTAAACTGTGCGATATTAAACCAGATTGCTCTCATGCCTACCTAAGTAATATCATATGCTTCACATCAGTACATGCACTGGCTAACCCGGTTCTCACTGCGTTCCCACTCCTGCTGTGGAGATGCCGGCGTTGGACTGGGGTAAACACAGTAAGAAGTCTCACAACACCAGGTTAAAGTCCAACCAGTTTATTTGATAGTAAAAAGTGGGTTTACTCTCAAATTAACTGGTTGGACTTTAACCCGGTGTCGTGAGACTTCTTACTGTGTTTCCCACTCCTGCCTCAGAACTCTACCCCTATACTAATAGACCCCTTTACCTTCAACAAGTGCGATGTTTAAGCATCGTGGCATTTTCTCTTAAAACACAAAGAGGACTGTTGCTCGGAAACAGAAAATGCTGGAAAATCTCAGCAGGCCTGACAGCATCTGTGGGGAGAGACTAGAGCCAACATTTCTAGTCTAAGTGACCCTTCATCAGAGCTCTTTGTCGGAGGATTGTGTTTGCAAATGGTTGAACCTGTTCAATGGCTAAATTGTTGTTCCATTTGGCCATTTACACAATCGCTTCAGATACAATGGGTGGGATTTTACGGCCTCACTCATCCCAAAATTGTAAAATCTTGCCTGCGGTCAACGGACCCTCTCATGCTCCACCCCTTGCCTACTCTGCTTCCTGTAGTGGGTGGGCTGGTAAAACTCCAGCCAGTAGCTTTTCTTTTTGGTTCCCTTAGCAGATGTTTTTTATCATTGCTTGAGCAACTTGGAGCAGAAGGAAAGAGGAGGCATTGGACAGGAATCCAAAGAAGGTGAATGGATTTTTCTTTCTTCAACAACTAAGAGAAGGATGCCAAAGAATCACTTATACACTCTTGGGTGAAAAATAGACATTCAATAAAAAGGACATGTCTAACTCTTCCACAGTCCAACAACTGCAAGTTCCCCTCCACATGATGACCCATTCTCCAATGCTATTCCTTTTAATAATGGCCAGTCAATTAACTAGTGGGACATGAGATTAATGTCTTGCCTAAGACGTAACCATCTTAGTGCTCAGAACATTAAGTTGCTCAGTATCATTCCATCCAGGAGGGATCTGGATTTCTGCATCTTCAGCTTTGTTTGACCATCACTTGTTACCTGGGTTCCTCATTTCCAGGTGGTCTCAGTCCAGGAGTTATGAAGGATGGGAAGACGCAGAATAACTTGGTCAGGGTCACCCGTCATGTCCTATGGGGAAAATGAAAGATGGAAAAAGACTCAAATCAAAATGCAGAAGGCATAAATAAAGACAGAAAGAAATGAATGACAAATGGCCACTGGATCAAGTAGTGGGGCGGCATGGTAGTACAGTGATTAGCACTGCTGCTTCACAGGTTCGATTCCTGGCTTGGGTCACTGTCTGTGTGGAGTCTGCATGTTCTCCCCATATCTGCATGCGTTTCCTCTGGGTGCTCCGGTTTTCTCCCACATTCTGAAAAGATGTGCTGATTAGGCGCATTGACCCCCAACACGTGCTGGAGTGTGGTGACTCGGGTAATTTCACAGTAACTTCATTGCAGTTTTAATGTAAGCCTTACTTGTGACTAATAACTAACCTTTTTAGTCCCTTGAACCCCTCCCTAACAGCATTGTGTATGTCCCTACATCTTTAGGTTATGTGAGCGGGCAAAAATCTGACAGGTGGAGAATAAAGAGGGAAAATGTGAAATGGTCCATTTTGTTAGGAAGAATGAAAAGTACATATTATCTAAATGGTGAGAGATTGTAGAACTCTGAGGTGCCAAGGGATCTGGGTGTCCTAGTGCTAGAAACAGGGATGGGGAATAAATGCTTATCCAAAAGCGTTGTACTACACTAGAATCATAGAATCCCTAAAGTGCAGAAGGAGGCCATTCGACCTATTGAGTCTGCACCGAGCACCATCCAACCCAGGCCCCATTCCCACAACCCCAATACATTTACACTGCCGGACACTCGGGTCAATTTAGAATGGCCATCAACCTAACCTGCACATCTTTGGATTGTAGGGGGAAACCGGAGCACCCCAAGGAAACCCACGCAGACATGGGAAGAATGTGCAGATGATGCACAGACAGTGACCCAAGCTGGGAATTGAACCCAGGTCCCTAGCGTTGTGAGGCAGCAGTGTTAACCACTGTGCCACCATGCTGCCCCATGCTGTGGGAGTGGTGGTTGTGGAAGCACTCCAGGAAACTAGGCTACACATCACGAAGAGTTACTGTATATGTTTTTGGCTCAGTTGGTAGCACTCTTGTCCCCAGGTCAGAAGGATATAAGTTCTAGTCTCTCTTGTACTTGGGTGAAAAAGTCTACTCTGGCATAGTTTGGCATGGGGCAGCACGGTGGCACAGTGATTGGCACTGTTGCATCACAGCTCCAGGGACCTGGGTTCAATCCCCAGCTTGGTCACTGTCTGTGCGAAGTCTGCACATTCTCACCGTATCTGCGTGTGTCCCTACCAGATCCCCACTATAACCTCCATGGAACTCACCAGAAAAAGGCTGACACCCAGTTACTCTGAACCTCTGCTCACTCCAGGAGTTGCTACTTGGAACAAATAAAGGGACTGAATGTCAGGCAGCTCCATACAAGGCCAAGGATGCGAAATGGGGGAACAGAGATTTTACTCAGAGAATGCTCTGTGAGAAATGAGGAGCATCAACTTCCCTGTTGAGTTCAAGTGAAATAATCCAAGGCAAGGGTGATGGCGATAATAGTAGGGGAAAGAAATCACTGGTGGGTGTGGTTCACAGATCCCTGAGTATTAACCACAATGTGGGACAAAGCAAATGAGAAAAAATATTGGGTTCTTGTGATACAGCAATAATCATGGGCAATTTTAATCTTCATTTCAATTGGCAAAATCAGGTTGGCAGCAGTAGCCTAGGTGAGGAGTTCAGAGGATAGTTTTGAGATATTTTCTTAGATCAGCGCATTCTGGAACCAACCAGAGAGCAGGTTATACTAGACTTATTATTGTGTAATGTGACAGGATAAATTAATGGTCTGAGTGAAGGCACCCCCAGGTAGGTAGTAACCATAAAATGATTGAATTTTACATTCAGTTTGAAAGGAGGAAGAGTGGGTCTAAGACTAGTATTATATACTTAATTAAGGGCAACTATGTGGGCATGAAAGCTGAGGGAGCTGATACGAACTGGGACACTAGATTTGAGGATAGATCAATAGCGAACATATTTAAGCAGCAGATATTTAAGGGGATATTTTTGAATATTCATCATAAAATCATATAGGTCCTACAGTACAGATGGAGGCCATTCAGCCTGTACTGACCCCAATCTCACCCTATTGCCGTAACCCTCACTTACATTGCTAATGCCCCTGACACTAGGGTCAATTTAGCATGGTCAGTCAACCTAACCCGCACATCTTTGGAATGTGGGAGGAAACCAGAGAACCCTAATCCTAACCCACGTAGACATGGGGAGAATGTGTAAACCCCACACAGTGACCCAAGGCCGGATTTGAACTGGGTCTCTGGCGCTGTGAGGCAGCAGTGCTAATCACTGTGCCACCGTGCTGCCCTCAGAATAAGCATATCCCTACTATAAAGAAAAATTCTAAGGGAGAAACCACCATCTGTGGTTAACTGAAGAAGCTAAAGAAAGTATCAAACTACTCAAAATGATTGTCAGGTCAGATGAATGGCCAGAGTGTAAAGGACAGCAGAGAATGACTAAAGGGTTAAACAGGGGAAAGAAGTTAGAGTATGAGAGGAATCTGGCTAGAAATGTAAAAATGGATAGCAAGGGCAGGATCTCATGGCCTCGATCATCCCACAAGCATAAAAACTCACCCGAGGTCAGCGGATCTTTCCATATTCTGCTCCAATTCCTGTGGGGCTGTAAAATTCTAACCCAAGAGTTTCTTCAGGTATTTAAAAAAAGAAAACAGTAAAGTGAATACTGGTTCTCCAGAGAGGTAATAGTAGATAGTAAGGAAACGGCAGATGAAATGAATAAATATTTTCTTTCTGCTTTCACTATAGAGAATGCAGAAAATACTCCAATAACAACTGTAAATATAGAGGTGGACGAGAGGGGAACTTAGTGAGATTGCAATCATTTGGGGAGCGGTGCTAAGCAAACAGAAGGTGCAATGGGCTGATAGGTCTGTGGGTCTTGGTGGACATTAGCCCAGGGTCTTAAAAGAAGTAGCTAATAAGGTGTTCTTGCTGATTTTCTAAAATTTTCCAGATTTTGGAAAAGTTCCATCAGACTGGAAAGTAATAAGTATAACTCTCCTATTCAAGAAGGAAGTGAGGCAGAAAACAGGAAACTATGGGTCAGTTAGCTTACCGACTGTTATGGGCAATATGTTATGATCATTAAGGAGGTTATAGCAGGGCACTTGAGGAAACTCAAGATAATTGGGAAGAGTCAACATTATTTTGTGAAAGGGAAAGGGTGACAGGGTGATACAAAGGGCTGCATGATGGCAAAGTAGTTGGCACTGCTGCCTCACAATGCCAGGGCCCCATATTTGATTCTGGTCTTGGGTAGCTTTGTGGAGTTTGCACGTTCTTCCTATGTCTGCGTGTGTTCCTCTGGTGCTCTGGTTTCCTCCCACAGTCCAAAGATGTCCAAAGGTTAGGTGCATTGGCCATGTCCCAAGATGTGTAGGTTAGGGGGATTAGCCAGGGTTATGGGAATAGGGCAGGGGATAGGCCTAGGTCAGCTGCTGTTTTGGAGAGTTGAAGCAGACTCAATGGGCCGAATGGCCTCCTTCCGCACTGCAGGGATTCTATTCTATGGAAATCATGCTTAGCCAATTTACTGCAGTTCTTTGAAGGGGTAACATGCACGTGAAGCGGATCCTGTGGACATTCTGCACTTGGATTTCCAGAAGACATTTGATAAGGTGCCTCACCAAAGGATATTGCAGAAAATAAAATGTTATGGTGTAGGGAGTAACATACTAACATAGATAGAAGATTGGCTTGTTGGCAGAAAACCGAGAATATGCGTAAATGTTTTTTTTTCTGATGGGCAGGATGCGATGAGTGTAATCCTGCAGGGTCTGTGCTGGGGCCTCAGCTGAGGGAAGGTTAAATTTGTAACAAAATTTATAGATGATACAAAGATAGGTGGGAAAGTATGCTGTGATGAGGGCATAAGGAGGTTGAATGAGTTGGCAAAAAATCTGACAAATGGAGTACAATCAGGGAAACTGTTGTTCATTTTGGCAGGAAGAATAAAGAGTTTTACTTAAATAGAGAACAGCTGCAGAATTCCGAGATGCAGAGGGATCTAGGTGTTCAAGTGCATGAGTCACAAAAGGTTAGTATGCAGGTACAGCAAGTAATTAAGAAGGCTACTGGAATACAGTCCTTTAATAAGAGAGGGATTGAGCAGAAAAGTAAGATGTTGTGCTTTCGCATTGGTGAGACCACATCTTGAATATTGTGCACAGTTTTGGTTTCTCTATTTAAGGAAAGATGTAAATGCATTGCAGATGGTTCAGAGGAGGCTTGCTGCATTGATGCATAGAATGAATAGTTTGTCTAATGAGGAAAGGTTAGACAGGCTGGGCTCGTTTCCTCTGGGGTTTAGAAGAGTGAGGGGTGACTTGACTGAAATACATAGATCCTGAATGGACTTGACAAGGCGGACATGGGAAGGATGTTTTCATTTGTGGGTGAGTCTAGAATGAGGGGGAACTATTTTAAAATTAGGTGTCGCCCTGTTAGGACGGAGAAAGAAACATCGAAAAGTAGAAGATAGGAGCAGGAGGAGGCCATCTGGCCCTTCAAGTCTACTCTGCCATTCATTATGATCATGGCTGTTTGTCCAACTCAATAACCTAAGCCTGCTTTCTCCCCATAACCTTTGACCCCATTCACCCCAAGTGCCATATCCAGCTGCTTCTTGTATACATTCAATGTTTTGGCTTCAACTTCTTCCTGTGGGTAATGAATTCCACAGGCTCACCACTCTTTGGGTGAAGAAATGTCTCCTCACCTCTGTCCTAAATGGCCTACCCTGAATCCTCAGACTGTGACCCCTGGTCCTGGACTCCTCCACCATTGGGAATATCCTCCTTGCATCTACCCTGTTGAGCTTTGTTAGAATTTTATAAATCTCCCCCCCCCCCCACCTCATTCATCTGAACTCCAATGAAAACGATCCTTATCTAGTCAATCTCTCCTCATACATCAGTCCTGCCATCCCCGGAATCAGCCTGGTAAACCTTCACTGCCCTCCCTCCAGAGCAAGAACGTCCTTCCTCAGAAAAGGAGACCAAAACTGCACATGATTTTCTAGGTGCGGCCTCACCAAGGCCCTGTATAATTGCAGCAACACATCACTGCTCCTGTACTCGAAACCTCTCACAATGAAGGACAACATGCCATTTGCCTTCTTTACTGCCTGTTGCACCTGCGTGCTTACCTTCAGCGACCGGTGCACAAGGGCACCCAGGTTCCGCTGCACACTCCCCTCTCCCATGAGGAGAATGTTTTTCTTCTCAGGGGGGTATGTGATTTTGGAACTCTCTCCCTCAGGAGGCAGTGAAGGTGGGATCGTTGAATATTTTGACGGTGGAGCTTCTTGTTACGTGAGAGAATCAGAAGTTATCGGGGGTGGAAGGGAATGTAAAACTTGAAACACAAACAAGTCAGCCACAATCTTATCAAAGGGCAGCGCAGGGGCTGAATGGCCTACTCCTGTTCCTATTTTGTCTGTTCATATATACCCCTGAAGAGGAGGCTGCTAACTTATTTTAATTCCAGCGCTTGCCAACACCTTGGGGGTGGGTGACGGTGAGAACTCTTGTGTACAGAGAGCACAATAAAGGATGGAGCTAATGTACAACTAATGAGAAAGTATGATCTGTAATTTGATGATATCAGGCAGTTATTGCAATTTAGTTCTGTACAAGTGCGGAACTAAATGATTCATCGTTAAGAGTAACAGTGAGGCCAGCAGTACTTGCCATTATTTTGAAGTAAACTGGATTGCGACTATCACAGATGTACAATTACGCATGGAAATCAGAAAGTAGCTACCTGAATCACTCTGCTCCTTTGTAAGCTTCACCATATCTGTATTTGGCATTAAAACACATCAACGATGTGAAATGACAGTACCTACTCACTCGGTACCCAATAGACATGGCAGGAAGAGTTAGGTCTGGTGGAAATAAGTGTACGCAATTTTTTGATTGTGTGACATGTCCCAATTACTAACAAACCCAAAGAGGTATGGGGTGGGGGTGTGTGTGGGGGTGGGGGGTGAGGTGGAGGAGTGGGAACACACTTTGCCACTCTGTGTACCAAACACCTGAAATCTGTCCCATTCAAAAGATCGAAATTAATCTTTGAATTAACATCAGGGTGGGGTGTGTGGGAAGGGTGTGGGAAGGGGAGTTGGGCGGCATGGTGCATTGCAGGTGGTTCAGAGGAGGCTTGCTAGATTGATACCTGAAAGGGCAGCACAGTGGCAGAGCGGTTAGCGTGCTGGCTCAGAGCACCAGGGACCTGGGTTCGATTCCCAGCTTAGGTCACCACCTGTGCAGAGCCTGCACATTCTCCCCGTGTCTGCGTGGGTTTCCTCCGGGTGCTCTGGTTTCCTCCCACAGTCTGAAAGACATGCTGGTTAGGTGCGTTGGCCATGCTAAATTCTCCCTCAGTGTACTCGAACAAGCGCCGGAGTGTGGCGACTAGGGGATTTTCCCAGTAGCTTCATTGCAGTGTTAATGTAGACCTCTTTCTGACATTAACAAATAAATTTAAACAATCTCCTTGGCACTGAAAATTTAATTTTACATGGATTGAGTTATTGTTGGAGTTTTGAAAAAATGCTTTTCTTTTTTTCTCTTTCTTCAAGTGCTCTCTCTTTACCAATCTTTATTGTGTTTTCTACATGTGATTGTATTTTGAATTTAGTATATTCATTTGTACTCCCTGATTTACAATGCAAGGGGGAAATTGGCCGAATCTAGCAGCAAGTGTGTTTGTAGCAACTTTATTGATGCATTGCATTAGTTTTTATTTTCCATCCAACTGGAAAATGTCAACAAAGATTGACAAAGAAGTTGATAAAGGAGGGTAGGAGAAGCTATGAGGCTGGGCTAGCACTTAATATAAAAAAGGATAGCAAGAGTTTTTATAAATATATAAAAAGGAAGAGGCTGGCTAGGATGAACGTTGGTCCTTTAGAGAATGAGAAAGGGGAGCTAGTGGTAGGGGATGGGGATATGGCTAAGGTCTTGAATAACTTTTTTGTTTCTGTCTTCACGGAAGAGGACGTGAATAATTTGCTGGGTGTTAGCGATGGAAAGGTGGTAGGAATGGAGGGTCTTAATGACATTACTGTTACTAGAGAGGTGGTGCTCGACAGACTGGAGGGGCTGATTGTAGACAAGTCCCCAGGACCGGATGGAATGCATCCGAGGGTTCTGAAAGAAATGGCGGAGGTTATAGTGGATGCCTTGGTGGTTATTTTCCAGACGTCGCTGGATTCCGGGGAAGTGCCGGAAGATTGGAAAACGGCTAATGTTACGCCGTTGTTTAAGAAGGGTGCCAGGCAAAAGGCGGGGAATTATAGGCCGGTTAGTTTAACGTCTGTGGTAGGTAAAATGTTAGAATCCGTCATTAAGCAGGAAATTGCGAGGCATCTTGAAGGGAATTGCTTGATAGGGCGGACGCAACACGGTTTCATTAAAGGGAAGTCGTGTCTGACAAATTTACTGGAGTTCTATGAGGATGTGTCTAGGGCAGTGGATAGAGGAGAGCCGGTGGATGTGGTCTTTCTGGATTTTCAGAAGGCGTTTGACAAGGTGCCTCACAAGAGGTTATTGCAGAAGGTCAGGGGACATGGAGTTGGGAGTAGGGTGTTAGCGTGGATAGAGGATTGGTTGTCAAATAGGAGGCAGAGAGTGGGGGTCAATGGGTGATATTCGGATTGGCGGTTGGTGACTAGTGGGGTGCCCCAGGGGTCGGTGCTGGGGCCTCAGCTATTTACCATTTATATAGATGATCTGGAGGAGGGAACCGAGTGCAGGGTGTCGAAATTTGCTGATGACACCAAGATTGGGGGAAAGGCAAATTGTGCGGAGGGTGTGGAGAGTCTGCAGAAGGATCTAGATAGGCTGGGCGAATGGGCCAGGAAATGGCAAATGGAATTTAATGTTGGCAAGTGTGAGGTGGTCCACTTTGGTAGGAAGAATGGTAGGAAGGACTATTACTTACGTGGCGAAAAACTGCAGCAGGCGACGGTGCAGAGGGACCTCGGGGTCCTTGTGCATGAGTCGCAAAAACCCAGCTTGCAGGTGCAGCAGGTGGTCAGGAAGGCGAATGGGATGCTGGCCTTCATAGCGAGGGGGATTGAATATAAAAGTAGGGAGGTCTTGCTGCAGCTGTATAGGGCATTGGTGAGGCCGCAGCTGGAGTACTGTGTGCAGTTTTGGGCACCGCACCTGTGCAAGGATATTTTGGCCCTGGAGGGAGTGCAGAGGAGGTTTACTAGGCTGATACCGGAGTTGAGGGGGTTGAGCTATGAGGAGCGGCTGAATAAACTAGGCTTGTACTCGCTAGAGTTTAGAAGAATGAGGGGAGATCTCATTGAGACGTATAAGATGATGAATGGGATGGATAGGATAGAGGTGGAGAGACTCTTCCCGCTCAAAAAAGACAGTAGGACTAGGGGGCACAGCCTCAAGATAAAGGGGAGGCGGTTTAGAACGGAGTTGAGGAAGAACTTCTTCACTCAAAGGGTGGTGAATCTCTGGAATTCTCTGCCCGTTGAAGTGGTGGAGGCTGCCTCGCTAAATATTTTTAAGAAGCGGGTTGATGGGTTTTTGATAAGAGAGGGGATTAAGGGTTATGGGGAGAGGGCGGGAAAGTGGAACTGAGCCACAACAGATCAGCCATGATCTTATTGAATTGCGGGGCAGGCTCGAAGGGCTAGATGGCCTACTCCTGCTCCTATTTCTTATGTTCTTATGTTCTTAAATGTTGGCAAGATTTTTTATTAAAAGAATAAAATCAATAGTGAGATTAGGAAACAGGGTCTCCAAAAAAGAATTGGAAGTATTGGCGAACTTCATTGAAAGGAAAGCCCAGCATGGCGGGGATTCAGAAACTGAACTGGACCAGCCATATAAATACCATGGCTAAAAGAGCAGATCAGAGAAATTCTGTGGACAGTATTTCCCCTCTTGACTCCCCAAAGCCTGTCCACCATCGACCAGGCACAAGTCAGGGGTGTGATGGAATACTCTTCACTTGCCTGGATGAGTCCAACAACACTCAAGAAGCTCAAAAGGACAAAGCAACTTGTTTGATTGGCAGCCCACAATAAACATTCACTCCTCCACAACCGACACACAATGGCAGCAATGTGTACCATATACAAGATGCACTGTGGCAACTCACCAAGGCTCCTTCGACAGTACCTTCCCAACCTGCAACCATGACCATCTCGATACTTGGGAACACCACCACCTTCAAATTCTGGTCCCAAGCACATGGCATCCTGTCTTGGTAAAATATCACCGTTCCTTCACTGTCATTGAATCAAAATCCTGGAATTCCTTTCCTAACAGCACCACCATGCTGCAATGTAATGAGGGCAGGGGCTGAGTGACACCAGACGCCATAATTTGGCAATCCCGCCCAAAGCTCCCTTTCCATTTCTTTCTAATCCTTTGAGACTTAAAACCTGTCCCTTTGACTAATCATAGAATACCTATAATACAGAAGGAGGCCATTTGGCCCATTGAGTCTGCACTGACCACAAGCCCACCCAGGCACTATCCCCTTAACACCATGCATTTACCCCGCTAACCCCCCTGACACTAGGATCAATTTAGCAAGGCCAATCAACCTAACCCTAATCTTTGGACTGTAGGAGGAAACCGGAGCACCTGGAGGAAACCCATGCAGACATGGGGAGAATGTGCAAACTTCACACATACAGTGACCTGAGGCTGGAATTGAACCTCGGTCTCTGGCATGGTGAGGTAGCACTGCTAACCACTGTGCCACCGTGCTGCACTAATCTTCAAGACCATCTCTCCCAACACTTCATTTTTAAAATGGCGTCTACTCTTTATCATCACATGCTTTTAAAGTGTCTGTTGACACATTTCTTTGTGAATGGCGCTGTGTAAATGTACATTGTTGAAAAGATAGCACTATCAGCTGCTGAACTAGTTATCATTGTCCTCAGCATTTATTCTCCAGCGCTGTTCTTATTCCTGAAATATGAGCTGATTGTCACCATTTGTGACTTCTGAAGTAATTAGATCCCTTTAGATTTGAGTAGAAAGGGGTATAAATAAGGTTTATCCACTGTCCATGATAGGCCCATGATCCAGCAGAATAGCTGAACAGCCTTGAGGGGCCAAATGGCTTGCTCTTGCATCTATGTTCCTACAGGCTTGGTGCTAACACTGTCAAAAACAAAGCCAGCACTGTCCTTTCACATCTTCGTAAGCAAATCTTGGTTTAATGTTTCATCTGCCACTTTCAGAAGTCTCACACAGCAACTCCACTGGATAATTTTGAGCCAATAACTAACACTGTGCCAACACAGCGGCGGCCATTTTGTGCTGGAAGCTCTGAGCTAAATAGCCAATTCATCTATTTTTGGTTGCATTGGTTGAGAGAAACTTTTTGGCCAAATTGCAGGAAAATTCCCTTCTTTTCTTCAAATAATGCCGCACATTCTTTCGTGTCACCTGTTTGAAACATGGAATCCATAGAATCATAGAATGTCTGCAGTGCAAAAGGAGGCCATTTGGCCCATTGAGTCTGCATCGACAACAATCCTACCCAGGCCCTATCCCCGTAACCCCCCCGACACGAAGGGGCAATTTAGTGTGGCCAATCCACCTAACCCGCACATCTTTGGATTCCTGGAGAAACAGTGTCATAATGGTTAACACTGCTGCCTCACAGCGCCAGGGACCTGGGTTCAATTCCCGGCTTGGGTCACTGTTTGTGTGGCGTTTGCACATTCTCCCCGTGTCTGGGTGGATTTCCTCCGGGTGCTCCGGTTTCCTCCCACAGTCCAAAGGTGCGTGGGTTAGGTGGATTGGCCATGCTAAATTGCCCCTTAGTGTCAGGAGGACTAGCTCGGGTAAATGCATGAGTTTAGGGCGGCAGGGCCTGGGTGGGATTGTGGTCGGTGCCAACTCGATGGGCCAAATAGCCTCGCTCTGCGCTATGTTTCTATTTTATGAAACCGGAGCACTCGGAGGAAACCCACCCAGAAACGGAGAGAACGAGCAAACTCCAAACAGACAGTCACCCAAGGCCGGAATCGAATCAGGGTCCCTGGCACTTTGGGGAAGCAGTGCCTACCACCATGCTGCTTTGGAGAAGAGTTCATGTGGCAAAGCAGCATTCCCTCATCACTGCACTGGCGTATAAGTCTTGAATGCAGACTCTAATCTGTGGTGGGGGAGGGGGATCAGATGCGTAACTTTGTAACCAAAAGGGAGGAGTGTTACCGAAGGCGGGGAGCTGAGATAAAACAAAATCAGCACCAAGAGAAAGGAGAAGGGATTTGGGGGAAGGGGATTGGGGTGGGGGGAGATGAAACCTGGTTTTTGCACCCAGCCCGTTCAAAAGGCAGATCATTATGTAACTCTGGCATTTGTGAATCATGATGCCTGACTCACTTGTATAATAAAAGCATACTTTCTTCCCTCAGTCACCCAGCTTCCATTTCATGCCTAGCTGCGAATTACATTAAAATAAACAGTGTAATGGATATGGTGTTACATGAGTACATCTGGGAGAAAACAATCCAGTGGACAGCAATGTCATAAATTCATGCCCACGCTGAAATAGGAAAGCAATCAAATGGCTGCTGTGTGGTACACCTCCCCGTGATGTCTTTACTGCCGTTGTCACAGATTTCTAGAATGACACAACACAAATTGAGGCCAATCAACCCATCCAGTAGCTGATGGTTCTGCGAAATAAGGAATATTCCTGCCAGCTGTTTCATAGTACGCCCACAGTGAAAAAGGAGGCCATTCGGCCCATCGAGTCTGCAATGACAACAATCCCAACTGGATTGAGAGGGTGCAGAGGAGATTTACAAGGATGTTGCCTGGATTGGGAGGCATGCCTCATGAAGGTAGGTTGAGGGAGCTAGGTCGCTTCTCCCTGGAGAGACGAAGGTTGAGAGGCGACCTGATAGAAGTTTATAAAGTGTTGAGAGGAATAGATAGGGTGGATTCTCAGAGGCTATTTCCCAGGGCTGAAATGGTCGCTACGGGAGGACGCAGGTTTAAGGTGCCGGGGAGCAGGTACAGAGGAGATGTCAGGGGTAAGTTTTTCACTCAGTGGGTGGTTGAGTGAGTGGAACCGGCTGCCGTTGGCGGTGGTAGAGGCAAACTCACTGGGGTCTTTTAAGAGACTTCTGGATGAGTACATGGGATTTAATTGGATTGAGAGTTATAGATAGGCCTGGTAGGTATGGATATGATCGGTGCAACTTGTGGGCCGAAGGGCCTGTTTGTGCTGTAGTGTTCTATGTTCTATGTTCTAAGATATACCTTCTATCTTGAAGCACCGCTCCAGCATCAGTTCTTGCTACCATAACCCTTCAAATTTACCACTATGTTGGCTGCATTGAAAGTGGAAGGATGTAATGATATTTTTCTTATTAGAACATAAGAACATAAGAAATAGGAGCAGGAGTAGGCCATCTAGCCCTTCGAGCCTGCCCCGCCATTCAATAAGATCATGGCTGATCTGTCGTGGCTCAGTTCCACTTTCCCACCCTCTCCCCATAACCTTTAATCCCCTCGTTTATCAAAAACCCATCAACCCGCGTCTTAAAAATACTTAGCGAGGCAGCCTCCACCACTTCAACAGGCAGAGAATTCCAGAGATTCACCACCCTTTGAGTGAAGAAGTTCCTCCTCAACTCCGTTCTAAACCGCTCCCCCCTTTATCTTGAGGCTGTGCCCCCTAGTCCTACTGTCCTTTCTGAGCGGGAAGAATCTCTCCACCTCTATCCTATCCATCCCATTCATCATCTTATACGTCTCAATGAGATTTCCCCTCATTCTTCTAAACTCTAACGAGTACAAGCCTAGTTTATTCAGCCTCTCCTCATAGCTCAACCCCCTCAACTCTGGCATCAGCCTAGTAAACCTCCTCTGCACTCCCTCCAAGGCCAAAATATCCTTGTGTAAGTGCGGCGACCAAAACTGCACACAGTACTCCAGCTGCGGCCTCACCAGTGCCCTATACAGCTGCAGCAAGACCTCCCTACTTTCATATTCAATCCCCCTCGCTATGAAGGCCAGCATCCCATTTGCCTTCCTGACCACCTGCTGCACCTGCAGGCTGGGTTTTTGCGACTCATGCACAAGGACCCTGAGGTCCCTCTGCACCGTCGCCTGCTGCAGTTTTTTGCTACGTTAGTGTCGCAAGTAGGCTTACACTAACACTGCAACAAAGTTACTGTGAAAATCCTCTAGTCACCACACTCTGGCGCCTGTTCGGATACACTGAGGGAGAATTTAGCATGGCTAATTCACCCAATCAGCACATCTTTTGGGCTGTGGGAGGAGCCAGAGCACCCGGAGGAAACCCATGCAGATAAGGGGAGGATGTGCAAACTCTGCACAGACAGTGGCCCAAGCCGGGAATCGAATTTGGGTCCTGGGTGCTGTGCCACTGCATTGTGAGCATCAACATTAATCCCCAGGAACAGGAGCTCTAACAAGAGTAAATTCTACTCTCCCCGGATTGAATATGATGCCTGAACCTCGAGACACAACCATCTGAGCAAACTACCCATTGATAGATCTGCACATCATCCACTGTAACAATGGTAAATTTGTGTGCACATAACTCACAATAGCCAGTTTCAAAAGATTCCTCTGTGAAGCTTCCCATTACAACAGGGAGCTCTGCATGGCTCCCAGGATTCACTCCATATCATAGACTCCCTGCAGTCCAGAAGGAGGCTATTTGGCCCATCCAGCCTGTACCGACAACATCCCCACCCAGGCCCTATTCCTGTAACCCCACACACTCACCCTGCTAATCCCCCTGACACTAAGGGCCAATTTAGCATCGCCAATCAACCTAACCCACATACCTTTGGACTGTGGGAGGAAACCAGAGCCCCCCGGAGGAAATTCACGCAGACAACAGGAGAATGTGCAAACTCCACACAGACAGTGCTCTGAGACTGGAATTGAACCCAAGTCCCTGGCACTGTGAGGCAGCAGTGCTAACCATTTTACCACCATGGACTGTAGTCCTGTTCTTATCTCAACAGTTGTCTCCTAACAGCCAGGATGAAAGAATTGCTGGGTGTAGCAATAATATAGACACATGTCAGTGGATTTTAATCTTTTTTGCTTGACCATTGAGCATTACCAAAGTGGAGAGCAGAAAGAACAACCGGGCAGGGATGAACACAGACGTTTTCTTGTCCAGGCGACGCTCAACAATCAGTAAAGATGACAAGCTAGCTTGTACTTTCCAACCAGCGTTTGATTTTGTTACAATGAGCCCAGAGGAAATCTCTGCCTTCCCTAAATGGGTCGTTTCATTACATAGTAACCGAGCCCAGAAGAAGGAGCTGCTTTTATAAGACAATCCTTGGGGTAAAATATCAAAAGTGATATGCTGCAAATGGAATTCATTAGTTGGGCCTTTCCTGGATTCTGAAATGGAAATGCTTGTTAGGTTGTACAGCAGACTGTCAAGAAGGACCGCATAAAAGGTGGAAGTCTACACCTTACTCGAATGTTTCTTATTTTGTGATCAAAGAGCATTCCTTGAGGCTCATTGCTGTAGGCAAAGCATGGAACCTGTTTTGTGCATCTAATAACTGGAAAACTATTATTTAAGGAGCTGCCTATTGTCTACTCATAACATTATTTCTTAAACATGATAGACCGGGCTACATGCACACAGCTAAGGTACTGAATGACTGTGGTAATGCATTAGTCATATACTGAGATGAGTAGGTCCATTCTTCAAACGTTTGTTGGATTCCCCCATTGATCACTCTCGAAGCTCAGTAAACGCTGGAACCTACAATATTTATTCCATTCAACCTGTAAAAAGTCCTCATTTGATTCCATCGTTTGATAAGCAGGACTTCAGGTTAATCAGGGCTTAACACATTCAATGAGGCACAGTGGACCTGCCATGTTTGGCTTGGGCTGATTTTGAGGCACCGGTGCTTGCATTCACTGAATGCTTTCTTTATTGTTCTCGTTGTTTCAGTTAACTATTTTTTTTTCAGGAATGTGTTGAAAGGAATGAGTTATTTGTGCAGTTAATGGAACAGTTTCGAAGAAGGGGACATCGCTGTGAGATAAAGGGCCGGTCATTTAAAACAGGTGCGTAGAAATTTCTTCTCCCGGAGGGTGGTGAATCTCTGGAATTCTCTGCCCCAAAGGGTTGCGGAGGCTGGGAAGTATTTAAAGTGGAGGTGGACAAATATTTGCTAGATCGAGGAATAGAGGGCTTTGGGGAAATGGCACAGAAAAGAAGTTGTGCTGGTTAGATGCATTGGCCACGCTAAATTCTCCCTCAGTCTACCCGCTGGGGTGTGGCGACTAGGGCATTTTCACAGTAACTTCATTGCAATGTTAATACAAGCCTACTTGTGACAGTAATAAATAAACTTATATCATCTCTGCTTCTTTTGCCAATCAATTTAAATTGGTGCTGTCTGGTTATTGAATCTTTAGCTGATTGGAAACTGTTTTTCTTCATTCACCCTTTCCAAACCCTTCAGGAATAAAAGCTGCTCCTTCTCTGAGCCGTAAGGTGAACAAATCCTGCTTCGCCAGTCTTTCCACATCACCTTAATCCCTCAGCCCGGGAATACCATTGTAAAGGATTCCATCGCACTTTCAGGCAGTCCATTCCATATCGTAGCAACTCTCTGTGTTCAAAAAAATAATAATTCTCCTCACCTCTCCCTTTGGATTTTTTTTGGTCAATTATCTTACATTTCTGACTTCTGGCTACTCACTCTGCTGCCAGTGCAAACAGTTACTTATCAAAACTTTTCAGTATTAGTCGGGTGGCACGGTGGTGGACTGGTGCCTTGCAGCGCCAGCGACCTGGGTTCAATTCTGCACTCGGGTCACTGTCTGTGCGGAGTCTGCACCTTCTCCCCGTGTCAGTGTGGGTTTCCTCCGAGCGCTCCAGTTTCACACCACAGTCCAAAAGATGTGCGGGTTAGGTGGATTGGTCATGTTAAATTGTCTCTTAGGGTTGGGGGACTAGAAGAGTAAATATGAGGGGTTACGGGGAAAAGGGCCCAGGTGGGAGTGTTGTTGGTTCAGGCTCGATGGGCCGAATGGCCTCCTTCTGTACTGTAGGATTCAATGGTGCTAGTACAGTGTTAAAAATATTAATAAAGCATATTAAAAATACATTGAATGGATTACGCTATTGCCAATATTCTGCTGTACCATGAGTTCAATTCTAATCGTGCAATCATTCAGGAGAAATGACAGACAAGGGCCTTTCCACCCAACCGTGTTCTCTGAATGTTTTTGAACCTGTGCCATGGCTGTTCCATGTAAGGAAGTGAAAGGGTTGAACAGCTCAAGAGGGTTACACGTGTGCCAACACATCCATATCTGCCACTTACGCGAACACGTCATTGCTATCAATGTCAGAGCCCTGATTTGTGCAGGTTCTCCTGTAACCCCTGCAGAGTGATTACATACTGATTAGAGTGCCGTGCGAAATGGAGGGGCATTGGGGTTGGGAGGGAGGAGTGGAGAAGGGGTGGGGAGCGATGGATGTGATGGCTGTGGAGGACAGGCTGCATGTATTTGAGGTTAAGGTGATAACCCTTTGCTTTCTCTCTATAATCCATCCGACGGGGCTGTCACTCCAGTCGACAGCAGCAGATTTTTTTTTTTGAATGCTTCTTAATCTGACAGCTTCACGCATCATCAAACGCAAACTTCAATTAGATCAAAGCCCGAGGAAAAAAAAAACCATCAGGGGCAAGGTTGGGCATGGTATGTGATCCTGTATGTATCTGCCTCTCCGAAACAGACCTTTCACATCAGTTAAAGTTTAAAGGGAGAGGTGCTGGCTGTCAAGGAGACATGGTGAGTGACAGAAAGAAACATAACCTTCATGTATCAATTTCGGGAATGACATTCATGATTCAATCATATGAGATGTTATGAAGAAATTCCTATTGTAATAAACCCCTCAGTGTATGTCACAGAAAGTATTAGGAAATTGGCAAGAAGTCTACAAAGAGTTGAGCGGGCACGGCTGGTGTGTAACAGGCAGTGAAGAACGTTCAGTGGCCATGACTAATCTAATGCTAGCCCCGTTGCCCAAGGACGTCCTTTCTGTTAAAAAAAATGTCAATTACTTGCTGCGCGCATGAGTTTGGACATCATCTGCCGCTGTGAACTGTCAGGGCAATTTTTATCTTCCGCATGGTGTCCACTCTTATCAATTTTTACAGATGCCACCATAGAAAGCATCCTTTCTGGATGTGTCACAGCTTGGTATGGCTCCTGCTCTGTCCAACAAACTACAAAAGGGTCATGAATGAAGCCGAGTCCGTTACGCAAACCAGCCTCCCACCCTTTGACTCCGTCTACACTTCCCTTTGCCTCGGAAAGGCAGCCAGCATAATCAAGGACCCCACGCATCCCGGACATAATCTCTTCCACTTTCTTATGTTGGGAAAAAGATCAAAAGACTGAGGTCATGTACCAACCACCTCAAGAACAGTTTCTTCCCTGCTGCCATCAGACTTTTGAACGGACTTACCTTATGTTTAGCTGATCTTTGTCCACACCCTAACTATGACTGTAACACTACATTCTGCACCCTTTCCTCTTCTTCTCTCGAAGGGCTGAATGGCCTACTCCTAATTCTAGTTTCTACGTTTCTTTTATATGTACGATATGCTTTGCCTGTATAGCGCACAAGAAATAATGCCTTTCACTGTATCCTGAGGTTACATAAGAACATAAGAACATAAGAAATAGGAGCAGGAGTAGGCCATCTAGCCCTTCGAGCCTGCCCCGCCATTCAATAAGATCATGGCTGATCTGTCATGGCTCAGTTCCACTTTCCCGCCCTCTCCCCATAACCCTTAATCCCCTCTCTTATCAAAAACCCATCAACCCACATCTTAAAAATATTTAGCGAGGCAGCCTCCACCACTTCAACGGGCAGAGAATTCCACAGATTCACCACCCTTTGAGTGAAGAAGTTCCTCCTCAACTCCGTTCTAAACCGCCCCCCCTTTATCTTGAGGCTGTGCCCCCTAGTCCTACTGTCCTTTCTGAGCGGGAAGAGTCTCTCCACCTCTATCCTACCCATCCCATTCATCACCTTATATGTCTCAATGAGATCTCCCCTCATTCTTCTAAACTCTAGCGAGTACAAGCCTAGTTTATTCAGCCTCTCCTCATAGCTCAACCCCCTCAACTCCGGTATCAGCCTAGTAAACCTCCTCTGCACTCCCTCCAAGGCCAAAATATCCTTGCGTAAATATGGCGCCCAAAACTGCACACAGTACTCCAGCTGCGGCCTCACCAATGCCCTATACAGCCGCAGCAAGACCTCCCTACTTTTATATTCAATCCCCCTCGCTATGAAGGCCAGCATCCCATTCGCCTTCCTGACCACCTGCTGCACCTGCAGGCTGGGTTTTTGCGACTCATGCACAAGGACCCCGAGGTCCCTCTGCACCGTCGCCTGCTGCAGTTTTTCGCCACGTAAGTAATAATCCTTCCTACCATTATTCCTACCAAAGTGGACCACCTCGCACTTGCCAACATTAAATTCCATTTGCCATTTCCTGGCCCATTAAGCCTAGTAGGTATAAATATCATCGGCGCAACTTGTGGACTGAAGGGCCTGTTTGTGCTGTAGTCTTTCTATGTTCTACATGTTCTATGAAAGTCCTCCACTGTTCCTCAATTGTCCCACCATAACGTTTTGCTCCCAGTCTACCTTAGCCAACTGCTCCCTCATCCCTTTATCGTCTCCTTTATTTCATTTCAGTTTCCATTTTGAATGGCAAATTTGTATGAAAATCATTGAATAATACGACACTGGAGGGGACCTTTCAGCTCATCATGCCTGCACTAACCCTTTGAAAGAGCTGCCCAATTAGTCCCTGTTCTTCCCAGTAATAACTGTCCATCTTTGTGCTGAGTTGAGATTAAAATGCATATATATCTTGTGAATAAATAGATATGTGAGGTGTGGGTGTGTGAACCTGCAGGCTTCGAGAACTGGGTACATTGGCCTGAAAATCTTCACTCACATGCGGCGAATCATATTGGGAAATGTGTTATGGTGGTAAATTATTAAGGAGGAAGATTTTTTCTATCACCGTTTATAAATATCATCTGATCACAGAGATGAGATCAGAGCCTTGAGGTCATTCCAGGGTATTATCTGGAATGTACGAGGATGCCATTCTACCATTGCTGATGTTGCTTTGAGATTGGTCTATGCTACAGGCAAGTGGAGTTTACAAGCCTAAGTTACCACACTAGCCTTCTTGGGCAGCTTCTCAGAATTGAAATGGTTTGCGTCCACTCCAGTTTGATGAGCTCTGAGATAGATGGTGAGTCCAATTTCCAATCTGCAATCTGCAGGACAGGTGGCACCTGAAGGAATGGGCAGGTGAGGGGTTTGGATGTAAGTGCACTCACTCCGATGCCCTGAATTTGCGTCTGTTTGTTTCCAATTAAGTCTCTTAATGTATTTGGTGCCTCCACAAATAAACCTTGTCCATTTTGGTTAGTCGCAAGCCAGGGACATGCATCAGTCGGTGGAGATGTTTGACCTCTTCAAGGATGCTTGGAAGACATCCATCAAGTGTTTCCATTGTCCTCCTGGGAGTTGACCATATTCCCAGTAGAGCAATTGCTTCAGGAATTTGGTGTCAGACATATAAAAAACATGTTCCAACCAGTGGGGCCGGTTTTGTTTATTTATTTATTTATTTATTAGTGTCACAATTAGGCTTATATTAACATTGCAATGAAGTTACTGTGACAACCTCTTAATCCCGACACTCTGGTGCCTGTTCGGGTACACTGAGGGAGAATTTAACATGGCCGATGCATCTAACCAGTACATCTTTCTGACTCTGAGAGGAAACTGAAATACCCACAGGAAACCCACACAGACATGAGGAGAATGAGCAGACCCTGCACAGACAGTGACCCAAGCTGGGATTTGAACCTGGATCCCAGGTGCTGTGAGGCAGCAGTGCCACATTGCTGTCCCTTTTGAGTGATTAGCATCTCCACATTGGGTATACTGGCTTGGGAAAGGACTTTGCTGTTGGATCACCTTCCCTGCCACTGGTTTCAGAGGATCTTGTGAGGGTTCTGCTGGTGGTATGTCTCCCATGCTTTGAGGTACCTGCTGTTCAAGTCTCTGAGGTATTTGGAACATGGGGATCTCTGCTGCCCACTGAACCTTGACATTAGTCTCAGATTTGAGCTCCTGGTCCTCAAATACTCTTTTCCCCAGTTAGCCAAAGGCACTTTAGAGCTGATGAGGAACTTGGTCTCGAGGATGCTCTCAAGATATGGAAAATGATCCATGTTTTCCGGGAGCTCCTGTTGACCTTAATCAACCCTGGGGGAGGAATTGTGCTGTGGGGCCTGGATGATTAGTGAAAGGCTTACTTTCCCAAATGCTTCAGAGAAGGCGTTGACAATGGCCTGGAGCTTGGTTTCTGAGTAAGCACACGCACAAGCATGGTATACACACTGCAGCTCTGTTACTGAGCTGGAGTGAATTTGGGTTTGGATTGAAAGTGGCATTAGTTGAACAGTTCCCAGCCGGTTTTGTAAATCATCTCCGTGTCTGTGGTTGACTGGCTGATGATGAGGTACAGCATTGAGACGAGAAAGATGGAAAAGAGGCATGAGAAGGAGACTCACCTTGTTTGACATCCACTTTCCTGTCTCCACTGAGATAGGAGCTGTTGCGATTTTGGTGAGGATCACACTGTACACGTCACCGTGGAGCAGATGGAGTTTAAAATTTATTTATTATTGTCACAAGTAACACTGCAGTGAAGTTACTGTGGAAATCCCCTAGTCGCCACACTCCGGCGCCTGTTCGGGTACACTAAGGGAGAATTTAGCATGGCCAATTCACCTAACCAGCACATCTATTGGACCGTGGGAGGAAACTGGAGCACGCATAGGAAATCCATGCAAGCACGGGGAAACGTGCAGACTTCGCACAGACAGTGGCCAGGCTGGGATTCGAACCCGGATCCCTAGTTTTGTGCCGCCCATTGTGAACACTGATGATCACAAAACCATTGTTGATTGTCAGAAAAACCCATTAGGTTCACTAATGTCCTTTAAGGAAGGAAATCTGCTATCCTTACCTGGCCTAGCCTAAATGTGACTCCAGAGCCACAGCAATGTGGTTGACCCTCAACTGCCTCCCAAGGGCAACTAGGGAAGAACAACAAGTGCTGGCCAACCCCAGCAATGCCCTTGTCATTGTGACCTTTGTAAGTGTTGGGATTTGGGGATTGTCTCCGTAACTTCATTGCAGTGTTAATGTAAGTCTACTCGCGACACTAATAAATAAATAACCAAACAAAACCAGCTCCACTGGTTGGAATATGTTGTTCATGTGTCTGACACCAGATTCTTGAATAATTAATCCCCAAGGGACAGAAGTTTTGGTTGACTGTGTTGAGTTTGTGTGTCCTCCTCATGTCTGCGTGGGCTTCCTCCGGGTCCTCCGATTTCCACCCAAAGATGTGCTGGTTAGGTGGATTGGCCATGCTAAATTGCCCCTCAGTGTCCAAGGATGTGCAGGCTAAATGGATTAGCCATGGTAAATGTGTGGGGTTACGGGGATAGGATAGGGGAGAGGGCCTGGGTTAGATAGTCTGTCAGAGAGTTGGTGCAGACTTGATGGGCCGAATGGCCTCCTTCTGCGCTGTAGGTGTCCTAAGGGCTGAGTGCAGCGAGGAACAATCAGTGGAAGTCGGTTCCACTTCAGTTTCCAGTTTCACCAGTCTGAGGTGGCTTAGCGAAGAAAGCAAGGCAACTTTGAGGGTTTTGTGGTTTGGTCAGTCAGAGCTAATTCACTTTGATGTTGGCCTACAGATGTTTATGAGAATATCTTCTGTCAGTTGCTGTTTCTCTTTTAACTGCATGGTACACACATACAGTTTGGCGTTGACCCATTGTGGTGCAGATCGATTAGTACAAGAGATCAAATACCAATCAACAGTCGATTGCCACATTATTGCTTTTCAGTTTTGCACTTCATTCTCAAACACGAAAGAAGTGAAGTGAATATAGTTTAAGAGAAAGACACAAAAAAAATCTGATTTTCTTTTTCCGACATGACTTTTGGGACTGTATTATATCCCGAGCAATATCCAGCGTGATTTATTTTCTTAGTTACGGTGGGTTAAAAGGCCACTCTTGCTAACACCTAGCGCTAATTATTTCTACTTCCTAAATCTGTATTCGGCTGAACAGCAGCGGAACATGTAGCAGTAAGACAAATGAGGCTGGCCAGCCAAATGTAGAGGACATCACCTCAAGGTATCCACGGGTTATTAATTTCTTGACGGAAGCTAACTGTAGCTAAGAATAGCTGGTGGGATCAGGAAGGAAAGTGGCTGAAGACGCATGCCTTTTGCAAGATAATGGCAGGAAAAAAACATCCAAGCACACAGAAACACAAAAGATGATAATTGTCGCTTAAAGTGGAAGGCATGCCCAGAGGGAATACAGGTTGTTCCTCCATCCATGTTTAAAAATATATCTCCTCAGAAAAAGTGTCTGTAATATATACATAAATGTTAAATGCCAATGCATAGAGATCCATTCTATCACTGACTCAGAGGGTTTGCCTGAAGTACGCCCAAGCTTAGAATGGGTCAGCAACCTTGGTTGGACACGACGGGGTGGGAGACCAGGTAAGGACAGCAGATTTCCTTCCTTAAAGGACATTAGTGAACCAGATGAGTTCAACAATGGTTTCATGATCATTGGTACATTTTTAATTCCAGTTTTTTTTTATTGAATTCAAATTCCACCACCTTCTGTGATGGGATTCGAACCCGGGTCCCCAGAACATTAGTTGAGTTTCTGGATTGATAGTCTAGCGATAATACCACTGGGGCATCACCTTCTGCGTTCTTGGATAGACTTAAAAAGATCTGATGACACCATTCTGAGGAACAGGCAGTCCTTCCCAAGATCCTGGGTAATAAGTTTTAGACGTTTTAGAAGTTCATTTATTAGTGTCACAAGTAGGCTTACATTAACACTGCAATGAAATTACTGTGAAAATCCCCTAATCGCTACACTCCGCTGCCTGCTCAGGTACACTGAGGGAAAATTTAGCACAGCCAACACACCTAACCAGCAAAGTACTCTTTGCTTATATCTTCAATGCTAATCATGAGCAGTCACCTAAAATGGGCAAACAGCACCAGCCATTTGCCATTACTCTCAGTGGCCATGTCCCACGAATGAATAAAAAAATTTGTTGGCGTATCATCAGGAATGACCCTGCGGGACCATAGAGGCCAGAGATTAACCCCAAAATAGACTTCACCAGCATTTTATCCCCAACAAAGTTTTATTTTTATTTATTAGTGTCACAAGTAGGCTTACATTAACATTGCAATGAAGTTACTGTGAAAGTCCCCTAGTTGCCACAATTGGGTGCCTGTGGGACTACACTGAGGGAGAATTTAGCATGGTCAATGTACCTAAACAGCATGTCTTTCAGACTGTGGGAGGAAACCTGAGGACCCAGAGGAAACCCACACAGGCACGGAGAGAACGTACAAACTCTACACAGATGGTGACCTGAGCCGGGAATTGAACCCGGGACCCTGGCGCTGTAAGGAAGCAGTGCTAACCACTGTGCCATCGTGTTGGGCTAGATGGACCATGTGCCAAGGTGGCAGTCAGCTTCCCCAGGGTGGGACGCTACCAAATGGATTGTCAGAATGTCCTGAAGTCACAAACCCATTCCAATCTATAAAGCAGTTTCAGGACTCCCTCTCTGTTGCTGAATTTCTGCACTAGTCCTGCAACAAGGACATCTGATCTGATGTTTCTACTTTCTGTGGATATCCCACACTTGAAGCTTTTGGGATAACTCAAAGATCACATTTATGATGATGTGTTGTTTTGGATGTGAGAAATAACAAGCGCCACCCGTAGAATTTCCTTCCCATTTTAAATATTCTCCTTGTGTGCCAGCCATGCCTCTCTCCTCTGCAACCCCCTCTAGAGGCTGGATCACATAATCCACGCTGATATTCCAGTAAGGTGCGGAGGAGTGCTGCATTGCCAGAATTGTCCGTTTATGAAAGAGACCCTTATCTTTTTTTTAAATTATTCCTGGGAAATGGGTGGCCAGCATTTCTGGTCCATCCTTAGTTGCCCTTAGAAGGCAGTTGAAAGTCAACCATATTGGTGTGACTCCGGAGTCACGTGTAGGCCAGACCAGGCAAGGACAGCAGATTTCCTTCCTTAAAGGACATTAGTGAACCAGATGAGTTCAACAATGGTTTCATGACCATCGGTACATTCTTAATTCCAGATTTTTTTTTATTGAATTCAAATTCCACCATCTGCTGTGACAGGATTCGAACCCGGGTCCCTAGAACATTAGTTGCGTTTCTGGATTGATAGTCTAGCGATAATACTACTGGGGCATCACCTTCTTCGTTCTTGGATAGACTTAAAAAGATCTGATGACACCATTCTGAGGAACAGGCAGTCCTTCCCAAGACCCTGGGTAATATTTATCATTAGCCACTATCATTAAAACAGATTATCTGGTCACTTTTACATTGATGTTTGTGGCTATTTGCCGTGTACAAATTGGCTGCCACAATTTCATATATTACAACAGTGACTGTACTTCAAAAGTACTTCACTACCTGCAAGGTGCTTTGGACGGCACTGTGGTTCGCAGTGCTGCCTCACAACGCCAGGGACCCAGGTTCAATTCCGGCCTTGGGTGGTTGTGGAGTTTGCATGCTCTCCCTGTGTCTGAACAGGTTTTCGTCCTGGTGCTCTGGTTTCGTGACAGTCCAAAAATGTGCAGGCTAGGTTGATTGGCCATGCTAAATTGCCACTTAGTGTCAGGGGGATTAGCAGGGCAAATGTGTGGGATTATGGGGATAGGACCTGGGTAAAGTTGTTGTCGTTGCAGGCTTGATAGGTCAAATGGTCTCCATCTGCACTGTAGGCATTCTTTGACTCTATGACATCCTGTGGTTGTGAAAGGCACAACATGAGTGCAAGTTCCTATTTTTTTTTCTTGCATTTGGAAATATCCATAAATGGTTATTTTCACAAGATTACAAAGGGTAGACCGCAGATGGTGTGGGATTGGTCCAACATATAAGCATTTCACAGAGAATGATTTATTTTCTTTCCTTAAGAATTTATATTGTGACACAAGGTACAAAACAATATTCTTTTCACACGTGTGAAAGAGGCACATACTTATGGATAGTCTCTTAAATTGAAATTTTGTTACATGCAGCAAGAATGTTTCATGATATTTTTGTTAACTTCACAAGAAACTTTCATAGCCAAAGCATATAAAAATACTGGTGACCTCATTTAGCATCCTTTCACAGATAGTTCCTTCATAATGTAAGAAAACAACTTTAATGGGGCTGGATTTAATAATGACAAACAGCTATTCTATTATGTTTTGTTCATGCCAACAATCACAGAACTGTTCCAGTCTATCAGTTTATCCATCCTCCATGAAGGAAGATTGCAGGCTACGGTGTTGCAATGGTACATGTCCAAAAGATGTTGACATAGCGTTCCTTCTTCTTCTTCAGGTTCCTTCCTCTTGCTGAGGGTTAGATGCGATGTTGCGCCAGTCACTTCTCTTGTAAACACATTTTTTGTGACTAGGTTTCATAGCTAACCACAGGATAGTACTCGAGAAGATCTAAATCTATTAGAAGATGGCTGACCACAAGTCCTCTTCATCAACAGAGCGCCTTGGATGTGTCACACATCTTTCTGGTGTCACGGTGGCACAGTGGTTAGCACTGCTGACTCACAGTGCCAGGGACACCGACTCAATTCCTGGCTTGGGTCACGATCTATTTGGAGTCTGAACATTCTCCCCATGTCTGTGTGGGTTTCCTCTGGGTGCTCCGGTTTCCTCCTACATCTGAAAGACGTGCTGGTTAGGTGGATTGGCCATGATTAATTCTCCCTCAGTGTACCCGAACAGGCGCCAGAGTGTGGCGACTAGGGGATTTTCACAGTAACTTTATGGCAGTGTTAATGTAAGCCTACTTGTGACACTAATAAATAAACTTAAACAATGTCTTCTTGCTGTGATCATTTGCCTCTTCCACCATCCCAGGTTTTTTTTAATTTCTTCATGTAACATCCTAACTACGTTCGGGATTGTAAGCATAAAAGAGAACATGTCCCTATCTACATCAATGGGGACAAAGTAGAAAGGGTCAAGAGCTTAGGTTTTTAGGTGTCTGGATCACCAACAACCTGTCCTGGTTCCCACCCCTCCCCCATGCCAACACTCTAGTTAAGAAAGCCCACCAACACCTCTACTTTCTCAGAAGAGTGAAGGTATTTGACATGTCAGCTACCACTCTCATCAATTTTTACAGGTGCTCCATAAAAAGCATTAGGTCTCAGCTGAAATGTTGTGGAATGTTCTGGGCACCACACTTCAGAAAAAGATGCCAGGGCCTTAGAAAGGATGGAGAGATAAGTTGACAATTTATTTTATTCATTTGGGGGACATGGGCATCTCTGGCTGGCCAGTATTTATTGCCCATCCCTATTTGCTCTTGGGGAATAGTTGAGAGTCGATCACATTGCTGTGGCTCTGGAGTCACATGTAGGCCAGCAGATTTCCTTCCCTAAAGGACATTAGTGAACCAGGTGGGTTTTTCTGACAATCAACAATGGTTTCATGATCATCTGTAGATTCTTAATTCTAGATAATTTTTTATTGAATTCAAATTCCACTACCTGTTGAGGCTGGATTCGAACCCGGGTACCTGGCTTTCTGGATTAATAGTCTAATGATAATACCATTAAGCCATTGTCTCCCCTATGATGACAATGGTTAAGGAATCTATTTATAAGGATAGCTTGGGAAATAAGAATTTTTCTTTTTGGAACATTTCAATCGAAGAATTGACCTAATAGCCGTTTCCAAAATAACAAAAGTTTTTTTTAAGAATCGATCAAAGAAAAGTTATTTCCTCCGGCAAGTGAGTCAATAACCATAGATCATAGATCCAAAATCATTAGGGAAAGATCCAGTAGCACAATGGTTAGCATCCCTGCCTCACAGCACAAGGGACTGTTCGATTCTAGGCTTGAGTCACAGTGTTTGCAGAGTTTACATGTTCTGCCCATATTGGTATGGGTTTCCTCCAGGTTCTCCAGTTTCCTCCCACAGTCTGAAAGGCATGCTGGTTAGATCCATTAACCATGCACAGTTCACCTTTAGTGTACCCAAACAGGCATCAGAGCGTGGCAACTAGGGGATTTTCACAGTAACTTCACAGCAGTGTTAATGTAAGCCTACTTACATTAACATTGTGACACTAATAAATAAACTTAAAATTAAAGACAAGATTTTTTTTATCACTCAGAGATTTACAAGATCTGGGATGCTTTCCCTGAAAAGGTAGTGGAAGCTGGTTCCATGAAAAACTTCCATTGAATCATAGCATCTACAGTGCAGAAGGAGGCCATTGGCCAATCAAGCCTGCATCGACAACCATCCCATCCAGGCCCTATCCCCATAATCCCACATATTTACACTCCTTATCCCCTGACACTAAGGGGCAATTTTTTTTATCATGGCTGATCAATCTAACCCTTTTTTAGACTGTGGAAGGAAACCAGAGCTCCTAGAGGAAACCCACAGGGAGAACGTGCAAAATCCACACAGTCTGGCAATATGAGGCAGCAGTGCTAGCCACTGTGCCACTGTGCCAACCAGAAACATTAAAAGGGAGTTGGACAGGTCTTTGAGAATATGAAACTTTGAACTTGAATTGATTTAATTTGATTTATTATTGTCACGTATTAAAATACAGTGAAAGGTATTGTTTCTTGCGAGCTATACAGACAAAATATACCATTCATAGAGAAGGAAAGGAGACAGTGCAGAATGTAGTCTGACAGTCATAGCTAAGGTGTAGAGAAAGATCAACTTAATGCAAGGTAGGTCCATTCAGAATTCTGACAGCAGCAGGGAAGAAGCTGCTCTTGCGTCGGTTGGTGCGTGACCTCAGACTTTTGTATCTTTTTCCCGAAGGAAGGAGGTGGAAGACAGAATGTGCGGGATGATGCCTGGGGTCCTTAATTGTGCCAGCTGCTTTGCCGCGGCAGCAGGAAGTGTAGACAGAGTCAATGGATGGGAGGTTGGTTTGTATGATGGATTGGGCTACATTCACCACCCTTTGTAGTTCCTTGCAGTCTTGGGCAGAGCAGGAGCCATACCAAGCTGTGATACAAGCAGAAAGAATGCTGGGGAAATATTATAGTCTTACAGACTAAAGGGCAAAGTTGTACTCTCTCAATGTCCCAGCACAAGCATCATGGGCCAAGTAGCCTCTTTCAATGCTGTAAGCTTACATGATGTGACTAAATTGCCCCTCTGTTTCTCTCTCTCCCTTGTGTGTTTAGCTAGCTTCCGCTTATGTATGTCCATGTTGTTCACCTCAAGAGCTGGTTTCTCATTTTGAGATTATGCCAGTCTAGCTGTCATGGGATCTGAGTCCACCGGTCAAAATCTTTTTTTGTCAGGCTTGACACTGTCCAATCCCAACATGTGTGGATTGCCCTTTCTCCTTGGCATTAAATTGCCCACTCAAAATAGTGAGTGCAACCACTTCACAGTGAGGCTAAAGTGGGACTTGAAACAGATACCGGGAGCAGCTTCTCCATATAAATGGTGATAAATATTCTGCATAAGCTGTCAGGGATCAGAGGAGAGATGCACCTGTTATGGATATTCAGTTAGGCCTAGGAAGAGTGGGAAAGTGGAGAGATATGCTTTCGTGGGTGAACAACCCTTTAATGTTCTTTGTATCATAGTAGTCAGAAAATTTAATCTTAAGAGATTTAAAAACTTTGATTTTGATTTGATTTAATATTGTCACATTTATTAGTACACAGTGAAACGTATTGTTTCTTGTGTGCTATTCAGACAAAGCATACTGTCCGTAGAGAGGGAAACGAGAGAGCGCAGAATGTGGTGTTACAGCCCTAGCTGGGGTGTAGAGAAAGATTAACTTAATGCGAGGTAGGTCCATTCAGAAGTCTGATGCAGTAGGGAAAAAGCTGTTCCTGAGTTGGTTGGTACATGTATCATCGAATCATAGAATTCTTACAGTGCAGAAGCAGGCCATTCAGTCCACCGAGTCTGCACTGATCGCAATCCCACCCAAACCCTATTCCCATAACTCCACATATTTACCCCACTAATCCCCCTGATGCAGGTCAATTTAGCATGGCCAATCAACCTAACCCGCACATCTGCCCAGACTTATGTATCTTTTCCCAATGGAAGAAGACAGAAGAGAGCATGCCCGGAGTGCATGGAGTCCTTGATTATGCTGGCAGCTTTCCCGAGGCAGCGGGAAGCGCAGATAGTGTCAATGGGTGGGAGGCTGGTTAGAGTGATGGATTGGGCTTCTTTCTCGATCCTTTGTAATCCTTTTATTTGCAATCTTGGGCAGGGCAAGAGCTATATGAAGCTGTGATACAACCGGAAAGAATGCTTCCTAGGGTGCATTGTAATATCTGCAAAATATGTAAAAGACTGTTCTATTGGCAAGACCCATCTTCATTCGGTGCATATAAATCTGAATGAAATGCTTCATCATCAGGCCACTTTCAAAAACCTGGCAAGAGAGAACTCAGAACAGAAGTAGGCCATTCAGCCCTTTGATCCTGCTCCACCATTAAATAACATCATGGTTGATCTGGTTTTGAGCTCAACTCCAGTTTCCTGTCTGCCCCTCCATCCACCTCCCCACCCCCCTCCACCACCACCATTCTTAACTTCTGGCCTATCAAAACTCTGACTAACTCAACCTTGAATAAATTCAATGACCCAGCTTCCACTGCTCTCTGAAGAAGAGAATCCTACAGACTAATGGTCTCTGAGAGAGACAAAATTCTCCTCATTTTCATCTTGAACAGTAGAACTCTTTTTCTGAATGTGTCCAATGGCTCTAGTTGCCCCCGCAAGCGGAAACATCCTCTCGGTTCCTACCCCATGGAATCCCCTCAGGATTGTATATGTTTCAATAAGATCACCATTCATTCTTCCACATGCCGGGAGAGATTGGCCCAACCTATTCAATCTTTTTTCATCTCAGGAATAGGTTGAGTGAACCTTTTAATGCAATTATATTGTTGCAAAGTTGAGTTTGTGAAGATGGAATTTGATTAGATGTAAAAAAAATTGTAAGAATGCTAGAGGGAAAAGAAAACATTGTGTGGTCCCTTTAGAACCTGGTGTTTTGTTTCAGTGTTTGGAGTTTAAAATGCAAAATATATAAGAGTCCCGGCTTTTTTGTATTAAAAAATCAAACAGTAATCTTGTCAATACAACCTGTGTTTTCTTAATTTAGCCAATCAAATTTAAAACAGACTCTCAGCCACTAGGAACCTATAAAAATTTGAATTTGATGGTGTTGACAACATCAGACCAATCTTATTGTAGGAAAATTGATGTCATCACAGGTATAAAAGAGGATGCAAGAGGGCAAAACTGGAGAGCAACAGAAGAACTGCCACCTCTCAAGCTTTGAGAGGGAGAGAGCAGCTCTCAACTCTGTCAGCTTCAGATATCTCTGAAGAGAAAGCACCGTCTAAAAGTTTATTAATTAGCCACAAGTAGGCTTATTTTCACAGTGCAATGAAGCTACTGTCAAAATCCACTAGTCACCATATTCTGGTGCCTGTTTGGGTACACTGAGGGAGAATTTAGCATGGCCAATTCATCTAACCACACATCTTTCAGACTGTGGGAGGAAACCGGAGCACCCAGAGAAAACCCACACAGACACAGGGAGAATGTGCAGACTCCACACAAGTAGTGACCGAAGCTGGAAATTGAACCTGGGTCCCTGGCACTGTGAGGCAGCGATGCTAACCACAATGCCACTATGTTGCCCTCTTACTAGCAAAAGGTACCAATCAGAAAGAACTTATAGACAGTGGAATCAACAGACGAGCTCCAAAAGATTCTGAAAGCCACAAACCTGGTTGTATTTTTGAGAGTGACTGAACACTTTTATTTTTGGTTAATGAATGAGTGTTGTATTTATTTGAAAAACATGCCATTGAAATCTTATTTTCTTCAGCGTGTTACCTCCTCAGTTAAAGTTCCCAGTTAATTAAATAAATAAATTGTTAAGTGTTCATTTTAAGGTGAGTAAGAGGTGTTTCTCTGATTTAACCACTAAACATTACTGAAGGACAGTTCACACTTTCCCACACACTGTTAACAGATTATGAGGCAAGGTATTCCTCTTTGGGGGATTCAACATTACTTCTCAAAAAGGAGGGGTCAACCTCCGCACCATAATATCCTCCTTCAAATAAGGAGACCAAAACTATGCGCAGTACTCCAGATGGGGTCTCACCAATACCCTTTCCAGCTGCAGCAAATTTCCCCTACTTTTATAATTTGTTCCCCTTCAATAGATGCCTGCACTCCATTTGCCTTCCTCATCACTTACTGTTCCTGCATACTAACTTTTTGTAATTCATGTACCAGAACACCCAAATCCTTCTGTACCACCAAGTTCTACATTCTCAGTCCATTTAAATACCTTACTGCTTTTCTATTATTCCTACCAAAGTGGAGAAGTTTATATTTTCCCACTTTAAACTCCATGTGCGAAATATTTGCCCAATCACTTCACCTTACTATCTTAACCTGTCTATATCCCTTTGCAGATAATAAATAGTTAAGGTCCCAGCACTCATCCATGTGGTACCTCATTAGTTACATCTTCTCAACCTAAAAAAAACTACCCAATCCTTTATACATACTAATATCTGACTCCCTACAACATGTTCTCTTATCTTGTGCGGTAACCTTTAATGTGGCATCTTATCAAATGCCTTTTGGAAATTTGAATTGCTTTATCTCCAACCTTGCCCTGCTCCTGTCATATTTTGATTGTTTTTTTTTTAAGAAGTATTGTTTGAACACTGAGTGATTGAGGAGATTGGTAGCTTCAGTGACTCAGAGGAATTGTGAAGCCCAGCAGAATATTGGAATGGGTCAACACATTCAACAAGAAACAGGAATAACATCTGATGATGTCAAACTGAAATCACACAATTGGAATACGTGAACCATCCAAGCCAATTATCGGGCGGCAATGTGGCACAGTGGTTAGTGCTGCTACCTCACAGCACCAGAGATTTGGGTTCAATTCTGGCCTTGGGTGAGTATCTGTGTGGAGTTTGCATGCTCTTCCATGACTGCATGAATTTCCTCCCACAGTTCAAAGATGTGCAGATTAGGTGAATTGGTCATGATAAATTGCCCCTTTGTGCCAAAGATGAGTAGATTAGGTGGATTAGCCATGGGGATGGTGTGGGGAGAGGGCTAGGCTAAGATACTCTTATCGGAGAGTGGGTGCAGACTTGATGGGCCAAATGACCACTTTGCACTGTAGGGAATCTATGAGTCTATTCTTTGATCTTAAAGATGTTGCTGTGACTCCCAGTTAAAATAATGATACTTAACAGATTGTTGATGACAATTATTTGTAATGGTTTGACTTTTTTTCAATGGGGATGCTGATGATGAGATAGATTTTCTTGTGTTCCCTGAAAAAGGGGGATGTTATTGTGAGGAACGAGCCAAATTCCTGTTTGGGGCTCTCAGTTTCCATTAAGCACTCTAAGGTCATGTATATCATGAAAAGATACAGTTCCTTTTAATATATGTCAACAGAATGCCTCGGTACAAACTTGAGAAGGGTGCCTCCTACTATAGAAATGTTAACATTTTCCCATACCGAAAAGATTGTGGCTTTACTCAGTAAGGTTGCCAATTTTGTGCCAAATTAGTGGAAATTTTGAGATGTGGCCCAAGTTTGATTCATTCAGAAGCAGAACTGTGTTAGGACATTCATGGAATTAAAATCAGAAAGCCCAACAAGCTGAACGGTCCAGATTCAATAGCTGAAAGCCGTTGGAAGAGAGAGTATAAAGATATAAAGTATAATTTCCAAGTAAGTAATTAGAAATAGTTTTGATGCAAGTGGGATTGACGAGTGGGCTAATGTTCAAAAATATTCTTGTTCAAAAAAGAGGAAAGGGATAAGAATCATGGAATCCCTACAGTGCAGAGAGAGGCCATTTGGCCCATTGAGTTTGCATCGACCACAATCCCCCCAGGCCCTATCCCTTTGCCGTGCTAATCCCATTAACTCTAGGGATAATTTAGCATGGCCAATCCACCTAACCCACACATCTTTGGACTTTGGGAGGAAACTGGAGCTCCTAGAGGAAACCCATGCAGACACAGGGAGATTGTGCAAACTCCACACAGACAGTGATCCAAGGCCCGAATTGAACCCAGGTCCCTAGTGCTGTGAGGCAGCAGTACCACTGTGCCACCCCTAAGTTTGGAAAACATAGGCCAGTTGGGAATTCAGGCTAGGCTTAGTACGAGATAATGGCACAATGATAACATCACTGGATAGCAATCCAGAGGCCTGAGGCCAATGTTCTGGGGACATTAGATCAAACCCCACCACGGCAACTGGCGGAATTTAAAATCAGTTAATAATTTGGGATTGAAAAGCTAGTCTTAAATTAGTGATGATGAAACCATTGCTGATTGTTAGGGAACCCATCTGGTTCCCTAACGTCCTTTAAGGAAGGAAATCTGTCATCCTTACCTGGTCTGGCCTACTTGTGACACCAGAACCACAGCAATGAGATTGATTCTTAACTGTACTCTAAAATACCCTTGCAAGCCACTCACGTCAAGGGCAATTAGGGATGGGCATCAAATACTGCCTTGCCAGCAATATCCACATTACATGAAAGAATAAAGTGGTCCATTCTCAATTCCACGTCAGAACATCCTGTGTTCAAGTTGCATTGGAACCACATTGACATTTCAGTGTGTTACTGCAATGTTGGTGGTGCCATATTTCAGATGAGATATAAAACCAAAGCTCAGTCTTCCCTCAAAAGAGTTGGATGCAAAAGATCCCACAACCAATATCAGATTGTGGGCAATTATGACTCAGTGCAAAATGGCTTAATGAAATTCAGCTGTGCATTATACGTTGACTTAAATCAAAATGGGGAGAGATGTATGGGTATTGTCACATTACTGCCTGTGCAACTCTACAATCAAAACTGCCTATTTCACAACACTGGCACTTCAGAAGTATTTTGTTGGCTGTCAAAGAATTTTGAGTGGCACGGTGGCACAGTGGTTAGCACTACTGCTTTACAGTGCCGGGGCCTGGGTTCAATTCCAGCCTCAGTTAACTGTCTAGAGTTTACACATTGTCTCCGTGTCTGCTTGGGTTTCCTCTGGGTGCTCCAGTTTCCTCCCACAGTTCAAAGATGACCAGGTTAGGTGGATTAGCCATGCTAAATTGTCCCTTAGAGTCACAAGATGTGCAGGTTAGATGGATTGGCTACGCTAAGTTGCCCCTTAGTGTCCCAAGGTGTGCAGATTAGATGAACTGGCCATACTAAATTGCCCCATAGTGTCCAAATATATGCAAATCCGGAGGATTAGCAGGGTAAATAAGTCAGGATAAGGCCTGAGTAAAATGTTCTGTTGGTGAGTTGTGCAAAATCGACGGGCTGAATGGCCTCCCTTCTGCGCTGTCGGGATTATTTAATCTGTGTCCTGGGGTTGTGAAAGTCGCAAAATAAATGCAAGTTTGTATTTAGATTGAGACTGTTCACTGGAAAAAATAAAGAAAGAAGTTTGAAGCTTTTTTTGACAGAGTGAGCAGACGCGGCTGCTGGGACTCTCAGGAAGGAGAACAGCTTGTCATCATCTGGGACTCTGGCGACTTCTACTTTACATATTAGCTTAAATAACTAATGCATAGAAAACGAAACTCGTTTACAATATTACAAGTGCTGACCATAGGACGACTGCCCCCTGAAAGTACTGTTTAACCAAAAATCGGTGCAGTCTCGGAATCGAAATCCGGTTAAGAAAATAATTGAAAAAAGTTATTGGGATAAATATACTGCTTAGTAAAGCAAAACAAACCCTCCAAAACATCTGTTCATATTCTACCCCGTCTATTTCATTGCGATTTCAGTTCATAACAATTGTTTCATTTTAAATCATCCAAACACTTAAAGCATTAAAACAAAAAATATTTGTCTAAAGCTATCCAGACTAAATATTCCATTATTAGCCCTGAAGACCCCTACTGTTGAGGTCAGTTTGATGTTTAACTCTGAGACATTAACAAATTGAACAGCTGAAAATCCTTCTATGCAAAACGTTTACCGCAATTGAACTCACGTTTAATGTGGCGATTTTTTTTGTGTGTGTAGGCTACGTTCCTACAAAGCTAAATAAAGCAAGTCATCAGTCGGAAGCCACTCCAACACAGCTCCCACTCCCCTCCTCCCCTTTCCCCTGTTGGGAACAGAATTCAAGTCAAGGCGCCCGTTTCACACTCTTGCCTGTTACTTTCCATTTACAGGAATCAAGGGCAAAATTGGACCGGGAGCTGGAGAGCATCCGCGACCCAACCGCGATCTGTCTCTGCCGGGAGCTGGTTAGATTAATATTACCACCCCCCCCCCCCCCCCACCTCCCTTCCCTTCGCCTTCAACCCCAGCCATGGTTTAAAGCAAGTATGAACTTCATGAGAGTACATTGATTCTGGAGTAACAGATCCGCTGTTAAGGACAGAACGCGGGATAATCGAAGTGATTTTTTTGCGTATGTGAAGGTGCTTCAAGTTGCTTCTTAAGACGTTACCAAAACGCAAATCTTGTGGGCACGTATTTGAAAGCCCGCAAATTGTAAATTGCCCACTTGCGCTAAACCGGGAGATTTTAACTTTTAATTCCACGAAGTGTATTTCTGTTTTGACAAGTTGGCGAGGTTTAATCAGAATTCCCAACCCACACTTCCTCTTTAACGAGTCAACAATGTAAATGGTGTGGCAAATGTCGAGAAAATAATCAGTGGGACTGAATAATGTCGATGAGAAAATCCAAGATGATGGCCAAAGGATTAACTTCCACGTATTTCCCTTCCAATTTGTGGGGGAGGGGGGAAACGGTGGAATCGATAGTAATGTTATCAATGCGGGGTTGCAAGAATTCCATGTGGCAATGGAATGTGATGAAATAATACTGATTGCTTTAATTATATCAGAGAACGTTAGAGAAAAAAATATTTACCTTGGATTGCCAGCACTTGAACAACATTTAGTGCGAATTTTCAATAAAAAGCACAATAAACTAAATCGGTTCATCAGCAAACCTTACCGTTAGGCTTTGAAAGAGAGAGAGAAAAAACATGATGATTACAAAGTTTGTTACGTCTTCTGAAAGCAAAACATCATTGATGCTGGAGCTAGGGTGAATCAATTGCCTGGAAACTAACAGACACAGAGAGAGGGAAGGTTCAGTACAATGTCTGATCATTCACTGGAAGGTGCAGTTAACACTGTGAGGCAGAACTGGCTGGGGGGAAACGGCGTGTGGATTGGAATCCAGACTTGGTTCCTCCTTGCGCCACCTGAAGAGGACTGCTGTGTCACAATGTGATGGTATATGCCTCCAGGGTCTGCCACCGGACATGCCAGGCTGCCAGACACATCCCCCACCCACAAAGTGATGACTGAATTTTTACAGTACTGCTATGACGAGACTGGCTGCAGAGAGAGGGAAAAAAAAACTCGACAGTGAGGCAGTACTCAAGTGTTAACACTGAAGAGGGTGGAGGGCGATTCTGTTCATAGAATCCCTACAGTGCAGAAGGAGACCATTCGGCCCATTCGAGTCTGCAGCGACCACAATCCCACCCAGGCCCTATTCCCGTAACCCCACACATTTACCCTACTAATCCGCCTGACGTTAGGGTCAATTTAGCATGGCCACGCCACCTAAACTGTACATCTTTGGACTTTCCAGCCCAAAATATAGAAATTAATCTTTGAATTAACACTGGAGTGATGTGGGGGTGGTGTTGGGCGGGGGTGTGGGGGGGAGGGGGGCGGTGGGGGTGGAGTGTGGCAGGGTGGGGGGAGGGGGGAACACGCTTTGTTACTCTGTGCCCCAAAGGCAGAAATTAATCTTTGAATTAACACTGGAGTGATGGGGGGTGGTGTTGGGGGGGGGGGGGAGGGGGTGTGGGGGGAGGGGGGCGGTGGGGGGGAGTATGGCAGGGTGGGGGGAGGGGGGAACACACTTTGCTACTCTGTGCCCAAAAGGCACAAATTAATCTTTGAATGAACATTGGGGTGGGGTGTATGGGGAAGGATGTGGGGTGGGGCGTGGGGAGATGTTGAGCAGCGCGGCGGCACGATGTTTAGCGTTGCTGCCTCACAACGCCAGGGACCCAGGTTCAATCCCCGGCTTGGGTCACTGTCTGCGCAGGGTATGCACGTTCTCCCCGTGTCTGTGTGGGTTTCCCTCGGGTGCTCCAGTTTCCTCCCAGAGTCTGAAAGTTGTGCTGGTTAGGTGCATTGTTCATTCTAAATTCTCCCTCAGTGTACCCAAACAGACACCGGCGTGTGGCGACTAGGGGATTTTCACTTTATTGCAGTGTTAATGCAAGCCTACTCGTGATACGAATAAATAATCATTTTTAAAAATGCTGAGTTAACAGCTAATGATTTCTTGGAAGGACATACTTTGCAGAACAATCCAGGCTGAATCTGTACAGCGACTGCTTCCAAACCAGATCAATGGGTCTCCAGAAATTCAAATAGAGGGGAGACATTCCCTTAAAACATGCAAAAAAGTCAAGTCAAATTCAGGTGAACTCTCCCACCCCTGTACCTCACCCCCATCAAAGAAACCTCTGCTGGACAATGGCAAAAGTTGAAGCATTCAGATCCTACTGAATTGACTTAGGAGATTGGCCATCGCATACATCCTGTCCCACATACTCCCGGACATTCTCTCCTCCAGCTTCTTCTGTTAGCAAAAAGGTACAAAAATCTGTCAGGAACCAACCGACTCAAGAACAGCTTCTTCCTTGCTGCCATCAGACTTTTGAATGGACTTACCTCATATTAAGCTAACCTTTCTCTGCACCCCAGCAACGACTGTAACAATCCATTTCGCACCCCCTCCTTTCCTTTTCTATGAACAGTATGCTTTGTCTATATAGCGTGCAAGGAACAATACTTTCCACTGTATGCTAATACATGTGACAATAATAAATTAGATCATATCACATCTATTCAAGCGTCTCCACAGCAAAGCTCGAGTGACACACCGCAGTAGGAAGGGAGTATTATATTAACGGGCAATGTGCCTGTATATTCTGAGAAACGTGCATAAATAGGCGGCTCATCTCCACCTTCTCAAGGGCAACTAGGGATGGGCAATAAATGCTGGCCACCCAGCGACTCCCATGTCCTACGAATAAACAAAACGCACCGAATTCGGCTATCAACAGGGTTTGGGCTTTCAGGTAAGCTCCAAACGAGCCCATGCATGTGGACACTCAACAAGGATGCTTTTATATGGCATGTTCTGGTGTCCACCAGTGCGACGCGGGCCTTCTGAGGCCGGCGAGAACCGTTCAGAGCGACTGGAGTGAATCACTACCCGCCCCCCACCATGCAAATTTAATTCGACCAGTTAAGTTTCCTTTCCGTTCTGATTTCTGTTATAGTTCCCCAGAGATTGTTGGTCCGGTTTGTCTTTATGGTATTGTTCTGGTCTGAGGGTGGTACTTGTTTGGGTGTGTACCCACGTAGACCAGAGTTCCTTCCAGTGGAGAAGCTGTTATTCAGCACAATCGCAGGGCAATGCAGACACGTCTGATGTGCATGACAAATTGACGTGCACGGCAGTTTAAATTTGGGGACAGAAATTAGTTAGAACAAATCTACACTAATTTCGAAAATCGCCAGTGTTAGAGGTGTGGTGGTGTTCTCAGCTGCGGTGCTCTGCATGCAAAGGCGGGTAGAAGAGATTCGAAACTGCAATGCATGCAGAGCAGACCTCACAGGGACGAAGTAATGTTTTTCTTTTACCTCGCGTGTTTACGGACAGCTATTAAAAATGTATTTCCTTGGCTGGCCAGAGCATAGCAATTAAAATAAAAAAGACTCAATCTTACGAGACTGCTGATGGGGGTAAAATGAGATGGCGGAACACCTTCCATGGTCTTAGCACTCCCCAGATTGCTTTATAGTAATTGAAGGGGCTTTGAATGGTATTTGTGTTGTGGGACCGACCACGAGCTGTAACGTATTCAGGACAACAACTGTTTCTCGTCGACACTAAAGGACAACCGCATAGACTCTCGGAGGAAGAGGGAATCTATGGCTGTTGTTAAAATTTAACAATTACAATTTTGCAGTGGAATCTATAATGAAAATATTCCCAAAATTCCAAGCATTCGATTTTTGACAATGGTCTTTACGATGTATAATTGCCTAAAAGGCTCTGGGGCCTATGACTGTCGTGTGGAGAAGTGCTGAGCCCAAACAGAAAGTAGCACAGTCGGAAGGTGTATGAGTTCCGCTGCTCCCAGTTCTTATCTAGAACATAGAATCTAGAACACAGAATCATACAGTGCAGAAACAGGCCCTTCGGCCCATCGAGTCTGCACCAACCACAATTCCACCCAGGCCCTACCCTCATACATTTACCCGCTAATCCCTTTAACCTACACACCCCAGGACACTAATGGGCAATTTTAACATGGGCAATCAACCTAACCTGCACATCTATGTTCGTGTCGTGGGGTTTGGGGAGAGTGGGAAAGGTGAAGCTCAGCCATAATCTAATTGAATGGTGGAGTGACCTCGAAGAGCTAAACACCCTTCTGCTGACAAGAGAAAGCGAAGTCAGAAATGGTGGCGCCAGAATGGAAAAATGAGATGATGGACTGATGTGGGAAGACAGTGAGGAAAAACACAGGGAAAGGAAGGAAGACCAATATTGCAAATGAATGCAAAGCCAGGGGAAATCTCCTTTTTGACATGATTTCAATCATTAAAGACCCCAGGATCTTATCGAGAGCTGACGCTAGGATGCCTAATTGTTAACTCGCATGTATATACATTTTATTTACCTATTAGTGCCACAAATAGGCTTGCATTAACACTGCAATGAAGTTACTGTGAAATTCCCCTAGTCCCCATGCTCCGGTGCCTCTTTGGGTACACTGAGTGAAAATTTAGCATAGCCAATGTATCGAATCAGCATGTGGGAGGAAACTGGAGCACCCTGAGAAAACCCACACAGACATGAGGAGAACACGTAGCCTCTGCACAGGCAGCGAACCAAGCTGGGAATCAAACCTGGGTCCCTGGAATGCATACATTTAAAATAAAAGAGTAGGGCATTTGGCCCTTTGTGCCTGCTCCACCATTGATTATGATAATGGCTGATCATCAAATTTAATATCCTGATCCTGCCTCCCACCACCTCCCCCAACACACACAGACACACACACATACACACTTTATCCCTAAGACTATATCTAATTCCTCCTGGAAATCTCACAACAGTTTGGCCTCAACAATTCTACAGATTCATGATTCTCTGGGTAAAGAAATTTCTCCTCACTTCAATCCTCAAAAGATTTACTCCTCAAACTATGAACCCTTGCTATGGATTTTGCCACCATCAGGAACATTCTTTCTGAATCTATCCAGTCTAATCCTATTAGAAATGTATCCCTTTCTATAAGATCCCGTCTCGCTCTTCTAAATCCCAATGAATTAGTCTCCCCTCATATGACAGTCTTGCCATCCCAGGAATCAGCCTGGTAAACCTTCACTGTGCTCCGTCTAAAGCAAGGACATCCTTCCTCAGATAAGGACACCAAAACTGCACACAATACTCCAGGTGTGTCCTAACCAGTGCCCTATACAATTACAGTAAAACATCCTTATTTCTGTACTCAAACCCTCTTGTTATGAAGGGCAACATATCATTTGCCTTCTTTACCGCCTGCTGTATCTGCACACTTACTTTCAGTGACTGATGCACAAGGAGTATCCATCTCTCACAATTTACACCCATTCAAATAATAATCTGCCTTCCTACTTTTGCTGCCAAAGTGGATAATCTCACATGTATTCACATTATACCTTATCTGCCATGCTTATCTGTCCACTCCTTACACATACCTTATCTGTCCACTCACTCAGCCTGTCTAAATCATGATGAAGCATTTCTGTGTCCCTCTCACAGCTCATCCTCCCATCCAACTTTGTATCATCTGCAAATCTGGAGATAATACATTTTGTTCCCTTATCCAAATCATTAATATATGATAGGAACAGTTGAGGTCCTAGCACAGATCTGTGTGATACCCCACTAGTCAATTGCCTGCCAATTGGAAAAAGACCCATTTACTCCAAGTCTTTGCTTCCAGTCTGTTAACCAGCTTTCTGTCCATCTCAAGGCACTACTTACAATCCCAAGCTCTTTAAGTTTACATAGCAATCTGTTATGTGAAACCTTGTCAAAAGCCTTTTGAGGGTCTAAATAAACCATATCCACTAGTTCTACCTGGTTCACTCTACTAGTTACGTCTATGCTGATTATGTCACTGCTTTCCAAACGCGGTGCTATGAAATCCTTGATAATGAACTCTAGCCATGTCCCTACTACCAACATTAAGCTCACCAGTCTATAGTTTCCTGTTTTCTCTCTATCACCCTTTTTGAATAACAGGCTTTTCATTAGCTACCCTCCAATCTGTAGGGACCATTGCAGATTCCAAAGAATTTCAGAAAATGACCACCAATTAATCTACAATTTCTAGAGCCACTTCCCTTGTACTCTGGGATGAAGGTGATCAGACCCTTAAAATTTACCTGTTTCCAATTTCATTAATTTCCCCAAAACCATTTTTTTTTACTAATACTGATTTCCTTCAGCTCCTCACTAAAACATGTGCTTCTCAGAACATCTAGTACATTATTCATATCTTCCTTTGTGATAGCAGAAGCAAACAATGACCCCAGTTCCTCAGCCATTTCCTTGTTCCCCATTATGAATTTCCCTGTTTCGAAGTTAAGGTGCCTTTATTTGTTTTTTTGTCAATCTTTTTCTCTTTACATACTTATAGAAATGTTTTACAGTCAGTTTATTTGATCCCTGCTAGCTTACTTTCATTCTCTATTTCCCCCTTGTTCTGCCTTTGCTGAATTTTAAACTGCTCCTGATTCACAGGGCTATTGCTTTTTCTTGCCAATTTGTATGCTTCTTCTTTGAACCTAATATTATCTTTAATTTCCCTTGTAAGCCATGGTTTTGCCACAGCTCCCTTTCCACTCATGCATCAAATAGGAACAAACAACTTTGGGAGTTCACCTGTTCATTTCTTAACTTTCTGACATTGCCTGTCCACTGTCTTTCCTTTCAGTAATGTTTCCCAGTCCATCATAGCCAACACATGCCTCATACCATCATAGTTACCTTTATTGAGATTCAGGTCCCTGATCTCAGAATTAACTACCTCACTATCACCCTTGACAATGAATTCTATCTTATCATTGTCACTCATCCCCAAGGGTTCTCTCACAACCAGATTGCCAACTAATCCTTTCTCATTGCACAATACTCAAGGCAATATGGCCTGTACCCTTGTTGGTTCCTCAATGAGTTGCTCCAGAAAATCATCCTGTAAATACACCAGAAATGCCTCTTCTATTGCACTGAGTGCATTGAAAAATCCTCAAAACTAAGTTGAGGTACGATTCTGAAACCCTCAGTCATCTGTTCTCCTCCTCAAATTCTAGTTCCTGCATCTCCTCCATAGTCACTGCCTTCTTGAAATCATTCAATGATTCAGACTCCACCGTGCTATTGGGCAGCGAGTTCCACTTAGAACGGAGTTGAGGAGGAACTTCTTCACTCAAAGGGCTGTGAATCTCTGGAATTCTCTGCCCGTTGAAGTGGTGGAGGCTACCTCGCTAAATATATTTAAGACACGGGTAGATAGGTTTTTGGCAGACAAGGGAATTAAGGGTTATGGGGAGAAAGCGGGAAAGTGGAACAGATCCACTTCAGATCAGCTATGATCTTATTGAATGGTGGGGCAGGCTGGAAGGGCTAGATGGCCTACTCCTGCTCCTACTTCTTATGTTATGTTCTTATGTTCTTAAATTCACTGCCCTCTGAGAGTTAGTCCCTCCTCAAGTCAGTTTTAAATCTATCGTCTCCCAACCTATGCCTGTGACCTCTTGTTCTGGATTGCCCCACACGAGGAAACATTTGATCTACATTTACTCTATCAATCCCTTTTAAAATTTTATATACCTCCATCAGATCCCCTCTCATCTTTCTAAACTCCAGCGAGTAGAAACTCTAATTGTTTAATCTCTTTTCATCCCCCAACCCTCGGAATCGACCTGATTCTCTGAACTGCCTCCCTCCAAGTCCCTATTTGAACCATCCTTCTTCACCGTCCTCTGTTAACACACTCCCCGAAAGCCTAGCCCTTTGACCAAGCTTTTATCCACCTTTCCTGCTATCCAAAGTGGCTCGGTGTCAGCTTGCGTTGGATGGCGCTTCTTGAGATGAATGACTGTGTTCAGGGCGCCATATAAATGCAAGTTGTTGTGCAGTTTGAAAATGCCACTCGGGTTGCTGCTCCCCTATATATATATATATATTTTTACCTTACACCATGTCACGCTGAGCTATCTCAAAGGACTTTACAGAGCTTGGAGTGTATGACTGTAGTTACATAAGCAACTGTGAGCTACCATTCCAACCGTGCCACAGATGAGAGATACAGCAGGAGCATTGGAAACGAAAATGTGGACGCGCAGTTCGGAACTCAGAAAATAGAAGTCAAATCTCTCCCACGGTTTTAAAAAAGCCTCTCGGTTTAAGAAGTGCAGCCCAAGAACTCTAACCGCCTCTGTATAAACAACCACTGTCACTTCTGATTAAAGCACAGAGAACGTACAGGAATTGATAATGCTTTCTACATAATGCTGTTAAAATGAAAGTGGTTTGTTTATTTAATGAGCAGAATGTCACAACATATCCGTGTCCTGATGTATGAATCGGTGGCAGGTGTTGGTGGCAGCTTCACTGAGATGGGGTTGCGAAATTAACAAATTTAATTTGCATAATATCCACAACAACAATAACCTTCCTTTTGAAAATGTGCAACTTCATTTGCAACCTTCAGCTCTGCTCGCCACGTTTTTGTTCCGCCGTTTTTCAAAAGGACAACCTGTGTCTATGGGGGTGGGGGTAGTCGGGATGTGGTGCTTGGTGGTGGTTGGGGGTGGGGAAGGCAAGAGGGCATCACAGCACATTGACATCAATCACTGGCAGCACACCAGGACCACTCACAGCTTTTCTACAAGGCCACCAAGAAGACCATGGTACCAGTCCAACCACTGAAATCAGGAGGAAATTCATCCCTCCCCAGCAACATCCCTTTCCATCTGCGTTTGACCCCGGTTCAGAGGAGTGCTAACCCCGTCACAATAGGAGGTGCTAAAACAATTAAATCAGTCGTTTTATTAAAACAACGACAACAACAAAAAATACAAGATGCTTTTCGGGCGCTATTATAAATGATATCCGCAATCCATTCATGCATAACCCACAGTCTCAGTGGACTGGTGAACCAGCTCCCGTTCCACATACACCCCTCCCCAACCCCCACAACCCTTCCCTCACCTCCCAAGCCCTCCCCAACCCCCACAACCCTTCCCTCACCTCCCAACCTCTCTCCACGACCCCCCTCAATGCATTCGACATGTTAAGACTTTCTTTAAAAATACAAAAACAATTTCAAACCGAAAACAACTCGGGGCCGCTTTAATTCGTCCCCAGTAATTGGCGCAGAGGAAATTCAAGGCTGCATCCCTCCCTCCCTCCTTAAACCCACCCGGTGTCTTCCAAATAGCCACCGATAATCCTCATGGCCACTTCTCCTAGGGCTGGTCCCCATGAGGAGGACGGTGAGTCTGCCATCCCCTCCGGTGACAATTTTTTCCCCCACGTCACTGAGGGGCAGAGACTCATTCCAGGATGTCTCAGGGAAAAAGTTTCCCTTCTCCCAACACCAGCAAGGGAAGGAACGCTTCGCCAAAGCCGGGGGGAGGGGGTTGGCTAGGGATGAGGGGATATTTGGTTGGGTGGGGAGGGGGGTGGTGGCGGTGAGAGAGAAAAGTAAATTGGAAAGCTCAAGGATAGCTGGAAACTAGATTGGTAGCAGAGTGCCTGATTACAAGAATGGTCGGTAATTAAAAATAATTGGGAAGCAGTTATGCCACTAAATCTTCTAAGTGTGCCAGTTATGATATAATGATTCTCATTAGGAATGCTGAAAGCTGTGAACTCCGTATGACAGCGGCAATTAAGGGGATCATAGCAAAGTATTATAAATATCCATGCTAAGACTCGCTTTCACTTAATGGCCACTTCATTAGCTAATTGATTCCTTATTAGTTACAGGCGAAGTCTGGTTAGGGCTCCACCGCAGCTAATTAGCATCGTAGAAACACTTAATAGTCTAATACTCATTTTTTTTGTGTGTGTACGTGGGTGTAAGCAAAACAACTTAATATTCAAATGTAACTCCACCGCTGAGGGCGCTCGCTTCGGTTTGGGAGAATATTCGACAAATGTTATATTGCTTCTCCTTAGCTTAAGTCAGAGCAGGAGAAAGTATCGGATGGAGGTGTGTGTGTGTGGGGGGTATTATAATTCTTATTCTTCCATTATCACCTCCCACATCCTCAAATTCATCCCTACTCCCCCACCCCCTCCCCTCCCCTCCCCGCTATCCCGCCCTCCCCCAAAACATAGGCAGAATTTGAGGGCGGCACAGTAGTTAGCATTAGCTGTCTCACAACGCCAGAGGCACGGGTTCAATTACAGCCTAGGGTCACTGTCTGTGTGGAGTCTGCACGCTCTCCCCGTGTCTGCGTGGGTTTCCTCCGGGTGCTCCGGTTTCCTGCCACAGTCCAAAGATGTGTTGGTTCGGGTTGATTGGCCTTGCTAAATTTCCCCTTACTGTGCGGGAGATTGGCGGGGTAAATAGGCGGAAATAGGGCCTGGGTGGGATTGTGGTCGGTTGCAGACTCGATGGGTCAAATGGCCTCCTGCACTGTAGGGATTCTATGAATAATTTGACCAAGACTCTTATTGAAGATTACACACGACTGTACGAACCTGTTCATTAAAAAAAATCCATGTAGACTTAATTGGAGAATAGGTCGGAAGGGGCGAAACGGTCCAGTGAAATCTTAGTGCAAGGCTTCCCTGAAGTTGCAAATGTTGGCGATTATGTCCCTAAAAATATCCCCTTATCCTTGTATCTCTCAGTCTTCAAAGTTTCCTTTTTGATCGGCGAATTGGCACAAGTGACCTCGCTACTATTTAAAGGGTTCGCATCCTATAATTTGCAAGCGAGATCACACAATATCATTTCCTTCTCCTGGTTCCAATTCAATAAAAAGAGATTATTAATGTTTTCCACACGTACAGACAGAAAGAGAAAAAAACTAATTAAAGATCGTCCGTTCAAGAAGGTATCGATGCCACAATAAAGCGACAGACAGAGAGAGAGAGAGAATTGTCAGACAGGACTGTAATCATAGAAGCCTTCATTCTCTGTTGTTGTGAGCACTTGCCATCCCTGGCGAGGGTTGATTTGGAAGACTGAACACGGTGCCGATTAAGCGATGCCCATATTTGGCCCTCTTGTTTTCCCTCAGCACTTTTGTTAACCTAATCGGAGGTTGAAATCTCCCGGAAATCAATCAAATTCCCAACATCCAAGAGCCAGAAATGTAAATATCAGCAAACGTTCAATTCAAAATGAATGGGGTCCGTGTGTTTGTGTGAGTGTGCCTGTGTTTCCAAACCTTCAAAATCGGAGCTGATACATGAAAATGTAAAACTAAAGCGTGATTGTATTCCTCCTGTTTTTTCCCCCCTCTTTATTTCGCTGCCGGTGGTAAAATGGCAATGACTTCTTAACTTTAAAGGGACAATTTTCTTGGCTTTTATCCCCCTCCCCCTGCTTGATGTGTTCCCCCCTCTCCCAAAAGCTCCGTGGTAGATTATTTGGCAGGCTGGGTGAAGCAGATTTCCCTGCTGCACCTCTGTGCTGTACCTGCTGCCCCTCAAGTTGAGGCAAGTTGTGGGTCGCTCAAGACACCGATTGCATCGAACTGAGTGACGTTTCGATCCATAGATCAAAATTATTTAAAACAAACGCCATCGAAAGCGGCGTGGTTAGCGGGATAAATGAACGCAAAAGGATCGTCCTTACTTGAAAAAACATTAAATTTTTAAACGGCGTATCGAATGCTGATAGATTTTCATGTAAATTACATCTCCTTAAGTGCGTCTCGGGTAAACGAAGGAAGCAATATTTTTTTCTTAAGCGTGGTTTTTTTTAAGAGTATGCTTTTTTTCTCTCTTAAAATCAATCAGTTCCGCGCGGTGGGGAGATTGGGAGAAGTTGTTTAGCTGTAGAAGATCATAAAATATCATTGCCGCTTGGAAATCGATTGAGAATAGTACCGAAGGGAGTGTGTGTGTGTGGGTGGGTGTTTTTATGAACGGATTTCCTTGGACTCAATAAATACTGGACAGTCTCAAAGAAGATAAAATCAGCTCTAAATTCTAACTCGATCACCATAAATGTTCGGGCATCAAAGAGGGAATATCAATAATGGGGCGAGGTGTTTATGAAGACATCACTGTGCTCTTAAAACCCCCAAGTGAGTTCTGGAGAGTGATACCTGTTCAATGTAGTGGAAATGAATTCTCTGTTAATAATGATCTATTAACCCTGCTCCCAGTATATTTGAGACCAGATATTGCAAAGGGAAGTGTACACCATTCACTTATTGCGATAGAAAATAAGTCTGGGCAAACATAGAGATGGCAAAATGATATTAACCGGGAGATTACATTGTTTTGTTTTACACCGTACGGTGCATACACCGTGTGGGTTTTAACATGTGTCTTTTTGGGGCTATCTCTTTGGCAAGCTGTACAGCAACCTGGTACAACGCTATCAATACTCATCAGCCTGTTAGACCAAGAGAACATAATCATCTTAACAGCCACAGCAGACAGATGCTCCGAGGTGCGCCTGGATCCCGGAGACCGTGTGTGTATGTGCGTGTGTGTGTGTGTGTATGTGATATGAAGGGTCGTTCTTCGAACCTCATGCACGGAGATGCGAAAGTGCTAATTGACGGATTAATCTCTGGTGAACTGTATAATGGGACGTGTGAAACGATAAGGCAGCCCTTTATTTACTCGAGGTGCTGGCCCTCTGCCGCATCATCGTGACATGATTCCACTGGCCCCTTGGAGAACAATAAATCCTGATTAATATTTCACTGGGAACGTGTTGTATATATTTTTTTCCCTCTTGTATCTTTTCCTTCCTGGGCTATTTATTTATCATTCTGTTTATCTGTCCATCTCACAGTTCGGTCTCTCGGTGTAATTGAGCCGTCACAGACACTATTCTCTTTAATGCCCCTCTGATTGTATTTTAGGAGTCTTGTTGCAGGGAAAGGCTGCTGTACAACAGTGCCGGAGTCCCACTTGAGCCCTGAGTCTGTGCTGCTTACCCTGGGGGTGTTGTTAGATTGGAAGCCACATGTGTAATCCACGTCAGTGCCTCAACATAAGTAATTTTAAAAGATTTACTGGGGCGACAATGAAGGCTTGCGCTATCGTCTCAAATGCATCTCAATCAGGCATTTTGTAGCGGATATTTATAATGCTGTACCTCAGAAGAGTTCATTAAAATACCAGAAGGTCTTGTAGTGGTATCCAAACGGTGGGATCGATTGTCCCCCCCTCGCTGGAGTGCCTGTACAGAAACAAAACAGAACTAAATGCATGGCGGAGGGAGCAAGGCTTATCTTCGGACATTAACTAGAGTTTAATTGGAGTGGATAGCAGAAACGTTGGCGATTTGACTTCAGCGCCAATCAACGCAATATTGGAAGCGAGGAGACTGATGGGGGTGATGTTAGAATCCGGATATCCGTGAAATGGATACATGTTTGTTCCCATTTCTCTCGCTGCACAGGTTAACAAAGGGCCGCACTTTTACTTTCACTTCTCAGACAGTTGTGTCAACTACATTTCCTTCCCTGAAAGCTCCACCCCACCACCCCCCACCACCCCCCCCCCCGCCCTGCCTTGTCTCAGTCAACACTGCCAGACTTGTGACACGGCTAGTCAAAACCACAAGCCACAAAGCTGTCTTTCAAAGGCTGCCCTTCGTTGATGGGAAATCACATAAACTTTTTTTTCCCCTTAATTATAGATTGAAGTTACCCCGTGGCCTGACAAGAGAACTGGGCAATGTCCAGCTCTCTCACACAGCAACTGCACCACAACTCAAACATCTACTCTGTTGTTGACACAAGGGAGGGTTTTAAGGGGGGGGGCGGGGAGGTGTGAGAGATGACAAGATTTTGGATCATACCTGCCACAATTCTGGGGAAAGGGGTGGGGGTTGGGGTGTGGGGGGGGGGGGCGGGGGGCGGTGGGAACGAGGGACGAAGACGCCTTGAGTGGAAGAGATCCCACAGGAGGGATCAGGCGGAGAGTCGGTGTTGCTGTCAAGTAAGGGAACAGCCTGTTTATTTTTTTAAATAAAACACCTCTTCTTCACCTCATCCTTGAATAAACAATAACATAATCACTTTCCTGAATGGGTGCATGTGGAAAGATCAGTGGGAGTTCTCGCCGAAATACCACTTAGCTCTATCTAAAGGAAGGATGCAAGTGATACAAAGTGAAACGGGAATAAGACAGGCATACTCACTGAAAAAAAAACATGTTTCATCTGCGGTAATTTGCTTTTATATAATTTTTTTTTGAAGATTACCGATTTTAAAAAAGGTTCAGAATTCCCAAAAGTTGAAGGGAAATGTATTCGATTTGAAGCATTTCGTGGCTCGATCCGTGGCTTGTATTCTACTGAGGGAGGGAGGTGTAGAGAGCTTGTCAGCTTAAAAGGTCGTGGTTTAAAAGGTATTTGTTTTTCTAACGCAAAAGTGTTTACCATTCACCAAGTTTTAAACGATCATTAATCCATGTTCGGGCCACGAGCGGCCAGGGAGACCGGGTCACAACCCAAAACTCTGCTTAACTTCTTAATACAGGAGGCACCCACCTGTTTCGTTTCTGACTGGGTTACTTGCTCATTCCGTCCAGCCTGCCGGCGGAGAGGGCGGTGGAGCGCATAAAACACTTGCTAATCCTGGAGCGGTTTCCCCCGTCTGGGTCAGCCCTCAGTTTCAAGCGTCTGAAATTCCATTGCAAACTCTAGTTCCAAAATAACTGTGACCCCCTCCCCTCCCGTTTCCCCCCTCTCCCCCTCTCTGTCTCGTCCTTCTGTCCTTTCAACCAGAGGCACTCCTGTGAGGGTCAGTGCAAACAGTACAAGTTCTAGAAAAGCATTGCTATACAAGCCCTACCAGCTAGCGGTGTCTATTAACTGGAATGGTTGGCAGCCTGGGACTCACAGCCGGCAGCAGAAATGTAGCGGAATTCACTGGAACAATTTCCGTGCGGGAAAACACCCCCAGCACAAGGAGGACCTGCTTAAGACCAAATTTTCTCCATTCCTCCCAGGACAGTAATACGTTGTGACTTGCTAAAAGGGCTGCTTATTCCTGAACGCTGCCGATAACAGTGGAAATTCGCGTGTAACTGATCAGATGTGTAATTTGGAAGGACAGATGTTGGGGAAAGGTTGAGACCCCTGTATCCAGTACTTCCCAATTAATGAAACAAAACGCATTAGGAGATTTAACAAAAAAAACCCCCAGCAATCTTCACTTTTTAAAAGGGCTTTATTGATTTGGTGTTTGAAACCACAATTTCCAATGCAATTTCAGATCAATTTCCCCCTTGGAATAATAGGTGCGATGAGGGGACACCAATTGGGTTGCAGATAGTCTTGATCATACGGTGACCGTGAGCGACCTTCTTACACAACTGTGAAAAGGGGTGTGTGTGTGGGGGGTGGTGGTGGTCGTGGGGGGTGGTGGGGTTGGAATCTGGTGGCACACTGGAAAGCGGGCTTTTCAGGGACCCATCTCTTATAAGCCTACAACCCCCACCCCCTCTCCCACCCCCGCTCCCACCCCACACTCCTACTCCCACATATGCAGCCTTGATCGAGTCAATTTGGTGGGTGTTATGAAAGCACACAGATTTCACCCGGTTACATTCCATTGTTTGGAGATGGGCGACATTCCCCTAACAGTGAGAAAGGACAAACTCTGGCTGGATCATTTGTTCATTTGCGCGCATATTGAATTAAGGACTTCATTGCATGTCACTTTTAAAAAGAAATCCATATCGGAGGTGACATATAGATGAAGCAATGCAATAAATGTCAAGATCAGTAATTGTAAAAGGTACCAATGATGCATTCCGCCCCCCGCCCCCACCTGTATAATATGCTAAAATTCATGTTGTGATATCTCGGCAACATTGAGAGCGCTTCTTAATTATCTCAATAACAACGCTTTTAGTGTGAGCAACATTTGATTCATCGTAACCCTTTTTTTGGATAGTGCGCAAATTCCAAGTACAAAACCAATGTAATTCGCCAAGACAAAAAAAATGATAATTACATGAGATGGTCGTTTCATTTGGAGATTTCTGTCCCTGTAAAATATGTGATAATACAGAGATTCACATATTCTCAAACCAGAACCTGCCTTACATTTGTTACAACTAGTAGTCGCCCTTAACTTATTTATAAGATTAACTAACCAGTGATATGACTTAATCTCTATATATTATATATAATTAAAAACTATAACTATTTTGATCGTACACATTAGAAAACTTCCAATTGAATTGCAATAAGCCAGAAGTTAAAATAAATGCTGGGGCAAAATAATTTGTAATTGAATGTCGAATATTATACAGTGCATATTTGTATACAATTGTGTAATTGGAGTGTCGAATATTACACAACGTATATTCTTACACAACTGTGAAATTGGTGTGTCGAATATTACAATGTATACTCTTACACAACTGTGTAATTGGACTGTCAATATTAGAATGTATATTCTTACACAACTGTACAATTGGAGTGTCAAATATTACATTGTATATTCTTACACAACTGTGCAATTGGAGTGTCAAATATTACATTGTATATTCTTACACAATTGTGTAATTGGAGTGTCAAATATTACATTGTATATTCTTACACAACTGTGTAATTGGAGTGTCAGTATTACAATGTACAGTCTTACACAATTATGTAATTGGAGTGTCAAATATTACAATATATATTCTTACACAACTGTGTAATTGGACTGTCAATATTAGAATGTATATTCTTACACAACTGTGCAATTGGAGTGTCAATGTTACAATGTATATTCTTACACAATCGTGTAATTGAAGTGTCAATATTACATTGTATATTCTTACACAGTTGTGTAATTGGAGTGTCAATATTACAATGTATATTCTTACACAATTATGTAATTGGAGTGTCAATATTACATTGTATATTCTTACACAATTGTGTAATTGGACTGTCAATATTACAATGTATATTCTTACACAATCATGTAACTGGAATGTCAAATATTACAATGTATATTCTTATACAACTGAAATTGGTATGTCGAATATTATACAATGTATATTTTTACAGAACTGTGAAATTGGAGTGTCGAATATTATACACTGTATATTCTTACATAACTGTGTAATAGCAGTGTGGAATATTACAATGTATATTCTCACATAATTGTGTAATTGGAGTGTCAAATATTACAATGTATATTCTTACATAACTCTGTAGTAGAAGTGTTGAATATTATACACTATATATTCCTACACAATCGTGTTGTATTTATATCTGTCGTGATTGTGTCAACAATGTAGCATTTGTTTTGTAAAATAACTGACATCAAAGGCGCCCAGTAACTCTGGCATCCGCGATGTGTATTCGTCAGCCTGGTGGTTGAAGCATTTTTGCACCTTTTGTTTTGTTTCCAGTTCACCTATTTTGTCCCCATCACCATTCTGCAATCGCGGGCGAGTTAAAGTTTGATTCGCTCCCGCCGAACCCGGCGGACTTCCAGCCGTTCCTTGTGTAAACAGTTTGCCACACGTCCCGAGTGTTTAGCCAAGTAATGGGGTGGGGGGTGGGGGGGAGTTGCAATAATAGGATGGTAATTAAATTAAAAGAATCCTATCCGGTTACTGGATTAGCGAGAGAGAGAGGGGGAGAGACAGAACAGTGGGGGAAGGAGGAGGAGGAGGTGGAGGAGTTGCACAGGTTGTAAGATCCACGCGTTTGAGACGTATTCGACTGAATAATTGCCGAGAAGATGGAAGGAAAGTGGGGGGAGGGCTCTGGTCGCCAAGTATAAATACTCTGATCTCAAATAGTAACACATAACACCAGGGCCGATCTCCCTCCGCCACCAACCCCTTCCAACATCATGTAACAAGGTGACCAGCAGGAGAACGAGACATCATTATAGACACATCGGGGAAGAAGGAGGGAAAAGGTGGGTGGGTGGGGGGGTGGGGGGAGTGGATTCTTTTCCCTCTCTCTGCTGGCTCGGAGCCTGTTTGAGCGAAAAAAAAGGCAGGGATCGAGCGAGCCTTTAGTCATGGAAGAACTGACGGCGTTCGTTTCCAAATCCTTCGAGCAGAAAAACAAGGATAAGAAAGAGGCGATCACATATCGGGAAGTTTTGGAGAGTGGCTTAGCCCGGAGCAGGGAGCTGAGTGGCTCGGATTCTAGTTGTCAGGATATCACTGACACCAGCCATTGCCCAACGCACATTTACAAGGATGTGGAGAACGAGAATGAGAAAGTGAAAGAATTAAATTCGGCCAGAACTTCTGAAGGTAAGCGGCGTTGAGTGAGTGTCTGTTATACTTGTACATACAAACATACGCGTACACAGATATAAATGTATCGGTGGATGCATGCACACACGGCCGCTCCATCTCATTCCCATAACTTGCGGGCTTGAAAAGACAGGAAGCGTTTTTGCTTCGGCCTATACCCAAGGCCTGAGACAGGAACCATCGGAAATCGATTCTGCACAACACCTCTTTCTCATCCACTCAGGGCCCCCGCAGAGAAAAGTTCGCTTCCAATGCATTCGGGAGAGGGCAAGGAACTGGATTCTTCGCCTAAACGCTGGAGGCAAATGGAAGGAGTTGAACAAATATTGGGATGGTGTGGGGGCTACCGTCCCCTCCACCCCCCAACTCCCCATCTTTACCACCCCATATTATCAGGGATAGGAACTGTTCAGAAGTACAATGTATGGGGGGAGGGCGAGTTTAGACCTTCTTTCCGGTGTGTATCTCTCTCCACCCAGTCGCTGATGTTCTGTAAAACAAACAAGCGCTCTGGCCCAAAGTGCAGGGAACGGCAAAGGCTGAGTGAGAGAGAGAGAGAGGGGAGAGAGAGAGAGGAAAACCTTATCCCTGGAAACCGCTCGTGTTTCACAGCCGCGCGGAAATCCCAGCTTTTGCCGGAATCGCTGGCAAAAAATCGATTGGAACGAGCGATGTCCAAATAATCATTTCATCGCAGTTTTCGATGTAGCAAGTGGGGAGAGGGGGGGGGGGATTGTGGCCGGTTTAAATCTTAAAATCGCAAGGAATCGAACTCAAGCCGGGGGAAATAACACGCTTGTTGTTCGAATTAGATCAGGGATGCAATTAAAAAGCACAATCTTTACGCCGAGTGCACACGGTTCAATAACGTGTTGGGAAACGCATACCCTACAAAAGACTGGCCAGCATTGTAAACAGTTGCCTTCTAAGATTCAATTACTTCACACGGCTCCCATATTCCCAAGGTAGCAGTCATTTAAATCATTGTTTATATACATATACATATATAAATTATATTTTAACTCTGTAAAGTCTACCACCGATATCGAATGTCATCAGTTAAGGTGCAGGGTGTGCAGACAATAAATACTCTTCTTTCTAAAAAGAAATACCCATGCCGGTGATTATGTGATAAGATTGAGATCCTGGGTGCTAAATGGGGCATTTAAATGTGTGAGGAATTGTGCGCCAGATTCATTATGTCCCATCTCTATATTAATATTTCAGTTTTATTCAATTGAAGGCAATAACAGAATGTACTGGCGCTTTTTTTTATTGCTATTCATGTCTGCTCAGAATTCAGACAGTGACTTAAGAAGAAATGATGGCGCGAAGTCTTTCTCCTAATGTAATTACCTGCGATGATCGAATGAATAGCAGTCTCGGGGAGATTTTAAATAGGCGAGGCGATCTCCATCGCTGTAAAGAGGGTGCCTTATTATAATTCATATAGTTCAGGGAAGACTCGGAGCACATTCATTTGTAATGGTCTCGGATTTCATTCCCCCCTCCCCTCCTCCCCACCTTAACATCGTTATGGAAAACCTGGGGTTAAATAAACACGGGGCCTTGGCAAGACAGGATATTGAAAGATCAAAGCATTTCTTATGACACAGATTTCACTTTCGTGATTCTCACCTCCCAGCTAAATTTAAACACAAAACAAAACACCATTAGTAAGTTCTAGCTATTTTATTGACAAGGAAGCCGTTTTCCTCTCTCCCGCTCGATCCACTTTTAAGCCTCAACCCCACTCCAATAAATAAATATGAACTTCTTAAATTCGTTTGGTATTAAATATATATCTGCTGACACTGGATAATATTTCTGGAAATTCCTACTCAACACATCCATCTCCGGATTTATCAGAATTTAATATTGAGAGAGATAGACAGAGAGAGGTAACATGTGCAATATATAATACCCAGATAAATTATCTGAAGGATGCATTATACTGTTGACATTACAGGTATTTTAGAATTTGTGGCGACCGGATCTCAAATTTTCCACTCAGTCAATATTTAAAATTAATACCTCAACAGTAAATTTTGCGGAAGAGATTTAGAGGAGAGAGGCTGAAACCGTCTTGAAAGAAAACGGTGTTTACCACATTGTCTTTCTGGTCACAATGCAGCTGTTTACAATAAAAAAAGGTAGCACGGTCAATCTCGGTTTATTTGCACACAGTGATTATATTTACATTTGAAAAGATGAGGGTTTATAAACAACACTGGAAAGTTTTCCCAATGAGACGAAGCCTTCAGTGGAATTTGCAAATGCGAACACGGTTACATGTCCCCCCCCCCCCAAAAAAAAATGGGCAGCTAATAGAGTATAACTGTAAACGGCCTGTCCCATTTTATTTGCCGGGCAGGAGTCCGTCAATTGGGTAACGACAAGCACATCTGAAATCGGTACATGCAACAGCTAAATGGTCGGTAAAAACTGGCCCAAATTCCAGTGAAAACAAGGCAGTTAGTTGGCAGTGGGGTACAAATGATGGATAATGATCGCTCATTTATTATTTTTTTTAAAAAAAGACAGGCCTGTGTCGATTGTCCAGGCAACGTCTGCTGTGTGATATAGACATGATACAAAACAAACAGGAGATGGTGGGGGGAAAAAAATCCCGCTATCTCTGGCTATTAGAATTCAGCAGTCTGACAGTGTTTGGCAGTTGGAAGCGTTCGTCTTGTAGAAGAGACTGAAATACAAATATCGTTTGGCACTAACAGTGATCAAAGATTGCGTTGTGCGGGTAATGACAGGCGCGAGAGAGAAAAAACAAGGCAAATCTTCACACTTGTTTGTGCTCCTTTAATTGGAACATAGAGTTTGCTTGTCTGTGCCGCTTTGTTCTTGCAGGAATAAAATGTCAGCGAGACATTTTATAGGTGATAGACCCCCCCTTCCCCCCATCCAGCACCCCCTCCCCCCAGTCAATCTAAAAGGCAACAAGACCCTTTTTTATATATATATAAAACATATCCTTTTTGTAGGCCCTTGTGTGACTCAGATCCAGAGAGAGAGGAGAGGATAAAAAAACCAAAATCAGATCAGTCAGAAGACAATACCGGATAAAGATTCACGCAAGATTTTCGGATGCTCCCATAATTCAGAAAGAAAAGTGTTTTTTTTTAACAATAACGAATGTTTAATGATTTATAAGTGGAGAAGGGGACAGTGTGGCTTTATTTCTCTAGGTGACCAAGTCTATTGTCAAAGGACAAGTAATTTTCCGTTGGGAACTGATAAGGGTTTACACTTGAACGCAAGCTTCTCTAAACATCTCTGGGCGTGAAGTGGGACATCATTCGAGAATGGTCACATCAGTAATGGCTAAAGTTAATTGCACTTTTTAAAGTGGATTGGGGCTGTGCGGTGGAAATTACAAAATGCTGGGAGTTGTGTCTCACTTTCGGAAGTTCAGAATGGATACAGGTTCTGTGCCTACGTGCCGGTCCCGACTCACGGGATGACATTGGTCTGTTGCAGGCATTTATGAATGTAAAGAGAAGAGGGAGGACGTGAAATCAGAGGACGAGGACGGTCAGACCAAGTTAAAGCAGAGGAGGAGCAGGACGAATTTCACACTGGAGCAGCTGAATGAACTGGAGCGACTCTTCGACGAGACCCACTACCCGGACGCCTTCATGAGAGAGGAGCTGAGCCAGAGGCTGGGGCTGTCTGAAGCTAGGGTGCAGGTGAGGCCCATTCACTGAGAGGAGATTAAAGCGCCGTGGCGTTAAAATGTACACAACACCAGTTAGCACTGAAATTTTGCAGTCATTAAATCCTGAAACAAACTTGTCCCTGGGCGACATGGTGGTTAGCACTGCTGCCTCAGAGCGTCAGGGACCCGAGTTCGATTCCCGCACACTGTCAGTGCGGAGTATACACATCCTCCCCCCTGTCTAAGTGGGTTTCCCTCCGGATTGCTTCTGTTTCCTCCCATCGTCTAAAAGATGTAAGGTGAATTGGTCATGCCAAATTTTCCCTCAATTGTACCTGAACAGGCGCCGGAGTGTGGCGACTAGGGGATTTTCACAGTAACTTCACTGCAGTGTTAATGTGAGACTACTTGTGCCTAATTAATAAATATTACTTATTCGCTTCTCGGCCTTTTAGGCTAGGATCAAGCGTCAGAACAAGCCCTGGATGGAGTGTAAAACTTTATCTTGTCAGCTTTCTTCTTGTTTTATGAGGATCTTGAATTGGATTCCATTGGATTTTGAATTAGATTTTTGGAGCAAGGGATGGATTTGGGATTGCCCAGTCCACTCTGAGCCTTGGCTTTGTAACTTTTAGAATGGAATAAAACACACAGCCGGCGAAGCGGGAATTCAGGTAAAAGATAAATAAGGGAGTTGTGTATTTCTCTGTACACAGATCACCGGATCTGTTGATAACCCACTCGCCACAATTTATTTACTCTCAGTGCTTCCAATTCAAAACAGAGGGATCCAAACATAAATCTGAGTTATGTTTATTTGAAAATAGTTGCACTTATCTGAAGATCTCAAGAGCCTGCCTCAGGGTCAGGTCCCAAGCGATAAAACACATTTGTAAGAAATTGATTTTAAACAAATAAATCTGGTTTAAAGATCTATGAAGAGTTTGAAGGCCCAGATACCAAAGTCCACCCATCAGAAATGCGAGCTAGCTAGCGAAATAAGAATCTGAATTCAGTCTTCGGGCAGAATAATTTTTTTTATATGGTGTCTTGGAGGTTAGGAATGATTAAAGTTAAGATTCTTTAAAGGCGGGACCATCTGAGCCAAGCACATATGCATCTGGCAGATTGCTCCTCCATGGGAAGTGTACACATCCTGTAAGATGCGCGCCTCGCCAGAAACGCATTATCTTCCGTCCAAATTGCGTTTTAAATCGAAATCTCGAGGGGATGATGCCTGCGCCGGGACAAATGGAGAAACAAGTGGAGGGAGATGGATAGGGGGAGATGGATGGAGGGGAGATTGGACACAGGGAGACAACTGAGCAGGGCTACGTGGATACAGCGCTTATTAGTGGCGGCGTTTCCAGCCTCAGGTCAAGCGGGGGAGGTCAGCGCAGCGACCCCCGGTGTAATATTTAGCAACACGGGAACCTTCCTTGGCACCAGACAGCAACTGTTCTGGGCCGTCAGTGCGCTGGGCACTCGGAGTAACAGAATCTTCCTGTGTCCTGGAGCTTATAATAAAAGTGATGTTTAGGAATTGATTCAATCATTAGCTCTCTGGATGCAGAGAGGGGGTACTTCAGATGTGGAAAATGGGTAGGGGGGAGTGGGGGGGGGGAGGTGGGGAGGACAGCAGCAGCAGCAACAACAAAAATCTATGTTAACTAAATCGGAGTGATTGTGGTGGATCTAGGTGTTATTAACCTGCTTGGTTCGGCGGCGCACACCAGGCATCTGTCACTGGGTAATTTAAACTTATGAGAGCAGTAAGGGGCAGCCGGTAATTCAATTACACATAATATATTTTCGTTTATGGCGCAGGTCTAAATTAAATGTCATTATTCACTGTAGCTAATGGAAATCAAAAAGAAATCATATTACCACCCTTTCCAGAGCGCAGCATTTAGCCGTGCTTAATAAAGAATTGATTGTGTAAAGCGGCAGAAAACAATGTAGTTGTTTTAACTTAACATATTTGGAATCGACATTTGGGCACTAATTGTAATTGATCTGACCATCTCCCGAGATTTAACCCAATGGTTTCCGCCGACAACTCCATCATCCGATTATTATTCCCCGTTATATACATTACAGCCGCCCCCACTTCGAGGTCAGAAAGCTCCCTTCAGTCCCCGATGTGTTAATGTGTTGCTTTAAAAGTTTCATTTTCAGCGGATGCCATTTTATTTCAAACTTTCCCTTAACTTTTATTCTGTTTTGTTTCGTAAATCCGCTGGGGACACATTGAACTACCTCCTCCCCCTCCTGCAGGATTGCTCGAATCCGGGTCATTTCATTTATTGTGATTTATTTCCCTGTGTCGCCAGGAGCTTTTTTATTTTGTAAAAAAAGCCCCCGATTGTCCAGCCTCAACTCATTTCCCGTCAATTTCATAGCGGTTTCACCCATACCCTCACTGCCCATTTCGCCTGGTCCGGGTTGAGTTAGGAGCGGCTGTCTAAGTTTTTTTTTAAAGTTTATTGATTAGTGTCAGAAGCAGGCTTACATTAACACTGCAATGAAGTTACAGCGAAAATCCCCCAGTCGCCACACTGGTCGGGTACACTGAGGGAGAATTTAGCAAGGCCATTTCACCTAACCAGCACAGACTTTCGGATTGTGGGGGGAAACCGGAGGAAACCCACTCAGACACGGGGAGAACGTGTAAACCCAGGAATCGAACCTGTGAGGCAGCAGTGTTTAACCGCCCTGCTACCGTGCCTAGTGGGCGTAGATCGCCCCCAATAACCCGTTTCGAGGTTAAACTATACACAGAAAAATAAAATAAAATTGGAGTGTGCTGTAAAGTCCTTGGGTTTCCCATAACTGAATTACGATTCGACGTTTCAGGAGATGGTGGGATGCCAAGCAACTTGCAGTGGATTTTATAACTCACCCAGGGCACTTGAAACTAAAAGGTGTTCACATTTTATCCGGTTAACAGGAAGCAATAATGGCAGCGAGGAAAAATCATTACGTTGCTCCCGTATTTACATTGACAATTAAATCCTAATCCATACTTTAAACAGAGAACCCGCTTCAATGAGCTCAGATCACACTACAGAGTATTGCCGAGGTATCTGGGGTAATTAAACAATGCCGTTTGAAGTTCCTCTGTTCACTAATTATACGATTTCAAATGACCATTATTAAAGCAATTAAAGAGAGCTTCAAGGTATATTTGATCTAGGAAATGCAATTAATATTAATTAACCGCGTGATCGTTCGGCAAATGTTGCAGAGATCAAAGGATGGATTTATTTATTTTTTTGCCCGGGATGTTATCAGGATTGGCTGAGGCAAGGGTGTTTTGCCCATCTCCTGCCTGGTAACAGTTGAAGCTGCGGCTGTTACAGGGCAGAAGTGAACTTTCTGCCGCCTCTCTCCGCTTGGGCGAAACGGACAATTGTTTATTTACCCGCTTTCTGCTTCTCTCCCCCCCCCGCCAACACCAAAAAAAAACAACCAGTTAATATATGCCGGTCGTTGTTTCTCTCTCTGTCTTTCTCTGAAAGGCGGGTTTACTGACAAGGACGTCAGGCATGTAACAGCGATTCACCGTTATTACATTAGAGACAAGAGCGCGGCCCACTTGTCTTTCCACAGCCCGACAAAGCCAGTCAGGGTTAAAGTTGATCGATTCGTCTCCCAGACCCGATTTTAACACCTTTTCTCTTTCTCCCCCCCCTCCACCCCTCTCCCTTTCTCTTTCTCCTTAGGTTTGGTTTCAAAACAGACGAGCCAAGTGTCGAAAACAAGAAAATCAAATGCATAAAGGTATTATTCGTCCCCACCTACAATACCCCAACCCCACCCCTCCCCCGCCACACCCTCAGCAGAGGACACCTTTCTCAATTTTTGGATTAAGTTTCATAACTTCACAAAGAAGCGAAAAGGGAGACATTCTGACTAAAGACTCCCAGAACATGGAAACACTGACTGGAGTACACGCAGGAAATAAATATGGATTTAATTTGCCGCACTGTGACCCTGCTTCTTTTAAAAATATGATCCCTCATTTGCTGACCTACTCCCCTCCTCCCCCTTTAACACGGTGTTCCCCCCCCCCACCTCTAACAAGCACACCGTTGGATGAATAGGACCCTGTGTATATTTTGTGTACAATGCTCCCTCCGAATTGTACCCACCGGCAGAACTGCTTAAAAAGTCGAGTAATTGGCAAATTATGTCTTTGAGAAATGTAATAACCTTGGCGGCCGTGTTTTATTGCACAGGCGGGCTTGATTCTAATGACGGGGAGACCGTACATTGGGTGTCACAAAATCATTTCATTGTAAATGGGAGAGAATCTCCCCCAACTCCCCTCCATCTCCCCAGAATCTGCATACATTCCAAATGACCTTGTCTTAATATTATTTCTCTCTGCCATTCTTTTTTTTTGCCAGGAGTAATACTAGGAACAGGAAGCCATTTAGACGCCTGTCGCGTTGCCCCATACGTGAACATGGGAGCACTACGGATGCCTTTCCAACAGGTGTTGCATTTTAACTGTTATTCCGAGTGCATCGTGTAACGTGGCGGTGGATGAGTTTAGTGCGTTTAACCAGTAGACCCACTGTAATACTTCATGCTACAGTGGGTGGGTAGGGGAAATTGCAGCCTAGCAGATTTGAGTGACCAGAGGCAGCAAGTAGCCTCTCCCGGTCGGGTTTATTTCATGCTGTTCTCTAAGCAGCCCATCATCTGCGCACACAATTCCTCCTGATCCAACAAGCGGAAAATCGCAGGAGATACCCGCGTCGTTATGATGGTGTGGGGCATCTCGGCCGGGCCTTTTCTGCACCCCCCCCCCCCACCAAATTGCTCCACTTTGCCTCCTTTCGGCTTTGCAAGATTTTGAAATGCTCACCCATTAACAGGGTCAGAGTCACCCCTTCAGGCGTCCCACGGTTAACGAAAGCTCCGCCGTCCGCCCCACCAGCATCGCCGCTAACTCACCCGCCCCCCACGCTCCCAACCCCCCCTCTCCCTCCCTTCGCTGGAGTTACTGGTAACTCCATCGGCGGAAACGGGCAATTTCCTTCAAAAACAAAAAAAAAGAGAATGCTATTTCAACCTCCTCCCACCCCCTCACCCACCACCCCCACAAAAAAATGGCGAAAAAAATTGTGCTTGCAATTAATTTCTCATGAAGCTTAATGTAAGCGAATGGCTATAAGTAGTTTGGCAGGAAGGAACCAAAAACAACATACACAAGAATACATTTTCCTTGGGTCACGATTATGATTAGATCCAGACTTCCGTGTAATTGGAGCGAATGACAGCCGGCCATAGAGCGGGATCAGGTATGCCTATCTCCGGACCGGCTTTAGGAAGATTGTGTAACATTCTGTAGGAATTTACATTGCATGGTGAAGTTTACATTAACAAACTGCCCCGGGGGCATTCCGACTTGCCAAAAGTTGCCACTCACTTTTCTTTCCGGGAAATTTCATTCCACCAAGCGCTCCCCACCCCCCTTCCCCCTCCACCTACCAGACATTAGATACAGAATCAAATGCCTGTTCGACATAAGGGGCTAATAATCACTGCTACAAAAGCAGAACGTACTTAATGCTTTGCCTAAATTATCGCGCTGTCGATAGTTATCTCCCTCCATCAATCATCCGTAATGCTAATGTAAGTCTATTTAGCTGATTTTTACTTGTCTAAATTGGTGTTTTAAAAGGGTGCTTTTTAGGGAAGGGTTGGGGGGTGGGGGACAGAGGTTACTTGCGCAGAATACTACTGCATCCCTTTAAGCGGAGTGTGTGTGAAGGAACATTGGTCCCGTTCTCCTAAGGTCTCCCTCAATGCATCCGAACAGGCGTCCGAGTGTGACGACTTGGGGATTTTCACAGTAACTTTACTGCAATGTTAATGTAAGCCTACTTGTGATTAATAAATAAACTTTAAACAGATCAAGCCCGGGGTGGGGTGCAGTACCTCATCTTGTCAGCTTGCATCCTGTTTGTCTATCTTGTAGGGGATCTCGAATCTGATTCAATTGCGTTTTGAATTTGGTTTCTGGAGTGAGCAAGGAATGATTTGCCTGGTCCATTCTGAGCATTGGCTTTGTAACTTTTTTTTACGTTTATTTTTTAGTGTCGCAAGTAGTCTTACATTAACACTGCAATGAAGTGACTGTGAATGCCTTAACGATCATAGAATCCCTACAGTGCAGAAGGAGACCATTCAGCCCATCGAGACTGCACCGACCATAATCCCAACCAGGCCCTATTTCCGTAATCCTACATACTTACCCTGCTAATCCCCCTGAAATTAGGGACAATTTAGCATGGCCAATCAACCTAGCCCACACATCTTTGGACTTTGGGAGGAAACGGGACCACGCAGAGAAAAGCCATGCAGACACGGGGAGAATGTGCAAACTTCCCACAGGCAGTGTCGGAATTTAACCCAGGTCCCTGGTGCTGTGAGGCAGCAGTGCTAACCATTGTGCCACTGTGCCATTACATGGAGTAAAACATATAAATAGCATCAGGAGGGGAATGTGATATTTCAGACAAGTCTCATATGCTCACCTGCAATTCCTATCATTTTTATTGGTATTCTTATGATGGGGATGGTGAGCAATAATGAATGTCACCCAAGAAAAGGGGGCAGTTGCAAATTTGTCTGCAGGGTTCAATTATTTTTGATCTGATTTGAATTGATTTATTGTTGTCACATGTATTGGGATACAGTGGAAAGTATTGTTTCTTATGCACTGCTACAGACAAAGCATACCGTTCATAGTGTACATAGAGGAGAAGGAAAAGAGAGGGTGTAGAATATAGTGTTACACTCACAGCTGGGTGCAAAGAAAGATCAACAACTCTGTGAGGGATTTAAAGAGAACGTTACGAGAAAGTTTAATTTTTTTTTAAAAAAACTTCAAGAATGAAAGATTTTTAAAATTAAATTTTATTTATCAGTCACAAATAGGCTGAAATTAACATTTCAATGAAGTTAGTGTGAAAATCCCCTGGTCGCCACACTCCAGCACCTGTTCGGGTACATTGAGAGAGAATTTAACATGACCAATGCATCTAACCAACACGTCTTTCAGACTGTGGGAGCAAACCCACGCAGACACGGGGAGAATGTGCAAACTCCACAGAGACAGTGACCCAAGCCAGGAATTGAACCTGAGTCCCTGGCGCTGTGAGGCGGCAGTGCTAACCACTGTGCCACCCGATGTATTATTGCTAGCTTTACCCTGACGGAATACTTCACTTGGAGAGGGTGATCTGGACTCGAAACGTCAGCTCTTTTCTCTCCTTGCAGACGCTGCCAGACCCGCTGAGATTTCCCAGCATTTTCTCTTTTGGTTTCAGATTCCAGCGTCCAGCAGTCAATTCCTTTTACTTATTATTTATATAGCGCGTTAAATTTTGTCCTCTTGTCAGTGGAGTGTCTAAGTCCCTATTTTCCGGTGCTTGTTGCAGGTTCAGGCGCAGTTACAGCTGGACGGAGTGGCACACGCACACTCGCACCTCCACCACCACCTGGCGGCCCATGCGCCCTACCTGATGTTCCCCCCTCCCCCCTTCGGCCTGCAGATCGCCTCGATCGCCGAGTCGGCGTCCGCCGCCGCCGCCGCCGCAGCCGCCGCCGCCGTCAAGACCAGCAGCAAGAACTCGAGCATCGCCGACCTGCGGCTCAAAGCCCGGAAGCACGCCGAGGCCCTGGGTCTCTGACAATCAGCGGACGCGGGCCCTCCCCACCTCCTGCAGCAGCCCCCGCACCAAGAGCAGCACCCTCACTGCAGCCCCGGGCAGCAGTGCCAAACGTGCCAGTTCCAGAAACTCCTCTACCAATACCAACAGCTGCACTACATGATGCAGGTGCCAGAGTCCCCCACTGGCAGCAACAACAGTGGCAGCGGCAGCAGCAACACCACCTTGCCAGGGTTTCAAGAGCACTTCTAACAATTCAAAACTCACAAGCACCTACATCAAATTTAAACACGAACATCCAACTCAGCGTCTCACTGTGCGAGACCACCTCAAGGAAGCCAAAACCTTCCCAAATCAGAATTCTAGAGCGATAAGCAGGCATCAGAGTGAAGAAAAAAGTACAATCTACCTGGCTGGTTTGGGAAACGGTAAAATGACCATTTTTTTTTAACCGGGGTCGAAGCCCGCACTGTCACACACTTGTACTGATATCTGTAAATACACCTGTGCGTACGCCTAATGTAGAGGTGTGTGCATAACACAGGCATCATTTTAGATCCGTGAAGTTGCTGAGATGATTATTGCCACCTTGTGAGTTTCTTTAGTCCGGCTATTTTTTCCCCCCCGCTCTGGAGGAAACTGAAGACTTGTCTCTGCTGCCACTCAACTCGGTGGTCTCGAGATTTCAATCTATCCGGTTTGTTTTTTCCCGAAGGAACAAAGAGGCTGACCGCGAAAGTGACCCGCCTGGGGCAGGTCTCCATCTGAACAACAAGCGTCCCCCCCCCCCCCCCCCTCTCTATGTATAAATACTAATAAAACAGAAGGTTAGCTTTACTGTTTTGGTCACCACCAGGTGTCAGATGTTGCTATTCCAGGTGTTGAAGGACTATGTGTTGCACAGAGAGAAAAAAAAACAAATACACAGACGTATTAAGAAATAAACACAAGATCTGTTGGACTTCATCCAGTAAAGCCGTGGAATTATGTAACAATGCTTAAAGTGACAGAAGACTGGGTTAAAAGAGAAAAAACCGAGACATCTTCTCGTAGGAAGCAGCAATAATATAATTCCCCCCCTCTTTTTCCCTTCTCTTTTTTTCTCTCTCTGCCTCTCACGGACCCGGCGTTTCTCGAGGAGATTGACTGCAGAACTTTTAACTCGATTACTGAACAATTGGGGAGCTTTGGTCTTCAGTAAACCGTTTTATTCGTGAAGTGGAGCTGGCGGAAACAACACACACACACAGAAAATATCACAAAGCAAATCAGACTTATTTTCCGACCGATTTTTACATTGTTTACAATTAAGTGGAGGGGGAAAACGCGAAGGAAAACTGAATAAACAGCATGGTGGATCGAAAGGGGGGCTTTCTAAAAAAAGGGGTGGGAGGTGGGGGGGGGGGCGTGTGGGGAATGAAAACTCTGTAAATTCACGGGTACAGCGTAGGCTAGACCGTATCCTCTTGTCGGAGTTGGTGGGAGAAAATGTAGGCTGCAGAATTTAAAATGTTACAACGGAGCATTTCCCGAGTTGACGTTGAAACGCAATTTAAGGCGCAGTAAAGTGCAATACTGTAAATATCGGAGTTAGTTGTCTCGTGTGGGAAGCAGACCAAGGAGCAAAAATCACCTCGTCCTTTCACCGGCACAAGTACTGGCGAGTTGGCCATTGTCAGCGCCAGATTCAATAACGGAGCCAAATTGGTACCTCTACAATGAAAGGACCTTCAAGGACTTGGGGACGGGTGGGGGGGTAGGGAGAGGGGAAGGGGCGGGGGGGTGGGGGAGGGGAAGTGATTAAGGGGGCGGGTGGGATCGATTATGTGCCATAAACTCTTGGAGCTAAGCTCGACAAGTGTGTAAAACACGGCTTTCTACAGGTCAGTTTAAAAACAAAGAAAATGCAGAAGAACGGTAAAGTGTATTAAAAAAAGTTACTGAACCATAAATTGACTTCATGAAACAGGCCGCCCATCGCTTTCGGTTCCAAACACCAGATCCCTGCAGACGCCAAACCGCTGCACAGTATAACCCAGCACATGAGCGATTTTCTTTTTTTTTCTTATTTATTTCTTGTATTTTAAAATTTTATAAATGTGATATATTTTATTATGTCGTGTGTAAATGTCACGTTGCTTTGCGTTTATTTTTCTATTTTCAATCTTTTTTGCTTTGCAAAATTTCCGAATGAAACAAAGGTGTGATTTGTAATGTTAAATACAGCAAATTGGAGTTTACAAAGTGGGAGAGAGAAAAAAATAAGAATCATTTCAGGGATGCAGATAATGAATAAAAATAATTAAACATCGACACACATTGTAAATTTAATACAGCTTAAAACCAGTGGTACAGAAGACTGGAGAAATGTATTCGTTTTGTGATTATTTGCAAGCATGCTTACACATTCTGATTTACAACACAGTTCTATAAACTTAGAGTCCAGAGTGTATTTTGTTGGATCACCCATATTATGAATGTACAACTTGTACATGTGGAAATTGCAAATAAAATTTAAAATATTTGTAAAAAAAAGCGTAACAATTATTCACCCCTTTTTTGATAAACGACCATTCAGTTTTTAATCTCCTCTGTTCTCTTGTACTTTCCAAAACGTGCATTTCCATTTGCCTCTTCCTTTATTTTCTGATCCCATATAACACATCCTTCACTGTGCAGGTAACCTGTTCGCGGAACTGATGCACGGAGGTCCAGTCAGAATTCAGACCTGGTTCTCCTCGCTGACTTTAAACAAAAAAAAACCCAAAATCAACCAACGAACGCCACGGGAAAGGAATAACATTCAAGATGAGAAAGCGCACTTTTATCCTTGGAATGTAATGGTAACCCACACAATCTGGACAGCGATGTATATAATCCGTAACCCATTCTTGTTTGAGGGATGGATTCAGAACGGATGTTCAATCCATCTAGTTTACCAGAATTACAAAAATGATGTATAATTTACATCATTTTGAACAAAATTATTCGGGAGTTATAGATATATAAATAATAGCTCCCTATGAGTGTATACATATATAAATAAACATAAATTGTTCGAGAACCTCGTGCATATATATGATACATAGTATAATATATTATATATAACATATGTTATACATAATTGATACGTTAAACAATATATGTGCATGTGGGTGCTGGCATATACTCAGAAATTGTTCCGAAACCGTAACATAATAGATATATCATATAAAATGGGCATGTTGTGCTGGCCTATATACATATATAATACATATATACATAATGCAAATAACATTAAAAATTGTAAAATATATCATGGGGAGGCAATGCCGTAGTGGTATTATCGCTAGACTATTAATTCAGAAACTCAGTTAATATTCTCGGGACCCGGGTTCAAATCTCACCATAACAGCTGAAGGAATTTGAATTCAATGAAAATTAACTGGAATTAAGAATATACTCATGATCATGAAACCATTATCGATTGTTGGAAAAATCCTTCTGGTTCACTCATGTCCTTTAGGGAGGGAAATCTGTTGTCCTTACCTGATCTGGCCGACATGTGAATCCAGAGCCACAGCAATGTGGTTGGCTCTCAACTGCCCTCCAAGGGCAACTAGGGATGGGCAATAAATGCTGGCCATCCAGCAATGCCCATGTCCCACGAATGAATAACAAAAATAAATTGTTAGGGAACGGTATATATAAATATATATTATGTAATATTATATATAACATTTATAATAGATGTATTATATAGTGTATGTGCAAGTGTGCACATATGTTATACAATTCAAATTCTACCATCTGCCGTGACGGGATATGTGTACACAATTCATTCAGGAACTATATATATCTATATATATATATAGACATATTTGTGCATGTATATATATCCACAAATTGTTCGGGAACAATATATATGTATACATATATGCATAAATTGTTCAGAACTATATATTTCTTTATATATACGCTATATATATATTCATAAAGTGTTCGGGAACTATATATTTCTTTATGTATATGCTATATATATCCATAAATTGTTCGGGAACTATATACCTATATGTCTGTGTGTATATACATACATATACACATTATTCCCCAACAATTTACTTGAAAATAATGTAAGATGTCATACACTGTTGCAGTTCTGTTAAAACTATATGGTCTAAACATTCTGAACATATCTATCAAACAGGAATGGAGCAGACCACAGAATATAAAAAAATAAATACATAACTGTGAAATGTCATTTTCGTTGATGAGGTGCGACCTCTTGTGCCATTTAAACACTGGTTAATCGGCGAATGAAACAAATTAAGATTTCTCGCTGAGATGGATTGCAAGCTATTAAACAAAATGGACGGACGCCAATCCATAGCAAAGAATCCTCTGCTGATTTTCGCATTGTGCACTTTCCAAAATGCCACGTGATTGCATATTTTCCCCCAAACACACACAAAAGAGAAAAGAAAACTTCACCCTTACTTGTTTCCAAACTTCATTCGTGGCCACTCGCCATTCACCACGGTCCTTGCTGTGTGCCAGGAATAAACTTCCCATCTTTCCGTCAGATCAGCACACATACATGTATATTAGCTTAATTGCTGACATTAATATCCCAGCAGATCAGCAGCACGTCCATTTCAACTTCATTTTCAGACGGATCAGAGATGACCGGACTTGCACAATGCACTCCTCTGAGGTAAACTTTCCGAACTTTCTCTAAAAGAAAAATTACTCCCAACCTTATCACTTCTGTAATATTCAGACATCAATATCCCAGCTGGAACTGAATTCTCCCAAGCCTTGGCTAAAACGGAGAAATTAACTTACCGTTATCTGAAGAAGAAAAGTTTATATTTAAGACTATATTTAATCAGGACTGGTTTAATTTATACTCATCAGTTTTGAGAAGGCATCACTGACTTGTGACGGAAATGAATGGAGAGAGTCATTGCCCTTGAAGAGTAAGCCACAACTCCAAATCAACCCAGTACATCCATGGATATCAGAATGAATGGTGAACTGTGCAGTCAGCGACCACCTCCAGCAGTACATAACCCCCACCCAGAACTTACGGCTCAAATAATGGTGGGTTATAGAAAATTTAGGTACAATTCGTACAAATAAAAACTTCAGGTGAGGAGCAGATGTGCGGTTAAGCGTGGAAATCTAGGTGTTTTTCTCCGGGTTGCAATTCTCCGCAATCAGCTGTCCCTAAAAAGCACTTCGCAGTTTACCTCGCCATTGGAATGAAGTGAAGTTCCTGTACAGATAATAACCAATCCTAGATAATATATATAATATTATGTAATATATATTTATATGCATGTATACAGTTCCCAAATAGTTTATGCACATATACAATATAACACATATACTATATATATTCTTCCCTGCGGCCGTCAGACTTTTTAATGGACCTACCTCGCACTAAGTTGATCTTTCTCTACATTCTAGCTATGACTATAACATTACATCCTGCACTTCCTCCTTTCCTTCTCTATGAACAGCATGCTTTGACTGCAAAGCGTGCAAGAAACAATAACTTTTCACTATACACTAATACATATGACAATAATAAATCAAATCAAATCAAATTAAATATTAAGATGATCTTTCTCTACACTCAAGTTATGACTGCAACACTGCATTCTGCACCCTCTCCTTTCCTTCTCTACGTACAATATGTTTTGTCTGGAAAGCCCACAATAAACAATACTTTTCACTGTATACCAATACATGTGATACTAATAAATCAAATCAAATCAAAGATTATATATTTAGTTACATGTTCAGTGTAAGTATTCCATTGAGTAGTTCAATCACAGACATTTTCTAACACTGAAAATCAACTTTTCCAAATCTGGAGTATTGCTCCTTCAGCTTTTCTGCATTTTTAAAGAATGTAATTAAACAAAAAAAACTTTTCTTCCTGTCTTGCTTAATCCAATTGTAGGTTCCCTTGATTTATTTTGCTTTCTGTAGCTGGCTTGATATTGAATTCGCAATTCTATTTCTTGGTTCAAACTCTGTTCAGTAACAATTCTTCAATTCTCTTGACTAAGAATCATAGAGTCCCTCCAGTGCAGAAGGTGGCCATTTGGCACATCAAACTACACCAACAAAAATCCCACCCAGACCCTATCCTGGTAACCCCATTTATTTACCCTGCTGATCCCCCAACACGAAGGGGCAATTCAGATTAGCCAATCCACCTAACCTGCACATTTTTGTACAGTGGGAGGAAACCAGAGCAACCAGAGGAAACTCACACAGACACGGGGAGAGCATTCAGACCCCACACAGACACTCACCCAAGGCCGGAATTGAACCTGGTTCCCTGGCGCTGTGAGGAAGCGGTCCTAACCATACCAATGAAACCAAGTACTTACGCACAAGTTGAGAGCAAACAAATTTTCACATGCTGGCACTACAGGCGTTCGCCCTGGATTCAATCACACATTCCGGGCAATGTAACAAATTGGAGTAAAGTCACCACTGCCAGCTAGCATTGGCTCTTTGTTGTTATAGTAATGAAATCTCGCTTATGATTTTCACAGTAGTAAAGTGGTTAGCGCTGCTGCCACAAAGCGCCAGGGATTCGGGCCCAATTCTGCCTGGGGGTCACTGTCTGTGTGGAATTTGCATATTTTCTCTGTGCCTGCAAAGGTTTCCTCCCACAGTCCAAAAGACGTGCTGGTTGGCTGCATTGGCCAAGCTAAGTTCTTCTTCAGTGTACCCGAACATGCGCCAGAGTGTGGTTACGAGTGGACTTTAGGGAGGCAATGACCTAGTGGTATTATCCGCTGTTAATCCAGAAACCCAGCTAATGTTCTGGGGACCCAGATTCGAATCCTTCCGTGGCAAATGGAGGAATTTTAATTCAATAAAAAATGTCTGGAGTTAAGAATCTACGGTGACCACAAGACCTTTGTCGATTGTCAGAAAAACCCATCTGGTTCACTCATGTCTTTTAGGAAGGAAATCTGCTGTCCTTGGTCTGGCCTATGTATGACTCCAGAACCACAGCAATGTGGGTGACTCTCAACTGCCCTCCATGGGCAACTAAGAATAGACATTAAATGCTGGCCAGCCAGTGACGCCCATGTCCCATGGATGAATTAAAAGAAAGGATTTTCCCAGTAACCTCAGTGCAGTTTTAATGTAAGCCTACTTGAGACACTAATAAATAAGCTTTTAATTTTTCTTGTTTGCCCTGAAATGTTGTCTTGTAGTAGTGTTGGGCTGCTTACAGCTGCCTGTCCTCTGCTTTGTGATTCTAGTGAGAGAGAGACATTTGTACCTAAGCTTGTCCTCACCTGATACCCCCATCCCTTTTTTCAGCAGGAATGTCTGGATATTGGTGAAAGGGCAACACTTATTCCAACCCATCCTGGTGGTCAATTAAAAATATATAAGTATATAGAACCATATCCATCAACCTGTAAAATGCAGAAGGAGGCCATTTGGCCCATCAAGTCTTCACTGACTGTCCAAAACAGCCCCACCCTATCCCCATAACTCCACGCATTTACCTGAATAATCCCCCTAATTTACACACCTTGGGACACCAATTAGGGGCAATTTAGCTTGGCCAATCCACCTGACCCAGAGCACACCCACACAGACACAGGGAGAATGTGCAAACTCCACACAGGCAGTCACCAAGGCAAGATTTGAACCCAGGTCCTTGGCGTTCTGAGGCAGCAGTGCTAACCGCTGTGCCATCCTGCTGCCCAGAGTTTCCTAGGTAAGTGTATTAAGGGATGCAAAATTAATGCAAGTAGATTGGGCTCGGATAGAGACCAGCCATGATTGAACTGAATGCTGGAACAAGCTTAAGGGGCTGAATATTTTCTTCCTGTCTTTATGTTCCACTGGACCTTTGCTGGCGTTTGCTAATTCAGTCCTGAGTGGGGATAAGAGTGATGTGGAGACTACACAGAGAGGTCTCTGGACAAAGTGCTGGCTATCTAGTCATTGTGAGAGCTCTATTATCACTACTTACGTGTTATTTATAATTTACAGTAGAAAATGTTAGAAATATCTGGATTGGGAATAAATGCCCCCCCCCCCCCCCCCCCCCCCCCCCCATATCTCAACATTTCACTGCGCTGGCTAAATAACAACAAATTCAATGGTGCAAAAATTTCAGAACAGTTGTGGAAAGGAAGGGATACCTTTTGAGTTCTGAATTGTCACGCATTGCATGGGTGGCTTGCACACTATCGATCAGCAGAGTCAGAGAGCCATGGGAACTGACCACCAGCCTCCTCTTGAGTTTCAAAAAGCGATTTGCATTTATACATTCGTTCTGAGTTAAATTCTCCACAGAAAGTAATGGCTAGTACTTAATTGTGTAAGTGCGCTTTTAGTAAGAAGATGAATGGGGTGGCACGGAGGCTAGCACTGCTGCCTCACATCGCCATGGACCTGCTTTCAATTCTGGCCTCGGGTCACTGTGCACTGTTTGCACATTTTCCCCGTGTCTGCGTGGGTTTCCTCCCGGTGTTCTGGTTTCCTCCCAAAGATGCTTGAGTTAGGTTGATTGGCCATGCTAAATTGACCCTAGTGCCAGGGGATTAGCAGGGTAAATGTGTGGGGTTATGGGAATAGGGCCTGGATGGGATTGTGGTTGGCGCTGACTCAATGGGCTGAATGGCCTCATTCTACACTGTAGGGATTCTATACTGTTCATGGAGCAACATTCAACCACTCTGGCCTAGAAAGTGAATGATCAAAATGGTGGAGTCTCATTCTTGCAGGGACAGTATCCAGCCATAGGTCTTCCTTATGTGGATGTACTCCCATCTCAAGCTTCCTTGCAGAGTGTGTGTGCTGAGTTTTGAAGTAGCTATGGCCCATTGTTTGACATTTTAGTCTGTCCTTGCTGGGTTTTACTGTAGGACTCAGCAGAAGTGGATTCAAGAAATCCTCATAGTTTATGTTTTTTACAAATGATATTAAAACAGTGTAAAATCAGTGCTCACTCAGGGATATCCATTTCCCTGCCTTGTTGGAGTGAGTTACATTAAAAACATGGGGCCAGTATTTTCAATGCCTTTATTCAACACAGACACCCTTTATTGGTATATAGTTGAGTAGTAAACAAGACAATAAATACTAAATTAGTGGTAAATACTTATACTCCATCACTCCCTCCCTTTGAAGTGTGATACTTAACGTCAGAATCTCTTGCCAAATCAAATGACTACAAATAATTATGGTCAAATTTAATCACCTACTCTTTTCCTTTATCCTATTTTTCTTGATTTCTTTGAATGGTGATTGTCCAAGTGCCTAATTGAAGGAACTGTTTTGGAAGAGTTGTTATGTCTCACAGTTAAGGGAGTTAAATGAATGTCATTAGCGGTGTAGTAGTCATTAAACCCAGAGTCCTCGGATGATCATTCAACTTCACGTATGTTAATTTTCCTTCCTTGTGCGTCAGGCACAAAATCAGCTTTCTCGGTGGTGTAATCAGCACTCAACATTTAAACAGAAGAAAACAGTGAAAAGGATGAGGAAAAAATAGGAATAAGCAAGACGAACCTGTGCAACTGTTCGTGAACCTTGCTCTTCAAAGTAAAGACAGGGAATATAAAAGGCGTAATGTTAGGTTTCTCTCATAACATGATACTGAGGCTAATGGCACTTGCATTTATTTATGTGCAAATGTTTCAATGACATAAGGCCATGGCAGATGCACGGTTAAACATGAATATCCTAAATTGCTTCTCTGGTTGTGCCATTCTCTTGTAAGCTTTGTTAAAATGGCATCTCGCTGCCTGGCTGATCACGGAAATGCAATGACCTATTTGAAGCTGTACTTGAAAATCAAAGCTAAACTCAGCACAAGCCTTGCTCCTTTCAATTCATATTCCATTTAAACCATACAAAAACAAGTCAGTCACTCTGTGACTGAAAATTGACTGTCGCAAGTGTGGAGTCTCATTCCTTCAGCTAAGTTTAAGCTTATTTATTATTGTCACAGGTAGGCTGATATTAACACTGCACTGAAGTTACTGTGAAAATCCCCTAGTCACCACACTCTGGTACCTGTTTGCGTACACTGAGGGAGAATTTAGCATGGCTAATGCATCTAATCAGCAAGTCTTTCAGACTGTGGGAGGAAAAAGAGCACCAGAGGAAACCCATACAGACACGAGGAGAGTCTGCAGGCTTTGCACAGACAGGAATCGAACCTGGGCCCCTGGCAAAGTGAGGCAGTAGTGCTAACCATTGGTAGTGCTAACCGCTAGTGGTTGCTTTGAAGATTTAAAAGAAATCAATAATTAAAAGTTTTCATCTTTCCATTTTTTAAGAACATAAGAAATAGGAGCAGGAGTAGGCCATCTAGCCCTTCGAGCCTGCCCCAACATTCAGTAAGATCATGGCTGATCTGTTGTGGCTCAGTTCCACATTCCTGCCCTCTCCCCATAACCCTTAATCCCCTCTCTTATCAAAAACCCATCAACCCGCTTCTTAAAAATATTGAGCGAGGCAGCCTCCACCACTTCAACGGGCGGAGAATTCCAGAGATTCACCACCCTTTGAGTGAAGAAGTTCCTCCTCAACTCCGTTCTAAACTGCACCCCCTTTATCTTGAGGCTGTGCCCTCTAGTCCTACTGTCCTTTCTGAGCAGGAAGAGCCTCTCCACCTCTATCCTATCTATCCCATTCAACATCTTATATGTCTCAATGAGATCTCCCCTCATTCTTCTAAACTCTAACGAGTACAAGCCTAGTTTATTCAGCCTCTCCTCATAGTTCAACCCCTCAATTCCGGAATCAGCCTAGTAAACCTCCTCTGCACTCCCTCCAAGGCCAAAATACCCTTGCGTAAGTGCGGAGACCAAAACTGCACACAGTACTCCAGCTGCGGCCTCACCAGTGCCCTATACAGCTGCAGCAAGACTTCCCTACTTTTATATTCAATCCCCCTCGCTATGAAGGCCAGCATCCCATTCGCCTTCCTGACCACCTGCTGCACCTGCAAGCTGGGTTTTTGCGACTCATGCACAAGGACCCCGAGGTCCCTCTGCACCGTCGCATGCTGCAGTTTTTCGCCACGTAAGTAATCGTCCTTCCTACCATTATTCCTACCAAAGTGGACAACCTCACATTTGCCAACATTAACTTCCATTTGCCAGTTCCTGGTCCATTTGCCCAGCTTATCTAGATCCTTCTGTAGACTCTCCACACCCTCCGCACAATTTGCCGTTCCACCAATCTTGGTGTCATCAGCAAATTTTGACACCATACACTCGGTTCCCTCCTCCAGATCATCTATATAAATGGTGAATAGCTGAGGCCCCAGCACCGACCCCTGGGGCACTCCACTAGTCACCAACCGCCAATCCGAATAGCACCCATTGACCCCCACTCTCTGCCTCCTATTTGACAGCCAATCCTCTATCCACGCTAACACCCTACCCCCAACTCCATGTCCCCTGACCTTCTGTAATAACCTCTTGTGAGGCACCTTGTCAAACGCCTTCTGAAAATCAAGAAACACCACATCCACCGGCTCTCCTCTATCCACTGCCCTAGACACATCCTCATTTTCTTTCTAAGTTTTCTCTTTTATGCTATTGTTTTACTCCCTTTATTTATCTTTTCTCACATATACATGGATTTTAACTACTCTAAGTTCTGTTTCCTTCTCAACCCTTATGCCTTTTTATTTCTCAATCTCTTAGCCTGGCTGATTTGATATGAGTTATTGTCACATGTATTGGGATACAGTGAGAAGTATCATTTCTTGTGCAGGATACGGACAAAGCATACCGTTCATAAAGTACATTGGGGAAAGGAAAAAGATTGGGTGCAGAATAGAGTGATGCAGCCACAGGTAGGGTAAAGAGAAAGATTAGCTTAATATATTATATCAAAAGCCATTTATCAAGGAAGAAGCTACTCTTGAGTCTGTTGGTAGATGTTTTCAGACTTTTTTATCTTTTTCCAGATGGAAGAAGGTGGAGGAGAGAATGTCCGGGGTATGTGGGCTCCTGGCTTATGCTGGCTGCTTTTCCGAGGCAGTGGGAAATGTAGACAGAGTCAATGGATGGGAGGCTGGTTTGCATTGTGTCATGGACTACGTTCATATCCCTTCTTGCGGTCTTGATCAGAGCAGGAGACATACCCCCAAGCTGCAATACATCCGGAAAGGATGATATCCGTGGCGCATCTGTAAAAATTGATGAGTGGTGTAGAAGACATGCCAATTTCCTTAGCCTCCTGAGAAAGTAGAGGTATTGGTGAGCTTCCTTAACAGTAGCGCCGGGTGGATTGGTTGATGACGTAGCTGATTGCCCTTGTTACTTGGCCCCAGATGCCATGTTTCTCATTTCTCTCATTCAGGAACTGGCCAGGCAAACATGTAAACATATGAGAACAGGACTGAGTAACAGCACAGGGAATTAGGTGCCCTGCCACAGCAAAATGTGGGGTCTTTGATATGTTGTTATGAGAAGCACAGGCGCTGCAAATACCACAAATTACGTTGGAGTTCGTTGTTGCTTAACCTTCTGCTACTGAATGAGGACATCAAGAATTAAAGGAACCTGGTGACCTTTGGGACACTGCGTCTGAAAACATCAAGAACTATGTTTCCTAAAATGTTATTTTTATAGATTTAATATTACTTTGCCTGCTGATACCCTATAAAAGCAAAAACAGGTTATCCAAATAGCGAAGTTATATTAAAACTGAAGACATTAACGCTTAGATAAACTTTTGGAAATATTTGAACTTCTACAAAGTAGTGAAATGACTAGCGTATCAAAGATTAGTTTTACAGAGGTATTTATTTTTTTGTCTACATCAGTGGGTGACTATATCTAAAACAGATTCTCTAACCACACACTTCCCAGTGTTTGCCTGCCACAGAAATCCATCTGACGTCTCTCACTTTATATCCCACTGAAATGGAACATAACATTTTAGCGAAGGCTCTTGAAATGTTTTACATTTATCTGTCCAAAAGGAAGTGGTGTCCTGTCCAATGAGGTACATGTCTATCTCTCTTTCCTGGAACTCAATCTTGCTTTCAGGTCCAAAAGAAAAACTTGCTTGGGGGATTTTGACCATTTTGTGATTGCATTTTTGAATGTTTTTGCTTTGGGGTAGTCGCTATTTTCTATCTGTTCACACTTTTGTATTGTTGTTGTCAGCAAGATGAGAAAAGTGAGACAGGATTTTGTTGCCACATCAACGTTCCGAAGTATTTCACCATCAATTAAAGGAGGACAGATTTGCATTTATATAGCGCCTTTCACCACAGCGGGACATCCTGAACGGCTTTGCAGGGAGTGAAGTACATTTGAAGTTAAGCACTGTTCTAATGCAACAAATCCCGCAGTTAATTTGTGCACAGCAAGATCCCACAAACCCCAAACACATCTCCAGGTAGTCGTGTTTGCTCGCATTTTTAGTTGAATGATACATATTGGCCAAGACACCACGGTCCTGCCATTTGGACAATGCCCAAGGTTCATTTTCTTCCACCTGGGATGGCAAATGAATCTGTCGCTATTGTTTAATGTCTTATCGGAAAGAACCTCTGACAGGGCAGTGGTCCTTACATAGAAACTAGAAGCAGGAGTAGGCCATTCAGCCCTTCGAGCCTGCTCCTCCATTCATTATGATCATGGTTGATCACCAAATTCTTGGTCCTCCTTTTCCCATATCCCATGATCCCTTTAGTCCCAAGAAGTATTTCTTCTTGAAATCACAAAACTTTTTGGTCTCAACTACTTTCTGTAGTAGTGAATTCCACACATTCACCCCACCTCTGGGTGAAGAAATTTCTCCTCATCTCACTCGTAAAAGGTTTACCCTTATCCGTAAACAATGACTCTGAGTTATGGACTCCTGCATCATCCGGAACATTCTTTCTGAATCTACCCTGTCTAAAGCTGTTTGAATTTTACAAATTTCCATGAGATCTCTCTCACTCTTCTAAACTCCAATGAATATAATCCTAAATGAATTAGTCTCTCCTCATTTGACAGACTTGCCATCCCAGGAATCAGCCTGTACTCCCTCTATAGCAAGGACATCAGGTAAGGATGCCAAAATTGCACAAAATACCTCGGGTATTGCCTCAGCAGCACCCTTTTCTTTAGTACTGTCCTTGAATGTCTGCCTAGATTTGGGCAGCATGGTGGCACAGTGGTTAGCACTGCTGCCTCACAGAGCCAAGGTCCCAGGCAGTTCAATTCCGGCCTGGGGACATTGTCTGTGTGGAGTTTGCACATTCTCCCCATATCTGCATGGGTTTCCTCCCAAAGTTCAAAGATGTGCAGGTGATGTTGATTGGCCGTGGTAAATTGACCCTTAGTGTCGGAGATTTAGCAGGGTAGATACATGGGGTTGCAGGAATAGAGTCTGGGTGGGACTCTGGTCAATACAGACACAATGGGCTGAATGGCCTCCTTCTGTACTGTAAGGATTCTATGATTCTATAGATGTTGTCCTCAAATCCTTGGAGTGACACCGAATCCCACAACTGTCTGGCTCAGGAATGAGAGTGCTGACAAGATGAAGATTATATTACAAGACTGAGCAGTTTGGGGGGTAGATATGCAAGTAGCTTAGCTACATTCAGAACACGGCAGTTTTATAGCCCACTGATTTGATTTGCTCCCAGAAATGGGGGTGTACTCGTGCAGAAAAGCAGGAAATTCCTGCATTTAATGAAGCTTTGTAGGCAATAGAATTCGGGTTAGTCTCACGTAATCTAACTTAAGTTTAGGAATGGTTTCAGAAGTGATGATGTTCACTGATGACTGCACAATGCTCAGTGCCATTCGCGACTCCTCAGATACTGAAACAGTCCAAATGCAGCAAGACCTGGACAATATCCAAACTTGGACAAGTGGCAAGTAACACTTGCACCACACAAAACTGGTGCCTCACAAGGCTGTGTTTTCAGTCCCCTACTACACTCCTTATATACCTATACCTGTGTGGCCAAATTCCCTTCCAACTTGATTTTCAAGTTTGCTGACGACACCATCATATTGGGTCGGATCTAAACAATGACAAGACAAAGTACAGGAAAGAGATAGACAATCTGGTGAACTAGTGTGATGGCAATAATCTCTCACTCATTGTCAACAAAATGAAGGGGATTGTCATTGACTTCAGGAAGCTTGGTGGAGAATATGCCCCTGTCTACATCAACTGGAAATGAAGTAGAAAGGATCGAGACCTTCATGTTTTAGGTGTCCAAATCACCAAAAACCTGTCCTGGCCACCCTATGCCGACACTAGACTTAAGAAAGCCCACCAACACCTCTACATTCTCAGAAAACTAAGGAAATTTGGCATGTCAGCTACGACTCTCACCAACTTTTACAGATGCGCCATAGAAAGCATTTTTCCTGGTTCTATCATACCAAGAAATGGCTCCTGTTCTGCCCAAGATCGCAAGAAACTCCAAGATGTTGTGAATGTAGCCCAATCCATCACGCAAACTAATCTCCCATCCATTGACTCTGTCTATACTTCCTGCTGCCTCGGCAAAGCGGCCAGCATAATTAAGGACCCCATGCACCCCCGACATTCGCTGTTCTATCTTCTTCCATCGGGAAAAAGATACAAAAGTCTGAGGACACATAGAACCGACTCAAAAACAGCTTCTTCCCTGCTGTCATCAGATTTTTGAATGGAACTACCTCGCATCAAGATGATCTTTCTCTACGTTCTAGCTATGGCTGTAACATTACATTCTGCACCCTCTCCTTTCCTTCTCTATGAACTAGTATGCTTTGTCTGTAAAGTGAACAAGAAACAATACTTTTCACTATATACAAATACATGTGACACTAATAAATCAAATCAAATCAGATAAAATCAAAGTCAAACCCTTATTTCTCTCCACACATGCTGTCAGACCTGCTGAGATTTTCCAGCATTTTCTGTTCTTGTTTTGGATTCCAGCATCTGCAGTATTTTGCCTGCATCTTAGATTATAGATGACCTCAGGCCTATGAAGGATAGATTATGGAGTTTTGGTCGCCGCACTTACGCAAGGATATTTTGGCCTTGGAGGGAGTGCAGAGGAGGTTCACTATGCTGATACCAGAGTTGAGGGGGTTGAGCTATGAGGAGAGGCTGAATAGACTGGGCTTGTACTTGTTAGAGTTTAGAAGGATGAGGGGAGATCTCATTGAGACGTATAAGATGATGAAAGGGATGGATAGGGTAGAGGTGGAGAGGTTCTTCCCGCTCAGAAAGGACAGTAGGACTAGAGGGCACAGCCTCAAGATAAGGGGGGGGCAGTTTAGAACGGAGTTGAGGAGGAACTTCTTCACTCAAAGGGTGGTGAATCTCTGGAATTCTCTGCCCGTTGAAGTGGTGGAGGCTACCTCACTAAATATATTTAAGATGCGGGTTGATGGGTTTTTGGTAGGCAAGGGGATTAAGGGTTATGGGGAGAAGGCGGGAAAGTGGAACTGAGCCACTTCAGATCAGCCATGATCTTATTGAATGGCGGGGCAGGCTCGAAGGGCTAGATGGCCTACTCCTGCTCCTATTTCTTATGTTCTTATATAGGGGAGCACCTGGGGCTTGGCATCATTGAGTCTAGAGATGAGAAAAGCATGGTTGAAAGTCTCAGGGGCAGATGAGCTGGGACAGGGGGAAATATTGGGTAAGGCTACGGAGGTTGAAATAGACCTCAGCGATGGCATGGATTCTCAAATCTGAATCACGAGCTCCATTTCCAATTTACTGAATTTGTTTAAACTTGTTAGTAATTCAGGAGTTAAGCGGATCCTGCAGCTATTGGAATAAGCCCCAGCTTTCTCTCGTCATGTTGGTCTATCTCCTGTGCATTATTCTTCAGTTGAGCTTGTGGGCAAAAGAGCCAGTGCTTGCTCACACCAGATGAATCTGCACCAATTATTTATTTGAAGTCAATTAGGAATGTTAATAGAATGGTAAATTATTAAGCCAACAAGAATTAACAATGTGATACATATGTTTGATCTGATTGTTCACATCTGTTCTGCCGACCATTGCAAAGTTACAAAAATCATAGAATCATAGAATCCCTACAGTGCAGAAGGAGGCCATTCAGCCCATCGAGTCTACACCAACAACAATTCCACCCAGCTCTCTTCCCATTAACCCATGTATTTACCCCAGCTAATCCCCCGACACTAAGGAGAAATTTAGCATGGCCAATCCACCTAACCCATACATCTTAGGAGTGTATGGTGAAACCAGAGCACCCAGAAGAAACCCACGCAGACACGGGGAGAATGTGCAGACTCCAAACAGACAGTGACCCGAGCCAGAATTGAATCCGTTTTCCTGGTGCTGTGAGGCAGCAGTGCTCATCATGCCAAATGCCAAAATATATTTTTATCTTTCACTTCAGTAAGTGGATAATGAACATTATTTGTCGTCATCAGCTGTCCCTCGAGTTGTGCATGATGGCTACTCAGGGTCATGGGTATCTGCCATGGGGCTTCATGTTAACTGAACAGGTCAATTCTTAACCCTACAGACCTTTGGGCACACGGGGCAAGGTAGCTTCCTATTCATCTCGCCTCTGCCGCTGCTCTGCCTCGCCGTTAAGACTTTTTAACATAAAGTGCGATGCATCTTAATGGATAAGTTTTTAAAAAATTCGTCGTGGGACATAGGCGTCTTTGGCTGGCCAGCATTTAATGCCCATCTCTAGCTGCCCCTGAGAAGGTGGCAGTGAATGGCTTACTAGGCCATTTCAGAGGGCAGTTGAGAGTCAACCACATTGCTGAGGCTCTGGAGTCACATGTAGGCCAGACCTGGTAAGGACGGCAGATTTCCTTCCCTAAGTGTCATTAGTGAACCAGATGGGTTTTTCTGACAATGGTCTCATGGTTATCAGCAGATTTTTAATTCCAGATGTTTTATATTGAATTCAAATTTCTGTTGGAATTCAAACCCGGGTCCCCAGAACATTAGCTGAGTTTCTAGATTAATAGTGTAGCGATTGTTACGACACAAAGATTAATTTCCTTTACCTCGCGTCGTAATCTTCTTAATTATTTGGGAAGGTGTTATCTTTTCTTAATTAATGTTTAGAGGTTCATGAATATAAAGGCCTGACTCTCGCTTTGAATGAAGAATTAACAAGGTATTTTAGTTAAATAACCAGGAACTTTAATTAAACAAGTAACACATTAACTGAGGTGCAGTTCGTCTGAAATGCTGTTCGGATAACACAAGGAATATTCATTACTCAAAGTAGAAATAACAGAATTCTAGTAACTCTCAAAGAAATGGTACGACCAGACTTGATGGAATTCGGAAGCTTTCTGGAGTTCTATAGTTTTCCGCTGTCTGTAAGCACTGCTGGATTTTTTACCTTTTGCTGGTTAGAGGGTGAATTAATTTTAAGACCCATCTGAAACTGGCAGAATTAAGAATTAACTGGTCCAGCCATTCTAACTGCCCTTTACTGCATTTAGCTGCTTCAGGTGGTCTGACCCTGCTTCTTGTTCAACTTCTAGGTCAACCCCTGGTGGGACTTTCTGTTCAACTCCCCTCAAAGCAGTTACATTCTTCTTTTAAAGTGTTTATGACTATTCACATTCCTGCACTTGGATTGGCTTGAGATTGACAACAGTAGTAAATTCAGAATTGTTAATTCTTAATACATGAGGATTTTCTTTAAACTCATAGGCTGTTAGCCGATTGTATTCTTTAAACTTATAGGCTAACACAAATGCAAAAACCTGCAGAACCGGTTACCAAGGCAATCCTGATGCTTTTGGTCTGAAACAAGTATTGCCATTTTGTGTACTTTGTATATCTGCATTTCAAACATTCTAGCATTGAACACAAAACAGCTTTTTAAACGGACCCTGCAATGTTTTTTTTCCCTGTCACAGTTTTTACAATTCTTCTACATCTTTACAAACTCAACTTCACAAAATGATTGTACCACTAGGCTATCACTGCCCCATTGCCTTTCCTATGAAACGATTGGCACTATTTTGAATGATTGCTAGAAGGCTCATCTCAGACATTAATGTCAATGCTGCCACTCTGCAAGAAGAACCCCAGGGTGTCTTTGAAGCATTTTCTTAGTCCTTCCCATTGGCCATTTGAGAATTGAGAAAACAGGATCTGGCAGGAGAGACACTTCTCAGCCAGCCAATTGGAGTTGAATTTTTGGGGTTTTGCCTGAATCTTTGTGGATGCATTTGCATAAACATAGAAATGCGTTTGATTGGCCATCCTCCTGTCAAATCTGGAGGATGTAGCCGAGGTATTAATGATGGAATTTCTCCAATATTCTCGTGTGTCATTGGTGCAAAGTCCGGGTCTCACTGCAGTACAAAAGTGTGGTGGTAACATTTACACTGGGATGTTTGTTTTCTTTCTTATCACTGCTGTAGTTTGGAGGAGGCAATGGCCTAGTGGTATTATTGCTAGACTATAAATCCAGAAACACAGCTAACATTGTGGGAAGCTGGGTTCAAATCCAGCCATGGCAGTTGGTGAAAATTGAATTCAATAAAAGATATCTGGTATTAATTAATGATCGTTAAACTATTGTCAATTGTAAAAAAAATCCATCTGGTTCATAATGTTCCTCAGAAAAGGAAATCTGCCATCCTTATTTGGTGTGGCTGGCATGCGACTCCGGAGCCACAGCAATGTGGTCGACTCTCAACTGCCCTCAGGCAACTGGGGATGGGCAATAAATGCTGGCCAGCCAGCAACATCCATATCTCACAACTGAATAAAAAAGAACTGGTGCAGCTGATCCAGCGTTGGACTTCCTCATCAATGATGACCTTTTGAAAGAGGTCACTGCTTAGGATGGGAGGTGCTGAATACATCCCAGAGTGTCTTCTTCAACAAACGTGGGAGGTGGAATGTCCTGGTCTGAAGGCTGATGGATTTTATTGTGGCAATTTTGAAAGACGGAACGAGTTTCCTGTGTGCAGAATTGAAGAGATGGAATTCTAACAGGTATTAGACAGGGTAGATTGTTCCCAATGATGGGAAGTCCAGACCTAGGCATCATAGTTTGAGGACAAAGAAAACACCTTGTCGAATGGACGTGAGTAGAAAAATCCTAACAGGGTTAGACAGGGTAGTTTCAGAAAGAACGTTCCTGATGGTGGGAGAGTCCAGAATTCGGTGATATAGTTTGAGGATAAGGAACAAACCTTTTAGGACTGAGGTGAGAAGAAATTTCTTCATCCAGAGAGTAATGAATGTGTGGAATTCACTACCACAGAAAGTAGTTGAGGCCATAACATTGTGTGATTTCAAGAAGAAATTCGATATAGCTCTTAGGGCTAAAGGATTAAGGGATATGGAGTGGGAAGGGATTAGAATATTGAATTTGATGATAATCCATGATGAAAATAAGTGGCGGAGCAGGCTCAAAGGGCTGAATGGCCTACTCCTGCTTTTAGTTTCTATGTTTCTATGTCCTCTGTCAGTGCTGTACTAGGATGTCAAGCACTGTGCTCAAGCTCTGCAATGGGACTTGAACCTAGAGGCTCAGAGACAAGCTGGCTACATTTTTCCTGGGGCACATATAGGAAACAAAGTTTTATGGACTACATTCAGCCCTTCAGACCAACATGTCAGTTTGGCCCAGTACCAGTCAGAGAAGCTCATGGGTTCCAGCCTCATGGGAAAATTTGAGGCTGAGATTCAGTGTTGCTGCGGTGGAGTGCTGCATAGTTGAAGGTGACACCTTTAGGATAAGATGTTAAGCCAAGGACTCAGTGGCCTATTCAGATGAATGTAAAAGGCTTCATGACACATGGAGGCACAGTGGTTAGCACTGCTGCCTCACAGTGCTAGGAACCCGGGTTCGATTCCCATCTTGGGTCATTATGTGTGTGGAGTTTGCATGTTCTCCTTGTGTCTGCGTGGGTTTCCTCCGGGCATTCCGGTTTTCTCCACACCCTGAAAGATGTGCTGGTTAAGTACGTTGACCCAAACAGGTGCCAGAGTGTGGAGACTAGGAGAATTTCACAGTAATTTCATTGCAGTGTTAATGCAAGCCTTACTTGTGACTAATAAGTAAACTTTATGACAATCTATTTAAGGATGAGCCTAGTGGATTTCCCCTTGCGTCCTCTCCAATACTTATCTCCTGACCGACACCATTAAAAATAAAAATAATTAGCCATTGCTGTTTGAGGGGTCTTCAAGTCTACATCACAACACTCCAGAACTAATTGATTGGTTGAGAAACCCTTTGGGACATCATTAGGATGTGAAAGGTGCTCTGAAAGTGAGATCTTTCGAACAGCTATCTAATCAACTCAGACTTAGTGGAACTTTGTTCCCAGTGAAAACAATTCCAAATTCCCAAATCACTGATGATAAAAATATGAAGCTGTACGGACGGGGAAGCAACCATTTAGCTCATCAAATTCTTGCTTCCAGTGGATCACATGTGATTTGAATATTCATGAATTGCTTCGATTCACCAATCGCCTGAGGAGGACAACTAACAGTGAAAATCAACAAGAGGATAATAATCTACCAAGTGTTCATTCTGATACAACTGAGCTAAAGACCCGAGGAAAACAAATTAATGTTATAATCTACATTATTCATCTCTGGTTAGTTCTACTGTACAATACATCCTGCATTTCCATTGTTCCAGCATTGTTCCCTGGAGTGTAGGTGAGCTGAGGGGTGATCTTATAGAGGTCTATAAAATAATGAGGGGCATAGTTCAGCTAGAAAGTCAATATCTTTTCCAAAAGGTAGGGGAGTCTACAACTCGAGGGCATTGGCTTAAGGAGAGAGCGGTGAGATACAAAAGGGTCAAGAGGTACAATTTTTTCACACAGAGGGTAGTGAGTGTCTGGTACAAACTGCCAGGGGTAGTGGTAGAGGAGGGGACAATTTTGTCTTTTAAGAAGCATTTAAACAGTTAAGAACATAAGAACATAAGAAATAGGAGCAGGAGTAGGCCATCTAGCCCTTCGAGCCTGCCCCGCCATTCAATAAGATCATGGCTGATCTGTCGTGGCTCAGTTCCACTTTCCCGCCCTCTCCCCATAACCCTTAATCCCCTCGTTTATCAAAAACCCATCAACCCGCGTCTTAAAAATATTTAGTGAGGCAGCCTCCACCACTTCAACGGGCAGAGAATTCCAGAGATTCACCACCCTTTGAGTGAAGAAGTTCCTCCTCAACTCCGTTCTAAACCGCCCCCCCTTTATCTTGGGGCTGTGCCCCCTAGTCCTACTGTCTTTTTTGAGCGGGAAGAGTCTCTCCACCTCTATCCTATCCATCCCATTCATCATCTTATATGTCTCAATGAGATCTCCCCTCATTCTTCTAAACTCTAACGAGTACAAGCCTAGTTTATTCAGCCTCTCCTCATAGCTCAACCCCCTCAACTCCAGTATCAGCCTAGTAAACGTCCTCTTACATGGGTAAGATGGGTAAAAAGGGAATGGGCCAAATGCAGGCAATTGGGATTAGCTTAGTGGTTAAAAAAAGGTGCGGCATGGACAAGTTGGGCCTTAGGGCTTGTTTCCATGCTGTAAACCTCTATGGCTGTATGACTCTATAGTGGGAACTACATCTCACAACCCAACAATGGCAGCTGTGGCTCAATGGTATCATTCTCACCTTCCTGCCAGAAAGTTTGAGACCCGCTTTGGCGAATTCAGTACAAAAACTAGTTTGATATTACAGTGCAATACTGAGGGGATGCTGCACTACCCGAGGTTCGGCCTTTTGGCTGGGATCTGAGGAATCCGGTATATGCATAGCCGTATTTGCTTAAGTTTATTCAGGGACTTAATTTTAAGATATTTCTGTCTATGCACAATTACATTTAACTGCTTGATGCCTGGGGCAGCATGGTGGCTCAGTGGTTAGCACTACGCCTCACAACACCAGGGACCTGGGTTTGATTCCGAGATTGGGTCACTGTTTGTGTGGAGTCTGCTGGGAATCGAAATCGGGTCCCTGGTGCCGTGAGACGGCAGTGCTAACCACTGTGCCACCTCCACTGATCTACTTTATAAAAATGTATTCTTCCATGAGATGTGAGCTTGACTGGCAAGATGAGCATTTGTGGTCCATTGCTAATTGCCCTTGAACTGAGTGGCTTCCTGGGCCATTTCTAAGTGTGGTTGGGAGTCAACCACATTGTAGTGGGTCTGGTAAGGACGGCAGATTTCCTTCCCCGAAAGACATTAGTGAACTGGATGTATTGTTACAACAATCAATGATAGTTTCATGGTAACCGTCGCTGAGATCAGTTTTATAATTTTATCTTTTATTAAATAAATTTAAATTCTATTATCTGCTGTAGCGAGATTTCAGCCCATGTCCCCAGATCATCAGTCTTGGTCACTGGCTCACTAACCCGGTGACCTTACAATAATCTACCAACAACCCTTGGCTCCAGTTTTCTGAATTTGAAAATAAGAACTAAAATGGTATTACTCCCTAGTAAACCCATAACAGTTTGAACAGAATATACTAGTTTATTATTTTTAATTCATTCATTCAAGTTCCGTTAAAGGAATTAACGATTCTATTTGCTTTTGGTACGTTGCCAATTCAAAGTTAGGTTTTAAAGATTGACAAAAGGAGCCACGGTGGCACAGTGGTTAGCACTGCTGCCTCACAGTGCCAAGGACCCCGGTTCAATTCCGACCTCGGGTCACTGTCAGTGTTGAGTTTGCACATTCTCCCCGTGTCTGCGTGGGTTTCCTCAGAGAGCTCCGATTTCCTCCCACAGTCCAAAGATGTGTGGGTTAGGTTGGCTGTCCATGCTAAATTGCCACTTAGTGTCAGGGGGTTTATAGAATCCCTTCAGTGCAAAAGGAAGCCAATCAGCCCATCGAGTCTGCAGTGACCATAATCCCACCCAGGCCCTATTCCCTCAGCCCTACATATTTACCCTCACAGTGGCATGGTGGCTAGCCCCCTGACACTAGGGTCAATTTAGCATGACCAATCAGCCTAAACTGTACACCTCTGGACTGTGGGAAGAAACCCACTGGGTAAATACATGGGGTTATGGGTCCTTGTAGGGTTGTGGCCGGAAGAGGCGCGATGCGCTGAATAAAAAAAAGTCAAAGGTTTATTTAATAGTCACAAGTAAGGCTTACATTAACACAGCAATGAAGTAACAGTGAAGTTTCTCTCCTTCTATATTTCTAGCCTCCTTATACACCGTAGGGATTCTATGAACCTATGATTCAATGCAATACAATTTTGCAGAATCAGAATCAGCCACACATGGGCTCAAACCTAACTCGCGGCCTACAATCTAGGCTGACACTGAAGGAGTGAAGCACTGTTAGAGATTCTGGCTAATAGGTGAGTTGGTAGGCTGAGGCCTGCCCTGCCTGCTCAGCTGGGTATAACAGATCCCAAGGCACTATTTAAACTGGAACAGAACGTGTGGGTCAACATACTTCCCTCAAGGAGAACTATCAAACACAGATGAAATAGTAACTCAAATCCTTGACTATCTGTGAGGCTGGACTGAGCTATGGGGTTTTAAACAGAGAGATATATCTTAAGGTGACACTGCCAATTTATCCCCCATTATAGAAACTGCCCAATTTTCCACTCAATTGGAATCCATAACTGACAGGTAATAATTCATTTCCCAATTTTCTGACTATTTCTACCATCTTCCTCTCTAGAATTCTGTTAACCCTGGTATCAACCTTGTCTTACCAGTTAAACCGGTTACCAGTTCACTGGTTTTCCAGCCCTTCCCACTGGAGGATATGAAGTTGACACCCACCCTGCTGTGCGGTGGTGAGTATCCTGGCAGCGGGATGAGTGAGCCACACAGAACACCGTAGACATCAGTGGGAATAAAAGATCCCTAGCGAATGACCCCTGGCACTGTAAAGCACTCTACGTTGGGTGTGGATTTGGAAAATGCCACCCGAGTATTTTTTTGCACCTTTCTGTACTTGAGGAACTATTAACAAAGAACGAAGAATAGTACAGCAAAGAAACAGGCCCTTCGGCCCTCCAAGCCTGCGCTGAACGTGATGTCTTCCTAAACTAAAACCGTAGGCACTTACGTAATCTGTACCCCCCCCGCATTCCCATCCTATTCATGTAGCTGTCCAGATGCTCCTTAAATGCTGGTATCCAAAATCACTTGCCTTGTACATCTCCTCTAAACTTTTCCCCATGCACCTTGACACTATGTCCCCTGGTACTTGGTTTTTCTACCCTAGGAAAGAGCATCTGACTCTCCACTCTGTCCATGCCGCTCATAATCTTAGAGACCTCTGTCAGGTCACCCCTCAACCTCTGTGATTCCAGTGAGAACAAACTGAGTTTATCCAACCTCTTCTCATAGCTAATACCATCCGGACCAGGCAACGTCCTGGTAAACCTTTTCTGTACCCTCTCCACAGCATCCACATCCTTCTGGCAACCAGAATGGTAAACGATATTCTGAATGAGGCCCATCTAAGGACCAACTCTACCTTCTAACATAGTGCGCCATGTTCCATTCCTCTGCAGCCATCGTATTTTTGTCTCATCTCAGAAACTGTTTCCTTTTCTGAAGGAGTTCACAAGTCCCATTTCTGTCAACTTGTGCATTTTGCTGTTTTACGCTTTTGACAGTTCCTAACTGTTTCATAACTCCGTCCGGGAAAAAAACAATCCCTTTGAGTTGGATCGGGGTTCATATGTGTTTCATTCCCAGAATACCACTCAAATCGAAACAATCGAAGAAGCTGACTCGGTAGACTGCAGATTAAAGCGACATGGATGTGGTCCCTTTAATGCTCCGTGCTGTGCAGGGGACACAGCAGTGAAAGGGTTAACTATCAAACGACAGTCGGTGGCTGGAATTCTCCAATCTTGTCCGTAGTTGGGATTCTCTTGTCTCAAATTGAGTGCCAAGATCTCCATTACCTCTGGCAGTGGTGTCGGGGCATGTTGACGTGGGAGGATCCTGGCCCTTGGAGTTTGAGAGGTGATCTTATTGAAATATATAAGATCATAGAATCACAGAATCGCAGATGACTACAGCGCAGAAGAGGCCCTTCGGCCCATCAAGTCTGCACTGACGAATGAAAGGCCCTGACCTGCACACCTAATTCCACTTGCCAGCACTTGGCCCATAGCCTGAAATGTTATGGCATGCCAAGTGCTCATCCAGGTACCATTTAAAGGATGTGAGGCCTCCCAGGCAGCACATTCCAAACCCTCACCACCCCCTGGGTAAAAAAACGTTTCCTCAAATCCCCCCAAAACCTCCCAGCCCTCACTTTTAAGTTGTGTCCCCTCGTAACTGACCCTTCAACTCAGGGGAACAGCTGCTCTCTATCCACCCTGTCCATGCCCCTCATAATCTCAAACACCTTGATCATGTCACCCCTCAGTCTCCCCTGCACCAGAGAAAACAACCCAAGCCTATCCAATCTCCTTTCATAACATAAATGTTCCATCTCAGGCAGCATCCTGGTGATTCTCCTCTGTTCCCCTTTCAAGATCCGGACAGGAATTGATAGGGTGGATACAGGAAGGATGTTTCCACACGTGGGAGAGACTAGAACCAGGGGACACAGTTTAAAAATAAGAGGAAGAGTGTTTTCGCTCAGAGGGTTGTTAGTTTGGAATTCTCTCGCCCGGAGAGTTGCGAAGGCTGGGTCTTTGAATCTATTCAAGGCAGACTTAGACAGATTTTGATAGGCTTGGGACTTGAGGGTTATGGCACAGGCAGGGAAGTGGAGTTGAGGCCAGAACCAAATCAATCATGATTGTATTGAATGGCGGGGTGGGCACGAGGGGCAGAATGGCCTACTCCTGCTCCTAAGTCATGTGCTCCTCGGTTTCCTTAATTTATTGGCTGCTGACTACTGCTGATCTTTTCTGCAGTGCAAATGAAGGTTAGCACAGTTGAAGGAAACCGGAGACATCATCCCAGTCCCTGTTCTGCCTTTCTGGAACCTTCCTTTGTTGATTCTTACCCATTTTCTCCAATTCCTCTGCATTTAAAAGTTCAAGTCTGCCTGTTCAAATCTTTCTATAATTTTTTTCCTCCCCGTCATAGAAACTAGAAGCAGGAGTAGGCCATTTGGCCCCTCAAGCCTGCTCCGCCATTCATTATGATCATGGCTGATCATCAAATGCAACATCCTGATCCCCCTTACCTCCCCATTTCACTCGATCACTTTATCCCCAAGAGCAATGCCTATTTTAATCTTAGTATCTATGTTAGTATCCTATCAAAATAGCCTTCTCTAACCCTGTGTCGTTGTTCTGACAGTATCAATACAAATGACATTAAAGTTTATTAGTATCACAAGTAGGCTTACATTAACACCGCAATGAAGTTACTGTGAAAATTCCCCGAGCCGCCACAATCTGGCACCTGTTTGGGTACACCGAGGGAGAATTTAGCGCGGAACACAAGTCAGAATTTTACATTTGGGGGTTGGCCAAATGTCATCCAATGATAGTGGGCCTGCTGCCTGCCATCTTTGCGTGCAATTCTGAAGTCAGTAGGTGTTTGCAAGTCTGATCCCGGCCCGCTGACAATTAAAGAGTCAATTCAATGTTATCTATAATTATTTATATTAATTAATATTATCTATAAAACGTTGGTTCGGCCACATTTGGAATACTGTGTCCACACTACCAGAAGGACATGGAGGCTTTGGAGGGAGTGCAGAAAAGATTTACCAGGATGTTGCCTGGTGTGGAGGGTATTAGCTATGAGGAGAGATTGATTAAACTGGGATTGTTCTCCCTGGAAAGACAGAGGCTGAGGGGTGACCTGATATAAAATTATGAGGGGCAAGGATAAGGTGAACATTTGGAAGCTTTTTCCCAGGGCAGAAATGACAATTACAAGGGGGCACAAGTTCAGGGTAAGGGGGGGAAGGTTCAGTGGAGATGTGCAGGGGAAGTTTTTTACACAGAGGGTGGTGGCGGCCTGGAAGGCACTGCCAAGTGAGGTAGTTGAGGCAGATATGTTAGTGACATTTAAGGCTTATCTGGACAGATACATGGACAGACAGAAAATAGAGGGCTACAGGTGGTTGGTCTAGATCGGACAATGTGATCGGTGCAGGTTTGGAGGGCCAAAGGGCCTGTTCCTGTGTTGTATTGTTTGTTTGTAAAATGATTAATGGCTTTACGCTGCCTGTGTGAGTTTCAGCTCACCGTATGGGTAAAACAGGTGCTGTTCGCTTTGTTTTTCTGCATTTGTTAATCTCAGGGTGGGTTTCAAGGACCCTCGGATCAGCAACACTTTCTCTTTCACTGCAGTGCCATCACTGTGTGAGTACAGAGCTGCCCCTGAGTTTTTCAGCAACTCTTAAGCTTTTCAAACCTTTCAGGCTTTCAGGACCTTATCATCCCTGGAAGTTTTCCCTGAGGATTGGAGCACAGTAATCCCTCCCGTGCAAGGCACTGGTCCCCTGCATCTGCTCCAATGGAGATGGTCCATTCCGCTGGTGGAACCTACTCTGAAGAGGAAGGAAGAGGGGCAGGTGGGAGAGGAGGCCACATGAAAATGGTCCGTGGTCAAGTGAAAGACCTTTAAGAGGAGAAGTACAAGCTCAACTGGTGCAGGGTTACAGGGAGGTCAAGGGGTCTGCCGTAGACACCATTACTCAGGAGCTAGGGTTTGCAGGGAGCACTCCAACTTTCTCCAGATGTCTGAGTTCCAGTGCTGTGACACCGTGGGTGGCATGGTGGCGCAGTGGTTAGCACTGCTGTCTTACAACTCCAGGGACCCGGGTTCGATTCCCAGCTTAGGCCACTGCCTGTGAGAGGTTTGCACATTCTCCCCGTGTTTGAGTGGGTTTCCTCCAGTTCCCTCCCACAGTCTGAAAGACGTGCTGATTAGGTGCATTGGGCATGCTAAATTCTCCGAACAGGCATCGGAGTGTGGTGACTAGGCAATTTTCACAGTGACTTCATTGCAGTGTTAAGATAAGCCTACTTTTGACTAATACATAAACTTTAGCTCTAATGTACTCCTCTATGATGGAAGGCCCAGTACACAGACCCTAAAAGGTCTGTATCCATAAAAGATCTCCCAATGCATCCCACCAGACATTCAGTATCTGCCATCTAATGGATGATTCCAGAGGTTCATCAACAGCCTCAGGCTCAATATGGTCTTGGTATCCAGCAGTGCTCCCATTGTCATTGCCCTGGGACCTCTCTGCCTCTGCCAGCTGCTCAGGTGAGTGCGGTGTCCTCAGCACAGTGCAGAACCTGCGGAGCCGGCAACATAATGGCTAGCGATGTGTGAGGAGTCTAGTTTATATCCAAGCCTGGAATTCTAGTAGCCCAGCTTCCAAACCCCCTCCGTTCTAACCAAGGGTCTGCAGAAGTTTTTCAAAAGGTCCTCAAAATAGTCAAACGGCATGTGAACGAGCGGCGGTCGGAGGACAGGCTTGGTCTGTGAGCCAGGAGGCAGGGGCCGAGTGCAGCCAACCCTGATTGGCTTAGTGTGGTGGGAGGATTGGCCGGTGGACCTGCCGTTCCCAAGGCTGGACGTGTGCACCAGGGAAGCTCAGCCTCGTTCAAGAGAAAGGAGGGATTGTTAAAATATAGAAGAGCTACTTCAATTCAAAGAAAGGGTTCTACAATAAGAGTTTGCTAATATATTAGTATTATGATTTCGATGGGGAGGGATTTGTGTTCAATAATCCATTTGAAAAGGGACTTTCAACCAAATAAAGTTGAGAATCATTGACCTAGAGCAGAACACAATGCAAAATTTCAATTCCTTGTTTTTGAAGGCCACCCAATCTATGCAAAATAAACCCCCCAGAATTGGCTGGAAAGGGCATAGGACCGTTGTTTAAATATGTGCATATTAAATATTAATATTGTTAAATATTTTTAAGAACTGGGAACAAGAGGCCACAGATTCAAGGTGATTGGGAATAGAAGCAGAGGTGATATACGGATAATCATTTTTCTCACAGCGAGTGGTTGGGATCTCAAATGCACTGCCTAAGAGTGCGATGGAGGCAGGTTCAATCGAAGTGCTTAAGAGGAAATTGGATTATTATTTGAAAAGAAAACACACACAGGGCTATGGGAGAAGGCCGGGGAATGGGGTAAATTGCTTTTTCAGAGAGCACGGGGCAGAAGCAAGAGTCTGAATAGCCTCCTCTGCACTTAACCATCTGTGTGATTTGATTTGATTTGATTTGATTTATTATTGTCACATGTATTAGTATTTACAGTGAAAAGCATTGTTTCTTGTGCACTACACAGACAATACATAACATTCATAGAGAAGGAAAGGAGAGAGTGCAGAATATAGTGTTACAGTCATATCTAGGATGTAGAAAAGGATTAGCTTAATATAAGGTAGGTCCATTCAAAAGTCTGATGGCAGCAGGGAATTTGATTTGATTTGATTTATTATTGTCACAAGTATTAGTATACAGTGAAAAGAATAGTTTCTTATGCGTTACACAGACAAAGCGTACCATTCCTGGAGAAGGAAGGGAGAGGGTGCAGAATGTAATGTTAAGAAGCTGTTCTAGAGTCGGTTGGTATATGACCTCAGACCTTTATATATTCTTCCGGACAGAAGAAGGTGGAATAGAGTATGCCCAAGGTGTGTGGGGCCCTTGATAATGCTGACAGCTTACCGAGGCAATGGGAAGTGTAGAGACAGTCAATGGATGGGAGGTTGGTTTGCATAATGGACTGGGCTACGTTCACAACCCTTTATAGTTTCTTGCAGTCTTGGTCAGAGCAGGAGCCATACAAAGCTGTGATACAACCAGAAAGGATGCTTTCTATCAAAAAATGTTAGGTTGATTGGCCATGCTGAATTGCCCCTTAGTGTCAGGGGGATTCGCAGGGTAAAATGTGAGGTTATGGGGACAGGGCCTGGATGGGATTGTTGTCGGTATAGACTTGATACGCCGACTGGCCTCTTTCAGCACTCTAGGAATTCTTTGATTCTATGGTGCAATTGATGAGAGTCATTGTGGACTTGCCAAATTTCCCTAGTCTCCAGAGGAAGTAGAGGCACCTTGCGAGTGTAATGAACTTCTCAAAATCGTCCCAACATGCGCTCTGAGGCAGCCTGTTCCAATAATGCCTGATATCGAGCCTGCTATCGAGCACATGAAGAATGTTTTTCGCCATATTGGACCCTTAGGCTCCCATTTTATGCCTGACAAATGGCTTAAGTAGACCGAACGTTGCGCATAAGAAAATACTTTGGCAATGATACACGGAATTAAGCGTATGAGCGAGTGTTTGGCAGACTTATCTCTATTAATATCAAGCCTCTGTCATAAGGTTCCTTGAAAGTTTCAGTTTTGTATCCGATTGCCCCTCAGTCAGTACTTGCTATATGTATTCCTACTTCTTTTTTATTGTGTAAGTCATTTCAAACTGTATACTTGGCACGTTGGCCATGTTTCAGTTACAAAATAGGAATTACATACCCCAGGGTCATAATCACACTTCCTGAAGTGTTGGCTGCTGAAAAGAAAGGACAAATTAGGTCATTTTTTTTAAAACAAACTTACACCAGTGTAAACACTGACATCAAGAATAGCTCCTTGGGTATAGCTTCAGTTTTTCCATTTATGTTTAAATGTCTGACATGTAAAATTTCAACAGAAAGATGTCTAAAGGATTATTACACCTGACATCGCATGCTCAATGTGTCACGAAAATTAAATGTATTCGATGTGATGTGTTTTTGCGATTTATTTCCTACTTTTCTCCCCTTGGCAAGGCGTCGATCGCTGGCTGGGTCATTCTTTTCCCAGACGGAGATGACCCTGTGGCTGTGGTTGGGCCACACTTGAGCCCAGATGTTGAGAATTATACAGCTATTCAACCACATAGTCCCTCACAGTCACAGTTCCACCTGAAGAGGGCGTTGAATTGGAATCAGGACCAGAATAGTGCCAGATATTTACCTCCTCTCTCTAAACCCAGAGGACTGAGGCCAATTGTAACATCCCCATGGGGTAATACATAGAATATAGAGCAGTTCAGCACAGGAATAGGCCCATCGGCCCAGGGTGTTGTACTGAACATGATGCCAAATTAAACTAATCCCTTCTGCCTGCCCTTGGTCCATATCCTTCTGCTCCATGCATATTCATGTGCTTACCTTAAACACCCCTATCGTATCTACCTCCACCACCATCCCTGGCAGATGCCTACCACTCTCTGTGTAAAAAAACTTGCCCCTCACATCTCCTTTGAACTTTCCCCCTCTCACCTTAAGTGCATTCCCCCTACTAATAGACATTTCACCTCTGGGAAAAGGATTCTAACTGTAACCTTTATCTGTGCCTCTCATAATTTTATAGATTTCTATTAGGTCTCCCCTCAGCCTCCGCCGCTCCAAAGAAAACAACCCTAGTTTGTCCAGACTCTCCCTATAGCTCATCCCTTCTAATCCAGGCAGCATCCTGGTAAACCACTTTTGCATCCTCTCCATCTTAATGACTAAATTAATTTTAGTGTGGATGTGTTAAAATTAAATTTGGTTGACTAATTGGATTGAGCTGCTTGATCAAGTAACAAAGTGGCTTCATCAGGGTAATGTGGTTGAAGTTGTATATATAGACTTCCAAAGACAGTTTAACCTTCATTATTTGCAATTGAGGCTGGAAATACAGTGGCGAGTAACTCATGTCCTGACTCCCCAAAGCCTATCCAGCATCTACAAGGCACAAGTCAGGATATGACTTCTGACTTGTCAGGACAGTGCAGCTCCAACAACATTCAAGAAGCTTGACACCATCCAGGACAAAGCAGCCCACTTGATTGGCACCACATCTACAAACATTCAATCCCTCCACCACCCACACAGAGTGGCAGCCGAGTGTGCTATCTACAAGATGCACTGTGGCAATTTATGAAAGACCCTTAGACAGCAACTTCCAAACCCATGAACATTTCTATCTAGAAGGACTAGGGCAGCAGATACATGGGAACGCCATCACCTGCAAGTTCCCCTCCAAGCCAATGACTTGTTATTTCTTCTCAGTCACTGGGTCAAAATCCTGAAATTCCCTCTCTAACAGCATTGTGGGTGAACACACAGCACGCGGACTGCAGCGATTCAAGAAGGGAGCTCATCACCACCTTCTCAAGGGCAACAAGGGATGGGCAATAAATGCTGGCTAGCCAGAAGTGCCTATGTCCCATGAATGAGGAATAAAAAAATTCTTAGTACATAACAGATTTATAAGTAAAATGAAAGTACATGAGATTGAAGGGGCAGTGGCAATGTGGAAATAGAACTGGCTAAGGGGCAGGAAATAGTGGCTAGTGGCGAATGGTTCCTTTTAAGACTGGAGGGAGGTGTACAGTGATGTTCTCCAGGGCTTGTTCTGAGGACCACTATTACTTTTAACATTTATTAATGCCATGGACTTGGGCATATGGGACATCATTTTAAGCTTTGCAAATGTCAAGAAAAACAGGAATTTAGAAATGAGTAACCAAATGCAAACAGACTTCGGGAGATTTTAGATCGGTGAAATGGGCTGGCACAGTGGTTAGCACTGCTGCCTCACAGTACCAAGGATCTGGGTTCAATTCTGGCCTCAGGTGACTGGTTTTGTGAAGTTTGCACATTCTCCCTATGTCTGCGTGAATTTCCTCCATGTGCTTTGGTTTCCTCCCACACCCCAAAGATGTGCAGTTTAGATGGATTGGCCACGCTAAATTGCCCCAGGAGGTGTAAGTTAGATGGATTAGTGCTGCTAAAATGCCTAGGGCAGGGTGTACACCTGGTTAAGATGTTATTTCAGAAACTCGATGAGCCAAATGGCCTCCTTCTGCACTGTGTGTATTATATGGAGGTGATACACTGCAGTAGGGAGATTGAGGAAAGGGGATATAAATTTAATGATACAATTTTAAAGGTGATGGAAGAATAGACAGACCTGGGTCCAGTGTCTGAAAGTGGCAGGACAAGTTGATAAATCTATTTCAAAAGAGTAAGTAGTCTCACAACACCAGGCTAAAGTCCAACAGGTTTATTTGGTAGCATAAGCTTTCGGAGCGCTGCTCCTTCCTCAGGTCAGCGGTACTCTGAAAGCTCGAGCTACCAAATAAACCAATTGGATTTTTGATTTCATTTGATTTGATTTATTGTTATCACATGTATTAACATACAGTGAAAAATATTATTTCTTGCGGCTATACAGACAAAACATAAATTCATAAAAAAGGAAACAAGAGAATGCAGAATGTAGTGTTACAGTCATAGTTAGGGTGTAGAGAAAGATCAACTTAATGCAAGGTGAGTCCATTCAAAAGTCTGACAGCAGCAGGGAAGAAGGTGTATTTGAATCGGCTGGTACTTGACTGCAGACTTTTGTATCTTTTTCCCAATGGAAGAAAGTGGAAGAGAGAATGTCCGGGGTATGTGGGATCCTTAATTATGTTGGCTGCTTTGCTGAGGCAGTGGAAAGTGTAGACAGATTCAATGGATGAGAGGCTGGTTTGCATGATAGATTGGGCTACATTCACGATCTTTGTAGTTCCTTATGTTCTTGAGCCTTTAACCTGGTGTTGTGACTCTATTTACTGTGCCTAGTCCAGTCCAACGCTGGCAACTCCACATCCTGTTTAAAAAGTATCTTGGGCCCTTGGCTTTATCAACACAGTGGGCAGAATTTAATTCCCTCCATACCCCCACCCCTGAGATGGGTTTTTGATTTGATTTGACTTATTAATGTCACATGTATTAACATACAGTGAAAAGCATTGTTCCTTGCGCGCTATACAGACAAAACATACCGTTCATAGAGAAGGAAAGGACAGAGTGCAGAATGTAGTGTTACAGTCACAGCTAGGGTATAGAGAAAGGTCAACTTAATGCAGGGTAAGTCCATTCAAAAGTCTGATGGCAGCAGGGAAGAGCTGCTTTTGATTCGGTTGGACCTCAGACTTTTGCATTTTTTTTGTGAAGGAAGAAGGTGAAGAGAGAGTATCCAGGGTGCGTGGGATCCTTAATTATGCTGGCTGCTTTTCTGAAGCAGAGTCGATGGATGGGAGGCTGGTTTGCGTGATGGATTGGGCTACATTCACTACCGTTTGTAGTTCCTTGTGGTCTTGGGCAGAGCAGGAGCCATACCAAGCTGCGATACAATCAGAAAGAATGCTTTCTATGGTGCATCTGTAAAAGGTGGTGCAAGGCGAAGCTGACAAGCCAAATTTCCTTAGTCTTTTGAGAACATAGAGGCATTGGTGGACTTTCTTAACTATAGTGTTGGCATGGGGGGACCAGGACAAGTTATTGGTGATATGGACATCTAAAAAATTGAAGCTCTCGACTCTTTCTACTTTGCCCCCATTGAAGTAGAGAGGGGCATGTTCTTCTTTATACTTCCTGATTTCGATGACAATCTCCTTCGTTTTGTTGACGTTGAGGGAGACATTATTGTTGCCGCACCAGTTCACCAGATTCTCTATCTCATTCCTGTGCTCTGTCTCATCATTGTTTGAGATCGCAACATCGAGGGCCGAAGGGCCTGTGCTGTGCTGTAATGTTCTATGTTCTATGAGATCCAACCCACAACAGTGGTGTCGTCAGCAAATTTGAAAATCGAATTGGAGGGGAATTTGGCTGCATTGACATTGGTGTACGAGGGGTTTAGTAGGGGGCTGGGAACGCAGCCTTGTGGGGCACCGGTGTTGAGGATGATAGTGGAGGAGGTGTTGTTGCCTATCCTTACTGATTATGGTCTGTGAATTAGGAAGTTCAGGATCCAGTAGCAGAGGGAGGTGCCGAGGCCCAGGCCACGGGGTTTGGAGATGAGTTTTGTGGCAATAAAAATAGTGTTGAAGGCTGAGCTGTAGTCAATAAATAGGAGTCTAACCTAGATGTTTTGTTATCTAGGCGTTCCAGGGTTTAGTGCAGGGCCAGGGAAATGGTGTCTGCTGTGGACCTGTTGAGGCGGTAGGTAAACTGTAGTGGGTCCAGGTAGTCTGACAGGCTGGAATTGATTCATGCCATGACTAACCTTTCGAAGCGCTTCATAATGACGGATGCCAGAGCCACCGACTGATAGTCATTAAAGCACGCTGCTTGGTTTCTCTTAGGTACCGGGATGATCAGTCATCTTCTTGAAGCAGCTAGGTTTTGAGGTGTGATAGGCATTGAATTAGGGTGGGAAATGCTGTGAACTTCCTACCTCTACCTCAATTATATCTGCCGTGGGAATTCTCATTGATGGTCTTCCCATCCTGCTGCCAATTGAGGCCATGAAGATGGAAATTGATGCTAACTTAAGGCCCTGCCCACTTCTTCTGGTATTCAACCAATGGCAGGTGGAGCAGTCACCACCAAAAAACAAATCTGGTCAGGTTTCCTTGAGGACTTTCAGTGATGGGAAGTGGGGGGGAGAGAGCATTCACTCAACGATTGAGGGACCTGGCATTGGGAAGGCACTGAGAACCATCCCCTGGTCCTTACTGTCGGTCCCCCTTCCACCCCCACTCTCCTGTGACCACACCCCAGCTCACCCTCACTCTGAGCTGGCTCTCTCGGTGACCCTGAACCTGTGCTGGAACCAGTACCAAAAGCTACCACTGGCCTTCCAGTGGCACCTCTTGCAATGGACAGTTGGTGGCCCAGTGATAGGATGGCAGCTCTTGGGGAGGGGTTGGGGGGCACGATTTACCGTCTCCATGACCCTAGGGAAGGCTTCATCCTGGCTACTGAGGGATACATATTACAGGCAGCCCTTCCCTGAAGGAGGCGATGTCAGGCTCTTGCAGTTCTTGATGGAGTCAAGACTCCATCACCATCAGTAAATACCACTGGGTGCGTAGAATTGCAAGAAAGTTATGCTGTATAATTACAATTTCCATACTGACTGAGGTTATTGATGAAGGCCCTGCCTTCTCAACCTTGTCCCATTGCAAGGTGGCACAATGGTTAGCACAGCACCAGGGAGCTGGGTTCGATTCCCGACTTGGGTCATTGTCTGTGTGGAATCTGCACGTTCTCCCCATGTCTGCGTGGGCTTCCTCCGGGTGCTCCAGTTTCCTCCCACAGTACGAAAGACATGCTGGTAATGTCAGTTGGCCATGCTAAATTGCCCCTTAGTACCCCAGATGTATAGGTTAGGGGGATTAATGGGGTAAATGCATGGAGTTATAGGATAGGAGCTAAGGGAGATGCTCTGTCAGAAGAAGTTGGTGCAGACTCAGTAGGTCGACTGCCTTCCTTTCGCACTGTAGAGATTCTATTTTATGAAATCAGTAACAATTTATCTGTGGTGGACAAAACAACTGAAGTTACATCTCCCTCCCTGGGATTTTGGGTTGCATTTAGTTTTCTACTTGTAAATGTGACTAAAGGAACTCAGTACTTGCCTTGACCATCCCTTGTTCTAACTGTGCTGAAATGTATGTAAGATATGGGCGTTGGTTAGCTCAGTTGGCTGGATAGCTGGTTAATAATGCAGAGCAATGCCAGCAGCGTGGGTTCAATTCTTGTACTGGCTGAAGTTATTCATGAAGGCCTCACGTTTTCAATCTTGCCACTTGCCTAAGGTGTGCTGACCCTCAGGTCATCACCAATCAGCTCTCCCCCTCAAAGGAGAGCGCAGACTATGGTCATCTGGAATGATCGCGATCTTACCTCTCACAATTCTAATACACTGTTTTGGCCAGAGTTGAAGCATTGTGTTCAGCTTTGGGCACTATAGTTTCAGAAGGATTTCAAGGCATTAGAGAGGGTGTAGAAAGAGATTGGCAGAATGGCAGGTGGGATGAAGGGCATCGGTTATGTGGAGACATTGGAGAAGGTTAAGGGGAGATTTAATAGATGCATTCAAAATCAAGAATAGTTTTGATAGAGTACCTAAGGAGAAATTATCTCCACTGGCAGACGATTTAAGGTAATAATGAGAAAAGAACAAGAGGTGACAGGAGGAAACATTTTGGGGAGATTCTTCCAAAAAATTCTAAATGTTGGATACATGTAGAAATTGGTGTAAATCTTGCTGTTTTTTCAGTGGGAGTTATAAAATGTATCTCTCACACTGAAAGGCAGTGGGGGGATCTATTCCACTGGAGAGGACAGCAGCACAGTGCTGAGTGGGCCATTGCGCATGTACTGATCTGTCAGTGCTGAGATCCACGCATAAGCAGTGGCCCCTGTCTGCCGGCTTCCTGTCCACTGGCCAGCTCAATCGCCGGACAGCCCCACGACTCCCGCATTACTGGCCATGCAACCACCCTCTCCCCTACAACCCGATCGCTGGCACCCCAAATATCTCCTGATCCCTCATCAAACTACCCCCGCTCAGTGGCAGCCCTGGCACTCCCCCCACAGTCCCATTCCCCCCATAGCCCTGAACTTGCTCCCCCCAAACAGGCTGCCTGCCACCCCCCCCCACCCATCCACCCCAATGGCCAGTCCCGATCACTGGCCTCCCTCTCTCTGTCACTCAGCCCAAAGTGCAGCTTAAAATGGGAGACCTCCCACCCCCACAGATCGTGCCCCAGAGGCCCCTCCCCGTCAGGCCTTTCCCCCATAAGGCCCCACCCCTTGGCACTGCCTGAACCTTTGGACAGTGCCAAGGTGCCCCTGGGTATTGGCACTTTGCCCTCGGGCAGTACCAGAGGGTCTGGGCCAGCATTGCCAAGCTGGCAATATCTGGGGGCAACCCCCCCCTTACCCCGACCCTCTAGATTGCCGTCCACTTCGCTCCAGCGGGGTCGGGCCTCCAGCTCCCCACACGTAGGGAGCTATACTAGACCCCGCAGGAGTGATACTAGGGCCTGGAGACGTCAGCCAGGTCCGCTAATGATATTAAAATGTATTAAAATTCTAATTAGAATAAATTATCCAGCTGCCAGAGGTTGTGGCGGCCAGTGGGGAATCGGTGAAATGGCCTTCGCTAGAGTCTCCGGGCCAATGTGGTATAAAGGCAACTCAGCGGGACGGGAGAATAACTCCCATTTTAAGTTACACAGAGATCTGGAATGCATTGAGCAGACAAGGGCAGGGCCAATAGTAACTTGTAAGTGGAGATTGGGCAAGTACTTCAAGGGTAAACATTACAGGTCAATGGAATATCAATGTGGCTGGACTAATATAGAAACTAGAAGCAGGAGTAAGTCATTTGGCCCTGCAAACCTGCTCCACCATTCATCTTGATCACAGCTGATCATCTAATTCAATTTCCTGATCCCCCCTTCCCCCCGAAATTCCTTGAACTCCTTTTGTTCCGAGAGCTATATCTAATTTCTTCTTGAAATCATAAAACATTTTGGCCTCACTTACATACTGTTGTAATTAATTCCACACAGTCACACTCCTTGGGTGAAGAAATTTCTCCTCGCCCCAGTTCTAAAAGATTTACCCCTTATCATCAAAGTATGACCCCTAATTCTGGACTCCCCCACCATTGGGAACAATTGGATAGCTCTTTCAAGGAACTGGCAAATGCTTGATGGGCTGAATGGTCCATGCTGTGTGATTTTATGACATCCTCACTCCTAGGCCGCAATCAGCTGGTTCAGTAGAACATAGAGCATAGAAAACTACAACACAAACAGGCCCTTTGGCCCACAAGTTGCGCTGATCATATCCCTACCTATTAGGCCTATCTATAATCCTCAATCCCATTAAATCCCATGTACTCATCCAGAAGTCTCTTAAAAGACCCCAACTAGTTTGCCTCCACCACCACCGACGGCAGCTGATTCCACTCACCCACCACCCTCTGAGTGAAAAACTTACCCCTCACATCTCCTCTGTAGGACTGAACCCAGAACTTCCCTGGATCTGGGTATTTTCCGATCTTGAAGGTGGTATTTAAATTCAGATTGTTGTTATTCCAGGCCTCAGTTTCTCACTGAGCTGTCAATGGAACTTGGTGCTAAATTCCAAGCATGTCTGACATTGCGTATTAAGATAAGCCAAGTGTATACATATTGTATTCAGACAGGGAATGCTTCCAGTCCATTACACATGTTTTGAATAAATAGCAGCTGTTTATTAACACGAGAATTCTGAGTGTCCTAATGTTTTTATCCTCTTTTTGAAGCCAAGCTATTGCTTTTAAGATGAACCATGTGTGGATTAATGTGTTGAAATCACGCTGTGTGACATTGGTTACAAATGCTAACTTGTTTAATAAATGGGTCAATGTCTTTGATAAAATAATGCACCAAAATGCAATTTGAAATAGATTCCACTATTAGGTCCAACCTAACATTCAGCCCATGGATTACAAATGTGGTTTCCATGGGGTACATGGCAAACAAAAGGGGTTGCCATTTTTTAAAATTATTCATTCTTGTGGATGATTGTCACAGGGCCAATTATTCGCGTGGCACGGTGGCACAGTGGTTAGCACTCACAGCGCCAGAACCTGGGTTCGATTCTGGGCTTAGGAGCTTACATGTTCTCCCAATGTCTGCATGGGTTTCCTCCATGTGCCCTGGTTTCCTCCCGCAGTCCAGAAGATGTGTTGGTTAGGTGCACTGACCATGGTAAATTCTCCCTCTGTGTACCCGAACAGGTGCCGGAATGTGACGACTAGGGGATTTTCACAGTAAGTTCATTGCAGTGTTAATGTAAGCTGACTTGTGACTCTAATAAGTAAGTAAACTGAATTATAATTGTCCACCTTCTTGAACGGCTGCAGTCCATGAAGTGATGATACACCCAGAGTACTGCTAGCTAGTGAGTTCCAAGATTATGGGCCCTGCAATGATGAAGGGAAGGCTGTTTATATCCAAGTCAGGATGATGTGTGACTTGAACATGAATTTGGAGATTTGATTTGATTTATTATGGTCACGTGTATTAGTATGATCTAATGATTTATGATCTATGATTAGTACATGTAGAGATCGAGGGGTACATGTTCATAGCCCCTTGAAAGTGGAGTCACAGGTGGACAGAGTTGTGAAGAAGGCATTCAGCATGCTTGGTTTCATTGGTCAGAACATTGAATACAGGCGTTGGGATGTCTTATTGAAGTTGTACAGGACATTGGTAAGGCCACATTTGGAATACTGTGTGCAATTCTGGTCACCCTATTATCGAAAGGATATTATTAAACTAGAAAGAGTGCAGAAAAGATTTACTAGGATGCTACCAGGACTTGATGGTTTGAGTTATAAGAAGAGGCTGGATAGACTGGGGCGTTTTCCTCTGGGACGTAGGAGGCTGAGGGGTGATCTTATAGTGGCCTATAAAATAACGAAGGGTACAGATCAGCTAGATAGTCAATATCTTTTCTCAAAGGTAAGGGAGTCCAAAACAAGAGGGCATAGGTTTAAGGTGAGAAAGGAGAGATACAAAAGCATCCAGAGGCACATATTTTTCACACAGAGGATGGTGAGTGTCTGGAACAAACTGCCAGGTGTAGTCGTAGAGATGGGTCCAATTTTGCCTTTTAAAAAGCATTTAGACAGTTACATGGGTAAGATGGGTATAGAAGGATATGGGCCAAAAGTGGGCAATTGGGATTAGCTTAGTGGTTTAAAAAAAGTGCGGCATGGTCAAGCTGGGCCGAAGGGCCTGTTTCCATGCTGTAAACCTCTCTGACTCTATACAGTGAAAAGTTTTGTTTCTTGTGTGCTATACAGACAAAGCATACCGCTCATTGAGAAGGAAACGAGAGATTGCAGAATGTAATGTTAGAATCATGGCTAGGGTGTAGAGAAAGATCAACTTAATGAGATGATGATGTTCCTATTCACTTAACTGAATCTGAGTCCAAATTGAATCCACTAACTGAAATAAAGTCACGCGCTGGGCCTAAGCGATAGGTGTGGACCATATGTTTAGTTTTAGCAGGGTTGAAGGGGCTAAAAATAATTTCTTGAACATGGAAATTCTATGTGAAATAGCAAAGAGCTCTGGTTTATATTTTCTTCATCGTGTACTTTTCCCTTTGTGAAATGAAACAATCTGTGGTTGTAACATCCACATGGAACAATATTGGCGAGACATTCCCCTACCCAAAATTTTGGATCTTTCTGTTAGGGTGGGGCACAGAATTTTTCTAAATAATGTCAGTCAACATCAGTAAGAATTGTTTTTGAGTTTGCTACTAGTGGCACCCAGTCTATAAAGTTCACGGGGTCCAGCATTTTCTTAAACATGCTGTTATTGACTCCAAGGTAGTGGGGTAGTGGTATTGTTGCTGAACTAGTGATCCAGGGATTCTGGATAAAGCTCGGCGCCCGAATTTTAATTCTGCTGTGGTAGATGGTGAAATCTGAATTCAATAAACATCTGGAATTAAAAGTCTAAGGATGACTATGAAATCATTGTCTATTGTTGTAAAAAAAACCATCTAGTTCACTAATGTCCTTTAGGGAAGGCAATGCCATCCTTACCTTGTCTCACCTTCATATGACTCCGGAGGCAAAGCAATGTGGTTGACTCTTAAATGTCCTCAGGAATGAGCAGTAAATGCTGGCCCAGCCAGCAACACCCACATCCCAAATACAAAAAATTATTTACTTTCATTGGATATGGTCATCGCTGACAAGGCCAGCATTGCCATCCTGAATTACACGTAAACTGAATGGCTCAAGAGGTCATTTCTTATTTAATTCATTCGTAAGGCATGGGCGCCGCTGGCTGGCCAGCATTTATTGTCCATCCCTAGTTGCCTGAGGGCAGTTGTGAGTCAAGCATATTGCTGTGGCTCTGGAGTCACATGTAGGCCAGGCCAGGTAAGGGCAGCAGATTTCCTCCCCTAAAGGATGTTAGTGAGCCAGGTGGGTTTTTTTCCTGACAACCATTTCATGGTCATCAGTAGATTCTTAATCCCAGATTTTTTTTTAGTTGAATTCAAATTCCATCATCTGCCATGGTGGGATTCGAACCCCGGTCCCTCGAACATGAGCTGAGTTTTTGGGTTAATAGTCTAGCGATATTACCATTAGGCCAACTCCTCCACATTTCAGAGAGCATTTAAGAGTCAACCACATTGCTGTGCGTCTATAGGCCAGAACAGTTAAGGATGGTAGAATTCCTTCCCTAAAGGACATCAATGAACCAGATGGGTTTTGACAGTTGCATGAGGTTTAGATAGGGTGGATAGTGATAGCCTTTTTCCTCGGATGGAGAAAGCTAGCACGAGGGGGCATGGCTTTAAATTAAGGGGGGGTAGCTACAGGACGGATGTCAGGGGTAGGTTCTTTACCCAGCGGGTGGTGAGGGATTGGAATGCCCTGCCTGCTGCAGTTGTAAATGCGTCTAGTTTGGGGGCGTTTAAGAGATCTCTGGATAGGTTTATGGACGAAAAGGGATTGGTATAGGCTAGTGGGTCATTGTTTTTGTAACTGGTCGGCGCAACATCGTGGGCCGAAGGGCCTGTTCTGCGCTGTAATGTTCTATGTTCTATGTTCTATGATCAACATTTCAATTGCAGATTGTTAAATTGGATTCAAATTAATTTGTATTCTACCAGGTCTTGGAGGATTAGCCTGGGTCTTTGGTGTATTCGCCCAGTTAAATTACCAATGTACCACCATCTCTTCTGGGTTGCTCAATATGCAGGAGTAGATTTTCAGTTTGTTGTCCAGACATAAAATTGACGCTGAGCAATGATTTCCTGCTGTGCAGGTTTGGTGGATTGGCCATGGTGAATTGCCTCTTGGTGTCCCAAGGAATGCAGGTTCGGGGGATTAGTGGGGTAAATACATGGGGTTGCAAGGATAGGGCCTAAGTGGGATGCCCTATGAGAGAGTCGATGCAGACTCTTGGCACGCTGGCACAATGGTTAGCGCTGCTGCCTCACAGCATCAGGGACCTAGATTCGATTTCTGGCTTGGGTCACTGTGTGTGCAGAGTCTGCATGTTCTCCCCATGTCCGAGTGGGTTTCTGCCTGTTGATGTGCTAACAGATTTTTTTATTCATTCGTGGGGACATGGGGCTTGCAGATTGGCCAGCATTTATTGCCCATCCCTACTTTCCCAAGGGCATTTGAGAGTCAACCACTTTGCTGTTGCTCTTGAGTCACATATAGGCCAGACCAGGTAAAGACGGCAGATTTCCTTCACTAAAGGACATTAGTGAACCAGATGGGTTTTTCCGACAATGGTTTCATGGTCATCAGTAGATTCTTAATTCTAGGTAATTCTTATTGAATTCAAATTCCACCATCTGTCCTGGACAGGATTCAAACCTGAATCCCCAGAGCATCAGCTGAGTTTCTGGTTTGATAGCCTAGTGATAATACCACTAGACTGTCACCTTCCCAACTCTCGGACCAACTCCTCCCAGAAATTCCCTTGGAATTCCAGGAGCTTGTTGAAGGATACATTTAATGAACTTGGTAGTTAGCATATTGTCATATGATCAGATCCTTTGTCATTGCTGGATCAAAATCCTGGAAGTCACTCCCTCCCTCACAGCACCATCGGAATGTCTTCACCACAGACTGTAGCAGTTCAAGAGAAAGACGCAACCATTAAATTCGCAAAGAAAACTGGGAATAAATGTTGGTCTTTCTGCCAATACTCATTTCCCAAAGAGTGTTGAAATAAAGCTTGAACTTTGGAGAAGCACATTTATCTTTCACTCCCTACAGCAGTTAATGGACAACAGTACTTTATCTGCCTTGACAAATAATTTAAATATTGTAACATTCGTGTAACCCATAACTTCAATTTACCTTAACAGTTCATAGATCTTTGTGGTGAAGCCTATTAAATCCCAAAGCTTTTTTTATATATATTGAACATTGGTGTCACTGACTGGGCCCACTGGAGCTGGCACGATGGCACAGTGGTTAGCACTGTTGCCTCACAGCGCCAGGAATCTGGGTTCAATTCTTGGCTTGGCTCACAGTTTGTGTGGAGTGTGCATGTCCTCCCTGTATCTGCGTGGGTTTCTTCTGGGTGCTCTGGTTTCCTTCTACAGTCCGAAAGATGTACTGGTTAGGTGCATTGGCCATGTTAAATTCTCCTTCAGTGTACCCGAACTGTGGCAACTAGAGGATTTTCACAATGATTTAATTTGATTTATTATTGTCACATGTATTTGTGCACAATGAAAATTATTGCTTTTTGTGCGCTATACAGACAAGGTATACCGTTTAAAGAGAAGGAAAGGCAAGAGTGCAGAATGTAGTGTTACAGTCATGGCTAGGATGTAGAGAAAGATCAACTTAGTGGAGGTAGATCCATTCAAAAGCCTGATGGAAGCAGGGAAGAAGCTGTTCTTGAGTCGGTTGGTACGTGACCTCAGACTCAGACGAGTAACTTCATTGCAGTATGAATGTAAGCCTACTTGTGGCTGATAAATAAATTTAACTTTAACTTAACTTAATATTTATTACCCATCCTCAGTTGCACTTGGAACTGCGTGGCATTGCTGTGGCTCTGGAGTCACATATAGGCCAGATCAGGTAAGGATGGCAGATTTCCTTCCCTAAAGGACATTAGTAAATTGTACAACAATGGACATTGGTTTCATGGTCTTCATTCGGCTTTTAATTCCAGATTATTTTTAAAAATTAAATTGAAAATTCCCTGTCTGCAATGGTGGGCTTCAAGCCCCTAATCCAGGGTGGGTTCCCCTGGCTCACTGGCATCATAGAGTCCCTATGGTGCAGAAGGGGGCCATTCAGCCCATCAAGCTTGCACCAGCAACAATCTCACCCAGGCTCTATCCCTGTAACCCCAAGTATTTGCATGGCCAATCAACCTAAAACTGCACATCTTTGGACTGTAGGAGGAAACTGGAGCACCTGGAGGAACCCCACACAGCCACGGGGAGAATGCGTAGACTTCACACAGGCAGTCACTCGAGGCTGGAATTGAATCTGGGTCTCTGGTGCCATGAGGCCGCAGTGCTAACCACTGTGCCGCCATGCCACCCTAGTTCAGTGACAATCCCGTTACACCACCATCTCCCCTTTGACATCAGTAACTTCCAACTTGGCGAACTGACCAGTACCAGATGACTAATGAACTCATTTTGTGAGGAAATAAAAATGAGACAGCTTCCCAGGTGGGAGCAAACTGTTCATATTTTGCCATTAATCCATTTCCAGTCCACAGTAGCAAGAAATACTTGATGAAGGAGGTGCGGGAATGTACAGAATGGAGGCCTTCCAATGGATTGTTGCATTTGTTGCCAGGCAACCTCTCTTAAGAATTTGAAGTGGGATCCAACCATCAGCCATGAGGGAAGATTAATTGGACCCTTCTCCTTGTGTTGAGAGCAGATATTCACCTGGCTTCCTCCCCGCATTAGATCTAAATGGTTGTGAATTTAATGTGTCATTCTGTTGCTGCTTCCTGAATGGGATTCTATTTCATCTTTAAGTTGGGGAGAGAGTTAAAGCATTGCACAAATATTGTATAAGGATGCAGATCTGTGGGAGCTATTTAGCTCAGCCAGCTTGGCAGGGAGACATTCTAACTGTCAATGTTAATCGCGTCAGAAATTCTCCCCTCGCTTTGAAAAGTTGGATGTTTGCAACATTTTCGTATCTGTAATGGTCGCAGTGGGTTCTCGCTCGAGCTGAACGTCAAAAGCAAGAACTCCACCCTTCAGAGATGGACGGCCATGCACGCACTTTGAAAAGCAACAAAATTAATATTACAACCTTCTTGCCCATGGGTACAAAACCCCTTTGTATAAGGAAAGATATCAAAACAAGGAACTCGCATTTATATAGCGCCAGGCCACATCCGTGGGATGTTTCAAAGTACTCCCCATGCAAGAAGTTACTTTGAAGTACAGTCACTGCAGTAATTTAGGAGAAACCTGGTGAGATGAAAGCTTGTCTGTATGGTATAAATCTAGCTGGTTTCCCCTATTTTACTGCTCCTTTTCTTCAATCATTTCTCTCTGTATTGTGGTGTTGAGATGGGATTCAGTGGGTGGAAGGTACCCATTTTATCACCTTCAAAGACTTGGTTGAACGATTTTGAAAAGGACTTTAGACTTATTGCACTTTACTTTGCTTTATGGCTTCAGAAATTGTTCAAAATACTGAGCAAGTCAAGGATCAGTATTACGAATTGCCTCTTGCCCATTGTTCATATTGTTATGGCAACACTGTAGTTGCACTCATAGTGCCAAGGACCCGGGTTCAATCCCTGGTTTGGGTCGCTCTCTGTGCGGAGTCTGCACATTCTCCCCATGTCGGCATGGGTTTCCTCTAGGTGCTCCAATTTTCTCCCACAGTCAAAAGGCATGCTGGTTAGGTGCATTGGACATGCTAAATTCTTCCTCAGTGTACCCAAACAGGCGCTGGAGCGTGGCAACTAGGGGATTTTCACACTAACTTCATTGATTGATAAATGAACTTTAAAAACTTTTAAACATTTAATTCTCTGTAAATTGCTTTGGGATGTGCTTGCATCACCAAGCTTGCTATATAGACCTGGTACATAATTTATGTGTAATTAAGTGACTTGTAAATAAATTTACTTCTTAGTTTTAGCCTGAATAAGAGAGTTGCTTTCCACTCTTCAAAATGGACAAGGCATGGTGGGTAGCTCGTGCAAACCCTAGGATAAAATAGCCTGATTGATCGGTTGCTGTTAATCTTGTAAATCCATTCAATGCAAATGTGAAGGTGTCCATCTCAGACTTCAGAAGTTTTCCTTCATTCTGAATGTTAATCCCGAGTTGAGAGATAGCCCAACACTGTATTAATTCCAAAGTTTCACAATCAGTTAGCAAGGACATAGATAAGGGGAATAGATCAGGTCGATAGCCAACATCTTTTCGCAAAGAGTCTAAAATTAGAGGGCAAAAGTTTAAGGTGAGAGGGGGAAGATACAAAGGGGTCCAGAGAGGCAATTCTTTCACATAGAGGGTGTTGAGTGTCTGGTGCGAGCTGCCAGAGGCAGTAGTAGAGGCGGGTACAATTTTGTCTTTTAAAAAGCATTCAGGGAGTTAGATGGGTATTGAGGAATATGGGCTAAATGTGGGCAACTGGGGCTAACTTAGTGATAAAAAATGGGCGGCATAGACAAGTTGGGCCAAAGGGCCTGTTTATATGCTGTAAACCTCTATGACTCAATTGCAAAGGGAACTTTAAAAATACACAATGATTTGTTAGAGCTCCCAACTCCCTGAAGTGCCTTTTAGTAACTTTTGAAAAAATTGAGGTTTTTCTGAAATGGCTGGGAGGGTGGTGGCGGGTGTGGGGGTGATATTGGTGCATCAGTACATATGGAAACCTCCTTAAGTCTGAACTATGTAAATCATGGCTCCCTGGAGACCTTCCTTCCCCACTGAGAACCCTAGTGTGTTTTCTTGAGATCATTTTCTAAGTCTTTGGATAATGTATCATCCGATTCCCATTCAATATGAATGAAAAGCCTCAGGCAGGTATTAGAGCAGCATAGTGCCACGAGTCAAAGGTAGGGAAGCTGAAACCCAAAATGAGTTTCCCATGTGATTGGTGTTAACAGGCTTGCACACCCACTTGATCAAATTATCTCAATTCTCATAACAGGTAAATTGAAGTAAAATAAAGATTACTTTCCAGGGAGTACAGATTGTGCACCAAGGCACTTTCACAAGATGTATTTTTTAAATCAATAGGTATGCTGAAAAGTGTTCCACTGATGCCAAATAAATAGTTTAACTAAGTTTTACACTGAAAAGACAAATAGACTATTCGTGCCAATAGATCTGAGTTTGTGTTCCAAACGGATTTTCTCCCATTATAGTCATCTCACCCAATTGACAAGTCCTTCTCCCTTTCTTGATTTGATTTATTATTGTCACATGTATTAATTCTTACCGTTCATAGAGAAGGAAACGAGAGAGTGCAGAATGTAGTGTTACAGTCATAGCTATGGTGTAGAGGAAAATCAACTTAGCGCAAAGTAAGTCCATTCAGAAGTTTGACAGCATCAGGGAAGAAGTTGTTCTTGAGTCGGTTGGTACGTGACCTCAGACTTTTGTACCTTTTTCCAGAAGGAAGAAGGTGGAACAGGCTACGTCTGGGCTGCGTGGGATCCTTGATTGTGCTGGCTGCTTTGCCGAGGCAATGGGTAGTGTAGACAGAGTCAAAGGATGGGAGACTCACTCCTCATTTCATAGAAATCATAGAAATCCTACAGTGCAGAAAGAGGCCATTCGGCCCATCAAGTCTGCACCAACCGCAATCCTACCCAGGCCCTATCCCCATATCCCTACATATTTTACCCGCAAATTCCTATAACCTATACATCCTGCAACACTAAGGGGCAATTTCGCAAGGCCAATTAACCTAACCCGCGCATCTTTGGACTGTGGGAGGAAACCAGAGCACCCGGAGGAAATCCACACAGACACGGGGAGAATGTGCAAACTCCACACAGACAGTGACCCAAGCCGGGAATTGAACCCATGTCCCTGGAGCGTGAAGCAGCAGTACTAACCACTGTGCTACCATGCCACCCACTGTGCTCCCGTGCCAATTTGTTTATCAACTCGTTGCAGTGATTCCACATGGTAGCGAGTTCTCAGCATTCCCTGAGTAAAGATTTTTCTCCTGAATACCTTCTTGAACTTATTATTGTCTTCTATTTATGGGTTAGAGTTCTTTGACCTCTCCAATGGATGGAATTATCCAGTCCCGCTGCTGTGAAGGAAGATTTGGGCCGAGTGATAGCGGGGCATACGACATCGGAGAACTCCAGTCACGGTATTGTATGGCAGCCCCTTTTCTCCCTCTGGCCTTAAAGGCCATACAGGGGGCAAGATTCCCAGTCTTTCCAGACGCGTATTTTCTACTGGCGGGAGGTGGCGCGTTGTTTGCTAAATTCAGGATTCTCTTGTCCTGCCGCTTTCAATGGGAATTCCCATTGACACCACCTCACTCCGGCCTACATGTTTATGTCACACTTTTAGTATCCTCAGGAGATCCCATAACATTTCATTGCCAACTAATTGCTTTTTTGAAGAGCAGTCACTGTTGCCGTGCAATTAAACCTGCCAGTTAATTTGATTCACTGAAAATTCTTTTAAATGCATTCTTGAGATGTGGCCATTGCTCGCTAGTCCAGGATTTATTTCCCACCCCTAATTGTCCTTGAGAGATCAGTGATGAGCCGTCTTCTTGAAATGCTGCATCCCCTGCGGTGTCGGTACAGCCACGGTGCTGTTAGGGAGGAAGTTCCAGGAACGGCGATATATTTCCAAGTCAGGATGGTGAGTGGTTTGGAGGAGAACTTCCAGGTGGTGGTGTTCCCATGCGTCTGCTGCCCTTGTCTTTCTAGATGGTAGTGGGCGTGGGTTTGGAAGATGCTGTTCAAGGAGGCTTGGTAAGTTCTTGGAGGGTATCGTGGCGATGCACTGCACACGCCAATAAGATGACTGATTACTCAGGATGTTGAGGCTATGGAAGCTATTGAAAGGGTGCAAGGATGTGGAAGGCATTGAAAGGGTGCAGACGAGATTTACAAGGATGTTGCCTGGATTGGGTGGCATACCTTTTGAGGATAGGCTGAGGGAGCTAGGTCTTTTCTCCCTGGAGAGACGAAGGATGAGAGGCAACCTGACAGAGGTTTATAGGATGTTGAGAGGCGTAGATAGGGTGGATTCTCAGAGGCTATTTCCCAGGGCTGAAATGGTCACTATGAGAGGACACAGGTTTAAGGTGCTGGGGAGTAGGTACAGAGGAGATGTCAGGGGTAAGTTTTTCCCTCAGAGGGTGGTGAGTGAGTGGAATCGGCTGCCGTCAGTGGTGGTGGAGGTGAACTCGTTGGGGTCTTCTGGACCCCACCCAAGAGACTTCTGGATGAGTACAGGGGATTTAATGGGATTGGGAGTTTTAGGTAGGCCTGGTAGGTAAGGATATGATCGGTGCAACTTGTGGGCCGAAGGGCCTGTTTGTGCTGTCGTGTTCTATGTTCTATGTTCTATTTCTGGTGCATAGTTAAGGGACAACTATTGGCCAAGGCACCATAAGAACACCTCATTCTCCTTTCACTAGTGCCATGGGGTCTTCAGAATCCATCTGAACAAGCAGACGAGACCTTGGTTAAACATCCCATCTGGAAGCCAGCACCTCCAATAATGCAGCGCTCCCTCAGCACTACATCGAGGTGTCAGCTTGAATATGTGCCCGAGTAACATTGTCAGATCTAAACCCACAGTATTCCTAGCCAAAGGCAATGGTGCCACTGCCTACGCCAAGCTGACATGTTACATAAATATTGTACAATAGTTTCTGTACTGTTCCTGATGGCCTCCCAGCACAAAACAGCCTCAGTAACAAATCATTATCAAACGGCATTAAATAGACAATCTCCCTGAGAAAGGCATCAAGGTAGCTGAGACATGGAAAGCATATTACAATAGTGTGTTTGTTGAGGCGGTATGGGGGGGGGGGGGCGCGGTGGATGGGAATGGTGTTAAGACATGTTCTCAGGACAGTACGCTGGTCCTTATTTGTCACCTAACCTTGCCATACTTGACCTAGAAGCATTTGATGGGAGCCCAAAATGTATCATTTTTCACTCTCTCAACATTACGTTCCTCTCTAATGCGACCACAGAATTTACAACCTTATATAAAAAAAGACTGAAAAGGCATGTTTTAGCTGAAGATTTAATTGGCCCTGCTGAATTCTGTTCTCATATTTTCCCTCCTTCTACAACAATCGCCAGTACTTTTGGTTCCCCCTGCATTCTTGGGGGATAATCTCCAGTCATTTGTTGCAAACGGCTCCACAGTAACAGCCGCCTCGATCACTTGAGTCTCAGAGACGTGTGCTTTTTGCGCAGAGTTGCTGCCTGTTTGTGTCGATTCCCTCCATCAAGGATCCGTTTGAATACTTTGCCTTAGGAAGTTGGCTGCTTCCCATTTAAGATGTGTGCTATCCAGTTGGCTATGAATTCCCCAGTGTGCGGAGCCTGTGCTGTTATGTGATGTTCCGTCTCCAGCCGTGGTTTTGCAGCCTCTAGCTAGTTTTCAACAATTATTTGTCCAATTGGAGTCAGCTGAGTGACTACAAAGATGCCCCTGCAATGAGATTGTTTAAACAATGAAACAAAATAGAAACTGTCACATTTTAGTTGGTTTTCAACAAGAGGGCATTCTGTAATGATAACCTGCTGTGTATCCAAAATGATTTTCCAAACCTAACATAGCTCCTACACAAAGGCTAGTTGAAAAAAAACATTTTTTTATTGGACCATATTTTCACTCCTCAATTTATAGCTGGCAACAACGGCACGGTTTAATGAGCTTAACTAAAATGACAAAAGGCCTGGATGTTTGTGCAGACGGAGAGGCGCTCTGTCAATGTCAAAATGGCGCCAGAGGGTGGAATCCGGAAGTCCTGCTCCTGAACCCAGCATCAACAAGTGTGGGGGTGAATTTGAAGGGATGTTGATTGCACGGTTGTGGTTCATGGAGGCAACTAAACGTGTAAAAGTGCAGCCACCCTCAGTCAGATCTGATTGCCGTTACATGTCTAAGCACACTTGACTTATGCACATTAGCCCTAGCAGGAAAACATCTAAACTTCCCAGGGCTCTTTGGAGAGATAGAGTATTCTCTCTGAGAGTTATGGAATCCTTTTGGATAGGTTCTGGGACACTTTTAGTCGAGGTAATGTGCCCTTTGTGAAGGATAAGGTACCTTTTTGGATTGTTAAAAGTAGATATTGTTAAAAGTGTAAAAAGTGCATCAACTCACTGGCATTATCAATCTGATTGGATCCGTCAAAGAGAGCTGTCAAGGCATTTAAATCTCCGGCCCTTTAAATATGTGAAAACAAAAACTGCCTGCACTAAAAAAAAGCAGGGCTGGCTCTTTCATTCTGCACGTTGGCCTAAGCCAATCAAGCGGAATTTTTTGTCCAAAATGTTGTGGAGATAAACTCATCCACTCATATACTCCTAACTTGTGCTGCTGCTGCTGTTTGTCTACTGTGCTCCATCTTGATTACTAGGCCTGTTTGAAGGCTAACCCATTTAACACAGTGGGAGTTCCACATACCAGGGTGGAGTGTATCCCTAATGTAATGATGGGATTTTGTTTTCACAAGGATTCTGCAATGGTCACTCTTACCAATACTGTTGTGGACAGATGTGTCTATAGTAGGCAGAATGGTGAGGATGAGATCCCACTTGTTGGTTCCTTCAGCACTGCATAGAACCAGTGTAGTAGCTTTGCCTGTTAGGATTTGGCCAGCTCAGATGTAGTAGTGCTACTGAGCCATACATGTAGATGAACATTGAAGTCCCCCATTAAGTGTTTACTCGCCATTGATTTGCTTTGATTTGATTTATTATTGTCATATTTATTCATATACAGTGAAAAGTATTGTTTCTTGCACGCAATACAGACAAAGCATACTGTTCATGGAGAAAGAAAGGAGAGAGTGCAGAATGTAGTGTTACAGTCATAGCTAGGGTGTAGAGAAAGATCAATTTAATATGTGGTAGGCCCATTTGAAAATCTGATGACAGCAGGGAAGAAGCTGTTCTTGAGTCGGTGACCTCACGCACCATACCAACCGACATGAGGTCACGTACCTCAGACTTTTGTATCTTTTTCCTAATGGATGAAGGTGGAAGAGAGAATGGCCAGGATGTGTGGGATCCTTGATTATACTGGCTGATTTCTCGAGCAGTGGGATGTGTAGACAGTGTCAATGGGTGGGAGGCTGGTTTGCTTGATGGACTGGGCTTCATTCACAACGTTTATTGCCGTCTTGGACAGAGCTGGAGCCATACCAAGCCAGAAAGAATGTTTTCTAGGGTGCACCTGTAAAAGTTCTTTCGTCTTCTGAGAAAGTAGAGGCATTGGTGGGCTTCCCAGTGCTTCAATGAACTGATGTTCACTACAGATGAGTGCCAGTTCATCAGCCGAATGGTGGGATGGTGGATGTTAGATGTTGTAGGTGGTAATCAGCAGGAGTTTTTCTTGCTCAAGTTTTAACAACTTCATGTCGTCCAGTTTGATTTGAGGCAATCAAGACATCTCGATCCTGACTGTAGACCACTGTGCCACCACCTCTGCTGGATCCATCCTGCTGGTGGGACAGGACATATCCAGGGATAATGATTGTGGTGTCTAGGACTTTATTCTTAAGGCGTGATTCTGTTGTTATGACTATGTTATGAAATTTTATCCTCCAATAATGACCCTTAGTTCTGGAATCTCCCACCATTGGAACATTCTTTCTGAATCTATGTCAGGCTGTTGATTGAACAGTTTGTGGGGAAGCTCTCCCAGTTCTGGCACAAGCCCCCAGATGTTAGTAAGGAAGACTTTGTAGGGCTATGTTTACTATTATTGTTTCTGGTGCACTGATTCTGGGTGGTCCGTCTGGTTTCATTCACTATCAACATTTCTGTAACCACATGATACAGCTGAAGGGCTTTGCTACACCATTGCAAAGGGCAGTTAAGAGCCAACACTGTGGACCTGGAATCACATGTAGGCCAGACCAGGTAAGGACAGCAGATTTCCTTCCCTAAAAAACAGTAGTGAACCAGATGGGTTTTTATGACAGTCACCATTGCTGAGACTCGCTCGATTTTTATAAATCTTTTTCTTCATTTATTTATTTTATGGTTGTATTTAAATTCCACCAGCATCTGTGACAAGATTTGAACACATGTCACGAAAGCCTGAACTTCTAGATTACTAGTCACGTAACATCACTATTCCTCCACATCCTGTTATCATAGAATCCCTACAGTGCAGAAGGAGGTCATTTGGCCCATCAAGTCTGGACAGAATATCTTACCCAGGCTGTCTCCCCTGTTCCATACCCATTATCCTACACAGTTACCTTAGCTAATCCATCAAATCTGCACATCTTGGGAAACTAAGGGGCAAGTTAGCATGGCCTAAACAGCACACCTTTGGACTATGGGAGAAAAGTGGAACACGCAGAGGAGACACACACAGACGAGAGGAGAACATACAAATTTCACACAGACAGTGACTCAAGGCCAGAATCAAACCCGGATCCCTAGCGCTGTGAGGCAGTCGCATGCCACTGTGCTGCCCATGTTATGAAGGCTTCAGACATCACACTGAACCTTGCTGGTAGCAGCTTCACTTTATCATCTGCAGTTGGATCTATAATCCACCTTCATTGCCCCACTCCTGTATAAATAGTTCAGGGAAGGTCTACAGCAATTGGGCTTTGACAGCATTTTGGGGAGGTGTATTATTGCTAGACAATAAATCCAGAAACTCAGCTAAAGTTCTGGGCACCTGGGTTCAATTCCCACTGCGGTAGAGGGTGGAATTTGAATTCAATAAAAATGTCAGGAATCAAGAATCTACTGACGCCCATGAAACCATTGTCAATTGTTGGAAAGACCCATCTGGTTCCCTGATGTCCTTTAAGGAAGGAAATCTGCCATCCTTACCAGGCCTGGCCTACACGTGACTCCAGAGCCACAGCAATATGGTTGACTCTCAACTACTCTTGGACGACTAGGGATGGACAATAAATGTTGGCCATCCAGCGAGATCTATGCTCCACTAAGACAGAAATCATCTTTGCCTGCACAAAAGTTCAGGCCCTTGTTTCTATAGACTCCTCCCCTTCCATAGAGGGCTCACAACCCTCTGTCAATCATGCATTTTTCCAACTCTGGCCTCTTTGCACACTCTGCCCAGTTTGCCCCACTATTAACAAACACAACCAGGACTTAATGGCCCCTCCCACCTGATGGGATATTATAGTCCCATCAAAATAAACAGCAATTTAAATGGCTCACCGCATCCACCAGGGGGAGACGCGTGTGGCCTAAACTCCTGGCACATGCCCCCAACCATTTTTCCCCGAAGCTGTGGAATTCCTCTCCAAACCTCTTTGTTTCCTCCGCTGTCTCTTATCTCTCCCCAGGGAGGATGCTGGTGTAGTAGGAATGTCACTCAACTTGTGATCCAGTGGCTTAGACTAATTCTCTGCAGATGCCGGTTCAAATCCCATCTTGATAGCTGGTGGAATTTGAGATCAATTAATTAAATGAGGAATTCAAAATAGAGCTTGTGGTTCTGCCAGCTATCATCGATTCTCGTAAAAACCCATCTGGTTCACTGATGTCTTTTAGGGAATGAAATTTGCTGCCCTTTCCTGGTCTGGCCTGGTGACTCGAGACACACAGCAATGTGGTTGATTCTTAGCTTCCCTCTGAAATGGCCCTGCAAGCCACCCAGTTTGAGGACTATTAGAAAGTGGGTAATAAATTCTGCTCTTGTCAGCGGTACCCAGATCCCAGGAAAGAAGAATGATTAAGATGCTTCTTACAATAACTTTTTGAGGAAGTTTTCGGTCACTCGTCTCCTTCTTTGACTCAATGCTAACCGTTTGAGTACGAGCCAGTGAAATGCCTCGGGGCATTTTATTATATTAAAGGTGCTTTATAGCAGGAAATTGCTGCTGGGAAGTTAGAGGACACTTTAAATCGTGAAGGAAAACCTGAAGGGCAACTTTTTAATGAGTTGAAGGAGGTTGGACAAAGGGGGCTCAGGTTCAAATGAGTAAATGTTAATTTTAAGACTCGTGATTCCTAACAAACCTATTGGAATTTAACCTGATGTTGTGATACTTCTTACTGTGCCCACCCTAGCCCAACGCCAGCATCTCTACATCATGGCTGCCATTGACACCACAAACCATTGGCTCAAAGTAGAGAGGATCTCCAAGAAGATCGCGCATATTGACACAGGCATCAAGTTTCTCACATTCCAACCATTATCTTACAATTGTGTCTCTGTCTATATATGCCGTGTTTGTGAACCTACCCCTCCACTCATCTGACGAAGGAGCAGTGCTCCGAAAGCTTGTGATTCCAAATAAACCTGTTGGACTTTAACCTGGTGTTGTGAGACTTCTTACAATTTTAAGACTGATCAACATTTGAGAGAATAAGTGAGAGGATTCTCAAGGTGGAAACTTAGAGGTCAGCTAAGAAAGCAATGGTTTGCATTTAGATAGAGCTTGTAAGAATGGCCAGTTGTTGTTGCTGATAGAGGGACTCTTGTGCTCACACTTACAGTTCAGTTCCTACCGCACAAACTCGTTCAAAATAACCTGTAGCAGTATGTTTTAAGATCCGTTTACATTTGCTGTGGAAGTGAGCTGAGAAATCTTGGAGGACATTACCATGCACTCCAGAACACAGACTACCAATTGAGTGTCTACAAGGGATTGAGTGCGAGACTAGCTGGCAGGCAGCCAACATAAAAGGGGGAGGTGATGACCTGGTGGGATTATCGCTAGACTATTAATCCAGAACTCAGCAAATGCTCTGGACACCCGGGTTCGAATCCTACCATAGCAGATGATGAAATTTGAATTTAATAAAAAGATATCAGTAGATTAAGTACCTACTGATGACTGTGAAACCATTGTTGATTGTCAGAAAAAACCTATTTGATTCACTAATGTCCTTTAGGGAAGGAAATCTGCCATCCTTACCTGGTCTGGCCTACGTTTATTAAAGTTTATTTATTTATTTATTAGTCACATTAGTTTATTTATAGTTACATTAACACTGTAATGAAATTCCTGTGAACAGCCCCTAGTGACCACACTCCAGTGCTTATTTGAGTACACTGAAGGAGAATTTAGCTCAGCCAATTCACCTAAGTTGCACATATTTGGACAGTGGGAGGGAACTGGAGCACCCAGAAAAAACCCATGCAGACATGGGAAGAATTTGCAAACTCCACACAGACAATGGCCCAAGCCTGGAATCGAACCCAGGTCCCTGGAGCTATGAGTCAGCAGTGCTAACCACTGTGCCACCATGACTCCAGAGCCACAGCAATGTGGTTAACTCTCAAATGCCCTCGGGTAACTTGAGACTGGCAATAAATGCTGGCCAGTCAGTGACGCCCATGTCCCACGGGTTAAAAAAAATATAAAAATGGAGGTGAAACCTTCATCGAGATGGCGCCACTGGGAATGAATCCACCAATGGGAAAGTCCCACTGGAAACGGGTGGGTCCTCATCTAAATGACTCACCCAATGAAGGAGCAGCGCTCCGAAAGTTTGTGATACCAAATAAACCTGTTGGACTTTAACCCGGTGTTGTGAGACTTCTTACTGTGCATCTCCACATCATGGCTAGTCTGAATGAATCCATTTGATCTGTAGTCAAGCAAGTCTCACAAACTCAAGGACGTCTGTGTGGTTTAAGTCTCTCTGTTCTTTGAGTTAAAGTTTTTGGCCATAAGGGTGTTGGATTTGTGGGAAGGTTATTTCAGTCGTGATACTCAATCTCTCGGACGTTACAAAACCTTTAGGGTGGAATTTTCACCTCAGTTGCAAATAATGGTCTTATACAAATCACACCCTGAACTGTGCTAGTATTGAGAAGTTGTTTTTCTTGTTCAACATGTGTATATATGAATTGGGAGCAAGAGGAGGCCATTGCCTCTCAAACTTGCTACACCATTCAGTATGTTCGTGGTTGATCTGACTGTGGCGTCAACTCCACATTCTGCCGACTCCCTGTAACATTTGACACCCTTGTCAATCAAGAATCTATTGACCTCTGCTTAAAAATTATTCAATGACCCTGCTTCCAGCTCCCTCTGAGGAAAAAGAGTCCCAAAGATTCACCGAGGGACAAAAATTCTTCTCATTCCTGCTATTAAATGGGTGACCCCCTTATTTTTAAACTATGTTCCCTGATTCTAGTCTCTCCCACAAGAGGAAACATCCTCTCAGCATCCACCCTGTCAGGTCCTCTCAGGATCTTCTCTGTTTCAATCCCTTCTGCTCCCAGTCTTCTAAACACCAATGGATCCAGGCCCAGTTTCTCCAACTTCTCCTCATAAGATTCCCTTAACACCCCTCCCATCCCCACCCTAGGTGTCAGTCGAGTGAATCTTCATTGAGCTGTTTCTAACGCACTTATATCCTTTCTGAAATAAGAAGATCAAAGTTGTACACAGTATTCCAGGTGTGGAGGGCGATTCTCCCAAAAAACTTCCAAGTGTGGCATTCGCATGAAAACTGGAGTAAATCCCGCTTTTTTTTTCCAGCGGGATTTTCAAAATGCATTTCCCACACTCTGTGCACTGCAGAGTGCCCTAGCATGAATCATGCGAAAAATCAGGGAGCGGGGCCTATTCTCGCTAGAGAGACCAGCAGCATAGTGCTGAATGGGCTATTGCGCATGTGCCAGTCTGTCAGCACCCAGATCGGCACAAGCGCTGTAGCCCCGCATTGCTGGTCTCCCGATCGCTGGCCAGCTTGATTGCTAGCCAGCACAGCAACTCACCATCACTTGCCTTGCCAACCCTCCACCATCCGATTGTTGGCCTCACAGACCTGCCTGGGCCAGCCTCGAACCCCCCAACTCCGCCCCTCTGTCTCGATCTTCCCCCACCGTCACCCGGCAGTCCTGATCTCCCAACCTCCATGGCCACCCTTCACTCCTATGTGGGGTTGGGCTGCCAGCTTCCCCGCTAATGGGGAGCTATTGTAAACCCTGCCAGAATGAAACACTCCTAGTGGGGGCGTTGCAGGGAGGTGGAGGTGGGAAGGAGGGGGGAAAGAGAGGCTCACAGGCTCGGAGCCTTCAGTTCCGAACCCACTAATGAAATGCTAACCCTAATTTAGGATGATGGTGCTGGAAAACCGACACCTGGAGACTTGTGGAGGTCGTGGTGCCCCGCGGGAAACCTACTACTACATGGTTCTGCTTCAGTGCCCCAGCTCACTGCGCTACTGTAGCAGCACTGCGGGCTGGGAGAATCACCCCTGTGATCTCACCAATGTCGCAAAACATTCTGACTTTTATTTTTCATTTCCCTTAGAATAACCATCAATTCCTATTTGTCTCTTAATCATTTGCTGTATCTGCACTCAAACTTTTCCTGACTCTTACCAGGAAACCCAAATCTCTCTGTGATCTTCAATCTCTCACTATTTAAATAGCATGTTGCTTTTTTAGTCTTTTGTTAGGTACACCAGTTCATGTTTCTCCACATTGTACTCCACCTGCCAAATTTTTTACCCACTCACTTAACCTAACTCTCTTCCTTTGCAAACTTCTCATGTCCTTGACACAACTTAATTTTTGATCTATCTTTATGCTATTAGTGACTATACGTTTGGACCCTTCATCCAAATCATTGTTCTGAATTGTAAATATTTGAGGTTCCTGCACTGATTTCTATGGCACTCCACTTGTCACATTCTGCTAACCCAGAAAAGCCCCTATAATCCATGCTTCCTTTTTCTTGTCAGTGAACAATCCCCTATCCATGCCAATAAGTTAATCCCTATTTTGAGTAGTGATCTTTGATGTGGCATCTTGTCAAATGCCTTCTGGAAACCTAGGAACAGCACATCCACAGGTTCCCCTTTATCCTTGCTGTTGTTACCTCCTCAAATAACTCCTATAAATTGGTGAAACATGATCTCCCTTTCACAAAACCATGTTGACTCTACCTGATTGCACTGAAGTTTATTAAGTTCCCTGCTATAACCTCCTTAATGATAGATTATAATAATTTCCCCATGACAAACATTAAGCTAATTGATATGAAATCAGTAAATGCTGGAAAATCTCAGCAGATCTGACAGCATCTTTGGGGATGGAATAGAGCCAGTGTTTTCAGTCTAGACGATCCTTCATCAGACTTCTAGACTCGAAACGTTGCCTTTAGTCTCTCCCCACAGATGTTGCCAGACCTGCGGAGTTTTTCCAGCATTTTCTAGTTTTGTTTCAGATTCCAGCATCTGCAGTGTTTTGCTTTTAAGCTAATTGACAGATTGGCTGGAATTTTAACACCCCGCCCACCACGGGAATTGGAACGGCCGAGGGGTGGACAATGGGAAGGTATGTTGACCTTGGGTGGATTTTGCAGTTTCGGGATGAGTGAGACTGTAAAATCCCACCCAAAGTTTCCTACTTTGTGTCCCTTTAATTTCTTGAATGGAAGAGTCACATTTGCTCTTTCCAATCTGATGGGATCTTTCCATTATCTGGGGAATTTTGGAAAGATAAATCTAATGCATCTACTAACTCAGCGGATAGTTGGGGGGACAATTAGGGTGACATGGTAGCTCAATGGTTAGCACTGCTGCCTCACAGCACCAGGGACCTGGCTTTGATTTCTGGCTTGGGTCACTGTCTGTATGGAGCCTGCATGTTCTCCCTGTGTCTACGTGGGTTTTCTTCGGGTGCTCTGGTTTCCTCCCACTGTTTCAGAGATGTGCAGGCTAGGTGGATTGGCCATGCTAAATTTCTGCCTAGTGTCAGGGGGATTAGCAGGGTAAATACATGGAGTTATGGGGATAGGGCCTGGGTGGGATTGTTGTTGGTGCAGACTCTAGGATCATAGAATCAAAGAATCTGTAGAATTCTATGATTCTATGAGTTCTTTTAGGACCCTAGAGTGAAATCACTCAGGACCTAGGGACTTCTCATCTTTTGATTCCAATAATTATCTCAGCGCCTTTCCCCGGTGATTGGAATTGTTTTAAATTCCCCCACACCACCACCTCCTGGTTTATTTCTGGGATGTTATTAAGAAACACAGAAACATAGAAAATAGAAGCCATTTGGCCCTTCAAGCCTGTTCCGCCATTCATTTTGATCATGGCTGATCATCAAATTCAACATCCTGATTTCCCCCTTCCCCTGCATGTTCCTTGATCCCTTTATCGCCAAGATGTATATCTAATTCCTTCTTGAAACCACATAACATTTTGGCCTCAACTACTTCCTATGGTAGCAAATTCCACAGATTCACCACTCTTTGGGTGAAGAAATTTCCCCTCATCTCAGTTCTAAAAGGTTCACCCTTATCCTCAAACTATGACCTATAGTTCTGGACTCCCCCACCATTGGGAACATGAATGTATCCATGTTTCCTGTCTAATCTTGTTGGAATTTTATAAGCTTCGATGATATCTCCTCTTACTCACTCTAAACTCCAGTGGGTATAATACTAACCGATGACAGACCTGCCATCCCAGGAATCAGCCTGGTAAACATTTGCTGTATTCCCTCTATAGCAAGGACATCCTTCCTCAGATAAGGATGACAAAACTGCAAACAACACTCCAGGTGTGGCCTCACGAATGCCTTGTACAACTGCAGTAAAATATCCTTACTCTTATACTGAAATCCTCTTGCTATGAAGGCCAACATACCATTTGCCTTTTTTCACAGTCTACAGTGAAGACAGATGCAACTTTCTGCTGAAACTATTTGCATAATGATCAAACATAAACTTTACATGAACCAGTGCAACCGAGCAGCAATTTAGAATGGAATTTTGAAGATTGCTTTAAAAAATGGATTCCACAATATTGTAAGAGTGGAAACCTTAATTTTGTTAATGTCACTCCAAATGGACTTAAATATAACATATTTTTAATCAGAATATCTCTGTGAATAACCCAATCATATATAACTGCGAGCAACTTAAACTAAAACTGCACTGAACCATTGACTACATTTTTGAAGTACATTTTGAAGCTATTTCTTAGTAAATTAAAAATATATTCAAAAGCTTTCTAAAACATGCTGGCAAGCATGCTGCACCCAAGTGCTGGTAAATGGGAGTAGGTGGGAGGTCAGGTGTTTCCCACATGTCAGTATAGACTCAATGGGCTGAAGGGTCTCATCTGCACTGTATCATTCTATGAGCACCCTTCAATCACACGAACCAAATTAAAAATGTTATTTAATTTATGAAACAGTCTTAACAAGACCCAGTAATTGACCGGACGACAGGGTGGCACAGTGGTTAAACACTGTTGCTTCACAGTGCCAGAGATCCAGGTTCAAGTCCCAGCTCAGGTCACTTTCCATGTGGAGTTTGCATATTCTCCCCATGTCTGCATGGGTTTCCTCCAGGTGCTCTGGTTTCCTTCCGCGGTCCAAAGATATGCGGGTTAGGTTGATAGGCCATGCTAAATTGCCTCTTAGTGTCAGGGGGATTAGCAGGGTAAATATGTGGGGCTATGGGAATATGGCTTGGGTGGGATTGTTGTCAGTGCAGCCTCGATAGGCCGAATGGCCTCCTTCTGCACTGTATGAATTCTATGGGATTCTATAAGACTACAGTGGAAGTTGGTGGAAACTCGTCACGTTGATGCAGTCAATCCAACACGTCTACTTGATGGCGGCAAATTCTCGCTCGATGCTTTTTAAATTTCTGCGGAATATCATGGAAATGCAATCTGCATTGGGTGTAATTTGCGCTTGACTCACTGCGATCCTTTTTCTGGCCTGGCTGATATCAGTCAAATTACACTGTATAAAAACCCAAAAAGCACAAATGAATGAAAACTTCATCTCACACATTGTACAGGTGCAAACTAGTTTGGTCACTCTCAAGATGAAAAAAAAGTTTGCCAAATCCACTTAAGAAAGATGCGTTTTTTTTAATATTCAGACAAGTCCCTTCGCTTGTCTGCATAAAACCTCAGTGAGTTTGCGCAAATGCTTCTCGTTTTCCCAGTAAAATTGTTCATGGAACGAGACCTGTGTGCCCTCCAGAATTTTTAAGTACATCAAGGATGCCCTGATCTGACTGAGGTGCAGTCACATACGTAGAAATTGGTTTCAGAGGCAGAAGTGTAGAAATCTTTTTTTTTGCCTAACTTTCAAATTGCTTGACGTAGATTTGTGGTCTCAATATTTCAGCTCTGAACTGTGACACGAAATTCCCCACGTCTGCGGGGCTGATTGATTGCACCTCATCTTCATAAGGTACTGCGCAACCTACCATAAGCTTTTGATTGAAAGCAAAAAGAGCCCCTGGTCTTTAACCAAATCACGTATTGTGGCCGTATAATTTAGATGAAATGGTTGGACGGAGTTATTGGTTTTTATGGTGTGTGTGTACGTGTGTGTGTGTGTGTGTGTGTGTGTGTGTGTGTGTGTGTGTGTGTGTGTGTGTGTGTGTGTGTGTGTGTGTGTGTGTGTATATATGTGTGTGTGTGTATATGTGTGTGTGTGTGAGTATGTGTGTTTGCGAGTTTGTGAGTGTGAGCGTGTGTACGTGTGTGTGTGTATGTGTCTGTGTGTGTGTGTGTTTGTGTGTGTGCACGCCTGAGTGTGTGCGCGCCTGTGTGTATGTGTGTGTGCGCGTACATGTGTGTGTGCGTGTGTATGTGTGTGTGTGCCTGTGTATGTGAATGTGCGTGTGTGTGTGTGTGTGTGTGTGTGTTTTTCCTTTCACCTTGCTATCAATAACACCAGCCTGCACAAATTGGGCTAAGTGGTCATTAGCTGGAATTCCATGACTCTGGGATAAGCACAACACTCATAATTATGCAGAGCGGAGGTTTGTCCAGTCCACTTAGAGGATAATTAGACCATTTGGCCACTTTCCCAGGAGTCGGGAGCATTGTAAGTTGTAACATTTTCCAGGAACAAGGGGAAAGAAAACAGAGCCAGAATAGAAAGCCAGGATCCGCAAAAAAAACAACAAAAACATGGCGACCGTTGAATGTCCGAGAGAGATCAAAACCGCTAGAAAACCGTTTGTCAATTAGGGGGCCAATTTTACAGAGCCCCCTGCCACCAGAATCGTAAGAGGTGAGGGGCAGACCACAGTGAAGTCCGTTGATCTTGTGGGGGACGATTTTCTGGTTTCAGGATGAAAGTGGCCAGGAAACCCCGCCCACTATCTGAGAGAGAAATATCTGGGAGATTATTGCTTTTGATTGAAAAATTGCGCTTAATTATGGAGTTCGGCTGATAACAATTTGGGAAACCAGAGGAATGGAAAATCTTGAACAAAGGAATATATGAACATGCGATATTCGGAGCAGGAATAGGTCATCTGTCCCTTTGAGCTGACTGACCATTCAGTAAGTTCACAGCTGATCTGATTTCATATTCCTGCCACCCCAACATTATATTTCACCCGCCTCCTTGTTAATCAAGAATATCTTCAAAGACAAAACAAGAAAATGCTGGAAAATCTCAGCAGGTCCGACAGCATCTGTGGAGAGAGAATAGAGCCAATGTTTCCGGTCCGGATGATTCTTCATCAGAGCCAGAATCTAGGAATGAAAATGGTGGTGATCATGGCTAAGAAGGGTACCGATGGTGGCACATTAAGAGACCAGGATGTGTTAACGATAGAGCAAAGGTAAGTGGCGTGTCACAGGACAACCTGGAACAGGTAACAGACGGCCCTGATGGGAAGGGATTGGGGGTGGAGGGGAATCCTTGTTTCCATCTTTGTTTCCTTTATCACTATCTTCCCCCCCTCTTCCCTTAGCTATCCAACCCCTACTGCTCCAGCATACCTCTTACCCCCAGAGCAGTATAACTCTCATCTTATTTAGAGCTCTGATGAAGACTTGAAATGTTAACTCTGTTCTCTCTCCGTAGATGCTGTCAGACCTGTTGAGATTTTCCAGCATTTTCTGGTTTTGTTTCAGGTTCCAGCATCCGCAGTATTTTACCTTTATATATACCAAGGCTCTGCTTACATTGCCTTTTGAGGAGGAGAATTCCAAAGACTCACGACCCTCAGAGAGAAAAAGTATCTCCTCATCTCTGTCTTAAATGAGGAAGCCCTTGTTTTGAAGCAGTGATGCCCCAGTTCTTAGATTCTCCCACATGAAGAATATCCTCTCCACATCCACCCTGCCAAGATCCCTCAAGATCTTATGTTTCACTCAAGTCATATCTTACTGTTCTAAACTCCAGTGGATACAAGACTAACCTTTGTCCAGCCTTTCCTGACAAGCCATTCCAGGTATTAGTCCACTAAACCTTCTCTGAACTACTTCCAACCTATTTATGTCCTTCCTTAAATAAGGAGGTCGATACTGCACACAGTACTCCAGATGTAATCTCACCAATACCCTGATAACTGAAGTATACTCTCCCTACTTTTGCATTCAATTGCCCTCACAAGAAATAATAACATTCTATCAACTTTCCTAATTATTTGCTGTATCTGCATAATGTGGAGATGCTGGTGTTGGACTGGGGTAGGCACAGTAAGTAGTCTCACAACACCATGTTAAAATCCAACAAGTTTATTTGGTAACACGAGCTTTCAGAGCATTGCCCCTTCATCAGGTGAGTGAAAAGTTTGGTTCACAAACAGGGCATGTAAAGACACAAACTCAATTACAAGATAATGTTTGGAATGCGAGTCTTAACAAGTAATCAGGTGCAGACAATATGAGTACAGAGAGGATTAAGCATAGGTTAAAGAGGTGTGAATTGTCTCTGGCCAGGCCAGTTAGCGAGATTTTGCAAGCCCAGCATGTCATGGGGGTTACAGATAGTGTGACATGAACCCAGGACCCTGGTTGAGGCCATCCTCATGTGCGCAGAACTTAGCTATCAGTTTCTGCTCAACAAATTTGCGTTCTCGCGTGTTGTGAAGGCTGCTTTGGAGAACGCTTAGCTGAAGATCAGAGGCTGAATGCCTGTGACCGCTGAATTGTTCCCCGATAGGAAGGGAACACTCTGCCTGGTGATTTTCAAGCAGTGCCCATTCCTTTGTTGTCGTAGCATATGCATGAATCTGCATATTAATATTTTGTGATTCATGCATTAGGACACCCAGATCCCTCTGCATCTCAGAGCTCTACTACCCTCTGAGAGAAGAAACTCTTCCTCATCTCTGTCTTCAATGGGTAACTCTGAAATTATGCCCGGCCCTAGATTCTTCCACAAGGGGAAATAACCCCTCAACATTGACTCTGATGGCCCCCTGAGAATGCTATCCGACTCAATAGGTCACTTCTTATTCTTCTAAACTCCAAAGAGTACAGGCCCAACCTACTCAACTTCTCCTCATGAGAAAATCCATGGGATCAACCTGATGAACTTTCTCTGGTTTACTCCAAAGGCAGTATATCTTTGCTTAGATAAGGGGGCCAGTGCTGTTCACAGTATTCCAGGTGTGCTCTAACTAGTGCATTGTATAGTTTTAGCAAAACTTCCTTATTTTTATACTCCATTCCCTTTGAAATACAGACCAACATTCCTTTGTTCCTGCTGAACTTGCATGCTAAATTTTTGTGATTTGTGCACGAGGACCCTCAAATCCTTCTGTGTTGCGGTTCTCTGCAGTCTTTCTCCATTTAAATAATATTTAGCTCCTTTTTTCTTCTTACCAGAGTGCATAACTTCACATTTTTCCACATATATTTCACCTGCCATGTTGATGCCCACTGAGTTAACCTGTCTATATCCCTCTGGAGACTATAATATGTATTTCTAAATGCTGAGCTAATGCATCCTTTATAATGGATTCTAACACTTCGCAATGACAGATGCTAAGCTAACTAGCCTATGGTTACTTTTTTTTTGTCTCCCTCCCTTTTTGACAGTTTTCCAATTCTCAGGGACTTTTCCAGAATTTAAGGGCCCTTGACAGATTATCATCAGCACACCCACTATCTCTGTAGCTAATTCCGAGAATATAACCCATCAGGCCGAGGGATCTTATCGACATTTAGACCGTTTAGTTTCCATAGCACTTTATCTCTACTGATAGTTATTATACTTATTTTCTCCCCCGCTTTTCTCCTTTGATTATTGAGTATTTTTGGATTGTTATTAATGTCTTCCACTGTGAAGACTGACACAAAATATTTATTTGACTTCTCTGCCATTTCTTGGTTCCCCATTATTATTTCCCCAGTCTCACTCTTTATTAACTTTGGCCTTTCCCTCTTTTTTCATAAATTTAAAGAAGTCCTTACTTTCCATTTTTCTATTACGTCTCAGTTTACCATTGTAGTTTAAATGCTTCACCTTTTTTTTGGTCATCTTTTGTTGGTTTTTAAAATCTTCCCAATCTTCTGGCTTACCACTAATCTTTGTCAAGTTTTTAAAAAAAATAAATACTACTCTTAACTTCCTTAGTTAACCATGGTTGATTTATCTCCTTCCTAGAATCCTTCTTCCTCCATGAAGGTTTATAGGATAAAAAGAGGCCACTCAGCCCATTGTGTTTGTGCTAGCCATCAAGCACCTATCTATTCTAAACCCACTTTCCAGCACTTGGTTCAGAGCTATGGCATTTCAAGTGCTCAGCTAAGTGGTTCTTTAATGTGAGAATTCCCACCTCTATCACTCTTTCAAGCAGCGAGTTCCAGATTCCCAGCACCATCCGGGTGAGAATGTTTGTCCTCAAATTTCCTCTAAACATCCTGTCTCCCACCTTGAATCTACGGCCCCTGGTTGTTGACCCGTCTACTGGGGCGGTGGCGGGGGAAGGTTTCTTCCTATCTACCCTATCTACATCTCTCGTAATTTTGTACAACTCGGTCAGGTCCCCCCTCAGCCTTTTCTGCTCTAAGGAAAACAATCCTAGCCTAACCAGCCTCCCTTTGCAGCTGAAACACCCCAACCCAGGCAACAGTCTGGTGAATCATCTCTGCACTCTCTCCAGTGCAATCACATCCTCCCTATAGTGTGGTGACCGGAACAGCACACAGTACTCCAGCTGTGGCATTTTATACAGCTCCATCCGTGCTCTTATATTCAATCACTCAGAAATAAAGGCAACTATCCTTTGGGATATTGGAATGTATCTTCGTAGTGAATCATAAACTATTTGCATAAACATCTGCCATTGCTGATCAACTGACTTTCCTGCTAAATTCCTTTCCTAATGCACTTGAATCAACTTTGCCATTTCTCCTTTGGAATTAACCTTATTTGTGTTTAGTACTGTTGTTCCTGATCCACGTTTTTCACTCTCAAACTGAATGCAAAATTCTACCATGTTATGGCCACTGTTCTTCAGGTGATCTTTTACTCTGAGACTGATTCTTAAATCTGCCTCATTTCTTTATAACTGATCCAAAGTAACCCGATCCCTGGTTATATATTGTTCTAGGAAGCCAGCCCAAATAGGATCTATGAATTCTTCTTCATGATTTTTGATTTGATTTATTATTGTCACATGAATTAACATACAGTGAAAAGTATTGTTCCTTGCGCGCTACACAGCCAAAGCATCCCGTTCATAGAGAAGTAAAGGAGAGAGTGCAGAATGTAGTGTTACAGTCATAGCTAGGGTGTAGAGAAAGATCAACTTAATGCAAGGTAAATTCATTCAAGAGTCTGACAGCAGCAGTGAAGAAGCTGTTCTTGAGTCAGTTGATACGTGACCTCAGAATTTTGCATCTTTTTCCCGAAGGAAGACTGTGGAAGAGAGAATGTCTGGGGTGTGTGGGGTCATTAATTATGCTGGCTGCTTTGCTGAGGCAGTGAGAAGCGCAGACAATGCTGAGAGATGGGAGGCTGGTTTGCGTGATAGATTAGACTACATTCATGACCTTTTGTAGATCCTTGTGGTCTTGGGCAGAGCAGGAGCCACACCAAGCTGTGATACAACCAGAAAGAATGCTTTCTATGGTGCATCTGTAAAAGTTGGTGAGAGTCATAGCTGACATTTCCTAAGTCTTCTGACAAAGTAGAGGCATTGGTGGGCTTTCTTAATTACAGTGTTAACTACCTCTGCCAACTTGATTTTCCCAATCCACACAAAGTTTAAAGTTACCTATGATTAATGTACTGCCTTTTTAACATACCGTCATTATCTCCTGATTTGTTCTCCATCCTATATTATAGCCACAGTTAAGGAGCCGTTAGGTTACTCTCACCAGCGTCTTCTTCCCCTTGTTATTTCTTACCTCCAGCCGTAGATTGAACCAGGGTAGGACTTAGTCCGTCAATAGTAGGGCGTTGGGGAGAGTTACAGAACAAAGAGATCTAGGGGTACATGTTCAAATACGTGAAAGTGGAATCACAGGTGGATGGACTGGTGAAGAAGACGTTCGATATGCTTGGTTTCTTCGGTTAGAACATTGAATACAGAAGTTGGAACATCTTGTTGAAGTTGCACAAGACATTGGTAAGGCCACACTTGGAATACTGTGTACAATTCTGGTCACCCTAATCTAGAAAGAGTGCAGAACAGATTTACCAGGATGCTACCGGGATTTATTGGATTGAGTTACAAGGAGAGGCTGGATAGATTGGGACTTTTTTCCCTGGAGCACAGGAGGCTGAGGGTGATCTTATAGAGGCCTATAAAATAATGAGGGGCACAGATCAGCTGGATAGTCAATATCTTTTCCCAAAGATGGGGGAGTGTAAAACTAGAGGGCAGGTTTAAGGTGAGAGGGGAGAGATGCAAAAATGTCCAGAGGGGCAATTTTTTCACACAGAGGGTTGTGAGTGTCTGGAATAAGCTGCCAGAGGAGTAGTAAAGGTGGGTACAATTTTGTCTTTTAAAAAGCATTTAGATAGTTACATGAGTATGATGAGGATATAGGCCAAATGTGGGCAATTGGGATTAGCTTAGAGGTTATTAAAAGAAAGGGCGGCATGGACAAGTTGGACTGAAGGGCCTGCTTCCATGCTGTAAACCTCTATGACTCTATGACTCTGTGACTCTACAAGGATCTTACATCTTCTGATCCTAGATCACTTCTTGCAATTGTAATTATTCCATCTTGTACTAACAAAGCTACCCTACCACCCTTTCCTTCCTGCCTGTCCTTATAAAAAGTCACATTACCTTGATTTTTTAATTCATTTTTGGGACATGGGCATTGCTGGCTGGCCAGCATTTATTACCCATCCTTGTTCAGAGGGCAGTTGAGAGTCAACCACATTGGTGTGGCTGTGGGCTCATATGTTTGCCAGGCTATGCAATGATAGCAAATTTCCTTCCTAAAAGGCATTAGTGAACCAGATGGGTTTTTCCGACAATCGGCAGTGGTTTCATCAGTAGATCCTTAATTTCAGCTTTTTTTATTGAATTCAAATTCCACCATCTGCCCTGGTGGGAATCGAACGCAGGGCCCCAGATCATTAGTTGTGTTTCTAGATTAATAGTCTAGCGATAACACCACCAGGCTATCACCTTCCATAGTTCTCAGCTCTGATCCCCTTGTAACCATGTCTCTGTAATGGAACTGAGATCATAACCATTAACTTCAATTTCTGCTGTTAATTTATTTTGTGTTGAATACTGTGTGCATTTAAGTAAAGAGCCATGAATTTTGCCTTTTTAACCACTATTTTCCTTAAGTCCTTATGTGCTGCTTTTTATTTATGTTTGAACACTCTGTCCCTTCCTGTCACGCTCTGGGTATCATTACCTAAATACTTGCCTTGCAACATTGCCATATCCTTTTGCTTTGCAAGCCTACGTATCCCCTCCCCAGAACCCATCCCCCCATCTATTTAGTTTAAAACCCTCTATACATTCCGGTTGTGCAGTTTGCACGAACACTGGTCCCAGTGTGGTTCAGATGTAGGCCGTCCCAAAGGTACGGCCCCCACTTTCCACAGTACTGATGCCAGTGCCCCATCAACCGAAACCCACTTCTCCCAGACTAGTATTTGATCCATGTATTTATCTCTGCTGTTCGGGACGGAGTTTCAGGATTTTGACCCAGCGGCAGAGAGGGAACGGCACGATATAGTTCCAAGTCAGGATGGCGTGTGGATTGGAGGGGAAGTTGTATGTGGTGGTGTTCCCATCCATCTGCTGCCTTTGTCCTCTTCAGTGGTGGAGGTTGCGGGTTTGGAAGAGGCTGTCAAAGGAGCCTTGCTGATTAACTTCAAGGGTTTAAGTGATGAAAAGTGAAATACTTGCTTTGGTCCTCATTACACTGAGCAGATAGCAGACATGTGGTAATGATCAACAGTTCCAATGCGGAAATCAAAACTCACGCCAACAAAACACAGCTTTAGATTAAGAACCACATAGTCATGGGAATAATCAGAAGGTTCATCCATTCAGACAAGGCCATGAATTAAAATCGTTAAAGAGGAAGGATAGTCAATTCTGTTAACAACAGGTTTTATATGGTCAGAGCAGTTAGTCTAGATCTTTATCATCTGACTGATTCTACCTCCCAGAGCAGCAATATGTCATTTCCTTTTGGTCTGTGGGATGCTTTAAAAATGCTTTCCTGGGATGTGGAGATTGGTGCCTAGGGTAGTATTTATTGCCTATCTTTAATTACCCTCTCCTGGCACCTTCTGGAGCCGTTGCTCCACAGAAGTGTAGGCCCATCCACAGTGCTGCTAGGGAGGGAATTTCAGGGTTTTGAGCCATTGACAGTGAAGGAATGACAATATATTTCCAAGTCAGGATGGTGTGTTGTTTGGAAATGAACTTTCCCCTGGTTGTATTTCTCTGTGTCTCTTGTCCTCATCTTTCCATGGAAGCCATAGACTCACCACAGTGCAGAAGGAGGCCATTTGGTGCATCGAGTCTGCACCGACTCACTGAAAGAGCATTTGACCCAGGTCCACCCCCCCACATCATATCTCCATAACCCTGTGCATTTACCCCAGCTAATCCATCTAATCTACACATCTTTGGATACGAAGGGGCAATTTAGCATGGCCAATCCACCTAACCTGCACACCTTTGGACTGTAGGAGGAAACCGGAGCACCCGGAAGAAACCCTCGCACACATGGGGAGAACATGCAGACTCTGCACAGACAGTTGTCCAAGACTGAAATTGAACCCCGGTTCCTGGCGCTGTGAGGCAACAGTGCTAACCGTAGCACCACCATGCCACCCACATTTTGTAGGGAGAGTGGGGAGAGAAGTAACATTATATAAACTCTTCCACGATTACTACAGGGGCTTTTGGCCACATAAGTGTCCAGTGTGATCATGCAAAATAGTTGCCATGGGAGGTAGGGGAAGCAGATACAATAGTGACATTTAAGGGACGTCTTGACAAATGCATGAATAGGATGGGAATAGTGGGGTATGGCTCCTGGACGGGTAGGGGGTTTTAGTTCAGTCAGGCGGCATAGTTGGTGTTGGCTTGGAGGGCTGAAGGGCCTGTTCCTGTGCTGTAATTTTCTTTGTTCTTTTACATCTTTTGAGGCATTTTAAAGTAGGCAATGGCCAAGTTTTATTTTCTATAGATATTCTTCCATTATTTTATACAGATGTGTTGGGTAGTCACATGAGAATATTGACATGGTGTCATAAGGCTTTAATATGTTGCTGATACCAGACCAATGGATTCAGGTTGCCAACTTTCCAGATTTCCACTGGCGTCTCGTGGACATCTTGTGGGCATTGCTACAAGCAAAGCACAGGAGAAGAATCAAAGCTGACTTTCGATATTCCTTTTGCTTGAGCACTTTCATCCATGTTATCAAAATATTGGGTCACTGTCTGTGTGGAGTCTACATGTTCTCCCCGTGTCTGTGTGGGTTTCCTCCGGGTGCTCCGGTTTCCTCCCACACTCCAAAGATGTGTATATCAGGTGGATTAGCCATGCACAGTGGTTAGCACTTCTGCCTCACAACGCCAGGGACCCAGGTTCAATTCAGGCCTCGAGTCACTGTCTGTGTGGAATTTGCACATTCTCTCCGTGTCTGTGCGGGTTTCCTCTGGGTGCTCTGGTTTCCTCCCACAGTCCAAAGATATGCAGGTTAGGTTGATTGGCCATGCTAAATTGACCCTAGTGTCAGGGGGCTGTGTGAGTTTACGGGATCAAGGGAATTAGCGGGGCAAATGTGTGAGTTTACGGGAATAGGGCCTGGGTGGGATTGTGGTCGGTGCAGAGTTGGTGGACCGAATGGTAATTGTCTGCACTGTAGGGATTCTATGGAGCGGATAGTAGTGCCTGGGTGGGATGTTCTTTCAGAGAGTCGGTGCAGACTTAATGGCCTGGGTGGCCTCTTTCTTCGCTGTAGGGATTTCTATGGTTCTATGGTTATTGGCTCTTCCACTTTGAGAGCCTTTATTGGGTGTCCTGCAGTTGACATTTCCCAGGTGGTAGCAGCTGGGGCCTTCACAGCAACTTAAAGTGCACAGACAGGCAATGACCTCTGGCCTGCTATGAAGTGGAGAGGGCTACAGTGAGCTAAATCTGTGCCACTTTAATGGGTGGAATGCTGTTAGGTTGTTATCCAGTCTGTCTGAGGTTCTGATCTTGGCATTCGGTAGCAGTGTGTGAAGATGTCTCAATTGAAAAGGACTTTGAAAAGATGAACCTCAAGCCCTGCTTATTTATTAACCTCTGCCCAAACTAACCAGAGAAAAACAAGTTTTGTTTTCTTTGGAAAATAGTTCCACACACATTGTGAACAGGCCGTATTCTAGCACAAGGTGGTGGGTTACACATGGGTTCCCATCATGTCTGCGATGAAAGTCTTGGCTTGAGCCCTGTTTACATTGCATGCCACTTCACATGTGTTGCACATTTTACAGCTGACTTTCTGAGACACAGACTAGTGCCAGTCCGTGCAAAAATGATTTCCTCGCATTGTAATTGAGCTTAAAAGCTCCCACCTCCGGGTGACAGAGCTGACCTTGGATACAAAGGAGGAGACTCAAACCAGCCTGGCAATTAGCTATTAACACAGCCTGCTTCTTTGTTTGAAGGGAATAGAGGGAGCTCCGTGCAACTTCTCAAGCCTTTTATGACTGACAAATACCTTGACTCTATTTCCCTACTTTGGTTCCATAACCCTTAGACACTCATCTGGTTCACTAATGTCCTTTAGGGAAGTACATCTGCCGTCCTTATACGGCCTGGCCTACATATAACTTCAGAGCCACAGAAATGTGGTTGATTCTCAATGACCTGCCAAGGGCAACTAGGGATGGGCAATAAATACGGACCAGCCAGTGACACCCATGTCCCACGAACGAATAGTAAAAAAAAACCTTCCAGCGTCCCATGCATTGGACCATGGTTTGCGCCATGGTGGCTAACCCTGTGTCAATCATCACCAGGTAAGGCTCAGCTTTCCCATTCTGGAGTGGCAGTCTGCCCTATAGCACTATTGACTCACTTGCCATGGGCATGGTTTAGGTGATGCTGCTATAATACCCAGGTTCAATTCCAGGCTTGGGTCAGTCTGTGTGGAGTTTGCATGTTCTCCCTGTGTCTGCATGGGTTTCTTCCGGGTGCTCAGGTTTCTTCCCACACTCCAAAGATGTGCAGGTTAGGTTGATTAGCCAGGTTAAGCTCTCCCTTCATGTCAGGGGAACTAGAATCATAGAATCCTACGTACAGAAGGAGGCCATTTGGCCCATTGAGTCTGCACTGACCATAATCCTACCCAGGCCCTATCCTCGTAACCCTATGCATTTACCCTAGCTAGTCCCCCTGGCATTCAGGGGCAACTTAGCATGGTCAATCCACCTGACCTGCACACCTTTGGACTATGAAGGGAAACCAGAGCACCCGGGGGAAATCCACGCAGACAAGGGAGAATGTGCAAACTCCACACTACCATTTACCCAAAGGAGGAATCAAACCCAGGTCCCTGGTGCTGTGAGGGAGCATTGCTAACCATTGTGCCACTGTGCTACTCTAGCAGGGTAAATAGGTGGGGTTACAGGGATAGGGCCTGTGAGGGATTGTTGTCGGTGCAGGCTCGATGGGTCGAATGGCCTCTTTCTGCACTGTAGAGGTTCTATGAATACTTGAACACATTAAGCATTAGAAACCAACACTCCTGCAGCATCTGCTTAAACACCCCTGTCTCTGCTAGAAGATGCTCCAGGGTATGCAAAACTCCTAGAACCTTTGTCGAACACAAACCTCTCAATGAGAGTTTCTGAAATTTTTAATTGACTCCTATTCTCAACCTCACCACAAACATTTGGATATTATCACATGTAGGAACTTGGTGAATGTAAATTGGCTGCTGGGTTCCTACATCACCATGTGACAACACTTCAGAAAGAACTTTACTGGTGATAACTTGCCTTTGGGGAGCCCTGAGGTTGCAAAAGTCGCAATATAAATTCAGATTTTTCTTTCCTTGCTTTCTGGGTGATTAGAGTCTTTGAGAAAGAAGAAATGCAACTGGTAGAAACATAGAAACATAGGAGCTAGAATCAGGAGTAGGCCATTCGGCCCTTCGAGCCTGTTCCACCATTCATCTTGATCATGGTTGATCATCGAACTTAATATCTTGATTCTCCCCTCCTTTCCCCACCCCGGACCCCTTTATCCCTTTAGCCCCAAGAGCTATATCTAATTTCTTCTTGAAATCACACAATGTTTTGTCCTCAACTACATTCTGTGGTAGTGAATTCCACACATTCACCACCCTCTGGGTGAAGAAATGAAAACATTATCACTAAGATGAACAGAGAGAGGATCTGTGCATGTTGGAAGCTTGTCATCAGAAACCACACTGTAGAAATCCACATTGGGTGAGTTACCATCTCACAGATAAGCTAAAAGTTTATTTATTAGTCACAAGTAAGGCTTACATTAACACTGCAATGAAATTACTATGAGATTCCCTGGTTGCCACACTCTGGCGCCTGTTCGGATCAACGCACCCAACCAGTACACCTTTCAGACTGTGGGAGGAAACCGGAGGAAACCCACGCAAACATGGGGAGAATGTGCAAACTCTGCACAGACAGTGACCCAAGCTGGGAATTGAACCCAGGTCCCTGGTGCTGTGAGGCAGCAGTGCTAACCACTGTGCCATTGTGCTGCCCAGATAAAGATATGGGCGAGAGATTTATGGAGCTTGAGTGGGCATGCGCAAGCCCAAACTCTCAGAAACTTATGTGAGAAGGCATGGGTGCATGCCCTGACATCATGGTAGCATTGAGCAATACTTAGGTTGGCAGGTGTGCACTGCACAGCAGTCAGAATTGTGTCCACCAACAATTGAAAGGGTGGTTCGACCCATTAAGCATGCAACTGGCCCTAATTTAAACTTGACCTGTGCACTTTTGCATTGGGCAAATTTTGCACAGTCCAATTGGACAGACAACATTCCCGATTTACCACCATTCCCAACCCAGGGTATGTTAGAACGTCCAGGATGTTTGAGAGTTGAGGCTGCCAGTTGCTTGGATCTTCAGGATAGAAAGAGTTTGCAGAATTTCTTTAGTGTCAATATTTTATTTTTAGTCATTCGTGGGATATGTGCGTCACTGGCTGGCCAGCATTTATTGTCCCTCCCTAGTTGCCCTTGGCAGGCAGTTGAGAGTCAACCACATTGCTGTGGTGTCATATATAGGTCAGATCAGGTGAGGACGGCAATTTCCTTCCCTCAAGGGAATTAGTGAACCAGGTGGGTTTTTCGGACGATCGACAATGGTTTTCAATAGATTCTTAATTTGCCATGGTGGGATTTGAGCCCTGATAACTAGAACAATAGCTGAGTTTCTGGATTAATAGTCCAGCAACAATACCACAAGACCTCCCCTCATTGGAATGTCATTGGAGCAAACCTGCAGCTTGCCGAGGCGGCTGTTGTCCTACAGGGAGCTCACCGGAAACACCCGCCCGCACCCATCACCTCTCTCAGTTCCCACCTTCTTCCTGCCCTCCCTGGCAGTGCTTTCAGAGGGTGGGTATCACACTAGCTGGCCATCAACTGGTCAGCCAGTGTGAACTTGTGGTCCTGCCCGCATTGTGGCTGGAAGCACCTTTAGTGCCCACTTTGGGGCCTGCTGAATGTGCGCACACAGGGGTCGAAAAATTCAGGCCATGAAAATGATTTTGCAATTGTAAAGTCCCATCCAAGTCAGTCACCTATCCTTTGCTTTCAGATATCACTTTACTCATGCACTGCCCACAATTTTGTTTTAGCTAATGAAGAGATCAACTATTTCTTCTGTTGCGGACTAACTTCTGGTGTGTCCTGTTCACCCTGTACTGGCTTTGCACCATTTTAAAATCCTCATTCTTCTTTTTCTCACTCCATAGCCTAGTCCCCATCACTAAAATAACCTCAAGCTCCACCACTCCACTCTCCCAACAAGATCTGTGATCTTCCAATTCTTGAACTTCCCTGATTTGGGGTGGCAGGGTGACACAGTGGTTAGCACTGCTGCCTCACAGTGCCAAGGACTTGGGTTCAATTCCCAGCTTGGGTCACTCTCTGTGTGGAGTCTCCACACCATGGCAGGTGGTGGAATTTGAATTCAATGAAAACAAAATCTGGAATTAAGAATCTACTGATGACCATGAAACCATTGTCGATTGTCAGAAAAACCCATCTGGCTCACTAACACCCTTTAGGGAAGGAAATCAGCCATCTTTACCAGGTCTGGCCTCCATGTGATTCTAGAGCCGCAGCAATGTGGTTGACTCTCAGCTACCCTTGGGCAACTCGGGATGGGCAATAAATACTGGCCAGCCAGCGATGCCCATGTCCCATGAACGATAGTAAAAAAGGATTTGTATAGGGAAAGGTTAGAGTTCAGTTGAGTCTGAAGCTGGTGTTATTGTATCAAATGGATACGACACCAAGACTGGTTACTGTTTGAGAGTGGGCTCACAAATAGATTTTATAAAACTGCAGCAGATACAAAGGCTAACTCTTAACAGGGGATTAACAAGCTAGAGATAACAGTTTAATAACCAACGGCCTGACAACATTAACATATGTTTCTGATTAGACACTTTACAACTTTCTGGACTCAGCATTCAGTTCAGACCATGAACTCCATTCTTAATTTTGAATTTTTTTCTCTACTGCCAGTTTAAGGTAAGGGGGCATGGAGTTGGGGGTAGGGTGTTAGCGTGGATAGAGGATTGGTTGTCAAATAGGAGGCAGAGAGTGGGGGTCAATGGGTGCTCTTCGGATTGGCGGTTGGTGACTAGTGGAGTGCCCCAGGGGTTGGTGCTGGGGCCTCAGCTATTTACCATTTATATAGGTGATCTGGAGGAGGGAACCGAGTGTATGGTGTCGAAATTTGCTGATGACACCAAGATTGGTGGAACGGCAAATTGTGCGGAGGGTGTGGAAAGTCTGCAGAAGGATCTCGATAGGCTGGGCGAATGGGCCAGGAACTGGCAAATGCAATTTAATGTTGGCAAGTGCGAGGTGGTCCACTTTGGTAGGAATAATGGTAGGAAGGGCTATTACTTACGTGGCGAAAAACTGCAGCAGGCGACGGTGCAGAGGGACCTCGGGGTCCTTGTGCATGAGTCGCAAAAACCCAGGCTGCAGGTGCAGCAGGTGGTCAGGAAGGCGAATGGGATGCTGGCCTTCATAGCGAGGGGGATTGAATATAAAAGTAGGGAGGTCTTGCTGCAGCTGTATAGGGCATTGGTGAGGCCGCAGCTGGAGTACTGTGTGCAGTTTTGGTCGCCGCACTTACGCAAGGATATTTTGGCTTTGGAGGGAGTGCAGAGGAGGTTTACTAGGCTGATTCCGGAGTTGAGGGGGTTGAGCTATGAGGAGAGGCTGAATAAACTAGGCTTGTACTCATTAGAGTTTAGAAGAATGAGGGGAGATCTCATTGAGACGTATAAAATGATGAATGGGATGGATAGGATTGAGGTGGAGAGACTCTTCCAGCTTAGAAAGGACAGTAGGACTAGGGGGCACAGCCTCACGATAAAGGGGGTGCGGTTTAGAACGGAGTTGAGGAAGAACTTCTTCACTCAAAGGGTGGTGAATCGCTGGAATTCTCTGCCCATTGAAGTGGTGGAGGCTGCCTTGCTAAATATTTTTAAGATGCGGGTTGATGGGTTTTTGATAAGCGAGGGGATTAAGGGTTATGAGGAGAAGGCGGGAATGTGGAACTGAGCCACGACAGATCAGCCATGATCTTATTGAATGGCAGGGCAGGCTCGAAGGGCTGGATGGTCTATCCTGCTCCTATTTCTTATGTTCTTATGTTCTTATGTATCTAGTTTTAGTGTGGCTGCACACTGGTTAGCATTGCTGCCTCATAGCACTAGGGACGCAGGTTCGATTCCCTGTTTGGGTCACTGTCTGTGTGGAGTTGGCATCTTCTCCCTGTGTCTGCGTGGGTTTCCTCCACACTCCGAAAGAAGTGCTGGTTAGGTGCAATGGCCATGCTAAATTCTTCCTCAGTGTACCCAAACAGGTGCTGGAGTATGGTGACTGGGGGTTTTCACAGCAACGTCATTGCAATGTTAATTTAAGCCTACTTGTGACATGAATAAATATTCTTTAAACTTATGTTTTGCTTCCAGACAAAGCTTTATTCTACTATCAACATGCACTCTGGACCTATATTTTGTTCCTTTACCTCTACCATTTCCACTCTTTGCCTGTTGTTCCGTGGCATCTCTTTGTAATTTAATCTCCCTCACTTTCTAATCTCTCCCCAAGCTTTCCTTTTTGTCCCATCTGCCCCTGCCTCCATTTTTCAAACAACTCTGGAGAAGGGTCATGTTGGACCCAAAACATCCTCCACAGATGCTGCCAGACCTGCTGAGCTTTTCCAGCACTTTTTGTTTTTACCTCAGTATGAGGCATAATGTTCTTACATAGCAGCCTAGGAAATAGGAGTTAGAGTAGGCCACTTGACTCTTTGAGCCATTCATTATGATAATGGTTGATCATCAAAATCAATACTCTAATTTCAAGAAGAAATTACATATAGCCCCAAGAGCTATATCTAATTTCTCCTTGAAATCACACAATGTTTTGGCCTCAACTACATTCTATGATAGTGAATTCCACACTTTCACTGCTCTCTGGGTGAAGAAATTTCTCCTCACCCCAGTTCTAAAAGGTTTACCCATTATTCTACTATTATGATTCCTAGTTCTGTATTTCCCTACCGTCGGGAACATTCTTTCTGAATCCACCAAGATTGGTCCCAATGGCACCAAGAAAGGAATCACTCAAATTTGGCCATGATTAACACAGGGTAACAAACAAACCAAGTGCTGTAATTTGCGTTACATCGCTGCTGTGACAAGTAACAACGTGCTGGGTTTTGGGGAGAAGGCGGGAGAATGGTCCTGGGTGAAATGCTCATTCCGAGAACAGGTGCAGACACAATGGGCCGAATGGTTACCTTGTCGCCCTGTAACTGTGCGCCTGTGTAAAGGACAACAGTTGAATTTTTCCAGTCCCACCCACTGTGGGAATCGTTGTGGGTGGGATGGAAAATTTGGCAGACCGTTTAAACCTCCGTTGACCTCGGATGTGAATTTCCGTTCCCGGGTGGAAAATTCCCGCCCATAGAAAATTCCAGAAGCTTTCAGCAGTACAATCAGCATCTGATTTGATTTCATTTATTATTGTCGCATGTATTGGTATACAGTGAAAAGTATTGTTTCTTGTGTCCTGAACAGACAAAACATATCGTTCATAGAGAAGGAAAGGAGAGAGTGAAGAATGTAGTGTTACAGTCATAGCTAGGGTATAGAGAAAGACCAACTAAATGAAAGGTAGATCCAATCAAAAGTCTCCTGGCAGCAGGGAAGAAGCTGTTCTTGAGTCAGTTGGTACATGATCTCAAACGCCTGTAGCTTTTTCTCAATGGAAAAAGGTGGAAGAGAGAATGTCCGGGATGCGTGGAGCCCTTAATAATATTGGCTGCTCTTCCAAGGCAACAGGAAGTGTAGACAGAGTCAATGAATGGGAGGATGGTTTAAATGATGGATTGGGATTCATTCATGGCTCAATGTAGTTAATTGTGGTCTTGGGCAGAGCAGGAGCCATACCAAGCTGTGATACAACCAGAAAGAATGTTTTCTATGGTGCATCTGTAAAAGTTGGTCAGAGTCATAACGGACTTCGTCTCCTGAGGGAGTAGAGGCATTGGTGGACTTTCTGAAAAGAGAAAGATCAAATTAAAGTTTTGGACAGAGACTTTCACTTGAACTGAAATGCACATCCATGTGATAGTTTCCTTTGCAGAGCTATCATCTTATCTCAGTGCCAAAGTGTTCTGTTCCCTTTTTAAATGACCATGAATGAAGTTGTTAAGTTTTGATATAATACTGCAGCATGAGTTACATGAATACCCGTGGGTGGGGAAATGTTGGACGGTGTGACGTTGCCCAGTTTAGAATCTTCGTGGCACGAGGGGTAGTGAGGGGACCCCTCTATTCTGAAAGAGAGTTGATGAAACTCTGCTGAAGTTTCACGACTGTTCTGCATTACATCAATGCTGTGGCCAGTAGCTATTCACTAATTTCTTAGACCCGCTGCGGTCCAGCGATGAACAACATTTCAAGGAGCTGCTCGTGATGCCTATATCCTGGGGCATCCTGACTCTGCGAAAGGTAAACAGAATGTGCAAGTGAACACTGGGTCTGGCACGAAGCCTCTTTTTTGGGGGAGGCAGGATTTCAGTCTAGTTGAAACTTGGAGATCTGAAGAAAAACTATACGAGGCCTGGATTCGGGTTGAGGGCGGCATGGTGGCACAGTGGTTAGCAATACTACCTCACAGCGCCAAGGACCTGGGTTCAATTCCTGGCTTGGGTCACTGGCTGTGTGGAGTTTGCACATTCTCCCTGCGTCTGCGTGGGTTTCCGCTGGATTCTCTGGTTTCCTGCCACAGTCGGAAAGACATGCTGGTTAGGTGCATTGGCCCTGCTAAATTCCCGGACGTTCTCTCTTCTACCTTTTTCCGTCGGGAAAAAGATACAAAAGCCTAAGGTTACGCACCAACTGACTCAAAGAGCAGCTTCTTCCCTGCTGCTATTAGACTTTTGAATAGGCTTACCTTGCATTAAGTTGATCTTTCTCTGCATCTTGGCTATGACTGGAACACTACATTCTGCACTCTCTCCTTTCTTCTCTGTGACTGGTATGCTTTGTCTGTATAGCGCGCAAGAAACATTACTTTTCACTGTATGTTAATACATGTGATAATTATAAATCAAATCAAATCAAAAGCAGAAAATGCTGGAAAAGCTGAGCGAGCCAGGCAACATAGATTGAGAGACTAATCAGTGCTGGTGAAAGGTCATCGATCTGGAACATTGGATGAGATTCTCTGGCCTTGAATCAGGAAAAGCCTTATCCCTCCCCACTCCCAAAATTCCAAAGAAGGCAATGCAATGTTAATTACTTTGTCCACCATAGGTAAATTATTACTAATTTCATGAGAGGGGAATCTCCGGTCACCACACCCCGGATCCTGTTCACTGAGGGAGAATTTAGCATGGCCAATGCACCTAACCAGCACGTCTTTCAGACTGTGGGGGGAAACTGGAGGCAACCCATGCTGACACAGGGAAAGCATGCAGACTCTGCACAGACAGTAATTCAAACCAGGAATCGGACCCGAGTCCCTGGTGGTGTGAGACCGCAGTGCTAACCACTGTGCTACTGTTGCTACACATCTTTGGACACAGAGAGAATTTAGCATGGCCAATCCTTTGGACTGTGGGAAAAAGCAGGAGCACCCAGAGGAAACCCACGCAGACAGCCAGCAGACTCCACACAGACAGTGACCCAAGCCAGGAATCGAACCCACGTCCCTGACATTTTGTGAGACAGCAGTGCTAACCACTGTGCCATTGTGCCACTCCCTACTCCTCTGTTTATGTCTTTTTTTATCTTGACTATTTCACCTGATGCTTCAGCCACACAAATAACAGCATTGAGCAGGTTATTTCTCACTCTAATTGTGACGGAATGAACTCGGCCGACGAGCGTACACTACTTCAGCATCGAGTGTCTGAATAATAGCTCAGGATTGATGATGACAAGCTTTCAGACGAGGCATTCATTTGAGCTCCTGTCTGCCCACACAGGTGGATTTACAAGACCCAGGGTTTCAAAGAAAGCAGGAGAGGTTTCCCAGTGTCCCAGACATTACTTATCCTTCAACAAATATAAATTTTAAAAAAGGACAAATTGTTTGGTCATTTATCGTATAGCTTCTTGTTTGTGATCAGGCTGCGTGCAAATTGTCTGTTGCACTTCCAACGCTGTGATGCCGATCACAATTCAAAATGTTCTCCATTGGCTGCCAAGCCTTTCTGCGCCCAGGAAAGATGACGCAGAAATAGAGGACATTCCTTCTGACTGCAAACTTGCAGAGGGGTGGCATGGGGGCACAGTGGTTAGCACTGCTGCCTCACCGCTCCAAAGATCCAGGTTCAATTCCTGGCTTGGGTTGGTGTGGAGTTTGCATTTTCTCCACGTGTCTGTGTGGGGTTCCTCCAGGTGCTCCGGTTTCCTCCCCCATTCGAAAGATGCAGGGGCTTGGTTGATTGGCCATGCTAAAATTGACCCTTAGTGTCAGGGGGATTGGCAGAGTAAATGTGTAGGGTCACGGGGATAGAGCCTGGATGGGATTGTGGTCAGTATAGGCTTGATGGGCTGAATGGCCTCTTTCTCAGTCTTAGTTCTAAGTTGATACATCTGAGCACATTGACAAACCTTGCACTGTACAGGAATCCATTGGAAAAGTGCTTCTGTATGTGCATCAGCTGCTATCTTGCAGCTACTTCAACATTGGTATGAAGAAGATTATTGGAAGCAGAAAAGGCAATCAAGTAGCAGCACAGTACAGGAGTCAGAACCCACACAGCCTAATGTTAAGCAGGGTGAAACTTCTCCAGGAGAGTTCCTTGCACCCTTTGAGCTTTTGCACCATGTTTCTAGGCGTTTGATGAATTTAAGTGTCACTCATAGTTCAGTTGGTTTAAGGTTTAAGGCTTACTTATTAGTGTCACAAGTAGTTTTACATTAACACTGCAATGAAGTTATTGTGAAAATCCCCTAGTCGGTACACTCCGGCGCCTGTTCAGGTACACTGAGGGAGAATTTAGCATGGCCAATGCACCTAACCAGCACGTCTTTCGGACTGTGGGAGGAAACTGGAGCACCCGGAGGAAACCCACACAGACACGGGGAGAATGTGCAGATTCCACACATAGTAACCCAAGACTTGGATCAAACCTGGTTCCCTGGCACTGTGAGGCAGCAGTGTTAACTACTGTGCCACCATGCCACTCTGCTCCTCTAGGCAGCTGCCTTCTCCTCTAATGTCTGAAGGTGGTGGGTTCAAATCTATCTCTGGCAACTTGAACGTGATTCCAGGTAGACCCTCTAGCGGAGTGCTATGATGGTGGGATGTTGAATGTGGCAGGGGTGCAGAGGAGATTCACCAAAATGCTGCCTGGGATGGAACATTTAAGTTATGAAGAGAGGTTGGATGGGCTTGGGTTGTTTTCGTTGGAGAAGAGAAGACTGAGAGATGACCTGACAGAGGAATACAAGATTATGAGGTGTATGGACACAATGGGCAAGGAACAGCTGTTCCCCTTAGTTGAAGGGTCAGTCAAAAGGGCACATAGGTTCAAGGTGAGGGGTAGAAGATTTAGGGGGAATGTGAGGAAAAACTCTTTTACCCAGAGAGTGGTGATGGTCTGGAGTGTGCTGCCTGGGAAGAGTGGTGGAGGCGGGTTGCCCCACATCCTTTAAAAAGTACCTGGATGAGCACTTGGCATGTCATAACATTCAGGGCAGTGGGCCAAGTGCTGGCAGATGGGATTGGAAATATAGAAACATAGAAGATTGGAGCTGGAGGGGGCCATTTGGTCCTTTGACCCTGCTCTGCTAAAAGGGTGAGAAGTCAGGTGTTTCTCACATGTGAGTGCAGACTCGATGGGCCGAAGGGCCTCTCACATGTCGTATGTTTCTAGGAGATGACAAACTGTGTCCTCTGCAGTTAAAGCAGATTATCTGCCGATTCTTTCATTGGGGTTTGTGGGACTTGCTGTGTACAAACTGGCAGCTACATGACAGAGGTGACTTTGGGATGTCCTTTTCTTTTTTATTTAAAACTATTCATCCAAATACATTACAATCCAAAATACATTAGAATTGCACAATAATAAATAATTAAAACTAATATAACACAATGTCAACAACAATATGCATTCCTTAATATAGCAGCAACCAACCTTCCTATCCAATGAAAATGGAATCTACTGTAAGTTATCCGTAACCTTCCGGGACTTTGGAATGTCCTGAGGACATGAAATAAAAACCAAGCTTACTTTTTTAACAACAGGGATGGAATTTTCCAATCCAGCCCACCACGGGAATCGTAGCAGGCAGGACTGAAGATTCCACAGGCAATGCAAAGGTCTGTTGACCTTGGGTGGGAATTTGCAGCCTTGGGGCGAGTGTACCAAGTCTCGATGCCATGAAACATTTTTTGCCTTAACGTGTGTTTGTACTTTTTTGCACTGTATTCCAGTTGGTGATGGGGTGATTGTACAGCCTGTAATATAGCTCAGGATCTGCCCATGCATACAATCATAGAATCCCTAAAGCGCAGATGGAGGCCATTCAGCCCATTGAGTCTGCACTGACAACAATCCCACCCATCCTTCTAACACCACATATTTACCCAGACATATAATCTCACACAGACCTGTTGTCCGTAACCCCAAATATTCACCCCTCTAACCCCCACAACCTACATATCTTGGGATACCAAGGGCCCAATTTTGCCACCAAGTCGTGCCTGCTTTTGAGCGCCAAAACTTGGTAAAGTCGGGCGTGTGGTGAGAAGTGCGATCCACGCCCACCTCCGTGCTGGTTCCCCCTTTACCAAGGCCCAGAAATGGCCACAATTGGGACAGTGCTGGAAATGGGCACAATGGCCATTTAAATTGTGTTAATTGTGTTGCACGCCCAACCTTACCGGCATTTCCCCCTTTACCACAGCATTTGCCCACTCAAGAATCGGCGTGAAATAGACATGCTCCATAAAAGTCCGATTCGGGCATCCCAGTTAGCGAGGAGTTAAGTGCCAAGCGTCCGACGGCTCTCTGCTTGAGATCGGTGTGAGGTGGGGGGAGGAAGGCAGGTCCGCTGCCACTATGTCTGTGATAAGTAGTGGGGGGGGGGGATCTGCTGCCACCCTGCCTGAGGTCACTGAGGGGGAAGGGGGCATCCCTGCCACTCTGCCTGTGATCAGTGAGTGGAAAGGGGAGTCCGCTATCACTCTACCTGAGATCAGTGAGGAGGAAGGAAGGGTCCCCCTGCCACTCTTACCTGAGATCAGTGAAGGGGAAGGTGGGGGGGTCCACTGCCACTCTGCCTGTGATTACTGAGGGGGAGGTGGTGTCTGCTGCCACTCTGCCTGAGATCAGTGTGGGGGAAGGGCAGTGTGGAGGAGAGGCCGTAATTGTTCTGGGTGGTGGGAGGGGGGTGTGGGGGTATAAGGGGGTCAGTAATTTTTGTGGGGGTGGGGCAATGTCTGTGGGGGCTGGGGGAGGCATTATTTGGCCCGAGAGTGATGTGGCAGGGGGGACGCATTCTATCGTCACTTTTCTCTGCACGTGCGCAGTTGGCGGCTCCGCTCAGAGCTGCAGGGCTTTGGGTGTGTAAAGCCCCACCCACAGGCCTGTGCTGCACAATTTGAAATCACTGATATTTGTTCAGACAGAGTGTGTATGGGGGCGCCTGAGAACGGGTCGGATCTGAAACACTCCCAGTTTCAAGTCTGCCCAACACTTAGAATTGAAATGACAAAATAGGGCCGGATAAGGGTCAATTTAGCGTGTTCAGTCCACCTACTGACCATGGACAGAATTTATGTAGACAACTTACTGGATCAAATTGCCCTAGAATCAGGCAACGTAACAGTATCGCATAAGGCACCATCTCCCCTGTGAGTATAAAACTGGACAAAATCCCTTCTAACGCACATACTGTTTTGATCCAATTTTGCGCTTGTGTGACTGTTAATGTTCCAAAGTTAAAATACACCCTCTTGCCTCGTTGCTGAACAAATGGAAATGGTCTCTCTCTTATTACTTCAGGCGGTTGTAAGTAACTCCAGCTAAATGACTAATTAACTTTTATTACTTTCAGATAGATGCGCTATAAATCTGACAACAGTTCTCTTCATTTGTTCATGTTGCTTGCATAACTTGTCACAAACACCAATGGTCTGATGAAATTTCTACTTAACTTTTCAACACTCTTCTGCCTTATATCTCATACTCCCACTCTTGTCTGTGACCACGCTGTATGTACTAATGAGTCCCAGTCACCGATCATTATTACTCTCTTGCCAGGATGCTTTGGCTTCACCTGCAGTTGGTACAGCCTTCATCGGACACTGAAGGACGGAGGGATTGGATCTAATCTGATGCCTCCCTAGATTTCAGTTTCTCCCCCAGCCACCACACAGCGGGACATTCTGAATCCACCCTTCTCCAAATCAGCAAACTCTACTTACACTTCTCCCCATGGCTAGTTGCTGTCAAGCCATCTCGCCAAGTGCTCGGATCATATTGCTGCAATTTGAAAGCCTTGTTCTGAATACACTCCTTGATTTATGGTGATCAGGAGCACAGAACGAGGTGCCAAGAAACACATGTCCTAATGATATCCAGAAAGAGAAGGTCTGGCTTTTCCTGGTAAAGGAACAATTTATATCCCGAATTTTTCTACGTTCAGCTCAATCCGTCCAACCTTTATGCGCTATTGTGCTGGAATCATTGAAATGAAAGAATGTTCCAGCACAGGAATAGGCCATTTGGCTCATCTAGTTGACACCAGTGGCCTACTCCCCAAGAGGCCCATACGCCTCCAGCCACCACTCACACTCCATTGCTGTATCCTGCCTTGACTGGGACAATGCTCCAGTTCAAAGATGTGTGGGTTAGGTGGATTGGCCATGCTAAATTGACCCTACTGTCGGGGGATTAGCAAGGCAAATATGTGGGGTTACAGGAATAGGGGCTGGGTGGGATTGTGGTTGGCGCAGACTCAATGGGCCAAATGGCCTCGTTGTGCACTGTGGGATTCTATGATTCTATGACCCTTGCCCTGTTTCTTTCCCACTTGTTGCACTGGAGTAGCTCCGAGTTAATTCAAGGGCTTACTCTATTCATTATAGTTAATAATTTCAGTAAAACTCCCAGGATACTAGTTTGAATAAGAGCAGTGGAGTATTCCTCACCCCCATTACCTTGGTCAATATTTATCTCAACCAATACTACAAAAACAGTTTGTCTGGTCAGTTTTGCTGGTTGTGGGGCATAAGAATATAAGTGGCAGCATCAAGAGGAGACCATTCGGCCCCTCAAGCCTGTTCCACCATTCAAAAAGATCATGGTTGAACTTCAATTCCATAGTCCTCCCAGAGTCGCAGTGTTCACTCAGAGACACGATGATATAATCTTCACCACAAGGCAACTGCAACAGAAATGTAGGGAACTACACCAACCCTTGTAGAAAGCCTTCCTTGACCTCACAACTGCCTTTGACATTGTCAGTAAGGGATGACGGAGTGTCCTCCTTCAGTTCAGCTGTCCCAAAGGTTTGTCGCCATCCTCCTCTACCTGCTCCATGATGATAAGCAAGCCATGATCCTGACGAATCAATCCACCAGAGACCCAATTCATATTTAGACTGGGATTAAGCAAGGCTGACTCACTGCGCTATCACTTTTCTTGATCTTCCTTGCTGCAATGCTCCATCTGACCTTCAGCAAGCTCACCACTGGAGTGGAGACAAATTCCGGAATAAAAGGGAATCTTTTCCAACCTCTGCTGCCTGCAGGCCAAATCCGAGATCTCCGCATCCTCTGTCCTTGAACTATAGCATGCAAATGCTGCTTGCGTCTGCACACACTTGGAAGCCGGGCTTCGAGCCATTGCCAATACCTTCACTGAAGAGTAGGAAAGCATGTGCCTCACACTAAACATCCTCCGGCAACCTGGTCCTGCCACACTGCACAGCTCTTCAGTTAGCAAGATCCATAACAGGGCCTTAGACATGGTGGACCACACCTTGGGAGTCTACTCTCAACAAGGACAGACCTCAATGGCAATGTTCAACGCTGCCTTCAGTGTGCCAGCACAGCCTTCAGGTCGCCTGAGGAAGAGAATGTTTGAAGGCTCGGATCTCAGATCCAGCACCAAGATCATGGTCTGCAGAGCAGTAATGATATCCACCCTCCTATATTGCTCAGAGATGTGGTATGTATGGCATGCACCTCAAAACCCTGGAGAAGTACCACCAGTGCTCCCTCCACAAGATCCTGCAAATCTTAGAACATAGAAAACTACAGCACAAATGGGCCTTTTGGCCCACAAGTTGCGATGATCATATCCCTACCTACCAGGCCTATCTATAACCCTCAATCCCATTAATGCCCATGTACTCATCCAGAAGTCTCTTAAAGGACCCCAACGAGTTCGCCTCCACCACCACTGACGGCAGCCGATTCCACTCACCCACCACCCTCTTCCTTGCTGCAAGGCTCTATCTGACTCTCAGCAAGCTTCCCACTGGAGTGGAGACAAATTCTGGAATAAAGGAGAATCCTTTCCAACCTCTGCAGCCTGCAGGCCAGATCCGAGGTCAGCAGGCAGGCTGAAAGGAAAGGTTTGTCCTCTCAGGCCAACATCCCCAGCATCGAAGCATTGACCACGCTTGATCCACTGGGTGGGCCACATTGTCCACTGACACACGATTCCCAAAACAAATACTTTAGAGATGGCAGGGTGGCATAGTGGTTGGCACTGCTGCCTCACAGATCGAGGGACCTGGGTTCAATTCTGGCCATGGGTGACTGTCTGTATAGCTTTTGTATGTTCTCCCCATGTCTACGTGGGTTTCCTCCGGGTGCTTCAATTTCACAGAACCATAGAACCCTACAGTGCAGAAAGAGGCCCTTCGGCCCATTAAGTCTGCACTGAACACAATCCCACCCAGGCCCTACCCCCATATCCCTACATATTATACCCACTAATCCCTCTAACCTACGCATCCCTGGACACTAAGGGGCAATTCCTTTGCATGGCCAATCAACCTAACCTGCACATCCTTGGACTGTGGGAGGAAACTGAAGTATCTGGAGGAAACCCACATAGACATAAGGAGAATGTGCAAACTCCACATAGACAGTGACCCGAGCCACTGTGCTACCATGCCACCAGCAGTCCAAAGATGTGCTGGTTAGGTGCATTGGCCATGCTAAATTGCCCCTTAGTGTCAGCGGGATTAGTGGGATAAATACGTGGGATGTCAGGGATAGGGCTTGGGTGGGATTGTTTTTGGTATAGGGTAAATGGCCTCTTTTTGCACTGTAGGGATTCTATGATTCCATTATTCTATGTCCCCTACAATACAAAAATGATCACACTTCAAAAATACTTAATTGGCTTTGAACACTTTGGGATGTCTTGAGATCCTCAGATTCTGAAATGTCCCTTTGGCACAGCTCTGGGCAGTGGGTCAGTGAACTCTGCTCTTTTGGTTGCCCAAGGGTCAAATTTTTTTTTTTGGCATTTCTTATTAATCCAATAGATTTCTGTTGATGCTATTATGACAGAAATGTTAACCTGTTAAAACAAATGCATTACAGTCTGCTGTAAAAAAAGCAGATAAGGATTTATACCAGATGTTGGTGGGTTTTCCAAACAAGCATTCAGAGACAATTCAACACATTACACTGGAACACCTTAACCTGGCAGTTTACAGTTCTTGATTAGATCCATCTTTTGTTGCCCCAAAGAGCTGTTTGGGTTTTGACTCAACATTAATCTGAAATGTGACATTAACTGTGGACACTTCAGATCAATAACAATACTCGTATCTAGTGAACTGTCCCTGGGATGTTATCAAGCAATAATTAGCATGAACCATATAAGAGTTTATCAGTCAGGAGAGCAATAGTTTTAACAAGTTTCATAGAATCATAGAATCCCTGCAGAAGGGGGCCATTCGGCCCATTGAGTCTGCACTGACCACCTAGGTTGTATTGCCATAATCTCATATATTTACCCCACTAATCCTTCTAACCTACACATCCCAGGACAATGAGGGGCAATTTATTTTGGGCAATGCACCTTCACCCGCACATCTTTGGACTGTGGGAGGAAACTGGAGCACCCGGAGCAAACCCACGCAGACATGGGGAGAACGTGCAGACTCCATACAGAAAGTGACCCAAGCTGGGAATCAAACCCAGGTCCTGAGAGCTGTGAGGCAGTGGCGCTAACCACTGTGCCACCAGGCCACCCATTTCTTAGAAACTGGGCAACTAATTCTATATCTGGAATGATCCCTTTGTGTGTGTTTAGCAATACAACCTCCCCCCACAATCTTTGTCCATTGTATGATATAGGGGGTGGAATCTTGTTGAAGAATTGGGGGAAATGGGGTGGGGGAGGAGCGGGGGTAGTCTCACCTGGTTGGGGAGTGTGAGAGAGAGCCACACTGTGACTTCTCAAGAATGCCAGCTGAATCACAAGCCAATCAGGTGGTCGTGAGGCCATGGATGGGTGGGCCAGGTGGGTGGGCCAAATGGCCTGAGACCCTCCCCTGGATTCAGGACCCATTGGGTGAAAGTCTGTCCTACTGTCGTACTCATGGGTGAGGGGTGCAGAGGGGTCAGCAGCTAGTGACTGTGGATGGATCTCAGCAGTTGGCCCTTTCTTGATGTTCTGATATCAGGTTCCTAGACTGGGTACTGAGTGTCTTTGATTGAAGGACTCACACGTGTCCCAGCTCCCCTCTCTCCAGCAACATCCCCCCACCCCCCACTGCCCCCCCAATCCATCCACCTCCTCCTGAGGACATGACAAACTGGCCACATGGTCTTAGGTGGCATTTATGTTGCAAATGGATTCATACCAGCGGTGGCTGGATGAGGCCTTCATGCCATCAGAGGTGGCACAGGTGGCACAGTGGTTCACACTGCTGCCTCACAGTATCAGGGACATCAGGGTTTAATTCTGGCCTGGGGTTACAGTCTGTAAGGAGTCTGCATATTCTCCCCGAGCCTGCGTGAGTTCACTCCAGTTTCCTCCCACACACCAAAGATGTTCAGATTAGGTGGATTGGCCATGGTTAATGCACAAGGTTATGGGGACAGGATGGAGGGTGGGCCTATGTGGGCTTCAGACATATTCTTTCTAACTTGGTCACAGTGGCAGTGAGAAACTCTTCCGTCTCCCTGAGTTAATCTTTTAAATTATTTAATGGAATATTTCTGTGGCAAGAGCAACCTTTGTTGCTCATTCTTAATTACCCTTGAGAAGATGGTGACGAGCTGCCATTTTGAGCGACTACAGTGCCCGCTGTGTAGGAACACCCTCTGGTGTTGGGGATGGAGTTCCAGGAATTTGACCCAGTGATAGTGACGGAGTGGCGATAGCAGCTCCAAGTTAGCATGACGAGTGGCTTCCTGGGGAACTTGTAGGTGGTGGTGTTCCCGTACACCAGGCGATAGAGATTGCGGATTTTAAAGGTATAGTTGAAGGAGCCTTGGTGAGTTGCTGCAGTGCACCTTATTGGTGGTAGACACTGTTTCTGTGAATTGGTGGTGGAGGGAGTGAGTGTTTAAGTGAGGGTGAAAGGGCAGTTGATTAAGTGGGTTGCCTTGTCCTGGATGGTGTCAACCTTCTTGAGTGTTGTTGGAGCTGCTCTCATCCAGGCAAGTGGGCATTATTCCATCACAATCCTGACTTGTTTCTTGAAGATTGTGGACAGACTTTGGGATGTCTGGGGGTGCAGAAGGATCTAGATAGGCTGGGCAAATGGGCCAGGAACTGGCAAATGGAATTTAATGTTGGCAAGTGCGAGGTGGTCCACTTTGGTAGGAACAATGGTAGGAAGGACTATTACTTACGTGGCGAAAAACTGCAGCAGGCGACGGTGCAGAGGGACCTCGGGGTCCTTGTGCATGAGTCGCAAAAACCCAGCCTGCAGGTGCAGCAGGTGGTCAGGAAGGCTAATGGGATGCTGGCCTTCATAGCGAGGGGGATTGAATATAAAAGTAGGGAGGTCTTGCTGCGGCTGTATAGGGCATTGGTGAGGCCGCAGCTGGAGTACTGTGTGCAGTTTTGGTCGCCGCACTTACGCAAGGATATTTTGGCCTTGGAGGGAGTGCAGAGGAGGTTTACTTGGCTGATACCGGAGTTGAGGGGGTTGAGCTATGAGGAGAGGCTGAATAAACTAGGCTTGTACTTGTTAGAGTTTAGAAGAATGAGGGGAGATCTCATTGAGACGTATAAGATGATGAATGGGATGGATAGGATAGAGGTGGAGAGACTCTTCCCGCTCAAAAAAGACAGTAGGACTAGGGGGCACAGCCTCAAAATAAAGGGGGGTGCAGTTTAGAACGGAGTTGAGGAGGAACTTCTTCACTCAAAGGGTGGTGAATCTCTGGAATTCTCTGCCCGTTGAAGTGGTGGAGGCTGCCTCGCTAAATATTTTTAAGAAGCGGGTTGATGGGTTTTTGATAAGCGAGGGGATTAAGGGTTATGGGGAGAGGGCGGGAATGTGGAACTGAGCCACGACAGATCAGCCATGATCTTATTGAATGGCGGGGCAGGCTCAAAGGGCTAGATGGCCTACTCCTGCTCCTATTTCTTATGTTCTTATGTTATGTTCTTATGAGTTGCTTGCTGCAGAATTCCCAGCTTCCCACTTGTAGCCACAATGTTTACATGACTGGCCCAGTTAAGTTTCTTGAAGACACTCTTAATCAACTGCTCAAGGAGCAATCTTCTCCATGGAGACTCTTGCCGAATAATATGGATATCAATTTATGACATGGTGAGCTATTTTAAGATCAGGAATTCCTGTTCTGGAATCCCAGTTGCAACTGATGACTAAACTAGTTATAATTCAACGCTGAGAGCTGGGCGAACTTTCACTCCTTGTCATTTTCCCATCTGTGTTTTTGTTTTCTGCAGTTTGCGGTGAGCTTTGAACCCTGTGCCCAGCATTCGGATAACCGAGAGACAAGCAAGCCAAATACAATACAGTACATCAGTACAGTATAATCTTGGTGTAATATAGAGAATTTTATAGGCTGCACGGTGGCACAGTGGTTAGCACTGCTGCCTCACAGCGCCAGAGATCTGGGTTCGATTCTCGGCTTAGAACATAGAACATAGAAAAACTACAGCACAAACAGGCCCTTCGGCCCACAAGTTGTGCTGATCATATCCCTACCTATTAGGCCTACTTATAACCCTCAATCCCATTAAATCCCATGTACTCATCCAGAAGTCTCTTAAAAGACCCTTTCGAATCTGCCTCCACCACCACTGACGGCAGCCGATTCCACGCACTCACCACCCTCTGAGAGAAAAACTTACCCCTGACATCGCCTCTGTACCTACTCCCCAGCACCTTAAACCTGTGTCCTCTCATAGCGACCATTTCAGCCCTGGGAAGTAGCCTCCGAGAATCCACCCTATCTATACCTCTCAACATCTTATAAACCTCTATCAGGTCACCTCTCATCCTTTGTCTCTCCAGGGAGAAAAAGACCGAGCTCTCTCAACCTATCCTCATAAGGCATGCCACCCAATCCAGGCAACATCCTTGTAAATCTCCTCTGCACCCTTTCAATAGCTTCCACATCTTTCTTGTAATGAGGCAACCAGGACTACGCACAGTACTTCAAGTGGGGTCTGACTAGGGTCGTATAAAGCTGTAGCATTATCTCCTGACTCCTAAACTCAATCCCTCGATTGATGAGGGCCAGTAGACCATACGCCTTCTTGACCACACCCTCCACCTGCGAGGCCGATTTAAGAGTCCTTTGGATCCAGACCCCAAGGTCCTTCTGATCCTCTACACTGCTAAGAGTCTTACCCTTGATATTATACTTCTTCATCCCATTCGACCTGCCAAAATGGACCATTACACATTTATCTGGCTTGAATCACTGTCTGTGTGGAGTTTGCACATTCTCCCCATGTCTGCATAGGTTTCCTCTGGGTGCTCCAGTTTCCTCCCACAGTCTGAAAGATGTGCTGATTAGGTGCATTGGCCATGCTAACGTTCTCCCTCAGTGTACCTGAACAGGCACCGGAATGTGTCAAGGAAGGGATTTTCACAGTAACTTTGTTGCAGTGTTAATGTTAGCTTACTTGTGACACTAATAAATAAACTTTAAAATCTTTAACTCCCCATATGTTTTACTCATGAAAAAGGTCTGGAGGAGAATTAGCCAAAATAAAACATGAAACATGGGGTGGCACAGTGGTTAGCACTGCTATCTCACAGCTCCAGAGGCCTGGGTTTGATTCCTGGCTTGAGTCACTCTCTGCGTGGAGTCTGCACGTTCTCCCCGTGTCTGTGTGGGTCCCCTCCGGGTACTTTGGTTTCCTCCCACAGCCCAAAGATATGGGGGTTAGGTGGATTGACCATGCTAAGTTGCTCCTTAGTGTCCCAGGATGAATAAGTTAGAAGGATTAGTGGGGTAAATGTGTGGGGCTGTGGGGATAGGGCCTGGAGTGGGATTGTTGTCACTGCAGACTCAATGGGCTGAATGGCCTCCTTCTGCACTGTAGTGTTTCTATAATTTCATGGCATGTGAGAATCACTGGCCCTTATTATCCATCTTGAATTTGTCTTAACCAAGTGGCTTGCTTGGCCATTTCAGAGGGATGTTAAGAGTCATTCACACTCTTGTGGCTCTGTTGTAACATATCAGCAGGTTGGCTAAGGATGACCGATCTCTTTCCCTCAGCACATCAGTGAACCAGATGGGTTTTTACAATAATCTTGTAGTTTAATCGTCATCATCATAGATACTACATTCCAGGTATCTTTATGAACTGGATAAGTGCCCTAGCGGGATTTGAACTCACATCCCTGGATCATTCAGACCTGTGTATTAGTATTCCAGTAACGTAATCACCACGCTTGTAAAAAAACCGAAGGCAAGGTATAGGGGATATGCACTGGAAATTTAAGCTAAGCAATTTTAACAACTAAATTTAATTTATATTTTGATCAGAGCAAGAAGACTTTTAATATGAATGTTTAGATTAGAATTAGAAACTGCCTCCCTCTCGGATTACCTTCATCTGTGAGCTTGTGAAATGTAAGCACAGATGTTAATTAGCCAACTACCCGTACATCACTCAATATGCTGTCCAAAGATAGCAGCCAAACATTTACTCAAGACTTTGCCAGAGGCGTTAGAAGGTATGTTAATCATTACGGCGCCCAAGCATTGTATACTGAATACTTCATCCCTGGAATGTACCCCGTAGGAGTATGTTCAGTGTAAGCAGAATGCATGTAATACTGTACAACTGTTTTCAAAACTCTGGGTTTGAAGTGACAGCTCACCTCCACACTGGATTCAAAACAATAAGCTCTCTTGGCAATGCCATTTCTGGCGCTGGTCTACCGTAAGTCAATAGCTGCTGACTGCCAGAGAAAAGGGAATAATAGCTTTGTGTGAAGTAAATGGGTAACTGGTAAAGAATTAGTACAGGGTGAATGGATCCAGGGTTCTCCTCCGAAGCTCTTTATTTTGACACCCCCATCTAGGAAGGGACGATAGTAAATTTGATTTAGGTAGTTTAGGCTTAGGTTGACTCATCCCTGAATCAGAAGGGTTTGGAGGGTTGGCAAGGAGCGCAAAATTCAAGGAAGACAAATGGCCTGTGGTCATGGAAGGTGCTATATGAATGCACATCCTTTAATCTATTTGAAATTGAATTCCCACAGCGCAGAAGGAAACCATTTGGCCCATCGAGTCTGCACTGACTCTCCGAAAGAGCAATCCCACCCCCCCCACTCGCCCTATCCTGTGAAGTTAGCACTGCTGCTTCACAGTGCTAGAGAGCCGAATTTGAATCCTGGCTTGGGTCATTGTCTGTGTGGAGTTTTCACATTCTCCCTGTGTCTGCGTGGGTTTCCTCCGGGCGCTCCGGTTTCCTCTCATAACCTGAAAGACACGCTGGTTAGGTGCATTGGCCTGAACAGGCGCTGGATTGTGGCGAGTAGGGGAGTTTCACAGTATCTTCATTGCAGTGTTAATGTAAGCCTTACTTGCGACTAATAAATAAACTTTATCGCCATAACCCTGCGCACTTACCACGGCCAATCCGTCTAACTTACGCATCTTGGGATATGAAGGGGAAATTTAACATGGCCAATCCACCCAACCAGCACACCTTTAGACTGTGGGAGGAAACTGGAGCACCCGGAGGAAACCCACACAGACACGGGGAGAATGTGCAAACTCCACACAGACAGTGACTCAAGGCTGGGATTGAACCTTGGTGCTGTGAGGCAGCAGCGCTGACCTCTATACCACTGTGACGCCAATTGTGCAAAGTAATTGGAAGATTGAAAAGGGTTTGAGTGAAGGTGAGCTAACAGGAGATGTCAAACATAGATGTTATTTTAATCATTTCCTGAGCTGTCAGCTTAGTTGGTAAGGTCATCATTGGGTGTCCAATTGCCAACTGTTACAAGCTTCTACACTGCAAATAATCTGTTTCAATGATAATTGAATGGGGATATCTTCTCTGCTCCTGAACAGTGCCACAGGATCTTTTATAATCACTGTGGGAGAATATAGGATCTCAGATTAATATCTCATCTGAAAAGCTGCACCTTTGACAGTGCAGCATTCCCTCCTCACTGCCCTGGATTGCCAACCTAGATTTTCATGCTCAAATCTCTGGCCTGGGGTTAATCTTATAACTTCCAATCTCAGAGGTGAGGATGCTTCCAAGACAGCAACAACTGAACCTAAAGTTTATGGAGCTCTTGCACTGCCACAAAGTTACTGTGAAAATCCCCTAGTCCTCACACTCTGGTGCCCGTCTGGGTACACTGAGGAAGAATTTAGCATGGCCAATGCATCTAATCAGCATATCATTTGAACTGTGGGAGGAAACCCACACAGGCACCGGAGAAAGTGCAAATTCTGCCATTCAGTCCATCAACTCTGTGCAGTCAAGCCCTATCATTGTAACCCCATGTCATAAGCCTGTTGGTTCCCCCTAACATTAAGGGGCGATTTAGCGTGGCCAATCAACCTAACCAACAGGTCTTTCGGACTGTGGGAGAAAACCGGAGCACCCGGAGGGAACCCACGCAGACATGAGGAGAACGTGCAGACTCTGCACAGACAGTGACGCAAGTCAGGAATAGAACTTGAGTCCCTGGGGCTGTGAGGCAACAGTGCTAACCACTGTGCCACCGTGCCACCCCTGAGGTGAGGGGGGGAAAGACTTAAAAGGGGCCGGAAGGGCAACTTTTTCACACAGAGGGTGGTACGCAGATGGAATGAGCTGCCAGAGGAGGTGGTAGCTGCGGGTCCAATTACAACATTTTAAAAGCGATTTGGACGGGTACGTGGTTTATTCTAAGGCTGTTGAGTTTGTGCCTTGTTATTTTTCGTGCTGCCGCTGTTTTCTGCTGACGACTCTGGAATTCAAAACTTGCTGCGCAGCCCAAATGCCTCAATCAGAAAACACTACTGCTCAGCAGCTAAACCCAAGCTGAGGTTTTCCCTAACTGTCCAGCAATGCCAATTAAAACAGCAACTAACAATGTCAGTATTTACATTGAAAATAAAGATGAAGTGGCACGTAACCTGGGGCAGGCCTTTTGGGGCCTTTCAATTTACTTTTCCACATTTTGTACCACGAACTCTTTACATAAATCTAATGAAGATATACAAAGTGTAAAATAATATCATTGTTTCACATTAAAGCATTGCATTGAGGTTAAAAGGGGCTCTTACAATAAGTCAGGAAGCAAAATCTATGACTCATGCAGCTGCACACAAACCTTTAATGAACGACCATATTAAAAGTATCAAGCCCACCGGGAGTCTACCTCTTTAAGGAATGGGTGCTAAAGGCGCAAGGGAATGATGTAATATGGTTTCTGACTACAGCACAAGAGATGTCGCATCAATTTTTATAGATGCGCCATAGAAAGCATCCTTTCCAGATGTATCATAGCTCGGTATGGCTCCTGCTCTGACCAAGACCGCAAGGAACTACAAGGGGTTGTGAATGTAACCCAGTCCGTCAGGCAAACCAGCCTCCCATCCACTGAGTCTGTCCACGCTTCCTGTTGCCTCGCAAAAGCAGCCAGCGTAATCAATGACTCCACACGCCCAGGACGTATTCTCTTCTACCTGCTTCCGTCAGGAAAAAAAGATTTTTAAAGGTTAAAGTTTACTTATTAGTGTCACAAGGAGGTTTGCATTAACATTGCAATGAAGTTACTGTGAAAATCCCCCAGTCGCTACACTCTGGCGCCTGTTGGGGTACAGTGAGGGAAAATTTGGCATGGCCAATACACCTAACCAGCACGTCTTTTAGACAGTGGGAGGAAACCAGAGTGCCCGGAGGAAACCCACACACACGGGGAGGATGTGCAGACTGCACACAGATAGTGACCTAAGCCAGGATTTGAACCCGGTCCCTGGCACTGTGAGGCAGCAGTGCTAACCACTGTGCCACAGTGCCGCCCAGTACAAAAGTTTGAGATCACATACCAACCGACTCAAGAACAACTTCTTCCCTTCTGCCATCAGAATTTTGAATGGACCTACCTTCCTACTGTAAGTTGATCTTTCCCACACTCTCTCCTTTCCTTCTCCCCCTGTACGCTATGAACAGTATGCTTCCTCTGTGTAGTGCACAAAAAACAATATTTTTCACTGTATACCAAGAAATGTGACAATAATAAATCAAATCTAATCAAATCAAAATCAATGGCAGTTAGCCTCAAAGGAGATTTCAGATTATTAGGATTTTTCTCCCTCTTATGAAAGTGGTAACTTTTGGAAATGTTCCCAGATGCAGCAATTGATGATGTTTGTTGTCCCTAGGAAATAAGGAGTTCAATGTGTGGTTTAGGATACTGCAAAGGCTTTGGGCCTTGTCAATATTCCACTAGGAGTACTGAAGACTTGTTCTCCAGAAGAAACCATTCCCCTAGCCAAGCTGTTCCAGTACAGTGACAACACTGGCATCTACCCGGCAATGTGGAAAATTGCTCAGGTATGGCCTGGTCCACAAAAAGCAGGACATATCCAACACAGCTAATTACTATCCCATCAGTATACTCTTGATCATCAAAAATGAGGGAAGAAGTTAATGTGCTATCAAATTGCACTTCCTCAGCAATAGCATGATCACCGATCCTTGGTTTGGGTTTGACCCAGGCACACAGCTCCTGATCGCATTGCAGTCTTTGGTCAAACATGGGTAAAAACGACCTGAACTCAGGAGGTGAGGTGAGAGACACTGCTCCTGACATCAAGACAGCATTTAGCAGAGTGTGATATCAAGGAACACTAGCAAAATCAAAGTCACTGGAAATCAGGGAGAAAACGTTCGCTTGTTGGAGTCATACCCGGGACAAAGGAAAGTGCTTGTGGTAATTAGAGATCAGACATCTCTGTTTCAGGACATCTCAGTAGTTGTTCAGGATAATTATCCTGGGCACAACCACCTTCAGCTGCTTCATCAATGACCTTCCTTCCATCGTAAGTAAGAATTCTGACAACACCAACAGGTTTATTTGGTATCACAAGCTTCCGGAGCGCTGCTCCTTCATCAGGTGATTTTTGCTGTGTCTACCTCAGTTCATCATATGGTCAGAAGTGGATATTCACTGATGATTTCACAATGTTCTGCACCATTCATGACTCCTCAGATACTGAAGCAGTCTTTGCCTACATTCAGAAAGGCTTGCACAACATTTAGCCTTAGCCTTGTAAATGGAAAGTAATATTTGTGCCGCTGAAGTGCCAGGCAATGACCATCTCCAACACAAGAAAACTTAATTTTTCCCCTAAGTATTCAATGGCATTATCATCACTGAAGTAAGTCCAAGACTTCAGAGACTGGTTTTCTGTGGTGTGCAACTCATGTTTTGATTTCCCAAAGCCTCTTCACCATATACAAGGCATAAATCAGGAGTGTGATGGAATACTCTCCACTTGGATGTATAGTTCCAACGACACGCAGGAATCTCAACACCATCCAGGACAAAGATGATTCTCATCCAATCCACTCACCATGTTTCCTCTGGGTTCTCAGATTTCCTCTCACCAAACAACTCACCAAGACTCCTTTGAACACCCCCAGGCACCCAAATTTTGGAATCTTGAAGGTCGAGGGCAAGAAGTGCATGGGAAAGCCATCAGTGCTGACCCGATGGACCACATTGCCTCCTTCTATGCTTAACAATTCTGTGATCGTGTGAACCCCTCACCCAGGTTACACACCATCCTTGGAATTATATGGCTGCCCTTTCACTGTTGCTGTATCAAAATCCTAGAACACCCACCCTAAAAGCATTGCAGCACGACACCACATGAACTAGTTCATCACTGGCATCTCAAGGGCAATCTTCCAAATGTATACAAGCTCTACCATCTAGAAGGACTAGGACAGCAAATGCATGGGATCACCATCACCTGAACATTCTCCTCTAAGCCATTCACCATCATGACTTGGAATTTTATTTCGTTGGGTCAACATCTAGTCCTGTGGCCTGGTCGAACCTCTTTTACACAATGAAAGGCAACCTTTTGATGTCCTTCTATTTCCCCTGGGTGGGTGCCACTGAATTGCTACAATTATTACAGCCAACTACCCATCATGTAGGGCGTGGCAGAGAACGGCTGATAATTAAAGCACAGCCCCTTCACACTTCTGTAAACAAAGCAGTTGCGCTTCTATCATATCCCCCCTGACCAGATGCAATAAATTGAGTAAAACCATTGAATGTTATTTATCATACAGAGAGGACAGTGTCTGCTGTCTAATCTCCTCTCTAAGGATGAGTAAACGCTATCCAATGAAAATAAGGACATTTTAAATGACAAGCAAGGCTGGGATTAAAATTTATAATATTGTCAATGAAAACTAGGGGAGGAAAATAAGAGGTATTTGCAATCCGTGGGGCTCAAAAGGTCAGTGATAGAGCCTATTGATCTTCGAGTGGTCAAAGCTCAGTTCATTTTGCTGCTGAAAATCTTGTCGAAATCACAAGGAAATTGAAGAAGGTGAAGTGAAGCACAACCAAATCAACGTGTAACCGATACATTTATCATTTATCTATCCCCTCACTGGAGAAACAATGGACTTTGTTAAAAACATCACCAGTTTCACATCATCCGACAAGAAGAAAGTTTATTGAATCGTCACAAGTAAGGCTGACATTAACACCGCAATGAAGTTACTGTGAAATTCCCCGAGTCACCACGCTCCGGCACCTGTTTGGGTCAATGCGCCTAGCCAGCGCATCTTTCAGGTGGTGGGAGGAAACCTACACAGGCACGAGGAGAACGTGCAAACTCCACACAGACAGTGACCCAAGCTGGAAATCGAACCCGGGACCCTGGTGCTGTGAGGCAGCAGTGTTAACCTCTGTGCCACCATGCCAGCCATAAGGGGGAATGATATTTGAGCTTGGACATGGTGAGAAAGCAAAATCTGATTCCCTTCTTCATACACAGACATTTTTAATGAGGTGTTATTACTGGGTATCAAATAGGATATAAAAATAGGATAGTATCTTGACAGATAGAGCTTGATAGAACTTGAACATTGCTGAAAAGTGAAAATCTTATTTATTAGTGTCACAAGTAGTCTTATGTTAGCATGGCAATGAAATTACTGTGAAAATCCCCTCGTTGCCACACTCCGGTGCCTGTTCGGATACACTGAGGGAGAATTTAGCACAGCCAATGCACCAAACCTGCACGTCTTTTGGACTGCGGGAGGAAACTGGAGCACTTGAAGGAAACCCATGCAGACATGGGGAGAATGCACAGACTCTGCATGATCCAAACTGGGAATGGAACCCGGGTCCCTCATGCTGCGAGGCAGCAGTGTTAACCATTGTGTCCAGGAAGGGTGCAATCTTACCAACCATTTATGCCATGCTCTGAAATCGATGGATTTGACGCTCAGCCAAATCTCCATTCACTCCAGAGGGATGAGAAAATCCTACCCATGTGAATGGCCGTAAAATTCTGGCCGAAACTTTTTCATGCTTGTCCTCATGCCCTTGGAAAACAGGAAGAAGATGTCTGAGCATTGCGCCTTTCTCAAATAAAAAAATACTAAGGAGATCAGCTGTTCCCTGGTCCATTCCCCATGGTAACACTTTGACCAATCAGTGTCAAACTGCCTGATTTGAACTTAAACAGAAAGATTGGGGATAACCGTTTGCTGGTGCATCTTCAATGGCAATGTCTCCACCAATCAACCCACCAAGCAATCAGCACCTTTTCTCTGATACAGTATAACTTAGGGGCGGCACAGTGGTTAGCACTGCTGCCTCACAGCGCCGGGGACCAGGGTTCGATTTCTGGCTTGTGTCACTGTCTGCACATTCTCCCCATGCCTGCGTGGATTTCCTCTGGGTGCTCCCACTTCCTCCCATGGTCTAAAAATGTGTGGGTTCGATGAATTGGCCATGCTAAATTGCACCATGGTGTCAGGGGAACTAGCTGGGTTAAATTCATGGGCTTATGGGGGTAGGGCCTGGGGTGGGATTGTGTCGGTGCAGACTCGATGGGCCAAATGGCCACTTTCTGCGGTGTAGGATGTTATGATTCAATGATCATCCCCTTTCAAATTTGGCACTCTTGTGATCCTGTCCTGATCAAGTCCAAAAGCTCTAACAAAATGTCTTCTTTTAAGCAATATGCAAAATATTTTTATGGAACCTTCCTGAGTTCCTTTAACCTGGAGTGAAGGGATAGTAATTACTTCAGTGGGCCTCAAAGTCAGGACCATCCGCTTTTGCAAACCTTTTACCAATCCAAAGATTCCGAGTACAAAAGAGTGCTTCAATTTTAACATTTAATCAAAATCAGACTCAGGCAGTGGCTCGGGAACTTGCCTTCCACTAGAATATCGATAGGAATCTTAAGTGGCCAAGAGGAAGCTGCCTTAAGAAGACCTACAAATGATGAATCCAGTGCAGTCGTAGGCAGGCGGAGTTTCTCAAGCCTAACTGTAATTACCTTGGTTAATATCTTCCCATCAGAATATTATCAAAATAGCCTGGGCTCTTTGCAGCTAGTAGAGCCCATATCTTATTGATGCATCGCAGTAATTAAAGCCATGTATGGAACATTATGCAAAAGTTGAATTTTTCCTTTACCCTCATTAAAAGTGCATAAAACTATAGGACCAATTTAATCACAAAGCTGTTCGATGGAAACCTGTGGAGAAGTCATTAGATCCAGATGCCTTACCCCAAGGGCAAAGAAGTATGGCTTAATGACCTATCTTAAGAAGGGACATTCTTCAAAGAACACACTGCACTTCAATCACCGTTGATTGTTTTACACCTTTACTGAAAGCCTCATAGTTAGTTATAGAGCTTGCAGTCATAGAGATTCGTATAAGTACCTCCAGAATTGATTGATAAGTTTTAAGTGTGCTAGAAGACTTCTTCCGAGAGTTGGTTTCGCTCACTTGGAGGTGGTCTTCAACTCGGCATTTTCATTTGATTTGATTTATTATTGTCACATGTATCAGTATATAGTGAAAATATTGTTTCTTGCACACTATACAGACAAAGCATACCATTCATAGAGAAGGAAAGAAGAGAGTGCAGAATGTACTAGTCACACCTAGGGTGTAACGAAAGATCAACTTAATGCAAGGTAGGTCCATTCAAAGGTCTGACAGCAGCAGGGAAGAAGCTGTTCTTGAGTCGGTTGGTATATGACCTCAGACTTTGTATCTTTTTCCCAACGCAAGAAAGTGGAAGAGAGAATGACCGGGGAGCATGGAGTCCTTAATTATGCTGTGCTTTTCCAAGGCAGTGGCAAGTGTAGGCAGAGTCAGTGGGTGGGAGGCTGGTTTGCTTGATGGACTGGGCTTCATTCATGACCTTTTGTAGTTTCTTGTGGTCTTGGACAGAGCAGGAGCCATACCAAGCTGCGATAGAACTGGAAAGACTGTATCTGTAAAAGTTGGTGAGAGTCGGAGTGAACATACCAAGTTTCCTTTGTCTTCTGAGAAAATAGAGGCGATGGTGGTGAGTGTACATTCAACCATATTGTGACTGTATCAGCTTTGGAAATGTTATCTGATTGGACCCATTCCTATCCTCTTTCCCCATAACCTTGCAAAATAGTACACATCCAATTCCCTTTGGAAGGTTACTATCAATGTAACCCATTGCAGCCTTTCACAATGTCCGTTCCAGATCAAACAAACTTGCTGGGAAAAAAAAATCTCCTCCTCTCTCCTTTCGTTCCTTTGCCAATTAACTTAAAATTTTGATAAGAAGAAATAAAGACTTAGAATGCTTTTCAAGACCACAGGATGTTCCAATGCGCTGACGGCCTTGAGTTGGAATGCAGCCTTGTGTTGGAATGCAGCATTCTGCTGTAATGTGTTGATGGCAATGTGTTGTAATGCAATCAACGCAGGAGCCAATTTGTGCACAGCAAGCTCTCACAAATGACAATCAGCCAGATAATCTGTTTTAGGTGATATTGTTTGAGGGATACATATAGGCCAAAGGTCCAGAGAGAACTTCCTCACTCTTGAAAATAGTCTGCGTTCCTTCGCGTTCAATTGAGCAGGCAGACACGACCTAAGTTTAGCCTCATCTGGAAATCAGCAACCACAACAGTGTAGCACTCCCTTTGTACCTCACTAGATCCTTCCACCTGTGGAGAGAGATTCTCCATTTATATTCGATCAAAAACACTTCAAATTTTCAATATCCTCCACCGAGATTCCCATTCACCTTCCCCATTCTGAGGAGGACAATCCCAGGTTCTCTCATTTATCTCTCAGAGAGGATTTTTACAAACAGTTAGTTCATCGTGGAAAAAACAGGTAATTCCCTCAATTTTCTTTCAAAGAGGAATTTTGCTTCCTTGGGTTTTTGGCCATTGGTCTTCCATATCTTTCGGGAAATACCTGTGCGAGTTGGAAATGCAGAAATATCAACACTGGCTGCTACTGATGTGCTGAGATACCATTTGCCTATAGCCTGGAAAAAGAGAGGGCATACTGTTCTGTTATTGTATATAATATCTGATTGTGCATGAGGAATTTGCTAAAAATGTGGATTCTTTTATTAAACTAGACATATGGGACCAGTTATAAATAGGTATAAAACTTGAAGACATAAAAGCTGTGCGTATGTGTTCTGCTCAAAGCAAAAGTGAGACTAAGACTAGATCACATGACACATCTTTCTTCTAGTGGAGTCATGTTCCTGAAAGGCATATTACAACATCCCCCCTTCTTCTTAAAGATACTCCCACATTCCCCCCCACCACCCTTCCAAAGATGTATAACTACTTAAACCACAAGTTCATGTTCAGTTACTGTTGCACAAATGCATAGGACAAATGAGTCTATGAGTTTCCAAAGTGTAATGGACTGTGGACAATGGACGGCCTCTGTTCCGTGTCTTCCCGTTTGACAATAGGTCGTGAAGTGACACGACAGGAGTAATTTCTGAGGTTGACCTGTCTTGTGATGTCTGACTAATTCCATGGATTGTTACTAGTGTGAGGTTACAACATGATGATAGACTTACAGTTACTGGGACTTTCATTTCCACAATGTGGAACATCTGCGATACCCAGGATGATTGATTGATTGATTGTGCTTGCACTCCAGGACTATGGATTCTGCATTTGGAATCAGTAAATCATTGTACCCTGAAAGCTTCATGGCAGTAAGTTTTGCCATTGTCTTCCACAGCTATGGGTATATAGAATCATAGAACCCTACAGTGCAGAAAGAGGCCCTTCGGTCCATCAATATGTATTTTCCATCAATATGTATTCAGCCCATTTATATGTATTTTATAATTCACAGGGATCGTTTCTTGACGCTTGCTCCATGCCAATCTTGGCCAATAACTAATAGCTACCAACTTTCTTAGGATGGGGAATTCAAATCTTGGCAAATGCTTTGAATGGTGAGACAGTGTCAATGTTTTCCATGAGATTAACAGTGTGAAACATGTGTCCGCCACTCTTTATCTCATCCTGCATATCATCATCATTTTCTGGTTTATCAGTCACTTCATGTGTATATTTTTATCTTGATGTCATATAGCCATTCTTATTACTTGGAAGTACCCATTGTATATGGCCTTTTGGATCAATGCATGGCTCTTTACTGCAGATCAATCTTTACTCTAGTCCACTGTCGCTGCCAATGGCCTTCTTCCATGTGCCTTGCAGAATTGATGAAAAGTTGGTCATTTCCTTGGTACATTAAGGGAGACACACCTCCACATGAGTTATTAGATTTGGGTGTTTGAGCGAGTATGTCAACAATTGGAAACACTCGTAGGACCTTTAGACTTTGTCAGCTTGTGAGGGTCACTTTGTACTTACCTCCTTCCTTGAGTACACTTAGGGATTGTCTAGCTGATTGTTCTATATTGGTTCCATGGCAGCAGGCGTGATCACCAACTCAACATTTCCGTCTGTTCTATGTTTAAAAAAATTCACTCTGTACCTTTTTTCTACACTGGATTCTGTAGGCTATTGCCAGAAAGAAGTCTAGTCGAGGAATATGGAAGTTTAAACTGATTCTGAACTGGCCTCCCATAGAATCATAGAAACCCTACAGTACAGAAGGAGACCATTTGGCCCATTGAGTCTGCCCCGACCACAATCCGACCCAGGTCCTGTCCCTGTAACCCTATATATTTGCTCTGCTAATCCCTCTAATATACGCATCCCAGAACACTAAGGGTCAATTTAGCATAGCCAATCAACCTAACCCACACATCTTTGAAGTGTGGGAGGAAACTGGAGCAGCTGGAGGAAGCCCCACGCAGTCAGGGGGAGAATGTGAAAACTCCACACAGAAAGTCACCCAAGCCGGAATCAAACCCAGGTTCTGGGAGCTGTGAGGCAGCGTTGCTAACTGTGCTGCTGTGCTGCCCATTCTTCTGTTAACCCTGATGTGTTTAGTCTGTGCAGACCTAGATTCTTGATTGCTGGACAAATTTTTGTTTGCTTGTGTGGTTCAGACAAATCTGAATTAAGAAAACATTGCACTGTACAATGAACATATTGAATTCGGATAGTGGGTCAGCTGTTTCCTAATTTAATTTGAGAAATTTTGCAAGCAATCTGACTTTCAACCTTCCTTCTTCTGCAGTACCTGGAATGAGTGTCACCATAGCCACCTTTGTGCGCTTTTCTGAAACCCTGCCTATGAAAACAAGTTGCGATGAGAATGTATCACAGAGTCATGGCAACTTTGATTTATATTCAATTTATCATTCAGCACTCCAAAGTCACCCATTGTAATTGCAAACTTCTTCAGCCTGATGTTCTTTTACTCATTCATGGGACATGGGCATCGCTGGCTGGCCAGCATTTACTGCCCATCCCTGGTTGCCTGAGGGTAGTTGAGAGTCAACCACCTTTGGAGTCACATAGAGGCCAGACCAGGTAAGGATGGCAGATTTCCTTCCCTAAAGGACCAGATGGGTTTTTCCGACAATTGACAATGATTCCACAGTTATCGGTAGATTCTTCATTCCAGGCATATTTTATTGAATTCCAATTCCACTATCTGCCAAGGTGGGATTTGAGCCAGGTCCCCACAACATTAATTTAGCTTCTGGGTTAATAGTCTAGCGATAATGCCATTCCACCATCATCGCCCCTTCATTTTTATGATTTATTTTCATTTTGGATTGGCTCTCCTTTTCTTGCTCTTGATCTGGCTTACAACTTGCTTTTCCTGACTGAACTTACCCAATGCTGGACCTCTTGATGTGTGGTTCCACACACAGAATGTTCTTTCTCTTTGATAAAACTGTGTTGATTCTGACTGATAATACAAAAGTTTTTGAAGTGCATTGTTAAGACTTCCGTAATAATAGATTTTAGCATTTTCCCAATGAATGATGTCAGGCTAACTGGTCTGCAGTTCATTGTTTTCGCTCTCCCTCCTTTTTTGAATATTTTTATATTTTCTTTATATTTTCTAACATCCAATCTACTGGACCATTCCAGAATCTCGGGAACTTTGGAAAATCTTGGCCAATGCATTATCTCTATAGCTACCCCTTTTCGCATTCTAAGATTTTAAGCATTCTAAGCATTCCAGCCTGTTATGCAGACTCATCTGATGAAGGAGTAGCGCTCCGAAAGCTCATGCTACCAAATAAACCTGTTGGATTTTAACCTGGTGTTGTGAGACTTCTTACTGTTCCCACCCCAGTCCAAAGCTGGCAGTTGCACATCATAGCATTCTAAGATGTAGGCCATCAGATCCTGCAGATTTATCAGATATCAATCCCCTAATTTTTCAGTACTTTTCTCTGCTGACATGAATTATCTTCAATTCCTTGCTTATATTTCTGGTATGTAACTTGTATCTTCTACTGTGAAGGCAGACATAAAATATCTCTGCCATTCCCAATGATCATTTCTCCTGTCTCTGTGTCAAAGGAACAAATGTTTACTTTAGCTACTCTCTTCCTTTTTATATACCTGTAAAAGCTCTTATACTCATAAGAACATAAGAACATAAGAAATAGGAGCAGGAGTAGGCCATCTAGCCCTTCGAGCCTGCCCCGCCATTCAATAAGATCATGGCTGATCTGTCGTGGCTCAGTTCCACTTTCCCGCCCTCTCCCCATAACCCTTAATCCCCTCTCTTATCAAAAACCCATCAACTCGCGTCTTAAAAATATTTAGCGAGGCAGCCTCCACCACTTCAACGGGCAGAGAATTCCAGAGATTCACCACCCATTCTATTTCTTTCCCCTTTTTTCACCTTTTGATAGTCCTTTGCTGGTTTCTAAATCATTCCCAATGCTAAGAATTACTATCATTCTTTGTAACATTTTAACCCTCTCTTTTTATCCATAATGCTATCCTTACACTCAATATATACCACTGATGGATTTCTCTTACTGTCTTTCAGTAGAATATACTTGCTGTTGAACATTTTAAACTACTTCTTCCATTGTATTCAGTTCCACCACAGCTTTTAGTCTATTTACCCAATCAAGCGTAACCAGTTCTCCCCTCATACCTTTGCGGTCGGCTTTGTTTTACTTTAAGATTCTTGTCTTGATTGGAGTGTGTCATTTTTGAACTTAACGTGGAATTCGATAAATAGCATTACTCCCCAATGAATCTCTTACCATGGCATTCCCAAAATTAACCCGATCTCATTGCACAATACGAGATCTAAAATAATTTTTCCCCAGTTGGTTCTATAACATATTGCTCCAGGAACCTATCACAAAAACATTCTGAAACCCCATCTGCCACAGCACCTTTGACAATTTGATTAGTCCAGCCTTTTATGAAGATTAAAGTCCCCCACAATTGTTTTTATTACAAACTCCTATAATTTGGTGATTCCTTGTTTAATGTTCTGTCCGATGGGAGAGCTATTGTTGCAGGGGTGGTGATGGGGTGTATAAACTACTCCCGCCAGTTTTTTCTTACTCTTGCTTTTTCCAATCGCCACCTTGTTAAGATTGAGGTTAGAAACTCCAAAGTATTTTATGGAGCCCATCTGAATCATAAATTTTGCATCTTGAATTTAGCTAGGATAAGCATGAGATGTTTCACTTTAGATATGATACAAGTGACCCACTAGGGAGCTTTTATCAAACAAAGTTTATTTAGGAATATAGTTAACATGTATAGTAAGAAAATTAGCAAGAGCTTTTATCAATTACAAGCAAGAAACAAACAATCATGATAATGTATAACCCTTAATGAATATACATATAAGCTGTCCCAATCAAAACAAAAACCTCTTCACAGGTTTGGCAAAGCAAAGACTAATGCTCACTTGATACTGGGGTCAAGGCTGTTAGTTGAATCCTGCAGTCAAATGCTTTTGAGTCTCAGAACAGGTTGAAGACAAGTCAGCTTCTCAAAACACCAGCCCCCAACAACAGAAGATTTCCAACCTGGCTTCAAATTAAGGGGGGGTAGCTACAGGACGGATGTCAGGCGTAGGTTCTTTACCCAGCGGGTGGTGAGGGATTGGAATGCCCTGCCTGCTGCAGTTGTAAATGCGCCTAGTTTGGGGGCGTTTAAGAGATCTATGGATAGGTTTATGGACGAAAAGAGATTGGTATAGGCTAGTGGGTCATTGTTTTTGTAACTGGTCGGCGCAACATCGTGGGCCGAAGGGCCTGTTCTGCGCTGTAATGTTCTATGTTCTATGTTCTAACCTTCAGGAAAATAAGACTTGTTTTCAGTTAACCAACAGAATTTTTAAAACAACAGGGAGAGAGGGAAAACATTTCTTTTTAGCTTGCTCTTCCTTCTAAAATTCAATCCCAAGCCTGCAGCTCCAAACGGAAACTGAAAATGAAATCCCTGTCACCTGAACTGCACACAGTTTCTTCTTCCTCCCAATAATAACATCACCTAAAGCTGTGAGCATGAATTAAAAAAAACTCTTAAAGATACACTAACATCACAACCTATACTGATTCCATTTCCCAATTTGCTGATCCAAGATTCTTTCTCACCAATGCCTTTATGCCATTCTTTCTTATCCAGGCTGCCACTCCTTTATATTCTCCCTGTTTGTTTGAAAAGTTGTGCATCCTGGACTATTTATTTCCAAACATTGGTCACATTGTAGCTTTGTCTCAATAATGGTGATTAGACCTAAGCCATATGTCTCTATTTCTGCCATCACTGCGGCAATCTAATTTTGGATGCTCCATGCATTAAAAGTTATTTCAATTTTATTTTTTTAATGACTATTCCCTGTAGGGACCTTACTCCCTGATGTGTTATTACCATTAATTACCCTGTGGTTTCCTGTCCCACTCAGCTTGGCTTCGCCCACATCATTAAACTTTTCTATTGCCTCGGTTTTTAACTCTGTTCCCCTGAACCCTCCTCCATTATGAGAGGCGTGGTGGCACAGTGGTTAACCCTGCTGCTTCTCAGCGCCGGGGATCCAGGCTTGATTTCCAGCCTTGGGTCGCTGTCTGTGCAGAGTCTGCTCATTCTCCCCATATCTGCTTGAGTTTCCTCTGGGTGCTCTGGTTTCCTCCCACAAGCCGAAAGATGTGCTGGTCAGTTGCACTGGCCATGCTAAATTCTCCCTCAGTCTACCCGAACAGGTCTGCTGGTGTACTCTTATATTTTTATGCTTATGATTTTGTTTAAAGCCCTTTCTACAGCCTTCGTGATATGACTCATCAGGTCCCACTAGTCCTGTAGCATAGTTAAGGTGGAAGTCATCAGAGTGGTACAGCATCTTCTTTTCCCAGTACTGGGGCTAATGACCCATTATTGAACCCCAAATGTCTCACACCAATCACTGAGCCATACATCTGATCTAATTTATCCTTTACCAATTTGCTCATGGCTCGCATGAAAGTAAAATTTATTTATTAGCCACAAATAAGGCTTACACTAACATTGCAGCAAAGTTACTGTGAAATTCCCTTTGTCGCCACATTCCGGTGCCTGTTCAGGCCAATGCACCTAACCAGCACGCCTTTCAGACTGTGGGACGAAACTGGAGCACCAGGAGGAAACCCACGCAGACATGGGGAGAATGTACAAATTCTGCACAGACAGTGACCCAGGCCGGGTCCCTGACACTGAGAGGCAGCAGTGTTGACCATCCAGTGCTGTCCAGAGATTATTACCTTACTGGTTCCATTTTTTAATCTGGCCACTAGCTGCTCACAAACTCCTGGCAAAACCTCCTTCTGGGTCCTACTCCAATCCCTCCCCTCGCTTCTCTACATTCACGAGGAGATGTCCCCACACCAGGTACCAGGAGGGCATCTAAACCATCGGCACTCAACCATCTGGTTCACCAATGTCCCTTAGGGAAGGAAATCCGCCATCCTTACCTGTTCTGGCCTATATGTGATAACAGATCTGCAGCAATGTGTTTGACTCTTAAATGCCCTTCTGAAATGGAGGGCAGTTAGGGACGGACAATAAAAGCTGGCTCAGCCAGTGACATTCACCTGCCTTAAAATGGATGTGTAAAAATGTTGTTGGCTGCAAAGAACAAGACTCAGCTTAGGTATAGGAAGTGAAATAGAACCATAGAACCCTACAGTGTAGAAAGAGGCCCTTCGGCCCATCGAGTCTGCACCGACCACAAGCCCACCCAGGCCCTATCCCCATATCCCTACACATTCACCCGCTAATCCCTCTAACCTACACATCCCAGGACACTAAGGGGCAATTTTAGCATGGCCAATCAACCTAATCCGCACATCTTTGGACTGTGGGAGGAAACTGGAGCACCCGGAGGAAACCCATGCAGACACGAGGAGAATGTACAAGCTCCACACAGACAGTGACCCGAGCCGGGAATCAAACCCAGGACCTTGGACGTGTGAAGCAGCAGTGCTAACCACTGTGCTACCGTGCTGCCCAAACAAAGGCCACCAATGGAGAGCCTGTTTTCTTGACACTGTGGGTGCTATTTTAGTTCCTCAATTTGGCCTGCAGAGCATGAGCGCACTTCTGGTGTGGACAGTGCTGAATTCTACCTTGGGTACATAATGACCACAACAAGGCCCATGAGATTATGTCTGCACCGTCAGCAGGCGACGGTGCAGAGGGACCTCGGGGTCCTTGTGCATGAGTCGCAAAAACCCAGCTTGCAGGTGCAGCAGGTGGTCAGGAAGGCGAATGGGATGCTGGCCTTCATAGTGAGGGGGATTGAATATAAAAGTAAGGAGGTCTTGTTGCAGCTGTATAGGGCATTGGTGAGGCCGCAGCTGGAGTACTGTGTGCAGTTTTGGGCACCGCACCTGCGCAAAGATATTTTGGCCCTGGAGGGAGTGCAGAGGAGGTTTACTAGGCTGATACCGGAGTTGAGGGGGTTGAGCTATGAGGAGAGGCTGAATAAACTAGGCTTGTACTCGTTAGAGTTTAGAAGAATGAGGGGAGATCTCATTGAGACGTATAAGATGATGAATGGGATGGATAGGATAGAGGTGGAGAGACTCTTCCCGCTCAAAAAAGACAGTAGGATTAGGAGGCACAGCCTCAAGATAAAGGGGGGTCGGTTTAGAATGGAGTTGAGGAGGAACTTCTTCACTCAAAGGATGGTGAATCTCTGGAATTCTCTGCCCATTGAAGTGGTGGAGGCTGCCTCGCTAAATATTTTTAAGATGCGGGTTGATGGGTTTTTGATAAGAGAGGGGATTAAGGGTTATGGGGAGAGGGCGGGAAAGTGGAACTGAGCCACGACAGATCAGCCATGATCTTATTGAATGGCGGGGCAGGCCCGAAGGGCTAGATGGCCTACTCCTGCTCCTATTTCTTATGTTCTTACTAGTCTCTTGAGTATGAGCTCCCTGAGTGAGGTTACTGATTGCCTGTCCTATCAGGGAGTCTCACTTGTGTATATAATGATGCGGTCAAGAATCATGGCACTCCATATTCTCACTCCGTATCCAAAGCAGTCATGAGAGTGGAGATAAGTTTGTAAATAAATGCAATCTGGTGAAGGGACACCGACCTCTGAGGAGTTATTTTGGATTTTGAAAAAATGTAAAAATTAAAAATTTGGAAAACTCAATGAACAATTTACTACCTGCAGAAGTAAGATTCCAACCACTTCTAAATGCTACCATGTTGGGCCTCCAAGATAGGATGAAACTGCAGGAAAATCTATCCCATCAATAAAAGGGTATTTATATTGGTAAATAATTTATATTTACAATGCAAATCTGATTTCTTGACACTCTGGGGGATGTTGATGGCTAGTTGCCACTTTTGTGAGGTTAATGTTTAAAGTTTATTTATTAGTGTCACTGAGGTAGCAGTGCTAACCACTGTGCCACCATGCCATATACAATAATGAGTGGTTGGAATGTCATCTTGGTACTACTAGGAGTATTAAACTGACAGGGCATAAGTAGGCTTACATCTTACATTAACACTGCAATGAAGTTACTTTGAAAATCCCCTAGTCGCCACGCACCGGCCCCTTTCGGGTACACTAAGGGAGAATTTAGCATGGCCAATGCACCTAACCGGCATGTCTTTCGGACTGTGAGAGGAAACCGGAACGCCCAGAGGAAGCCCGTGCAGACATGAGGAGAACATGCAGACTCTGCACAGACAGCAACACAAGCTGGGAATTGAACCCAGGTCCCTGGAGCTGTGAGGCAGCAGTGCTAACCACTGTGCTGTATATAATAATAATGAGTGATTGGAATGTACATCTTGTTACTGCTCGGAATATTGAATTGACATGGCGTAGTTGCATTTATATGAGGGAGAAAGGAGCAGAAAGATATGGTGATGGGTTCAGGTAAAGAAGCATGGGAGGTGGCTGCTATGGAGGATAAGCACTTGCAAGGACCTGTTGGGCTGAATGGCTTGTTCCTACCCTGTAAACACTATACAAGATAGTTAAGAAAGCCCACCATGATCGCATGAAACTACAAAAGATTGTGAATGTAGCCCAATCCATCGCGCTAACCAGCCTCCCATCCATTGACCCTGTTTACACTTCCTATTGCCCCAGAAAATCAGCCAGCATAATTAAGGACCCCACATATTCTCTCTTCCATCTTCTTCCATCAGGAAAAAGATACAAAAATCTGAGGTCATGTACCAACCGACTCGAGAACAGCTTCTTCCCTGCTGCCATTAGACTTTTGAATGGATCTACCTTGCACTCAGTTGATCTTTCTCTACATCCTGGCTATGACTGTAACACTACATCCTGCACTCTCTCGTTTCCTTCTCTATAAACGGTATGCTTTGTCAGTATAGCATGTAAGAAACAATACTTCTCACTGAATCCCATTACATGTGACAATAATAAATCAAATCAAATCGAATCAAATCAAAATCAACAATAGCATATCCACACCGCCTTCTGACTGCTGCATGTGAACTTTGTGTTTACTTGCATGATGCTAATGTTCGGGTATCTGCATGCATCGCCCCAGGGCCAACTATACGTCGGCCTCCCGCCTAGGGAATTTTGGAACGTGTTGTGCTCTGTATTTCATATTTCCTTTGCAAAATTAGACCATTTGCCTTTGCCAGTTGGATCACCATTTGGACTAATTTAGAAAATTAAGTTTGTGAATGAATGAGTGCCTTTCTCAAATGTTTAATTTCTCTTTAGGAGCTGCTAGTTAATACACTATCACCTCCTGCAGCCCAGCAAGACAGCCACAGCTTCAGACAGCAGCAATAATTTGCATTTATAGAATGCATTTAACGTGGTGAAATGTCACACGGTGCTTCAAAGCGATGACTTTGCGCAAAATTTCAGACAATTTCAACTGAAAGAAGTATTGGTGAGTTATCTTTTCAAGAACATTTTGAAGGATTTTGATTTGATTTATTATTGTCACACAGAGTGAAAAGTATTGTTTCTTGCTATGCAAAATATACCATTCATAGAGAAGGAAAGGAGATGGTGCAGAATGTAGTATTACAGTCATAGCTAGGGTATAGAGAAAGATCAGCTTAACATATGGTAGGACCATTCAAAAGTCTGATGGCAACAAGGAAGAAGCTGTTCTTGAGTTGGCTGGTACGTGACCTCAGACTTTTGTATCTTTTACCCGATGGACGAAAGTGGAAGAGAGAATGTCTGGGAATGTGGGGAACTTAATTATGCGGCTGCTTTGCCGAGGCAATGGAAAGTGTAGACAGAGTCAGTGGATGGGAGGCTGGTTTGTGTGATGGACTATTATCACGATCCTTTGTAGTTTCTTGTGGTCTTGGACAGAGCAGCAACCATATCAAGCTGCGATACATTCAGAAAGGGTGTTTTCTATGGTGCATCAGTAGAAGTTGGTGAGAATCATAAAGGACATGCCAAATTCCCTTCACCTCCTGAGAAAGTAGAGGCGTTGACTTTCTTAAATAGAGAGGTTTACAGTTGGAATTCCAGAGTTTAGGGCCTACAGAGTAGAGAAGGATGCTATGGAGATAAGCAGAGCTTTAAAAAGATTCTAAGAATGACTGTTTCTGAATTTACTTTCCAAAAGCAGAATATTCCTTATAATTCCCACTCCATAGGTAAGAAGAGACAAAATCCATCCAACAATGTAAATTAACCTGAGTATCTTGTTCCATACGGGTTTGATTTCTAATCCAGCTGTTGACAGCCAAAACATTCAACTGGTCCCATGGCAATTTTCAGAAATGTTAAGGATGGGAAGAGATATTTGGCCCATTGAAACTCCTGGTCCCTTTATGTTTGTTAATATGTCCCACAACGCACCCCCCCCCGCCCCACCCACCCCCATCTTCCCCTCAATGCCAGCCGAGCATTCAGCTGCATTTTGCATGTTCCTTATGTTTTACCTATCCCCAACTTAACTGGCAGGTTACTCCAAATATTTATTACCCTTTGGGTACAGAGCATTTTCGCAACATCTGTTTTAAGTTTACCTTTCACTGATTTAAATTTATCTCCCCTGGTCCTACATTTCTGTCATTGCTTGAAAGCAATATTCAGGATTGACCTTGTCTGCACTGCTTAATATTCGACATTCTGCAATGAGTTCCCCTCTCTGACCTCCTTCGAGACTTCTTTCCTCATGCCACGTCCCAACATACTGGGGAACATTCTTCTCCGAGCTGTATTCCAGGAATATACTCGCCCATTACAATCCATAATGAGTATAGTACATGGGTGGCACGGTGGCATAGTGATTAACACTGCTGCCTCACTGTGCCAGGGGCCCAGATTTAATTCCAGCCCAGATCAGTCCGTGTAGACTCCGCACATTCTCCATGTGCCTGCGTGGGTTTCCTCCCGGGTACTCCGGTTTCCTCCCACAGTCCAAAGATGTGCTGGTTAGGTTGACTGGCTAAGCTAGATTGACCCTAGTGTCAGGGGTATTAGCATGGTAAATGAGGCTTACGAGAATAGGGCCTAGGTAGGAATGTGGTCGATGCAGACTCGATGGGCCAAATGGCCTCCTCCTGTACTATGGGGATTCTATGATTCTAATCAAGAGATATGGGGCTTGAATTGGAGAGGGAGTGATGGGAGGCAGAGTGATGGGGAGGGGGAGTGATGGAAGGGGGAGTGATGGGAGGGGGAGTGATGGGAGGGGGAGTGATGGGAGGGGGAGTGATGGGAGGGGGAGTGATGGGAGGGGGAGTGATGGGAGGGGGAATGATGGAAGGGGGAGTGATGGGAGGGGGAGTGAAGGGAGTGGGAGTGAAGGGAAGAGGAGTGAAGGGAGGGGGAGGTGCCCTACCTACTCAGCCATAAGTGCAAAAATGCACCAGCCTGGGACCTCAGCTATTTAACCTTCACAAATTTTGCTGGGTCCAGCAGATGTATACTATTTTACTATTGAATGTTAAAGGAAGGATGAACATATAGGAAGTATTGTAAATTGTGAAGATGACAGTGTAGAACTTCAAAAGAACATGGACAAGTTGGTGAAGTGGGCAGATAGGTGGCAGGTGACGTTCAATGCGGAGAAGTGTGAGCTGATGCACGGTGGTGGCAAGAACATGGAGACGTGATATATGATGAGGGAAAAAAATTCCAAAAGGGGTGCAGGAGCAGAGGGACCTGGCTCTGTACATGCAGAAATCATCGAAGGTGGCAAGATGCAATAAAACTTCCATGCTGAGTTTTTGTTACACCTCTGAAACTGACACAAGCATCTGGAGTTTTTGCACGTGCACAATTAAACAAGGAAATCTGAAAGTTGTTGCTGCTGATTTGATGTTGCCCCACAGGGTGCACTGTTCATATTCCCACAGACTGCAATCAAATAAACATTATTGGACTATGAGAATTTATCCTTTTACACTGTTAGACCCGCTGTGAAAAACTTTGAAAACTTTACACCTTGTTAAATGAGATGGAACTGGGCTTTTAATGGGATTCCATAGAAGCATAGAAACCACAAGCAGGATTTGGCCATTGAGCCTGTTATGTCTGCTCCACCATTCATTTTGGTAATGGTTGGTCATCAAATTCAAGAACCCTGATCCCCTCTTCCTCCCATATCCCTTAATCCCTTTAGTCTCAAGAACTATATCTAATTTCTCTTTGAAACGACGCAATGTTTTGATCTCAACTACTTTCTGTGGCAGTGGATTCCACAGATTCGCCACTCTCTGGGTGAAGAAATTCCTCCTTCTCTCAGTCCTAAAAGGTTTACCCCTTATCCTCAAGTTATGGCCCCTAGTTCTGGACTCTCCTACCATTGGGAACATTCTTTCTGAATCCACCCTGTCTAACCCTCTTGGAATTTTACAAGTTGCCCTGAGATCCCCTCTCACTCTTTTAAAATCTAATGAATATAATCCTAACCGACTTAGTCTCCCCTCATGTGACAGTCCTACTGTTCCAGGAATCAGCCTGGTAAATCTTTGCTGCACTCCCTCAATAGCAAGAACGTCCTTCCTCAGATAAGGACACCAAAACTGCACACAGTACTCCAGGTGTTGTCTCATCAATACCCTATACAATTGCAGTAAAACATCCCTATTCCTATACTCAAATCCTCTCGCTATGATGGCCAATGTACCATTTACCTTCTTCCTTGCCTGCTGTACCTGTGTGCTTACTTTCAGCGACTAGTGCATAAGGACTCCAAATGCTGCTGAACCACTGGCCCTGAAATTTTAATTTTGTATTTATAGAATGTCAACTTTCTTCATTATAATAAAAAAAGCCCGCATGCTTTTCGGTTTATAATATTTCAGCATTTATCTTCATCCCAGGTGTATGCCACGATCATTATTTCCCAACTGTTAATTAAAAGTGAAGGATAATCAGTTTATTTCCTGCTTTGCTGTTTGTGAGAATTCATCAATGTGATTGGCTGCTTGCCCTGCATGCTGACCCAAAGTAAAGTGTATTTATTAGTAAGGCTTACATTAACACTGCAAAGAAGTGACTGTGAAATTCCCCTAGTCGCCACACTCCAGCGCCTGTTTGGGTCAATGCACCTGACCAGCATGTCTTTCAGACTGTGAGAGGAAACTGGAGCGCCCGGAGGAAACCCGTGCAGACACAGAGAGAACTTGCAAACTCTACATAGACAGTGACCCAAGCTGGGAATCAAACCCGGGTCCCTGGCGCTGTGAGGCAGAGGTGCTAAGGCACTGTGCCATCATGCCTGACAGAAGAAGGTGGAAGAGAGTATGTCCGGGTTGTGTGAGGTCCTTGATTATGCTGGCTGCTTTTCCAAGGTAGTGGGAAGTGCGGACGGAATGAGTGGATGGGGGAGGCTGGTTTGCATGATTGACAGGGCTACGTTCACAATCCTTTGTAGTGTCTTGCAATCTTGGTTGGAGCAAGATCCATACCAAGTTCCTTGTCAGGCTAGTAGGAAGTACACAGTTGTGCCCTCTCGGGGTCAGTGTTGGGGCCACACCTCTTTTCCATGTATATTCATCACCAGGAGTACCAAGGATATACAGAGCAGAATTTCCAAACTTACAGGTGACACAAAAGTCAGACATGTCGTGAACAGTGAGGAGGGTGGTGAAAGAAAAACAATGCATGATTCAATTTGGTAGGACGAATTTAGGGAGGCAATAAAAAATAAGTGGCATAATTTTAAAATGAGTTCAGAAGCAAAGAGAATGAGGAGAGGAGGTTGGTTTGCAAGCAACTCATGAAGGTGTCAGGAGAAGTTGAGAAACCTGTTAAAAAAGTCAGAGAAATTAGAGTTCCACCATTCAGTAAGATCATGGCTGATCTTTCACCTCAATACAATCTCCTCACACTTCCGCACCCATTTCTCTTAATTCTCCCCAGTAACCAAAGAGTTTTGCCTTCAATGTATCAAACGACTGAGCATCCACAGCTCCCTCGGACAGAAAATTCTAACAATTCACAATGTGTTGAGTGAAGATATTTTTCCTAATCTTAGGAAATGGCAACCCAACATTTAGAGAGTTACATGGGTAAGATGGGTTTGGAGGGATATTGGCCAAACACAGGCAATTGAGATTAGCTTAGTGCTAAAAGAAAAGGGCATCACGGGTCAGAGAACCTGCTCCCATGATATAAATCTCTATGATCCTATGAACCCCTCATTCAGAGACTGGGCCACCATGTTCCAGATAAATATCACCCAACACCGTCAACATTCACTCCTTCCACCACCGATTCACAGTAGCAGTAGTGTGGACCATCAACAAGATGCACTGCAGCAACTCAACAAGGCTCCTTTGATCAGCTTCCAGACACCTAGCCCTTGGAACCTTGAAAGACAAGGTCATCAAAGTGCATGGGAAAATCACCGGTGCAGATACGATGGGGCGCCTTCTGAGCTGTAACAGTTCTGTGGTCTTCCCATCCAAGTTATGCACCATCCCGACTTGGAATCACATTGCTAGTCTTTCACTGGTGCTGGGTTAAAATCCTGGAACTCTCACCCCAAAGTATTGGGCTGGAACTTGCAGCTAGCCATAGCAGCTGTGAAGCGGGACGCACACAGAGCAAAAAGGGGTGATGGAAGCAATCAGGCAATGGGTGGGATTTTATGGCCTCGCTCGTCCCAAAAACTGTAAAATCCTGACCGAGATCAACTGACCTTTCCGGTGTCCAACCCTCGGCTGCTCCGATTCCTGTAGCGGGCGGGGTGGTAAAATTCTGGCCAGTGACTCTTAAGGTGAAATGTTACTGATGTTGGGGGGGGGCGGTAACAATGGTCCTGAATTGTGTAGGTTTCAGGAGACTCAGAGCTGGATTTTTGAGCACTTGACCCAAGACCGGAAAATCCCACTCAAGATCAACAGACCTTTGCATGGACCATGTCCCATCCATGGCAGGCGGGACAGGAAAATCCCACCCTGAGTGTCATTATTGTCACAGTAGAGGACATTTGATAAAACAGTGCAGAGCTAAGTCACAACTGCCGAGTCACAGTGGTTCGCACTGCTGCCTCACAGCACCAGGGGCCTGGATTTGATGCTTGGGTCACTATCTGTGTGGAGTTTGTGCCTGGTTTTCTCCCACTGTCCTGGTTAGGTGCATTGGCCATGCTAAATTTTCACTCAGTGTAACCGAGCAGGTGCCGGAGTGAGGCGACTTGGGAACTTTCACAGCAATTTCATTGCAGCGTTAATGTATATATGTTTGTGACACTAATAAACAAATTTTATAAACTGTAACTTTCAATAATCAGCTACACAATGTGAAAGAACCATTGATTCTGATATTTATTCTCTTTTTAATCATAAATCTGTTAAGCCAGCGCCTATTCTGTAACACGTGTGGTAAATGGGAATCCTCTAAGGATGGAAGTGGATGCAGGGGTGTTAGTCATTGTGCCGGGTGAACACACCTTTCAGTACCTGAGAGAGAATGTCTGACCCTGGCACTTGTGAGGAGGCAGTGGAGTAATGGACTGTTGTACTGTTTTACCCGGAGAGTGATGACGGGCTGGAATGCGCTGCCTGGGAGGGTGGCAGAGGCGGGTTGCATCGCATCCTTTAAAAAGCACTTGGATGAGCACTTGGCACGTCATAACATTCAGGGCCATGGGCCAAGTGTTGGTAAATGGGATTAGGTGGGGCATTAGGTGTTTCTTGCATGCCGGTGCAGACTCAATGAGCCAAAGGGTCTCTTCGACACTGTATGATTCTGTGAATGGTCAAGTCTAGCGGGAACAAAGACATGGATGATCTCTGTTGGGACAAAGACAGGAAGGTGGAAATAGGCGGTCGTAGTGATGACCTGAATGTGTGGATGGAAGCTCACCTCAGGATCAAAAACGATACCAAGATTGTGAGCAGATGGTTACCAGGGAGACTAACCCTTTAAGAACATTAGTTAGGCCTCAGCCTAACCAATGCTGAGAATTGTGGGCAGGGTTGAACTGGTTTAATATGAATCTTGGCTGAGCACTGGGTCACCCAACAGCGACTTACCCTGAATTGGCCAATCCATGGCCAGAGTTCACCATCCAACAGGAGTCTCTTGAGCTCGACACCAGCTGCAATCTGCCAGAGAGCGCCCATCTTGTGATTCCCCCCTCAGCAACATTTCAAAAAATTTAAATTAAAACTGTCCATGACAGCTACATCACCGTTATGGAGCTGTGGCCAGACAGTTGGGGAGGGCCTCAGCACCTGGTTGGAGCCCTGCCCCACTCTGCACCCATCTGCCTGCTGCCAGGAGGTTGCCCCAGACACTGGCTCATTGCCTAAGCCTTGGGGTATCCCACATTGATAGGCCATTTACTCCCCTTGTCTAGCAACTTGTTACTTGTGGGAGGGTAATCTTTCTGACCCTGACCCTGGTGCTGGCAGACTGACCTGCTGGTGGCACAAACCTTTGCACCTGTACCCACACATTAACAGGTGAGAATATTGCCCATTGCGCCTAATTCTGGGCACCATGCTTCAGGAAGGCTGTCCAAGAATTGGAGGGGGTGTGAAGGAAATGTACTAGAATGGTACTAGGAGTGAACACCAGGGTGAGTGCACTAGAGAGACCAGGAGTTCTCCTTGGAGCAGAGAAATTTATGGGAACATTTGATGGAAATCTCATCTCAGTCCTCTGGAGTAGAACCTGACTTGCTGCCTCCTGGTTTGGGTGACTTTATCCTGCAAGAGAGGGAGGGGTACGGGGTGGAGAAGGTGATGCCTGCCACAGGTGAATAGCTGAGGTAGCTGGAGGCAGCGAGAGGTGGGTGATCGGTGAGTCTGGTACCACTGTAACACATCCAAGAGTGTGGTGGAATAATTGGATATTCAATTTGAGTCTTGAGCATTAGGAACTGGGGTGACTGATGGATGCAGGCTGCATTGAAGGAGGCCATTTGGCCCATCAAGTCTGCGCTGATGACAATCCCACTCAGGCCCTCTCCCTGTAACCCCATGTATTCACCCTGCTGATCCCCCTGACACTAAGGGGCAATTTATCCAGGCCAATCCACATCTTCACATCTTTGGACTGTGGAAGGAAACCGGAGCACCCGGAGGAAACCCATGCAGACACCAGGAGAATGTGCAAGCTCCACACAGACAGTGACCCGAGGCTGGAAGTCCCTGGCAGCAGCACTAACCACTGTGCCACGGTGGTACCCACCTCATCGCGAGTCACTTTTAAACTCTTCTGAAATGGGCTCGCAAGCCACTCAGTTCAAGGGGGCAAATGCAGACGAGCAACAAATGCTGTCCTTTCCAGCATTGCCCACGTCCCATGAAAGAATAAACAACTGCGCACAGAGAGCGACCAGAGGTGGGAATTGAACCCGGGTCCCTGGCGCTGTAAGGCAGCAGTGCTAACCACTGTGCCACCGTGCCGCCCACTGTGAGAGACTGGAGATATCACCCTGGTCATTCTTGTGTGAGATTGTGGGTGAGATTTTCCAACCCCGCTCACCCCGAGGTTGGAAAATCCAGCCCGAGGTCAACTGACCTTTGCATGGTCCGTGTCCCTCCCACTACAATTCCCGTGGTGGGTGGGACAGGAAGATTCCATCCCACAACCCTTATGCCTGGCTCAGCCTGGCCCTTGGACTCCGACTCTAGGAATGGAAGCCGTTTGGCCACCCATTGCCAAACCCTCCTAAGGGTGGTCCTTGAGGGCATCCTGGCTCCCCCCACCCCCGCCAGTGTCTGACCTCTCTCCTCCTGACCCCCTGTACATCCGTGATCCTGCAGCCCTCTCTCTCTCTTCCCTGGTGTCAGGCAGCAAGCTGAGGGTTAAAACTGGGAATTATACAAAGGCCAAGAAGTGGAAACATGACGATGCATTTGCTTTTATTAGTGGCTGTAGAGCAATGTTAATGTAAATCTATTGTACGGAAATGAAACCCATACTCTATATCATCAAATTATTTTCTCTCTTATCCCTGGAGCAAGTTATTTTATGACAATAAAAGGCATTAGGCAAGAAGTGATATGATTTGAATAACACTAGGATTAGATAAAAGGACTTGACAGATTAATTCAGGTCTAATTTAATCATTATGCTCATGTTTACAGATACAGCTGGGAGTATTTTCACCGTGACCATTTCCTTCTCCATGAGAGACAGCATTGTGAAGAAGATAGTTTTTATTTTCGCCATCGCCAATCTGTGTCCTCCTCTGACGATGGCAGGCTTAAAGTTCGCCCAGTTCTTAATTTATTCATTTGTACAATGAATATGTGGCACAATGGCCTGAGCCACTCCAAACCAGTTCCCAGCTGTCGTCTGAGTAACTAGTGATAAACTGGTTCCGGCCTGTTTTTGAGCACTGAATGATGTTTGGAACAAGTTCCAGGAGCCATGGGTCCAAGGTGTCTTGGTGGCACAGTGGTGGGTAGCATGATGGCATAGTGGTGAGCAGCACGGTGGCACAGTGGTTAGCACTGCTGCCTCACAGCATCAGGGACCCGGGTTCCGTTCCCAGTTTGGTTCACTGTCTATGTGGAGTTCGCACGTTCTCCCTTGTGTCTGCGTGGATTTCCTCCAGGTGCTCCAGTTTCCATCTACAGTGCAAAGATGTGCAGGTTGGGTGGATTGGCCATGCTAAATTGCCCCTTAGTGCCAGGGTAGTAGTTGGTGCAGATTCAATGGGCAGAATGGCTTCCTGCACTGTATGATTCTATGATTCTAAGGATCATCCAAGTACAGGCTTCAGGCCTTATCTTAGAACATAAGAACATAAGAACATAAGAAATAGGAGCAGGAGTAGGCCATCCAGCCCTTCGAGCCTGCCCCGCCATTCAATAAGATCATGGCTGATCTGTCGTGGCTCAGTTCCACATTCCCGCCCTCTCCCCATAACCCTTAATCCCCTTGCCTATCAAAAACCTATCAACCCGTGTCTTAAAAATATTGAGCGAGGCAGCCTCCACCACCTCAACGGGCAGAGAATTCCAGAGATTCACCACCCTTTGAGTGAAGAAGTTCCTCCTCAACTCCGTTCTAAACCACCCCCCCTTTATCCTGAGGCTGTGCCCTCTAGTCCTACTGTCCTTTCTGAGCGGGAAGAGCCGTTCAAATCCCATCAGGTGGACTGGTGGAATTTGAACTCAGTTAAAAAAAAATCTGGAATGAAGAATCTACTGATGACCATGAAACCATTGCTGATCCACAGTTTTTTCCTGACCGATTTAGGCCAGGATTTAATTGGATGTAATGTCAGAGACACGTTGGAAATGAGTGTTGTAGGTTTGTGGTGCAAACAGGCTAGGAAAACACAAGAACGTAAGATCCCCTCTCATTCTTCTAAACTCCAGTGAATACAGGCCCAGTTGACTCAAATTCTCCTCGTACAACATCCCAGGAATCAAACTGGTGAACCTTTGCTGCACTCCCTAAGCGGCAAATGTGTCTTTTCTTAGGGAAGGAAACCAAAACTGCACACAATACTCCAGCAGTGCTCTCACCAAGGCCCTACACAGCTGTAGTAAGATATCCTTGTTCCTGTATAAATAATCCCCTTACAGTGAAGGCCAAGATAACATTTTCCTTCCTTACTGCTTGCTGTATCTATAAGCCTGCTTTCAATGACTGGTGTAGGACGCCCAATCTATCACCATTTAAATAATATTCCCATTTTATAGTGGGTAAGTTCTGACTTATTGATGTCATACAGCACCTGCCATATATTGGCTCACTGACTGAGCTTGTCTAAATCATTTCTTTACTTCCTATTCACCAGTCAAAATTCCACCTGGATGGATGTAATCAGCAACCTGGAAATATTATATTTGGTGCATTTATCTAAATAATTGATAGCACCCTATCACTGATCCTTACAATATATCACTAGTCACTGCCTGTCTCTCTGAAAAAGGCCCATTTATTCCTACTCTCTGTTTCCTTTCTGATAACTAATTCTCAATCCGTGCCAATATATTATCCACAATCCCATGTGTTTTAATTTTGCACATTGACCTCTTAATCGAAGTTGTTATGAATATCCAAGTACACCACATCCATTGGTTCTCCCTCATCTACTTCACCGGCTGCATCCTCAAAAACTCCAGTAGGTTTGTCAAACACGATTCCTCTTTCACAAATCCATGTTAACTTTGTTGCAAAAGCATCGAGTGAGCTGGGAAGCACTCTTACTCTCAAAAGGCCGTTGACTTTGGGAGTAAGTTTTTTGAAGTTTATTTATTAATGTCACAAGTAGACATACATTGACATAGATGTGAAAATCCTCTAATCGCTACACTCCGGCACCTGTTCAGGTACACTGAGGGAGAATTTAGCGTGGCTAATTCACCCAACTAGCACACCTTTCGGAATGTGGGAGGAAACCAGAGCACCCGGAGGAAACCCACGCTGAAATGGAGAGAATGTGCAAACTTCGCACAGTGACCCAAGCTAACAGTTCAAGCTGGATCCCTGGCACTGTGAGGGCAGCAGTAGTAACCATTGTGCCACCATGGTTGCCAGCCATCAACATACTTGGTGAACACTGCCAGATTTACTGTAATTATTTCAAAGGGAAACTGGGCTGGTTGCTAATTCATAGAATCGCTACAATACAGAAAGAGGCCATTCGGCCCATCGAGTCTGCACTGACCACAATCCCGCCCAGGTTCTACCCTCATATTTCTACATACTTACCCATTAATCCCTCTAACCTATGCATTTCAGGACACTAAGGGCAATTTTAGCATGGCCAATTAACCTAACCTGCATATTTTTGGACTTTGGGAGGAAACCGGAGCACCCGGAGGAAACCCACGCAGAGACGAGGAGAATGTGCAAACTCCACACAGACAGTGACACAAGCCAGGAATCAAACCAGGTCCTTGGAGCTGTGAAACAGCGGTGCTAACCACTCTGCCACCGTGCCACCCGTAATTGGGACAAGCAATTCTAGAAAGCTAAGGTAGCTTTTCACAGTAACTACATTACAGCGTGAATGTCGGCTGACTTGTGACTAATAAATAAACTTTACTTTACTTCAGCTGGGTAATTGGGCATTGTGTTTAGTCTGGGACTGGCTTTGTTGCTTTCCAGGACTGGACAGGAATTTCCAAACATTTCTTTCCCCCCTAAATTTCTCTAAATTTTCTCTATAAACTTTCTGCAGGATGTGTGGCTGTGTTGGGGTGAAGTGGGAGGGGAAGGAGTGGGGGGGGCGATGCTGGTGGTGTAGTCGCTGGACTAGCAATTTAGTGACCCAGTCTGATACCCTGGGGACACGCGTTCAAATCCCACTACAGCAGATGGTGAAATTTGAATTCAATAGAAATCTGGAATTAAAAGTCTAACAATGACCATGAGACCATTGTTGATTCTTGGGGGGGAAAAGAAAGCTATTTGGATCAGCAACGTCATTTAGGGCAGAGCAAGAAATCAGGCCTATATGTGACTCCAGGCCCGTAGAAATGTGACTGATGCTTAAACATCCTCTGAAATGGCTGAGCAATTCAAGGGCAATTAAGGATGGGCAACAGTCAGTCATGCCCACATCCCATGAATGAATTTTAAAAAGAGTGCAGATGTTGGGGCCTGATTTTACCAAAAATTTGCACCCATTTTCGGGTGCGAAATCGCGGTAAATTCGGGCGTCGAGCCCGTAACGCGATCTGCACCCGAATCCGAGCAGATCGCGCCTTTACCAACACCCGATTTGGGGCACGGATCCGGTCCGCGCGTGCATTTAAGTCGATTTAATGAACCGTGCGCCCAACTCTACCGGCAAATCCCACTTTACCGTCTTCGGATCCGTTCCGGATCCGCACTATTACCAGCCTGCAGAATAAAAATCCGAAACGGATTCCGATTCTGCAGGAGAACCTACGAAGCCCCATCCTCCTCGAACACCCTTTGCAGACAGCTCCCCCCCCCCCCACCCCCCCCACCACTAACCACCCTGGCTGACCCCCCCCACTCCCACCCCCAGATCGGAACTAACTGCGCTCGCGCAGTTCGGAGCTCCCATCGTTCCGGCAGCGCTAAGCCCCGCCCACAGCCCGGACGGGATCGGAGCCGGCCAAAAGCGTATGGGCGCGCTGGAACGAGGATTCCGGGCTCAGATCCGTTTTACGCCCGGGTCCGGCCCCTCATCCTCCGATTGGTAAAATCGGGCTCTAAATGTCCAAACCACGCTGAGGAGGGGCTGAAAATGCTGGAAAATTTCGGCGGGTCTGACAGCACCTGTAGAGTGAAAATCAAGTCAACCTTTCAAAGGCTCATCCTGACGCAAAATACTGGCTCTACTCTCTCTCCACAGGTGCTGTCAGACCTGCTGAGACTTCGAGCATTTTCTGCTTTTGTTTCAGATTCCAGCATCCTCTGTTTTACCTCTGCCTTAGTGAAGGGGCAGCCTTGATAGACAAGCTGATCTTGTGTAGTCCCTTTTTTGTGTTCGGTAGGTTGGCAGGTTTGTTTGGCCCTGCGCCAGAGTACCCATGATGCTTGCACGTCGAGGCTGAATTATGGTCTCCTGCTAAACGCACATCTTTTCCAGATCATTCCCATCTGCGGTTGATTTTCCCCTGAAGCGTAGGTTCCTACCACCCCACTTAGATCTCAGAAGAAGCCTCGAGTGGATGACCTGTGCTCCATTCAGAGCAGGAAAAGCAAAGTATGTTAATTCTCATCGTGGCTCCGTGATTGACAAGTTAGAGAGCGAAGGGGCTCAGAAATCAAAAGCAAATGTTTTAATACCTTGAAATCGAAATCACAAATTTTTTGCTGGAGCTCCTTAGCTCTTAGTGGCTACTCAGTAATTTTGGCAGCGAAAATAAAAATCTTGGTGGAGCCCTGCAGCTTTCAAGTAATCCTGCGTGAGATGAATGGTTGTCATTTTCTGGTGGGTTCAGTGCTCGATTCTGTCAATTTTATGAGGAATGGCGGCACAGATGTTTCGAATGAATCCTGCAAAATGTAAATGTTTAAGTTACTCAGAGTACAACAGCGAGAGTTTTCACAGTCAGTTACAGGTGATCACTTTGCAGAGCCTGATCAGCTGAGAGACGACAGCTCCCATTCTTACACCGTTTTCCCCTGTTATCCGCAGTCACTTTTTGCATTGCCTTGTTTTGGTTACACGATTTTTACAGACACACCAAAGAAAGCATGGTTGTATCACAGCTTGGTATGGCTCCTGCTCTGCCCAAGACGGCTAGAAACTACAAAAGGGGTCGTGAATGAAGCCCAGTCCATCACGCAAACCAGCCTGCCACCCATTGACCCTGTCTACACTACCTCCCGCTGCCTTAGGAAAGCACCAGCATAATCAAGGTCCCCGCGCACCCCGGACATTCTCCCTTCCCCTGCTTCCGTAGGGTAAAGGATATAAAAGTCTGAGGTCACACACCAACCGACTCAAGAACAGCTTTTTCCCTGCTGCCATCAGATTTTTGAATGGACCTACCTTGTATTAAGTTGATCTTTCTCTACACCCTAGTTATGACAGTAATACTACATTTTACACCCTTTCCTTTCCTACGAATGGTATGCTTTGTCTGTATAGCGTGCAGAAACAATAATTTTCGCTGAATGCTAATACATGTGACAATAAGAAATCAAATCAAATCAAAAGACTGTAACATCATATTCTGCAGCCTCTCCCTTCTCTATGAATGCGACAACTCTCACCAATGGTTTGCTTTGTCTGTATAGCGCAAGAGACAATACTTTTTGTTGTATATCAATACATGACAATAATAAATCAAAACTAACCAAATCAAATCAAAATCAAACATGAATTGACAGAGCATTTTCTGATCACACCCAATCTTTCCATTTTGTTTTATAATTCATACCCTAGCTGTACCCACTGTGCCAACGGTGGGGCATTTATTGCCCATCGACTTGTTCCCTGTTAATGTGGTGGACTGTGGAGGCCAAGTCCTCAAGCATTTTCAAATCGATGAGGTTTATAATCAGTTGGGAAATTAACGTTTACAGAGTGAAGACAGAAAAGTGAAATTAGTGAGAGATAGGTCAACCACAAAGTTATCAAATGGCGATGCAGGCTTGAAGGGCTGAATGGCTTACTCCTATTTCTACTTCTTATGGTATCTGCTTGATGTAATTGGGTGGCCTGCGAGGTAGTTAGGAGTGAACTGTGTTGGTATTGGACAAGAGTCAGGTACAGTCTGGGAAGCGAGCTCAGTAGCCTAAAGCCACACTTCAAAGATATGCAGGTTAACTGAATTGGCCGTGCTAAATTGCCCCTTAGTGTCAGGGGGACTAGAAGGGTAAATATGTGGGCGTTATGGTGATAGAACATAGAGCATAGAACATAGAACATTACAGTGCAGTACAGGCCCTTCGGCCCTCGATGTTGCACTGACCAGATGCGCTGGGTAGATAGGTTTCTGATAGACAGGGGAATTAAGGGTTATGGGGAGAAAGCGGGAAAGTAGAACTGATCCATTTCAGATCAGCCATGATCTTATTGAATGGCGGGGCAGGCTCGAAGAGCTAGATGGCCTACTCCTGCTCCTATTTCTTATGCTCTTATGACCAGTGGAACCAATCTAATGACCCTCTAACCTAAACTATTCCAATGTTATCCATATGCCTATCCACTGACCATTTGAACGCCCCTAAAGTTGGCAAGTCCACAACTGCTGCAGGCAGGGCATTCCAAGCCCTTACTGCCCTCTGAGTAAAGAACCTACCTCTGACATCCGTCCTATAATTACCACCCCTTAATTTAAAGCTATGTCCCCTTGTGTTAGCCATCACCATCCGACAGGGCCTGGGTGGGATTGTTGTCGATGCAGATTTGATGGGCAGAATGGCCTCCTTCTGCACTGTAAGGATTCTATGATTCTCTAAAGGATGTTCCTGGTCATATTTGCTTTCTTACCACAATGGCCAGTTTTACTGATCCCAAGATTTTATTTCCGGATTTTATTGTAAACTGTCTGATTCAAGTTTGTGTTATGAGGCTAGTAAACTAAGCACTGCGCCACTGCACCCCTCCCTGCACATGTTGCAGTGGAATTGTATTTGCCATGGCCTTTTCCTATCCCGGGAGAGGGCTGTTTGTCTGTTTCCTGACGGCTTAATGAAACTGGGAACATAGTGAGCTCATGTTTGCGGAATTCCCATTGACTTCATATCATTCTCCTTGTTTAGGGAACCATCGGGGGAAGGTAGAGTTAAACCATGTTCCCACTGTGGTTTAGATGAAATGGAAAAGGAGAGATAATAATGTAAGTAGCTAGTAAAACTTCGTGTGGGTTTTTTTTAAAACATTTACAGGAAGGGAAATGTAGCAAAGTGGAGAGAGAGAGAATTGAGGGTGACCATGGAGGAAATTATGAGTCTTGGAAGAACCACTATTAATTAGCAGAGAGTGGTGTGGGGAATAAGGGGAGGTGGCGTCATGTTGTAGCATTTGGGAAACCCAGATATGTGGACACAGCCAAAATCCTTCTGCATTTAATGGCAATTCACTGTTCTAATTCATTTTTTCTGTTTCCCAACTGAAGATAACAACTTCGAGAATGGGCAGCACTGTGGTTAGCATTGCTGACCCACAGCACCAGGGACCCGGGTTCGATTCCCGGTTTGGGTCAGTATCTGTGACCCCCCCCCCCCAACCTGTGTCTGTGTGGATTTCCTCCAAGTGCTCTGGTTTCCTCCTACAGTTGGAAAGATGTGCTGGTTATGTGGATTGGCCATGATAAATTCTCCCTCAGTGTACCCGAACAATCACCAGAGTGCGTCGACTAGGGGATTTTCACAGTAACCTCATTGCAGACACAGAGAGAGCATGCAAACTCCCCACTGACAGCGAGCCAAGCTCGGAATCAAACCTGGGTCCCTGGTGTTGTGAGGCAGCAGTGCCAACCACTGTGCCACCATGCCATTCTCCATATATAGATTAGATGTAGCACTCGAAGTGAAGGGGGTCAATAGATATGAGGGGAAGCTGGGATCAGGTTGGATGATCAGCCTTGATCATAATGAATGGTGGAGCAGGCTCAAAGGGCTGAATGGCCTTCTCCTGCTCTTATTTTCTATTTTTCCAATTGATTTTCAGGAACCAGAGAAAGTTATACAAGTAGGACCTTGAGAGTAGGGTTATTGCCAACACTAGCAAGAGTGGAAACAGGAAGGAACGGAGGCCCTTGATCCATGGTGTAAGAGAGAAGGTCTCTGATTCTTGGGGCATTAGAGCCAATTCAGGGCAGGAGGCACCCACTCAAAAGTGACAGGTTGCACGTCAATAAGCTGAGACCAATGTCCTTATGGGAGATTCACTAGTGTGGGTTGAGGAAGGTTTAAAATAAATTGGCAGGGAGATGGGTACCAGTAGGTAAAACTTGGAAAAGAGGAATAAAGTGTGTATAGTTGGGCAGCACAAAAGAAAGTAGTTCCATTATTGTAATGGATTAAGAAGAACAATGAGACATGCAAAGACAGGTTCATATACACAACGAATGGAGAATAAGGCTGGTGATCAACCTGGTGTTGTCAGACTTTTTACTGGATCAACCTACCATCCATTGACTCTGTCTATACTTCCCGCTGCATCGGAAAAGCAGCCAGCATAATCAAGGACCCCAAAAACCCCGGACATTCTCTCTTCTGCCTTCTTCTGTCGGGGAAAAAATGCAAAAGTCTGAAGTCACGTAACAAATGAATCAAGAACAACTTCTTCGCTGTGGCTGTCAGACTTTTGAATGGACACCCTTGTATTGAGTTGATTTTTCTCTACACCCGAGCCATGACTGTAACACTACATTCTGCACCCTTTCCTTTCTTTCGGTATACCTTGTATAGCATGCAAGAAACAATACTTTTCACTGCATATCAATACATATGATAATAATAAATCAAATCAAATCAAACGCAAGTAGTAGTGTGAAAATATGATGCAATGGCAATAATGGGAACTGGTTCAGTAACATTGAACACTGGTTGCATAATATTCAAAGTGAGCAGGAAAGAAATGAGGAAGGATAAAAGGGAAATGAGATAGTAGCAATGATTAGGGACACACGGTGGGGAATTGGCACTACAGCATCGAATACAGAACCATGAACACTGAGGTCTGAGATTGTAGAGGGGTCCATCAGATCGTGGGAATGGAGACGCATTGCTGATCACAAATATCAAGGCTCATCATGTCATGTTAACTGGGGTGTCCAGATGGTGAAGCATTCTTGCTCCTGGCCCACAGGCAGTGCTGGAAAAGCACTGTAGCTGCTGGATTTAGCTGGTATCGCTTCCCTACAGCTGTTGGGCTCCACAAGACTTGAGAACCCGAGTCTTCAGCCACCAGATGCAAAAATCTGAAGCGTGCAGCCTCATTCAAATATTATGACTCTCACCCACCTCTCGAAAACAACTTCCTTGTCTGATGCCCCAAGCCCAGTGGCCGAGCTGGAAGTATGTATGTTTGTGGTGGGCTCACGCTGTGTATGAGATGTTATAAATTTTGTAGATGCTTTAGACATTAGAATTGCTGACAATCCCATTCCTAGCCCCTCCTGAGACGATACTCTCTTGAATACTGGAGTCCACATCGTGAAGGCGTCTTCAGAGGGGCTTTGGGGAGTGAATTCCAGGATTTATGCCCAGTGATAGTGAAGGAGTGGTGATTATTTCCAAGTCAGAGTGGTGTGTGACTGAAGGGGGGGGTGGTTTCGAGATGGTAATCTTCCCATCTATCTGCTACATTTGTTCTTCGGGGTGGCAGAGGTCACAAGTTTGGAAGGGTTGTGTGTCAACCTGGCGAATGTGTAATTTATTGTGAGGTGATCTTATTAAAGTATATAAGGTTCTGAGTGGGCTTGACAGGGTAGATGCTGAGAGGGTGTTTCTCCTCTTGGGCGAGAGTGGGTGGGGTGGGGGGACTCTGAAGTGAGGAGCACAGTTCCAAAATAAATGTCCTCCCATTTAAATTTCCCCTCTTTGTGATTCTGTGTTCCAGTGAGCAGTGGAGGCTGCGTCATTGGATACGTTCATCATAGAGTCACAGAAACACTAAGGTGCAGAAGGAGGCCATTCAGCCCATTGTGCCTGCACTGGCAACTATCCCATCCAGGCTCTATCCCCATAACCCCAAGTATTTACTCTGCTATAGCGCAGACACTAAAGAGAAATTTAGCATGGCCAATCCACCTAACCTGCACATCTTTGGACTATGGTAGAAAACTGGAGCACACAAAGGAATCCCATGCCAAACGGGAAGAATGTACAAACTCCACACAGAGAAAGACCCGAGGCTGGAATTGAACCCAGGTCCGTGGCACCGTAAGGCAGCAGTGCTAACCATTGTGCCAATGAAAGTAGAGATAGCTGGAAAAGCTCAGCAGGCCTGTCACAGCATTTGTCGCGCCATTCACGGCACAAATGAGATGGATGCAGGTTTTTCCTCACTCCGATATTTATCCCCCACCACCAATCAGCAACAACAAATTATCTGGCTTTTACCATATTGCTGTTCACTGTGTTCAAATTAACTCCACATTTCCAGCATTACAACAGTGACTGAGAAAGTCCCTCCTCGCGTGTAGAGCACTCCAGTGTTTGTAAAAGGCCCTATATGAATGCAGGGGCATGATCTTACTGCCGTTCATGGGCACGCTCCTGCCGTAGCGAGGTCGGAGAATTTGGTACCTAGCCCAATTTCTGTTCACTGTGGCAGGATGGGAAAATCCCAACATCGTGAACGATGTAACATTCCAGTAAGTTATTTTTTTCCTCAATTCTGCTGATGGTGAATGATTGCAGAGAGAGAGCGAGAAAGAAACAAAAACTTGCATTTTTGCTGACAGAGATGTACAAATTAAAACTGATGACTAAGCTCTGAGATATCTCGCTCCTTCAGTGCTGGGCCCTTGTGATTTTCATCTCTCAATCATGGAAGGCTACACTGTCTAGTTCCTGCGCTCTGGAATTTTCTCTCTAAACCTCTCTGAATCTCTGTCTCTACTTCTTCAAGACACCTCATCAAGTCTAGGGACAGGAAACAAAGTTAACATTTCAAGTCCATATGGCCCTTCATCATGACAAGCCTGGAAACCTTTTTGTCCATAGTACGTCCATAATAACTTGCATTTATACTGCACATTAACAAAGAACAGTAAGGTGTAGATTTAAGCAAAAGTAGTAATGGTGACACAAAGAAACCCTTTCTCATGCAGCAATATTTGGGACTTGCAATTCATAGCCTGAGAGGGGCGGCACAGTGACACAGTGATTAGCCCTACTGCCTCACAGCACCAAGGGCCCGGGTTCAATTCCTGGCTTGGGTGGCTATCTGTGTGGAGTTTGCACATTCTCCCCATGTCTGTGTGGGTTTCCTCAGGGTGCTCCAGTTTCCTCCCACAATCCAAAAAGATCGGAGGGTTGGTAGATAGGTGGATTGGCCATGCTAAGTTGCCATTTAGTGTTGGGGGTGCTAACTAGGATAAATGCATGGGGTTACGGGGTAGGACCTGGATGGGATTGTGGTCAGCGCAGACTCAATAGGCCAAATGGCCTCTTCTGTAGGATTCTATGAGAGTGTGGTGAAGGCATTGAAGAGATAATCGGATTAGTTATTGCCCAAAAAAGAAAAAATGTGCCAGGGGAGAAGGTGATGGAGTGGCACGTAAGTTGCTTTGATGGAGAGTCAGCACAAATGTGATGGGCTGAACGGCCTCCTCCTGTGTTATAACCATTCCGTGATCTTGTGAAAATATCCCAAGGCTCTTCCTAGGGGGCAGCAACAGAGAAAATTGGGGAGAGGTGAGCAAAAGTTAAGTCAAGAATCTAGACTTGATGTCTTGAAGTAGCAGAGACAGAGGCAGGTTGAGAGAGAAAATTCTAGAGCGCAGGAACTAGACAGCTTCCATGATTGAGAGATGAAAATCACAAGAGCCCAGCAGTGAGATATCTCAGAGCTTACTCATCAATTTTAATTTGTACATCTCCATCAGCAGAAATGCAAGTTTTTGTTTTTCTGTCTCTGCAATCATTCACCATCAGCAGAATTGGGGGAAAAAAGGCTTGTGCTGGAATGTTACATCATTCACGATGGTGGGATTTTCCCATTCTGCTGCAATGAACAGAAATTGAGCTAGATACCAAATTCTCCAACCTAGCTGCAGCAGGACTGTGCCCGTGAACAGCAGTAAGATCGTGCCCCTGCATTCATATAGGGCCTTTTACAACCACTGGAGTGCTCTACACATGAGGAGGAACTTTCTCAGTCACTGTTGTAATGCTGGAAATGTGGGGCTAATTTGAACACAATAAACAGCAATATGATAAAGGCCAGATAATTTGTTGTTGCTGATTGGTGGTGGGGGATAAATATCGGAGTGAGGAAAAACCTGCATCCATCTCATTTGTGCCGTGAATCGCACGACAAATGCTGCCAAGAGGCGATGCAGCAAAATGCAGAATGGATTAACTCAGTTTTGCAAAGCATGGAAGTGCAGAAATGTAATGGGGGGAGGATTGAACAAACTGTTTTGTAAGCACAAGGGACCCTTAAAATGTATCTCAACTTAGACACTTGCAGAGATCATCCAAGGTGCAAACTTTTTTAGGGACTGATTTATGCTCAGAGCTGATGCCTCACTTATCTTTGACGGAGGGGGTTAACTGTAATTTCCGACTCCCCTGGTTAGAACTCTTGTGTCGGAGGCAGAGGCAAGTCCTTCAATATCCTATTGGCAAATGGTCTATTTGTCTATTCTGCGTTTTCTGAAACAAAAATGATAGGAGGGAAATTTCGATTGCTACATCCTGTGAATCAATCAAAAAGTCCTGTTCTCGTTTCAAGCAGCTCAGAACAAAAAGAAAAGATCCTCCTGCAGAATGAAAGCGGACTGTTAACAACATCCACATCCACACACGAAGAAAAAAACATGGCTGCAGAAAGCAAGTTTGTTCGAAAACCATTAAAGGCCGGGCGTTTTCCTTTCATTTTATTTTTACAGTTCTCCGCTCCGCTCCACTGTCCAAGGAAGCACTTCAGTGCTTTTCGAAACACAAATGTATATTTTTTTATTAATGAGGAGGAACATTGTCTGGATTACTTCTGGTGTACAGGACTTCTTAATGCTTAGAATATAAATTCCACTGATGGTAATGCACATATTAGAGTAATTATTGCCTGTCTGTATTTTCCACATTGAATTAAATCCAGATTTCAGCATTTTTGGAATTTTAGCCTTTCAAAACAATGGATCATTTTTAGGAAGGAGCTAAAATGATGGTAGCGCCTTATGACTGAAACACCAATTAAGCTCATTATTAATGGGTGAATCTTACTAAATCAAGCTAAGTTGTCACATCCCAGGTTTCCTTGTGCATTTGATGTAACTAAGTGACATCTGATGTAGGATTTAATATCGCCTGTGTTGTTTAACCACATTTAATCTTACATCCTCCATACATTTTCTGTTAAATTTGAGCCTACTGTGATTTACGCAGCAGTGGGAAGTCATTGAGATTCTCTACGTTATCAGAGGGTTTTTTTTAGTATTTGAGAGGGATGAATCATTGTTAGACACAACTGCGATTATTTGACGTTATTCAGCTTAAGTTTAAATATATTTATTCGCTTGCGTGAAAAAAAAGTTAAAGTTTATTTATTTGTCACAAGTAAGGCTTATGTTAACACTGCAATGAAGTTACTGTGAAATTCCCCTGGTCGCCACAGTCCGGCACCTGTTCACGTCTTTCAGACTGTGGGAAGAAACCGGAGTACCTGGAGGAAACCCACGCAGACACGAGGAGAATGCGCAAACTCCACTCAGACAGTGACCCAAGCCAGGGATCGAACCCAAGCTTCTGGTGCTGTGAAGCATCTTGGCTAACCACTGTGCTACAGTGCCATTATCAAGTATAACAGAAATGGGGGGATGTGCTACATGTTTTTGGTTAATCAATCATCAAGGGGGTTGGGGGTGGCATTGTGGAACTGTCACTGGACTAGAAGTCCAGGGTCTTAGGGCTGGAGACCTGGGTTCGAATCTCACCAGAGCAGATGGTGAAATTTGAATTCAATAAAAAATCTGGAATTAAAATGATGAAACCATGACCATGAAACCTTTGTCGATTGTTGGAAAAACCCATCTGGTTCACTGATCTCCTTTAGGGAAGGAAATCTGCCGTCTTTACCTGATCATGCCTGCTCTAGATTCATCCACTGACTCCGTTTACACTTCCTGCTGCCTCGGAAAAGCAGCCACCAGAATTAAGGACCCCATACATCCCAGATGTACTCTTTGGCACAGTGGTGAGCACTACTGCCTCACAGAACAAGGGACTTGGGTTCAATTCTGGCCTTGGGTCACTGCCTATGTGCAGCTTGCATGTTCTCCCTGTGTCTGTGTGGGTTTCCTCCGGGTGCTCCAGTTTCCTCCCACAGTCCAAACATGTGCGGGTTAGGTTGTTTCTCCATTGCTAAATTGGCCCTAGTGTCAGAGGAATTAGCAGGGTAAATATATGGGCTTATGGGAATAGGATCTGGGTGGAATTGTAGTTGGTGCAGACTCGATGGGCTGAATGGCCTCATTCTGCACTGCAGAAATTCTATGATTCTTCCATCGGGAGAAGGATACAGAAGTATGAGATCATGTATCAACCAACTCAAGAACAGCTTCTTCCATGCTGCCATCAAACTTTTGAATGGATCTACCTTATATTAAGTTTCTCCACACACTAGCTATGACTGTAACACTACATTCTGCACTGTCTCTTTTCCTTCTCCCCGTGTACTCTATGAATGGTGTGCTTTGTCTGTTAAGCGTGCAAGAAGCAATACTTTTCCAATACATGCAACAATAATAAAGCAAAATCCACAGCAATGTGGTTGACCCTTCAATGCCATCTCAAATGAGGGCAGTTAGGGGCGGGTAGTAAATGTTGGCCCAGCCAGTGCTGTCCACACCTCCTAAATGAATAAAAAGAAAGGCATAGTGCATCTGATGTGCTAAGGACTTTGGATGAGTCAAGGTGTGGGTCAAGGAATGGAGGTGTCAAAGACTTGTGGTGGGGATGGGATGGGGAATGGGTGGCGCAGGTACTGGAACATTCTGGAAATTGATGGTGCAGAACATTCCTCCACACCAACTCTGGAGGTTAGATGACATTTTACTCCGAGATGGTTTTGCCTGTCAGATGATGAGAAATCAAAACTTGGATCGAGGTAATGAGAATAGTTGAAGCAACAAGTCTTCAGCCCAAGAAGTGAATAAATGATCCAAATTTCTGTTGCATGGATAGGAAAATGAAAGACCTTCATTGTTACAACTCCAGATGTTAGGACGCCAGATGAACTCCTCCCGCCCGCCGCTGAGTCAGGATGTCCCCAAGATGTTTATAATCATTGAGTATCCATAGAATCCCTACAGTGCAGAAGGAGGCCATTGGGCCCATCAAGTCTGCACCAACCTCTGTGTGCAATCAGGACCCTGACCTTCTGGTTGGTTGCCATTTTAGAAGCATAGAAGCACATAACCCTACAGTACAGAAAGAGGCCATTTGGCCCATTGAGTCCGCACCTACCACAATCCCACCCAGGCCCCACTTCCATATCCCTACATATTTTACCCGCTACTCCCTCCAACCTACGTACCTCAGGACACTAAGGGGCAATTTTAGCACGGCCAATCAACCTAACCCGCACATCTTTGGACTGTGGGAGGAAACTGGAGCACCCAGAGGAAACCCATGCAGACATGAGGAGCATGTGCAAACTCCACACAGACAGTCACCCAAGCTGGGAATTGAACCCGGGTCCCTGGCGCAGCAATGCTAACCACTGTGCCATCATGCCACCCTTTTGAATAAAAGCAGAATACTGCGGATGCTGGAAATCTGAAATTAAAAACAGAAAATGTGGGAAAAACTCAGCAGGTCTGGCTGCAGCTGTACAGAAAGAATGCCTTTGAAGGCTACTCAGTGTTTTAGTGTGGGAAACACAGCAGCCAAATTTTGTACAAGGCCCCACAAGCAGCAATGTGATAATGGTCAGATAATTGTTTTATCATAGAAACCCTACAGTGCAGGAGAAGGCCATTCAGCCCATCAAGTCTGCATTGACCGCAATCCCACCCAAGTCCTATTTCCGTAACCCCAGATATTTACCCTACTAATCTCCCTGACACTAGGGTCAATTTAGCATGGTTAACCAACCTAACTTGCACATCTTTGGACAGTGGGAGGAAACCAGAGCACCCAGAGAAAACCCACGCAGACATGGAGAGAAAGTGGCCCGAGGCTGGAATTGAACCTGGGTCCCTGGCACTGTGAGCCAGTAGTGCTAACCACTGTAGCACCTGATGCTGCTTGAGGGATAACCATCTGAGAGGATGCTGGGGAGAGTTCCCATGTTCTTTTTTGAGCAGTGTCATGTGATCCTTTATCTCGAACCGAGGACAGCTGGAAGCTCGGATTATTGTCTCCCTACAGTGCAGCCCTCCCTCAGCACTGCCTGGGATGCCAGACTAAATGATCAGTTTGCACATTCTCCTCGTGTCTGTGTGGGTTTCCTCCGGGCGCTCCGATTTCTTCCCACAGTCCAAAGATGTTTGGGTTAGGTTGATTGGCCATGCTAGAATTGCCCCTTAGTGTCCTGAGATGCGTAGGTTAGAGGGTAAATATGTAGTGATATGGAGTAGGACCTGAGTGGGATTGTGGTCAGTGTAGACTTGATGGGCCCAATGGCGTCTTTCTGTCCTGTAGGGTTTCTATGATTCTAGTAACACACAGGAAGCTGGAGCACCTGGAGGAACCCATGCAGGTACAGGGATAACGTGCAGACTCCATACAGACAGCAACCCAAGCTGGGAATTGAACCTGGGACCCTGGCGCTATAAGGCAGCAGTGCTAACCACTGTGCCATTTGGCCCCTTGAGTTGGCATCGCAATTCTGGTTCATCATTTGCCTTCACTCCACCTTCAAATACTGGCCCCTTGAAAAGCATACAATGGATCCCTCACACAGTGTGGGCTAAAGACTTACATTTAAACCACATCAGCCTAATTGATTTGTCATTTCTCAGCTTCAGTGTCACCAGAGTGCCTTCCTTCCTCTTTTTCATTATCTTTCTCATCTTTCTGAGCCACAATGGGAGGTTTCTCTTGAATACTTTGAAAAGCGGAGAGGGAAAGTGAAGCCCTGGAGAGGGAGACGGACTGACAGGCGAAAAAAAAATAACACCATGATTTGTGAGGTGAGGTTTTACAATAAACCTTGTCAAGGCAGCATGGAGAAATGTAAGAGCTTCGGAAAAGAAAGCACATTCCACAGAAGTACAATCAGGTTTGAGGATATGCTAACATTGAGCCAGGGGTAGTGCAGAGAGAAAGAGTGACACCCGATAACTCGGTTATGTTACAAAGTAGAATCAATTACCTCAGGCAGCGAACACTCATACCAGCGTCAGTGTTTCATTGTTTACTGAATACACTTACCGTCACGCACTATTATAATACTGTGGCTAACTGCAACAAGAATTTGCTGTTTTCATGTTTCTACGCTGTGAGTGCAACTCGTCCTCTCAAACAAATCGTCTGGTTTAGCTTAAAAGTAAAGGCTGAGAATTTGATGACGGGCTGAATGGCCTTGGGGGTGCCACGGTGGCACAGTGGTTAGCACTGCTGCCTCACAGCGCCAGGGACTCCCAATCTATTTCTGGCTTGGGTCACTGTCTATGTGGAGCTTGCATGTTCTCCCCGTGTCTGCGTGGGTTTCCTCCAGGTACTCTAGTTTCTTCCCACGGTCCGAAAGATGTGCAGGTGAGGTGCATTGGGCAATGCTAAATTTTCCCTCTGTATGCCCAAAGAGGCGCCGGAGTGTTGTGACTTGGGGATTTTCACAGTAACTTCATTGCAGTGTTAATGTAAGCCTATTTGTGACATTAATAAATAACTTTAATCTTTCTGAGCTATATCATTTTATGATCCTGGGTTCTGATGATTTTTAAAGATTATGGTGAGCGAACAAGTAAGTGGAGCTGAGTCCACAAAAATATCAGCCAGGATCTTATTGAATGGCAGAGTGGGCTCAAGGAGCCAAATAGCCTACTCCTAATCTTAGTTCTTATGTTCTTCTGTTTATGTTCTGCTGTTAAATTTCTGAAAAGAGGTCAGTCACCTCCAGAAGAAAAAGCTGCAAAATCCCACCCAAGGTCAATGGGCCTTTGCATGGACCATAAAGTAAAGTTAAAGTTTATTTATTAGTCACAAGTAAGACTTACATTAACACTGCAATGAAGTTACTGTGAAATTCTCCTAGTCGTCACACTCCAGCGCCTGTTCGGGCCAATGCACCTAACCAGCATGTCTTTCAGAATGTGTGAGGAAACGGGAGTGCCCAGAGGAAACCCATGTAGACATGGGGAGAACGTGCAAACTCTACACAGGCAATGACCCAAGCTGGGAATTGAACCCAGGTCCCTGGCACTATAAGGCAGCAGTGCTAACCACTGTGCCACTGTGTTCATATCCCGCCCACCCTAATTCCCCTGGTGGGCGGAATGGGAAAATTCCATCCTTGGTTTCCTTAAACCTCCATGATTCAAGACCATTGGTAACATTTCAGCTTGAGTTGTTGTCTGTACACCTCAATCAGATTGGCCCTCAACTTTCTCTGCTCCAATGAAACCAACCCAAGCCTATCCAATCTCTCTTCATAACTTAGATGTTCCATCCCAGGCAACAACCTGGTGAATATCTTCTGCACCCCCTTCCAACAATGTGGCGACCAGAATTGCACACAATACTCCAGCTGTGACCTATGTTCTAATCTTTGAGATACCTTGCTCTTCCAGAGTAGATCTAACTTAGACCGAGCAATTTCCATTTTGATTTGATTTGATTTATTGTTGTTGCATGTATTGGGATACAATGAAAATTATCGTTTCTTGCATGCTGTACAAAGTATACCATTCATCGGGGAGAAGAAAAAAAGAGAATGTGAATATAGTGTTATAGTCATAGCCAGGGTGTAGAGAACTATAAAGTTTTAAGTTTATTAGTCTCGCAAGTAGGCTTACATTAACACTGCAATGAAGTTACTGTGAAAATCCCTGAGAGGCCACACTCCAGCGCCTGTTCGAGTACACTGAGGGAGAATTTAACATGGCAAATGCACTTAATCAGTATGTCTTTCAGACTTGTGGGGGAAACAAGAGCACCCAAGGGAAACCCAAGGAGAATGTGCAGACTCTGCACAGACAGTCACCCGGGGCCAGAATTGAACCCAGGTCCCTGGTAGTGTGAGGCAGCAGTGTTAACCACTACGCCACCATGCCACAAAGTCTGATGGAATCAGCGGTATGTGTTCTCAGTATTTGTATATTTTTCCCAATGGCAGAATGTGGAAGAGAGTACGTCCAGGGTGTGTGGGGTCTTTGATTATACTGGCTGCTCTCCTGAGGCAGCCGGAAGTGTCGACGGAATCAATGGATGGGAGGCTGGTTTGTCTGATGGACTGGGCTACATTCACAACCCAGGGCCACAAGTGATGCCTTCAAGCCTGTTCATGAGTTTGTATGACATACCATGAAACACGATCTGATAAGGGTGGCTTAATCTTTATTTCATCATATCAATACTGGAATCAAGCTTTCCCAGTAGCTGGTTGATCTGACCTATTTTAACATAAATTCAAAATTTGACTCATAAAATTGCTCAAAAACTTACTGTTCCTGATTTTTTTCTTCTATATCTTTAACAGCATCTTTCACCACCCACAAGTTCGCCTCCAAGCCACATTCCATTCTGGCTTGGAAATATATCACCATTCCTTTACTGTCGCTAAATCAAAATCCTGGAAATCATGGAACTCCTATAGTACTGTGGGTGTACCTATATGAACTGTAGAGGTCCAAGAAGGCAGCTCACCACTACATTCTTTGATTTTGATTTGATTTGATTTATTATTGTCACATGCAATGAAAAGTATTGTTTCTTGCGTGCATACCATTCGTGGGGAAGGAGAGGAGAGAATGCAGAATGCAGTGTTATAGTCATAACTAGGGTGTAGAGAAAGATCAACTTAATGCAAGGTAAGTCCATTCAAAAGTCTGACAGCAGCAGGGAAGACGCTGTTCTTGAGTTGGTTGATATGTGACCTCAGACTTTTGCATCATTTTCCCGACGGAAGGAGGTGGAAGAGAAAATGTCTGAGAATGTCTAATTATGCTGGCTGCTTTGCTGAGGCAATGGGAAGTGTAGACAGAGCCAATGGATGGGAGGCTGGTTTGCGTGATGGATTGGGCTACATTCATGACTCTTTGTAGTTCCTTTTGATCTTGGGCAGAACAGAAGCCATATCAAACTGTGATACAACCAGAAAGAATGCTTTCTATGGTGCGTCTGTAAAAGTTGGTGAGAGTCGTAGCTGACATGCCAAATTTTCTTAGTCTTCTGAAAAGTAGAGGCGTTGAGGAGTTTTAGACGGGCAGTAAATGCTGGCCTGGCCAGCAATACCCACATTGCATGAACGATTAAAAAAGAATATACTTGCACCTTCCAACATCTGGAAGGAGAAGGGTGGCGGGTACATGGCAATGCCATCACCTCCAAGGTCTCCTTCCAGCCACTTGCCATCTGCTTTTGGGCATACTGGTTGGACTTTCACCATCCCGCCCACCACGGAAATTGGAACGGGCTGGGGCAAACTATGGAAATGAAGGTTGACCACGGGCGGGATTTACCGTTTTGGGACGAGCGAAGCCGTAAAATCTCGCCCGTATTGCCACTGTCACTGGGTCATTCAGTATCCATGATGTGGGTATGCCGGCGTTGGACTGGCGTTCAGTATCCAACAGAGCAGCCAAACTACCTTCGCCACATGGACAGCAGCAGTTCAAGAAGGCAGCTCACCACCACTTTCTCAAGCGCCATGAGAGGGGGAGGGCAATAAATGATGGCCCTAAAAGCGATTTTGGATTTAAAAAAATGACATGGGCAATGAGTTGATTGGTTAAGCAGGCGTTAATTTGATGCAATTAAGGGCTTATCCCTTTTGGGGCCATTATTTCCACATGGAAACACTGTTCCTTTCACAGTGCATACATAAAAATTTCTTCCCATTCTAACTGCATTGTTTATGAACAGTTAAGTGCGGCCCAAGAATGCTTTCATCTGTGTCTAATAATACTAGTCAAATAATCATGCTCTTATTTAATAATGCAGCTGTCTGGCATCGAATGGAAGGGAGCCGCCTTGGTTTCTGTTGCACTAACAAATTCCTCTCACCAGATACGGCGAAGATCAAAGCTGCATTGTATTTACTTAGGTAAAGAGTCAACCAGGAACAGAATGCAACGCACAGGTATTAGATATTCTCGGTGCAATTTGGACCCTGTGTTTTGCCGATGTTCTATCATTAGGATGGCAGTTTTAATGATGTTCAAATGTGCGGTGTGACCTCCTTCTCCCCTTGTCCCACCGATTACACTTCCTTTCCCATTCCTGAGGTAAAGTGTCGGATTTGCCTGACTGGCCGGGGGTTGGGGGGGGCTGGTTGGAGAGGGGGAATGTCATTTTGATGAACGATTCTCCGTTGCCATGCCAATAGAAATGATGAAAAAACGTGAAGGCAACAAATCCCTCTGCTGGTTTGCTTTGCTTACTGAAAATTCCTGTGACAGAGCCTTCGGGTCCTGGCAGCCATGAGGTTGTGCCGTTTTGAAGTTTCCTTTTTGGCTAACGCAGAAGGGACCTTTGCTCCGGGCTCCTGCTTCCTTAGTCCTGCCCTTCCCTTGTCCGCCTCTGCCCCCGCATACTCAGCCAGCCGAGACGTGCCTGCAAGGATTGTCACTGGCGCCGCGAGCCAAGTTGAGGATTGGCTGCAAGTCAACCACGTGCAATTCCGGGATTCACGGTCGGCCAGTTCCGTGCCAATCACCAAGACATCCGCCTCCAAACAGCTTTGTCAGCCAAAGAGGCTGCGACATGTGTAATGAAGCTGTAAACCAATTGCACTTTGCTTCCGAGTTCAAGACACTGCAGTGATTGTTTAGACCACACTGATTCAAAGGTGTTTGTTTCCAAAGTTAATTCTGAAGCCAAAGGACTTTCTACCTACTTGGCTCCCTTCCGAGCTCCCTTGGCCCTCAGGCGTAGGTATGCATGTGCAGATGCATTTGCATATCCATTTAAACAAATTCAACATCAGCTCAAATGTGTGTTGATGGCATTTGTAGAGAGAACAGAGAATCTGGAATTGTTCTCCTTGGCGCTTGGGTAAGGCGAGTTAATAAAGAAGTGTTCAACATTATAAAGGGTTCTGATAGAATAAATAAGGATACATAGGATCATAGGATAGAACTGTAATAGGGTGGCATGGTGACACAGTGGTTAGTACTGCTGCTTCACAGTGCGAGGGACCCAGGTTCGATTCCCAGCTTGGGCCATTTTCTTGAGGAGTTTGCACGTTCTCCTTGTGTCCTCGTGGCTTTCCTCCGAGTGCTCTGGTTTCCATCCACATTCCCAAAGATGTGCTGATTAGGTGCATTGGCCATGCTAAATTCTCCCTCGGTGTACCCATCATAACGTATCAACCAGGGGATTTTCATAGTAACTTCATTGTAGTGTTAATGTCAGCCTACTTGTGTCACATAATAAATAAATTAAAAATCCCTAGGGTTCAGAAGGAGGCCATTCAGCCCTTTGAACCGGCAGCAACAACAAACCCACCCAGGCCCTATCCCCATAACCCCACACATTTATCCAACTAAGCCCCTCACACTGAGCGGCAATTTTAGCATGGTCAATCCACCCAACCTGCACGTCTTTGGACTGTGGGTGGAAACTGGAGTACCTAGAGGAAACTCACGCAGACACAGGGAGGATGCGCAAACTCCAAAACTGTTTTCACTGGGTTGGTAACCCAAAGATTAACATAATTGGAAAGAAAGGGAGAGGTGGATTTAGTTTCGAATCAACAAGTTCTAAAGATCCAGAATGTCTGAAGAGGTAGTAAAAGCAGATTCCAAAACTTCCAATACAAAGGAAAGCAAAAGGTTGAGGAAGTGTGGGTAAAAAATGGAAACATGGGGCTCATTGGATAATTCGGAACCAGCACATGTATGATGGGCAGAGTGGGCTGCTTTCTGTGCCGTACCAATGAATTGCAAAACTTAGATTGAGGGAAAGAAATGGGCTCCAGAGAACTGTTGGTGACAGCATGGCATAAGCTGGGAACTCCAAAACCGGCAAGCGGACTGATTTCGATGTGGCCCAAGCCGCCACCATGATTGTGAGAGCGCACGTGCAGATTTGCTGTGTGTGCGTCTTCAACACCCAGAGTTGTCAGGTCATCTCGCCAAAAAGTGTAATGCAGGTTCAGAGCGCGAGGGGCAGCTTTTTCACACAGAGTGTGGTATGTATATGGGATGAGCTGCCAGAGGAAGTGGTGGAGGCAGGTACAATTACAACATTAAAAATACATTTGGACAGGTACATGGATGGGAAAGGCTTAGAGGGATATGTGCCAGACGCAGGCAAATGGGACTGGTTCAGTTTAGGAAACTGAACTAGTAGGGTAGGTTCTTTACCCAGAGGGTGGTGAGGGATTGGAATGCCCTGCCTGCTGCAGTTGTAAATGCGCCTAGTTTGGGGGCGTTTAAGAGATCCGTGGATAGGTTTATGGACGGTAAGGGTTTGGTTTAGGTTAGAGGGTCATTGTTTTTTAACTGGTCGGCGCAACATCATGGGCCAAAGGGCCTGTTCTGTGCTGTAATGTTCTATGTTCTATATGTGAAACATAGAGCATGCTAGTAGTAAGTAAGAGTAAGAAATGTGGTTGACATGGATGAGTTGGGCCGAAGGGCCTGTTTCTGTTTCAACATGGATTTAAAAAACGATGGGTAATGCTCGATGAATAAAATGAACGTATTTTTCTCAATGTTTGCATTCAGGATAAGACAACTCCTCATTTAAAGGAACATGTGTTTCACATGGGGTTGACATTGTGATGTCTGCAGCATGGTGGCACAGTGGTTAGCATTTCACAGCATGAGGGGCCCGGCTCAATTCCTGGCTTGGATGGCTGTCTGTGGGGAGTTTGTACATTATTGAGTTATAGAGTCATAGAGATATGTAGCATGGAGAAAGGCCCCTTGCCCATGCTGCCCTTTCTTTACCACTAAGCTAGTCTCAGTTGCCCATATCCCTCTATACCTATCTTACCCATGTATCTGTCTAAATAAATGCCTTTTAAAAGACAAAATTGTATCCACCTCTACTATTCTCACCTCTGGCAACTTGTTCCAGACACTCATGACCCTCTGTTTGAAAGAATTGCCCCTCTTGACCCTTTCTTATCTCTTCCCTCTCATTTTAAATCTATACCCTTGAGTTTTAGTCTCCCCTACATATGGGAAAAGATATTGACTATCCAGCTGATCTGTGCCCATCATTACCTTATAGGCGTCTATAAGATCACTCTGAAGCCTCCTATGCCCTAGGCATGTTTTGCACAGGTTTCCTCCTGGGGCTCCGGTTTCCTCCCACGGTCCAAAGGTGTTAGGTGGATTGGCTGTGCCAAATTGCCCCTTTGTAACCCAATATGTGTAGGTTAGATGCATTCACCAAATGTGCGGAGTTACTGGGACAGGGCAGGGGAGAGGGCCTGGGTAAGGTACTTATTGGAGAGTCGGTATAGACTTGATGGACAGCATGGCCTCTTCTGCGCTGTAGGGATTCTATGATCTATGCACTGGGAATATCAGCTTAAATTCTATGCTTAAATCCCTGATTTGGCCATGTTGGAACCTGCAAGATGCTGGAAAGTTGGATTACAATGAGCAACTAATTTCCTTTTTTCTCTTTGTTTGGCTGGCGCAGGCTGAATGGCCTGTTTCTGCACCGTAGCCCCTCTGTGATTCTATGGAATATTAAGGAAACTACACTGAATGTTTGTGAACGGAAGCAGCTATAAAATGGACTTGGAGCAAAAACAGGAGAGGCTGCTGGTAATACTGAGCAGTACAATTCACATCAAAAGGAATATAGGCAGGTTAATGTTCGGGGTCAATCTTTATTCAGGATGACTACCCCATTATAGAACCAACCCACTTAAAATCAGAGGGTTGGGGCGGAGCAGTAATTAATTAAGAAGAAAGATACAGCTACGCCAACTGTTTTCCCAACGGGACATCAGGTAAGTTTTACAGTCTGTGACACAATTTCAAACACAGGATAGGAAGTGCGTGAGTGTTTTCTCATTTGTTCAAGGGATGTGAGCAGCACTGGTGAGGCCAACATTTATAGTTCATCCCTAATTGCCCTTGTGTGTTATACAGAGTCTTGCATTGGCATGGAGGCATTGTTATTGCTGCCTCACAGCTCCAGGGACTCGGGTTCAATTCCAGCCACATGTCATTGTCTGTGTGGAGTTTGCATACTCACTGTGTAGGTTCCCTCTGGTTGCCTCCCACACTCTAAAAATGTGCGGGTTAGGTTGATTGGCCATGATTACTAGCCCCTTAGTGTCAGGGGGACCAGCAGGATAAATATGTCCTGTTGTCGGTGCAGGTTTGATGGGCTGAAAGGCCTCTCCCTGCACTGTAGGGATCCTGTGTAAATGCTTTGGTTTCTCAATTACAGCGCAGAGCAATCTATAGTTACATATGTAGTGTGTAGAACTGCCCTCTGATTTGGTACAAGTTATTCCCTGATAAACCTAAGCTAATTCACCAATCGAGGATCCAGCATTGGTCCCAGGAGTTGAGGTCGACAATGGCAGCCGGTAGAATCATCAGGAAGGTTTCTCATTGCCCCCACTGGTGGGTTTCCGCTGGTTGGGCACACACCATGTTTAACCATCTCCAAACCAAACTGGTGATCCGAAAGTCGAATTTCAACTAGTCTAATCCATGTCACCATTGACAGCAACATTTTCTTTAGCTGCCGATAGGCCAAAGTAAAATATTTCCTTTGTAGTTCTTTCTTTTTTTCATAGAATCATAGAATCATACACTGCGGAAGAGGTCCTTCGGCCCATTGAGTCTATACTAACACATAAGAAACGCTTGACCTCCCACCTAATCTAATTTACTAACGTTCGATCCATAGCCTTGAAAGTTATGATGTGCCAGGTGCTCATCCAGTTACTTGTTAAAGGATGTGAGGCCACCCATCTCGTCTATTCTCCCAGGCAGTGCATTCCAGACCATCAAACCCTCTGGGCAAAAAAGTCTTTCCTCACATCCCCCCAAAATCTCCTGTCTCTCACCTTGAACCTATGTGACTGACCCTTCAACTAAGGGTAACAGCTGCTCCTTATCCACTCTGTCCATGTCTCTCATAATCTTGTACATGTTGGTCAGGTCACCCCCTCACTCTCTGTTCCAATGAAAACAACCCAAGCCTACCCAATCACTCTTTGTAACTCAAATGTTCCATCCCAGGCAGCACCCTGGTGAATCTCCTCTACCCAGCATTCAACACCCCACCAGCTTAGCAGTCCATTAGAGGATCTATCTGGAGTCATGTTCAAACTGCTCAAGTTGGATTCGATGTGAAGCAACTCACCTCTACTACCCTCCCAGACAGCACATTCCAGACTGTCACAAACGCACCATTAAATCTCTCCTTAAAAATATTCCACTTTGACTAAATTGTTTGTCACCTGTCCTAATATCTTTTGTATAGTGCCATGTCAATCTTTGTCCTGTGAAGCTATTTGTGATGTTTTATTTTGGTAAAGGAGTTACATAAAGGCAAGTCATACTTTATTTGCTCTGCCACACTTTTACCCGCTAAAGACATACTCCAATTATAAGATAGTTACAAAAGGAAAGTTGTTCAAGCCATTTAAATCTAACCAACTGGAAAGGCCCTAAAGTCAACCCAAATGGTTCTCAAATAAATCTCTGCAAGGATATTGGTATTAAGTTAAATCACACATCACAAAATACTGGTTAATTGAGTTCCCTCTGCCTGGCCAACTGGGATTACCTGACTTTTTTTAATTCATTCATGGGACATGTACATCACTGGCAAGGACAGCATTGTCCATCCCTAGTTGGTCTTGAGAGGGCAATTGAGAATCAACCACATTGCTGTGGCCCTGGAGTCACATGTAGGCCAGACCTGGTAAGGATGGCAGATTTCCTTCTCTAAAGACATTAATGTACCTGATGAGTTTTTTCCGACAATCGACATGGTCATCAGTAGATTCTTAATTCCAGATACATTTTATTGGATTTACATTCAACCATCTGCCACGGTGGGATTTGAACCCAGGTTCCCAGAACATTAGTTGAGTTTCTGGATTAACAGTCTGGCGATGATGCCACTAAGCCATCGCCTCCCCAACCTTCCCTGACGCAGTGGGGTTGAAGAACCAGTACAGGGTGGCAACTACTGATACGCTAACCATCTTGATAACTTAGGCTAAAATAAATACAAAGTACTGTGGATGCAGGAATCTGAAACACAAACAGAGGGCCCGATTTTGCGACCGCGTTGCACCCATTTTCGGGTGCGAAAACTTGGTAATGTCGGGTGCAAGGCGAGTCGCGCAATCCGCGCCCACCTCTGCACCAGTTCCCCCTTTACGAAGGCCTGAAAATGATCGCAATCGGGACTGTGCCTGAAACAGGCACGACGGCTGTTCAAATGTCATTTGCATGCAATTAAATTGACTTAATAGGCTACACACCCAACTTTACCAGCGCCTCCTCCTTTACCAGCGGGTTCGCCCATCCAGAATCTGTGTGAAACAGACATGCTCCATATAAGTCCAATACGGGCGCTCTACTTAATGAGAAGGTAAGTGCCGAGAGTGCGATGGCTCTCTGCTTGAGATCAATGTGAAGGGTGGAATGTGGATCAATGAGATCAGTGAGGGGGGGGAAGGGGGATCTGCTGCCATGCTGCCTGAGATCAGTAGGGGGAAGGTGGGAAGGGCTCGTGATTTGGTCTGTGTACTGGGGGATAAGGAGATCGGTAATGCTGTGGGGGGCCAGGTGAAGGCATTATCTGTCCGGGGGAGAATGTGGCAGGAGAAAAGTATTCTATCACTTTTCTGCGCATACGCAGATGGTGACACCAATTGGAGCTGCAGGATTTCGGGAGCGTTAAGTTCCACCCACAGGCTTGTGCAGCGTGATTTGGAATTGTTGATATTCTTTCAGTCAGAGTGCGTATGGGGGTGCCCGAGAATGGGTCTAAAAGTCAGATCTGAAATACTCCCAGTTTCAAATCTGCCCAGCGCTTAGAATCAAAATGGTAAAATAGGGCCCAGAATGTGCTGGAAAATCTCAGCAAGTCTGACAGCATCTATGGAGGGAGAACAGTGCCAGCATTTCAAGTCTGGAATGCACAAAGGATTGAGTGAGGAATACCTCCTCCACACACCCCAGAACCAAAAATGGCTGCAAGGCCACAGCTGGAGTGTTTGCCCTTTCTGGATCATCACCAGAAAAGTGTGGATTTTACTGCAGAAAGAGGCCATTTCAGCCCATCAAGCTACACCGATCAGGTCCCATCTCCGTAATCCAATGTATTTACCTCTGACACGAAAGAGCAATTTAACGTGGCCAATCAACCTGCGCATCTTTCGAGGGAGGCAACCAGAGCACCTGGAGGAAACGCACGCAGACATGGGCAGAATGTGCAAAACTCCACACAGTCACCCTGGCGCTGTGAGGCAGCAGTGATAACCACTTTCAGTTCCATTTTCAGAATTGAATTTGAATTCCCCGCCATGGTGAGATTTGAACCTGTGTCCCCTAAGGCATTGACTTGATCTCTTCCCTCCTATCCCCCCACCCCGAGGAACCTCATGACAAGATGAAGCACATTTAGCCAGTTTCAGTTAGGTAGCGTTCCCTTCATTTCTGTCAGAATACAGAAAAGAATTCAGAAGCCGGCTATATTCAGAATGATGCTTCCAGTTTAGTAATACCAATGCCGTGAAATATATTTCATTTGCTTCCGCAGCTGCAGGACTGAGACAATAAAATGGCCGCTTCATTCAAACATGAAGAGAAAGAAGCTATTACATACTGCCTTTCATAAACTCAGTGTCAAAGCATTTTAAAATGGCTGGAATATTTTCAGTGTAATGTAGGAAATATGGTGGCCAACTGGCGCAAAGCAAACTCCAACAAACAGAAACAGAGATAACAATCAGATAATCTCTTTTACTGATGTTGGTTGATGGATAAATACTGGCCAGAGCTCTCACTTCCTCAGGCGACGAAGGAAATTTGGCATGTCCATTACAACACTCACCATTTTTTAATGATGCACCATAGAAAGTACCTAACGCTGCCAAAATAGTTAAGAAAGCCCACCAACACCTCTACTTTCTCAGAAGACTAAGGAAATTTGGCATGGCAGCTACGATTCTCGCCGACTTTTACAGAGAAAACATTCTTTCTGATTGTATCACAGCTTGGTATGGCTCCTGCTCTGTCCAAGACTGCAAGAAACTACAAAGGGTTGTAACGCAACCCAATCCATCATGCAAACTAGCCTCCCATCTGTTGACTCCATCTACATTTCCAGCTGCCTGAGAAAAGCAGCCAGTACAATTAAGGGCCCCATGTACCCCGGACATTCTCTCTTCCACCATCTTCTATCAGGAAAAAAAATACAAAGTCTGAGATCACGGTCCAACTGACTCAAGAACAGTTTCTTCCCTGCTGCCATCGGACTTATATTAAGTTTTCCTTTCTCTAGACTTTTTGTATGCTTTGTCTGCAGAGCAAGAAACAATACGTTTCACTGCATCCCAATACATGTGACAATAACAAATCCAACTGCTCTTCTCTGAAGGAGTGCAATGGATCTTGTACATCAACGTGGAAGGGCAGACGGGGTTTAACATCTCACCCAGGGGATGGCACCTCTGACAGCGTGGCACTCCTTCAATACTGCGCTGAAGTGTCAACCCTCTGGAGTGGGAGGTGAACCCGCAACCTTCTGACTGAGAAGCAAGTGGAAATCACAGCCAACCCAGTCATCCTCTTTCTAAGTGATTGGCTCAGTTATGGCTGTCAGTTTCTTTATAATTTAGCTTAACATAAGGTTCATGCTAGGAGATATAGGAGGGATGTCCAAGGTAGATTCTTCACCCAGAGAGTGGTTGGGGTGTGGAATAGACTGCCTGCTGTGATAGTGGAGTTGGACACTTCAGGTACTTTCAAGCGGTTATTGGATAGGCACATGGAACATTCCAGAATTATAGGGAGGGGATAGCTTGATCTTGGGATTGGACGTAGCTCGGCACAACATTGAGGGCCAAAGGGCCTGTACTGTGCTGTAATGTTCTATGTTCTATCTAGCTGACACTTATTCAAAAAACAGGATCTGTCAAAACATTGATCAGTTTGAAACTTCCAGAGAGATAGGGAGGATAATTATTTAATAATACTTCAGTATACAGCTTGTGAACATTTACCATAGTGTAATATTTATAACTTAGAATCCCTACAGTGCAGAAGGAGGCCATTCAGCCCATCGAACCTGCACCAACAATAATTCCACTCAAGCCCTATTCCCGTAATCCAATGTGATGCGTCTTACAGATGCATTGATACATTGAATGTATTCAAGTGACAGCTGGATAAAGCACTTAGGACGAATGGGATTGAAGGTTATGGGGGGAGAAAGCAGGATTCGACTATTGAGTTGGACGATCAGCCATGATCGTAATGAATGGTGAGCAGGCTTGACGGGCCAAATGGCCTCCTCCTGCTCCTATCTTCTATGTTCCTAGGTTTCCAAGCATTGATGCCTTTCACAGAAATTCAGTAACCAAAGAACATTTTAAAGAAAGATTTCTTTTCTTCGGAATTCTGGATATGTTATCGGCAAATACATAAATATCAAGCCCTGGAAAGTGCTCTCAAGTTCATGTTGGGCGAGGAACTCATCTATAATCTGAAGTATCAAGGACACAAAAAACTCCAAAGTGTGTGTAACAAGCCCATTTACTTTAAGTGTAAATGGCTGCTCCTTAAGTTACATTGGTGCTCATATTCACATCGTTGGTAATCATTATACCAAGTGTTAAGGTCAGTTTGCGCAGGATTTGCATTAAAGTACTAAAGTAGTTTGAACAGGTGGTAAGTATTTTGTAGCTGCAGATTGAACGTATCAACGATGGTGAGGGAGACCCGATTAACTTAAACCACATTTATTTGATTGAGTTAAATGGCACACCCCACCAGCTGTAGAATCACCGTTAGATCAGCTCTCAGCAATATCACCACATTAAAATCAATGGAATTCCAGTCATCCTGAAAAACAAAACCTGAGTGTTTACAACAGGAGTGTGTGTGTGTGAAAAAAGTGGTTGGAGAAGGGGACAATGCAAACTGCAGCACTGGTGCATGTGCAGCAACCCTATTTCCATTACATTGCATGAGTATTTTGCATTTTCACCTTTGACTTAAATAGAACAAATAATCACAGGGGCACAGGGCTAGTGATAGGCCATTCAGCCCCTCAAGCCTGTTCCATCATTCAATACAAAGTAGAAATGGTAGAGATCTTCAAGTTTTTAGGTGTTCAGATCACCAACAACTTGTCCTGGTATCCGCCACACCCCTCCTCCCCCCCACTCCCCTCCACCCCACGCCGACTTTATAGTTAAGAAAGCCCACCAACATCTCTCCTTTCTCAGAAGACAAAGGAAATTCAGCCTGTCAGCTATGCATCTCACTAACTTTCACAGATGCATCATAGAAAGCATTCTTTCTGGTTGTATCACTGCTTGGTATGGCTCCTGCTCTGTCCAAGACAGCAAGAAGGTTGTGAATATAGCCCATCATGCAAACCAGTCTCCCATGCATTGACTCTGTCTACAGTTCCCGCTACCTTGGTAAGCAGCCAGCAAAATTAAGAATCCCACACACCCTGGACTGATTCTCTTCCACCTTCTTCCATTAGGAAATAATAAAGTTGAACAACACTCAAAAACAGCTTCTTCCCCGTTGCCATCAGACTTCTGAATGGACCTACCTCACATTAAATTGATTTCATTCTATGCCTTAGCAATGACTGTAACACTACATTCTGCACTCTGTCTTTTCCTTCTCTATGTTGTATCTCTATAACTGCACGAAACAATATTTTTCACTGTATGTTAATGCACATGACAACAATAAATCAGAACAAAAATCAAAATCAAATCAATTCAATTCAATCATGGTTGATCTGTATCTTAACTCCATCTACCCCCTGTTGATATCCTTGCCTATTATTCTGTTGGAAATGAAGGTGTTGAGTCCTGCTCGCCAGAATATACCAAGAGCGTGCCAAGAATGAGGATAGTGTCTTATATCAGTGATTCTTTCAGAAAGTGCACCCATTTTCTTTCAACAGACAAGTGGAAAAAATGCTTAAGATTCTTTGGAAATGCCTAAAAATGAGGGAAGGATTTCCATCTCTGGGGTTTGGTGGGGGTGAATGCTTTTCCGCACAACATGGTTTTCTGTTACAAAATAATTACACTGAAAATTCATGGACTGGACAACACACAGGAGCAATAAGGGTCTGTAAAAACAGCAAGATACATAGCCAACAGGATGCCATCTTGATCCAGAGAGTGGACACATTCCGAGGTACAAACAAATCTTCGAGATTATCATTGTCATACTGAAACCTGTTTGTTAACATCATCATCACAAACAGGGAGCCAAGGAAGAAGACAAAGTGGAAGAAGGAGAAGGAAGAAGCCTATCCAATTATATAGCAGGGCGGCAGTGGTTAACACTGCTGCCTCACAGCGCCAGTGCCAATTCCAGCCTTTGTGTGGAGTTTGCAAGTTCTCCCCGTGTCTGTGTGTGTTTCCTCAGGGTGCTCCAGTTTCTTCCACAGTCCAAAGAGGTGCACATTAGGTGGATTGGCCATGCTAAATTGACCCTTAGTGTCCAAAGACGTGTAAGTTGTGTGGATTAGTAGGGTAAATACATTGGGTTACGGGGATAGGGCAGAGATCTGGGCCTGAGTAAGGTGTTCTTTCAGAGAGTCAGTATAAACTCAATAGGCTGAATGGTCTCTTTCTGTGCTGTAGCAATGCTATGATTCTGTGGTGTTCAAACTGACAATCTTAAAGTATACTTAACAAATTTCTGTTCCCACTCCATAGCTTTGCTCCCAGGCCAGGAATATATATCTAGAAATTATTTATCTCCGGGCATCTAAACAGAAAAGCGGGGTACAGTTTTAGGAAGAGAATAGAGCGTCCAATATTAGTATTTTAAACTTAACAAAGGACAATAATGAAGGTATGAAAGCAATGGTAGCTAAAATGAACTGGCAAATGTACTTTAAGGATAGATCAACAGATATTTGGTGGCAGATATTTAAAGGGTTATTTCACAATACACAGAATAGACACATTCTAACGAGAAAGAAAAAATCTAACGAAATGTTAACTTAAAAAAAGTGAAAGACATTATTAAATTTAAAGAAAAAGCATATATTTGTGCAAAGGTGAGTGGCAGGTCAGAAGACTGGAAAGAATACAAAGAATGTTAAAGAATGATGAAAGATTGATCAGGAGGGAGAAACTAGAGTATGAGACAAAGATAGCTGGGAATATAAAGATGGATAGCAAGGTTTTGATAGATAAGAAAAGAGTTAACAAAATGATCATTGGTCTGATAGAAAATCCATCTGGGGACTTGATAATTGAAAGTAGGGTTATGGCGGATGAATTAAACAAGTATTTTGTACCCATCTTCACTATAGATAATACAAGTAACATCTCAAAAATAGGCGTAAATCAGGAAATGGAAGGAAAAGAGGAACTCAGGAAAATTACAAGCACCAGGGATGTGGTACTGAGTTTGTTCTGCGGGCTGACAAATCTCCTGGTCCAGATGGAGTTCAAGTGGTTCATGAAATAACTGATGCACTGGTTTAAATTTTCCAAAGTTCCCAAGATTCATAGAATCCCTACAGCGTAGACGGAGGCCATTTGGAAACGTCAGTCTGCACTGACCACAATCCCACTCAGGCCCTATCCTCGTAACCCCACATGTTTACCCTGGCTAGTCTCCCGCTGCTAAACGGCAATTTAGCATGGCCAATGCACCTAACCTGAACATCTTTGGCGTGTGGGGGGAAGCTAACGCATCCAAAGGGAAGCCACGTGGATGTGGGGAGAATGTGCAAATTCTAAACAGACAGTGATCTGAGACTGGAATCGCACCTGGGACCCTGGCGCTGTAAGGCAGCAGTGCTAACCACTGTGCCACTTTGCTGCCCAAAGGTGTCATTAGATTGGAAGATAACAAATGTAACTTCTTTATTCAAGAAAGGAGGGAGACAAAAAACTGGAAAATATTGGCCAATTCACCTAACATCTGTCATAGGAAAAATGTTTTGATTTGATTTGATTTATTATTGTTACATATATTAACATACAGTGAACGGTATTGTTTCTTGCGTGCTATACAGACAAAACATACTGTTCGTAGAGAAGGAAAGAAGAGAGTGCAGAATGTAGTCATAAGTAGGGTGCAGAGAAAGATCAACTTAATGCAAGATTCAAATTAATTAAGTCCATTCAAAAATCTGACAGCAGCAGGGAAGAAGCTGTTCGTCAGTCAGTTCGTACATGAGCTCAGGCATTCGTACCTTTTTCCTGATGGAAGAAGGTGGAAGAGAGAATGTCCAGGGTACATGGGGTTCTTAATCATGCTGGCTGCTTTGCTGAGGCAGCAGCAATGGATGGGAGGCTGGTTTGCATGATGGATTGGGCTACATTCATGACCTTTTGTAGTTCTTTGCGTTATTGGGCAGGGCAGGAACCATACCAAGCTGTGATACAACCAGAAAAAATGCTTTCTATGGTGCATCTGTAAAAGTTGGTGAGAGTTGTAGCTGACATGCCAAATTTCCTCAGTCTCCTAAGAAAGTAGAGGTGTTGGTGGGCTTTCTTAATTATATTGTAGGCATGGGGGGTGGGGGAGGGGGTAGTCAGGACAGGTTGTTGGTGATTTGGACCCTTTCTACTTTGTCTCCGTTGATGTTGACAGGGACATGTTCACCTTTATGCTTCCTGTTATAAGTCATTATTAAAGATGTTGGCTGGAATTCTCTGACCTCACCCCGTGGCTAGAATTCTCCAGTCCTGCTGCAGTGAATGGTTCCGCTGTACGACGTTGGAGAATTCCCACTGTTATAAAAATGGCTGGTCAGCATCTACTACCCATCCCTAGTTGCCTGTGGGGAGCAGTTGAGAGCCAACCACGTTGCTGTGGTTCTGGAGTCACATGTAGGCCAGACCAGGTAAGGACAACAGTTTTCCTTCCCTAAAGGACTTTAGTGAAGTAGATGGGTTTTCCAACAATTGACAATGGTTTCATGGTCATCAGTAGATTCTTGATTCCAGATATATTTTTTATTGAATTCAAATTCCATCATCTTCCAATGTTGGGATTTGAACCCGGGTTCCCAGAGCATTAGCTGACTTTCTGGGTTAACGGTCTAGCGATAATACCACTAGGCCATTGCCTCCTCTGTTGGCAAGACAGCCTATATCAGTGCTCAGACACTGCAGGATTTTATATACCAGTTGACATGAGATTTGGAGCTTCTCTGGTTGTATTTTGCAGTGCAGCAGAATCGAATAATGAGACGTTGCTGCCCCCAGACTGAAGATTCCAGAATTGTGCTTCCAATTTCTCACGAGATGCTTTTTAAGAGTCCCTCTTTCCAGTGCAATGGCCCCTTTCCACTTTGGTTTTGATCCAAATCCTGTGCAGGCCTTGGAAAGTGTGCTTGTGCCACTGTCCCAGTATCAGTGGTTGAAACCTGCAACCTTTTGCTGCCTCACTCGTATTGGACCAGCAAACACAAATGTCACCAGACCCCGATTAACGTGCCAAAGTCAGAGCTGTGCCTGAATCCTCTGCCCATTTGTGGGGCGGATGGGAGTGCAGCAGGATAAGGGCCCAATGTTTTGATTGTTGGACCATGATCAACCACACCATGGCTATCGGCCCCCATGTGCTGCGTTTTACCCAGTGTAACTGAACTGATGCCCACCAATACCTTCCGATGGTCCTCCATTGTTGGTCACTTAAGATCATTGCTGCCCACCAGGCTGCACCACGGGAGCACCACCACCACACGGGGGTGGCACAGTGGTCAGCACTGCTGCCTCATAGCGCCAGTGACCCGGGTTCGATTCCCGACTTGAGTCGGTGTGGAATTTGCACATTCTCCCCGTGTCTGCGTGGGTTTCCTCCAGGTGCTCCAGTTTCCTCCCAAAGATGTGCAGGATTAGCCGTGCTAAATTGTTCCTTAGTGTCAGGGGGACTAGCTAGGATAAATGCATGGGTTTATGGGGATAGGGCTTGGATGGGATTGTGGTCGGTACAGACTCGATGGGCCAAATGGCCTCCTTCTGCACTGTAGGCTCCAATGACTGGAGAATGTGGCTCATCGCTAGCCTCGCCAGCACAATACGGAAAGGCGAAAAAGGCTGGGTCTTGCTAGAACTGCCGACATCCCAAGAATGAATGCAAAAAAACTGGAGTGAAATTGAAATAAAGATAATTGAGAAATTGTTGTTGGTGTGACTCGGTGGTACAATGGGTTAGATATCGATTAACTGTGGGGCCTGGGTTAAGACTGGCTTAAAATCCATCCCAGACTCATTGGAGGAGTGTGTTCTTCACCTCAAAAGCTTCCCTTCACTGAAAGGATTGCAACTGACACAGAATCGTAAACATAAAGTGGAAGAAATGACAAGCCGGCTGATTTAACCTTGGAGGCAATTCTCCCAAAAGTGCTGAATTGGTTGGAAAACTGTTCTAGATCACGACTGTTTTCTCAGTTTAACTCCTCACTCGGATCTTCCCACTCTGTGCGCTGCAGAGGTCCCGATCGTGAATCTCATTAAAACCCCGGGAGCGGGGCCTATTCACACTGGAGTTTGACAGCTCCGGGATTCTGCTGGCCAGCCCGGGACCCCCACAGGGCTGTCCCATCAGCCCACCCCCCCATGGCCCAATCGCGGCCCCCACAATAATTCCCAGGCCAGCCCTAACACCACCCCATCCCGGAGTGCCCCGATATCCAGCCCACTCCCCCTCAGCAATGGCGATCCCCCACCCCCTTCAGCCCGGCACATTCCCTCACCTACTCACCCCCCCCCACCCCCACCACCTCGCCTCTGTGTCCGCCCCCCCGACAGCAGACGACACTCCCCCCACCCCACTCCCCAGTCCACCCCAACAGCTGCCCTCCCTCCATCCCAGACCGATCCCAATACAGAGTGGCAGCGGGATCCCACCGATCACCCCTAGGCCCCGCCCACAATAGGCCCTATCCCCTTGGCACTGCCCGATGCCCAATGGACAGTGCCAAGATGCCCCCTGGACATGGGTACATGCCCCTTGGGCAGTGCCAGGGTGCACAGGCTGGCACTGCTAGGGTACCCTTGCCCAGGGGGCACCACCCCCCCCCCACCACCCCATGGTTTGACCCCCTGGAGGAGGGGGGTCCGATTGCCCCACCCTTCATCTTGGCAGGGTCTTTCCCGCTAGTTCCCTGAACATGGGGAGCTACTCTAAGCCCCGTCGGTATGCAGTACTCCTGGCAGGATGAGAGATTCAATTGGGACCAGCAAGTTCCTGAAAATGAAACGTAAAACACATTTAAAATACTTTTAACGAAGACCTGCCTTCCTGCTGGTTTCCCACGTGGTCTGGTCTCCGACTGTTCTCGGGCTCTGGGAGAAGCGCGTGCATTCCCGGTACGGGCGCGAACCCCGGACAAAAGCCTGGGATGCGCCTCGCCCACCCTGACTCGCCAGGAAAATTGCAGGTCGCGATGGGAGAATCACATCCTCCCCACCCCCACCCCCCCCACTTTGTTTCCAACAGAAACGACCACCATTAACTTATCGCAATGACTGTGATTATTTCATGTCGGTTTATCCCCGGGAATCCACCCAAAAATGCTCAAATCCACATGAAAAGTCACGACTGAGGCTGGGCCCTTCTACTTTCACAAAATGCACTTGTGATTTGCGGGAATAAAATGTTGACGGTCCCACATGAATCCCACACTGGTCCCACAACTCCTTGAATAATTGGAGAAGCTCCCATTGGAAAATCTTCAGAAAACTCGACAGAAGCAGCCACATCCTGCTTGTAGATGTTGGGAAAGTTCTAAATATGGTGATTATAATTGCTGTCCCTGTTCTATGTAAGTAACTAGCACAAAGATTATGGGCAGTGGCTGCTCCAGCAATATTTTAATGAATTGCAGTCTCATACTCATCGAGAGATTGCCAAAGTATGTCTTGTCTGGGACCTATGCTACTGTTCTCCTTCACTGCCGGTTCAGCATACCAGTCTTACATTATGCCATAACAGGAGAATCATCATCAGGGAATGGCAGAGCTCTAGTCCTGGAGTCCTGGGGTCATAATAGTGCAGAAAGAGTCCAGTTGGCCCATCAAATCCATGCTGTTCTCTTTAGAGCCAGCTAATCAATCCCGTTCCCATTCCCTAAGGCTTTCCCTTTAGCTCTGAATGTTTATGTCGCTCAAGCACCCATCTAAATTCCTTTTGAAATTTGGTTTATTATTGTCACATGTATTAGTATACAGTGAAAATTAATGTTTCTTGTGCGCTATACAGAAAAAGCATACTTCATAGATAAGGAAAGGAGAGGGTGCAGAATGTAATGTTATATTCATAGCTAGGGAGTAGAGAAAGATCAACTTAATGTGAGATAGGTCCATTCAAAAGTCTGGTGGCAGCAGGGAAGAAGCTGTTCTCCAGTTTGTTGGTATGTGACCTCAGACTTGGTATTTTTTTCCCAATGATAGAAGGTGGAAGAGAGAACGCGTGGAGTTCTTGATTATGCTGGCTGCTTTTTCGAGGCAGCGGGAAGTATAGATAGGTTCAATGGATGGGAGGCTGGGTTTGCGTAATGGACTTGGATTCGTTCACAACCCTTTGCCGTTTCTTGCGGTCTTGAGCAGAGCAGGAGCCATACCAAGCTGTGATACAACCAGATAGAATGCTTTCTATGATGCATCTGTAAAAGTTGATGAGGATTGTAGTGCACATGCCAAATTTCCTCAGTCTTCTGAGAAAGTAAAGAAGTTGGTGGGCTTTCTTAACCATAGTGTTGGCACGGGGGAGGGGGTGACGCGCCCACTCGCATTTTAAAGATGTAAGATTCCCCCCAACATCTCTTTAGCATTACCTTCAAATTTCCAGTGAGTAAAAAGCGTGGCAGGACTTGGGGTTATTAGTGCTCATGAATTAAATGGAAAAGTGAATGAAATAGTAATCTTGCGGTTAACGGTTTTACATGTACTTCACTATTGAGTAAAGTTTGTGTAATGGCAGCAAAAATAGATAGAGTCATAGAGTCATAGATGTTTACAGCTTGGAAATCGGCCCTTTGGCCCAACTTGTCCATGCCACCCTTTTTTTAAACCCCTAAGATGATCCCAATTGCCCGCATTTGATCCATATTCCTCTTTACCCATCTTACCCATGTAACTGTCTAAATGCTTTTTAAAAGCCAAAATTGTACCCGCCTCTACTATTACCTCTGGCAGCTTGTTCCATACACTCACCATCCTCTGTGTGAAAAAATTGTCCCTCTGGACACTTTTGTATCTCTCTCCTCTCACCTTAAACCTATGCCCTTTATTTTTAGACACCTCTACCTTTAGGAAAAGATATTGACTATCTAGCTGATCTGTGCCCCTCATTATTTTAGAGACCTTTATAAGGTCACTCCTCAGCCAGAGAAAAAAAAATCCCAGTCTATCCAGCCTCTCCTTATAACTCAAACCATCAAGCCCCCGGTAGCATCCTAGTAAGTCTTTTGAATGGTCCTACCTCACATTATCTTTGATCTTTCTCTGTACCCTAGGTATGACTGTAACATTACATTCTGCGCCCTCTCCTTTCCTTCTCCATGAACGGTATGCTTTGTCTGCATAGCGCGCAAGAAATAATACTTTTCACTGTATGTTAATACATGTGGCAATAATAAATCAAATCAAATCAAGAATTTATTACTCACTCTCTGGATGTCCAGTGATTATAAAAGACTGCTCATGATTTTAATTAGCATTGCCCAAAGAGAATGCAGGGAACAAACAACAAGGTGACATGAGTATAACGTTAATGAACCTCAAGGAAGATTAGAGAGCTGAAGGAATTCTCTTCAGTGTGTTGCGAACATAGAATCATTCAGCACAGAAGGAGGCCATTTGGCCCATCAAGTCTCATCGACCACAATCCCACCCAGACTCTGTAGCCCCACATATTTACCGTACTAATCTCCCTGATACTAGGGTTAATTTAGCATGGCTAATCAGCCTAATCTGCACATCTTTGGACTGTGGGAGGAAACTGGAGCATCCAGAGGCAACCCATGCAGAAAAGGGGGAGAATGAGCAAACTCCATACAGACAGGGACCAGAGGATGGAATTGAACCCGGATCTCTGGTGCTGCGAGGCGGCAGTGCTAACTACTGTGCTCCAAACATGAGGAGAAAGTGTTTGATTTGCAGTTCTTAAACTCCTTTAAAAATAAACATGATGACTACCTGGTTAGGAAGAGGCCAGAGTTTTATAAGGAGATTGGTGATAACCTAATACACTGTGAAACATGGTTTATGACCCTCACCGGCAGGTTTGTGGGTGAGGAGCTGGGGTAGGGAGGAGTGATCATAACATTTTTTGGAAGGTCTTCCCATCAGGCTCTTACCCACCTTGATCTCTCTGCAAGTTTTTTCTGGGTCAGGTGAGGCCAAGTTCGACACACCTGCCCTCAGTCCAATTGAGGCCCTGTCATGACCGATTATTAACCACTTCATGGCCATTTCTCAGCCAGCTTCAGTTTTCAGGCTGCCAGGAGGAGCACAGGGACAGCGGTGAATAAATCCTGTTCAGCTCTCGGGAGGGAAGGAAAGAGCTGTCACTTTTTAACATCGGCCACCTCCCCTCTCCACCTCTCCCAGGAGGTCAGGCCCTTGGAGGCCTTCTCTCTGTCAATGGACCCTCTGCCAGCACCCCCATTCCTTTTCTACCCACTCCCCCCGCCCCCATCAGCCTCATCTCCCACACCCCGGCCTGAGACCCTGAAAATGGACCAGGCCCGGGACTCCCAGGACAAGCTTGGGGGGGGCTGCTTGCAGTCCCAATCCTGTCCACTGCAGCTTCTGGCATTAGAGGGACGAGAGAGCAACCGGCTACTGGGACAGCACGGTGGCACAGTGGTTAGCATTGCTGTCTCAGCGCCAGGGATCCAGGTTCAATTCCCGGCTTGGGTCACGATTTGTGAGGAGTTTGCATTTTCTGGTCGGTGTAGACTTGATGGGCTGAATGGCCTCCTTCTGCTCTGTACAATTCTATGTTTGCAGCACGCTGAAGAGAATTCCTTCAGATCTCCAATCTTTCTTGAGGTTCATTAACATTATACCATATCACCTAGTTTGTTCGCTGCAGTCTCTTTGGGCAATGCTAATTAAAATCATGAGCAGAATTTTATAATCACTGTGCATTGCACCACTCCAAACATGAGGATGAAGTATTTGATCTGCAGTCGTTAAACACCTTTAAAAATAAACATGATGACTATCTGGTTAGGAAGAGGTCGAAATTTTATAAGGTGTCTTAAAGTGGTATCTGCGTGGATTTCCTTCATGTGCTCTGCTTTTATCCTACAGTCCAAAGATGTGCAGATTAGGTTGATTGGCCATGCTAAATTGCTCATGAGCGTCCTGGGATGTGTAGGTTAAAAGGAGTAAATATGCGGGGATTGGGCCTAGGTGGGATTGTGGCCGGTGAAGACTCAATGGGCTGAATGGCCACTTTCTGCACTGTAGGGATTCTATAACAATCAGATTGATTAACAGCTCTCCGAGCCGGGACTTCCTGTCTAGTGAGAGGCAGGGGCCCTGTTCAGGTACACCGAGGGAGAATTTAGCATGGCCAATGCACCTAACCACCATATCTTTCGGACTGTGGGAAGAAACCGGAGCATCCAGAGGAAACCCACACAAGGAGAATGTGCAGATTCTGCACAGATAGTGACCCAAGCTGGGAATCGAACCCAGGTCCCTGGCACTGTGAGGCAGCAGTGCTAACCGCTGTGTTACTGTCAAGGATTAGGGCAGGAAAGTGAATGTGAAGAATGTCAGATCAGCCATAATCCTATTGTATGGCAGAGTGGGCTCAGGGACCGAATAGCCTACTCCTGTTCCTATTTCTTATTCCTTATGATAGGAAGGGAAACCCAACATCCTAAAAATCCTGACCGTGATTCCTGAGATGCTGGAGCCATGAAAGTTACTCAATGAGGACAACTGACCGAGTTGAATGTTGCAGGTAAGTCCTGACAGGCAATATTATTCTTATATACCTTATCTCATGGTGGCATAATGGTTAGCACTGCTACCTCAAGATGCCAGAGATTTCGATGTGATGGCAGCCTTGGGTCACTGTCTGCGTGGAGTTTGCACGTTCTCTGCGTGTCTGCAAGGGTTTTCTCCAGGTGCTCCAGTTTCCTCCCACAGCCCGAAAAATATGTGGATAGATAGGTGGATTGGCCATGCTAAATTGCCCCTCAGTGTCCAACCATGTGTAGGTTAGATGGGTTAGCCATGGTAAATGTGTGGGGTTACAAGGATACTGTAGGGAGTGGGTCTGGGTAAGAAACTCTGTTAGAGAGTCAGTGCAGACTTGATGGGTCGAATGGCCTCTTTTGTATTGTAGGGATTCAATGATTCATTTAAAGGCCCTCTCTGTGGTCTCACTGCCTGGCTTTCCTTCATATGCTGCATGTTTTTAACCCAAATACAGTAAGCGGTAAATCTGTCCTTCTGTTGGTCCAGTAAACCCTATTTTTCTCAAAGACACATCCAAAATCCTGAGGGGCTAGCTCAAAATGGGAATATTAATTGCTTGCAGGGTTACCATCAGTGTTTATCAGCTAAAGCCTCATAACTTACCTGAAATGATTTGTCTGGAGACACTGCAAGTGTCAGTGGAGCCGTTCACTTCTCTTTATGTCACTGTTATGATCCCAGCTGCTGTTAATACTGGGCAAATCAGGCCTCAGAGGAGCAAAGTTGCTTAACAAATTCACAAGAGTCCACTGACGAACTTATGAATCTAAGAATAAAATATTTATTAAAGTGAGAAAAGTGAACCATATTACACCAGTCAAAAAAGATCTCCATACAAATATAAGATTCAAATTCATATAATTATTTTACCGCAGCAATATCTTTACAGACACATACACCAGTGAAGAGTTACCACAAGCTTGATATAATGAATTCTTGCTTGGGACTGGCACTGTTGCAAATGGTTTCTTTTGGTGAATTCCTGAACATTCACTTGATTTTCTTCTCCAATTCACATCTCTCCCTGAAAAACCCCAAAAAACCGTACTCTAACCTCTCTTCAGCCACAGAGCAAACAAATTATTTCCCCAAGCTCACTCTTCCAGTAGCAAGTCTGCTAAACTGATCACCTTACTGAGTTCGGCAAGTGATTATTCAGTGAACTACTGTCCCAGTAGCCTTCTGTTTCATTTTTCTGAAACATTTACTTCCCTCCCTGACACATACATCGTACTTTCTCTCACTACATTTTGGTGTTTCTTCCATTTCTGTGTCGCTGGATCACTGTCGCTAGGTAACAGTGAAGCATTTTCTACTTCTTTTAAGAGCATAAGATAAAGGAGTAGAATTAGGCCATTCGGTCCATCTGTTCCATTATTCAATCATGGCTGATAACCCCATTCTCCTGCGTTCTCCCCATAACCCTTGATCCCCTTACCAATCAAGAACCTATCTATCTCTGTCTTAAACACACTCAATGACCTGGACTCCACAGCCTTCTGAGGCAACGAATTCCATAGATTCCCCATTCTCTGGCTGAAGAAATTCCATCTCGTCTCTGTTCTAAAGAGTTGTCCCTTTACCCTGAGGCTGTGCCCTCAGATTCTAGTCTCTCTTACTAATGGAAACATCTTCCCCACGTCCACTCTATTCAGGCCTTTTATTTCTTGAACCATTGAACTTCTAGCCACTTTTAACCTATTCCTTCCAGGTCAAGAGCTATGAAACCAACATCAAAAACAAACCCATAAGACCTGAAAGCTTTCGGCTTCAAGTCTATCCAGACACCCAGACACCAAGGTTCATATACAAAAATCGAAATGAACCTGAAATTAATTTTACACTTCTTAACATACACACGCATGTACCTGCGTGTGCACACACACACACACACACACACACACACACACACACACACACACACACACACACACACACACAAATCCAAATGAGGGGTGGCATAGTGGCACAGTAGTTAACACTACTGCCTCACAGCTCCAGTGACCTGGGTTCGATTCCCATGTCTGCATGGGTTTTTCCCTGGTGCTCAGGTTTCCTCCTGCACTCCAAAGATGTGTGGGACAGGTTGATTGGCCATGCTAAATTATTAAAGTCCAACAGGTTTATCTGGCAGCGCTCCGAAAGTTTGTACTGCCAAATAAACCTGTTGGACTTTAACCTAGTGATGTGGGACTTTTCACTGTGCCCATCCCAGTCCAGTGCTGGCATCTTAATATCCAGTGCTGGATATTAAGGTGGAGGATGTGTTAGGACTTTTGAATTCTATCAAGATTGATAAGTCGCCGGGACCAGATGGGATATACCCCAGGATTCTGTGGGAGGCGAGGGAAGTGATTGCAGAACGCCTGGCGATGATCTTTGCGTCGTCAATGGAGACGGGAGAGGTTCCGGAAGATTGGAGGATTGCGGATGTAGTCCCTATTTTCAAGAAAGGGAACAGAGATAGCCCGGGAAATTACCGACCGGTGAGTCTGACCTCAGTGGTTGGTAAGCTGATGAAAAGGCTTCTGAGGGACAAGATTTACGACCATTTGGAGAGGTTTGACATGATCAGGAATAGTCAGCATGGATTTGTCAAGGGCAGGTCGTGCCTTACGAGCCTAGTTGAGTTCTTCGATAATGTGACTGAACACATTGACAAAGGAAGTGCCGTGGACGTGGTGTACATGGACTTCAGCAAGGCGTTTGATAAGGTCCCCCATGCAAGACTTCTTGAGAAGGTGAGAGGGCATGGGATCCAAGGGCCTTTGGCCTTGTGGATCAAGAACTGGCTTGCCTGCAGAAGGCAGAGAGTGGTTGTGGATGGGTCTTTTTCTGAATGGAGGTCAGTCACCAGTGGAGTGCCCCAGGGATCTGTTCTAGGACCCTCGCTGTTTGTCATTTTCATAAATGACCTAGATGAGGAAGTGGAGGGATGGGTAAGTAAGTTCGCTGATGACACGAAGGTCAGTGGTGTTGTGGATGGTCTGGAAGGATGGCAAAAGTTGCAGCAGGACATAAATAGGATGCAGGACTGGGCGGAGAAGTGGCAGATGGACTTCAACGCGGATAAATGCATAGTCGTCCATTTTGGCAGAACCAACGGGATGAACGAGTACACTATCAAGGGCAGGAGCCTTGGTAGTGTTGAGGAGCAGAAGGATCTTGGGGTCCGGGCCCACAGGACTCTTAAATCGGCCTCGCAGGTGGAAGAGGTGGTCAAGAAGGCGTATGGTGTACTGGCCTTCATAAATCGAGGGATTGAGTTTCGGAGTCGGGAGGTAATGCTGCAACTTTATAAGACCCTTGTCAGGCCTCATTTGGAGTACTGTGCGCAGTTCTGGTCGCCTCACTATAGGAAAGGCGTAGAAGCTATTGAAAGGGTACAGAGGAGATTTACAAGGATGTTGCCTGGACTGGGAGGCATGCCTTATGAAGTTAGGTTGAGGGAACTGGGTCTCTTTTCCCTGGAGAGACGTAGGTTGAGAGGCGACCTGATAGAGGTTTATAAAATGTTGAGAGGAATAGATAGGGTGGATTCTCAGAGGCTATTTCCCCGGGTTGAAATGGTCGCTATGAGAGGACACAGGTTTAAGGTGCGGGGAGGAAAGTACAGAAGTGATGCTAGGGGTAAGTTTTTCACTCAGAGGGTGGTGAGTGAATGGAATCGGCTGCCGTCAGTGGTGGTGGAGGTGAACTCGCTGGGGTCTTTTAAAAGACTTCTGGATGAGTATATGGGGTTTTATGGGATTGGGGGTTATAGATAGGTGTTGATGTGATCGGCGCAACTCGTGGGCCGAAGGGCCTGTTTGTGCTGTAGTGTTCTATGTTCTATGTTCTATCTCCACATCATGCTAAATTGCCCCTTAATGTCCCAGAATGTGGGGGTTAGAGGGAATAGCGAGGTAAATATGTGGGGTGATGGAGGTGGGGCTTGGGTGGGATTGTGGTCAGTGCAGACTCGATGGGCCGAGTGGCCTACTTATGCATTGTAGGGATTCTATGATTCTATAATTTATACATTTTTTATAACAGTTACTTCTGAAGCCTGTGAGCTTTAACTATTGAGTTCTTAAACTTTTGTTCTTATCAATCTCTTTCTAAGCCTCAGCTTCAATGCCAGCTGTGGCTCAGATGGTAGGCCCTTCAATTTCAAATCAGTGCTGATGTCCCACTTCAGAGGTGTGTGCAACTTAAATTAGACTGACATTTCACTATAAGATACAAAAAGGTGTCAGGGCACAAGATGGTGATTCTAGTTGATGTCTCAAATGGAGGTAAAGTATCCCAATGATCTATTTGAAGAACATGGGGAGTTCTGCCTTGAGTCCTGCTGTTATTTAGCACTCAGACAACAGCATTAACATGGATTATCTGATCATTATCACATTGCAAGTCATGGGAAATTTCTGTATGCTGTCCTTCCTACCTTAATAAGAAGTCTCACAACACCAGGTTAAAGTTCAACAGGCTCATTTGGCATCACGAGCTTTTGGAGCACTGCTCCTTCATCAGATGAGCCATTCCAGCCTTCAAACATGTGACTTCACTTCAAAACCTATTTGCTTAGCTTCAAATGCTCTAAGATTCCTTGAGGGAGTGAAAGGTGCTATATAAATGAATACCCTTTCTTTAGTACAGGGCATGGAATGCGAGGTCTGTATCAATATTATTCCTTAGTAGATTTCTCGTGACGTGCCTGCAACATGAGGATGAGTTTCAGTGTATCGTTGCGAAGGAATCATGTATGGCATCTACACCTCACACAATGCCAGGTGATGGTCTGTTGGTGGATGTGATGAGGAGGAGGCACAGTGGCGATTGACCTGAAACCCCTTACCAGAAACTGGAGCGCAACAAACAAACAAATGAATTCGGAGCAAGAGTGGGCCACTTGGTCCCTCGAGCTTGCGCCCCCATTCAATAATGTCATGGCTGATCTAATTGTAAATTCAACCCCATACTCCTGCCTCTCCCTGATAACCTTTCACCTACTTGTTAATGAAGAACTTATCCTTCAAAACAACTCTGCTTCCACCACCTTTTGAGGAAGAGAGTTCCAGAGTCTCTGAGAGAAAACATTCCTCCTCATCTCCGTCTGAAATGAGCGGTCCTGTATTTTTAAGCAGTGGCCACTATTTCTAGATTCTCCTATAAGAAGAAACATCCTCCCCACATCCACTCCATCAAGACCCGTCAGGATCTTAAAGGTATATATCGGACAGAGACTTAGGGTGGGATTTTACGCCTCATTTGGGCAAGATGGAAATTCTCACTTGAGGTCAACAGAAAATTCCATTGTCAGACCCTTGCCCAGGCCAATTCCACATTGGGCCAATGTCAAGTTCCAGCCTTAATGTTACCTCTAAAACATGGAGGGAACACAAAGTACAACTCGGCCTGTCCTGGAGTTACTGAGCATGTGATGACCAAAGTGACAATCACGGTTGTTACATCTTTGACATCTTTTCTTGTCTTGACCAGGGATATCAAATTTGACGACAGTGAAAATGATGTGTTTTGTATGAGTTCATGTTTGCTTTGCGTCCACACTTTGCACCTTGTAAAGAGGTGTCTTCTTGTTCATGGCTGGCTCAAAGGGGTGACATGGTTAGCACTGCTACTTCACAACTCCAGGGACACAGGTTCAATTCCTGGCTTGGGTCCCTCTCTGTGCAGAGTTTGCACATTCTCCCCATGTCTGCATGGGTTTCTTGGCTTGGGTCCTTGTCTGTGCAGAGTTTGAACATTCTCCCCAGGTCTGCGTGGGTCTGCGGTGCTCCTACAGTCCAAAAGATGTGCTGGTTAGGTGCATTTGCCATGCTAAATTCTCCCGCAGTGTACCTGAACTGGCGCTGGAATGTGGCGACTCGGAGATTTTCACAGTAACTTCATTGCAGTGTTAATTTAAGCCTACTTGTAACACAAACATATAAACTTCAACAAAGCCAAGTGGGGTTACTTCACAATCCATGCTTCTTGTATTTTAATATCTCAAGAACATCTTGTTCTGTTGATCCCGTAGCAACCCATGGTTACCAGCTGCCAAATAAATGTCTGTCAATTATTCCTCCCGAGATTGGCGTTTCTCAGCTTGCAGCTGAACATTGATTATCCATGATTAATGTTCTATTTTGTATTATTTTTCCTGTATCATTTGTATTCTTTGTCTTCTGGGGTTTATCAATGGCAGATGAAGCACAATTTGGATAGAAGTGAGATTATCCACTTTGGTAGCAAAAACTGTAAGGTAGATTGCTATCTGAATGGCAATAAATAGGGAGAAGGGAATGTGAAGTGAATTCTCACACACTACTCACTGAGGGTAAGCATGCAGTTGCAGAAACATAAAATGGTACACAAAGAACAAAGGAGAATACAGCGCAAGAAACAGGTCCTTTGGCCCTCCAAGCCTGTGCCGCTCATTGGTCCAACTAGACCATTCGTTTGTATCCCTCCATTCCCAGTCTGCTCATGTGACTATCCAGATAAGTCTTAAACGAACCCAGCGTGTCCGCCTCCACCACCCTACTTGGCAGTGCATTCCAGGCCCCCAGCACCCTCTGCGTAAAAAACGTCTCCCTGATATCTGAGTTAAACCTCGCCCCTCTCACCTTGAGCCTGTGACCCCTCGTGATCGTCACCTCCGAGTTGGGATAAAGCGTCCCACTGTTCACCCTCTCCATACCCTTTATAATTTGATACACCTCTATTAGGTCTCCCCTCATTGTCCGTCTTTTCAGGGAGAACAGCCCAAGTTTACCCAATCTCTCCTCATAGCTATGACCTTCCATACCAGGCAACGTCCTGGTAAACCTCCTCTGCACTCTCTCCAAAGCCTCCACGTCCTTCTGGTAGTGCAGTGACCAGAACTGGACACAATACTCCAAATGTGGCCTAACCAACGTTCTATACAGCTGTAACATCAGACTTTAGTTTTTATACTCTAAGGTATGTTGGCCTTCATAGCAAGAGTATTGAAGTACAGGAGCAGGGATGCTTTGCTGCAATTATATAGGAACTTGGGGAGGCCATACCTAGAATATTGTGTGCAGTTTTGGTCTCCTTATCTGAGGAAGGATGTTTTTGTTCTCCAGAGAAGGTTTACCAGACTGATTCCTGGATGGCAGGATTGACATATGAGGAGAATTTGAGTTGGTTAGGATCATAGTCTCTGGAGTTCAGAAGAATGAGGATGAATCTTATTAAAAATCCTATAGAATTCTAACAGCACTGGACAAAGTAGATGCAAAAAGGATGATCCTGATGGTTGGGGAATCCAGAACCAGGGGTCACAGTCTGAGGATACAGGGTAAACATTTTAGGACAGAGATGAAGAGAAATTTCTTCACCCACAGAGAGGTGAGCCTGTGGAATTCGCTACCACAGAAAGCAGTTGAGGCTAAAGCTTTGAATGTTTTCAAGAAGAAATTAGATATGGCACATGAGGCGATGGGGATCAAAGGATATGGGGGGATGGTGGGATTAGGCTATCGAGTTGGATGATCACAATGAATGGAAACGGAGCAGGCTCGAAGGGCTGAAAGGCCTCCTCCTACTCCAATTTTCTGTCTTCCTAGGTTTTCAAGGATGTTCAAAACAGAATTTTTCTTCAGACGTCTGGAGCACAGTTCCAATTGATGTCATTAAAAGAAAAAGAATCTGCCGTTTGATGGACAATGTGCTGTGAAATGCAGAAGAAGGCAGAGAGCTGACCTTAGCCGTCTTTGGGTTCAGACTGTTCCATTTTTAGTGCAACATGATACCATACAGTTGGTCTAATATGTAATTCAGTGACAATAAACAGGGGCAGTTACACTGAACGAGAGTAATGTAAATCAGGATGGCGTTGTGTAAGAGGTGACGTGGCGTGAGTGCCTTTTGAGATTTCTGTTTTCCTTGTGCCCACGCAGCATTTTGAGATAGAAACTGGTCTCTACCTTCTTGTTTAGCGAGAGAATGAACTGATTAAAAAAGAAAAGTATGCAATCTCCTGTATAGATTTCCACAAATTGCTCATGAGTTATTACTCGCATTGTTACAGCCATCTTTGCAACAGTTCATGGGCAACAGATGGGTTTGAGAGAGTGGATTCATTTTATTGTAATAGGTAACACTTAATCTCATCTCTCACTCAGCAGCCACTGTATAGGATTTCAAGTAACTGATATGAGTGTAGACATGTGTAGATATTGGACCCACATCTGAAGTGAGAAATCTAATCAATAGTCTTTCTCTCAGTGGAGCGTACCAGATTACATTGGCTGTAAGTGACCATCTGGCCTTACACTTTCGCCCCGACATGTAGATTTTCTGCGCTTGTTGCTAACATCTGTTTTATTTAACCCACCCCCACCCACTCCTGCCCCCGCATGCGGGGAGAAAAAACACAATGGCTAACATTAATAAACTTCAACAAACAAGGCAAACCTTGGGCTAGAAAGTCATCATTCAATTTTATGATAGTCGGGAGGGATTCTTTTATTTTAAGACAAGCATCTGCTTCGCAGAGAAGGATCCTGAACACAAAGAGCTCCTAAGTGTTTGGAGGGAGAAATGACAGCTTAACACAAGGCCATGACAGCCAGCTGTATGATGTCTTGCTACATCCAAAACAGATTTAATTTCTGTCTTTGCCATTCAGTTCCTTATTTCTCTTTTTTCTTATTATTTTATGAGGTTCTGGCTAACACATGCAGACCCTTATTTTTTAACAGCGTAACTTAATTGATTGATCAGTCACTTGTGGTCTCTGCTATGCACCATTCTCCTGTGCCTGCACTTTCAAAGCCACCAGTTCCCTGTCCCAGTTTTTGGCAGGTGCCCTTTCCCTTGTCATTCCCACAGCAGAATTTGAATCCCATTGCAGGCACCTTTTTTACTTGTGAGATTTAGCAGCCACTCCTTCAGACTTGGATTTCAGAGAAAAACAGCAGCACGCTAGTATTTCGGAAGACAATGGGCAGGATTTTTGATTTGATTTGATTTATTATTGTCACATGTATTAGTGTACAGTGAAAAGTACTGTTTCTTGCGCACGATGCAGACAATGCATACCATTCATGGAGCAGGAAACGAGAGAGTGCAGAATATAGTGTTACAATCATAGCTAGGGGGTAGAGAAAGATCAACTTAGTACGAGGTTGATTCAAAAGTCTGATGACAGCAGGGAAGAAGCTGTTCTTGAGTCAGCTTTTGGCTTTTGCATCTTTTTCCTGATGGAAAAGGGTGGAAGAGAGAATGTCCAGGGATTTAATGGCCTGACTCAACCCGAAACTGTAAAATCCCACCCGAGATCAATGGGCTTTTCCATGTTCCGCCCCTCGCCCACTTCGATTACAGTGAAGGATGGGATGGTAAAACTCCAGCCGATATTCCTTTCGCACTAGACTCAGATTCCTGTTATCATAAAACCCCGACAGTGCAGAAGAGGCCATTCAGCCCATCGAGTCTGCACCGACTCTCTGACAGACGACCCTACCCAGGCTCTCCCCCCCCATCCCTATCCCTGTAACCCCATACATTTACCATGGCTAATCCACCTAAGCCAGACACCTTGGGAGACTAAGTGACAATTTAACAAGACCAATCCACCTAAACTGCACATCTTTGGACTGTGATCTATTTGAGTTATTTGCTTAATAATTGTTACATGTATCGGGATACAGTGAAAAGTATCATTTCTTTGGCACGATACATATAAAGCATACTGTTCATAGAGTACATAGAAGAGATGGAAAGGGGAGGGTGCAGGGTAGTGTTTCAGTCACAGCTAGGGTGTAGAGACAGGTCAGGGAGGAAATTGGAGCACCCAGAGGAAACCCATGCAGACACAGGGAGAGCGTGCAAGCTTCACACAGACAGTGACCCGAGGCTGGAATTGAACCTGGGTCCCTGGAGCTGTGAGGCAACGGTGCTAACCACTGTGCCACCGTGCTGTGTTAGCCACGGCCCCTACTTGGGGAATAGGTCTGTGACGTTGATAACTTAGTTAGTCAGACCTGAGGGGAATTTGGAGCAGGAGATCATGTGCTTTTTTTCAATTAGTTCACGGTCCCTTGCCGATGACCCTTGTTAGCAAAGAAGCTGCAATCGGGCATGTCATGTTGCACAGCTCTGACAATCTGGATCATGTGTCAAGATTCACGGTCGCCATGGCGAAGAGGAAATACATTAGCAGAAGCGAGGAACTCCCCTCCACCCTCCCCACATAGCCAACAACTCCCTCCCTCCACAACCCCTCCACCATCATCCCAAACCCTATAAATTTCAGAAGCTCTTTGAATGACAGGTTGAAATTAACTCTTTTCACTCCTACTTTCAATTGGAATGACCTTGTGGTGCATTGAGAATTTTGAACAAGCCGCAATGCATCTTTGAGAGTCTTTGCTAGCTTACATATATAACTGAGTTAGAATTGAATGTAGGAGGGCTGATCAGTGAGTTCACGGGTGATGAATAGTGAGGAGGATAATCCCAGATTGCAGGAGGATATAGACAGGCTGATCAGTGGCAAATGGAATTCAATCCGGATAATTGTGGGGCGATGCACTTGGTCAGTGAGGATCAGGGAATTCAAGTGCTGGCGGATTCAGTGTGTTCCTTGCTTTCCTGATGTTAGGAGTGGGATCAGAGGCTGGGTACGTTTAAACCCGCCCGTCACCCCCAAACCCCGACACACTCACATGCACACCTCTGCCAAAAGCAGAACTCAATGTGAACATTTCTCAGCATGTATTCCACTTGCTAAGTTTTCGAATTGATGAATTTGTTATTTTGATACAGGGATTGGCCTGGTTCCATTTAAATGGGCTAAATGCAGCACGGTGGTTAGAGCTATTGTCCCACACACGCCAGTGACCTGGGTTCAATTCTCAGCTTGGTCACTGTCTGTGCAGAGTCTGCATGTTCTACCTGTGTCTGCCTGGGTTTCCTCCGGGTGCTCTGGTTTCCTCCCACAGTCCAAAAGATGTGCTGGTTGGGTGTATTGGTCGTGCTAAATTCTCCCTCAGTGTACCTGAACAGGGACTGGAGTGTAGCGACGCGGGGATTTTCACAGTAACTTCATTGCAGTGTTAATGTAAGCCTACTTATGATACTAATAAATAAAAGTTTAAATTAAAATAGTGAAGCGAGAAGCTTGCTACAATTGTTAACCATCTGTGTAATAATATTGATCTTAATGCCTATCCTTGTACTCCGGCAGATTGTGTGTGTGTGTTGAGGCCAGCTATTCCTACTATTGCCACGGCTGGGAGTCAGTACTGACTTGAAATTGAACACAAGGACAACTCTGGTTTATTTAAATCAGTCTAAAGCATTGCATTTACTTATCAACCCACTGTTTATTGTTTCCCATACAAAATTCAATTGTAATGTGGATCATGCTTGACTCCCAATTACACATTCTCTCAAGTATGATTGATTTCTTTTATTTCCAGTTCAATCCAAAGTGACTCTGGTTGGGGAATTTTTCTCTTTAATTTCTGACATGATAGTATTTCAAAAATGTTTTATTGGCTGTGCAGCGCTTTGAGGTACCAGAGGAAGAAGTCTCACAACACCGGGTTAGAATCCAACAGGTTTATTTGGATTCACAAGTTTTTGGAGCGCTGCTCCTTCATTCAGGTGATGAAAGAGCAGTACTCCAAAAGCTCGTGATTCCAGACATACCTATTGGTGTGAAACTTCTTACTGTGCCCACCCTAATCCAATGCCAGCATCTCCACATTGAGGTGCCATGACATCATGAAAAATGTGAGGCAAACACTAATCTTTTCCCCTTTTAAATTTTACATCTTAGTACTTTGATATTGCCCCTTTGAGCTCCTCTTATACCCTTATTTTCTGGAGGTATAGGCTCAATTTTAAGCAGATGACATCTAGCTTTATCTTTCCACTACTCCTGACGTCCCATTGTCAACTCCTTGCTGTCAGATTGTTTGATAGTAGGTGGGTAGGATTTTCTGCCCACACCGCACCCTAACCACCACCCTGCCCACCCCACCTCCAACCCATGATGCAGTTTATGGCAGCCAAGGTGGCCTGCCATTGGCTGAGGGTCGGTCTTCTGATCCTGGCATTATCAATAGAGTTTCACACTGTTCGCACCTTTCGCTGCCAGGAAACCCATAGTGGGGACTGCCATCAGTAGGGTCAGAAGATTTCATCAGCGGAAACAGCTAGAAGGGTTCTTAACAGAAAGTTTGAACCATGATGCCAGCTTGGTATTCTGTTGTACCCAGAGATGAACTACAAACTTCATAACCTATCCATCACCAAGAACAGCATAGTGCAGGAAAAGGCCCTTCAGCCCACCAAGCCTGCACCAACACATGATGCCTTTCTAAAGACTTTATGTCTCTATGCGGTCCCTATCTCTCTATTTCCTGCCTATTCTTGTACCTATCAACATGCCTCTCAAACATTGCTCTTGTATCTGCTTCTATCACCTCCTCTGGCAGCGCATTCCAGGTACTTACTGTGTAAAAAAATTGCCTCTCACATCTCCTTTAAACTTTCCCCATTTTACCTTACAGCCACGTCCTCCAGTAATTGATATTTCTACTCTGGGAAAAAACCCCAGACTGTCCATTCTATCCGAGCATCTCATAATTTTGTAAACTTCTATCAGGTCACCCCTCAGCCCCCGATGTTCAAGTGAAAACAAACCAAGTTGGTTCAATCTCTCCTCGTAGCTGATGCCCTCCAACCAGGCAACATCCTGGTAAATCTTTTCTATACCCTCTGCAAAACCTCAACATCTTTCTGATAGTGTGGCAACCAGAAGGGTACACAATAATCAAAGTGGAGAATGTGGGCAAGATTGTTGGTTTCGATTCCTGTAACGTAGTTATTCTCCTCTTCACTTAACCGTCAGTGAATCCCCCACTGTCAACATCCTTGGAGTTACCATTGACCAGAAACTCAACCGGATTCACCACATAAACATAGTGGCTACAAGAGAAGGTCAGAGGCTAGGAATACCGTGGCAAGTAACTCACCTCCTGACTCCCCAAATCTACAAGGATTGTGATGGAATACTCAACACTTGCCTGAATGGGTGCAGCTCCAACAACACTCAAGAAGCTTACTACCATCCAGCACAAAGCAGCCCACTTGATTGACACCACATCTACAAACATCCACTCCCTCCACCACTAACACTTAGCAGTGTGTACTATCTACAAGATGTGCTGTAACAATTCACCAAAGATCCTGAAATAGCACCTTCCAAACCCATGACCACTTCTATCTAGAAGGACAAGGGCAGCAGATACATGGGAACACCAACACTTGCAAGTTCCCTTCCAAGCCACTCACCATCCTGACTTGGAAATATATCGCTATTCCTTTGCAGTTGCCGGGTCAAAATCCTGGAAGGCCCTCCCTAAAGGAATTGTGGGTCAACCCATAGAACATGGACTGCAAAAATTCAAGATGGCAGCTCACCACCACCTTCTCAATGGTGGTTAGGGATGGGCAATAAATGCTGGCCAGTCAGTGATGCCCATGTCCCATGAATAATTAAAGAAATACTTGTACTGCTACCAAACTCTTCCTCCATTCCTTTGCCATCGTGAAACAATTTTATGTTCCACACCCAAATTCCCTGCTGTCCAATCTTGACCCTCCATTGATTAGATCACATTGTGCACAAATCAGGTCTCCAAATGGCAAAATGCACGGCACTGAGAAGGATGGTAGAATGGGGTATATCGATCAGGAAGGGACTTTTCCTTGAAACAGGAGCCGATCAAGGCATGTTTTTAAGATTATGAAGCAATTTGTTTGGAGAGATGAAGAGAAGATGTTTCCACTTGTGGAAGACATCAAAACCAGAGACCATAAATATCATAAGGCTCATTGCTGACAAATCTAATAAAGAAACCCGGAGAAACCTCTTTACCCAGTGAGTGGTTAGAATGCAGAACCTGCTACCACGTGGAATAAATAAGTCAATAGCAGGGGTGCCCTGAAGGGGAAGCGAGGTAAGTACAAGACAGAGAAAAGAATCGAAGGGCATGCAGTTAGGATTAGGCGAGATTTGCTGAGCAAGTGCCTGTTTGGAGTATAAATACTGATACGGACCATTCGCACTGAATAAACTGCTCTCGTGAAAGGAAGATTTGCATTTATATAGTGCCTTTCATCGCAACAAGTTGCCCCAAAGTGCTTTATAGCCAATGATTTTTGAATTGCCTTCTAATGTAATGGAAGCCAATTTGCACACAGAGTAACGTGATAATGACCACAAAATCTGTTCCTCTGGTGCTTTTTTATATCCATTTATGGGATGTGGGTGTCACTGGCATTTATTGCCCATCCCTAACTGCCCTTGAGAAGGTGGTGGTGAGCTACCTTCTTGAACTGCTGCAGTGGCAGTCCACACACAATGCTTTTCGGAAGGGAATTCCAGGATTTACACCCACTGGACTGGAGGAACGGTGATACATTTCTAAGGCAGGGTGGTGGTGATGTTCCCAGGAATCTGCTGCTCTTGTCCTTATAGATGGTAAGTGGTCGTGGGTTTGGAAGGTGGAAGAACTAATCTTGATTAGTTCTGCAGAGCAACTTGTAGGTGATACACATGGCCGTCACTGTTTGTCGGTGGCGGAGGGATTGTGGTTGGGGCAGCAATCAAGCGAGCTGCTTTATTCTGGATGGTCTCGAGCTTCTTGAGTGTTGGTAGAACTGCAATTAGCCAGGCAAGTGAAGAGTATTCCTTCACAATCCTTGTGCCTTGTAGATGGTGGACAGGCCTTGGGGAGCCAGGAGGTGAGCTACTCACAGCAGGATTCCTGGACTTTGAACTGCTCTGGTATTTATCTGGCTAGTACAGTTCCGTTTCTGGTCAATGCAACCCCGAGGATGTTAGTAGTGGGCTATTCAGTGATGGTAATGCTATTGAGTGTCAAGGTGTTATAGTTGGATCCTGTCTTACTAGAGATGGTCATTGCCTGGCCCTTATGTGGCTACTTGCCACTTGTCAACCCAAGCCTGGATATTCTTCAAATCTTGCTGCATTTGGAAATGGATTTCTTCAGTGTCTAAGGAATCCAGAATAGTGAACATTATGAAATCATCAGCGACCATCCCCACTTCTGACCTTATAGTGGAGGGAAGGTCATTGATGAAACAGCTGAAGATGGTTGGGTTGAGTACGCTGCCCTGAGGAACCCCCAGTGATGTCCTGGGACTGAGATGATTGACCTCCAACCCACCACAACCATTTGCTTTGTGCCAGGTGCTGACTGAGGAATTAATATCACTCAAAGCAGTAAATTCCAAACTCCATAAAATCGAAGCCAACGTCCACATGTTTAGTGCCTGCTGGTCTTAATGACTCTTTATCTCATGTTGCATCACACTTTGAACTAAAGGTCTCCTAGCTTCACTCCTGAATGGTCTGGCTTGAACTTTTTGGCTATGTCTCCTAGTTCTAGACACATCAATTAGTGGAAATAGTTACCCTATATCTACCCTATCTATTCCCCTAACGCCTTGAAAACTTTGATAAAACCATTCCTTAACCTTCTAAATTTCAGGGAATATATCCTGCCCTGATTTTTTCATCTCCACCTATCATTTAACCTTGGAATCCACAATGGCACAGTGGTTAATGATTTGGAAGGGGGGCTGAAGGGTGGGTTAGTAAATTTGCTGATGACACCAAGATTGGTGGAGTAGTGGATGAGGTGGAGGGCTCTTATAGGCTGCAAAAAGGCATTGATAGGATACAGAACTGGGCTGAAAAGTGGCAGATGGAGTTTAACTCTGATAAGTGTGAGGTGATTCATTTTGGTAGAACAAACTTGAATGTGGATTACAGGGTCAACGGCAGGGTTCTGAGTAATGTGGAGGAACAGAGACATCTTGGGGTTCATATCCACAGATCTCTGAAGGTTGCCACTCAAGTGGATAGAGCCGTGAAGAAGGCTTATAGTGTGTTAGCGTTTATTAACAGGAGGTTTGAGTTTAAGAGCCATGGGGTTATGCTGCAACTATACGGGACATTGGTGAGACCACATTTGGAATATTGTGTTCAGTTCTGATCACCTCACTATAAGAAGGATGTGGAAGCATTGGAGAGAGTGCAGAGGAGATTTACCAGGATGCTGCCTTGTTTGGAGGGTAGGTCTTATGAGGAAAGGTTGAGGCAGCTGGGGCTTTTCTCTTTAGAGAGGAGGAGGATGAGAGGCGACTTAATAGAGGATTATAAGGTGATGAGGGGGATAGATAAAGTGGATGTGCAGAAACTATTTCCTCGGGTGGATGTAGCTGTTACTAGGGGGCATAACTATAAGGTTCATGGTGGGAGATATAGGAGGGATGTCCGAGGTAGATTCTTCAACTCAGAGAGTGGTTGGAGTGTGGAATAGGCTGCCTGCTGTGATAGTGGAGTCGAACACTTTAGGAACTTTCAAGCGGTTATTGGATAGGCACATGGAGCACACCACAATTATATGGAGTGGGATAGCTTGATCTTGGGATTGGACATAGCTCTGCACAACATCGAGGGCCAAAGGGCCTGTACTGTGCTGTAATGTTCTATGTTCTATGTTAGCATTGCTGCCTCACAGCGCCGGGGACCCAGGTTCAATTCCGGACTTGGGTCACTGTCTGTGTGGAGTTTGCACATTCTCCCCGTGTCTGTGTGGTTTTCCTCCAGGTGCTCCAGTTCCCTCCCACAGTCCAAAGATGTGCAAGTTAGATTGATTGGCCATGATAAATTGACCTTAGTGTCCGGGGGATTTGCATGGTAAATGTGTGGGAATATGGCCTGGATGGGATTGTGATCAGTACAGACTTGATGGGTCAAATGGCCTCCTTGTGTACCGAAGGGATTCTATGGTCATTCCAGTAAATCTGTGTCAGCTATGAAGAGGAGCTGGTTAAGCTGGTGTGGTTTTCCTTAGGGCAGAGAAGGCTGAGAGGGGGTCCGATTGACGTGTACAGAATTATAAGGGGTACGCATTGGTCGATAGGAAGGTATATATTCTCTGAATAGTGGGATCAATAAGCAGTGGGCATAGATTTAAGGTAAGGGGCAGAGGGTTATCAGAGGTGTAAGATTTTCACTCAGGGAGTGGTGGGAGTCTGGAACTCATTGCCTGAAAGGGTGGTAGAGGTGGGAATCCTCAAAGCGGCTAAGAAGCATTTAGATGAGCACCGCAAACACCATAGCATCCAAGGCAATGGACCAAGTGCTGGGAATTAGAATAGATAGGTGCTTGATGGCTGGCACAGACACAATGGGCAGAAGGGCCTCTTTCTGTGCTGTAAAACTCTATGGCCAAAATGTTATTACCATTCACGCCAATGGGATTTTCCCATCCTGCCACAGTCAATGGAGATTTGGCTGGTCATCAAATTCTCCAACTTCGCTGCAGTTGTATGAATGGCCGGTAAGATCATGCCCCATGACTCTGTGCACTTCCTTCAAGGCCAAATCATCCTTCACCTAAAGTGACTCAAGATGCATTGTGGCAGTTGTGTCAACTGGAGAGTCATACATTGTTGTAGATGGTTCAAGGTTACTTTCTGCATGAAAATTTACAGAATTGCATCATTAGGTGGAACTTTTACCATCTTGCAAATAAAGGGGACTGGCTTGGAGACACTAACTAGAAACACTTGTGGTCACCGGTCTCCTTATTTGGCTATCTTGACATCATTCTACCAAGCTTAACCTTCTCAAACCCTCACAGTAAAGTCCCTACTCTTTACTTGTTTTCCCCGTACTCCAGACATTCCATATTAAAAGCTATGTGGTCTGGTCCTGCCTGACTAATAGCCCCGGCTTCAGTAACTCTAAGCATAGCCAAACCTGTTCTTTTTCTTTAATGTGGTAGAGCCCATGCACACATATCACATTTTATTTTAAGTTTATTTTATTAGTGTCACAAGTAGTGATAATGAAGCTACTGCGAAAATCCCCGAGTCGCCACACTCCGGCACCTGTTCGGGTACACTGAGGAACAATTTTTGGCATGGCCAACATACCTAACCAGGATGTCTTTCAGACTGTGTGAGGAAACCGGAGCATCCGGAGAAAACCCATGCAGACACAGGGAGAACATGCAAACTCCACACAGACAGTGAGCCAAACTGAGAATCGAACCCGGGTCCCTGGCGCTGTGAGGCAGAAGTGCTAACCGCCGAGCCACCGTGCTGCCTGGAGGCTAACTTGCTTGATGAGTGTGAGGAGTTGTCTGACGGAGTGAAGCCAGCTGATTCTATATGTATTTCATGAGGTACAGGGAGAGGAAACCGCTGCCAGAGGAGGTGGTGGAAGCAGGCACATTAGCAAGGTTTAGAACATAGAACACTACAGCGCAAACAGCCCTTCGGCCCACAAGTTGTGCCAATCATATCCATACCTAACAGGCCTATCTATAACTCCCAATCCCATTAAATCCCATGTACTCATCCAGAAGTCTCTTAAAAGACTCTAGCGAGTTCGCCTCTACCACCACCGATGGCAGCCGATTCCACTCACTCACCACCCTCTGAGTGAAAAACTTACCCCTGACATCAAGAGGCACCTGGATGGGCACATGAACAGGGAGGGAATAGAGGGACATGGACCAAGTAAGGGCAGAAGACTTTCTTCGTAGTTTAATTAGGGCATAGGCTTGGAGGGCCAAAGGGCCTGTTCCTGTGCTGTACCTTTCTTTGTTCTCCTTTGCTCCTTGTTGAAAGCAAAAACGTTATTGGGGCAGGGTGTTCCTGTCCTGGTGAGAGGAAGCCAGCGAAACCACCTACTTTGATGAGGAAGTGTTGGGTCTGAACGTGTGGCAGCAGACCCAGTAAGCGGGCCCCCAGTAGCAATACACAGACAGCCAATGGCCTAAGGAATGTAAACTTCGCCACTCCGGGTGCTGAATTCTAGATGCCCTTGGAAGGAAAGCATTTTAAAAATGTTACTGCGTGCCTCTGCGCTGACCTCATTACATGCTGAAAATTTATGTAAATGAATGCAAATTGCTCCCACGCCATCCTTCCCATGCAAACTTGCTTCATCGAGCACCTGTACAGAAACAGAAGCTCAGAGGCCGGCTAGCTCTGCATTGGTGAACTCCACCACTTAAATCTGGGTTGCCACAGCAGTGAGACCTACTTGCTGATTACCATTTAAAACCTGACAAGCCACTCTTCCGTTTTGCTTTTTACCAGCTGCTGTTTGCCTTTAACTCGGTGGGGTAAGTTCTCAATTTGCATTGGCATTGCTAGCTGTTTAAGATCAACAGGAGTCAAAAATCTATAACCTGCATTGTTGAGAGGCCAGTTAGTGAAGGACAGGTCATCCTGGCTTTATTACAAGGGGCACAAGATGTGCAGCTTATGTGGGTTGGCCATGGTAAATTATCCCTTAGTATGCAAAAAATGTGCAGTTAGGTGGGTTGGCTATAGTAAATTGCCCCTTGATGTCCAAAGACGTACAGCTTAGGCAGATTGGCTGTGGTAAATTGCCTCTTGCTGTCCAAAGACGCGCAGCTTAGGTAGATTGGCCGTGCTAAATTGCCCCTTGGTGTCCAAAGATATGCAGGTTAGGTGGATTGGTCATGGTAAATTGCCCTTTGGTATCCAAAGATGTTCAGATTAGGTGAATTGGCCATGGTAAATTGCCCCTGGGCGTCCAAAGATGTTCAGATTAGGTGAATTGGCCATGGTAAATTGCCCCGGGTGTCCAAAGATGTTCAGATTAGGTGGATTATCCATGCTAAATTGCCCCTTGGTGTCCAAAGATATGTAGGTTACCTGGATTACCCTTGCTAAATTGCCTCTTGGTGTCCAAAGATGTGCGAGTTTAGTGGATTAGCTGTGGTAAATGCATGGGGTTACAGGGATAGGGTGGAGGGGTGGGCCTGGGTGAGTTGCTCTCTTGGTGAGTTGGTGCAGATTCGATGAGCCAGATGGCCTCTTCATGCACTGTAGGGATTCTATGGATTCTAAGATCAAGAAGAAGGTTATATTAAACTTGTGTAAAACAATGGGTGGAATTTTCTGGCTATCCGTGTGACGGGATCTTCCAGCCCTGCCAATGGTGAAGCCCTGCCAAGGGTCCGTCAGTGGCGAGTGGGAATGGGAAGCTCCGTTGACAGCAAGGGGACACAAAGATCCCACCACCATCTAATGGCAAACTGTCTTTGCCACCACAAAAGACGTTCCGGGTGGAGGGACTGGGGGGGCAAACACCCTGTCCATGGTCTCAACTGGAGCATTTCATTCAGTTCCAGGAGCCACACTTTAGGGAGGATGTGAAGGAATTAGGGAGAGGGCAGAAAAGATTCACAAGAATGGGTCTGGGAATGAGGAACTTCAGGTACATCGATATATTGAGGAATTTGGAACCCTTTTCCTTGGGGAAAGATGAGAAGAGGTTGAGCTGATCAAAATCATAAGGAGTTTGATTTGATTTGATTTACAGTGAAAATTATTGTTTCTGGTGTGCTATACAGACAAAGCATACCGTTCATAGAGAAGGAAAGGAGATAGCATTAACTATAGGTTAAAGACATGTGTATTGTCTCCAGACAGGACAGTAAGTGAGATGTTGCAAGTTTAGACAAGTCATGAGGGCTACAGATAGTGTGACATGAACCCAAGATCCTGGTTGAGCCGTCCTCATTTGTGCGGAGCTTGGCTAAACTGATAGAGACAATACACATCTCTTTAACCTATGCTTAATGCTATCTCCACTCACATTGTCTGCACCTTTAAGACTTGAATAGCAGATTAGCTGTAAAGACTCACATTCTAATCAGTATTCTGTAAACTGTGTGTGCCTTTATATGTCCTATTTGTGATCAGAACTCTCCCCTCACCTGACGAAGGAACAAAGTTCCGAAAACTAATGGTGTTTGCTACCAAATAAACCTGTTGGACTTTAACCTGGTGTTGTGAGACTTCTTACAATGAGCAACAAAACAGGATTAGTTAATGATCTCATAACAAAGGCACCTCTAAATAACGGTGATCGTAATGTGATTGAATATCGCGTTCAGTTTGAGGAAGAGAAGAATGGGTCTAAAACTAGTGTCTTGAACTTAAATAAAGACAATTATGAGGATATGAAGACTGAGCTGGCTAAGGTTAACTGGGAAATTAGGTTTAGGGATGAGTTAGTAAAGATACAGTGTGGCAGACGTTTAAGGAAATATGTTATAACACCCAGCATAGATATATTCCGGTGAGAAAGAGAGACTTTAAGGGAAGGACATACCATCTGTGGCTAGCTAAGGAAGTTAAAGATGGCATCAAATTGAAAGCAAAAGTGTGCAATTTGGATTGGATTGGACAGACTATCAAAATCGCAAAGAATAGATAAAATATAATGAAGGAGAAGTTAGAGAATGAGAAAAAGCCAGTTAAAAATATAAAAATAGATAAAATGAGTTTCTCTAGTTATCCGAAAAGGAAAAGAGTAAGTAAAGTGAATATTGGTCCTCCGCAGAGTGAGTCTGGGGTATTAACAATGAAAAATTCAATTCCCAGCTTGGGCGACTGTCTGTGTGGAGTTTGCACGTTCTTCCTGTGTCTGTGTGTGTTTCCTCCGGGTGCTGCGGTTTCCTTCCACAGTCCAAAGACGTGCGGGTTAGGTGGATTGGCCATGCTAAATTGTCTCATAGTGCCAGGGGGACTAGCTAGGGTGAATACATGGGGGTAATAAAGATAGGGCCTGGGTTGGATTATGGTTTGTGTAGACTCGATTAGCCAAACGGCCACCATCTGCACTTTAGGGAGTCAATGGTTTTATGAGGATAAGGAAATGGCAAATTAATTGAACAAACATTTTCATCTGCCTTCACTGCAGAGAAATAGCTCTCCAGAATGAGTGTTAAGAGTTGAAAGAGAGGGACTTAGAGCAATTAGGATCAGCAGGAAGAAGTACTGAGAAAACAATTAAAATTTTCAACTTTCCAGGTTCTGATAGACTTCATCCCGGAGTTTAAAAAGAAATGGCTGCTGAGGTAAGTAGATGCATTGATTTTTAATTTTCTAAAATTCCTGAGATTCAGGAAAGGTCCCATCAGATTGGAAAATAGTGAATGTGACTCATCTATTCAGGATACGAGGGAAACAGAAAGCAAGAAACTACAACTGAACATCTGTCATAGGGACAGTGGTAGAAATTTATTATTACGATGGCTGTAGCTCGGCACTTTGGGAATCTCAATGCAGAACCAATGCGATTTTGTGAAAGGGAAATTGTGTTTGACAGACTTATTACTTGACGAAGTAACAAGAAGCACAGATGAAGCTGAAATCCGTGAATGTGGTGTACTTAGATACCCAGATGGCATTTGGTAAAGTGCCACATCAAAGGTAACTGCACAAAATAAGACCTCATGATGTAGAGAGTAACATATTAACATAGATAGGGGATTGGTTAGACAGCAGGAAACAGAGTAGGCATAGATGGGTTAATTTGAGTTGGGCGAGATGTAATGAGCTGAGATCCATGGGGATCAGTGCCAGGCCCTCAATTATTTACAATCTATTAATGACTTGGATGATAGAGTCAGATGCATGGTTATTTGCTGATGATACAAAGATAGGAAATTAGGTAGTGAAGAGGACATGAGGAGGGGAATTCTCACATTCTGCCCACCACGGGAAAGGTAGCGGAGGGGTGGGGACGGACCATGTAATGGTCCATTGACCTTGGGCAGAATTCTCCAATTTCGAGATGAGCGGAATTCTATCCAAGCTGTTTGCAAATGGATATCGATCGGTTAAGTGTGTGGACAAAATTTGGCAGACAGAGTGGAACGTGAGAAAATGTAAACTTGTCCACTTTGGCAGGAAGAATAGTAAAGCAGCTAACTATTTAAATGGAGAGACATTGCAACGTTCTAGGGTACCGAGGGATCCCTGGTACACTAAGCAGAGTTAGTCAGTATGCAGGTACAGCAGGTGATTAGGAAGGCAAGTGGAATGTTGTCATTTACCACATGATGAATGCAATATAAAAATAGGGGCATTATTTTGTTTTCATTGCAGAGAGTATTGGTGCGACCATGTCTAGAGTAGTTATGTATAGTTTTGGTCTCCATATTTAAGAAAGAACAAAATTGCTTTGCAATCAGTTCAGAGAAGGTTCACTCGACTGATTCCTGGAAACATAGAAAATAGGAGCAGGAGTAGGCCATTTGGCCCATTGAGTCTGCTCTGCCATTCATTGTGATCATGGCTGATCCTTCAACTCAACACCATACTCAAGCTCTCTTCATGCACCCTGTGATGTCTTTAGTGTCTAAAAATCTATCATTTTCTTTCTTAAGTACATTCGGTGACTTGATCTCCACAGTGGTAGAGAATTCCACAGCTTCACCATCTTCCAAGGGAAGAAATATCTCTTCAATGAAGGTGTTATCCTGGGAGAGGAAGTTAGATGGAATGGCCATGTATCCATAGAATTTTAGGAGAATGAAAGACAACCTTAATGAAACACATAGCATCCTAAGGGTGGATGCTGAAAGGATGTTTCCCCTTGTGGGAGATACTCAAACTAAGGACTCAGTTTAAAAATAAAGGAGTCTCCCATTTAAGATGGAATGTGAATGATTTTTTTCTCTCTCTGAGGGTGACGTGTCTGTGCAACACCCTTCCCCAGAGAGTGGCAGAGGCAGGGTCACTGAGTGTTTTTAACATAAGAACATAAGAACATAAGAAATAGGAGCAGGAGTAGGCCATCTAGCCCTTCGAGCCTGCCCTGCCATTCAATAAGATCATGGCTGATCTGTCGTGGCTCAGTTCCACATTCCCGCCCTCTCCCCATAACCCTTAATCCCCTCTCTTATCAAAAACCCATCAACCCGCTTCTTAAAAATATTTAGCGAGGCAGCCTCCACCACTTCAACGGGCAGAGAATTCCAGAGATTCACCACCCTTTGAGTGAAGAAGTTCCTCCTCAACTCCGTTCTAAACCGCCTCCCCTTTATCTTGAGGCTGTGCCCCCTAGTCCTACTGTCTTTTTTGAGCGGGAAGAGTCTCTCCACCTCTATCCTATCCCATTCATCATCTTATACGTCTCAATGAGATCTCCCCTCATTCTTCTAAACTCTAACGAGTACAAGCCTAGTTTATTCAGCCTTTCCTCATAGCTCAACCCCCTCAACTCCGGTATCAGCCTAGTAAACCTCCTCTGCACTCCCTCCAGGGCCAAAATATCCTTGCGCAGGTGCGGTGCCCGAATTAGATAGATTCTTGATTAACAAGGGAGTCAAAGGATTTGATTTGATTTGACTTGGTTTATTATTCAAGAGGCAGCTAGATATAATGCTTGGGGCGAATGGGATCAAAGGTTATGGGGAGGAAGTAGGACTATGCTGTTGAGTTGGATGGTCAGCCATGATCGTGATGAAAGGCAGCACAGCTTGAAGGGCAAAATGACCTCCTCCTGCTCCTATCTCCTATGTTTCTTTATTATTGTCACATGTATTGGGATACAGTGAAAAGTATTGTTTCTTGAGCACTGGGCAGACTAAACATACTGTTCATGGAGTACGTAGGAGAGAAGGAAAGGAGAGAGTGCAGAATGTAATGATATAGTCATTGGTAGGGTGTAGAGAAAGATCAGCTTAATGTATGGTAGGTCCATTCAAAAGTCTGATGGTAGCAGGGCAGAAGCTTTTCTTGAGTCAGCTGGTACATGATCTAAGGGATGCAGAGCTTGGAAGAAAAGTAGAGTTGAGGCCACAGTCAGATCATCCATGATCTAATTGAATGGCACAACAGGCATGAGGGACTGAGTGGCCTCACACTGCTTTGAAATTGTATGTCGGTATGATGGTAAGTTCTTCAGTAATGTATAGCTCTTGTGAATATCCTAGAATTGAACGTCCTTTGGGCTTCTCTGCTGTAACAGTGTAGGGTAGTTTGTGGAAACCCTGGACAATGTATGATATGTTCATGGAGTTAATAGATCTCCTGCCTACGACATGGCCAACACCAGGAAGATCTTTGATTCTAGTATGTCATATGGTGCACCTTGTTTACTCAACCCTCCAACCCTCTCAAACCCAATTTCTTTGACCAAGTGTTTGGTCCTACCGCCCCCTCTAGTCTTGGCTCAGATTCTATCTTCCTCTTACCTATCTGCGATACACATTGTTTCCACATTACAGGTGCTATATAAATGTTGTTGCTTTTTCTTTTGCTGTCAGTTGCCTGTTGGGTGTGAGCAAGAGGAGGAAAATGAAGCACGTCCTTTCTTTGTTCACTCCTTTGATGATCTCCATGCCAATTATTCTTCCTGGCAGCCGAAACATGGTTAATTAAATGTTCCACCCTTGGTGCTGACTGATTCTCCACTGATGTCTATTTGCAGCCTCCTTTTGAAAGATGTCTCTCCTGTATGTTCCTTTAAGCATTAGGAAACAATAGGGGGGCTATCTTGATGGAACCAACTGCAATAGTTGCTAAGTTAAGAAAGCACACCAACTCCTGTACTTTCGCAGGAGGCTAAGGAAATTTGGCATGTCCACTATGACTGTCCCTTTATAGACACATCATCTGTAGAAAGCATCCTTCCTGAGCGTATCACAGCTTGCTCTGGCTCCTGTCCTGACCAAGACTGAGATGAGGAGAAATTTCTTTACCCAGAATGATCAACCTGTGGAATTTGCTACCACAGAAAGCAGTTGAGACCAAAACACTGTATGTTTTCAAGAATAAGCTAGATATAGCACTTGGGGTGAAAGTAAGAGAAAGGTGGGTGGCACGGTAGCACAGTGGTTAGCACTGCTGCTTCACAGCTCCAGGGACCTGGGTTCGATTCCCGGCTTGGGTCACTGTCTGTATGAAACTTGCACATTCTCCTCACGTCTGTCTGGGTTTCCCCCAGGTGCTCCGGTTTCCTCCCACAGTCCAAAGATGTGTGGGGTTAGATTGATTGGCCATGCTAAAAATTGCCTCCTAGAGTCCTGAGATGCGTAGGTTAGAGGGATTAGTGGGTAAAATATGTAGGGATATGGGGATAGGGCCTGGGTGGGATTGTGGTCAGTGCAGACTCGATGGGCCAAAGGGCCTCTTTCGGCACTGTAGGCTTTCTATGATTCTATGATACATGAATAGGATGGGAATAGAGGGATATTGTCTCAGGAAGGGTAGGGGGTTTTAGTTCAGTCGGGCAGCATGGTCGGTGTTGGCTTGGAGGGCTGAAGGGCCTGTTCCTGTGCTGTAATTTTCTTTGTTCTTTGATATGGGGTTGGGGGTGAAGGTGGGATCAGGATATTGAATTTGATGATCAGCCATGATTATAATGAATGGCGGAGCAGAATCAAAGGGCTAAGTAACATCCTCCTGTTCCTACTTTCAATGCTTCTATGCTTATATATTGCTGCATTCTCCAGAGATTCCAGTAGATAATCGACCTATTTTGTGTGTTATTTACTGTCATAAGCAATATTCTTATATGCAGCCAGTGAATAATATGCGTTTAGATTTCGAACAAGAATGAGTTGAATAAGATCCAAAACCTAATTTAAAAAGGCAGTGAAATACTTTTATATCTTGTGCTTTCATTTCATGTTGCAGCTCGCTGTAGATAATACTCTATTGTTGCTAGGGTTACAGCATGTACAAGATTTGTTCCCTACACTATGAGTATTTAAATGATGTCCTCTTACAACTGACGTCATGACGACTGACTGTTCGGTAGTGATGTAGGGAATGATCTAATGCATCATAACCTCAAGGATAGTGAATAACCTGCACTGTGCCAGAAAGCCAAGCTTTTGAACCATCTATCAGGTGGGCACCATTAAACTCCAAAAGTAAAGGCAAAATACTGCAGATGTTGGAATCGCAAACAGAAACAGAAAATGCTGGAGGAACTCCGCAGGTCTGACAGCATCGATTTTCTATTTCTGTACTAAAATCCCTGTCTTTGTTTGGACTGTGTTAAATCATCAGAATTTTATGCAATGGTTAGACTTTAGCTTGGCAACCCCTTATTGAACTTGAAATATTGGCACATAACATTCACGCCACACAAATGCCAGGCAGTGACCATCACCAATAAGAGACACTCCAACCACTGCCCCTTGACATTCACTGGTATAACCATCACTGAATCCCCCACTGTCAACATCCTTGGGGTTACCATTGACCAGAAACTCAACAGGAGTCACCACATAAACACAATAGCTACAAGAGCAGGTCGGAGGCTAGGAATACTGCAGCGAGTAACTCACCTCCTGACTCCCGCAAAGCCTATCCATAAGGCACAAGTAAGGATTGTGATGAAATACTCCCCATTTCCCTGGAAGGGTGCAGCTCCAAAAACACTCAAGAAGCTTAACACCATCCAGGACAAAGCAGCCTACTTGATTGACACCCCATCTACAAATATCCACTCCTTCCACCACTGACGCTTAGTAACAGCAGCAGTGTGTACTATCTACAAGATGCACTGCAGAATTCACCAAAGATCCTCAGATAGCTTCTTTCAAACCCAATACTACTTCCATCTAGAAGGACAAGGGCAGCAGTCACATGGGAATGCCACCGGCTGCAAGTTCCCCTCCAAGCCACTCACCATCCTGACATGGAAATATATTGCCGTTTCTTAGCAGTCACTGGGTCAAATTCCTGGAATTCCCTCCCTAATGTCATTGTGGGTCAACCCATAGAACGCAGACTGCAGTGATGCAAGAAGACAGCTCCCCACCACCTTCTCAAGGGCAACTAGGGATGGGCAATAAATGCTGGCCAGCCAGCAATGCCCATGTCCCTTGAATGAATTTAAAAAATGATGTTGTGGAACACAGCATTGTAAAACAGTCAGGTGACTGGTGAGAAATAACAGAACCCTGGATTTAAAATCTGGAAAACATTGGCGCAAATTCCAATCTGTTACTTGGGTGACTTGAACCGAATGTTGGTGAGGGGTTAGCATCATTCAGTTATCATCCATCGAAAGTACGTACAATAAGCAGGTCGTCACGGCAATCAGCATCTGATGCCAATTTAATACTTAAATATTCTTTCACAGGGTGTGGGAGTCGCTGGCTTGGCCAGCATTTATTGCCCATCCCTAATTGCCCTCAAGAAGGTGGTGGTGAGCTGCCTTCCTGAACCACTGCAAACCATATGGTGTAGGTATGGGGAGGCAGGGACTTGCAGAATTTTGACCCAGCAACAGTGAAGGAACTACAATACTTTTCCAAGTCAGGGTGGTGTGTAGCTTGGAGGAGAACCTCCAAATGGTGGCATGCTCATGCGTATGCCGACCCTGTCCTTCTAGCTGGTGGAGATCCTGGATTTGGAAGGTGTTGCTGAAGGAGCCTTGGTGAATTACATCTTGTGGATGGTATACACTGCTGCCATTGTGCATGGTGGGGGAGAGGGTGAAGGTTTAAAGTGGTGGATGGTGTGCCAATCGAGTGGGCTGCTTTGAACCACTGCAATCAATGCATTTACACATCTTTGGACATGAAGGGGCAATTTTGCATGGCCAATCCACCTAATCCACATATCTTTGGACTGTGGAAGGAAACTGGAGCACTCGGAGGAAACCCATGCAGGCACGGGGAGAATGTCCAAACTCCACACAGATAGACACGAAGGCCGGAATCTCCCTGTATCTGCATGGGTTTCCACCCATCATCCAAAGATGTGCAGGTTAGGAAAATTGATCATGCTAAATTCTCCCTTAGTGTACCCAAACAGATGCTGGAGTGTGGCAGCTAGGGGATTTTCACAGTAACTTCACTGCAATGTTAATGTAAGTATACTTGTGACCGATAAGTAAAATAAAACTCTTCTGCAGCTTTCAACCTCGCATCTTGATTTGAATTGGTTTGATTTAATATTATCACGTGTTAATATGCAGTGAAAAGTATTGTTTCTTGCGCGCTATACAGACGAAGGAAAAAAAATCATAGAGAAAGAAACGAGAGAGTGCAGAATGTAATGTTACAGTCAGCTATAGTATAGAGAAAGGTCAACTTAATACGAGGTAGGTCCATTCAAACGTCTGCTGGTAGCAGGGAGGAAGCTATTCTTGAGACGGTTGGCACACGACCTCAGACTGTTATATCTTTTTCCTGATGGAAGAAGGTGGAAGAGAGAATGTCCGGGGTCCTCAATTATGCTTGGTGCTTTGCTGAAGCAGTGGGAAGTGTAGACAGAATCAATGGCTGGGAGGCTGGTTTGCCTGATGGACTGGGCTACATTCACGACCTTATAGTTTCTTGCAATCTTGGGCAGAGCAGGAGCCAATCCAAGCTGTGATACAACCAGAGAAGTTTCACAGATTTCAATGGTGAGAGTCGTAGCTGACATGCCAAATTGCCTTAGTCTTCTGAGAAAGTAGAGGCGTTGGTGGGCTTTCTTAATTATAGTGTCATCATTGGGGAGTGTAGGGCAGGATGTTGGTGATCTGGACACTTAAAACCTGAAGCTCTTGACCATTTCTACTTTGCCCCCTGTTGATGTAGACAGGGCCATATCCTCCACAATGCTTCCTGAAGTCAATGACTATTTTTCATTTCGTTGACATTGAGGGAGAGATTATTGTCATGATACCAGTTCACCGGATGCTCTATTTTGGGTCTTAGCCATGCAGCTTGAAGCTTTTTCTTAACAAGTGCCTCAAAACTCACAGTGACAAAAAATATTACAATAACTGAGTGTGATCAGGGAGCACAACAGTTTCAGCGGATATTTTAAGTGTGGAATTCCACTGCAGTCTAATGTAGGAAATTGGAATATGGCACATGGTTTATTTAAGATGCATTAGCCAAGAGATTTCACCACAAGAGTAACTGAAAATCCAGGTGCAAATTGAGCACAAAATTGTGCTTAGTTGTGAAGGAGTTTTTTCCTGACTTTTCCACTCAAGTTGAGTTAATTATTTTTTATTTATTTATGGGATCTGGGCATCACTGGCTGGGCCAACATTTATTGCCCATCCCTAATTGCCCTTGAAAAAGAATCATAGAAGCCTACAGCACAGAAGGAGGCTATTTGGCCCATCAAGTCAGCGCCAGCCAAATCCCACCCAGGTCCTTTTCCTATAACCCCATACATTTATCCTAGTTAGTCCCCCTTACATTAAGGGGCAATTTAGAATGGCCAATCCACCTAACCTGCACATCTTTGCACTGTGGGAGGAAACCAGAGCACCTGGCAGAAACCCACACATAGGGAGAATGTGCAATCTCCATACAGATAGTGACCGAGGCAGGAATTGAACCCTAGTCCCTGGCACTATGAAGCAGTAGTGCTAACCACTATGCCATACCAAAATGAGGGCTTGTCTGGGATTTGAACCAGGGACCCCTCACACCCTAAGCGAGAATCATAATCCTAGACCAATGAACTGAACAGTTGCAGTCTCTGAGATATAAGTTTGCCCACTGTGCTGTTCGGGAGTAAGTTCCAGGATTTGACTCAGTCAAAGTGAAGGAACGGCGATACAAGTCAGGATGGTGAATGGCTTGGAGAGGAACTTTCAGGTGGTGGTGTTCCCAGGTATTTGCTGCCCTTATCCTTCTAGATGGCAGTAGTCTTGGGTTTGGAAGGTGTATCAGAAAACTTGATGTGTTCTGGAAGGCACTCACGCTGCCGCTGTTCGTTAGTGGTGCCCTGTTTGTGGCAGGGGTATCAATCAAGTGAGTGAGTGAATTTAAGAAGCTAGCTGAATGTGGCTGAAAGCCAATTCTGCATATCTAAATCATGATGGAAGTGACCCAGGTGATGATGCCAGCCAGGATACAGGAGAATCTCAGAGTGAGTTCTCCCCGGCTTAAATCTCCTTATGATCCCTTTCACGAGAAGCCATAATGTGATATGTATCCATGCTCACGGGGCCAGAGAATAAACCCCCAAATCTTACCAGCATTTACTGATTTCATTTCTTTTTGGGTGAAACTGTTCATAAAAGCTTTGAATTAATGGATTTAACCATTAATTACGTGGCATCATTTAATGCAGCATTGAAAGAATGCTGCACTGTCAAAAATGCATTCTTTCACATCAAATGTTAGACTGAGGCTCTGATCCTTAAAATCATAAAATTGCCCTTTAGTGTCAGGGAGGAACTAGCAGTGTAAATATGTGAGGTTAAATGGATAGGGCCTCGTGGGATTGTTGCCAGTGCAGCCTTGATGGGCTGAATGGCCTCCTTCTGCATTGAAGGGATTTATGATTCTATGATTCTAAGTTGAAGCAGAATAGGGGAGCTCTTTCTTGAACCCCGGACATTTCATATTCCTCAGCCAACATTGTTCATTTATTTTATTGTAGTCTTGGCTTTTCCGACACTGAAACAGCAGTTACAATGGGAAAGTGCTTTATCTAGTGTAAAGGGATTTTTTAAAATTTATTTGTAGGACATGGGCACTGCTGGATGGCTAGCATTTATTGCCCATCCCTAGTTACCCTTGAACTGAATGGCTTGCTAGGCCATTTCAGAGGACAGTTGGGAGCAATAGTCATTTTTGTGACTTTGAAGTCACATATAGGCCAGACTAGGTAAGAACGGCAGATTTCCTTCTCTGAAGGATATTGGTGACCCAGATGAGTTTTTTTTGACAATCAGCAATGGTTTTCTGGTCATCAGTAGATTATTAATTCCAGATATTTTTTATTGAATTTGATTCCAGTCTTGGGTGACCGTCCATGTGGAGTTTGCACATTTTCCCCCTGTCTTGCGATGGTTTCCTCCATCTGCTGCAATGTCCTCCCACACTCCAAAGATGTGCAGGTTAGGTTAATTGGCCATGCTAAGTTGCCCCTTAGTGACAGGGGGATTAGCAGGGTAAATATGTGGTTTTATTGGGGTGGGGCTTGGGCGGGATTGTTGTTGGTGCAGGCTCAATGGGCCAAATGGCCTCCTTCTGCACTGAAATTCCACCATCTGTTATGGTGGGTTTCGATCCCGTGTCCACAGAACATTAGCTGAGTTTCTGGATTAATAATCAAGTGATAGACCATCACCTCCCCGATTATGTCAAATGAAGCTTTCTGGATACAAGTCATGGGTTTGAAGGTGATGTGGTTGCTACTTTTGGGATTGTAGAATGGCTTGGATTTATTGAGCATCATCAGCATTGTCCACCTTGTCCAGAACAGTGAGACCAGAGGACAGAGCCTCAACTGAGAGTGAAGATGAATTCAAAATGAACAATTCAGTGAGTGAGTTGACAATCTGTGGAACATGCACAAGGAAGCTGGGGAAGGAGCTCGTATTGATTTATTCAAATGTAAATTTGATAGGTTTATTTCAGAAATAGTTTTTAGGGAACCTGACATGCGGTAAGTGCTGCATGTTTGGGAGGAACAAAAGGCTTTGGACCTACGATTCACACAGCTTTCTATTACTGGGATTTTCCTGGAATCATATCTTGGTCTGTTGTCATCTCAATGAATGTTCTTGTTCACCAACACGTCCATTATCATTGTAGCCCACAAACACCAGAATGGTGGAAGGTGATTAGATGGATTGTGGTCTTTTTTCGCTTAACAATTACTTTGTTCTTGGCAGTGTGGAAGTTCTCCGTGCTGTGATAGAATCTATCACTAGCAGAACCTTTTCAGTGAATATTAATTGGATTCATTGGACGACTTTCATCGGTAGAGCAGAAATAATCACCCATAATTTTGATCAGGAATAACGTGAATGAGGCATCCTTAGCTTCCAGCATTGATACGAGTGTTGAGTGGTTACAGTACTGGGCACGAAAGCCAGAGACTGTGAAGTTGTTTGCAAATTATATAGGTGAATTTAATCGAGCTGAAAATTTCTTGGCTAGGAGGTGGAGAAAATGACCATGAAACCTGCAAACGCTTAGTCAGCAATTGCAAATGGACTGGCCCACATAAAGAAAGAACTATTTGGCCTTTTACATCCTGACAATTTCTAATTTATTTTACTGTAAATGAAGGTAAGTTTTTCACTCAAGAGGGTGGTGAGTGAGTGGAATCGGCTGCCGTCGGTGGCGGTAGAGGCAAACTCACTGGGGTCTTTTAAAAAACTTCTGGATGAGTACATGGGACTTAATGGGATTGGGAGTTACAGATAGTTCTATGGCCTGGTAGGTATGGATGTGATCAGTTCAACTTGTGCGCCGAAGGGCCTGTTTGTGCTGTAGTGTTCTATGTTCTATAAGTACTTTTGACGTGTTGTCACTGTTGAAGTGTTGGAAAATTGGCAGCCAATTTGTGCACTGCACACTTCTACAAATTGCAGCCTGATAGTGACCCAAATTATCTGTTTTACTTGGTGCTGTTGACAGAGGAACTAAGTATCGGCTCGGGCACCCAGAAAAAAAAACTCCCCCGATCATCTTCAAAACAGTGTAATGAGATTTTATATGCCCAGCTAGGAGGGTAGTTTAACGCTTCATCTGAAAGATGACACCTCCAACAGTACAGCAGTCCCTCGGCATCGGGCTAAGCATTGTGTTCAAATCTCTGGAGTGGGGCTTGAACGCACGACCTTGTGGCTTAGCGGCGTTAGGGCTACCACTGAGCTGCAGTGTGTGCTTTTGGGGTGTTATCTTTTTAAAATCACCGCCACGGGATGAAATGGTTGCGTTGCTCTGTTTGTTTGTCCCTCAGAATTGCCATCGGAATCCCACATACGTCATAAAAACCAGGCGGTTGCCCATTACGGTGCTCTTTCCAAGATGGCGGCTGTGCTGGTGCCAGTGTAAAAAACGGCCAGAAACAATCAACCTCCTTTTCTGGCTGAGATTTCAGCCAACCTAAAACTGGGTCCGTAAAGATGAGAAAATGAATAATTTTTTTAGTTCTTCTTTACTCCCTTCTTAAAGTTACAAGACCAATGCTCAGAGTGGACCCAAATTCATCTCCTTGCTTGTTCCAAGAACCAAATTCCAATTGAATCCAATTCATGGTTCCCACTGCTCGGAATGGGTTAACAGACCTTCCAATTAAGTCCTAATTTAACGTCAATCATTCAGTAGAAGTCACTGAACGACAACCGAGAGACTGAAACACCCGCAAGAGAGACAAACAAGATCTAAGCTGACAAGATGTGACATTGCCCCCTCACCTTGCGCTTGATCCGACAATGCTTGATCTTAGCCAAAAGGAGATTTTTTTTTTCAAAAATATATGTTATTCGTAAATCTGTGAGAACAAAACATTCCAAAATGGCCATCAGGCAAAAAGCAATCATTATTCAGTTTTTTTTAAATACAATCAAGTGACACTCTGAGATGCTTCAGTACAGAGAAGGAAATGTTTGAAACATTTTACAATTGTGGCAAAGACATTTTAAGTGTTGCCCACATAGAAAAAGTTGCACTCCGAGGTGAGAATCATGGAACCCTACAGTGCAGAAAGAGGCCCTTCGGCCCATTGAGACTGCACCGAGCACAATCCCACCAGTCCCTACCCCCATATCCCTACATATTATACCCACTAATCCCTCTAACCTACACATCCCTGAACACTAAGGGACAATTTCTTAGCATAGCCAATCAACCTAACCCACACATGTTTGGACTGTGGGAGGAAACCAGAGCACCCAGAGGAAACCCACACAGACACAAGGAGAATGTGCAAACCCCACACAGACAGTGACCCGAGCCAGGAATTGAACCCAGGACCCTGGAGCTGTGAAGCAGCAGTGCTAACCACTGTGCTACCGTGCCACCCATTCTTCAGTACCACTGAGATACATGTAATAGTCATGATATGCACTCCGTGAGTCATCCAAACCAAGGGAGTTCTGCTCCTCTTGGTTCACTGTGGTTGAAAGGTCTTAGGCAGCAACTCCTCTCATTGAGATTAGCTAAGAAGGGGATGTCCCAATGCAAAATTCAAATCGTGAAGGCAGAGATCGGGCTGAATTGAGTCAGGGCAGCAGCATAACTTCAAGCTCCCAGTTACCTCTACAGACTGCCCAAGGATTGCCTTCCTGCAGCCCTCTAAATCCCTTGATTAGGTAGCTGCTGTGCAGTCATTTGCAGATATCCACTCTATCGTGTGTGTGTGTGTGTGTGTGTGTGTGTGTACGAACGAAGCAGCAACAGGATATGGTAATCTCAATGGGAAGTCCTTGGGCACAGTTAGTTCCTGAGATGCCAGATGTTTATGTCTGTGGCAGGGTAAACATTAAGTAAAGTGGTTTTTTTTGCTACTTATTAAGTCAACGATTTATAGAGAGGGAAAAAGTAACTGGCAGTTAGGATGAAGAACAAAGCACAAAGAAAATTACAGCACACGAACAGGCCATTCGGCCCACCAAGCCTGCACCAACCATGCTGCCCAACTGAACTAAAACCCCCTAACCACCTGGGACCATATCCCTCTATTCCCATCCTATTCATGTATTTGTCCAGACACCCCTTAAAAGTTATTATGCTATCTGCTTCCACTACTTCCCTGGCAGCAAGTTCCAGGCACTCATCATCCTCTGTGTAAAAAACTTGCCTCGTACATCTCCTTTAAACCTTGCCCCTTAAACCTATACCCCCTAGTAATTGATTCTTCCACCTGGGAAAAAGCTTCTGACTATCCACTCTGTCCATGCCCCTCACAATTTTGTAGACTTCAACTTCTGTCATTCCAATCAGAACAAACCAAGTTTCTCCAACCTCTCCTCATGGCTAATGCCCTCCATAACAGGCAACATGCGGATAGATCTTTTATGTATCCTAGGGCAATAACTGTGGAAATTACATTCATGCATCAATCATGTGCATCATTCCAAAAGGAACTAGGTGAGATTCTTTGCATTAATGACCCAGCTCTTGATTTGATTTATTATTGTCACATGTATTAACATACATTGAAAATTATTTTTTCTTGTGTGCTCTATAAAGCATATTGTTCATAGAGAAGGAAAGGAGAGAGTGCAGAATGTAGTGTTACAGTCATAGCTGAGGTGCAGAGAACGATCAACTTAATATGGGGTAGTTCCATTCAAAAGTCTGATGGCAGCAGATGTCGTTCTTGTATCGGTTTGTATGTGACCTCAGACCTTTGTATTATTTTCCCGACGGAAGACGGAAGAGAGAATATCCAGGGCAGCGGGAATTGTAGACAATGTCAATGGATGGGAAATTGATTTGCATGATGGACTGGGCTACGTTCATAACCTTTTGTAGTTTCTTGTGGTCTTGGTCAGAGCAGGAGCTATGCCAAGCTGTGATACATCACAAAGGACACTTTCTATAGTGCATCTGTAAAAGCTAGTGAGAGTTGGAGCAGGCATGCCAAATTTCCTTAACTTCCTGAGGAAGTAAAGATGTTAGAGGGCTTTTTTAACTATTGTGTCGGCACGGAGAGACCAGGAAAGTCTTTTGGTGATCTGGAGACCTAGAAACTTGAAACTCTCAGCCATTTCCACTTCATCCTCGTTGATGTAGACAGGGACATATCCTGTCCTATGCTTCCTGAAGTTGTTGACTTCCTCCTTCATTTTACTGACTTTGAGAGAGAGAGATTATTGTCGTCGCACCATTTCACCAGATTCTATATCTCTTTCCTGTACTCCATCTCATCAAATTTGGCATGTCTGCTATGACTCTCACCAACTTTTACAGATGCACCACAGAAAGCATTCTTTCTGGTTGCATCACAGCTTGATATGGTTCCTGCTCTGCCCAAGACCGCAAGGAACTACAAAAGGTCATGAATGTAGCTCAATCCATCACGCAAACCAGCCTCCCATCCATTGACTCTGTCGACACTTTCCGCTGCATCAGAAAAGCAGCCAGAATAATTAAGGACTCCCTGCACCCCAGACATTCTCTCTTCCACCTTCTTCCGTCGGGAAGAAGGTACAAAAGTTTAAGATCATGTACCAACCGACTCAAGGGCATCTTCTTCCCTGCTGTTTTCAGACTTTTGAATGGACAAATCTTGCATTAAGGTGATCTTTCTCTATACCCTGGCTATGACTGTAACACTACATTCTGCACTCTCAACTTTCCTTCTCTATGAATGGTATGTTTTGTCTGTATAGCACACAAAAAACAATACTTTTCACTGTATATTAATACGTGACAATAATAAATCAGATAAAATCAAATCATTATTGTTGGAGGCTTAGTGTGGTTCTAGCTTCGAGATTCTCTTTTTGTATTTAAGTGGAGATGGAACCATTGCTTTTGGAGTTAGTCCGAATGGGAATATTATCGGGGTGGGGGGGCGGAGGGGGGTGGCGGTGGAAGCAGAGATGAGAGGGAGAGATGCTGATAGCTATCATTCTAATTTTGAAAGGAATACACGTACACACACACACACACACACACACACACACACACACACACACACACACACACAGCAAAAGCTCTGGGGCACAAATGGGGCAAGATGGGGAGGCACGGTGGCACAGTGGTAAGCACTGTTGCCTCGTCTGCATATTCTCCCCGTGCCTGCATGGGTTTCCTCCGGGTGCTCTGGTTTCATCCCACAGTCTGTTAAATTCTCGCTCAATGTACCCGACCAAAGCGGAGTGCGGTGACTAGGGGATTTTCACAATAACTTCACTGCAGTGTTTATGTAAGCCTACTTTTGTGACCCTAATAAAATAAACTTTAAACTTGCTATCCTAAACCCCCGAGAGAGCGTAACATTTCTTTAGAGCGGGTGCATCAGGAATATTTCAGCTCATTTCAGTGGAGGATTGCTTCTCTGAGTGAAGGCCTGTGATTGGTGGTGTGCCACAGGGATCAGTGCTGGGTCCATTGTTGCCTGTCATCTATATCAATGATCTGGATGATAATGTGGTAAATTGGATCAGCAAGTTTGCTGATGATACAAAGATTGGAGGTGGAATGGACAGTGAGGAAGGTTTTCAAAGTTTGCAGAGGGATTTGGACCAACTAGAAAAATGGGTTGAAAAATGGCAGATGGAGTTTAATGCAGGCAAGTGTGAGGTATTGCACTTTGGAAGGACAAACCAAGGTAGAACATATAAGGTTAATGGTCGGTTCATAAGGTTAATGAAGAGTGCAGTAGAACAGAGGGATCTGGGAATACAGATACATAATTCCCTAAAAGTGGTGTCACAGGTGGATAGGGTTGTAAAGAGTGCTTTTGGTACATTGGCCTTTATAAATCAAAGTATTGAGTATAAGAGTTGGAATGTTATGGTGAGGTTGTATAAGACTTTGGGTGAGGCTGAATTTAGACTATTGTATGCAGTTTTGGTCACCTAATTACAGGAAGGATATTAATAAGGTTGAAAGAGTGCAGAGGTTTACGAGGATGTTGCTGGGACTTGAGAAACTGAGTTACAGAGAAAGGCTGAAGAGGTTAGGACTTTATTCCCTGGAGTGTAGAAGAATGAAGGGAGATTTGATAGAAGTGTATAAAAATTATGATGGGTATAGATGGAGCGAACTCAAGCAAGCTTTTTCCATTGAGGCTAGGGGAGAAATAAACTAGAGGACATGGATTAAGGGTGAAAGGGGAAAAGTTTAAAGGGAATATTAGGGGGTGCTTCTTCACATAGAGAGTGGTGGGAGTGTAGATGAAGTGGTAAATGCGAGCTCACTTTTAACATTTAAGAAAAACTTGGACAGATACATGGATGAGAGGAGTGTGGAGGGATATGGTCTAGGTGCAGGTCAGTGGGACTAGGCAGAAAAATGGTTTGGCACAGCCAAGAAGGGCCAAAAGGCCTGTTTCTGTGCTGTAGTGTTCTATGGCTCTATTAGTTGGCAGCCGCCTCCCCTTCCAGCAACAGGTAACTCCTGAAATACATTCCATGTCCCGGCTCCTGTAATTTTTTTTCCTTCACCATGTTGGGTCACTTTATTCATTGTTTCCCTGGAGCAGTGATTGATGTTCTGCGCGCTTAATCTCTCTGAGTGATAACTGTTCTCATGTAAGTCCATGAGTCACTGACACAGCCTCCGCTGCTTCTGACTACTGATTTAAATCCCCATTTACATTTCAATCTCGGCCTCATGAATGTGGGAGAGAGAAAAAAAAACCCAGGCTGCAAATTAATAACGTGGAGAATATTTCAGCGGCTGGATGGCGGGTAGGGGGAGGTTGGAGGGTGGTGGGGGTGAGTGAGCAAAAGCTCAAACTGCAGCAGAACTAGACCCTTTGTAATTTACTGGTCGACAGTAAAATGATATTAACAAAGAAAAGCAGGGGAAGGTGGGGGGGGGGTGACATATTTATTTCTGTAACATCACCAGCGTGGTGTATTTATCAATGTATTCTGTCTGGGGACAATTTGTGGAACATTTAAATGGTTTCTGTAGAGCTCTGGGGGTTGGGAGGGGGAAGAGGAGGAGGGGGGGGAGGCGGTTTGGAAATTTAATTTGTTCCTCATTTGCAACAGCAGGTATGAAGTGGCGGGGGGCAGGTGGGGGGAGGGGGGGGGCGGTGGGTAGTAAAATTGGATGTCTGAAATTGGTGGTTCTCTCATCCCAGAGGTTTTAACAGCCCTGTGTGATATGGATTGAACCAGATCACCAACCGCACTCCCCCCCACCCCCCCCCCCCCCAACTCTTCACCCCCACCCACCTCAAAAGAGACGGGTAACCTTAAACCAACTTTCAAAAAAAAAACCTCTGGGAAGGTCTGCCAATCACCCGAGAAAACAACATTTCCATCGATTACTCTGTCTGGGTGATTTATGGGTTCATTTCACAGTAATTGAGAATTAGTGAGAAGATTAGCAAGGCTCAACACCTCACCTTTTGATATGCGGGACTGAGCAGCACAATTTGTCACTTTGGGGTGTTGGGACACATTTTTAGTTACAACCGGGTCTCGTTCTAATTGAATTCCGGGATAACGTGGAAATTAATTTGACACAGGGAGAGAGAGAGAGAGAGAGAGAGAAAAAGAAAGGAAATTTGAATACTTCCCAGTCCGTTGGGCTACCGAGGTGCCCTGTCCTCCAGGCGCTGGAGAGATATTGATCCGAAATCACTTTCAATTGTGAGTCTGATGAGGGACGGGGCGAGACTAAGAATCTGATTTTGCCCCATATTAAACCAGTTCACCCACAGCAATCAGCGGCGGATGAGAAATATTACATTTTATTTTGCCCCCGAGATGAGAATTTTTTTTTTGAAAAATTCACTGTGCCAAACAGTCAACAGTTTACGGATTCAATTAGGGCTCTGGGTTTTTCCCAAGTGTAATTTGCCACTGAAACAATTGCACCGAGACCACTCGGTTAACAGGTCCCCAGCCAAAGCCCTGGCTTGCTGAGACGGTGAACAAGGAACTCATCATTCAACACAGGGCCTGCCATCTTTTCATCCCTCCGCCTCTGCAACATTTCTTTTTTTTAATTCCCCCTCTCCTGCTGGGTGGCATAACGGCACAGTGGTTAGCACTGCTGCCTCGCAGCACCAGGGATCCAGGTGCGGTTCCAGGCTTGGGTCACTGTCTGTACAGATTCTGCACATTCTGCCCGGCTCTGCGTGGGTTTCCTCTAGGTGCTCCGGTTTCCTCCCACAGTCCGAAAGACGTGCTGGTTAGATGGATTGGCCGTGCTAAATTCTCCCTCAGTGAACCCGAACAGGCGCTGGAGTGCGGCGACTAGGGGATTTTCACAGTAACTTCATTGCAGTGTTAATGTAAGCTTACTTGTGACACTAATAAATAAACCCTTTTTGATTTCCCCAAAATCAGTTCTCATCCCCTCCCGCAGCAGATATCAGCAGACACAGATTTGAAAAATATAGTTTATTTATTAGTCACTGGTAGGCTTACATTGTAAGAAGTCTCACAACACCAGGTTAAGGTCCAACAGGTAGCAAAAGCCACTAGCTTTTGGAGAACTGCCCCTTCGTCAGGTAAGTGGGAGTTCTGTTGACAAACAAGGCATATAAAGACACAAATTCAATTTACAAAATAATGGTTGGAATGCATTCCAACTATTATGAATGCATTCCAACTATTATGAATGCATTCCAACCATTATTTTGTAAATTGAATTTGTGTCTTTATATTGCCCTGTTTGTCAACAGAACTCCCACTTACCTGACGAAGGAGCAGTGCTCCAAAAGCTAGTGGCTTTTGCTACCACATAAGCCTGTTGGACTTTAACCTGGTGTTGTGAGACTTCTTACTCTGTTTACCCCAGTGCAATGCCGGCATCTCCACATCAGGCTTACATTAACACTGTAATGTTATGCTGTAAGGTTATGCTGGCCTTCATAGCGAGGGGGATTGAATATAAAAGTAGGGAGGTCTTGCTGCAGCTGTATAGGGCATTGGTGAGGCCGCAGCTGGAGTACTGTGTGCAGTTTTGGGCGCCGCACCTGCGCAAGGATATTTGGCCCTGGAGGGAGTGCAGAGGAGGTTTACTAGGCTGATACCGGAGCTGAGGGGATTGAGCTATGAGGAGAGGCTGAATAAACTAGGCTTGTACTCGTTAGAGTTTAGAAGAATGAGGGGAGATCTCATTGAGACGTATAAGATGATGAATGGGATGGATAGGATAGAGGTGGAGAGACTCTTCCCGCTCAAAAAAGACAGTAGGACTAGGGGGCACAGCCTCAAGATAAAAGGGGAGGCGGTTTAGAACGGAGTTGAGGAGGAACTTCTTCACTCAAAGGGTGGTGAATCTCTGGAATTCTCTGCCCGTTGAAGTGGTGGAGGCTGCCTCGCTAAATATTTTTAAGAAGCGGGTTGATGGGGTTTTTGATAAGAGAAGGGATTAAGGGTTATGGGGAGAGGGCGGAAAGTGGAACTGAGCCACGACAGATCAGCCATGATCTTATTGAATGGCGGGGCAGGCTCGAAGGGCTAGATGGCCTACTCCTGCTCCTATTTCTTATGTTCTGTCTTATGTAATGAAGTTACTGTGAAATGCCTAGTCACTACACTCCGGTGTCTGTTCGGGTACACTGAGGGAGAATTCAGCGTGGCAAATGCACCTAACCAGTGCCTCTTTCGGAGTGTGGGAGGAAACTGGAGCACCCGGAGGGAATGGCAAGAATGTGCAGGTTCCGTACAGACAGTGACCCAAGCCAGGAACTGAACCTGGATCCCGGGCGCTGTGAGACAGCAGTGCTAACCACTGAAACAAAAACAGAAAAATACCGGAAACTCAGCAGATTTGACAGCATCCATGGGGAAAGAATACAGCCAATGTTTCAAGTCTAGATGACCTTGTGTCACAGTTGAGAGCAAAGAAATCAGTAGTGATTTATATTATGAGTTTCGGGTGGGGGTCGGGGGGAGGGAGGGTGGGTGGTGGGGGCGCTGGAATGGGATAAAGGAAATGTAAATGAGGGTACCAGAAGGCTGAGAAGGTGCCAAAAAGTATCCATTAAATGATCAGAATGTGTGAACGGTAGAACAGAGGTACAGATTGTTAAAGGGCTGTCTGAGGAATGTGGCAGCTGCCCTGAAGGGGTGCGGAGAGGAGCAAGAATGGAGAATTGCAGGGTGGCACAGTGGTTAGCACAGCTGTCTCACAGTGCCAGGGAACCGAGTTCGATTCCTGGCTTGGATCACTGTCTGTGTGGAGTTTGTATGTTCTCTCCATGTCTGCATGGGTTTCCTATGCCTATGAGTGTTCCAGTTTCCTCCCACAGTCCAAAGATGTGCGGGTTAGGTTGATTGGCCGTGCTAAATTGACCCTTGTTGCGGGGCGACTATCGGAGTAAATATGTGATGTTACAGGCACAGGGTGTCGGTGCAGGCTCGATGGGCCGAATGACCTCCTTCTGTACTGTAGAGATGCTGAAAATTAGAAGTGAGAAAGGAGGATAAGATGAAATGAAATAAAATAAATGGAAATGGGATAAAAGTGGAGGAGAAACTTCATCCTCTGAAATGACCTCAATGTTCAATTCAGAAGGCTGTGAAGTGCCCAAATGGAAGATGAGGTGCTGTTCTTCCAGTTTGTGTTGAGGTTTGCTAGAACATTGTAAAATGCCAAGGACGGACATGTGGACAGGAGAGCAGGGAGGTGTATTGAAGTGGCAAGCGACAGGAAGGTCTAGGTCCTGCTTGCGGACGGTCTGAAGATGTTCAGCTGAGTGGTCCCACTGCATTGGGGGCAGCGAATGCAATAGACCAGCTTGAAGGAGGTGCACGCTAACCACTGTGCCACCCTAACAGGACACAAATGCACACAGCGCCAGGAAAACGGATGTCTCCTGCCTGACACACATAATGATATTCATTAGATATATTAACATAAGTAAAAATTAAATTAAAATGATGTAACCTGTTCTTGCACAGAAGAGGAGTCATTTGCATTCTGTTTAACAATACACAGCCTTTGGCGGGGAACAGTCTTTTGTTTCCTGTGCCAGCTGCACTAAAATGGTGAGCCAGATTTATATTTGAAATGATGTCCGAAGTTACAATCCCAGCCCCCCCCAACCTTCCCGCTAGTGCCACATTTCAAACAGGTTTGGGTGGGGTAGGATCAAACTCCACTCGCTGACACCCCTGCTCACCCCCATTTCCAGCCCATTGGAAAGAAATGGGGTTTCAGGTGCCAGGTTATTCACAAGCAATGCCCCTGACTGTGGTTTCTTTATTTTTTCGGGGGGCGGGGAGGAGAAGGAGGGAGTCCTCGAAATAAAGATGACACAGTCAAAATTGATGGCTGGGTTTCAAGCAAGTGTGACTTGCGACTGGAATAAGCCGACGTGAGATTGGGAGATCTCCAGTGTGACGACATGGCAGTGGGGTCTTGGAGTAAAATTGCCAGCAGCGAGGCTCAGTTTAGACTATTTCACCTCCCCCAGGCGCTGTGCTGAAAGGAAATGGGGACGCTGGTGTTAGATGGGTGGGGGGTTTTGATTTGATTTGTGGGTGGGGGGGGAGTGCGAGGGTGAGAGGGGTAGGGAGGTGAGATGGATGGTAGGGGTGAGAGTGGTGGGGATTGCGGGAGGGAGGGTGGTGGGGGCTGAGGGGGTGAGGTGGGTGGTGGGGGTTGCAGGGGGAGGGTGATGGGGTTGAGGGGGTGTAGAGGTGAGTGGTGAGGTGGGGATGTAGTCTAAACTGAGCCTCGCTGCTGGCAATTTTACTGCCATGTCCTCACACTGGAGATCTCCCAATCTCACAGCGCTTATTCCAGCCTCAAGTCACACTTGCTTGAAACTCAGCCATCTATTTTGACTGTATCATCTTTATTTCGGGGGTTGTGGGGGAGGGTGGTGGGGGTGAGGAGACGAGGTGGGTGGTGGGCTTGTGGGGGTAGGACGGTGGGGGTGAGGGGTGTAGGGGTGAGGTGGGTGGTGGGGGTTGTGGGGGTAGGATGATGGGGGTGAGGGGTGAGGTGGGTGGTGGGGGTTTTAGACGGAGGGTGGTGGGATGTGAGAGTAAGGAGGTGCGGGCTTGAGGTGGGTAGTGGAGGTTGTGGGGGGGGTAAGGGATGAGGTGGGTGGTGGGTGTTGCTGGGGTGAGTGGGGTGGGAGTGAGGGGGGCTGTTGGGGGTTGCAGGGGCGGGGGTGGGAGTGGTGGGGGCTGCGGGGGGGGGGGGGGGGGGAGTGGGGGTTGCAGGGTGGCGGGGAGTGCGGGTGAGGCGGGTGTGGGGGTGAGAGTGGTGGGGGTTGAGGGGGGGGGGAGGGCGGTTGGGGGTGTTGGGGTGAGGTGGGTGGCGGGGGTTGTGGGGGGAGGGTGGCGGGATGTGAAGGCGAGGGGGTGCGGGCTTGAGCTGGGTGGTGGAGGTTGTGGAGGCGGGGGGGGGAGGTGGGTGGGTCGTGGGGGTGAGGTGGGTGGCGGGTGTCGCTGGGGTGAGTGGGGTGGGGGGGTGAGGGGGCCGTCGGGGGTTGCAAGGGAGGAGGCGGGAGTCGCGGGGACTGTGGCGGGGGGGTGAGGGGGGGTTGCAGGGTGGTGGCGGGGGCTGAGGGTGAGGCGGGTGTGGGGGTGTGAGTGGTGGGGGTTGAGGTGGGGTGGGTGGGGGGGGGGGGAGATGTCAGGAGTCAGCTGCAGGCAGGATAACTGAAAGGCTGATAGAGACATCCTGACAGCTGTAATAGATATCCAATAGATCCATCATGCCAGTAATTTGCTACAAATTTAACATACATCACTATGGTCAGGAGAAGCTGTATCTGTCTTGTCGCGGCATCAGCCCGAATAACAGTGAAATCTCATGTTGCCGCTGACCTTTTTGACCCCCCTCGGGATTGACACTGCGGCTGGAGCTTGACCCCAGAAGCAGCAGATGGCAGGATCACGCTGAGGAGAGCAGCGCTCCTGCTTACCCTGAGAGGCAATTTAATCTGATCCCTTCAATATCGCGGAGACCGTCTTTTCCCCAAGTATTCTGCTGGCAAACCTTAAACACGAAACATTTATTTTGTGTTAATACACGGGCGGCCAAGCCATTACCGTGGCGACCGGCGTTAGCCTTCTGTGAGGGCGACAGGCGTGTTTCTGCCAGCCTTCAGTTTAGTGTTGCCGTTGACTCTCTCTTGCGGTCAGAATTTAGGGATTAGGGTTAGAAAGGCGCTGGCAAATTAAAAAAAAAACAGCAGCAACAACGACAACAAAAAAAAATCACTTAGTGTCAGAAATCTGAGCTGGGTAAATAATAACATGAAAATTGGCAAAAGGAAAGAACAGAAATAAGTGACATAAAACAAGGCAGACACTCTGGAATATATCCTGTGAACTAACAGATTATTATCAAACAAAGCACTTGCTTGTCAGGGGAGGGGGGTGCGGGTAGAAATAGGGGGAGTGCAACAAAGGGAAAAAAAACTCTTTGGTAATTGAGTTTTTTTTTTGGAAAATTAGATAGTGAGAATTTTGCATAACCTAACTGTATTACCGAGATATAATTTGGCTGAAGTTGGTAGCTGTACTGCATGTGGAGGCATAATAAAACGTGTCAGTTAAAATGAAAATACAGCTTGTGTAATTAAATTTAATTGGATCCTGTCACTATAAATCCTCTTCTTTTGTCAGCGTTACTACGGAATTGCAGCTTGTAGTTTTCTAATTCCAATCCTGCAAGCTGTGCAGCAGCCTTCAACTAAAATGCCCTCAGAATTATTTTTATTTGTTTATCTTTGGGAGTGGGTGGGGAAGAGGGAGGGTGGGGGTGGCGGTGGTGGTGGGTGTTGTGTTCTATGCAAAACTAAAGGCCCTGATGGTGAGAAAGCTCGCTCCCCATTCACAATTAGGATCACAATTCGGGTAGATGGTGGTTGGGCAAATCTGTTTGAATGCCTCTGTGCCTTGAGCAGTTAGAGGGAGAGAGAGAGAGAGAGACTACATGAATGTTGTTTTGTTACACCGAGGTTGGTGCTCGGGCTGAATGCTAAACTGCACTAAGGAGGGCTCCAGACTGGGTCTGAATTCTCTGCAATCCTAACACGCTAATCCACATCCCCTGCAATCCATTAAACCATCCCTCCCTCTTTGCCTCATCACGCCACCTTCTAATTTGACAATGACAAAGAGCTTTGGTGCAATTTTAAATTTCATAATTTTAATCTGTCAAAAGGCTGACATTTAATTAGTGCCCTCCTAACCTATGCCTGCGCACTTGAAGGTTACTGTAGGTTTTCTTTTAGAATCTCCTCAAGAAGAGTGGATTAATAAATATGTACATCGCTGGCTGCGGTAAAGACAATACACAGCCAATGGCCCATTAGCTTTCAATCTAGACAGATGAGGTTAATAGTATTTTATAGTGTCTCTGTATTCTATGGAGGGTGATTAAGATCCCTTTTCATTCCTGCTAGGATTGTTGATTGAAATCACCTCGTACAGTTCACATTAGTAGGTTTTAACGTGTGGATTTGTTTAAATGGGGACAGCAGTAAATAATGGGGCATCGCTCCACCTGTCGCTGCTGAGGTGTACAGATGCTTCAGACATGGGCATTAGCCGACTAATTTCACAACCCTCTTCTTCGGCCCCTAAAACCAGACCGAACGTGCTTAAAACCCCCATAGGAATTCCTGGGGGCTGAGATGGGGTGGGGGGCATCGGGCAGAAACAAAATAAGATGAAGAGAGGCTGGGGTCTTTTTTCCTTGGAACACAGGAGGCTAGGGGAGTGGGGGGAGAGGGGTGACTTGTTTGAGGTGTACCAAATTGTGAGGGACATAGATAGGAAGGAACTTTCCCTCTTGGGAGAGGGTACATGAGATCCAGGAGTAGAAGTAGGCCATTCGGCCCATCGACTCTGCTCCGCCATTCAGCGAGGTAGTGACTGATCACATATGATAAATCTCAACTGCATTTTCCCATTTCGTCAATAACATGAGGTGGTGGGGGTGGCAGGGGGTGGGGGGGGGGGGGCATAGATTTATGGGAAGGGTCAGGAGATTTAGAGAGGATTTGAAACTAAACTTTTTCACCCAGAGGGAATCTGGAGTGCACTGTCTGAAAGGGTGGTAGAGGCAGGTGCCTTCACAACATTTAAGATGCACTTAGATGAGCATTCGAAATGCCATACAACCAACATCAATAAAACAGTTTCTCTGAATATTATCTCATTACTGTTTGTGGCTCCTTGTTCACACAAATAGCTGTCACGTTGCAAAGAACAAAGAGGAACCAAGTAATGTACAGCACAGGAACAGGTTCTTCAGCCCTCCAAGCCTGTGCGGATCATGATGCTCCAACTGAGCTAAAAAAAACCCCTTCTGCCTTTATTCGGACTAACCCTCCATTCCTCCCTATTCATGTACTCATCCAGACGCCTCTTAAATGTTGCTCATGTGCCTGCTTCCACCACCTCCTCCAGCCACGTGTTCCAGGCACCCACCACTCTTTGTGTGAAAAAATTCCCCGCACAACTCCTTGAAACATTTCCCCTCTTACCTGAAACCTGGGCCCCCTTGTAATTGACACTGCCACCCTGGGAAAAAAGCCACTGACTATCGCAGGAGTACAGAATCATAGAATACTACAGTACAGAAGAGGTCCTTCAGCCCTGACCTGCCCATCTAATCCTGCTTGCCAGCACTTGGCCTATAGCCTTGAATGTTAGAAGACAATAAGACCTAAGACATAGGAGCAGAATTAGGTCACTTGGCCCACCACATCCTCTCCGCCATTCAATCATGGTTGATATTTTTCTCACCCTCATTCTCCTGCCTTTTCCCCATAACCCCTGATCCCCTCATTAATCAAGAACCTATCTATCTCTGTCTTAAAGACACTCAATGACCTGGCATCCACAGCCTTCTGCAGCAAAGAGTTCCACAGATTCACCACTCTCTGGATGAAGAAATTCCTCCTCATCTCTGTTTTAAAGGATCGTCCCTTTAGCCTGAGGTTGTGCCCTCTGGTTCTAGTTTCTCCTACAAGTGGAAACATCCTCTCCACGTCCACTTAATCCAGGCCACACAGTATCCTGTAAGTTTCAATAAGATCCCCCCCCCGATCCTTCTAAACTCCAACAAGTACAGACCCAGAGTCCTCAACTGTTCCTCGTACAACAAGCTCTTCATTCCAGGGATCATTCTTGTGAACCTCCCCTGGACGCTTTCCAAGGCCAGTACATCTTTCCTTAAATACGGGGCCCAAAACTGCTCACACTACTGTGGTCTGACCAGTTGATAAGGTTGTTAAGAAGGCGTACGGTGTGTTAGCTTTTATTGGTAGAGGGATTGAATTTTGGAGCTGTGAGATCATGTTACAACTGTACAAAACTCTGGTGCAGCCGCACTTGGAGTATTGCATACAGCTCTGGTCGCCGCATTATAAGAAAGGTGTGGAAGCATTGGAAAGGGTGCAGAGGAGGTTTACCAGGATGTTGCCTGGTATGGTGGGAAGGTCTTATGAGGAAAGGCTGAGGGACTTGAGGTTATTTTCATTATTTTTGGGAAGAAGGTTAAGAGGTGACCTAATTGAGGCATACAAGATGATCAGAGGGTTAGATAGGGTAGACAGTGAGAGCCTTTTTCCTCGGATGGTGATGGCTAACACAAGGGGACATAGCTTTAAATTAAGGGGTGGTAATTATAGGACGGATGTCAGAGGTAGGTTCTTTACTCAGAGGGTAGTAAGGGTGTGGAATGCCCTGCCTGCAGCAGTTGTGGACTCGCCAACTTTAAGGGTGTTCAAATGATCAGTGGATAGGCATATGGATAACATTGGAATAGTTTAGGTTAGAAGGTCATTAGATTGGTTCCACTGGTTGGCGCAACATCGAGGGCCGAAGGGCCTGTACTGTGCTGTAATGTTCAATGTTCTAGTTCCTTATACAGCCTCAGAAATTCACCCCTGCTCTTGTATTCCAGCCCTCTCGACATGAATGCTAACATTGCGTTTGCCTTCCTACTGCTGATTGAACCTACACGTTAACCTTAAGAGAATCTTGAACAAGGACACCCAAGTCCCTTTGTGATTCTTATTTCCTAAGCATTTACCCATTTACAAAATAGTCTACACCTTCATTCCTCTTTCCAAAGAGTGTAACCTCACACTTTTTCACATTGTATTCCATCTGCTTCTTCTTTGTCCACTCTCCAAACTGTCCAAGCCCTTCTGCGGCCACCCTGCTTCCTCAGTACTGCCTGTCCCTCCACATATCTTTGTATCATCTGCAAACTTAGCAACAGTGCCTTCAGTTCCTTCTTCCAAATCGTTAATGTATATTGTGAGAATTTATGGTCCCAGCACCGACCCTTGTGGCACACCACTAGTCATTGGCTGCCATCTGATAAAGACCTCTTTATCCCCACTCTCAGCCTTCTGCCAATTAACCGATCCTCAATCCATGACAGGATTTTACCCTTAACAACATGGACTCTTAATTTATTTGAAGTCTCCTATGCGGCACCTTGTCAAAGGCCCCCTGTAAGTTTTGGCATGCCAAGTGCTTATTCAGATTTTTTTTAAAGGATGTGAGGCATCCCACTTCCACCACCCTCCCAGGCAGTGCACTCCAGACCATCACCACCCTCTGGTAGAAATGTTTTTTTCCTCAAATCCCCCCCATCCACCCTGTCTATGCCTCTCGTAATTTTACAGTCCTCTATCAGGTCTCCCCTCAGCCTCCACCTTTCCAGTGAAAACAATCCTAGTTTATTCAACCTCTCCTCATTGCCTTTGAGATCAGGCAACATCCTGGTGAACCCTCTTTGCACTCTCTCCAAAGCTTCCAGCCCTTCTAGTAGTATGGTGGCCAGAACAGCACACAATACTCCAAATGCAGCCTAACCAATGTTTTATAAAGCTGCAACATGATTTCCAAGCTCCTGTACTCAATGCCCCGGCCAATGACGGTGAGCCTGCCATATAGCTTATTAATCATCTTTGGCCACCTGTGTTGGCATTCTTAGGGAACTGTGGACCTGTGTGCCCAGATCCCTCTGTATGTTAACGTTCCTAAGAGTTCTGCTATTTATAGTATAATTCACACCATTCAAATTTGATCTTCCAAAATGCATCACCTCACATTTGTCTGGATTAAACTCCATCTGCCATTTATGTACCCAAGCCTCCAATCCAATGTTGTTGTATCCTCTGACAATCCTGGATGCTATCAGCAACTCCATCAATCTTTGTGTCATCCGGAAACTGATTAATTGGTTCACCTATATTTTCCTTCAGATCATTTAAATACACTACAAACAACAGAGGTCCCAGCACTGACCCCTGCAGAACACCACTAGCTACAGATCTCCATTCTGAAAAAATATCCTTCCATTAGTACTCTCTGTTCTTCTATAACCAAGCCAGTTCTGTATCTATCCAGCCAGCCCACCCCAAATCCTACGCGATTTTAATTTTTTTATCAAGCTGACTACTCTTCAAAAGTACCCTCTCGACTCCATTTTGTTTCAAAAGCAGTGTTTTTTCTTTATTTTGTTTTTTTGATTAATTATTGTCACATGTATTAACACACAGCGAAAAGTAGACAAAACATACTGTTCATAGAGAAGGAAATGAAAGAGTACAGAATGCAGTGTTATTGTAAAAGCTAAGGTGTAGAGACAGATCAACTTAATGCAAGGTAATCCATTCAAAAGTCTGACAGCTGCAGGGAAGAAGCTGTTCTTGAGTCGGTTGGTGCGTGACTTCAGACTTTTGTATCTTTTTCTCAATGGAAGAAGGTGGAAGAGAAAATTTGTCCAGGGTGCGTGTTTTAAGATATAATGTTAATATCAAATAAATCTGAGATCCCATATTGCCTAAGTATGACAGGGTGCAGAAGAGATTTATTAGAATAACACCAAGACTGGCAAGGTGGCATGGTGCGTGGCACGGTGACACAGTGGTTAGCACTGCTGCCTCACAGCACCAGGGACCTCGGTTCAATCCTTGGTTTCAATCACTTTCTGTGCAGAGTTTGCACATTCTCTCCATCTCTGCATGGGTTTCCTCCTGGTTCTGCTCACAGTCTGAAAGACGTACTGGTTAGATGCATTGGCTGTGCTAAATTCTCCCTCCCAAACAGGCGCCGCAGTGTGGCAATGAGGGGATTTTTACAGTAACTTCATTGCAGTGTTACTTGTGACACTAATAAGTAAACTTAAACTCAAGCCTAATGTATATCCCTCAGCTTTGGTGCTATTTTATTGATTCTGTTCTGCACCCTGTCATACGTCGGCAATATGGGATCATGGATTTCATTGATAGTAACATTTTATTTTAAAACAAAATAAAGAATGGACACTCTGCTTTTGAAACAAAACAGACTTGCAAGGTTGGGTGGCCTTATTTTTCTCTTCTGTCAATGTGCATGGAACTCAACAAGGCCTTGGAATTAACCTGCATGCCTGGACAAGACATTATAATGCAAATGATCTTTCAGGACATTTCATTGAAAAGATATTAAAATGCAATAAATCCTTCCTGTTGAATTAATACTTGTGGTATTCAAATAATTGCAGAGATTAGTTCACAATGGACTTGCATACTGTGCAACTGCAGAGTATAGTTCCAAAGAATGGATGTGAGAGAAACAGCGATCACAATGATGTGTGAAACTCAAACACCATCATTTCTGAATGACCGTATCATCAGAGACTATGGCCAAAATTTTACGGTCCCCATGAGGGGCAGACAATGGGAAGGTCCGTTGACCTCAGGCGGGGTTTTATGGTTTTATCACGAGTGAGGCTGTGAAATCCTGCCCTTTTTGTGAGGACAATGAAAAGGATACTAATGGTCACATGACAGGAGACAAGATTTCTGATAAGTACAACTTAATTGGACACATTTTTGGGGTGCAAAGAGAGATGGAGAAACAGACTCAGAGCAGCAAAGGAAGAGGAGACTGTCTGAGATCTACCAGGAGGCAGAGAATTCGGCCTTTTACCCAAGTACTTGAGCAAACAAACAAGCTTTTTGCTGCAGGGGTTTGACTGCAGCTCAGCTAGAGTGAAGCCAGAGAAACCTGCTGCTGTAAGCAGTAAGCTGCTGCAAATCCATCTTTATAAACGTCTATTTCCTCAGTAGACCAATGAAGGGAATCATAGGTCCACAATGTTTAAAGACCTCCTCTTGAAGGAAGCAAGTGTGACAGTGAAGGTTTGGATTAGTAAGACCTAGACTCATAGAGTTATAGAGGTTTGCAGCATGGAGACAGGCCCTTCGGCCAAAATTATCCATGCTGCCCTTTTTTTTAAACCCCTAAGGTAATCCCAATTGCCTGCGTTTGGCCCATACCCTCTATAACCATCTTACCCATGTAACTGTCTAAATGCTTTTTAAAGGACAAAATTATACTGCCCCTGGCAGCTTGTTCCAGAAACTCACCACCCTCTGTGTGAAAAACTTGCCCCTCTGGACACTTTTGTGTCTCTCTCCTCTCACCTTAAACCTATGCCCTTAAACCTTTAGACTCCCCTACTTTTGGGAAGAGACATTGACTATCTAGGTGATCTATGCCTCTCATTATTTTATAAACCTCTATAAGATCATCCCTCAGCCTCCTATGCTCCAGAGAAAAAAAGTCCTAGTCTATCCAGCCTCTCCTTATAACTCAAACCATCAATCCCCAGTAGCATCCTAGTAAATCTTTTCTGCACTCTTTCTAGTTTAATAATACCCTTTCTATAATAGAGCGACCAGAACTGCACACAGTATTCCAATTGTGGCCTTCCCAATGTCTTGTACAATTTCAACAATATGTACCAACTCCTGTATTCAATGTACTGACCAATGAAACCAAGCATGCTGAATGCCTTCTTCACCACTCTGTCCATCTGTGACTCTACTTTCAAGGAGCTATGAACATGTACCCATGGATCTCTTTGTTCTGTAACTCTCGCCATCACCCTACCATTAACTGAATAAGTCCTGCCCTGGTTCAATCTACTAAAATGCATCATCTCGCATTTATCTAAATTAAAATCCATCTGCCATTCGTCAGCCCACTGGCCCAATTGATCAAGATCCCATTACAATCGGAGATAATTTTCTTCACTATCCACTACGCCACCAATCTTGGTGTCATCTGTAAACTTACGAACCATGACTGTTATATTCTCATTCAAACCATTAATATAAATGACAAATAACAGTGGACTCAGCACTGATCCCTGAGGCACACCGCTGGTTACAGGCCTACAAATTGAAAATCAACCCCCTATAACCACACTCTGGCTTCTGTCAAGAAGCCATCTTTGTATCCATTTAGCTACCTCACCCTGGATCCCATAATATTTAACCTTATGCAACAACCGACCATGTAGTACCTTGTCAAAGGCCTTGCTAAAGTTAATAAAGTCCACCTAAGTGCGACCTCTTTTATAATCACCTTTATGCATGTGTGTGTGTATATGTGTGTGTGTATATCTGTGTGAGTGTGTGTGTATATGTGTGGGTGTGGGTGTGTATATATGTGTGTGTGTGTGTGTGTGTGTGTGTGTGTGTGTGTGTGTGTGTGTGTGTGTGTGTGTGTGTGTGTGTTTGCTGTTGCTGACACATTTCTGGTGTTGACTAATACACATTTATCCATTGCAGTACACAAGCGATTAAAACTCTTCTTTTGATCCACATCTATTCTTTGTCAGTCAAGAAGTGGAAAAACAGAGAACCATCCTGCCATCTCTCTCCTGCCTGTAACAACGCTCTCCAAAGCGTTGGCATTCTTCCTAAAGTATAGTGCATAACCTTCTTGTCTTTGTGCTCTATGGACTGAATTTGGCCGGATGTGCTACAATTCTGGTGTTGACATCAATATCGGGTTGGTAACCTGGAAGTGGCAGTGATGGGACAACTGCCACAATAATTCTGGAAGTGACCAATTAAGAAGCCACCCATGGAAGCCACATCTCATTAAGGATGGCGGGTGGAGCAGGGAAGTGGGCGATACAATAGTAGGGCCTGCTGCAATGTCCACCCAGCGGTTCCACTGGGACAGTCAACAACTGCTGGAAAAGAGGGATACGGGGGCGGGGTGGGGAGGGGTCGCCTCAAAATGGAAGATCTCATGAGCTTAGCTGAAATAAAAGAAGGCACAACATTGTGATGGGCCTTGGGGGGTGGGGGGGTGGGGGTGGTCAGAAATAATTGCTGCCAGAACAATCTTTAACAGCTTCTGAATCTCTATTTAATGCAGTCTTTGGTGCCCTGCTGATCCATGAGTGAAAGGCCTTCCCAACGGAGTTGGCAGGTTCCACACTTAGTGGGAAAAGTGCATTTGCCTTTGAGAGGTGGACGCTAATTGGGGCCTGAGAAGTGTTAACTGGCTGCTTGACTCTGTAGAGTCAATTTTGTTCTTAGCCTGCCCCAGGAAAAATCCCCCAGGGAAGGGAAGGCACCGGGGAGCCTTCCTAACATGGCTTTTCCTTATTTCCCTTACCCTCCCCATTCGCCAATCCACCTCCATTGGGGTAGGAAAATGGCTTTGTCTATAAAACCAAGGATCTTTTCAGCTCTTTAAACAACCTTCTCAACTTGTCGAGCCATGTTAAAGGAATCTTTTTTAACTTCACGTACAGGATGTGGGCGTCGTTGGCTAGGCCAGTATTTTTACTGCCCGTCCCTAAGTGCCCCTGAAAAGGTGGTGGAGAGCAGTCATCTTGAGCTGCTGCAATCCATGTGGTGCAGATACACCCACAGTTGAGTTCATTTGACTTTACTGTAGCAATTTGATATGACTGAATGGCTTGCAAGGTAATTTCCGAAGGCAATTAAGAGCCAAATACATTGCTGTGGATCTAGGAGTCACGTGTTAGCTACATTGAGTAAGGACAAAAGGTTTCTTATCCTGAAGGACACAAGTAAACCAGATGATCTTTCAACAACAATCCTGCATTTCCTGGTCACTGTTACTGAGACTAGCTTTGTAATTCCCAATTTTGTTTATCAATTGAATTTAAATTTCATAGCTGCCATGGTAGCATGTGAAATCTGTCAAGAGTTTTATTCCTGATCTCAGGATTGTTGGGCCAGTTTCTTTATTTCTATGCTATTATTCCCACGCATATGCCTTCAAGCCTCACTGTTCCTCTGCTCCCTTTAATATTGCATTATTCAGCTTATAATGTATCTTTGTAAAATGGATCACTGTAGCTTCTAAGAACATAAGAACATAAGAAATAGGAGCAGGAGTAGGCCATCTAGCCCTTCGGGCCTGCCCCGCCATTCAATAAGATCATGGCTGATCTGTTGTGGCTCAGTTCCACATTCCCGCCCTCTCCCCATAACCCTTAATCCCCTCGTTTATCAAAAACCCATCAACCCGCGCCTTAAAAATGTTTAGCGAGGCAGCCTCCATCACTTCAACGGGCAGAGAATTTCAGAGATTCACCACCCTTTGAGTGAAGAAGTTCCTCCTCAACTCTGTTCTAAACCGCCCCCCCTTTATCTTGAGGCTGTGCCCCCTAGTCCTACTGTCCTTTCTGAGCGGGAAGAGTCTCTCCACCTCTATCCTATCCATCCCATTCATCATCTTATACGTCTCAATGAGATCTCCCCTCATTCTTCTCAACTCTAACGAGTACAAGCCTAGTTTCTTCAGCCTCTCCTCATAGCTCAACCCCCTCAACTCCGGTATCAGCCTAGTAAACCTCCTCTGCACTCTCTCCAAGGCCAAAATATCCTTGCGTAAGTGCGGCGACCAAAAATGCACACAGTACTCCAGCTGCGGCCTCACCAATGCCCAATACAGCTGCAGCAAGACCTCCCTACTTTTATATTCAATCCCCCTCGCTATGAAGGCCAGCATCCCATTAGCCTTCCTGACCACCTGCTGCACCTGTAGGCTGGGTTTTTGCGACTCATGCACAAGGACCCCGAGGTCCCTCTGCACCGTCGCCTGCTGTAGTTTTTCGCCACATAAGTAATAGTCCTTCCTACCATTATTCCTACCAAAGTGGACAACCTCACGTTTGCCAACATTAAATTCCATTTGCCATTCCCTGGCCCATTCGCCCAGCCTATCTAGATCCTTCTGCAGACTCTCCACACCCTCCGCGCAATTTGCCGTTCCACCAATCTTGGTGTCATCAGCAAATTTCGACACCCTACACTTGGTTCCCTCCTCCAGATCATCTATATAAATGGTAAAAAACGCATTTTCAATGTCTCTTCCAGTCTACGCCCCCTTGGAGCCAATTGCTACCCTTCTAACTGCTTACTGTGCTTCTGAGTTCCATTTCATAGAATTACAAAGTTACTTACGGTGCAGAAGGAGGCCATTCGGCCTATTCGATCCATGGTGGCTCTCCATGGACCAATCCAATCTGCCCGATTTACCCCCTCTATCCCCATAGCCCATCTGCAAGCATTGAAATGCCGCCCCATGTCACCAAGAGCAGGGTACTAATATGTATTCTGTTCACTCAGTTGGCTGGACAGTTGGCGATTGGCGCCAACAGCTTGGTTTAATTCCCTTACCAGCTGAGGTTATTCATCAAGGCCCCGCCTTCTCTACATTGCCCTCACCTGGCACCACCAGCCACAGCTTATGGTCATCTGGGACTATAGTGACTTTTATCTTACTAATATGAAGCCACAAACATAGAACATAGAACATGGAACACTACAGCACAACCAGGCCCTTCGGCCCACAAGTTGCGCTGATCATATCCATACCTACCAGACCTATCTATAACTCTCAATCCCATTAAAACCCATGTACTCACCCAGAAGTCTCTTAAAAGACCCCAACCAGTTCGCCTCTACCACCACCGACAGCAGCTGATTCCACTCACTCACCAGCCTCTGAGTGAAACACAGGGGAATTGACATCTCCTTTGTACCTGCTCCCCAGCACCTTAAACCTGTGTCCTCTCGTAGCGACCATTTCAGCCCTGGGAAATAGCCTCTGAGAATCCACCCTACCTATATCTCTCAACATTTTATAAACCTCTATCAGGTCGCCTCTCAATCTTCATATCTCCAGGGAGAAGAGACCTAGCTCCCTCAACCTATCTTCATAAGGCATGCCTCCCAATCCAGGCAACATCCGTGTAAATCTCCTCTGCACCCTCTCAATAGCTTCTTGTAGTGAGGCGACCAGAACTGTGCACAGTACTCCAAGTGGGGTCTGACAAGGGTCTTATAAATTTGCAGCATTATCTCCCGACTCCTAAACTCAATCCCTCGATTAATGAAGGCTAGTATACCATACACCTCCTTGACCACATCCTCCACCTGCAAGGCCGATTTAAGCAGCCTTTGGACCTGGATCCCAAGGTCCTTCTGCTCCTCAACAATAGGTGCTATATTAATACAACTTCTCTACTTGTTTGCTTTGAAGTATTTTGCAAGATTTAGATTGATTCTGCGACAGTTTTGTGGCAACTGATAAGCAGATGCAGCAGTGTAATGGTAGCTTGTACTTGCGACTTTGGTGTTTCATGAATATATATGATATGATCAAGACATTTCAATAAATGTCATAAATAGGTACTCGTTCTGTTCAGAACTGCCCTATGAACCTCTAAATTGGATGGCAGCCTTCATTCCCGACGCACAGTCAGTGAGTGACTGTGTCAGGATGTGAGACATTGCAGGGCAATGTTGCTGAGAGAACCAGTGAGGCAGTGACACTGAATAGTTTGACAAAAGGCAGCCAAAGTAGGCTTGTAACAGAGTTGTGGTCTTGCTATGTTAGCCTTTACAACTGTACGCACGAACAGCTTCTACTGTTTGTTTCTAATTGATTCACGTCTGGAGTTTCTTCCCTTCAGAACATTCTACCAGACTCTACCTTAAAGTTAAGAACAATGTTGTGCTGGTTTTCAGTCAGGTCAATGGCACCCCCCCACTCAAAAAAATGGTCTCTTACTCGTCTTCCAACCATTGGCCATCTCAATCAAAGGGACCTTTGCGTGTTTGTCCATAGACTCCTGAAGGCGGAAAGGCAGATTAATAAAGTGGTGAAAAAGGCATATGGCACACTCAACTTTATCAATCGGGGCATAGATTACAAAAGCACAGAGGTCATGATGGATTGTATTGAACTTTAGTGAGGCCTGGAGTACTGTGTGCAGTTCTGGTCGCCACGTTATAGGAAGGATGTGAACACATTGGACAAGGTGCAGAGATTTACAGGACGTTGCCTGGGTTGGAACAATTAAATTATAAAGAGAGGTTGGATAGGCTTGGGTTGTTTCCTCTGGGGCAGAGAAGGCTGAGGGACGACCTGTTTGAGGTATTCAAGATTACGAGGGACATGGACAGGGTGGATAGGGAGCAGCTGTTCCCCTTAGTTGAAGGGTCAGTTACGAGGTGACACGAGTTAAAAATGAGGGGTGGGAGGTTTAGGGGGGATTTGAGGAAAAGATGTTTTGCCCGGAGGGAGGTGGCGGTCTGGGAGGCCCTGCCTGTGAGGGTGGTGGAGGTGGTTGCCTCACATCCTTTAAGAAGTACCTGGGTGAGTACTTGGCACACTTTAACATTCAAGGCTGTGGGCCAAGTGCTGGTAAGTGGGATTAGGTGGGCAGGTCAGGGCATTTCATGCATTGGTGCAGACTTGATGGGCCGAAAGGCCTCTTCTGTACTGTAGGATTCTGTGATTCTGTGATTCAGATCTTGGCACTGACTTCAGGCCGTCAGATAAAACATCCTGTCAGAATGTCTACACGACAATGAAGACAGTAATAAGGCAGGAACTCAATCAACGCACACACTCGCATTTATATGCTATCGTGTCTGGATAGGTATTGTCACTAAAATATGTTCACAGTCATAGTGACATTCCAGCGCACATACTCACACTGAATTCCATTATTGTAAATATGTATCTTAGTCAAATATTTTACCATCAATTTTAGAGTTCATTAAATGTTCATCATATTCCTCTTCCAGAATTCATACTAACTGTATAATTGTGGCATACATAACCATCATAAAAACAAAATACAGATTTTCAAGTGGAATTATTCACGCACACACAACAAAACCAGAAAATGCTGGAAAATCTCAGCAGGTCTGACAGCATTTGTGGAGAGAGAATAGAGCCAATGTTTTGAATCTGGATGACCCTTCGTCAGCGCACATGAAATTATTGTTGAGTTCTGCGATCAGATCCCAATGGCCTTCTCTGTAATGTAGGGATTCTATCATTCTGAGTCATAAGGTCTCTCCACCTATGCAGGTACACATACCTCAGTGGGTCCTGCAATGGCAATTACTGGGATCATGGCAACATGGTGACCACAGGTGAGCAGGAGCTGGTGCTGGAGACAGGGCCAACTGTCCCCATTGGTGAGAGCAGGACCATCCCATCCTCTGTTCAGTTGGACACAGACACTGACTCTCCAGGGTCATCCACGGTCAGGTAACCTACGGAGCCGCAGTGGGAAATGTCTGTGCTTCTGTCAACATTTAGACAGGCTGTGCAAAATCATAGAATCATAGAATCCCTATAGTGCAGAAGGAGGCATTCAGCCCATTGAACCTGCACTGACAACGGTCCCACTCAGACCCTATCCCCATAGCTTCACTCCCTTTAGGACTAAGGGGTAATTTAGCATGGCCAACTCACCTAACCTGCACATCTTTGGACTGTGGGAGGGAACCAGGATACCCAGAGGATACTCATGCAGACACGGGAAGAACGTGCAAACTCCACACAGACAGTCATCCAAGGCCGGAATTGAACATGGGTCCCTGATATTGTGAGGCAGCAATGCTAGCCACTGTGCCACCATGCCGCAGAGAGATATGATGAATCCATCTATCTATGTGCTATGATACCTCAGGCATTTTTACTGATCTCCACCTTCATGGAGAAGCAGACGCAGCAGGCCTTCGAGTGCATATTGGCGCAGACAAATGGCCAACACCCTCTGGCGGACACTTTACACAGGACGGAGAAAAGCTTCAACTTGGTTCTCAAAACATCACTTGAATGCAGCCATTTTGGTGAGCAGGAAAGGTCAGGTGGAGTGTGAGATGGAAGATGGAGAAAGGGCAGATGACAGTGGAGGCTTTCCTCAGGGTGCTCCTGTTCCTTATTCCTCAGTTCCCACCCTGAGCCTGAAGTCTGAGCTCGACATAAGGCATCCTGGCCCCGATGTGTGAGTCTCCTCCAGCACAGGGGTAGTATCTGCAGAGGCCTTCATGGATTCTAACACCGAAAGGAGTCCAGCATCTCAGTGCCAAAGGAGGAAGTATTCGCAACAACCCTCAGTGAGAAGTGCCGGATGGATGAACCATTCCAGCCTCCTCTGGAGTTCCCCAGCATCACAGATGCTAGTCTTCAAACAGTTTGATTCAATGGATGTGATATCAAGAAATGGTTAGAGGCACTGGATGCTGCAAAGGCAATCGATCCCGACAATATTCTGACAACAGTGTTGAAGACTTGTGCTCCAGAACTTGTTCCAACCCTAGCCAAGCTCTTCCAGTACAGCTCCAACACTGGCATCGACCTGACAAGGTGGGAAATTGCCCAGGTACGTCCTACACACAAAACGCAGGACAAATCCAACCCGGCAATTATCGCCCCATCAGTCTACTCTCAATCATCAGTAAAATGATGGAAGGGACCACTCAACAGTGCTGTTAAACAGCACTGGTTTGGCAATAACAACCAGGGCCAGTCAAGACCTCATTACAGCCTTGGTTCAAACATGGACAAAAGAACTGAATGCTAGACGTGAGGTCAGAGTGACGACCCTTGACATCAAGGCAGCATTTAACCAAGTGTGGCATCAAAGAGCCCTAGCAATAAGGAGACAATGGGAACCAAAGGGAAAATGGGTCACTGGTTGGAGTCATACCTGGCATAAAGGAAGCTGATTGTGGTTACTGGAGCTCAATCATCTCAGTTCCAGGACACCACTACAGGACTTCTTTAAAAAATTAATTTGTGGAAAGTGGGCATTGCTGGTTGGGCCAGCATTGATTGCCCATCTCTAATTCCCCACTAGGCCATTTAAGAGTCAACCATATTGTTGTGTGTTCAGAATCATTTGTGGCCAGACCAAATATGGATGGCTGATTTCCTTCCCTCAATGACATTAATGAACCAGATGGGTTTTTACAATAATTGCGAGTGGTTTCATGGTCACCGTTTAATTTTAAACATTTTTATTGAGCTCAAACTTCACCATCAGCTGTGGTGGGATTTGAACGTGTGACCCCAGAGTATTACCTTGGGTTTCTTAGCTACTCGTCCAGTGACAAAAGCAATACACAACCACCTTCCAGTTGGAGCAATGTTCATGGCATTATATTCAGATTGACTTCAATGAATGAAATACTTGATTTTTCTCAACCTCTTGACCTCGACTTTGCTGTATCCTCATTCTGGACAGTAACCCTCAGAGGAATGTTATAGTCAGGTGTTGTGAGGAGGGACCTATGGGAATGTTTATTGATGACTATTGGATGAATTGTATTTCCAAAGGATAGGGGCACAGTGGGGGAGGGAGGGGCAAATCTGACGCTACCTTGATTGCCATATGGTACCACATTTGGAATATTGTGTTCAGTTCTGGTCACCTCATTATAAGAAGGATATGGAAGCATTGGAGAGAGTGCAGAGGAGATTTACTAGGATGCTGCCTGGTTTGGAGAGTATGTCTTATGAGGAAAGGTTGAGGGAGCTGGAGCTTTTCTCTTTGGAGTGGAGGAGGATGAGAGGTTACTTAGTAGAGGTTGATATGATGATGAGAGGGATTGATAGAATGGACGTGCAGAGACTATTTCTTCGAGTGGATGTAGCTGTTACTATGGGGCATAACTATAAGGTTCATGGTGGGAGATATAGGAGGGATGTCTGAGGTAGATTCTTCACTCAGAGAGTGGTTGGGGTGTAGAATAGACTGCCTGCTGTGATAGTGGAGTTGAACACTTTAGGAACTTTCAAACAGTTATTGGATAGGCACATGGCGCACTCCAGAATTATGGGGAGGGGATAGCTTGATCTTGAGATTGGACATAGCTCGGCACAACATTGAGAGCAGAAGGGTCTGTACTATGCAGTAGTATTCTACTTATTCTATATTTCTATATGTGCAATTAATGACCTTCTGTACCCGTGGGAAGCCAATAACCATTGTATTTGACTGGCTCCATCTATGACAGCAAACAAGGTCATAGTGACGTGGGAGGTGCACTTGTGGGAAGCAGATTGTGATCCTGGAGATGCCAGCATTAAATCCATGAAGAGATCAGAGAAACCTGCGGATGGACACCACCCAGCTGCCCCTCTTGGAAGGTGGTCTGGTTCTAGGAGATTGTAGATGATCTGCTGTGAATGCCTCAGGACCCTGAAGCACTATTGCTCTATCATGTTGAGGAAGTGGTAAGGCAATAGCCTAATGGTATGTTGTCTAGATATTAATCCAGAAACTGAATTAATATTCAGGGGACATGGGTTCGAATCTCGCCACCACAGATGGTAGAATTTGAATTCAATAAAAAAGACCTACAATTAAGAATCTACTGATGACCATGAAACCATTGTCGGTTGTTGGAAAAACCCATCTGGTTCACGAATGTCCTTTTGGGAAGGAAATCTGGCATCCTTACCTGGTCTGACCTACACATGGCTCCAGAGCTACAATGTGGTTGACTATTAACTGCCCTCCAAGGATGACTAGGGATGGGCAATAAATGCTGGCAGGCCAACAATGCTCACGAATGAATAAATAAAAGTGCACTGTCTGTCAACCTTGGGGCAAATTTTCCTGTCCCGCCCTCCATGGGAATCGTAGCGGGTGAAGGGTGGATCATGGAGAGGTCTGTTGGTCTTGGGTGGGATTTTCTGGTTTCGGGGCAAGCAGGGCTGGAAAATCCCATCTCATATTTTGTAGAGTGCTGTCTGCTGTGAACTGCCGTTCTGTGACAAACCCCTCTGTCCTGTGGAACAACTTGGAACTGCTTTTGGTTTCATTGCTGCTCTTGCTCTTCCACACCCCAGGTCCAGACCCCTGCTGCGTTAGTTGCAGTGAAGATTGAGAGCAAAGAAATGAAGATGAAGATAAGTAAACTCCAATGTCTGAGCCAGTAGGATAGAATCCATTGTGACACTGATCATAGAATCCTTACAGTGCAGAAGGAAATCAGGTGGCACGGGTGGGGGGGTGGGGGGTGGGGTGGGGGTGTGGGGGGTGGGGGGTTGGGCCAGCTATCCAAAGTGTCCTCCCACAGTCTGAGAGATGTGCTGGTTTGGAGCGTTGGCCGTGCTTTATTCACCCTCAATGCTCCCGAACAGGCGCCAGAGTGTGGCGACTGGGGGATTTTCAGAGTAACTTCATTGCAGTGTTAATGTAAGCCTACTTGTGATGCTAATAAATAAATAAATAATATTGGTGTATTGGAGTTTATAAAAGGATGATCCCAAGAGGCTGAATATTAAACTATCTTTTCAACTGGGCTTTTGGCAGACAATAATCGAAAATTTAAAAAATATGATTTTCTAAATGGGGCCATTCCTGTACGTTTATGTCCCATTATTAGAAATCACATTGCAGGCTAATGTCTTACAGAAAATTAATCATTTACATTGTGGATGCTGTAAGTCAATCATGTCCACAGCCCATTAATATCGGTGTCTGCTTATTGCTTGTATCAGTATGATTCTCTTGACATAATTGGTTTATGTTAGTTAGCTGTACTCCTTAATTAGTGACTTAATTGGAATAAATTAGCACGGAGTGATTAAGGAATGGAGAGGCAACTAAAATAATCTGCATTATTGCTCATCTGTTCTTCAGCAATGTTGCTTTGGCGACAGGCTCTCAAACATTAACCGTTTCATTGGTCAGCTTGCTTGCATAGCCAACTGGAGACTTGAGCTGTCAGGAAACTACAAAGGGTTGTGAATGAAGCCCAGTCCATCACGCAAACCAGCCTCCCATCCATTGGCTCTGTCTACACTTCCCAGTGTCTCCGCAAAGCAGCCAGCGTAATTAAAGACCCCATGTCCCCTGAACATTATCTCTTCCGCCTTCCTCGCTCGGGAAAGAGATATAAAAGTCTAAGGACACATACCAACCGACTCAAGAGCAGTTTCTTCCCTGTTGCCATCAGACTTTTGAATAGACCTACCTTGTATTAAGTTGATCTTTCTCTACACCCTAGCTGTGGCTATAACATTACATTCTGCACTCTCTCCTTTCCTTCTTTATGTGCGGTATGTTTTGTCTGCATGATATGCAAGAAACAATACTTTTCACTGTATGCTAATACATGTGACAATAATAAATCAAATCAAAATTGGTGTAACTCCTGTGGAAACTGGGTGTAAGCCTGCTATAGGGAATGGAAGCAAATGGGAAGATTCCGAGGTCAGGTGCACATCTACAATGAAAGTAAATGGGAAAGGTGCAGCAGGTATAAGGTATGTTGGATTCCCAGCACATCTCCAAAACGCTGGTTGTGGTCTGTCATAGAATCCCTAAAGTCATTCGGCTCATTAAGTCTGCACCGACCACAATCCCAACCAGGCCCTATCCTGGTAACCCCATGTATTTACCTTACTAGTCCCCCTGTCACTAAGTGGCAACTTAGCATGGCCAAACAACCTAACCTGCACATCTTTGGACTGTAGGAGGAAACCAGAACATCTGGAGGGAACCCACATAGACACAGAGGGAAATGTGCAAACTCCACACAGACAGTGGCCCAAGCCGGAAATCAAACCTGTGTCCCTGGTGCTGTGAGGCAGCAGTGTTAACCACTGTGTCACCGTTCTGCCTGTCATTGACAGAATAGTTTGCCATTCACTGGGAACAATACTGACTGATGCATTACTGAAACAGATCATTTGATCGTGTGATTACATTGCTGCCTGTGGGATCTTATCGTGTGCGAATTGGTGGCCGATTACATTCCCCTACAATAGATATTGCTGAAAAGAGAGAAATGCTGAAACCTTCTATCTTGCACTCATCAGGGCACTTTGCAAGAGAATAAAGCAATCAACTGTCTTGCATTTCAGCAATACTCCCGTTCTGTTCTACCAAACAACTATGTCCAAAGATATGCAGTTCAGGTGGATTGGCTATATCGATCCTTAGTGTCAGGGGGATTAGTAGGGTAAATATATGGCATTACAAGGATAAGGTCTAGGTGGGATTGTTTTCAGTGCAAGCTCAATGGGCTTAATGGCCTTCTTATGCACTGTAGGGATTCTATGATTCTATTTGTGTACCTGAGACAGAGGTTCAACAAAGACCAAACTATAGATATCAACAACATAGTTCGGCTTACAGGTAAGTCAAGAAAAGGTATAGCATCTTCAATCAGCACTCTCTTTTCATATAGCATAAACTGTTGTCTCCCCCCGATATTGGTATTCTTGCCAAGCTGTCCTGACTGGTGCAAGATGAAAAGCTTTGATCTATCTCTTTCTTTTCAGCAATATTCAAGTTCTATATTACCAAATGGCTATGTCCTGCATTGTAACAATGGCCACACTTCACAATGCACCTAATTGACACTTTGGGACATAGCTAGATCATGAAAGCTGTTATCGCATTGCATGCCTTGCTTTCCAAACAGGCATGCTATACAATTAAATAATTGTTAAATTGAGTGGTTATTGATAACGTTGTGGAGATGCCGGTGTTGGATTGGGGTGGGCACAGTAAGAAGTCTCACAACACCAGGTTAAAGTCCAACAGGTTTATTCAGAATCATGAGCTTTTGGAGGGCTGCTCCTTCATCAGGAAGGTGGAGGTTTAGGTTCACAAACACGGCATATATAGACAGAGACACAATTGCAGGATAATGGTTGGAATGCGAGTCTTTACAGGTAATCATGTCTTCACTGGTACAGACAGTGTGAGTGGAGAGAGGGATAATCACCATTACTTTGCGACTGTCTCTTGTCTATATATGCCGTGTTTGTGAAACTTACCTCTCCACTCACCTGATAAAGGAGCAGCACTCCAAAAGCTCATGATTCCAACTAAACCTGTTGGATTTTAACCTGGTGTTGTGAGGTTTCCTATCGATAATGAAAGCTAGAATACTTGGGCCTGTACAATATCTCAGGACAGTGCATATTTACAAGACAATTCTTTCTACACTTCGGAATGTTAAGTGAAATTAATTCATGTAAAACTTACATTCAAGCAGACATAAAAGGCGAAATTTTCCAGCCATACTCAGCCCAAAACAGGAAAATCCCACCCGTGGTCAATGGACCTTTGCATTGTCCATCCCCCGCCCGCTACGATTCCTGTGGCGGGTGGGACAGGGAAACTTTGGTGAAAGCCTTTGCTAAGAAGCTTGACTTAGTTCCTTCAGCCAATGCAGAATGAAATGTGAGTTTATTAACCTTACTAGCTAGGAGTAGGAAGGTTAAGGGGTGATTTATTGGAGGTGTTTAGAATGATGCAAGGTTTTGATAGACTAACATAGAAACATAGTAATATAGAAGATAGAAGCGGGGGGGGCCATTTGGCCCTTCGAGCCTGCTCCACCATTCATCACAGATCACGGCTGATTGTCCAAACCAATAGCCTAATCCTGCTTTCTCCCCATAACCTTTAATCCCATTCACCCCAAGTGCTATATCGAGCTACCTCTTGAATACATCCAATGTTTTGGCATCAACTACTTCCTGTGGTAATGAATTCCACAGGCTCACCACTCTTTGGGTGAAGAAATATCTCTTCTTCTCTGTCCTAAATGGTCTTATCCGAATCTGCAGACTGTGACCCCCCTGGTTCTGGACACACCCACCATCGGGAACATCCTCCCTGCATTTACCCTATCTATTTCTGTTTGAATTTTATAAGCCTCTATGAGGTTCCCCCCACCCCTCCCCCTTGCCTCCCATCCCCGCCCCATTCGTCTGAACTCCAATGAAAACAATCCTAACCTAGCCAATCTCACCTCAAACGTCAGTCCCCCAGCCACCCCTGGAATCAGCCTGGTAAACCTTCACTGCACTCTCTCGAGAGCAAGAACATCCTTCCTCAGAAAAGATACCAGTAAATAAGGAGAAGATGTTTTCATGGGCAAATCGTTTGGTAAGCAAAGGGTACAGGTTGAGGGCAATTTGCCAAAGTCTGTAATGGATGGTGAGTAGAGATTGTTTTTCTCACAGCGAGCTGTTATGATCTGGAATTGACCATCAGGAGGTTGGTGGATTCAATCAGCAAATGCTAAGCAGAACGGGATACGTGCATCAATTGCAGGGCTATGGGATATAAGCAAGGGAGTGGGACCAAGCAGCTGTGATATATGATCTATCGAAGTAGGAGGGTAATCTCACTGTTAATTTTTCTCAGCCAGTTTATTGTCTTGGGTTCCCCAGCACTGGCCACAACTTGCTGTAGGCAAAAGATTACTGTCGGCGATAATAGCCAATTTTGGTTTTTAATTAGGTTCATTAGGTTAACTCCTCAAGTCATAATAATAGTCAGAGCAAATTACCAGAATACCAGTTCTTATTTAAGTTTAAATTTATTTTAGGTTATTTATCAGTGTCACAAGTAGGCTTACATTAACACTGCAATGAAGTTACTGTGAAAATTCCCCAGTTGCCACATTCCTGTTCTGGTACCCTGATGGAGAATTTAGCATGGTCAATGCACCTAACCAGCACATCTTTCGGACTGTGGGAGGAAACCGGAGCACCCGGAGAAAACCCAGAGCAAGTGTTTCAAGCAATTGTCTGCTACGATTGTCTACAGTAATTTTCAGGATCATGAGTGCACATTATTATATCTGTAATTACTGTAAATGTTGGCTTACTGCTCCAGTAACACATTACAATCTGCAATCAATGTAATGCATTATTACCATACATAAGACTTAGCACAGTGGTTAACACTGCTGCCTCACAACGCCAGGGACCTGGGTCCGATTACAGCCTTGAGTGACTGTCTGTCTGGAGTTTGCATATTCTGCATGGGTTTCCTTTGGGTGCTCCGGTTTACTCCCACAGTCCAAAGATATGCGATGGTGTGGAGATGTCGGTGTTGGACTGGGGTGGGCACAGTAGGAAGTCTCACAACACACAACACAACACTAAAGTCCAACAGGTTTATTTGGAATCACGAGCTTTCAGAGCACTGCTCCTTCATCAGGTGAGATATGTGGGTTAGGTGGATTGGCTATGCTAAATTGACTATTAGTGTCATGGGGATTAGCAGGGTAACTACATAATGTTACAGAGATAGGGTGGAATTGTTGTAAGTGCAGGTTTGATGGGCCAAATGGCCTCCCTTTGTACAGTAGGGTTTCTGTGAAGGTGATTGAAAAACAAATGAAAGAAGTTGCACTTATCTAGTTCCTTTTATAACCCCAAGGCATCTCAATGAACCCAGACAAAAGTATACACATTTTGTGGCTATCACTGATTACAGTATTCAGTTGTTGATTGTTGAATTTTGATCATAAATGTAAATGTGAATAATCCCAATGTCACTGGGGAAAGAATTTGCTGTGGGCAGAATTGTGGATCTTTCAATACACAGACAGCAATGACTGGGCAGAATAGATGACCAAAATCCCAACTAACGGGCCATATACTAATAAACTGGTATCTAGTGTTGTAAACATTATCAGAGCTCTCCCTCTCTCTCTTTAAGTGAATTTTGTTTACTGACATTATTTATTCATAGGTTACAACATCAAGGGAGAAGGCCGATTTGCACCATTTCACTTATTATGCACATTGACATTATTTGAAGCTAAATTATGTGTTACAGTATCATTTGAATGTTGCCATTCCAATATAAAAAAATGACTATTTGTGGAGTATAGTGGCCTGATATCTGATATTCTCACAGGACAGGGTGGGGGTGTGTGCATGAGGCTCATTCTCCCACATGACGACAGATTCCTGGTGCCAGGGTTTCAATAGCCGATATGCTGAGGCAAGGGTAGAGACAACTGCGATGGAAATAGGTGGCTTTAATAATGACGCAAGAATGTGGATGAAATTTTATCTTAGGGTCAAAACTGATACTGAGGTTGGGAACTGTGTTAGCCTCAAGCCGCTGCAAGGCAGATGGATGAAGAAATAATGGCCTGGACTTCCAGCAGAGCCAAACTTTGTTGGATTGCCTCCCTACTCAACCTTTACAATGTTCAACTGTGCTCCATACTTCTGGACAGGTCTTAGATACTTGTCTACTTCAGAATAATGATTTGCAAAGTTCCACAAAGGACCCCCATCGCTGTAGTGTGTCCGGAAGAGCGGGTGGGGGGCAGGGGGGTGGTTTTGTTGGGGGGGAGGAGGCTGAAGAAATGCCATGCCACATTTTTATGGCAATAACTGCCATAGGTTAAGTTTAATTGCCCTGTGTGAATGTTAGTGAACGGGCAAATGGATGAATGAGTGAGTGGGGTGGGTGGCAGTGTGTGTGGGTGGATGCGATAATTGGGTAAAGTGGCAGGTCTGTGAGGTGATAGGTGTGTTGTGTGACAGGTGGGTGAGGTGGTAAATGGGTAGGACATAAGAACATAAAAACATAAGAAATACGAGCAGGAGTAGGCCATCCAGCCCTTCGAGCCTGCCCCACCATTCAATAAGATCATGGCTGATCTGTCGTGGCTCAGTTCCACATTCCCGCCCTCTCCCCATAACCCTTAATCCCCTCTCTTATCAAAAACCCATCAACCAGCGTCTTAAAAATATTTAGCGAGGCAGCCTCCACCACTTCAACGGGCAGAGAATTCCAGAGATTCATCACCCTTTGAGTGAAGAAGTTCCTCCTCAACTCCGTTCTAAACCGCCCCCCCTTTATCTTGAGGCTGTGCCCCCTAGTCCTACTGTCTTTTTTGAGCGGGAAGAGTCTCTCCACCTCTATCCTATCCATCCCATTCATCATCTTATACATCTCAATGAGATCTCCCCTCATTCTTCTAAACTCTAACGAGTACAAGCCTAGTTTATTCAGCCTTTCCTCATAGCTCAACCCCCTCAACTCTGGCATCAGCCTAGTAAACCTCCTCTGCACTCCCTCCAAGGCCAAAATATCCTTGCGCAGGTGCGGCGCCCAAAACTGCACACAGTACTCCAGCTGCGGCCTTACCAATGCCCTATACAGCTGCAGCAAGACCTCCCTACTTTTATATTCAATCCCCCTCGCGATAAAGGCCAGCATCCCATTCGCCTTCCTGACCACCTGCTGCACCTGCAAGCTGGGTTTTTGCGACTCATGCACAAGGACCCCGAGGTCCCTCTGCACCGTCGCCTGCTGCAGTTTTTCGCCACGTAAGTAATAGTCCTTCCTACCATTATTCCTACCAAAGTGGACCACCTCGCACTTGCCAACATTAAATTCCATTTGCCATTTCCTGGCCCATTCGCCCAGCCTATCTAGATCCCTCTGCAGACTCTCCACACCCTCCGCACAATTTGCCGTTCCCCCAATTTTGGTGTCATCAGCAAATTTCGACACTCTACACTCGGTTCCCTCCTCCAGATCATCTATATAAATGGTAAATAGCTGAGGCCCCAGCACCGACCCCTGGGGCACTCCACTAGTCACCATCCGCCAATCCGAATAGCACCCGTTGACCCCCACTCTCTGCCTCCTATTTGACAACCAATCCCCTATCCACGCTAACACCCTACCCCCAACTCCATGTCCCTCGACCTTCTGCAATAACCTCTTGTGAGGTACCTTGTCAAACGCCTTCTGAAAATCCAGAAAGACCACATCCACCGGCTCTCCTCTATCCACCGCCCTAGACGGGTGGCAGGTGAATCAGGTTGCAGGCGCTTAGGTTGGCAAATGGATAGGGTGGCAGGTGGATTGAGTGGAAGGTGTTCAGGTGGCATTTGGCCGGGTGGCAGAAAGGTGAGGTGGGTAAGTGTTTGAGTGATAGGTGGGTCAAAAGGGTTCTGGATTTGATTTGATGCATCATTGTCACATGTACTAGTACACAGTGAAAAGTATTGTTTCTTGCATGCTATACAGACAAAGCATACCTTTCATAGAGAAGGAAAGGAGAGGATGCAGAATATAGTATTACAGTCATAGCTGGTATGTAATGAGAGATGTAGTCAGGTTGGAAAGGTATTCAGGTGTCGGCTGGTCAGGTTGGGTCAGGGGTTAGTTGGGTGACGGGGGTAGTCAGGTCTGGTCAAGGGGTAGTTGGGTCAGTTTGGGACAGGTTGACAGGTCAGGGGTTAGTTAAGCTGCGTTGGAGGAGTAGACAATTGCTGCGATTAGTCAGGATTGGTGGGGGGGGGTAGTATTAGCAGAGTTGGTGTGGGATGGGTGATGAGGGGAAACAATCAAGTGGGGTCATCAGGGAGGGGGAAGGGGAAATGGGGGAGTGGTGGGGGGCGGGGCAGGGGGTGCTCAAGGGGTCAGCGTGAATGATTATGGGGAGTCAATTCTGTAGTTAGACTCGGACCTTTCTGTCCAGCATGTCCTGGGTAACTATCCAGGTAAACATTACTGAGCTGTCTGAAACCTCTCAGCCTCACTCCCATTTGTGGAGGGTCCCAGGGTGCATGGAAATTGCCGGTCAGAAGTCATAACCTCCTGAGCAAATGGCACTGTGGTTGGCATGTTGGGACTTCTGCAAGGACCCAAAGGACATCTTTGGTTTTATGCTGGTCTCCAACAGAAAGAAGATTGGAAGATCTGGGCCAAAATAACAGAGACAGTGGAGTAGATTTTCAACTTTTTGTTCAGGAAATAACATCGGCTTTGTTTTTTTTAAAATTTATTAGTGTCACAAGTAGGCTTACGTTAACACTGCAATGAAGTTACTGTGAAAATCCCCTGGTCGCCACACTCCAGCACTTCTTAGCGTACACTGAGGGAGAATTTAGCACGGCCAATACACAAAACCAACACATCTTTTAGGCTGTGGGAGGAAGCTGAATCATCTGGAGGAAACCCACACAGACACAGGGAGAACATACAAACTCCACATAGGCAGTGATCCAAGCCAGAAATCGAACCCTGGTCCCTGGCGCAATGAGGCAGATGTGCTAACCATTGTGCCACCGTGCTGCCCTTGGAGAGGCTTCTTGCTGTTTGTAACCTGGTGGCATTCAAATTGAAATTTATTCCAGAATCAAAATGTAACCATCTACTGCGGGGAGATTTGAACCAGGAGCCCCAGAGCACTGCTCTCAGTTAGTAGTTAGCCAATTCAGTGACCTACACCTCTAGGCCACTGGACAAACCCTAAAATCAGTGCCCTGACCCGGACTTGAACCCTGGACACTCAGATTAAAAGTCTGATGCTCTGTCACCTGAGTCACTGGTACAATTTTGTCTTTTAAAAAGTGTTTAGATAGTTACAAGATGGGTACAGAGGGATGTGGGCCAAACGCAGGCAATTGGGACTGGCATAGTGGTTAAAAAAACGGGTGGCATGGACAAGTTGGGCTGAAGGGTCTGTTTCCATGCTGTAAACCTCTACGACTGGTCCCACCTTGTGGATAGACAGTCCATTAGAGAAAGTGCCTGCTATACATTTCCATTGTAAACCATGATTTGATTACTCTCAGGCGTCAATCATCCTTCCTATAAACATACTGAACCCGGAATTAGATTACTCCCGGGTATCCATTATTATTTGTATGAACCTTCTGAACTCATTGATTCGATTATTGCATTGTAATCGCTCTGAAGTATCCATAATTCTATATTCCGAACCTCTCGATTAAATTGCAACCTTGAATTCATTCCCAACTAACTATTAGATTCCTTATATAAACCAGGGAACCCCCTGATTAGGTTACTGCCCTAATCCAATCTCAAGTATCCATGTTCCTATCTCCAATATTAACCAAACAAAGTGCAACGGACAGTTATTCCTCTTTCACTGGTCCTCGCGCTCTCCAGAATGTTAGTAAAACGCTCAGGAAGAATAGATTTGCTCCTAATAGTTTTCATTCCCCATGCATCTTTTGAGAACAGCGTCTCCCGTGATTGGAATGCTGATCCGAGGCAGAATGTCGATACACCAATCCATACTGCATTTACTGCCGCTGTATAATAAACCGCATTTCAGCACGATATTGAAATATAAAATCTTGCTTTGGGCATTAAATATTCCTCAAGCGGAGATAAAAATATAATCTCATAATGCAGGCTATCTCACTGAATAGCTCGATTTAAAAACAGGCCCTTTAAGCAGTCAATCCTCTGCCGCAGTACATTTGGAAACAGCAGCCCATTTAACCTGGTTTCATGCGGGATATATAGTTGAGTTCAGCATTGTTTGAATTGAATGTGTGCTTGCAGCTGGTTGTGGTGTGAAGATTTGCAAATTGATTCCTATGTACCTGAGGTAAAGGGGGCCTTTGATCCACCTGTAATTCAAAGACAAACAACACTGTTTGCAACAAGGCAAGGAACATACAATTATATAACATCTTCCCTAACCCGCGGGCATCCTTAAGTGCTTACAGCCAATGAATTACCTTTGAAGTGTATTCTCTGCTACTTTATAAATGAGTGCAGCTGCAATTTACATACACACATAGTTTAAAGTTCATTCATTATTGTCACACGTAGGCTTACATCAACATTGCAATGAAATTACTGTGAAAATCCCTGAGTCGCCACACTCCGTGCCTGTTCGGGTACATCGGGAGAAAATTTAGCATGGCCAGTTCACCTAACCAGCACGTCTTTCAGAATGTGGGAGGAAACTGGAGGAAACCCACACAGACACGGTGGAGAACGTGTAGACTCTGTACAGGCAGCCACCCAAGCTGGAATTGAACCCAGGTCACTGGTGCTGTGGGGCTGCAGTGCTAACCACTGTGCCAGTTAATCTGCTTTGGCTGGGCTGGTTGATGGCCAGGATACCAGTTGTAGTCCTTGTTCTTCCTTCAGTTACAGCTATGGGTTCTTCCACATCCACCTGGACTTAACTGGGCTGGATTTTGTGGTGGATAAAGATTTTTTGGTGGATAAAGCAAAACTATCAATATTCACGTCATTACCTCTACTGAAACTTACAGCAATGTCTGGAGTTCATACATACGTTCATTTTTTTCCCCAAACATAGGGAAGTCTAAAACTAGAGCTCATAGGTTTAAGGTGAGAGGGGAGAGATAAAAAGGGTCCTGAGAGGCAATTCTTTCACTCAGAGGTTGACTAATATCTGGAACGAGCTGCCAGAGGCTATAGTAGAGGCGGGTACAATTTTGTCTTTTAAAAAGCATTTAGACAGTTACACGGATAAGATGGGTATAGGGGGATAGGGGCCAAATGTGGGAAATTGGGACTAGCTCAGTGGTAAAAACTAGACAGCATGGACAAGTTGGGCCGAAAGGCCTATTTCCCTTCTGTAAACCACTATGAATCTATGACTATACATAGAACAATGCCAAACTGCAGAATCTACAGTCTGCGATTCTACGTTTCTCCAACAGGAGCACTGTTGAGGCACTCCCTGACCACAATCAATTGGAAGTCAATTGAATTGACAACACTTCCACTCTCAATCTGTTAGTCTCATTGTGAAAATCCTTCAAACAGATACACCTTATTGATTGAGGTTTAGCTGGGGTTTTTAAGGCAAATAAACCACCTAATCACTGCTAAACACCATCATTAGCCTTAAAAAGTTAACAGAGTCAACTTTCTCCCTAATGATTGAAATAACTCCACCTCATTTAAAAGAATGTTTTTCTTTTTTTTAAGAGTTTGTTTAGCTTTAGTTTAGCTTCAATCAACCATAATCATTTAATTAGAGACTTCCTGGCTTGCTGTCTATGGGGATTCTTAAATGTGATTGGTTGCCTGCCTTGCTTGATGACATCACTACCAATGCACTCCAGGTTACCCCTGGCACATGGAGGCAGATCTAAACTGCCATCGGGAAAGGGGCAAACTGCACGAGAGAAATCACTAGATATCTGTGGACAGCTTACTTCATTGCTAACTGCAAAATCCAGACTATTACCCCTTCCAAAATAGAGAACTTTGATCAATCTCCCATGTTGTCCTAATGGTAATGTCACTAGACCAGTAATCCTGAGGCTTAGTTCAAATCTAACTACAACTGGTGGAACTTAAATTCAATTAATCAATCTGGAATTGAGAGCTCGTCTCAATAATTACAGCCATAAAACTATCATTGAATTGATGCATAGCTTTTAGAGAAGGAAATCTGCCACCTTTACCCGGCCTGGCCTACATGTGACTCCAGACCCACAGCAATGTGGTTGACTGTCAATTGCCCTCGGAAATGGTTGAGTGGGACAATCAGTTCAAGGTAACTTGGGGATGGGCAATAAATTTTGGCCTTGCTCAGTGATGTTGACATTCCGTGAAAAAAATACATTTAAAAACATATTGTCGTACTTCCAGGAAGGAGGGGAAAGGAAGGAGGAAAAGAACGAGAAAGGATGGGACTGATAAGAAAAATGGAAATTGTGGTGATGTATGTCAGTCTGATAATTTAAAATAAAGTCGACTTTTCAAATCTTTTGTACACAAATCGATTTGAAAGGTATCATTAAATGTGATGTGTGCTTGTGTTGAATCATAGAATAGAATCATAGAATCCCAGCAGCGCAGAAGAAGGCCATTTGGCCCATCAGCAACAATCCCACACAGGCCCTATTCTTGCAAACTCATGTATTACCCTGCTAATTTAGCTTAACACTAAGGAGCAGTTTAGCATGGCCAATCAACCTCCCTGCACATCGTTAGAGTATGGGAGGAAACTGGAGCACTCGGAGGAAACCCATGCAGACACGGGGAGAATGTGTAGACTCCACACACCGTCACCCAAGGCCAGAATTGCTCCTGGGTCCCTGGCTCTGTGAGGCAGCAGTGCTAATCACAAACCACAGTGTTGACTTACTTACATTGGGTTATTGTGTTTTTTTTCTAAAAAGTTTGAATTTACAACAAAGGAGCAGGACTAAATACAAGAGTGAAATCAATTTCTTTCTGCTATAATATCGCACGTAGGTGATGTTACTATGATGGAAATAACACCCAACCCTCTCAAAAAAGTATTGCTCCTTAGTTCTCACACAGATGAAGAGATGGGGATGTCTACATTTTTAGATTGCACAGTCTGCGAGTGTGTTTAATTGAAACATTCGGACGTTCTATTATTTGAGAAGAAAGAATGCTCAGGGTTCCGGGGAGAAGGCTGGAGAATGGCACAAAGTGAATCGCTGAGTTGGAGAGGAGCTGTAACAAATTTGTGATTCTCTCTGTAACTCTGTATTCCTGCTGCTCTGCACAATAACAAAGTGGTGGCGGCCCCTAGAAGCCCCTCATCTGTGCTGTCCTCATAGACGGTGAAACGGAATCCCACCATGCTCATGAGGTGTAAGCTGCTTGGCAGGTAGCCCAGTGGCACTCAGAAATATCTGTGGATTGCCACCAGCAGATCCCTTGATGCCTCTGTTGGTACCCAGCACAGCCCTGAGCTGCCCCTGGGGTGCCCTCTCCCTCCTGTCCTCACTCCTGCATTCTTGTGCTGAATACATTTTCTTGTGCCGCAGGTGACCCTTGAATTATGTTGGTAATGTGCCAAATCGATGCCCTCCTGCTCCCTGATTGAACGAACTGCCAACGAAATGTGCGTGTGGTGCTGTTAGTGGACTATTTTGTTTAAGGTCGTGATGGGTGCAAATCCTGGGCTTCCTTTGTGACCACACGTTCAGGCATGCATAGGGTCCATTCCCCCTGAGAAAATACACTGATAGCAAATACCAGCGTTGGATTTCATCCCTGTTTCCTATGAAAACTGCTAGCCAGTTCCCTTAACGTGTAACAATCCATGGCCACGCTGGATAGATAAGGATAGAGTGAAGTTGTGGATCGATAAGTATGTGGAACAGGTGTCACATGAAAAACCCAGGTTATTTGTGTGGGACATGATCCCACAAAACCATATTAAGTTGATTTTTCTCTACACCCTAACTATGACTGTAGTTATAGGATCTTACTCTGGATCAGAAATGTATTTTCAGTTTCAGAATCACCTTTCCACAGCAAATCATCTTCCTCCTCACCCATCAAAGTGAATATTCCAAAATTTATAGATAGTTTTGGAATGATCTGATGATAATTTGTGCATTAATAGTATCCTCTGATTTGATAATGAAATCACACAATACATCAAACGAAGCAGCATGCATATTCCCATCCTTTGCGGGAGGGTGTACCCTCTCCTGTGTACCCTCTCCTTTCTTTTTCCCTTATGTACTCAATGTATTGTATGCTTTGTTTGTATAGTGCGCAAGAAACTGTACTTTTCACTGTATCCCAATATACATTTTACCAGGATGCTACTGGGACTTGATGGTTTGAGTTATCAGGAGAGGCTGGATAGATTGGGACTTCTTTCCCAGGGACTTAGGGATGAATTTATGGAGGCCTATAAAATAATGAGAGGCATAGTTAATGTAGATAGTCACTATCTTTCACTTTTTATTCTCGGCATGCAAGTCATCCCTTGTTTCTTGGGGAACAGATTTTGGACACTTCAAATGTCATTTATACACCATCATTTATGGTAAATGTCTACCGGCTGCCCTAATATTACATTAGGCAGCTTGGTGTCAGGCTTTGATTCCTAGCATTCTCATGGAAGGCCTCAGCGTTCTTTATTATCTTAAAGACGCTGTATAAATGCAAGTTGTTGTTGTTCTTTCAATGCCACACAGTGGAGAAAAGTCAAATTCCAAGGGCGACACGGTGGCACGATATCTTCTTCCCTGCTGCCGCCAGACTTTTCAATGGACCTACCTCGCATTAGTTTGATCTTTCTCTACGCCATAGCTATGACTGCAACATTACATTCTGCACCCTCTCCTTTCCTTCTCTGTTCTGTCTCACACTGCTGCCTCGCAGCACCAGGGGTTCAGGCTCAGTTCCGGCTTCAGATGACTGCCTGTACGGAGTCTGCACATTCTCCCCATGTCTGCGTGGGTTTCCTCCGATTATCTCCCGCAGTCCAATTTAGCATGATTGGCCATGCTGAATTGCCCCTCAGTGTCAGGAAGATTAGCTAGGGTAAATATGTGGGGTTACAGTGATAGGGTTGGATGGGATTGTTGTCGGTGCAGACTTGATGGGCTGAGCGGGTTCCTTCTGCACTGTAGGAACTCTATGGAACATTAAAGCAAAGGATCACTTAAGCAGGTATGTGGCTGCATTCTTAAACTTTTTTTTGCGGAGGTGAAAGAAAAAGAGCACACATTTAATAAATATTAATTTAGATGATAGATGATAAATGAGGATGTGGTAATATTTTGTGTGCTGCAATTTTTAATATACATTTCACAGTGCCAGTGGCAGCCTTTTGAGTGCCTGTCCCTGAATTTCAGAGCTCGACTGCTCGCATTTGCATTTTGGTGCTGAAACTAAATTTAAGTAACATGATTGAATCTTATTTTCCCTGTAGTACCATTAATGTTATAATCCAATAAGAATTTCTGGAACTTGTTTGCCATCGGAGGCAACTTGGTTACTTGTCAGGCTGAATCAGCTTGTCATATTATAGGCGATTGTTTCGCGAATCTAATATGCTTTAAATGATTTCATTGAGTAGAGGCCTATAAATCATTTCATAATGGGTCTGACAGATGAAGACTTAGATAAGTAAACAAATCAAGCTCGCTTTATTACGGGCTGCAATGAACTTGGCTTTTATCAGCTTCATATTGATCGCTTTGTTCCGAAAGGTCAGTGGTTTCTTCAGAAAAAGACCATTAATAACTAAAAGAAGTACAGTAATACAGCGAGGAAGCAAAAAGGGATGATACGGTCCTTAAAAAGCTTTTTACTGACAGGCCTAATGGTACAAGGGAAGTGGATGGTGTATTAAGTACACATAGCTACTACGCATTAAACATATCAAATAAGGTTGATCCTGGGATTGGGGGACATTTTCTTATGAGGAGAGGTTGAGTAGGTTGGGCCTGTACTCATTGGAGTTTGGAGGAGAGGCAATGTTATTGAGGCAAATGGGATTCTCAGGGGGCTTGACAGAGTAGACACTGTTTCCCCTTGAGGGAGAATCCAGGACCAGAGGGCATAACCTCAGAGTAAGGGGTTGCTCATTTAAGATAGAACAAAGAACAAAGAAAAGTACAGCACAGGAACAGGCCCTTCGGCCCTCCAAGCCTGTGCTGATCATGATGCCCTAACTGAACTAAAAAAAAAACCTTCTGCCCTTACTAGGTCAATATCCTTCCATTCCCTCCCTTTTCATGTGCCCATGTAGGTGCCACTTAAATGGTGCTAATGTGCCTGCTTCCACCACATCCTCTGGCAGTGTGTTTTAGGCATCCACCACTCTCTGCATGAAAATCCTGCCCCACACATCTCACTTCAAATTTCCCCTTCTAATGTTGAACTTGCGCCCCCTTGTAATTGACACTTCCACCCTGGGAAAAGGCCTCTGATGAAGGGGCATCCAGACTCAAAATGTTGGTTCTGTCCACTCTCCACAGATGCTGTCAGACCTGCTGGGATTTTCCAGCATTTTTTCTGTTTTTGTTTTAGATTCCAGCATCTGCAGTATTTTGTGTTTATCTCTGACTATCCACCCTGTCCATGCCTCTCATAATTTTGTCGACTTCTATCAGATCTCGCCACCCCCCCCACATCCTCCATCCTCCTGTGAAAGCAAGCCTTGTTTATTCAACCTCTCCTCATAGTCACACCCTTGAGACTGGGTAACATTCTAAAGAACATTCTTTGTGCTCTGACCAAAGCTTCTACGTCCTTCTGGTAGTGTGGTGACCAGAACTGCACTCTACAATCCAAATGCAGCCTAACCAAAGTTTTATATAGCTGCAACATGATTTCCCAACTCTTGCTCTCAATGCCCCGGATAATGAAGACAAGCATGCCATATTCCTTCTTAACCACATTGGCTCCAGCATTGTCACTTCTGGGGAACTGTGGACCTGTACACCCAGATCCCTCTGTATGGTAAGGACGGCAAATTTCCTTCCCTAAAGGGTATTAATGAACCAGATGGGTTTTTCCAACATCTGACAATGGTTTCATGGTCATCAGTAGATCCTTAATTCCAGATTTTTTTATTGAATTCAAGTTCCACCATCTGCTCTGGTGGGATTCGAACCTAAGTCCTCAGAACATAAGTTGAGGTTTTGGATTAATAGTTCAAATATAATACCCCTAGGCTATCATCTCCCCTGAACTAGTTTTACTAGTATAATGTACTAATATGATACCAGAACTCAAGACAGTGAGAAGGCTGGGACTCTTCTCTCTAACGAGAAGACTGAGAGGTCTTCAAGATTGTGAAAGGTTTTGAAAGGATAGAGTTTTCACTGGCGGGGGAGACCAAAACTCGAGATTATAAGTGTAAGACAGTCAGTGAGAACTCCAATAGCAAACTCGAGCCAACTTCTTTACGCTGAGAGTTGTGAGAAAGGGTGATCACTTGTATAGCAAGTGTCTTCGGCTCCAGCTCAGGTTTTTCGAGCTTGAGGGGAAACAGGAATCAGTGTGGAGCATGAGGAAGGATGAAAGTTTCCTGGATCATACGATCCAGGAGGTGGTCACCCTCCATAGGCAGAGAGAGGAACGTCAACCAGTGGGGTAGTACAGGAGTCTTCGGGGTGTGTGCCACTCTCAGTTACTCCGCTTTTGAGCCTACTGGGGGTGGCAGTGCCCCAAAGGAGTGTAACCCAGACCATGGAGCCAATGGGCAAGAGACTGTACAGCAAAGCGGTTGTTAATTCCATAGTTAAGAGGACAGTTAGGCAAATCTGTAACTGTCACTGTGAGTCCTGGAGGGTTTGTTGCTTTCCTGGTACCATTGTAAAGGACTTCACAGAGTGGGTGCAGTATATTCTGCAAAGGGAAGGGAGTGAGCCAGAGGTGGTGGTATAGGGAACTCAACAGGGAAATCACAGAGATGCGCAAGAATTTTAGAGGGATAATATTGGGAATTTAGTTACCCAAATATTGATTGGGGTAATGTTGGATTAAAGGATAAGGAAGGCGATGGAATTGCTGAAATGTGTTTCAAGTAAATCATCTTGATCTGCATGGTCTTGACCCAATTAGAAGGGGAGCATTTCTGGATCTGATCCATTTACTTATACATTCCTCCCACCATTCAAACACACAGTGCCTGTGTGCGGGACCCAGCATTGGGAAGGGGAAGGGAAATTCCCTCATTTTGTTTTTGGTTCTTGCATTGGATCCTCAGGAAAAAAATAAACATTTTACAGATGTTTTAGAAAAGATCATGAACGGGAAATAAGACTTACAGCAGCGTGAGGTTGTGTGGTGAGAAATTGCATCATAGGAAACATCATTGGAGCTAAAGGGATCAAGGGGTATGGAGGGAAGGGGGGACCTGGATATTGAATCTGATGATCAGCCATGATCAAAATGAATGGTGGAGTAGGTCTCAAAGGGCCGAATGGCCCACTCCTGCTTCTAGCTTCTATGTTTCTATTTAATGGGAGCTCAAGGCAAAAAGCAGGAGCCACTGACTGCAGATAAAGGAGACTGAGCCACTGACACCAAAGGAAAGAAGGCTTTTCCTACATGTAGGAAAATATTGAGAAGGGTTTGGGGGCTTCACCGACTGAACCTTGGTATTGCCCAGAAGGAAAAACCAGCAAAACTGGGAAACACAAAAACAAAGAACAGTACAGAACAGGAACAGGCCATTTGGCCCACCAAATCTGTGCTGACACAGATGCCTCACGAATTTAATATTTTCTTGCCTCTACATGGTCCATATCCCTCTATCTCCTGCCTATTCACGTATCTATCTAGATGCCTCATGAACGTTGTTATAGAATCTGCTTTCTCTGGCAGTGCGTTCTAGGCATTCGCCACCTTCAATGTGGAAAAATTGCCCCTTACATCTCTTTTTAACTTTCCCCCTCTCACTTTCAACCTACGCGCCTGAATAATTGACTCTTTGACTCTTTGAAAAATACTCTGATATCCACTCTACCCAAGCCTGTCATAATCTTGTAAACCTCTATCAGGTTCCCCCACATCCTCTAACTCTCCAATGAAAACAATCCAAGTTTGTTCAACCTTTCTTCATAGTCCACACCCTCCAAATCAGACAACATCCCATTGATGCACTTTGGAAGGAGTAATTTGACAAGGAAGTATACTATGAAATGTTTGACACTGGGAAGTTCCGAAGAACAAAGGGACCTTGGCGAGTTTGTCCATAGATCTCTGAAGGCGGAAAGGCAGGTTAATAGGGTGGTGAAAAAGGCATATGGCACACTCACCCTTATCAATTGGGGTATAGACTATAAAAGCAGAGAGGTCATGATGGAATTATATGAAACTTTGGTGAGGCCACAGCTGAACTACTGTGTGCAGTTCTGGCCATCACATTATAGGAAGGACTGGACGGGGTGCAGAGGAGATTTACCAGGATGTTGCCTGGGATGGAACATTTAAGTTATAAAAAGAGGTTGGATAGGCTTGGGTTGTTTACTCTGGAGAAGAGACAACTGAGGGGGTGACCTTATTGATATTTTCAAGATTATGAGGGACTTGGTCAGGGTGGAAAGGGAACAGCTGCTCCCCTTAATCGAAGGGTCAATTTGAGGGGACAAAAGTACAAAGTGAAGGGTGGAAATTTAGGGGAGAAAATCCTTTTTACCCAGAGAGTGGTGGCAGTCGGGAATGGGAGGGTGGTGGAGGCGGGATGCCTCACATCCTTTAAAAAGTACCTGGATGAGTACTTGGCACACCATAACATTCAAGGCTATCACCAAGTGCTGGTAAGTGGATTAGGTGGGCAGGTCAGGGCCTTTCATGCATCTCAATGGGCCGAAGGTTCTCTTCTGTATTGCAGTATTCTGTGATTCTGTGATTCTGCGATAAATCTCTCTGCACCCTTTCCAGTGCATTAACATTCTTCCGGTTGTCTGGTGACCAGAATTGTGCACAATACTTCAAATGTGGCCTAACCAAAGTCTCATACAACTGTAACATGATTTTCCAATTCCTATACTCAATGCCTGGACCGATGAAGACTAACATGCCATATGCTTTCTTGACCATCTTGTCCACCTGAGTTGCCGCCTTCAGGGAACTGTGAATCTGCGCGCCTAGGTCCCCCTGAATGCTAATATTTCTAAGGGCTCTACCATTTAATGCAGTAGACCTTCCAAATCACATCACCTCATATTTGTTCAGGTTAAATCCCATTTGCCATCTTGCAGCCGGAGTCTCCAGCTGATTTATATCATGCTATATTCTCTGACAATCCTCCTCACTATCCGCAATACCCCCAATATTTGTATCACCAGCAAATTTACGAATCAGACCATATACATTTTCCTCCAAATCATTTTTCTATATTACAAGCAACAGAGGTCCTTGTGGAATACTGCTTGTCACAGACCTCGAGTCAGAAAAGTGCCCTTCCATTGCCACTCTCTGCTCTCTATGCCCAAACCAGTGTTGTATCCATCTTACCAGCTCACCTTGGATCCCATATGACTTCACCTTCTGTATCAGCCTGCCACGAGGAAGGCTTATCAAAGGCTTTACTAAAGTCCGTGTATACAACATTCACTTCATAAGAACATAAGAAATAGGAGCAGGAGTAGGCCATCTGGCCCTTCGAGCCTGCCCTGCCATTCAATAAGATCATGGCTGATCTGTCGTGGCTCAGTTCCACTTTCCCGCCCTCTCCCCATAACCCTTAATCCCCTCTCTTATCAAAAACCCATCAACCCGCTTCTTAAAAATATTTAGCGAGGCAGCCTCCACCACTTCAACGGGCAGAGAATTCCAGAGATTCACCACCCTTTGAGTGAAGAAGTTCCTCCTCAACTCCGTTCTGAACCGCCCCCCCTTTATCTTGAGGCTGTGCCCCCTAGTCCTACTGTCTTTTTTGAGCGGGAAGAGTCTTTCCACCTCTATCCTATCCATCCCATTCATCATCTTATACGTCTCAATGAGATCTCCCCTCATTCTTCTAAACTCTAACGAGTACAAGCCTAGTTTATTCAGCCTCTCCTCATAGCTCAACCCCCTCAACTCCGGTATCAGCCTAGTAAACCTCCTCTGCACTCCCTCCAGGGCCAAAATATCCTTGCGCAGGTGCGGCGCCCAAAACTGCACACAGTACTCCAGCTGCGGCCTCACCAATGCCCTATACAGCTGCAGCAAGACCTCCCTACTTTTATATTCAATCCCCCTCGCTATGAAGGCCAGCATCCCATTCGCCTTCCTGACCACCTGCTGCACTTGCAGGCTGGGTTTTTGCGACTCATGCACAAGGACCCCGAGGTCCCTCTGCACCGTCGCCTGCTGCAGTTTTTCGCCACGTAAGTAATAGTCCTTCCTACCATTCTTCCTACCAAAGTGGACCACCTCACACTTGCCAACATTAAATTCCATTTGCCATTTCCTGGCCCATTCGCCCAGCCTATCTAGATCCTTCTGCAGACTCTCCACACCCTCCGCACAATTTGCCTTTCCCCCAATCTTGGTGTCATCAGCAAATTTCGACACCCTACACTCGGTTCCCTCCTCCAGATCATCTATACTGCCCTGGTTAATTTTTCTTGTCACTTCCTCGAAGAACTCAATGCAGTTTGTGTGACTAATAAGCCTATTCTCTTCCAGATGTGAGTCTATCCTGTCCCTAAGAACCTCCTCCAATAATTTCCCCACCACTGGTATGGATCCAAAATTGTCTTGGCTACCTCAGAATGGAACTCCAGTTCAGACCATCTCTAATCATTTCCAGGTTTTACTGAATTTTCCTCCCGGATGTGGTAAGTTCTCCATGGTGTTGGTTTAATGTATCAACAGGAGAAATCACAGTGAACCATTTCATGGTTCAGTGCAGACTCGATAGGCCGAAGGGTCTCTTCTGCGCTGTAATATTTTGTGATTCTGTGAATAGTCCATCAGGTTAAGCGGGCTGGCTGGCTGCTCTTGCAGGACACATTCTGGGACTTGAACCTGGTAACCAGTTGGACTTGGGACAGCCCGGTCTATCTCATAGACTCTTGCAACTATTGAAGAGCTGGGCCTTCCATCTCCTGTATTGCTTCCCCAATCACAGCACCCACTCCCACCTCCCCACCCACCATTTCCCCATCTATAGCATCTAACGGAAAGCTCAACGCACTTACATCTTCAAAAGGCCTCGCACATTTTAATCCCCCTATGAAAAATGTAGCTGTCATGGCTGTTACTAAGGGACCATGCTCTTTGGATCATCTGTGTGTTCCTGGTGCCAGGATGGTTACCATGGGAACCTTTATGTTTCTCTATGATTGTGTCCGTGGATGTGAGGTAAACATTTGCTGAAGTTTTTAAGAGTCAGGGTAATCTGTTATCAATTATACCTCGTTAAGAATTCTCGGTGGATTATCAATTAGCACCAGGCCATTTTCTGATTACAGATAGACACAGATTTTAAAAATTGCAATCATGTTCATACATTAATAGGCTTCTTCCATTTGTTGTCACTCATCTATAATTATCTGGCCATCCGTATTTATTATAAAGGATTGATATGCGGCTTGGAAAATACTTTCAGTGGGATTAGTGGCCACAGGCTTGACGTGCTGATTTTTTAACAAAGATATTAACCTGTTTTATTGTGAATAGGCTAACAACACAGCTAGAGTCATTGACAGGAATGTCATAACAGCATTGCTGTTGCCAACACTAATTTTCGGGCGATAACGGGCAATCAGAATTTTCCGGATCAGACGCTGGCATGGTCCCTACTGGCCGGGCCGAGTTCGACGAGGGCAGGTCATGAGTTTTATCTGAGCGTGCTCTCTGTGTAGCCTGGGCCATGCAGAGGGAGATTGTAGTGGGAGTATGCAGAAGCAGGAAGGCCCTGTTTCAAATCTAGAGGGTTGCGCATTACGAGGATTAAAATCACACAACACCAGGTTAAAGTCCAACAGGTTAATTTGGCATCACAAACTTTCCTGCGGCACGGTAGCACAGTGGTTAGCACTGCTGCTTCACAGCTCCAGGGTCCTGGGTTCGATTCCTGGCTCAGGTCACTGTCTGTGTGGAGTTTGCACATTCTCCTCATATCTGCGTGGGTTTCCTCCCACAGTCCAAAGATGTGTGGGTTAGGTTGATTGGCCGTGCTAAGAAATTGCCCCTTAGTGTCCAGGGATGCGTAGGTTAGAGGGATTAGTGGGTATAATATGTAGGGATATGGGTGGGATTGTGTTCGGTGCAGACTCGATGGGCTGAAGGGCCTGTTTCTGCACTGTAGGGTTCTATGATTCTATGATTCCTTCATCAGGTGAGTGGCGAGGTAAGTTTCACAAACATGGCATAGATAGAAAAATTGCAAGATAATAGTTGGCACAGTTGGAATGTGAGTTTTTACAGGTAATCAAGTCTATACAGGTACAAACAGTGCGAGTGGACAGGGGGAAAATTACAGGTTAAAGAGATGTGACAAGCCAGGACAGTCGGTAGGATTTTGCGAGCCCAGGCCAAATGGCGGGAGTTACAGATGGTGCGACATGAACCTAAGATCCCATTTGAGGCCGTCCTCATGCATGCAGAACTTAGAACATAGAACACAGAACACTCCAGCACAAACAGGCCCTTCGGCCCACGAGTTGCACCGATCACATCAACACCTATCTATAACCCCCAATCCCATAAAACCCCATATACTCATCCAGAAGTCTTTTAAAAGACCCCAGCGAGTTCGCCTCCACCACCACTGACGGCAGCCGATTCCATTCACTCACCACCCTCTGAGTGAAAAACTTACCCCTAACTTGGCTATCAGTTTCTGCTCACCGATTCTGTGTTCTCATGTGCCTTGAAGGCCACCTTGGAAAACGCTTATCCGAAGATCAGAGACTGAATGCCCTTCACCTGATGAAGGAGCAGCACTCTGAAAGCTCGTGACACCAAATAAACCTGTTGGACTTTAACCAGGTGTTGTGAGACTTACTGTGCCCACCGCCCCCCCCCAGTCCAATGTCAGCATCTCCGCATGGGGGATTAAATAGTGTGAGTTTTTTTGAAGAGGCAAATAATGCTTTAGATGAGTTTTGTGACAATGCGGTGGTTGGGGTGGTGGGATTGGGGGTGGGTGTTGTGATTGGGGAAACATCACAGAAGATGGAAGATCCAACTCTCGCAAAGTCCTACTAACTGTCCTGGCTTGAGACAATTCACACCTCTTTAACCTGTAATTATCCCTCTCTCCACTCACACTGTCCGTACCTGTATAGACTTGATTACCTGTAAAGAATCGCATTCCAACTATTCCAACTCTTCAGTAGATACAAGAGTCTATGAGGTAGACCTAGTTACCAGGTTCAAGTCCCAGACAATGTCTTGCAAGAACAGCAAGTTGATCCTCTTAATTGGCTGGACTATTCACAATGATGTCTCCTGTTGATGTGTTCATGTCAAAACCAACACCCTGGTGAACTTGCCCTCCCCGAAAGGAAAAATCAGTAAAATCTGGGAATGACTGGAATTGACCTGAACTGGAATTCCATTTTAAGTATACAAGACTAGTTTGGATCAGTACCATTCAGCACTAGACAAACTAAGGTTGTTTTCTCTGGAGTGGCAGAGGCTGGGGAGAGACCTGATAGAAATCTATGAGATTATGAGCGGGAAAAACAGTCGGAATCTTTTTCCCAAATTTGAAATGTCTAATACTGAGGGTGGGGGAGGGGGGCATGCACTTAAGGTGAGAGGGGGAAAGTTCAAAGGAGATGTGAGGGGCAAGTTTTTTACACAGAGAGTGATAAGTGTCTGGAACATGCAGCCAGGGGTGGTGATGGAGGCAGCTACGATAGGGGCATTTAAGAACATTTTAGTTAAGCAGAAGAATATGCAAGGAACAGGGGGATATGGACCAAGAGCAGACAGCAGGGATTAGATTAATTTGGTGTCATGCTCGGCACAACATCGTGGTCTGGAGAACATGTTCCTGTGCTGTACTGTTCTATGTTCTATTTCCTAGTTTTGCTGTTTTTCCTTCTGGGCAATATCAAGATTTAGTCAGTGAATGTCACCCTGCCCCCCTCCCCCACCATCCCCAATATTTTCCTGTTGGTAGACCCCGCCTTCCCTATGGTGTCAGTGGCGGCGTCTCCTTTATCTGCAGTCACTGTCTCCTATTTTTTGCCTTGAGCTCCCATATGTATCTGAAGATTTAGCCAATCTCAAATTGATTGATAAAATGGTGCCATGACTGGTCCTGACAGTATGCAGGCTTGTACAGGCCTTGACTACTGCATAAGAAGTGTGGCCTAAGGTTTTTACCCTTAATCATGGACAGGTAGTGTACCACGAGTTGACAATGTAGTCTGGCATCTTCTGACCTCCTCAGAGTGGCATTTTTATCCTGTATCCATTAACCATGAACAATGGTCCAACATGATAGGTTGTTGCATAAGGTTAAATCTCACAGGATCCAGGGTGAGGTAGCTAAATGGATACAAAATTGGCTTCTTGAGAGAAGCCAGAGGGTGGTTGTAGATGGTTGTTTTTCAAACTGGAGGCCTGTGACCAGCAGTGTGCCTCAGGGATCAGTGCTGGGTCCACTGTTATTTGTCATTTATATTAATGATTTGGGTGAGAATATAGGAGGCATGGTTAGTAAGTTTGCAGATAACCGAGATTGGTGGCACAGTGGACAGTGAAGAAAGTTATCTCCGATTGCAACGGGATCTTGATCAATTGGGCCAATGGGCTGACGAATGACAGATGGAGTTTAATCTAGATAAATGCGAGGTGATACATTTTAGTAGATTGAATCAGGGCAGGATTTCCTCAATTAATGATAGGGTGTTGGGGAGAGTTACAGAACAAAGAAATCTAGGGGACGTGTTCATAGCTCCTTGAAAGTGGAGTCGCAGGTGGACAGAATGGTGAAGAAGGCGCTCGGCATGCTTGGTTTCATTGGTCTGAGCATTGAATACAGGAGTTGGAATGTCTTGTTGAAGTTGTACAAAACATTGGTAAGGCCACACTTGGAATACTCTGTACGGCTCTCGTCATCCTATTATAGAAAGGATATTATTAAATTAGAAAGAGCGCAGAAAAGATTTACTAGGATGCTACTGGGACTTGATGGTTTGAGTTATGAGGAGAGGTTGGATAGTCTGGGACTTTTTTCTCTGGAGAGTAGAAGGTTGAAGGTTGATCTTATAGAAGTCTACAAAATAACAAGGGGCTTGGGTCAGCTAGATAGTCAATATCTTTCCCCAAAGGTAGGGGAGTCTAAAACTAGAGGGCATAGGTTTAAGGTGAGAGGGGAGAGATACAAAAGTGTCCAGAGGGGCAAATTTTTCACACAGAGGATGGTGAGTGTCTGGAACAAGCTGCCAGAGGTAGTAGTGGAGGTGGGTATGATTTTGTCTTTTAAAAAGCGTTTCGACAGTTACTTGGGTAAGAAGGGGATAGAGGGATATGGGCCAAATGCAGGCCATTGGGACTAGCTTAGGGGTTTAAACAAAGGGTGGCATGGACAAGTTGGGCCGAAGGGTCTGATTCCATGCTGTAAACCTCTATGACTCTATGGTTCTATGATTCTAATTGCATTTGGTGCACAATTGAAAAATACTTACCTTTACCAATGAAAATATAATTTCAAACTTTACAGCAAGGTAAATACCAAGAAAAATAGATATTTTAATGAAAACAACACTGTGAAACCAACACAACACATAGAAACATAGAAACTAGAAGCAGGAGTGGCCATTCGAGCCTGTTCCACCATTCATTTTGACCATGACTGATCATCAGGCGTAGCAGGGAACGTGGAACTCCACACAAAGAAATCAGCCATGTTCCTAATGAATGGCGGAACAGGCTCGAGGCGCGAAAGGGTAGCACGATGGCACAGTGGTTTGCACTGCTGCCTCACAGCGCCAGGGACCCGGGTTTGATTCCCGGCTTGGGTCACTGTCTGTGCAGAGTCTGCACAATCTCCCTGTGTCTGCGTGGGTTTCCTTCCAGTTTCCTCCCACAGGCCAAAGATGTGCGGATTAGGTGGATTGGCCATGCTAAATTGTCCATTCGTGTCAGGGGGATTAGCACGGTAAATGTATGACGTTACAGGGATAGGGTGGGATTGCTGCCAGTGCATGCTCGATGGGCCGAATGGCCTCCTTCTGCATTGTGGGGATTCTATAATTCTGCTCCTATTTTGTGTGTTTGTAAAATTAGCCTGCTCTCCTTAGCCAATGGGCTGCTGAATGCAATTTCTGAACGGATTGATGCCGGTGTGAATTCCTGGGATGTCTTCTCCAGGATCTCCTGCTCCTCACCTTCGGCTATTTGGGAGTAAGGAAGAGGTTCCTTAATTTCAATATGGGCATTCATGCAACTTCATTGAACTAGCATGGGCAAGGATTTGGGTAGTGCCATCCTAAAGAGCCAAAAACCAGTTTATATATATGCCTGTGTGAGTGAGAAAGAGAGAGAGAGAGAGTGGAGGGAGAAAGACAGTTGACGGCCAGCCGTGATCAAATCAGCCTTCAGCAGCCACTAACATTCTTATCGGAAAATGAAAGCTTCATTTCCCAGCCTTTCTTGAAAACGCCCTCTGCGCACGAAGAATTTGAACTCCTCGCCAAGGCAGCGGACAGATGCCACTCAATATCAAAAATGCCTCCTCGCTTATAAACAAACTCAGCCATTGGCTCGACCATAAATCTCATCAGTCGGGTTGGAAAGCTTAAGAGTTGCCCTGAAGCAAAATGCAGTCTTTCACCATCACACTGAACCCTTCAGCTTTGAAGGAAGGTTTAATGAAAGCAAAAAGACCCGCTGGTGAAATGCAGTTACACGCTAATAACTGCTGTGAAAGCATCCATCTGAAGTTTCATATGGATTGGATTTGCCATTTTCCAGCAAAATTCACACAAATCTAAGTCAACAATCGATCCGCGCTTCTGCGAGACTGTGTCTGTGAGTCAGAGCTGGGGTCTGTGAAGAAAATGGAGCAATGAAGGTATATGACACTCTTCATTACTTCTTCAAATAGAGTCAGGGTACATATCTCTCTTGTTTTCTCAGCTTATTTTCTAAGCTCCCTCTAGGCCACAGGCCAGTGTTCAGAAAGGACCATACTCTATGTTTATAAACAGGCTTTCACAGAATAACGCAGCATCTCAGAAAACCCTGAAGCATCTTACAGCTAATGCAGTAACGTCAAACTGAGGGAGCAGGGCAGTCAATTTGCGCACAGCAAGGCCCCATAAAGGTGAATCGAATCATCAATTTTGATAAATATTCGCCACAACATCAATCAAAATCTCCCCTTCAGAGTTTAACCTGGGTGGTGGCGCGGTGGCACAGTGGTGAGCACTGCTGCCTCACAGCGCCAGGAATCCAGGTTCAATTCCGGCCTGAGTGACTGTCTGTATGGAGTTTACATTCTCCCCATGTCTGCGTAGTCTTCCTCCACGTGCTCCAGTTTCCACTCAAAATATGTGTGGGATAGATGGATTAGCTATGCTGAATAGCCCCTTAGTGTCAGGGGGATCAGTACAGTCAATATGTGGGCTTATGAGAATAGGATCTGGGTGGGATTGTTGTCGGTGCAGGCCTGATGGGCTGAATGGCCTTCTTCTGTGTTGTAGGGATTCCATGATTCCACGAAAATTGTAACAAGGGATCTTAGACACCCACTCTCTCAAGTGGATGTGAAAGAACCCAAGTGATAATGGCCAGATCATCTCATTCAAAGCTTTATGGAATAAGTTATGCCCTTGTCTCTACTCCTTCAGCTCCTGCTATCGTCCTGTGGTCTTCCCAGCATGATATATGTGTAATTGTCAGAGGAAAGAAAGATGTGTGTTTGCACAGTATCTTTCCCAACCTCAGAATGCCCCAAAGCATTTAATAACTAAGTGAGCAATCTTTCTTTGAGAATACAGTCACTGTTAGGAAGTTATGATCAAAAAGGGTAGTGTAATAGGACTTCTTACTAAAAACGCGGTATGTGGAATAAGATAGTACCAAAGACCATTGAGGGAAACATTATGAATAGAAGCAAATGTATTTCTGGAGAAAAAAGAGATAGAGGAATCTCAGGAGGGTGTGATTTGTCTCTGAAAAATGGACAAAGAACAAAGAACAAAGAACAACCCAGCACGGGAAACAGGCCCTTCGGCCCAACGAGCCCGCGCCGCCGCATCACCCTACACTTATTTTACCCTGCATGTCTACGAATGGGACCCTACTCAGTCAGATTCAGGGAAGAAATAGTGTCAATTTGGTGGAAACCAATTAGCCTAAGAGCACATCTTTGGGGTGTGGGAGGAAACCGGAGCGCCCGGAGGAAACCCACGCAACCACAGGGAGAATGCGCAAACTCCCACAGACACAGGCCCAAATCCATGTATCTGCACAGCCAGCAGTGCTAGTCACTGAGCTGTTGTGGCGCCCGTCTATCGGTCCAGGATCAAGCACACACACCGACATGAAGTACTAGGCCACTCCTGGACTTCCAAGAGCAGCCCACGCACGACCCGCCGTGTGCATGCCCCTCGCTTGACACGAGGTGGACCTCCACCTGTGGAATAATACCTGTGGACATGCTTGTTGGTTGTCAAATGGAATGATGACTAATTAATTTGACCCAATCACAAGATTACTCTTAAAGTGTGGGGAAGCATCTCTGTTTTAAATTAGGAGACCTCTTTTGTTCAACTTTGCCCCTTACTTTTTTATTCATTCATGGAACTTTGACATTATTGGCTGGCCAGCATTTATTATCAAAGCCTAATTGCCCCAGGGCAGTTAAGAAACAATTGCACTACTGTGGCCCTGGAGTCACATTTAGTTCAACTATGGACGGCAGATTTCCTTCCCTAAAATTATTGGAGAGGATTCTTTGAGACAGGATTTATTCCTACTTGGAAATAAGTGGACGTATTAGTGAGAGGCAACATGGTTTTGTGAAAGGGAGGTCGTGTCTCATGATTTTGATTGGGTTTTTCGAGGGAGTGACGAACGTGATTGATGAGGGTAGGGCAGTGGATGTTGTCTACATGGACTTCAGTGAGGCCTTTGACAAGGTCCCTCATGGCAGACTGGTGCAGAAGACGAAGTCGCATGGGATCAGAGCTGAGCTGGCAAGGCGGGTACAAAACTGGCTTGGTCAAAGAAGTCATAGGGTCGCAGTGGAAGGGTGAAGGTTGCACCATCTGTACATTCTTCTTAACTCGTTTTTGTGCTTCCCTGAGCCTTCCATAAAAAAAAAGGATATCCAGGGACCTTGTAACTTCTAGCCGTGACTGATTTTCATCAAAAACATCTCCTACAATGCTTGGAGCAATGTCAAAAACTTCACCTGTGCAGCGTGCCAACTTATAACTGAGAGTGATGAATCACAAATCCACAAGATACAATATCCTACTACCTCAGCAATGCCATGAATAATATCTTACAGGCAAAACAAACACTAAAGGACACTTGTGATGCTCAGTCTATTTATAAAAGTTAATTGTGAATCTTCTTTAGTTATGTTAATGATTTGAAGAGTTATATTGATGTAGAGGCATTATGTATAGAACTACAGAAAAGTTATAACACAGAGGAGGCCATTTCGCTCATCTTGTTCATGCCAGCCTGTGACTCCCAGGTGCGCCTTCTAATCCCTCCTTCCCACCCATAGCCCTGAAGCTTACAGCACTGAAGGTGCAGATCCAGGCACTCTTTAAAAGAGTTTTGGGTCTCTGCCTCCATCACAAACTCAGGCAGCAAATTCCAGACACCCACCACCCTCTGTATAAGAATAGTTCTGGAGTGCAGAAAAGATGTACTTAGAAATTGATGGTTTGATTTGTAAAGAGAGGCTGGATGGACTGGAACATTTTTGGCTGGAGCGTAGGATGAGGGGTGATCTTATAGAGGTCTATAAAATAATGGGGGCCCAAAGGTAGGGGAGCCTAAAGCTAGATGGCATAGGTTTAAGGCGAAAAGGGAGAGATACAAAAGTGTCCAGTTTTTTCACACAGAGGGTGGTGAGTGCCAGAGGTAGTAGTAGAGGCGGGTGCAATTTTGTCTTTTGAAAAGTGTTTGGACAGCCACATGGGTAAAATGGGTATAGAGGGATATGGACCAAATGAGAACAATTGGGATTAGTTTAGTGGTAAAAACTGGGTGGCGTGGACAAGTTGGGCCAAAGAACCTGTTTCCATGCTGTAAACCTCTATGACTCATGTCTCCTCTGTACCTACTGCTACTCATCTTGAATCCATGTTCACTGATTCTAGAATTCTCCACCAAGGGAAACAATCTTGTCCTGTACATCTATCTCTTCCCCTCATAATTTTGTACACCTTGATCAATATTTTTAGAAAACAGGAATGCTATATTGCTACATCATTCATAAAGAAATAGTATCTAATGGTTGTTGGAGCATACCTCCGGGGTGCTGCATTTCACTGCTGCGCTACAGTCATGGCTGAGTTACGATGGGTGGCATTTTACGGCCTCACTCATCCTGAAACCATCGATGGACTTTTCCATGATCTGCATCTCAACGGCTGATTCCCGTGGCGGGCAGCTGGTAAAACTCTGGCCGATGTATCAGTCTACTAGCCCCATGGAAAGCAACGACAAGTACACTCAGTGAACCCACCCCCCTCCCCAACCCCTCCACCTCCCCTCTCCTCCACTGCCCAGCATTATTTGAGTCAAATTTATGCTTTATTTCCAACTCTTGGGAGCCAGAAGACATAACACACCGACTCCACGGTCGGGGCATTTAGTCCGAGACGGGGTGGAGGGACTGGATCGTGCACAGACAGATTAATCTGCTCCGTGTTTGATAGGCACAGCAGACTGGCACAGGGATTAGAACCAAATGCTTCCACTTCGCTCCGTCAAGTACTCTGTGCAGCCGGATTTTGTAGAAAGAAGGAGATGAAGGTGACTAAAAACCACAAGGGGAAATCCTGCAATCTCGTTTTTAAAATGCTGCCATGGTCCTCAGGATGGTATGGTCAGATTATAATATTCCACATCAGGTTTACATAAAGTCAAGAAACCATAAAAGTAGCTTCAGGGAAATACCTTTCTGCTCTGAATGTTTTCTAAGAACCCCATTAACATTTAAAGCTTTGTTTGGATCAGCTTTTTCCACGTTTTAAGCATCTCTATTTTTCAAAAAAATCTTTCCCGTCTTGAGGAAAACATCAGTGGCACAGAGTCCCAAATATCTCAACCACTCACAATCCATACAATAGATGTACAAAGACATCAATCAATGACACACAGGATTGAGGCCTATTCAGGAATACACAGAGCCCTCATTGTCTTCTCTCCTGCAATCTGCCAGAACCCACCGTGAAACTGTCCCAATATCAAATCGAGAAGGATCTCCGTCTGGAAATGATTTTGTTCTTTAGTTATTTGCCGCTTGTGTGATTATCTTTCTCATAATTGGCCATCTCTCCACCTCTGCATCCCTTGATGCTTTCACACTTTCCCCTCGTCTTTCATGTCCTATGCTCTGAATAAGTCTTCTCTTTGGCAACCATATTTATGCAGGCCCTTTAATGTGGTAAGATGTCCTGTGTGCTTCAAGCGCCTTAGGCACCACAGAGTAGCAACTGCATTGCCCGCAGAGTAACTGATTCCTGCACTAAAATAGGTAGGTAGGCCTGAGGCCTGGTCAAAATTGAGAATTCATTGTATTTTTTATTCATTTGTGGGACAATGGCATTGTTGGTTGTCCAGCATTTATTGCCCATCCTTAGTTGCCCTTGGGAAGGTGGTAGTGAGCAATTGATACAACTGAGTGGTTTTCTAGGCCTTTTCAGAGGGCAGTTAAGAGCCAACCACATTGCGCCCTCATCAGAAACCCTCTTTTAAATTCAGATCTTTAAAAATCATTTGTAGGACATGGGCATTGCTGGCTGGTCAGCATTTATTGCCCATCCTGAATTGCCCTTGGAGGGCAGTTGGGAGTCAACCACATTGCTGTGGCTCTGGAGTCACATGTAAGTCAGACCAGGTAAGGATGGCAGATTTCCTTCCCTAAAGGGCATTAGTGAACTAGATAGGTTTTTCTGACAACTGACAATCATTTCATGGTCATCGGTACATTCATAATTCCAGATTCCTGTCATTGGATTTGAATTCCACCATCTGCTGTGGCAGGATTTTGGATTCCCAGAACATTAGCTGAGCTTCTGGATGAATAGTCAAGAGATAATATCACTTACCTATCACCTCCCTCTATGATTTGTGAGCTGGAAATGCCACAGAGCTAGAACAATCGGCTGGATTTTAGCTGTCCCCATCTGGCGTGTTTTTGATGGGAGGGCACAGAAAGTATGGAGGATGCTGAGCCCACCACATTCTCACCCAGCCCTGAGCTCACCCCTGTGAGACAATCACTGGGCGGGTGCCGAAATTGCCCTCCCCCCGGCCCCTCCCATGTTTAGAAAGGTAATCAAAAGTCAGTTGAGCATGTTAATAAGCCCAGGCCATGATACTGTCAGCATGGAAAGTGGGTGGGGGCTGGCTGGCCATTCTTCTAAACAATGTTTTTCAAAAAGAGGAAAAGAAGGGAGGTGTACTTTGTGCATTGGAGAGAGCCCCAAAAGAGTGTATTCTCCTTCCTTCCTACCCACCTACTGTTCAAAGTCCTCCCCTCCCCATTGCCCCTCTGCCCAATACCCCGGAATACCTCACTCCAGGATCCATTGGGCCTTCTTCCTAGGGCTGGTTGCAGTTCCAAAAATGCCCACTACTGAGCTCTTGGCACTGCAGGGACTGCTAGAGCTGCCAGCCAATCTAAGGGTGGGATTTCATCCCAACCAAGGGGCGGATGTCCCATTGTAAGTTGATTTAGTCCACCCACAGTCTGTTCATAGAATCATAGAATCCCTACAGTGCAGAAGGACGCCATTTGGCTCATCGAGTCTGCACCCAGGCCCTATCCTTGTAACCCCACGTACTCCTCCTGACACCAAGAGGCAATCCCACCTAGACTTTCATTGTAACCCCAAGTGTTATCCCCAACTATTCCCCTTAACCTACACATCTTGGGACACTAAGGGGCAGTTTACCATGGCCAATCCACCTAACCTGCACATCTTTGGAGTGTGGAAGGAAACTGGACTGTTATTCTTATGATATGGGTTAACACAGAGAGAGAGAAGGCTTCCAGCCATTTTTCCTTTTGGTTAGAAGAGTTAGGGGGTGTCGAGTTGTCCGACCACTGGATGTAAAATGCAGCCTAAGGCCTCTGTTTCTCTCTCCATGGGTGGGTCCAGACTGGCTGAGTATTTCCCATGCTTACTGTTTTCATTTCAGATTTTCAACATTCACAGAATTTTGATTTTGTAGTTAATTTTTAAAAGACTGCCTTTCTGTCAAATCCACAAGACTGACACTAGGTTGTCGTCAACATTTGAAGAAAAAACTCAAGTTAAAAAATTAAAAAATAGGAAATACTTACCTCAGTTATACAATTTAAATAGAAGAGACTTGCACGGAGCACCTTTCTTTCACAATATTTGCGAATGGGATGTGGGGATCTCTGGCAAGGCTCGTATTTATTGCCCATCGTTAATTGCCCTTCAGAATGTGGTGTTGAGTCAGGGCATCAGGAAGAGTAAGTCTCTTGTTTTCATTCAAAATGGTGCAATGTGCTCTCTCAGACATCGACTGGAAAGGGGAACAGGGGTCTCAGTTTAATATCAGGGTGGCACAATGGTTAGCATTGCTGCCTCATAGCACCAGGGACCCGGGTTCAATTCTGGCCTCAGGTGGCTGTCTGTGTGTGTGGATTTGCACATTCTGCGTGGGTTTCCTCGGGGTGCTCCGGTTTCCTCCGAAAAATGTGCTGGTTTGGTGGATTGGCCATGCCAAGTTGCCCCCTAGGGCAGGATTTTCCAGCCATGCTCGTCCCAAAACTGAAAAGTCCTGCCCAATGCACCTCTGCATGGTCTGCCCGCTCCTGCTACGATTCCCTTGAAGGATGGCACAGGAAAATTCTGCCCTTAATATCCCAAAATGTGTAGATTAGTTGGATTAGCCAAGGGAAATAGCTATGACTGTAACACTCCATTCTGCATTCTCTCCTCTCCTTTTCTATGAACGGTGTGCTTTGTCTGTATAGCATGCAAGAAACAATACTTTTCACTTGTACTAATATGTGTGACAGTGATAAATCAAATTGAATTTGTGGGGTTCCAGGGATAGGGTGGGGGAGAGGGCCTTAGTAAGATGCTCCGTCAGAGAGTCCGTACAGACTTGAGGGGCTGAATGGCCTCTTCTGCCCTGTAGGGATTGTGTGATTTGTACTGAACTGGGAGTATCAGTCTGAATTCTGTGCTTAAATCCCTGAGTTGGGTCTTGCAGCTAAAACTCTCTGACTCTCCCAAACATTGAGCCACAGATGAGAAAGATGTGCCTGCCACTCTTGATCTACATCAAGCTTCGGACCACCGCACCTTACAGATATATTCGTGTGTTCTGGACTGACAGCTTCTGACCACAGAATCAATGAGGCTGTGATAGATAACCAACAAAGAGCTGAGTCCACTTGTGTCTATTTTCACCACCGTTCGGATCACTCAACCTGTGCTCTGCAAACATGCGGCAAACACATCTCCGCTAAACCTCCAAACTCTGTTCCAATAATTGGTTCACATTACTGGCTATGTTTATTCTTTGCTGTGACCCATAACTAGCCATAACTATAGTTTAAAACACCTTGATCAGCTTTCAAGAATGTGAATATGGGGGTGGCACGGCAACACAGTGATTAGTGTTGCTGCCTCTCAGCACCAGGGACTCAGGTCAAGATGGCGCTGGAGTGAAGCAACTTTGAGCAAAGTGTGCCCAGCATACCTTCTAATTCTTTCTTTTACCCTCGTTTTTATGTTTCTAAAACTTCATTCTCACTCTTTTAAACTCTCTAAAAGTGCTTTAATTCTATGACTGTAGCACCACATTCTGCACTCTCTCGTTTCTTTCTCTATGAGTGGTATGCTTTATCTGTGTGACAATAATGAGTCAAGTCAAAATCAAATCAATTCTGGCCTTGGGTCACTGTGCGGAGTCTGCGCGTTCTCCCCATGTCTGTGTGGGTTTCCTCCGGGATGCTCCAGTTTCCTCCCACAGTCTAAAGATGTGAGGGTTAGGTGGATTGGCCATGCTAAATCGGCCCTACCGTCAGAGGGAATAGCAGGGTAGATGTTTGGGGTTACGGGAATAGGGCCTGGGTGGGATTGTGGTTGGTGCAGACTTGATGGGCTGAATGGCCTCCTTCCGTACTGTAGGGATTCTTTGATTCTATGACTCCATGAAAGAGATTGCCAATGTCATTATTCTTCTCCTCCCTTAGCTAGGTCACAAAGTTAAAGAAAGACCATTTTCTCCCCCGAAAAATCAATTGTCCAAATTCATCATTACGCCCGAAATATCCGCCAGCTGCGATCTGTGTCTTTATTCTCCCTTCTGAGAATACTCACTAGGGTGGCACGGTGGCGCAGTGGTTAGCATTTCTGCCTCGCAACGCCAGGAACCCGTGTCGAATTCCAACCTCGGGTGACTTGTCTGTGTGGCGCCGCAGTATGGTGACTAGGGGAATTTCAGTAACTTCATTGCACTGTTAATGTCAGCCTACTTGTGACACTAATAAAACAAACTTTAAACTCCCCGTGTTTACGTGGGTTTCCTCCGGGTGCTCCCACAGTCCAAAGATGTCTGGGTTAGGTTGAGTGGCCATGCTAAATTGCCACTTAATCAGGGGGATGCCTACGGTTATGGGGATAGGGCCTAATTGGAATTGTAGTTGGTGCAGGCTTGATGGGACAAATGGCCTCTTTCTGCAGTGTAGGGATTCTATGAATCTTACTGGCCTGCTGTTCCATGGCTGGCGGCTGGTCCCCAGCCCTCCCTCAAGTGAATTTTCCTTACACCCAACCCTGATCATTGATCATAAGTGAGCTCATCAGCTGTGGGCAGTGTCATATTTGAGTTGAATCCTGGCCCCTTACCCCATCTCCCAGCACTTAAAATTATCCTTGTGTTATGCACAATTAAAAAACGCACAGCGATACCCGGAAATTGATGCATTAAAGGGACAGTTAGTTAAGTACATGAGGGAGAAACGGACAGGATATGCTAGTTGTGTTGGATGAAGAGGAGGTTGGGGGGGGAGCAGGGATGGATTGGAAGGAGCTTACATATAGCAGTTGGACAATCCAATCTCACACCTGAAAAGCTTTAACTCTGTTTCCCTCTCCACCGATGCTGCCTGACCAATGGAGTCTCTCCAGCCTTTTCTGTTTCTGTTTCAGATTTCCAGGCTCCACAGCATTTTGCTTTTGTATAAATGTCGACACAATTGGCTTTACAGGTTTTCGGGGCAAAAAAAGGACTTCTTCAACAGAGGAAAGCTTTTCTTCGATTCAATTAGCAATGACCACAGACCCGCACAAGTCCACAGCACTATATATTCCGCCTGTGCTTTGCAATGCATCTAGTCTTCTGAGCTGTATGGTTAACGGCAACTAATCTGGGCTGTCAGGTTAAAGATCGTAAGAAGTCTTGCAGCACCAGATTAAAGTCCAACAGGTTTATTTGGTTGCAAAAGCCACTAGCTTTCAGCCTGCTGCTTCTTCATAAGGTAAATGGGAGTTTTGTTCACAAACAGGCCATATAAAGACACAAATTCACTTTACAAAATAATGGTTGGAATGCGAGGTAATCAAGTTTCTTGTCTGCTTTCTTGCATCTTTGTAGAAACTTGATGTCTGTGTCGATATGCGTGATCTTCTTGGAGATCCTCTCCACTTGGAGCCGACAGTTTGCGGTGTCGATGGCAGTCATGATGTGGAGATAGAATCATAGAAAAACTACAGCACAAACAGGCCCTTCAGCCCACAAGTTGCACCGATCTTATCTCTTCCGACTAGGCTTACCTATAACCCTCAATCCTATTAAGTCCCATGTACTCATCCAGAAGTCTCTTAAAAGACCCTATCGAATTTGCCTCCACCACCACCGACGGCAGCCACTCACCCACCACCCTCTGAGTGAAAAACTTGCCCCTGACATCTCCTCTGTACCTACTCCCAGCACCAAAAACCTGTGTCCTCTTGTGGCAGCCATTTCAGCCCGAGGGAAAAGCCTCTGATAGTCCACCTGATCAATACCTCTCATCATCTTATACACCTCTGTCAGGTCCCCTCTCATCCTTCATCTCTGTAAGGAGAAAAGATCGAGTTCTCTCAACCTATCCTCATAAGGCATGCCACCCAATCCAGGCAACATCCTTGCAAATCTCCTCTGCACCCTTTCAATGGCTTCCACATCCCTCCTGTAATGATGCAAACAGAACTGCACACAGTACTCCAAGTGGGGTCTGACCAGGGTCTTATACAGCTGCAGCATTATCTCCCAACTCCTAAACTCAATTCCTCAATTGATAAAGGCCAGTGCACTATACACCTTCTTAACCACATCCTCTTTCTGCGAAGCCGATTTGAGAATCCTATGAACCCGGACCCCAAGATCCTTCTGATCTTCCACGCTGCCACAGATGCCGGCATTGGACTGGGCTAAACACAGTAAGAAGTCTCACAAAAACCAGGTTAAAGTCCAACAGGTTTATTTGGTGACTTACCTAATGAAGCAGCAGCGCTCCAAAAGCTCGTGATTCCACATAAACCTGTTGGACTTTAACCTTGTGCTGTGAGACTTCTTATTGTTATCTTTGACAGTCTGCTGTGACATTTGGATTCTGTTTCACACAGGCTGCATCTTAACTACAATCGGTGCAAAGCCAACTTTTTAAGATTGAGGTCTTGGACGTTGAACCAGAGGAAAGCCCAGAAGGAGACCATCGACATTGTGTCTGAGTTAGCTGTTTCAAAGAGCAATCCCATTAGTCCCATTCCTCCCACACTTTTCCCATATCTCTGCATTTCTTCCTCCATCAAGAGCCTATCCAATTCTCTGTGAAGGTTGCGATTTCAACTGTATCCATCACAAGGGACACTGCATTCCAAACTAAAAAAGGTTTCCCTTCCTCAGGAGTTTTCAGTATTGCAAACTCGGTCCACTGATCTGCCTTAAAGTTTCAAATACTTTCTCAGTTTAAAGATGTAAGATGTAAGTCAGCTGATGGCAGGAAGTGCTCTGTGCACGCGATTAAGTTCATATTCTCCCACAGAGCTTAGTGCATTCAAGTGTACCCCGCAGAACACTGTACAAATATTGAAGTACACACACCCACACAGCTCTGACGGTGTTTTTAATTCAATATTCAAATGGAATGTTGGCCTTTATTGCCAAGGGGGATGGAGTATGAAAGTAGGGAAGTCCTGTTACAACTTACGCAGCGCAATGCTGAGATCACAGCTGGAATACTGCATACAGTTTTGCCCTCCTTACTGAAGGAGGGACATACTTAGAGGCAGTTCAGAGAAGGTTCACTGGATTGACTCCTGGGACGAAAGCGTCGCTCGTGATCTTACTGGCCACTCACGCAATGCCACCCTCCCGCTGCAACAAAGTCAGAGAACTTGTCGGCCAGCCGAACCTCCGCTCACTGCGGCAGGATGGGAAAATCCGACTAACGTGAGCGGTGGTGAGATTTTGGCCATTGTCTAATGAGGTAAACCGAGCAAAACAAAAGTAAGTTACTGTGGTTGCTGGAATCTGAAAACAAAAGGGAAAATGCTGGAAAATCTCAGCAGCAGAGAAAAGGCCTGACATTTCGAATCCAGATGACCCTTTGTCAAAGCTAAAAGACATAGAAAACAGTCAGATCAGCTATGATCTTATTGAATGGCGGCGGAAGGGGCCCAAAGGACTAAATGGCCTACTGTTACACCACTGCTGATGTTTTCCTGACTCAGGAAAAGTATGGAGCTGGCACCATCCATTGATGCTGGAGAGGTTAGTGTGAGAATCCAGTTAGGAGCCTTTTGGAGTCTTGCTTTGCAGAGTCATGCGGAGGCCACGAGGGAGAAACATCAGACACTTACAGCCTCCATCAATGAGGTGGGCTGACTGTGCAAACTTTGCCCATTTTTCCTGGAAATTTGCAGATCTGTGGATTCCCGTAACGTTATATTCTGCACCCTCTCTATTTCTCCTCTCCTATGTACTCTACGTATGGTATGTTTTGTCTGTATAGTGCACAAAAAAAAACTTTTCACTGTATCCCAATAAATATTATTTAAGTATTTATTAGAAACATAGAAATATGGAGGATAGGAGCAGGAGGAGGCCATTTGGCCCTTTAAGCCTCCACCATTCATCACAATCATGTTTGATCGTCCAACTCAATAGCCTAAACCTGTTTTTCCACCATAACCTTTGATCCCATTCACCTCGAGTGCTATATCTAGCCCCCTCTTGAATACATTCAATGTTTTGGCATAAAAAGTGTCACAAGTAGGTTGCAATGAAGGTACTCTGAAAATCCCTGAGTCGCCACACTCCGGCGCCTGTTTGGGTACACTGAGGGAGAATTTAGCGTGGCCAATGCACCCTAACCAGCACATCTTTCATTCTGTGGGAGGAAGCCGGACGAAACACACAGAGGCACGTGGAGAATGTGCAGACTCGAAAAAAATTCCAAAGAAAGCAATTGAATGAACAAGTGAGCTGAAAATGTTTGCTGAGCTTCAGGACAGGAGTGGGTAAGTGAGAGCAGCTGAGTTGCCCTTTAAAAAAGCCGGCATGGACATAAGGAGCTGACTAGCCTCTTCTGTGCCATGACCACTCCATGATTTCATGACGCATGTTATAACTCTAAGCACAGCCTCAAGAGGTGAGGTAAAGAAAGTGTAAGGCCTGAATTGGAAGACTGTAAAGGGAGGTGATGGCCTCGTGGTATTATCGCTAGAGTACTAACCCAGAAACATGGCAAAGTTCTGGGGACTCAGGTTCAAATCTTGCCACAGCAGATGGTGAAATTTGAATTCAATAAAGTTATCTGGAATTAAGAATCTGTCGATGATCATGAAATCATTGTCGATTGTCGGAAAAGCTCATCTGGTTCACAAATGTCCTTTAGGGAAAGAAATCTGCCGTTCTTACCTGGCCTGGCCTACGTGTGACTCCAGAGCCACAGCAATGTAGTTGACCCTTAACTGCCCTCAGGCAGCTAGGGGTGGGCAATAAATGCTGGCCAGCCATGTCTCATGAAGGAATAAAACAAAAAGGATCTTACAGAGTTGTAGGGTAGGAGGAGGCGACACAGATGGAGAGGTGTGAGGCCATGGATGGATTTAAAAATAAGGAGAAGGAAGGTTGCACACTGCCAACAAGTGTAACAGAGGAGATTGCCAAGATTGGGAATAATGGGTATTAGGAATTATACGGAGAGACAGGATACAACCCATGGAGGTTGGAAAATGTTGAATGCAGGTCTAACCCTTAATTCCAAATACCATTGTTCGGAAGCAATATTTAAACAAGGGAATTGTTCTAAGTAGCAACATTATATATGCATTCTTGATGATTTCCCCTGTGTGGTATTTCTGGCCAAATTTTAGATGAATTCTAAAGCAGTTATGATTTTACTGAAACACTGGCCAGAAGAATTATTCATGAGTGAGTTTGTGATACAAAGCAACCATAAAAATTCTCCATTCAAAGCAATCAAACTTTAGATTGACAAAGATCACAGCCAAATGCTTAATGGGGTTATAATATCTCCCTCTGTGCACCAATTTCCATGGACCTTAACTCTTGAAGTGATTCTGAAGTTCTGCCCTTCAGTATCGATACATTTTCTTATCTAACTTTCTCCTCTCATTACTTTTGGCTCCGTACAGGGAAGGTGATGGTCGAGTGGTATTATTGCTGGACTATTGGTCCAGAAACTCAGGTAATGTTCTGGGGATCTAGATATGAATCTCTCCACGGCTGCTGGTGGAATTTGAATTCAATATAAAATACCTATAATTAAGAATCTACTGGTGACCATGAAACCATTGTCAATTGTTGGAAAAACCCATCCGGCTCACTAGTGTCCTTTAGACACTTGGGGCGAATGGGATCAAAGGTTATAGGAGGAAACAGGATTATTGAGTTGGACAATCAGTCATAGTTGTGATGAATGGCAGAGCAGGCTCGAAGGGCCAAATGGCCTCCTCTTGCTCCTATCTTCTATGTTTCTATGTTTCTACATCTACTTCCTTTAGGGAAGGAAATCTTCTGTCCTTACCTGGTCTGGCCTACATGTGACTCCAGAGCCACAACAATGCGGCTGTGAACTGCCCTCCAAGGGCAACTAGGAATGGACAATAAATGCTGGCCAGCCAGCGATGCCCATGTCCCACGAATGAACGAAAAAAGAATTCATGAGATTATGACGGCAATTGCAGACCAAATTTCATCTTGACCAAAGCTGATGGGGACCTCATGGCTGTAAATTACTTACAGATTGAAACATTAGTTAACCTGTGGCACTGCAGGTCTTTCAAAACCTTTACAAAGCATTTGTTTTGGTTTAGCGAAGAATCTCGGGGTTTAGTCACATAAAGGAAGCCCTTCGAAGAACAAATCCAGGTTCCCTGGTTCTTTGCCTGGGCATTTGATCTACATGGTAGTTTGTTCTCTGTAAGATAATCCATTGAAAACATGTTGAATTCCTTTTCCAGGAATATGTTATGCGGTAGTTTAGTATCAATTACCAACCTGAACCCAACTGACCTGATTATATTCTCAGACCACCACTAAAGCATGAGATAAGCAAAGGATCCGATGGCATCAAAGCTCACAGCACGGAGAAAGAAATTGTTGATTCTACTGGAATGGGACAGTGATATTTTCCGACCTGTGCTGTACTTTCTGCATTCAATCACTAGAGGGCAAGAACATTCAGTATTTTTATAGTGTTACTTTTACCTCACATTAAAACTGCGAACTATGTTGGTTTCCAACACCTTGTGGTTTAGGGTGGCAGATAGTGGATTGGAGACCTGCAGGTGCCACAGTGGCACCTTTCCAAGTGCAGTTGTGCAAAGCCAAATGTGCAAAGATTTGTCTCCAAAGCAGTGAAGACAATTGCCCTGGAGGGGACCTCCCTCACCTCATAATGGCAGCACAGCCCGCACTCAACAATGTCAATCGTGATTGTCTAATTATCACCATTATTGTTTAATGGGGAGGTGATGGCCTAGATTATTGCTAGACCATTAATCCAGAAACTCAGCTAATGTAGACCCCTCACAGCCAGAAATGGGAGAGTTCATCACGGGGAATAAATAAATGGCTGAGGAATTAAATTCCTACTTTGCTTCAGTCTTCACAAAGGGAGACATGAATAATGTACCAGACTTGGTACATCCTGTGTGGACCAGCTGGTGGGGACATGCACAGACATCTTCAACCTCTCTTTGCAACAATCTGAGGTCCCTATCTGCTTCAAGAAGACGACCATCATTCCGTAACCAAAGAAAAGCCAGGCTGTGCACATTACTCCGGTGGCTCTGACATCCATCATGCTTTGAAAGGTTAGTCATGGCATAAATCAATTCCGACCTCCCAGACTGCCTGGATCCACTACAGTTTGCTTACAACTGCAACAGGTCCGCAGGAGATGCCATCTCACTGGTTCTGCACTCAACCCTGGAAGATCTACATAACAAAGACATCGATGTCAGACTCCTATTTATTGACTACAGATCAGCCTTCAACATCATTATTTCTACGAAACTCATCCCCAAATTTTGTGGCTTAGGGCTCGGCTCCTCCCTCTGCGACTGGATCCTGAACTTCCTAACCCACAGACGCAATCAGTAAGGAAAGGCACCAACACCTCCTCCACGATCATCCTCAACACCGGTGCCCCACAGGGCTGTGTTCTCCGCCTCCTGCTATACTCTTTACACAGTAATGATTATGTGGCCAAATTTATCTCCAACTCAATTTTCAAGTTTACTAATGACGCCGCTGTAGTGGATCAGATATCAAAACAATGACAAGATGGAGTACATCTGGTGAATTGGTGCCATGACAATAATCTCTCCCACAATGTCAACAAAATGAAGGATATTGTCATCCACTTCAGGAAGTGTAGTGAAGGATATGCCCCTGTCACCATCAATGGGGATGAAATATAGGGTCAAGATCTTCAAATTTTTAGGGATCGTAGTTTGAGAATATTTTAGAACTAAGGTGGGGAGAAATTTCTTCACCCTGAGAGGGTGGTGAATGTCTGGAATTCATTACCACAGAATGTAGTTGAGGGCAAAATGTTGCCTGATTTCAAAAAGAAATTAGATATAGCTTTTAGGGCTAAAGGGATTGAGGGAGAGGGGAGATCAGGATATTGAATTTAATGATCAGCCATGATCATAAAGAATGGTGGAGCAGGCTCGAAGGGCTGAATGGCCTACTCCTGCTTCTATTTCCGATGCATGTTGCGGTGTCGTTCCCGTGACCAGCCTTTTATTTTCTTTTTCTATTTAATTAACTGAATTTTCCAGCTGTTTTAGTTGGATTTAAACTCGTAGCAGGATTATTGCGAATGAGACAGGAAGGTTTTTCCCTTATTTATTCATGGGACATGGGTGTCGCCGGCTGACCAGTATTTATTGCCCATCCCTAGTTGCCCTTGGAGGCCAGTTGCGAGTCAACCACATTGCTGTGGTTCTGGAATCACATGTAGACCAGACCAGGTAAGGATGGCAGATTTTCTTCCCTTTTCAACAATTGACAATGGTTTCATGGTCATCAGTAGATTCTTAATTCCGTATGTTTTTGATGAATTCAAATCTACCGTGATGGGATTCGAACCCGGGTCCCCAGAACATTAGCTGAGTTTCTGGAATAATAGTCTAGCGAGAATACCACTAGGCCATCACCTCTCCTGAAGTAGGGAAGCTTTCCGGTTCAGCATACCAGTCCCTTTTAGAAGGGACCCACTTGTCACATTTTTCTTCTGGGAATTTTGGGAAGATGGAGTCAAGCTCGTCACCTCTGGCGGCAGCCTTGCCTTCAGGTGATGCTGAGATGGGTTTGTTAGTGGACTCATCTTGAACAATCGACCTCAAAGCACCTGAGAAGTACCATCAGCAGTATCTTCACAAAATGCTCCAATTCCGATGGCAAACAAGGCTGTCCAACTGCAATGTCCTCTTCTGAGGTGCTGTGTCCAGCATCGGGGCACTAATCACTCAAAATCACTCTGCCAGGTGGGACATGTAGCCCAAAATCAGGACTCCCAAAGTAATTGCTTTACTTGGAACTTGGTCATGGCAGGAGGCTCCCAGGCAAACAATGGAAACTCTTTAAGGATGTCTACAAAGTATTCCCAAAGAGATCCAAGTATATCTATCAATTCATAGAAAGATCCTCATTTGTAAATGACCAAAATGGAGAAGGTTCATTTAGGAAGGCACCAAACACAGCAAGAGACTTTGTCAGGACCATGCAGAGGCAAAGTTGAGGCATCGGAGAGTGTTTGGGATTGAATGCAATCATGTAAAGGTCCTACTTGAATTGCCATAGTCATGTGACCTCTGCTATGAGGCATAGCTGGAGGCACCCATATGCCATGAACATGTGAGATTGTAGAATGCCTGAAAGCTTGCAGTAAATTGTTGTAGCATTCTAGACATTGTGATGAGACAGTGGCCCTCAGTTCATGAGTGAAGAATTCAGCTGCTTCACAAAAGATTGAGAAATTCTCTGCACCATTTCCAGCCAAATGAAAAGGTTGGGGCGGTGATGAAAATTGCCAAAAGGAATTGAGCCAATCTAGCACAGATGTGTACGTGACACCCCTCAATTGGAGAAACACACTGATGGAAGGCATGGAAAGCAGTGCAGTTCAAACACATATGAGTGAAAAAAAATCAAGGTCAACCGTCAGGATACCAAATCTCATTTTACAAAGCTCTCAAACTATTAACTGAGCTGAGCGTTGGAGAGCCAGTCAGCGTATAAACTCCCAATGCTCTCAATAGGAATTAGCCCACATTGAAACTCGGCAAATGCACAAAGCAATGGTGGCCTTGATCAGACACGGTGAGTGTGAACGACCAGATATACCGGTACAACTGCTGGCATATGCATAGAGCTAGAGAAGCGGCATGGTGGCACAGTGGTCCTGGGTTCAATTCCCAGCTTGGGTGACTGTCTATGTGGAGTTTGTACATTCTCCCCGTGTCTGCATGGGTTTCCTCTGCGTGCTCTGGTTTCCTTCCACAGTCCAAAGATGTGCGGGTTAGGTGGATTGACTGTGCTAAATTGCCCCTTAGTGTTAATGGGACTAGCTAGGGTAAGTGCATGGGGTTATGGGGATAGGGCCTGGACAGGAGTGTGGTCGGTGTATTCTCAATGGGCCAAATGGCTCCTTCTGCTCTGTGGGGATTCTATGATAAATCTATGAATCTGTGCCTTCACTGCTGGCAGCCGGTTAGGAGGAACAGATCTCACCAACTGCACAGAGTACAGAACAACCATCGCTCCCAGAGGTCCACTGAATCTCAGGAATAGAACTGGAGCAGCAACAACAAAGCGTCACAAGAGCAAAGAAGGAACTTCACCCAAATGGCCAATGACAACATGCACTCGTGCCATTGAGAGACACGCATGATTTAACAACTATGTACGCAATGCATGCAAAGAGACTGACAAGAATAATGAACAATTCATGAAAGCATGAAAAGAGTGGGTGCATAGTGGGTAACTTGGGTAACTCACAGTTACATATGATAGTGTGTGAAAATTTGTCTTTCGTTCATGATGAAAAGGGTGGGGGGGTGGTGTTTGAGATCAAAATACAACCGTGTATTAAAGGTCCTGCCTGGTTGCTGTAGTCATGTGACTTCTGCCATGGGGAACATGTTGGGGTCAGCCATGTTACATGCAGCTTTAACAAAGATATTGGGCTGCAGCCGTGCTCCACTCAAGATTGGAAAATCCTGCCTGAGGTCAACGGACATTAGTATATTCCTGCCCCGCCTGCTATGATTCCTGTGGTGGGCGGGATGGGAAACCCCCAGTGTTTTAAAAGCAATGTAATCTTTCGGCTCACAACAGCTAGTCCCACTAACACTAAGGGGCAATTTAGCACGGCCAATCCACCTAACCCCACATCTTTGGATTGTGGGAGGAGACCAGAGCACCCGGAGAAAACCCATGCAGACATGGGGAGAACATGCAAGTTCCACACAGCTCGCCAAACAACCTATATATCCAAGAATCAAACCCAGCCCACTGTGTATATGGTAGAGTCTACAGGTCATGCACTGGACATTTTGAACTCATGAAACTGGTGTGGGAGAACGCCATCATGAACACTGAGAGGTTGCCTGAGAAGAAGCAACTTTTTTATTTCAGTCTATTAGTTGTCTGTGAATTAGTGTTTGATTCCTGTTGTTTTTAGTTACTTTGTTAAAGGAAACATCTTAAAGCCTGAACTCTTATCCTTTGGTTTACTTCGCCAGGGAAATTCACCTCTTACTCAAACATATTGGTCTCTGCGTCTCTCTGGGGATGGGAGCATATTGCACATATTTGGTTAAGTTTCACTATTTGTGACTTGAAGACCGTAAATCATATCTAATAGTTTCCTGTTGAGTATTGGTCTTTTTGTTTAATGGGAATGATTGGATAAAATTTACTCACCATCGGGGGGGTGGGGTCTCATTCTGCAACTTCTACACTCTTACCAGAGTTTATTAAGGAAGATTAATCTTTTTATAATCTGAGATTCTCAACAGTAAGATTTATTAATTTCCGTGAAATAAAAAGGAAAAGCTAAAAAGGAAGGCAGGGGGTCAAATGTTTCCCCACTCTCTGTCAAGGGAGAATTAAAGGGCTCCGACTCTGTTTCTTTGCCAACATTTTGAACCCAACGCGAACCGGCTTCGCTTTCCGAGTTTCCGTTTGGCTGAACAAAAATGATCCTGAGTAGGGGTAGGCGAAAATGAACTACCGGTGAATGGGTCCACCTAACGCGATTTCTCTGCACAAACGGGCAGGCATCCTCCACTTGCCTTTATTTGCGTCAGAATCAATCAAAACTCACATTTCTTCGCACGATGACCAGGAGACGTCAAGAGAAGCCAAACATAAGGTGGGGGTGGGGGGGGGGGGGACGGTGTGGGGGTGGTAGTAAGGTGGGGGTGGGGGAGAAATTGGCCGCGGACATATGCTCCACCATCTCGTAGCATAATTTTTTAATCAAACCTAATTACTTTTGTTTTAATAACATCCACAATTAAGATTATTGCCTGCATAATTTATGACACAGTGGAACGCAGCGCTGGAAATCAAATGCTGCAAATTAAAAATAACAAGTTTGGGACCATATGATTCAATTAAAATCTCGCAAAACATTGTAGCGCGCATAATAGAGTGCTTGCATGCACAGGCACATGTCAGGCTTGTCACAGTTTAGAGGAATATTGAATCCGGGCTGCCAAGAAAATTTAAATCAGTTCAGTAAAATTTTAAGAAAAGGCTGAATCACAGGGGCTGCAATGTTTAATGAGTAGATGGTAACGGAGGAAAGTTTCCCGTTCGTGATTAGAAGCTCTCCTTCAACATGAAAATGCACGTTCTGATGCCAGATTCCGTCAGTGGCATATCTTAAAACAGGCCTGACATTTCTAAATAAAAGGTGGGGGGGGGGAAATGCAATTTATATTTTCATTAGGGTCGATGCGGAGATAATATAGTTTAAGTGTGCAGATAATTGATGATACATGTCTTCAGGAGGCTTTCCTTTGCCCTTTTATCTGGTTGTGAAAGATCCCTCAGGCACTAATTCGAAGGAGAGTAGGGCAGGTCCCTCCAGTGTCCTGAATAGTATTTATCCCTCAATCAATATTACCACAATAAAACAACACCAGATGATCTAGTCATTATCCCATTGCTGTGCCTTGCACCCTGCCGGGCACTAATTGTCCGTCCCATGCCTGCATGCTCTCCAATACTGGAGCTGTGAATGCACTTCACCTCCTGTAAAGTGCTAGGGGATATCCTGAGGCCTTTGGACAGTAGTATGTACCTGCACGCTCTCTTTCTGGTTAAATGCTGGCCTTGCTTGTAAGCAACGCCCATATCTAGATCATGGGCCATGGAGAATAGAGCGGTGGTGGTGGGGGTGGGGGGAGGGTGGGGAGGGTACACAGAGAGAGAGAGAGAGAATGTTTGCAATTTTCATATTCTGCACAAGAAAAGGGCTTTCCGTAGTGAAAATCCAGTATGGAGCTTTATGGCTATGTAACTAAACTATGTAGTGGGGTGCCTGGCATTTTCACTGGCCTTTCATATGGACTATACTTTTTGAGACATTGAGTGTTTGTGTTTTGGTATGTGTGTGTGCATGTCAATTTATGTGTGTGGTGTGTGTGTTTGTGTGTGAGCATGTTAGTGTGTGTGTGTGTTATGGGCATGTGTAAGTATACTTGTGTGTGTGTGTGTGTGTGTGTGTGTGGCGTGTGTGTGTGTGTGTGTGTGTGTGTGGCGTGTGTGTGTGTGGCATGTGTGTATGTGTGGCTGTGTGTGCATATTTGTATGTGCTTGTGTGTGTGTGTTGTGTGCATATGTGAATGTGTTTGTATATTTGTGTGTGCGTGCATTTGTGTGAATATGTGTGTGTATATTTGTGTGTGCATATATTTGTGTGTGTGCTTGTGTGTGTATGTGAATATTTTTGTGTATGTATGTGTGTGTAAGTGTATATTTGTGTGTGTGTGCATGCGTGTGCGTGTGTGTGCGTGTGTGTGTATATTTATATGTGTGTGGGGGGGGTGGTGGTGTTGTGGGAGGAAAGCGATGAGGAAAGCGACTAGTCATGAATCATCTGCAATGGTAAACGTTAAATATTTCTGAAGCAGCTGAAAGCCCTGCAATCAGAGTCATTGACAAACAGATTTCTGTTCATCCAGCTGCAGAGTGTCATGGCTTTTCTGGAAGGGTTCATTTGACAAAGGGTTTTTTTTTATTAAAAGAAAAGGTCCAGTTTTGCAGTGATGCCCTGCCTGTTCTTATCAATGGCGGTGTGGGGAAATGGCAGGACTAACATGGAATGGAGGATACAAGTGTAGGAAAACATCATGAAAATATAGCAGGAGATGAGAGCGATAATGTGGATGATGTTTTTAATAATTATTCATCCTGGAGATCTGAGCACAACTGGCAAGGCTAACATTCAGTGTCCATCTCCAGTATGTTCATGAAGAAATGGTTGTGAGCTGCCTTCTTACAAACATAGGTACAGACAAATTAGGAGTAGGAGTCGGCCATTTGGCCCCTCGAGCCTGCTCCACCATTCAATAAGATCATGGCTATTCGAATTGTAACCTCAACTCCACATTCCAACCTACTCCCTATAACCTTCCACCCCCTTGTTTATCAACAATCTATCCGCCTCGGCCTTAAAAATATTCAAAGACTCTGCCTCCATTGCCTTCTGAGGAAAAGAATCCCAAAGACTCGTCATCCTCTGAGAGAAAAAAAAAATCTCCTCATCTCTGTTTTAAATAGGTGACCCCTTATTTTTAAACAGTGAACCCCTTGTTCTGGATTCTTCCACAAGAGGAAACATCATTTCCAAATCCATTCTGTCAATATCCCTCAGGATTTTATGTGATTGAATCAAGTCACCTCTCTCTCTTTCAACCTTCAGCAGATACAGGCCTAACCTGTCTAACCTTTCCCCATAAGACATTCCAGGTGTGAGTTGTGTAAACTTTCCCTCAGTTACTTCCAATTCTTTTAGATCCTTCCTTAACGAAGAAGACCAATACTGTGCACGGTACTCCAGGTGTAGCCTCAATGCTCTCTATCACTACTCTTCCTACTTTTATATTCAATACCCCTCACGATGAGCAGTAACATCCCATTCATTTTTCTACTTAATTGCTGTACCTGCATACCAGCTTCTTACAAATCCTGCACCAGGACATCTAGGTGCTAGTTTAGGTGATCCCATATTTGATCTGATTTATTATTGTCACATGTATTGGGGTGCAATGAAAAATACTGTTTCTTGCTCACTATACAGGCAAACATCCTGTTCGTAGAGTACAGAGGAGACAAGGAAAGGAGAAGATGCAGAATATAATGATACAGTCATTGTTAGGGTGACTGAAAGATCAATCTAATACCAGGTAAGTCCATTCAAAAGTTGATGTCAGCAGAGAAGAAGCTGTTTTTGAGTTGGTTCGTGTGTGCTCTCAGACTTTTGTATCATTTTCCAGACAGAGGAAGGTGGAAGAGAGTATGTCTGGGGCGCGTGGAATCCTTGATTATGCTGGTTGCTTTATCAAGGCAGTGGGAAGTGTAAGCAAAGTCAATGGATGGGCGGCTGATTTGTGTGATGGACTGGGCTACGTTTGATATGATTTATTATTGTCACATGTATTGGTATACTGTGAAAAGTATTGTTTCTTGCATGCTATACAGACAAAGCATACTGTTCATCGAAAAGGAAAGGAGAGAGTACAGAATGTAGTGTTACAGTCATAGTTAGGGTGTAGAGAAAAATCAACTTAGTGTGAGGTAGGTCCATTCAAACTCTGGTGACAGCAGGGAAGACACGGTTCTTGATTTGGTTTGTACATGACCTCAGACTTTTATATCTTTTTCCCAATGAAAGAAGGTGGAAGAGAGAATGCCCGGGGTGCATGGGGTCCTTAATTATGCTGGCTGCTTTGCTGAGACAGTGGGAAGTGTAGACAGAGTCAATGGATGAGAGGCTGGTTTGCATGGATTGACTGGGCTGCATTCACAACCCTTTATAGTTTCTTATGGTCTTGGGCAGAGTAGGAGCCATATCAAGCTATGATACAACCAGAAAAGAGGTTTTCCATTGTCCATTGTGAGACTTGTAGCAGACGTGCCAAATTTCCTTAGTTGCCTGAGAAAGTAGAGGCATTGGTGGGCTTTCTTAACTATACTGTACTAGCATGTGGTTAGGTAAGGAGCTCCAGGAGTTCGAACCAGCAATCATGAAGAAACAGGCGATGTATGTGCAATACGGGGAGGTGAGTGACTTGGAGTGGGACTCAGATGTAACTTTGTTTCCATCTATCTGCTGCCCTTGTTGCTCTAAGTGGTGAAGGTTGCAAGATTCAAAGGTGCTGTTGAAGATATGGGATTGTCATGCCAGGTAAGTTGAATTCTGACAGAATGTTGAAGTGAATGTCAAATTCTAGAGCAGAGAAAACTACAGGAATAGATACCGGTAATCATAGAATAGAATCTCTATAGTGCAGAAGGAGGCCAATTGGCCCATCAAGTCTGCACTGATGACAATTCCACCCAGGCCATATCCCCATAACCTCATGCAATGGGCCACCTCTCTCCAATGTCTCCAGAAAATGACCACTGATATTGGGATTGAGCACTTCAAGGTTGTTGAAAGCCCAGTGAATGAGTGGGACTCTCAACAATTTCTGTTGTAAACCTTTTTACCCCACAACTCAAGAACAGCTTCTTCCTCACTGCCATCATTCTTCTGAATGGTTCTACCTATATTGATCTTTCTCTGCATCCTAGCTATGACTGTAACACTACATTCTGTACTCTCTCCTTTCCTTCTCTATGAACAGTATGCTGTGTCTGATAGTGTGCAAGAAACAATACTTTTCACTGTAAGCTAATACATCAAATCAAATCAACATAAAGAGATTGTTCAATTCGCCGTGGTGTCACTTTCCAAATGGCTACTACCCTTTCCACGAGTAAAATGCAAGATAACAACAACTAGAACTTGCATTTATTATTTAAAATTCATTCTTGGGGTGTGGGCATTAGTGGCTTGGCCAACATTTATTGCCCGTCCCTAACTTGGTATTGGGAATGTGGTGGTGAGCTGCTTTCTTCAACCGCTGCAGTCCATGTTGTTTTTAAAGTTTAAGTTTATTTATTAGTGTCACAAGTCAGCTTACATCAGCACTGCAATGAAGTTACTGTGAAATTTCCCTGCTCGCCACGCTCCGGCACCTGTTTGGGTACACTGAGGGAGAACTTAGCATGGCCAATTCACCTAATCAGTGCACCTTTCGGATTGTGGGGGGAGACCAGAGCACCTGGAGGAAGCCCACGCAGACATGGGGTGAACATGCAGACTCCACACAAATCGTGACCCAGCCAGGAATCAAACCCGGGTCCCTGCCGCTGTGAGGCAGCAGTGCTAACCACTGTGCCACTGTATTGTGTTGTTCGCGAAGGAGTTCCAGGATTTGGACCCAACTCCGTTGCTGCTCTAAGATGTCTCACGGCACTTTATAGGAGAAATGTCAAATAAAATTTGACACCCAACGCATTAAGGAGGCATTATAAGAGATGACCAAAAAAACGGCCAAAGAAGTAGGCTTTAAGGGCTGTCTTAAAGGAGAAAGGAAAGGTAGAGAGGTTTAGGGGGAGAATTCCAGAGTCTAGGAGCAAGGCAGCTGAAGGCTGGCCACCAAAAGAGGAGTGATGGAAATTGGGAATGCCAGATTGGAAGGTTGTAGAACTTGGTGGGAGTTATAATGTGGGAGATGAGACCATGGAGGGTTTTGTAAACAAGACTGAGAATTTTAAACTTTGGCCAACCATGCAGCAAACAACTAAATATTGGAAGAGGCTTTGCTGTTCAATTTCCATTGTTCAGTAAATGCACAGGCCCACTGGAAGGGACTTTGTCAGCTCAGCACTTGAGTCTGGTTGGAAAAAGACACAGGTTGTTGAAGCAAAGGAGGATTTACAAGAATGCCAAATGGATAGGGAACAACAAATCAAACTTCATGAGAAGAGAGTGGATCGGTTGACCAATGAGCTTTGATTGGTAGAAGCGTTGCCATGGAGAAGCACCAATTAACTGCCTAGTTAACCAGATAACTACCAAGCTTTATTTAAATCCAAACCTTGGATTGGTCAGGTCAGTGCCCTGAAGAATGAACCAGAGAATGGCTGCCACCTATTTTGTCTAGTTGAAGCAAGAACAATACGTGTACATGTTCTTTTTGCCTGCGCAGGACAGAGCCCTGAGTATGAATATATGTAACTTATAGCAAGGGTAAGTGAGCTGTATGCAAGGCCAACTAAAAATCAAAATTGCTTCAAGTTTCCTGGGATCCTGCTCAAGAAAACTGGTTAAGACCGTGACATGGAGACAACTGTAGCTAGACCACAAAGAGGGTATGTTTTACCACGACTTTCACCGCCCCCCCCCATGCCACTGCCTGGATTCCGCCACTTAAAATTGGCACTATTATTTCTTTCCTATTTTAATTTATGCTTGTCTTTAGCTTTCTTAGGAGGCTAAGGAAATTCAGTAAGTCCGCAATGACTTTCACCAATTTTTACAGATGCACCATAGAAAGCATCCTTTCCAGATGTATCACAGCTTGGGATGGCTCCTGCTCTGCCCAATAACGCAAGAAACTACAAAAGGTCATGAATGTAGCCCATTCCATCACACAAACCAACCTCCCATCCATTGGCTCTGTCTATACTTCCCACTGCCTCTGTAAAGCAGCCAGCATAATTAAGGACCCCACACATCCCGGACAATCTCTCTTCCACCAGGAAAAAGATACAAAAGTCTGAGATCACATCCCAACCAACTCAAAAACAGCTTCTTCCCTGCTGCCATTAGACTTTTGAATCGACCAACCTTATATTAATCTTTCTTGGCATCCTAGTTGTGACTATAACACTGTACTCTGTACCCTCTCCTTTCTCCCCTTTTTGCTCTATGAACAGTATGCTTTGTCCACATAATGTACAAGAAACAATACTTTTCACAGTATCCCAATACAGGTGACAATAGTAAATAAATCAAATGGTTCCTACTCCACCCAAGACAACAAGGAACTACAAAAGATCGTGAATGTAGCCCAATCCATCACACAAGCCAACCTCCCATCCACTGACTCTGAGTACACTTCCCGCTGCCTCGGAAAAGCAGCCAGCATAATTGGGGACCCCATGCACCCCGGACATTCTCTCTTCCACCTTGTTCCGGTGGGAAAAAGATACAAAAGTCTGAGGTCGTGTACCAACTGACTCAAGGACAGCTTCTTCCCTGCTGGTGTCAGACTTTTGAATGGACTTACCTTGCATGAAGTTGATCTTTCCCTACACCCTAGCTATGACTGTAACACTGCATTCTGCACTGTCTCGTTTCCTTCTCTATAATGGTACGTTGCGTCTGTATAGTGCGCAAAAAACAATACCTTTCAGTGGATACCAACACATGCGACACTAATAAATCAAAATCAAATCAAAGTTTTATTTATTCCTCCTTTTAGCAGCTTCTGGTCTGTTGAGTTACGCGGCAACTTGCAACAACATTTTCTGGATGAATGAAATTCCTCAACCACTGGAAGCTGAAAGATGGAGTGGATTATAAGAGGATTCGTTTGAAGGAGGTCTGCTGGTACTAGAGGCAATTGGCACGATCCCCCCACCACTCCCCCGCTCCCACTGTAATGCATATGGTCCACAAACCCCACCAGAGCTCCTGCCCTTCCTTTCCAACCCCGGCGAGGTCTGACAAACATTTAAAACTGATTTCGAAGCCAGATAAAGACTGAAACAAATATTTGTCACCATATGCAACCACTTACCTTAAAGTGTGTACTTCCCTTTAATTTGGAACCGTTAGCTAGATTTTCCTATTGCCCTCTCCATTAGGCCTGTTCCTCTGAAAGGACAAAGTTAAAATGATAAATAATTGTGAATAATTAAATTTTAATGACTTACTGAGGACACCATTTCATATACAAGGACTTCCTGCTTCTTTTGCTCCTTCTCTCCATTCCAAGAGATATGTCAAAGTAATGTCCTTTATTGTTACAAATAATAAAAGGGCATTCCATCTCGCGGACTAATGTCCCTTTAAAATATCACCTGAAACATGAACTTTAAATTAAGTGAAGAAGGTTGTTGGGAGCAGCCCACTTTACTGCTGTACCCCAATCTTAAAGCACAGTTGCCTCGCTTGGGTGATTAACAAAAGGTTGGCCATGTTCATAGTGGGAGCTCCCTCTGTGCACCAGGGCTTGTGAATGTGCTAATTCACCGTGTTACTGGTGAGATGTTGAATCAAGGCCATGCCTTGATTCAAAAATCCCATGTTATTATGTGGGGAAAGAACAAGGTCCTTGATCCCATGGATGGCACAGTGGCACAGTCATTAGCACTGCTGCCTCACAATGCCAGGGACCTGGCTTTGATTTCAGACTTGGATCACTGCCTGTGTGGAGTTTGCATGTTCCCCCCATGTCTGCATGGGTATCCTCCGAGTGCTCCGGTTTCCAAAGATGTGTGATTGGGTGGATTGGCCATGATAAATTGACCCTTAGTGTTCCAAGATGTCTAGGTTAGATGGAATGGGTATGGGGTGAGGGACAGTGCCTGGGTAAGAAGGAGAGAATCTGGGGACCACCTCCCTGTGGCACATTCACATGATGTGGAGATGCTGGCATTGGACTGGGGTGGGCATTGTTAAAGTCCAACAGGTTTATGCTCCTTGAGCATTCTGAACATGCATGATTCCAAATCAACTTGTTGGACTTTACTCTGGTGTTGTGAGACTTCTTACTGGGACTGTCACATGGTTAGGGCTCTGACAAAGGATCATCCAAACTTGACACATTGGCTCTGTTCTCTCTCCCCGGATGATGTCCGACCTGCTGTGATTTCCCAGCACTTTCTGGTTTTGTTTAGATGACAGCATCTGCAATATTTTGCTGTTATTATATTGCCTGGGTAAGATACTCTGTCAGAGAGCAGTCCCAACTCCATGGGCTGAATGGCCTCCATCTGCAATGTCAGGATTCTATGATATCCTGGCCAGCATGTATTCTTCAACCAGCACAAACTATCTGGCCTTGATCACATTGCTGTTTGTGGGATCTTGCGTTACACTGCATTTCCCACATTACAACAGTGACTACAATTCAAAACTACTTAATTGGCTGTTAAAGCCCTTTGGGATGACGCTGTATAAAAGCAGCTTTTAATTTTTTTCCTTTGTCCTTTCTAATGCTTGAAAATGTTGGAACATCTCAGCGGGTCTGACAGCATCTGGGGAGAGAGAACAGAGCCAACATTTCAAGTTTAGATGACCTTTCGTCAGAGCTCTGGCCAAGTGAGGTGGTTCCCAGGCCCTCTCCTTACCTGGGCCTCTCCCTCGACCCTATACGCATGGCTAATTCCCTTAACCTGCACTTCTTGGAACTCTAAGGGGCACTTTAGCTTGGCCTATCCACCTAACCTGCACATCATGGGGGTGGCACAGTGGCACATTGGTTAGCACTGCTGCCTCACAATGTCCAGGGTCCCAGGTTCGATTCCTAGCTTGCGTTACAGTCTGTGTGGAGTCTGCGTGTTCTCGCCATGTTTGCGTGGTATTCCTTCACATGCTCTGGTTTCCTCCCACATTCTGAAAGACATGCTGGCTAGGTGCATTGACATGAAGAGTTTGCACATTCTCCTCGTGTCTGCGTGGGTTTCCTTTGGGTACTCCGGTTTCCTCCCACAGTCCAAAGATGTGCGGGTTAGGTTGATTGGCCATGCTAAGAAGTTGCCCCTTAGTGTCCAGGGATGTGTAGGTTAGAGGAATTAGTGGGTGTGATACGGGTGGGGGGGGAGGGGGGGAGGGGGGGGGTGTAGGGCCTGGGTGGGATTGTGTTCAGTGCAGACAAGATGGGCCGAAGGGCCTCTTTCTGCCCTGTATGAATCTATGATTCTATGAACAGGCACCAGTTTGTGGCGACTAAGGGAATTTCACAGTAAGTTTATTGCACTGTTAATGTAAGCCTTACTTGTGATTAGTAAATAAACTTTGCTATACTTTACATCTTTGGACTGTGGGAGGAAACTGGAGCACCCGGAGGAAACCCATGCAACATGGGGGGAACATGCAAACTCCACACAGATGGTCACCCGAGGCCAGAATCGAACCCGGGTGCCTGGCACTGTGAGTACTGCTGGAGGAAATAATATCGTTAGCCTGCATTCTAATTGTGGCTCAAGGGTGGACTTTCCCAGTCTCTCTGGGAGGCAAGGTGAGCGTGGTTAACTTGGCATGATGCAAAAAAATATGTTTCCAGCAATGGGATGAACTATGGGAATTTTGTTCTCCCGATTTTCGAGGTGTGTGAAAAGTGGGTCAGATTCCTGACAAACAATGTCAGGAATCTAATTTGTACACATTAGCATCTCATGCATGCTTATTAAAAGGCTCCCTCACCAGAATTAAGGTTGCCCTCCAAATTAAGTTCCCCGCTGGCAAGAATTTATAATGTTCAGTTTTACAGCTGTGTATAAATGGTGTGCGGCTGGCCAACCTCACACCTTCCACCACCCGGAGATCCATAGGTGTTGCTTACTCCATGGGGAATCGCATAACTTCCCTCAGAGTGAGTGCCAGTAGCACACACTATGCCAAGGCTGGATGAGGGAGGCAGGCAAAGCCTCATAGATAGAAAGGGTTAGGATGATAGAGTGGAGCAAAGTCTGGACTGGGGAGGCAGGCTTACCAGGGAAGGGTAGGTAGATTGTCTGAGAAAGGGGGACAAGGCGATGCTTTCGAGGGTTGGTGATGTCAAGGGCGGGTTCCTTGGGAGAGAATTCAGCTGATAGGAGGGAATAGTCACAGTTAGTGGGACGCCCAGACTGAGAGTCTGCTGGGGGAAGATCTCACCGGGTGGGTCATGCAGGGCGACAAGGCAGATGGCACAAAGAACAGGAGGGGGCACTGTCTGTCAGGATGATGTGGGGACAGTAATGGGTGATGGCTCTGAGAAGGGCGCATGGAGGTGGGTCGCGATAGGGTAACAGAGGGGAGAGGAATGGTGATATCAGGAGGGTCAGTGGTGATGGTGGGTAGTGGGGAAGGTGACAATGGAAAGATAGGAGGTGGTGGAGTAAGTTTGAAAGTGGAAGGCACCATTTTTCCAAACTGACATTGAGCACACAGTGAGTGAGTCAGTGAGGTCCCTCGAGGTGGGGGAGGGTCTTTTCAGCTGGATGCTTCAAGGTCAGCACAAGTGGCCAATTAAAGAGATGCCCGAATAATAATGAGGCAACTGGATGTCAGATTGTCTCGTGTAATCCCCTTTCTACAGCGAAGACCATATTACAGCAGGTTTGTTCCCAGATCATGGGCCTAATAACATGGAGATGCCAGCCTGGTGTGGAGCTTTGTTTCTTTGTCTTTCTGCTTCTCAAAAAGCATCTGCTCTTTATCTGTGACACAGTGCAAGGCGATGGCACAGTGGTTGGCACTGCTGCCTCTCAGTGCCAGGGACCTGGGTTTGATACCCAGCTTGGATCACTGACTGTGAGGAGTCTACATGTTCTCCCCATGTCTGCGTGGGTTTCCTCCGGGTGCTCCGGTTTTCTCCCACAGTCTAAAGAAGTGCGGGTTAGGTTGATTGGCCATGCTAAATTGCACCTTAGCGTCAAGGGGACCAGCAGGATAAATGCATGGGATTATAGGGATAGGGCTTGGGTGGGACTGTGGTCTGTGCAGAGTCAATGGGCTGAATGGCCTCCTTCCATGCTTTATGATTCTATGACACATTAAGATTGTCACTTGGCGATTGAGTTGTTTTCAGTATGAGTTTCTCCACCAAGGCAACAAAATCTCATGTATTTGAGCAAATATTTATCAAAACTCCACTATCCGCCTTTTCAGAACAGTCTGTTTCACTTAAGGGAAAACTTTCAAACATGGCAGTCTTGGAAAGCTCAACGGTAATGTTTTGAGCCCAGTGCGACTCTTCTTCAGAGTTCCAAAGATGGTTGTTTGGTAGTACAGAATTTGTGTAGTGAAAAAGAGATATGTCAAAGCTTTATCTTCCACTCCCCTTCATCTCCCCTCAATTCATGACCCCCTTCATGCCCCACACCCCCTCAGGCCCCAACCCAATGGTGTTGCCCCGTCATTCTGGCAGTGCCAGGGTGTCAGTTGGCACTGTCAAGTTAGCACTGCCCAGCCATGTCTCTGACCACACAGGGGCTTTGATGGCGTCTGAGCCCCCATCCTGGCACGGCTGTCATGCCTTGTATCCGTTTGTGGAGACAAGTAGTGATTCTCGCTATGCCCGAGGGTTGGGAAATCCTGGGAGCACGGAGGATCCAGCCTCACAGCCTTCAGCAGGTGAGAGCCAGATCTATATCCAGGTGTGATGGCTGGGAGGATGAGGGATTTGGGCATCGCTGGCTAGGCCAGCATTTGTTGCCCATCCCTAATTATCCTCCAGAAGGTGGTGGTGAGTTGTCTTCTTGAACTGCTGTAGCTCATGAGGTGTAGGTGCATTCATAGTGCTGTGAGGGTAGCACGGTGGCACACTGGTTAGCATTGCTGCCTCACAGCACCAGGGAAACAGGTTCGATTCCCGGCTTGGGTCACTGTCCGTGTGGAATTTGCATGTTCTCCCCGTGTCTGCGTGGATTTCCTCCGGGTACTCCAGTTTCCTCCCATAGTTTGAATGATGTGCAGGTTCAGTACATTGGCTATATTAAATTCTCCCTCAGTATACCCGAACAGAGTATGGCGATGGGGGGATTTTCACAGTAATTTCATTGCAGTGTTAATGTAAGCCTACTTGTGACACTAATAAATAAAATTTAAAAAAAATTAGAGAGTTCCAGAATTTTTGACCCAGTGACAGTGAAGGAACATAGAATCCCTACAGTACAGAAGGAGAGTATCCCTACCGACCCGCCCAGGCCCTAATCCTGCAACCCCACACATTGACCCTACTGATCCCTCTGACACTAGGGTCAATTTAGCACGGCCAATCCACCTAACCTGCACGTCTTTGGACTGTAGGAGGAAACCTGAGCATCCAGAGGAAACCCACGCAGACACGGAGATAAGATACAAACTCCATGGAGACAGTGACCCAAGGCCATAATCGAATCCGGTCCCTGGCCCTGTGAGGCAGCAGTGCTAACCATTGTGCCACCGCGCTGCTCTGCGATATATTTCCAAATCAGGATGGTGAATGACTTGGAGGGTTACTTCTGCACAATGGAACTTCAGAACTAGTGGATTAGATTAAGAGAGTGTTTCGTGAGTCTTTATTCAATGACTGTACAGTTTAATGTAGTACAACATATGCCGCTGTGACATTAAAAATACTTATTATTTTGGCGGCACTGTTCCGTGGCCCAAATCATTTCAGACTGTGATAGTATGCACTTACTGCTTTTTTTAAAAATGTTGCCTGATTACTTTACTTGGCTCTCCTGTGTTACTGTTTCCCTTGCCTCGTTTTATTATCCTGACACAGCTTGATCATAATCTAATCCATGATGTAATAAAAAAAAATCCCTTTGATTATTGAAGAAAAGTAGCCAAGGATAAATTACACACACAAAAAAAAGCCTAGGGCTCCCTTGTTGTTTTGGGATGACTCGTACTTCGGTTCCGCGGAACTCTGAATCCACCCTAATTATCCCGTTGCCCCCAAGTTATCGCACGACCCGTTGCGTCAGCCCACACTGGAAATAAAAGATCAGGTGCAAACGCGAGGCCTTTGGACCAAATGAACGGAAGATTTGCAGAGCTGAGGGATTTGGTGAATTCACACACTTTTGGCTGTAGATCTGTACTGTGGTGATAAACTATTCAGACAGTTGCCTCAAACGTTTCGATTTTCCCTGATACCCACGATGCTAGCTGATTATTCCCAGTGCTACTCATGTGATCTTAGTTTTTTTGTACTGAGCACAGACTGTGTGCAACAAAAAATGTGACTTCATCCCCTTCTGCAGCAGCTTTGCAAATTGTGATCGCTACTTGCCAGAAACTTCTTTTTTATATTGTATTGTTGGTCAATTGTTGGCCTTCATTTGGCTGACCCGTGCACTGTCATCTACATTTGTCTATCGCCTTCAGTCCTTTCCAGTCTCTGCCTACGCTTCCTCCTGCCTCGGAAAATCAGCCAGCATAATAAAAGACTCCATGCACCCCAGACGTACTCTCTTGCACCTTTTCCCATCAGGAAAAAGATACAAAAGTCTGCACCAACCACCTCAAGGACAGCTTCTTCCCTGCTGCCATCAGGCTTTTGAATGGACCTACATTATCATGAGCTGATCTTTCTCTACACCCTATCTGTGACTGTAACACTATATTCTGCACCTTTTCCTTTCCTTCGCCCCAATGTACTTGATGAACAGTATGTTTGTATGCACAAGAAACAATACTTTTCACTGCACACCAGTACATGTGACAATAATAAATCAAATCAAATCCTATCACATCAAACTGAATCAAATCAAATCAAATCAAACCAAATCAAATCAGAAACCCTTTTTATTCTTTGAGAAGGTTCTAGGCAGGAATCTGCGGCCGTTTTCACCTGTAGGATTCTCTGGTCCCTCTGTGATAAAAGGAGATTTGGCTGAGTGCCAAATTCCCCATCCTCTCTGGCAGCAGTGGGATGTGAAACGCCAGAGAATTCCAGTCCAAGGTCTTCTGCTTCCCGTAAGTTTGAAATAATTATTGTTCTGGACTTAAATTGCTGGCGTCTCATCGAGGAATTTTCCTGGCGTACGCCATTCTGAGGAAATTGCAGCCTGATCTCAGCATTCCTAGCTCTATCCAGGGCTTCATTTCATGCCATTGGCACCATTGATCTATAGACATCCTCAAGACATCCCATCTGGTTTCTGCTGGATCACATCCTGGCTCATTTTGACACCCAAAGGTAAGAACAAAAGGCAAAGGGGGTGAACCCACACTGTTGGCTGACCAACTGTCCAACCAACTGAGCTAAACCAACCCCAGGGGGAGGGGATGTCAGCTCTGTTACCTGGATGGCTGGTTAATGATACCAATCGCATGGGTTCAATTCCCATACTGGCTGAGGTTATTCATGTCGATCCTACCTTGTCAATCTTGCCCCTTGCCTGAGATATGGTAATCCTCAGGTTAAATGACCACCAGCCAGCTCTCCCCCTCAAAGACTTATGATTATATGGGGATTATGGTGACTTTATTATCGGCCCACTGACCCCTACATCTACCGTGACCACACTTCCTCACATCGTGGCCAAAATTTTACCGTCCCGTCCACCTTGGGAATTGTAGCAGACGGGACACGGACCATACAAAGATCCATTGACCTCAGGCAGAAGGTGGAAGAGAAACTATGTCCTGAATTATGCTGGCTGCTTTTCTGAGGCAGCAGGAAGTGTTGGCAGAGTCAATGGATGGGGGGCTGGTTTGAGTGATAGACTGGGCTACGTGAACAACCCTTTGTAGTTCCTTGAGGTCTCGGTCGGAGCAGGAGCCGTATCAAGCTGTGACAGAACCAGAAAGAATGCTTTCTATGATGCATTGCAAAAATCAGTGAGAGTCGTAGTGGACATGCCAAATTTCCTTAGCCTCCTGAGAAAGTAAATATGTTGGTGGGCTTTCTTAACTATAGCATCGCCATGCCAACGAGGCACTTCACAGGCTTCTGGACTCAACAGTGAGTTCAACAACTTTAGACCATGAGCTCTGTCCTTCATTTTGATTCTTGCTCACACCTGCAACACCACGCCCGCCCGCCCCCCACCCCCCACCTTTCCCCCCAAGTAGCAGTCTGCATCTTGTTCTCATGTTTTTTGCTTTCAGACAGCGCTGACCACTGGGACCAAGAAAGAAAGGGAAACAAGGTTCAAATCAGCTCACCTTGGGAAAATAATTTAATTATAATTACCACAGTAATCCTTCAGCAATCCATTTATGGAGTTTCCCAGACTTGCGCTGTGCCGGTAGCAAAGGTTTACATTCCTCGACGAACTAGTACACTGTTTGGTTCAGTCTATTGGAAAGAGAGCAGAGTACGCTTTGACTGATGTCCTGTTCTACCCTTCCCGACTTCATTCAGATGAAGTGCAAGATCCTGCCATTCAATGGCCATAAATCTCTCCACATGTTTACACCCGTGAGTTATGAAGTGAGTGCTCCCAATATGAACTGTGTTCTCCCTCTTATTAGTGGGTTCAGACTCGGAACAGACATTTCTGTCTCCCACTGGCCATTTGAGACTGGGAAGGATGGTAGTGACAACGGGATGCCATGGCCTGGCAATATTGTTGCTGGGCTATTAATCCAGAAACTCAGCTCATGTTCTGGGGACCTGGCTTTGAATCCTGCCATTGCAGATGGTGGAAATTTAATTCAACAAAAAGTGTCTGGAATTAAGATTCTACCAATGGCCAAGAAACCATTGTCGATTGTCAGAAAAACTCATCTGGTTCACTAATGTTATTTAGGGAAGGAAATCTGCCACCCTTACCTGGTCTGGTCTTATTCGGGCTGCACTGGGGCACAGTGGTTAGCACTGCTGCCTCACAGCGCTAGGGACCCGGATTCAATTCTGGCTTCGGGTGACTATCTGTGAGGAGATTGCATGTTCTCCCCATGTCGGTGTGGGTTTCCTCCGGGAGCTCCAGTTTCCTCGCACAATCCAAAGATGTGTGGGTTAGGTTGATTGACCATGGAAAATTGCTCTCCGGTCAGGGGGAGTAGTAGGGTAGATATGTGGGGTTACTGGCTAGGGTCTGGGTGGGAATATGGTTGGTTCAGGATCAATGGGCCGAATGGCCTCCTTCTGCACTGTAGGGATTCTATGATTCTGTGACACATCACAACTCTGAGCCAGAAGACCAATCATAGAATACTACAATGCAGAAAAGGCCCTTCAGCCCATCAAGTCCACACCACAAGTCCATGTGGAGGTTGCACCTTCTCCCCGTGTCTGTGTAGGTTTCCTCCAGGTGCTCCGGTTTCCTCCCACATTCTGGAAGACTTGATGGTTAGGTGCATTGCCCCGAACAGGTACTGGACTGTGGTGACTAGGGGAATTTCATTACAGTGTTAATGGAAGGCTTACTTATGACTAATAAATAAACTTTACAACTTTGACAGCACTTGGCCCATAGCCTTGAATGTTATGATGTGCCAAGCGCTCATCCACGTACTTTTTAAAGGATGTGAGGTATCCCACCTCCACCACCCTCCCAGGCAGCGCATTGTGGACCATCACCACCCTCTGGGTAAAAAAGTTTTTCTCAAATACCTCCCTAAACCTCCCACCCTTCAGTTTTATTTAATTTTCCCTTCTGGAGACCTGACCTCACATTCCAGACTGATTCCTGGGCACTGCAGAAGTGCCGTACATTAGGAGTTGCTCTGTTTCCGTACCCCGAATCCCTAGTTGCTGTCACACAAGGGTACAAAAGATCCCATGGCACTATTTTGAAAATGAGCAGGGGAGGTTTCCCTGACCAATATTTACCCTTCTTCCAACATTGCTAAAATAGACTATCTGGTCACTATCGCGTTGCTGTTTGTGGGAGTTTGCTGTGTTAAAATTATCATATCATCCTTACAGTGTAGAAGGAGGCCATTTGGCCCATCAAGCCTGCACCGACAATGATCCCACCCAAATCCCATCCCCATGACCCCACATATTTACCGTTCTAATCCCCCCGAGACTAGGTTCAATTTAGCATGGCCAATCAATCTAACCAGCACATCTTTGGACTATGGGAGGAAACCAGGACACCTGGAGGAAACCCACGCAGACACGGGGAGAATGTTGCAAACTCCACACAGACAGTGACCCAAGGCTGGATTGAACCCGGGTCCCTGGCGCTGTGAGGCAGTAGTGCTAACCACTGTACCACCATGCTGCCCACTGATTGATGTGTTTCCTACAATGTGACTAGACTTCCAAAGTAATTGCTTCGTTATTCAGACCTTGAAAGAAGCTTCTTGTCTTGAACTCATCGGGACAGATGCAAGAAATCAAAATTTCAAAGGGAGCACGGGACTACCCCTCAATCTTATGGGTTAGCAGCTCATTCGGTAGCTGCCAATTGGGTAGCTGTCTGTCCTCCTGGCCTCACTCCAGCCCAGACCGATCCCCATGCAGAGTGGCAGCAGGAATCCCCACCCCCACCGATTGCCCCTGGGCCCTGCCCACAAATAGGCCCCGCTCCCTTGACCCTGCCCGATGCCTGGTGGGCAGTGCCAAGATGCCCCCTGGGCATGGGCACTTTGCCTTTTGGGCAGTGCTGGGGGTGGGGGGGGGGGGGGGGGCCTGATTGCCCCTCCTTTCACTCTGGCGGGGTCTCCTGCTAGTTCCCCGAACCCCACCACACTGAATTACTCCTGCTGGGGTGCTGAGCCCGATAGCAACATGTCAGATAGATTTAAAATACATGAAAGAAAGATTTAAATAATTTATCACTCTTCCCACTTGTTTCCAGTGTGGTCCTGATCGCGACTGTTCCCTGGTTCTGGGAGATGCGCATGCATTCCTGCAAAATGGCCAACACACGTTTCTCTGGACCGGACCCACCAGAAAAGTTGTGGGTTGTGGTGGGAGAATCGCCCCCGATGCTGTGAGGCAGCAGTGCTAATCACTGTTCTGCCACGTGTGTGTGTGTGTGCATTCGTGCATGCATGTGTGTGTACAATTGCATGGAGAGATTTCCCTCAGGTTACTGCCCACCGCAAAATGGTTGTGATTTTATACTGGAATAGGTAGAGCCAGGAACGAACCCCATTTTTGCCCCACTTTAGGCCTCTAAGTGGCCACTTTAAGGCCTTTTGCTGTCCAGGCTCAGGTTTTTGGCTGGCCGGTAGATGACAGTTCTGGGCGGCGGGGGAGTGGGGCGGATGAAGTTTGATCCCGGGCATCAGAAAGCCTCTTCTGACTGGGGGGTGCCCTCCCCTTAAGGCCTGGAGACCTCCGGACCTTCTCCCTGTCCCCCAGCCTATCTCCCAAAAACCCGGTCGCCTTCCCCATCACCTCTCACAGATGCTCCTTACCTTCCTCGCCCTCTGTCCCCTGCCACTTGCCTGTCCTCCTCCAGCTGGATGGGCTGGAGAGTTGCCGGCACAATCGATGGGCCGGGTGGTGCTGCCGAGGCTTCTGTGCTGTAGGTCCAGCTGACTGGGATTTGCAGATTTCAAGGATGAGGGAACGTCCTGGACCAGGCAGTCCTGGACAGAGTTCCAAGACTGCCAGACTCTGGCGCGAATAGCCTCCACCCCCTGGGTTTTTGATGAGATTTATGATTGTGACCTCTGCAATGCAGAGAGCGCAGAGATTCGAGTGAGAAGTTCACTGAAAATAAACAGTCGCGATCTAGACCAGTTTTCCCACCAATTCAGCACTTTCGGGACAATTGTCTCCTGCATTTCAGTGTTAATGTGATCCTACTTGTGACTAATAAATAGAATTAAAGTTAACACACACACACACACACACACACACACACACACCCTACTAACCTGCTAACCAGCACTTTAGAACCAGGCAGGAGTTGTGTGGGAGGGAATGACAAAGCATTAATCCCACTGAGATGTTCTGATGATCTCACGTACTGACAAAGTGAAACTTGAGAAATACTTCGGAGCGTTCCCTGAATCCTGGGCGGCTCTTGTTGCTTTTCAGTCAGTTTCAGGGATTTGTCATTGTCTGCGCTGAGTAACACACGTGTTATTTATTCATTCAACAGCTTTTATTGCAATGGCTTGCACTCGGTGTCTGCGACATGCTCATTTCGACGGCAGTTGTTACAGAACAAATTTACAGGCCGTGCGGAGCTTTGAATCTGTGAAAGTTGCTAAGGGATTGGAGAATAAACAGCTCCAGTGAAGACAGGATGGAGATTAACAGATGCTCATGATCACATGGTGGTTACCTCATTGCAATGGTGGCGTAAACTTGTCTATAAATTGCATGCAAAGGTTAAAATGAGATGTCCTCTTCTTTCTTTATTGTTTTTATTTGTTTCTCAAGTAGGCTGATATTAACACTGCAATGAAGTTACTGTGAAAATCCCCTAGTTGCCACACTCTGGCGCCTGTTAGGGTACACTGAGGGAGAATTTAATACGGCCAATTCTCTGTAACCAGCACGTCTTTTGGACTGTGGGAGGAAACCGGAGCACCCGAAGGAAACTCGGGGAGGACATGACGATTCCAGGCAGATAGTGACCCAAGCCGGGAATCGAACCGGGTCCCTGGCGCTGTGCCGACCACATCCCAGACCCACACTGAAATCGATTGAACAGGGTTCAAATGCGGCTTCCCTGCTTTCCCCAGTGGCAGCAGCGTACAGTAACGTGCAGCGCTGAGGAGCTCAAATTGGGTCTTGCTGGGTCTGTGCAAAAGCTAAAAAACAGGAATCATCCCCCTCGCCCCCCCCCCCCCTCCCCCCCCGCCCCCTACCCTCCTCCTCCCCCAAAACCTGCCCTTATCGGATGCTTATTTTGACATCCCTGGGCACAGCACAGAGACAAAGAAGGGGCCCCGGCTTTGAAAAGGGGCCATGTGCTTTCTGCCCTGTGAGTTGATCATGGCCATTGATCCATGAAAACGTGGTCACCTCACAGCAATGAAGAGCTCCCCTGTTTGTAAGCAGTCGACCTGAGGTATGTTAACGTTGAGGTTGTTTGCTGCACAGAAAGCCAGAGGCCGGGGCGTATAATTACATCTGACTGAAATGAACGAGCTCCCTGAAGCATCATCACAATTTCTGTACTCAGTCTCTAATTGTAGCCAGACTTTGTAACCTTGTGGTGGCCTGTGTCCTTGCAGTAACCCTGGGCTTGTTGGTTCCTCTCAAACATATGGGAAAATTTTTGAAGCTGATTGCTTCGATCTGATTAGGGAAAATATGAATATCGCTGCCATTTGTCCGGAGTTTTTTTTTCCTTCCGAGCAGCTGCAGTACAAATTTTTTCCCCTCATTTGAGTTATTTCATGTTGATGTGACTCCAGAAGCTCTCTTCCAACTGGTTGCTCCTTGAGGGGAGGTTGTTTTTTTTTGCAAGATTGCAGCTCACATACTTATTCTGAAGGCAGAAGTCGATTTGGAGGCTGTAAACTTTAGTGGAAAATTTCAGACCCTTTCAACAAAAAAAACCCTTGCTTTCTTCCCCTTTCGTTTCCTCTCTCAACAGTGATGGCTCATACTGGGGTCTCATTTCACTGGCCCCAGCAAGATGCTTAGCAATAATCCATTCCACACATTCAGGCAATGAATGTTAGCAGGTACACGTCTGTTGTTTCTATCAGAATCAAGCCTTGTTTTTTGGTTTTTAGAGTTACGGGGGTAGGCGATGGCCCAGTGGCATTATCGCTAGACCATCAAGGTGAGGTGAGATTGATGGCCCTTGACGTCAAGGCCGTATTCGACCGAATGTGGCATCAAGGAGCCCCAGCCAAACTGGAATCAATGGGTTTCTGAGGACAAACACTCAGCTGGTTGGAGTCATGCCTGGTACGTAGGAAGATGGTTGTGGTTGTGGAAGGTCAGTCATCTCAGCTCCAGAACATCTCTGCAGGAGTCCCTCAGGGTAGTGTCCTAGGCCCAGCCATTTCCAGCTGCTTCATCAATGACCTTTCCTTCGTCGTAAGGTCAAAAGTGGAATGATCGCCGATGATTGCGCAATGTTCAGCACCATTCGGGACTCCACAGATATTGAAGCAGTCCATGTTCAAATGCAACAAGATCTGGACAATATCCAGGTTGGGCTGACAAGTGGCAAGTAACATTCGCGCCACACAAATGCCAAGCAATGACCATCACCAATAAGAGACCACCGCCCCTTGACATTCAATGGTGTAACCATCACTGAATCCCCCACTGTCAACATCCTTGGGGTTACCATTGGCCAGAAACTCAACTGGACTCACCACATTAACACAGTGGCTACAAGAGCAGTTCAGAGGCTAGGAATATTGAGGCGAGTAACTAACCTCCTAACTCGCCAAAGCCTGTCCACCATCTACATGGCACATGTCAGGAGTGTGATGGAATACTTGCCTGGATGGGTGCAGCTCCAACAACACTCAAGAAACTTGACACCATCCAGGTCAAAGCAACCCGCTTGACTGGCACCTCATCTACAAACATCCACTCCCTACCCCACCAAGGGTCAGTAGCAGTAGTGTCAATTTAGCATGGCCAATCCACTTAACCCATACATCTTTGGACTGTGGGAGGAAACCGTAGCACCCGGAGGAAATCCACACAGACACAAGGAGAATGTGCAAACTCCACACAGACAAGGACCAGAGGCTGGAATTGAACCTGGGTCCCTGGCACTGTGAAGCAGCAGTGCTAACCACTGTGCCACTATGAATTGCATGCAGCAGCATAGGTACAGGCCCATGTCTTTGAGTACTTGATAATGTTTGGATCATCCACATGACATTCACCGACTTACCTCATCCTCAGAGCATGAACTATTTCTCGATACAAATTAAACAATCATTGATTAAGAGTTACCGATGAGCACTTTTAGCTTGGGTAGGCTGTCACCTAATACTGGAGGCCTCCTTCTGGGGATTGTTGAAGTTGTTCTGATTCACTTAAAGAAAGCCAATTGGCTTACACAAATAGGACGAACCTTCATTCAATCAAATTTGTTTCCCCGTGAGAAATGTGAAACTGGGACAAAAGACTTTTTTTTGGACAGCATGTTTAGCCTTGACGGAGGAAGAGAATTGTTTTGAAACGTTGTCACGAGTTAGAGGAGAGAAGCCAGAATGTTAGTGGCATGCCCACCCGGAATCGGGGTGGGCGAGGGTCGCAGAACGGCATTCTCCTTTGGCCTCGGATGGGACCTTACAAGCCTTGGACAGTAAAATTCTGGCAAGAGGTTCCTATTTGATTGAGATCAATGACACCACTAATGATGTTAATCAGACCGCAGGCTAGTTAGTTAACTCAGTAGTTTCTGGCTTGGGGATAATGGTTTATCGCAAGGATGCAAAGAAAGATCAATGTTTTATTGAAAGGTAAGCCACCTTCACAAAGACATGCAAAATGTTGTTTGGAGAGAGGGAAGTATCATTAACAAGTGTTGATGATGTCAAACATATGCTGTGATGATGACATAGATTGTGTTATGACAGAAAGATTTAACAAGCATTCCTTTCATGGCACTTCTGGCATTTAAGATATGCTTTGATGAAAAGCAGATTGAAAAGGCCCACAATTTCCCTCTGGGGCCTTTCCCATAAAGGCCAGCAAATTGGAATTTTTTTTATAGTAAATGTGCATTCCTATGGCCAGCAATGGGTGTCCTTCTCACAGAATCTGCTTCCTCCCATTACACATAGTTTTTCCCATCTTCTCGCTATTAACCACTTCTAACACTTTGTGTTTCAGATTTGGATTCACAGCACTGGAACTGAATGGCCATCTATCAATTATTAGTCAAATTAGTCTTAAAAGAAACTGAACAAAAAACTATGATGAACTAATTTGTTCCTGCGTAGCACTTTGCTCAGCTTCATGATAAAAAAGTAATCAAATGTGAAACTGTTGGCTAGCTCAGGTTGGCATTAAAGATCCCTCGACACTATTTCAGAAAGAGTAGGGAGCTTCCCCACTCCCCCCCGCCCTCCCGCCCCCAATCTCTTGCCGAAAATTCCTCCCTGAGTCAACACCAGACTAGATTACAAAAACACAAAATGCTGGAAAATCTCAGCAGGTCTGACAGCATCTGCGGAGAGAGAGTAGAGCCAACGTTTCGCGTCTGCATGACCCTTTTGGATCAAGTGGAGGAGGAATCTCGCCAGTGGCAATAATGGTGTTGTGGGGATGGCCATCGCCTCACAGGTTATCTCCTTTGTGAGAGCAACAACATCCATCCCCTCCCTCACCCATCCCCATTCCAGGAGGCCATCTTCAGGCAACTGGCAACCAACTTACGTGGCAGAGGTGGGGTTGCAGGGTGTGGGGGGGATGGGGGGGGCGGCTATGGCATTGCCACAATGAGCCGGTGACCCGGCAAAATGGCCCTCCATTGAACCTTGAATTGGCAAAAATGGCCGCCTGCCTCTAGCAAGTGAATGATCGAGGCACTGCAACTCTGACCACTGGGAGACCCCCCCTGGCAATGGGACTGCATTGGGAGAACCATCCCGACACAACCGTCTGACTTCCCCCACCTCTTTGACCGCCAGCCGGGAGCTGGGACCATCTCCTTAACTCCGTTTCTCTCTCTCTACCCACAGATGCTGCCTGACCTGCTGAGAATTTCCACAATTTTTTCCGCTTTGAGATTTCCTACAGCTGCAGAATTCCGCTCAGGGTTGGAAACGTTTCACCTTTGAGGCATTCGAGAGCGCATAAATTACAATTCCCATCCCCCCCCAGTAGCCGGCGAGGTCTGTAGGACACTCTCAACCACTGATCACTTGGTGAGTAGGGAGATTGCATCTGCCTCTGGCAAGCTGTACTTAACGTGTTCATTCCTGTCATAATTCGGCAAGCAATTTTTCACTTACACTTCTGGGCTCTGTCGATCTCTTGGCGAGCCAAGCAGGTAACCTTCCTTCTCCTGGCTTTTGAAATAGTTTGTTTTTAATCTTTTTCTTCCCAAGGAACTTAGCCCCGAGTTCTCTTATTTTGTTTGATTTGGCGGATCCACTGTTCTTTGTTGCTAACTGTCAATTCTCCTTCTGTCAACTCGCTCTGATAACGACTCTGGCTGTTTGTTTTCCTGAGCAGGAACAGATACAACATGACCCAAGATGAAAAGAATAAAAATCAAAAGTGCTGGAATACGTGAAATAAAACTGAGCAGAAGGAGTTGAATAGTGTAGCAGACAGGGTTAGCACTGGACCAAGTAAAGATGGAACACTGACAGATATTCTGTTAGACAAGGTCATTTAGGGTTACAGAACGCATGTGGGTGGAACCAATGTGGGTACACTGGGGAGAAGGGAAGGAAAGGTGCAAAATATAATGCTATATTCATAGCTAGGATGCAGAGAAATATCAGCTTAATATAAGGTATAAGTCTGAAGGCAGCAGGAAAGAAGCTGGTCTTGACTTGGTTCTCAACCTCTGTGGTTCCAGTGAGAACAAACCAAATTTTTCCAACCTCTCCTCATAGCTAATGCCCTCCCATACCAGGAAACATTCTGGTAAAATGGCAGCCTGTGTGGTGGTTCAGAGTCAGCAAGTTGTGTGATTTCAAGAAGAAATTCAACATAGTTCTTGATCAGATTTCTGGCAACAGATGGAACAAAAACAGAAGAATGCTGGAAAATCTCAACAGTTCTGACAGCATCTGTGGAGAGAGAGGAGAACCAACGTTTCCAGTCTAGAGGACCCTTTGAAAGCTCGAAACATCGGCTCCACTCTCTCTCCACAGATGCTGCCAGACCTGCTGAGATTTTCCAGCATCTTTCTGTTTTTGTTTCAGATTCCAGCATCCGCAATATTTTGCTTCTACCTGAGTGGTTGGGAGGCTGGTTTCCGTGATGGACTGGGCTAAATGGAAAATGCTGGCATATCTGTGGAGTGGGGGACAGAGTTAAAAGGGGCGGGGGGGAAGGGTGAGGTTTTATGGAGTTCACAGAGGTGGGAAATGTGGTGTACAGGCTGATTTAATGCTAAATCTCAGTTTCTCGACAGCGGGTTGAGATGCAGAGGTAAAATCAGGGTGAATTTGCAGCATGGACTCACACAGGCCTGAGGTGGGTTTGTATTAGTAATAAAGTCGCATGTCATGGATTCATATCAGCATGCAACTTTTTAACATTATATCCTACCTTCAAGGTAAAGTCAGTGGGACACGAGAATTTTATAGCATCTGGTTCAAGATCATTCAATGGCATGCCTGGTTTGGCATTGTGCCAGTATGGGTAAAGTCAGCAATTTTTCATGTTTAACTTTATACCTCAAGAGGGGGAGGAGGAGAATAAAAAGAACAAAGAACATTACAGCACAGGAACAGGCCTTTCGGCCCTCCAAGCCCGACTGAACTAAACCCCTATCCTTCCGGGTACCATATCTCTCTATTTTCATCCTATTCATGTATTTGTCAAGACGCCCCTTAAAAGTCACTACCATATCTGCTTCCACGACTGCTCCCGGCAACGAGTTCCAGGCACCCACCACACTCTGTGTAAAAAATCTGCCTCGTACATCTCCTTTAAGCCTTGCCCCTCGCACCTTAAACCTGTGCTCCCTAGTAATTGACTCTTCCACCCTGGGAAAAACCTCCTGACTATCCATCCTGTCCACTCCTCTCATAATCTTGTAGACTTCTGTCAGGTCTCCCCTCAACTTCCGTCGTTCCAATGAGAACAAACCAAGTTTTCCAATCTCTCCTCATAGCTAATGCCCTCCATACCAGGCAACATCCTGGTAAAATGGCAGCTTGTGTGGTGGTTCAGGATCAGCAAGGGCAAGTTGTGTGATTTCAAGGAGAAATTCAACATTGTTCTTGGGGCAAAGGAGATCAAGGGATATGGGGGGAAGGTGGGGATCAGGACATTGAATTTGAAGACTCGAAGGGCCGAATGGACTCTTGCTTCTATGTTCCCAGGTTTCTATGTTTCTATGAATCAGTAGTGAGGGGCAGTTGTGGAGTGCAGCTGGGAGCATGGAGGAATGAAATGGAAAGGGCCTTTTGTTCTAAGCATTTGAGGATAGTGTGAGGAGAAAGGTGATGGCAATAGTAAGAACATAATGGGCTTACAGGACAGTATCAGTACTGCCCAAATGTGTGCCTATCTCAAGGTATCGGCTGGCAGGGTGAGAGTTCACTGACAACATTTCAATTCTCCCTGTGAAGAGTGATCTAGGTCAGTAAGTCCTTTACAGAGCATAGCAAGTAGAGCCAGCTGGACCTGCAAGTTCAGCCATGTCCCACAGGGCAGTGAATACAACACTGGACACGAACATAAACGTTCAATAAAGAGTGAAAGAAAAACACAACATTGTTTCTGCCATAAAAAAAATGTCCCTAACTCTCCTGCAGCCATTAATTTGTGCCAACCATGAAATGTGTCAATATACTTAATTCTCTGACTAAGTTAGTATCCGGGACAGCATGGTGGCACAATGGTTAGCACTGCTGCCTCACAGTGCCAAAGACCCGGGTTCAATTCCTGGGTTGGGTGACTGTGTGGAGTTTGCCCGTTCTCCCCGTGTCTGCGTGGATTTCATCCGGATGCTCCGGTTTCCTCCCACAGTCCAAAAATGTTCTGATTAGGTGGATTGGCCATGCTAAATTGCCCATTAGGGTCCCAAGATATGCAAGTTAGGGGAATTATTGGGGTAAATATGTGGGATTATGGGTATAGGGTGTGGGTGAATGCTCTGTTGGAGAGTTGGCGAGGACCTGATGGGCCGAATGGCCCCCTGCTGCACTGCAGGGATTCTATGATTCTAAATAAGGATGATGCATACATGAATAAAATGGAGCAGCATGGTTGCACAGTGGTTAGCACTGCTGCCTCACAGCGCCAGGGACCTGGGTTTGATTCCTGGCTTCAGTCACTGTCCGCGTGGAGTTTGCACATTCTCCTCGTGTCTGCGTGAGTTTCCTCCAGGTGCTCCGGTTTCCTCCCACAGTCTCAAAGACACGCTGGTTCGATGAATTGGCCATGCTCAATTCTCCCTTAATGTAACGGGTTGAGGGAGCTCGGTCTTTTCTCCTTGGAGAGATGAAGGATGAGAGGTGACCTGATAGAGGTGTATAAGGTATTGAGAGGTATTGATCGGGTGGATTCTCAGAGGCTTTTTCCCAGGGCTGAAATGGCTGCCACAAGAGGACACAGGTTTAGGGTACCGGGGAGTAGGTACAGAGGAGATGTCAGGGGTAAGTCTTTCACTCAGAGGGTGGTGGGTGCGTAGAATCGGCTGCCGTCGGTGGTGGTAGAGGCAAATTCAATAGGGTCTTTTAAGAGCCTTCTGGATGAGTACATGGGATTCAATAGGATTGAGGGTTATAGGTAAGCCTAGTAGGTAAAGATATGATCGGCGCAATTTGAGGGCCGAAGGGCCTGTTTGTGCTGTAGTTTTTCTATGTTCGATGTATCCAAACAGACTCCAGGGTGAGGTGACGAGAGGGTTTTCACAGTAGCCTCTTTGGAGTGTAAATGTCAACCTACTTGTGGCTAGTAAATAAACTTTATTTTTTATGTGAAATATTTACAAGTGAAAATTAATTCTGAAGAAATGCCTTTGTGTTCTCAAGCCTTACGTGAATGGCAGAGGGGTTGGGTAGGAAAGGTTTGGCTCTGCTACTTGTAGCTGCAGCAACTGATGGCAGGTTTTACATTGCAATGCTTCCCTTGCCGTGTGATGGAACACATGTGACGGAACACAACTTTCCCCGATAAAACTTAATTGTAACCTTGTGAAAAATGGCAAAAGGCAGAAGCGGCTCTCCATTGAGAAAACCCCCCAGCTGTTTCAGCTCTGTGACCTTCCATCTGAAGAACATATGTACGCGCATAATGTTATTCGCGTAACACCAAGGAGTGTTTTGTGCAGAGAGGGTTATCAATGATAAATTAGATTGCTACGTTATTCACATCTTGAGGGATGTAATGGATGGAACCTGCAGGCTGTGACCTTTGGAGGGGGAAAGGGGGAGCGACAGAATCTGGCAAGTTTCAATGCTGAAATGGCTGAGTGAGCCACTCAGTTCAAGGGCAATTTGGGATGACGGTTTTGCCAGCAATGGCCATGTCCCATGAACAGAAAGAAACCCCACCACACCAGTTTAAAGTCCAAACAGGTTTATGTGTAGCAAAAGCCGCAAGCTTTCGGGACAGCCTGTCCCTTCGTCAGGTAGGACAGGCTGTCCCGAAAGCTTGTGGCTTTTGTTACAAATGAACCTGTTTGGACTTTAAACTGGTGTTGTGGGATTTCTTTCTGTTTTACTCCAGTCCAACGCCAGCATCTCCACATCATGTCCCATGAAGGCATGAATTTAAAGAAAGATATATTTTTATGTATATTCCCTTGAATGTATTTGAGATGTGGAGCTGCCGGTGTCAGACTGGGGTAGACACAGTAAGAAGTCTCACAACACCAGGTTAAAATCCAACAGGTTTATTTGGTATCACAAGCTTTCGGAGCACTTCTCCTTCATTAGGGGTGAGAGACACTATCTACACGTGACACTTTTTGCATTATGGGGTGCTCTGTCAATGACAGATATATACCAGATAGAAAGCAGGGCTGGGAAAGGCTGGAGGAGGTGGGATTAGGGTAAATAACTTCTGAAGACACCCTAGATACTGCTACTGGTTCATCGATGACCCGAGTAAATAATGACCACACCACATTGACATGTAGGAGTAAATAGAGTAAATGGGGTTATATTTGAAAAAAATACAGTCAGATTTCTTAAAGGTCTGTCCATTCACTAAAATTAAAAGAACTATGATGATCTAAAAATAGGCAGCATGGTGGCACAGGTGGCTAGCACTGCTGCTTCACAGTGCCAAGGACCAGGGCTCAATCCCGGTCCTGGGTCACTGTCTGTATGGAGTTTGCACGTTCTTCCCATGTCTGCGTGGGTTTCCTCCCACAGTCCAAAGATGTGCTGGTGCATTGGCCATGCCAAATTGCCACTTCGTGTCAGGGGAACTAGCAGGATAAATGCGTGCGGGCTACGGGGATAGCTGGAATTGTGATTGATGCAGGCTCGATGGGCTGAGTGGCCTCCTTCTGCACTGTAGGGATTCAATGATATGAAGAAATATCAATTAAGGAAGCTGGCAAAGTTACAAATAACTAACAGTGGATTTCACCAGCGGACTGTACGTCCATGTTATTGGAAAATGATTACTCGACAACTTTTGCTGCTCCCATATCAAAACTTCCAACTCTTTCAGGATGTGGACCAGGTGCTGGAAAGTGGGATTAAAATGAGTGGCTAGTTTCTACTTTCCTTTTTATTGACTGTTGCAAACATGGTGAACTGAATGGGCTCTTTCTGCGACGTAACTTTTCTATGATTCATCCAATTGGAGTTTATTATTGAAACTTTCTTCCCACTCTTGTGTCACCTCCACATACCTGGTACAAGGCACTCCCAAGCTTCCACCAGTTTGAACAGGAATGGTGGCCATTGCCGGAACAGCATCCAGTATCCAATCACATGGAGAGATGGAGCTAGAGTGAAAGATAATTGAGGGAAAGGTATGGCCAGGGCCAAGCTAAATGACCCTACAGAGCAGTGGGGGTGGGGGGAAGGGCAAGGTGTGTTCCAGGGAGAGGGGGGAACCAGGGAAGATGGGGAAGGCATGAGGCAGTTCTCCTTTCAGCCCAGAAGGCCCTTAGAGGAGGTCACCCACTCCCACCTCTGTTTTCCAGCCACAGGCCCATGAAGTTTCAGCTACTGGGCTGGATGAACTTAAACAAGTAGCCATAAAATGGCTCTGTGAGGGCCTCAATTAGTCCATGGGGAGGTAGGCTACCCAACACCCCCCTCTGCCCCTTTTCCTGGTAGAATTGCAGTGGGGGTCAATGACAGGTGGGTAAGTGGTGCGAACAGATCAGTGGCATTTATGGGTCCCTACATTGGCAAACCCACTTCAGGGAGGATGGGGGCATAACCCCTGGTCCATTGATATTACGATCAGAGGTCCTTATTTTCCTCTTTGCAGCTTTATGCCGCTTTATGACCTTTCCCTTTCTGTTTCTTTGTTATATGGAAACCAAACCGCACCAAAATATCTCCTCTACTAGCTTCTGTCACAAGCTATGAAACTCCTCAGTTCCCCCAAATTAGCCGTAGAGTCAGAGAGGCTTACAGCATGGAAACAGGCCCTTTGGCCCAACTTGTATATGTTGCCTAGTTTTTAACCATTAAGCTAGTCCCAATTGCCCACATTTGGCCCGTATCCCTCTATACCATCTTACCCATGTAACTGTCTAGATGCTTTTTAAAATACAAAATTGTACCTGCCTCTACTAGTACCTCTGGCAGCTTGTTTCAGACAATCACCCCCTCTGTGAAACAATTGCTCCTCTGGACCCTTTTGCATCTCTCCCCTCTCACCTTAAACTTATGCCCTCTAGCTTTAGATTACCCTACCTTTGGGAAAAGATGTTCATTATCTTATCTATTTCTGGCTTGGGTCACTGTCTGTGTGGAGTCTCCACATTCTCCCCGTGTCTGTTTGGGTTTCCTCTGGATGCTCAGGTTTCCTCCCACAGTCCGAAAGACATGCTGGTTAGGTGAATTGGCCATGTTAAATTCTCCCTCAGTGAACCCAAACAGGCGATGGAGTGTGGCAACTGGGGGATTTTCACAGTAACTTCATTGCGGTGTTAACGTAAGCCTACTTGGGACACTGATAAATAAATGAACTTTATCACCTTATGTCCTCATTCCTGTCTTGCTGCATTATAAAATTCATCCAAAGTTTCCAAATTAAAAAAAGCCCTGTCTGCATTCTTCCTTTATCATTGAGGTTCTCTTTCACTCCCCTCATTCACAAGAGGAATTCTGTATCGGTAGCACACAGTGGACTTCTCTGTTTAACAACTTTAAACCTGTTTTTGTCCAACATAAAACAAATGTGCTCAGATGAAAAGGTACCCTTGATGAGTCTGACTCAAAGGGAACCTCAATTAACACTGGCACACCACTGAGAATTGTGACTCTTTATTAGTTATTTTAATGGCTTGCTGGTAGTGAATGGTATGCTGCGTAATTGGTACTTCGCTTACCTCTAACGATTGCTTAACCCAATTTTCCTTTTGTGCTGATTTATTTCATTTATCAGAAGTCAAAAGGTTTCCAAATACTAATCCCTCATTAGCACAAAATAGCATTGGTTTAGCACTAATTGGCAATCTCACTTAGGCAGGTCGCAGGAATGGCTGGTTCAGGGTATGGTAAAGGCATGTTGGCACAGTGAGGAGTGATTTTGAGGGGTTAACATTGAGGAACGTTGTGGGCACTGCGTAGAAGAAACTATATTGTGCATCGATCTTTGGTTTACTCAATCTGGGAAAGTCTTGATACTGAGATTAGATGGCAAAAATTGTACATAATCAATTTCTCAGCGGCACGGTAGCACAGTGGTTAGCACTGCTGCTTCACAACTCCAGGGTCCTGGGTTCAATTCTCGGCTCAGGTCACTGTCAGTGTGGAGTTTGCACATTCTCCTTGTGTCTGTGTGCTTTTCCTCCGAGTGCTCCGGTTTCCTCCCACAGTCCAAAGATGTGCGGGTTAGGTTGATTGGCCACGCTAAGAAATTGCCCCTTAGTGTCTAGGGGTGTGTAGGTTAGAGGGATTAGCCGGTATAATATGTAGGGATATGGGGGTAGGGCCTGGGTGGGACTGTGTTCGGTGCAGACTCGATGGGCCAAAGGGCCTCTTTCTGCACTGTAGGGTTCTATGATTCTATGCCACTTCTCAGCACTGCTATCTCCAATCTGATGAGTACAAAACTGGCAAGAGTTCTAAAAATAGCATTGAAAAGTTGTATTCATTTTTAGAGATTTGTCCTGATCTAAATCAGAATGATATCACTAGTCCATATCTGTGAATTGCATGTTTATTTCTTCAAAAAAATTTTATATAGTTTAGAATTTATATATGTATATAATTATTCATTGGTTGTGGCCATCGCTAGCACAGTGGCACAGCGGTTAACACTGCTGCCTCACAACACCAGGGACAAGGGGTCGATTCCCGGCTTGGGTCACTGTTAGTGTGGAAGACTTACTGTACTGTCTGGAGACAGTACACATCTCTTTAACCTGTGCTTAATGCTCTTTCCACTCACATTGTTGGCCTCTTTAAGACTTGAATAGCAGGTTAGTTGTAAAGGCTCACATTCTAATCAGTAATCTGTAAACTGTCTGTGCTGTTACATGCTCTGTCTGAGGCCAGAACTCTCCATTCACCTGACGAAGGGAGAAACCCCGAAAGTTTGTGAGTTTACTACCAAATAAATCGGTTGGACTTGAGCTGGTGTTGTCAGATTTCTTAGTGTGGAGTCTGCACATTCTCCTCGTATCTGCATGGACTTCCTCGGGGTGCTCTGGTTTCCTTCCTCCATCCGAAAGATGCGCGTGTTAGACACATTGGCCACGCTAAATTCTCCTTCAGTGTACCCAAACAGGTGCCAGAATGTGGCATGTTGGGGATTTACACAGTAATTTCATTGCATTATTAATGCAAGCCTACTTGTGACATGAATAAATAAACTTTAAACTTAGCTAGAGCAGCACCCATAGCTCACCCCTAATTGTCCTTGAAAAAGTGATGGTGAACTGCCTTCTTGAACAGCTATGGTCTCTGTGTTGGAAGAACACTTAGATTTCTGTTAGGCTGAATGTGCTGTGGTTGTTTCTGGTATCCAGTTTGATGCTGGGTGATCCACTCGGTTTCATTCCTTTTAGACCTCATTGCGGTTTGATAAAACTGAGTGACTTGTTCGGCCATTTCAGTTTACCACATTGCTATGGGTCTGGAGTCATATATAGGCCAGTCATAAGTTGTGTATGTTGATTGATGTCTTTTTTGCATATCCACAGGTGCTTCGGTCTGCCTTGTTGTCCAACAAGGGGCATACATGCGATGGGTCGTGCGAGGGCTGCTCTTGGATGTGGTTTTGAGAGTTGCCTAGTGCTTCGCATCGTTAATGTACGCTTAAACTGGACCAGCTGACGGGCAACACGACAGCTCAGTGACTATCACTGTTTGCTGTGCAGATACATGGATTTGGGCCAGTGTGTGTGGGAGTTTGCACATTCTCCCCGTGCTTGCGTGGGCTTTCTCCGGGTGCTCTGGTTTTCTCCCACACCCCAAAAATGTGCTCTTGGGCTGATTGGTGTTAACAAATTGTCCCTAAATTAGGCGTCCCTCAATCTGGTTATAATTCCTTTATTGTGGAGTCCAATAGGCGTGGACAAAGGTCAGAGGTAGAAGAGGGCACTCACAATGTTAAATGGCGGCGCAGGTTTGTTGGGCTGAAGGGCCTGTTTCCTGTGCTGTGTTGTTCTTTGTTCTTTGTTCATAGAGTCATAGAGGTTTACAGCTTGGAAACAGGCCCTCTGGCCCAATTTGTCCATACCGCCCAGTTTTTACCACTAAGTTAGTCCCAATTGCCCGTATTTGGCCCATATCCCTCTATACCCATCTTACCCATGTAACTGTCTAAATGATTTTAAAAGAGAAAATTGTACCTAGCTCTAGTACTGCTTCTGGCAGCTCATTCCAAACATTCACCATCCAGTCTGTAATTCCCAGGCTTTTCCCTGCAGCCCTTCTTAAACAAAGGCACAATAGGGTGGCACGGTAGCACAGTGGTCAGCACTGTTGCTTCACAGCTCCAGGGACCTGAGTTTGATTCCCGGCTCAGTCACTGTCTGTGTGGAGTTTGCACACTCTCCCCATGCCTGCGTGGGTTTCCTCTGGGTGCTCCGGTTTTCTCCCACAGTCCAAAGGTGTGGGGGTTAGGTTGATTGGCTGTGCTAAAAAAAAAATTCCCCTTAGTGTCGTGAGATACGTGGGTTAGAGGGATTAGCAAGTAAAATATGAAGGGGGTAGGGCCTGGGTGGGATTGTGGTCAGTGCAGACTCAATGGGCTGAATGGCCTCTTTCTGCACTGTAGGGTTCTACGATTTGCTAGCCTCTGATCTCCAGGCACCTCACCTGTGGCTAACAATGATATCCAGTAAGAATGGCAGATTTCCTTCCCTAACGGGGCATTGGGGAACCAAATTCGTTTTAGGACCATTGACAATGGCATCATGGTGACCTTTAGATGAATATTTAACTCCAGATTTATTAATTGAATTTAAATTCCATTAGCTGCTGTGGTGAGATTTGAACCTATGTTCCCAAAGCATTAAGTGGGGCCTCTGGATTAATAGATCAGTGATATTACCATTACACCACTACTTCCCTTCCCTATTGTCTCACATCTTCCTCATTATCACAAACTCATGGATCCATCCCCGAACACTATTTGGTGGAGAGATACGCTTCTGAGGAGATTATCCCATTATGTATCCTGGATGGGATTCTCCGGCCGCGCTCGCTCCAAAACTGGAGAATCCCACCCAAGGTCAATGGACCTTTGCGTGATCAACCTTTCCCCCCTAGTTCTGCTACGATTCCTGTGGTGGGTGGGACAGGAGGATTCCCCCTCCATATCCTGGTTGTTTTAATCTGTCTGAAACTTGCTAAGACAATCCAGGGGATAATAACCAAGGTCAGTTTCTTTCCTTCGGGGAGGGTTGAACGAATCCTTCAGATCCATTTAGCGTATTTAGGATCTGCCTTGCTCAATCTTAAATCGAGAGTGATCACCTCAGGAGTACCTTTGATTCAGGATGGTCTGAAAAAATGGAGCTACGATTGACACGCACAGCAGAATGAGCCCTGGAAGCTTGTGAATGCCTGAAAACCTCTCCTCCAAAACGCACTGGACAGTGGGCCAATGTAAATCTTTAAGATCGAGGTTCTTAGGTTTTTGTAAGGATCGTAGAATAGAACCCCTACAGTGCAGAAAGAGGCCTTTTGGCCCATTGAGTCTGCACTGATTCCCCGACAGAGTGTCTTACCCAAGCCCTATCCTCGTAGCCCTACATTTTTATCACGCTAATCCCCCTAACCTGCACATTTTGGGACACAAAGAAGCAATATAACATGGCCAATCCAGTTTAGCTGCACATCTTTGAACCAACCATAGAACCTTACAGTGCAGAAAGAGGCCCCTCAGCTCATCAAGTCTGCACCGAGCACAATCCCAACCCAGCCCTACCCCCATATCCCTACATATTTTACCCACTAATCCCTCTAACCTACACATCCCAGGACACTAAGGGGCAATTTTAACATGGCCAATCAACCCAACCCGTGCATCTTGGAACTGCGGGAGGAAACTGGAGCTCCAGGAGGAAACCCACGCAGACACGAGGAGAATGTGCAAACTCCACACAGACAGTGACCCGAGCCGGGAATCAAACCCAGGTTCCTGGAGCTGTGAAGCAGCAGTGCTAACCACTGTGCTACCGTGCCACCCAATGAGTGTGGGAGGAAATTGGAGCACAGCTTACAATACATATCGCTCTTAATAAGGTTAACAATCAATATCTATATTTATTTATTAGTGTCACAAGTAGGCTTACATTAACATTGCAATGAAGTTACCATGAAAACCCCCTAGTCGCCACATTCCAGCGTCTGTTCGGATACATTGAGGATTATTTAGCATGCCCAATGCACCTAACCAACACGTCTTTCGGACTGTGGGAGGAAACTGGAGTACCCGGAGGAAACCCATGCAGACACGGGGAGAATGTGCAGCCTCTGCACAGACAGTGATTCAAACTGGGAATCAAACTGGGTCCCTGCTGCTGTGAGGCAGCAGTGCTAACCATTGTGCCGCAAGCATGTGTGGATCAATGGCGTATAATTGGGGAAAGATACACGTGTGAGATGATTCAATTCAATGCACTGTTTCTGTTGAAGAAAATAATTACCGTTTACCTAGTACCTTGCATGACCTCAGGAAGTCCCAGAGTGTTTTACAGCCAATGAAGTCCTTTTGAAGTGTAGTCACCGTTGTAATGTCGGAAATGTGGCAGTTAATTTGAGCACAGCATTTTCCCACAAACAACAATGTGATAATGAGCGAACCTAGTGATGTTGGGTGAAGGATACACATTGGCTGTTCCGTTGTGAAGTATTCCAGAGTCAGGAAAGCTCACGTTAAAGCATCGACAAAAGAAAAGAGAAAGAAATGAACTTACATCTGATGCACACTCACGAGCAAACAAAAGATGGGAAATACTCAGTATTTAATCGTATAAGCATTTTATTTTGTAAAACAATTCTGAGTATAAATAGAACATAGTACTGAAAGGTGAATTGTGCTTTTTTTTATTGTGTCCAGCATGAGTTATGAGGCCTTTTTCACTCTTGGGATTAAATGGTATTATATAGTTACTTACTGAGCAACCTCAGTGTATCATAATTGCTTAAATAATTCTGTTCCAGCCTTTATTGGATTGTACCCTTGTCATGTGGCTTTATTGATAGAATGGCACAGAGCTGAACAAGTTTATTGATTAGACACAGATGAAGGGCAGTTTCTAAACGCCAGTGTCTTCTGATACGATATAGCAAATAGATGGGAACTATTTTTAGAAATTAGCACACTCAGAAGCCCTAGCAAGGCTGACATTTTTATTCAGCTGGTAAGCCATTGTCACGCCCAAGAAAGCAACTAACAAAATAAGAGTATTGACAGTGAAAAGCTCAGCAGAGCAAAGCTCAACACGAGCCTCCTTTGCGGAGGAAATACTTTCCTCAACATTGGGCAGGATTTTATGGCTTTGTTCTTCTGAAACTGTAAAATCCTGCCTGAGGTCAATGGATATTTCCATTGTCCGGCCAGTGCCCGCTCTGATTCTCGTGGTGGATGGGACAGTAAAATTCCAGCCCCTGTCTTTCTTGATGACTTAGTTGCTAAGAGCATTCTCCGCTGTGGGACTGAGTCACACAGACTAATAAGATAGAAGAGAAAGAAATCATTTGTTTTTGTATATTACTTGCATGGCTGTAAAATGAGAGCGGTGGGTATTCAGCAAGACCTCGGTGTCTTCATGCATCAGTCGCTGAAAGTAAGCGTGCAGGTACAACAAACAGTAAAGAAGGCAAAAAGTCTGTTGGCCTTCAAAGCAAGAGGATTTGAGTATAAGAATTTTTAACTGGAATTATATAGGGTGCTGGTGAGGCCATGCTTGGAGTATAGAGTGCAGTTTTGGTGCCCTTATCTGAGGAAGGATGCCCTTGCTATAGAGGGAGTAGAGCAAAGGTTTACCAGGCTGATTCTTGGAATGACAGGCCCATCATATGAGGAGGGGCTAAATTGGTTAGGATTATATCCACTGGTGTTGAGAAGAGTGAGAGGGGATCTCAGAGAAACTTACAAAATTCTAACAGCGTTAGGCAGGGCAGATTCAGAAAGAATGCTCCCAATGGTGGGGAAACCAGAACAAAGAGTCATAGTTTGAGGATAAGGGGTAAAAGTTTTAAGACTGATGTGAGGAGAAATTTGTTCACCCAAAGGGTGGCGAATGTATGGACTTTACTGCCACAGAAAGTAGTTGAGGTCAAAATAAAAATTAGATATATCTCTTGGGGCTAAAGGGATCAAGGAATACGAGGCAAAGGGAGGATTAGGATATTGTATTCGATGATCAGCCATGATCAAAGTAAATGTGGGAGCAGGCTCAAAGGGCTGAATACTCCTGCTTCTAGTTTCTGTCCTTTTATGTTTGTATGTATATAGCTGCTGTCACAACCTTAGGCCACCCCAAAGTGTGTTGCAAAGTATAAAGTACTTTTGAAGTGTAGCCACTTGCCCTGCAGGGAGCCTGGTGACCAGTTTGTGTCCTGTTATTATAATGAGATAATACTGTTATGAAGCAGTGGTGTATCCCTCGTGAGAACTAACACCTGACCACTCAAACAGGAATACCTGACCTCATAATCTGTTAAAGTGAGTGTCAAGTGGGACGATCTGCTCTTCAGTAACTTTTCATGGTTAAATCAAAATAACTACTTGACACTCTCCCTTTATTTATCTAACTAACAGTGAACAGGTTAGTTAACTACTAATAAACCAAATAACACACTATTCTAATAGAATGCAGTTTAGATGAATACAATTTCCACTTATTAACAAAAGGTGGAATTTTTAGTCACTCTCTAAATTACAACCAGGTTTAGTATCTTCTGGAATCTTCTGTCTTCTTTGTTAGCTTCACTATCATGATGAGGCTTCCTTTTAAGACACAAGTGAAGGCATGAGAGCCAGCAATTCTCTCCCTCTAGGGCAGTGAGTGTCGACAGGTGGCACGTCCTCTCCCTGTTTGTGCCACTGTCCCTCTCTTTTATACCCCTGATGACGTATCAATATTTCCCACAATATGACTGGTTCTCAGGTTACCAAAACATCAATTTCAAATCTAATAGGTTGATGGTAGTTAAGTGCCTAATTTAAACTGATTGGGTAAAATTCAAACATTCAAATGCCTGAAGCCTGTTACCAAGGCAACTTGCTGTTTGGCCTTTGATATAATGTTGCAGTCTGTGTACTGGCACCACATGCATCTACATTTTTTTGTTAACTTTGTAAGCACAGATAAAACACGATCTTTGAAAGGGACCATTCAATACCTTCGTTTTTTAGCATCTTACAATTTAAAAAATAATTCTACACACACCAACTTTGCCATAATATCTTGGACTTATTTACTGTACAAGGTGCAAGGCACCAATTTCTCGTAAGAGATCTGGTGGGTTCATTTATTAAGACTAAGCATATGAGAACAGTTATGCACAAGTAGCTACGCACATGTGAAGGTCTCAGAACTGTGTGTGCATTCTGCTCAAAGCAACATGAAACTAAGACATGACATGTTTCCCTTCCAGTCATACTGAAATCCCTTTAAAGCACACCGCAACCTCCCCCTTTCTCTTTAGAGATAACTTCCTCCCTTCCAAATCAATGTAACTGTTTCACAATATATGTTTATGCTTTATTACAAGTACATTAGTGTATAGGACTGATGAATCTATGAGTCTCTAAAGCATGAAGGTAACAGGCTAGGACTGCCTGGTCTTCCTGTTTTGGAAACCTCATCTGGGCATTTCTTTAAATTGCTCGCAGTAATTGATGGGATTGCCAACCTTGTTGTTTCTCATTGCACTTGAGATCTTGTTCTGGATTCAATAGGAATGTACAATTGTTGAGGAGCTGGAATGGATCTAATTTTTCCTTGGTTATGCTTTACTAAGGTGCATTTGTGTGTAATGACTTCTTATGACCTTGGTTCTGAATAAGGGCAGCACGGTGGCACAGTCGTTAGCACTGCTGGTTCACAGTGCCAGGGACCATGGTTCAATTCCAGCCTTGGTGACTGTTTATGCACAATCTCCCTGTGTCTGCATGGATTTCCTCCAGGTACTCCGGTGTCCTCCCATATTCCAAAGAAGTGCAGGTTAGGTTGATTGGCCATGCTAAATTGTTCCTTAGTATAGCTTAGGGGAAATAGTGGGATAGGATCTGGGTAAGATGCTCTGTCAGAGAGTCAGTGCAGACCCGATGGGCTCGTTATGCACTGTAGAGATTCTATGGAATCCTTGGTTAGTTGCCATGTACCTTTTGCTGTCCCAACTCTAAACTTGGAAATTGTCTCCCAGAATTTTTACTTTGCACATTGGTAATCTTCTTTTGCAGTTCTAAAAGTTTCTCTCTAGTTTCAGAAAGAGAGCAGAATGGGTAAGGGTAGGAAAATTGGTATGCGCTTGCCTGCTAAACATGCGAGTTAATAAAATAGTTGCACTTAAAGATGTCACTCTCAGATTTAACATTGCAATGTGTTTATTTTGCTTGGTCTGTCTACGTTTGAAAGTCAGGATTTAAACCTTTGAATCATTTGCTCAGCAATACTGTTAGATCGAGGGGACTTATGAGAAGAAGTCGTGTGGTCGATATTCCACTTTCACACATAACTTGAAGTGGCTTACCAATAAATTGTAGGCCATTATACGTATTGATCTCTCTCAGCACACAAAAAAAATTTAAAATAGCACTTAGATTATGCACCACCTGTTGCCATACTGTACAATTTTCAAATAATGCAGTCTTTGGTAAAGCAATTGACAATGACAATGAAATCAGTGCCAATGCATAGCTTCTTCTTGTAGCTGCTGGCAGTTGTATTATGAAAATCTCCCAAATTTACTTGGAAAGCATCAAGTTTGATGTCGATCAAGATCTAAGGATATATCTTGTGTATTTAGCAGATTAGGCAATCTGCTCCGTCTATGCGTTGCAACCATCAAGTTACCTGGTTTTCAACTAATCAAACAATCATAATCTTGAATCTATACGAAAGGATATTGCAATCATAGTGAGTGATTTTCATCAAATTACCTCCAACGCATTGTGGTTGGTCCCTGCCACAAATGGCCTGACATATAGGAAAGAATGGCAGAAGGAGTTCAATTTACATATATGTGAGGTTATGCATTTTGGTAGAATGAACCAGGGCAGGAATAACTCAGTTAATTGTAGGGCACTGGGGAGAGTTATATTACAAAGAGAATCTCCCTTCACTGCAGCGGGATGGGAAAATCCCATCAGCGGGAATGGCCGTAACATTCCAGCCGAAGGATCTGAAAAGCATGGGTGGGATTTTCAAACCCCCCCACCCCGCACCCACTCCCCCACCTCGCAGCTCATTTTGTGATAACAGAGGTAGCCTGTCATTGGGCAGCAATGGGATCTTCCAGTCCCACTGCTGTCAATGGGTTTTCCCACGGTTTGCCCCCTCCACCACTGGGAAACCTGGTGGAGGGTAGGGGGTGGGAGTTAGAGGGAGGGGTCACTATCGCCAGGACCAGATGATCCTACTGGTGAGAATGGCTGGAAAATTTCAGCCCACGCCTTTATTTTGTTTTGTCTGGTGGGGTTGTGGGGGGGGGGGGGGGGGGGGGGGTGGGTGGAGTTGTAAGTGCAAATCCAGCATTTTGTGACCATCCCTAATTACCCTTGACCTGAGTAACCTGCTAGACCATTTCAGAAGCCACACTGCCGGAGGACTGGAGTCACGTGTGGGCCAGGCCAGGAAAGGTCAGCAGATTTCCATCCCTAAAGGACGTGAGTGAGCCAGATGGGTTTTTATGGCAATCGATTATGATTATATGGTCCCCGTGCTGCCTGGGTAGTCTGTGAACCCATGCCCCTGAGAACTTTAGCTTAGGCTGCTGGATTTTTACTCCAGTGATGTTTTTGCTACACCAGCGTCTCCTATATCACAATTACCAATCGTAATTCACAGCTCAGATAGTTGACAGAATATTATAGTGCAGAAGAGGCCATTTGGCCCATCAAGTCTGCACCGATGCACAAAAGGCCCTGACCTGCCCACCTAAGTTGAAGCTCAAAGTTTATTTATTAGTGTCACAAGTAGGCTTACATTAAAACCACAATGAAGTTATTGCGAAAATCCCCTACACTCTGGCGCCATCTAACCTGCACATCTCGGGTACACTGAGGGAAAATTTCACATGGCCATTGCACCTAGCCAGCATGTCCTTTGGAGTGTGGGAAGAAACCGGAGCACCCGGAGGAAACCCTCGCAGACATAGGGAGAATGTACCAACTTCACAGACAGTGACCGGATGCCGGAATCGAACCTGGGTCCTTGATGCTGTGAAGCAGCAGTTGTAACCACTGTGCCACCATACCGCTCATACCGGGCGTGCTGGTAAAATTTCAGATGGAATTCCAAAATTCCACATTCTACAAATGTCTTCCAACATGTGTAGGTAAGTAGGTTAGATGGATGCAAATGGGTGGGGTTATGGGGATCGAATGTACTGGATCAGACAGTAGGTGCAGATTCAGTGGGCCGAATGGTCTCCTTCTGCACTGTAGGGATTCTATGAAAAAGTGACAATGAGCGGTAAAGGAGTAGGGTACAAATGAGAAGTGAAGGAGGAGAGACAGAATGAAGGAGGATAAAGCTACTTGCGCGTAGGCCGAGATAAAGTAAAATAACCCTGATCACGCATCAAACTTGGCATCTATTCATGTGATAAACCAATCTTTGCAATGTACTTACTCAGAAATTCCTGATCTCATTTCAAAATACAAAGGTTTTCTTTTGATTTATCTCTGTCTGTTCCTGTTACAATTTGAATACTTCAACACAGAACATGTACTGCCGTAATTACAATGATGGGTAGAATGTATATTCTTTGAGGAGATGCCTTCCTGAAAACCTTTCTCTAATCTTCCCATTCATATCCATTCTGCCAGAGATTGCACCCAAAATATATTTATTTTGCCTTGAGAGGAGCCTATCTTGGGACTGAAGCAACTGCGCTACATCCTTGTCCAGTGTTAAACTTGACAAAGAGTCGCTGCGCTGTGTGTATACGGTGTAGTCAAAGAAAAATTCACCAAAGATCCTGAGACAGAACCTCCAAACCACAACCACTTCTATCTAGAAGGACAAGGGCAGCAGATAGATGGGAACACCACCATCTCTCCAAACCAATCACCATCCTGACTCGGAAATATATTGCCGTTCCTTCACTGTCGCTGGGCCAAATCCTGGAAGTCCCCCCTGATGGCATTGTGGGTCAATCCACAGCACATGGACTGCAGCGATTCAAGATGGCAGCTCACCACCACCTTCTGAAGGGCAACTAGGGATGGGCAATAAATGTTGGCCAGCCTGCGATGCCCACGTCCTACGAATGAATAAAAAAAAAGGTGGTGTGTCAGTGATAAGTCTGACAATACCAGGTTAAGGTGCAACCAGTTTATTTGACAGTAAACCCACAGGCTTTCGAAAACGCTTGATGAAGGAACAGCGTTTCCGAAATCTTGTGGTTTTACTATCAAATAAACTGGTTGGACCTTAAACTGGTTGTGAAAGCTTGTGGGTTTGCTATCAAATAAACCCGTTGGATTTTAACCTGGTGTTGTGAGGCTTCTTACTGTGTTTACCCCAGTCCAACACCAGCATCTCCACATCGTGTCAGTGGTGTAGCAGAGGGTACAGTGCTGGCTGTGTGCAGAGTGTAACTATCCACTCAATCTGTGTGTGACTGGGGTGGGGGGGGAGAGGGCTGCGGGAGGGAGCCACCTCGCTGATTGCTCACTCAGTGGGTGACCAGATTGGTGTCAGCTGGCCGTGCCCCCGGGGCCGCTGTCTCGGGGGGGGAAACGCAGCAAATGGAAGCCACGCATACAAAAGGCAGGCAAGGCAGCAGCAGGTGGCCTTTGCTGAGGTAATCAGGATCACATTCAGCTCACAAGAGGAAAGAAATCAGTCTCAGTTTTCCGAGCCCGCGTCGACAGGAGCTTGAAGCAACCTCATTAATGCTGGAGGGGGAACATGTGAGGCACACTGACTTGCACTAATTGTCCCGTCCTCATTCAGAGGTAGATGAATTACAATCCCACCACTCGGGGTAAAGCAAACACCTATCATAAAAATCATGTCACTACTATGCAGATGTCACCAGCTTTGCATACCTCTGTGTATCATTTTTTTCTCTCTCTCTCTCTTATAAGACGGAATGCTGCTTGCATAATTGATTTCCCGTTTTGATTTGGCTTTAGTCAAGCTATCAACTGCAGGTCATTCAAGATGTTTTTTTTTCCCCCCAACACAAAAGCTTTCTACTCCATTCCTTTGACTGCTACCAGGCTTCCATGTAAACTGGCTTTTTTTTTAATGAGCCTTTCTCTTCAATGGAAAAACAAACCTGCTTTTAACATGTGAGTTGACTGGGAAAGAAACTGTGTGTTTCTTTCTCTAACTCTGCTTCCTTCTCCTCGCGCTCCTCTACCCCAATACGGGCTTTTGCAGTGGACACTACCAGACCTCCATTACCTCTCCAGTCCAGCCCAGAGAGATTATTTTGTTTGTTTTGTGTTGGTTAGGGGGATTAGTGGGGCAAACACATGGGGTTGTGGGGATAGGGCCAGGGTGGGATGCTTTGTCAGAAAGTCGGTGCAGATTTGATGGGTTGAATGGCCTCCTTAAGCACTGTAGGGATTCTATGATTCTATTCATTCGTGGGATATTGGCATCGCTGGCTAGCCAGCATTTATTTATCACTCACCTGATGAAGGAACGAGACAGCTTGTGCTGCCAAATAGTTGGATTTTAACCTGGTGTTGTGAGGCTTCTTACTGTGCCCACCCCAATCCAACGCTGGCATCTCCACATCACAACATTTGTTGCCCATCCCTAGCCCGCTCCTAGGGGATTTTCGCAGTAACTTCATTGCAGTGTTAATGTAAGCCTGAAGTTTTATTTATTAATCACAAGTAACGCTTACGTTAACTCTGCAATGAAGTTGCTGTGAAATTCCTCTAGTTGCCACAGTCTGGCGCCTGATCGTGTCAATGCACCCAACCATACGTCTTATAGAATGTGGGAGGAAACCAGACCACATGGAGGAAACCCACACAAACACAGGGAGAATGTGCAAACTCTACACGGACAGTGACCCAAGCTGGGACCCTCGCACTGTGAAGCAGCAATGCTAACCACTGTGCTACCGTGCCACCTACTTGTGACACTAATAAATAAACTTAACCTAGTTGCCCTTGGAGAGCAGTTGAGAGTCAATCCCATTTCCGAAGCTCTGGAGTCACATGTTGGTCAGACCAGATAAGGATGGCAGATTTCCTTCCCAAAAGGACATTGGTGAACTAGGTGGGCTTTTCCGACAACCATTTCATGGTCATCAGTAGATTCTCAATTCCTTTATTTGAAAGAGCATATCAAAGAGGAAGAGTCATAGCAGTTCACAGCATGGAAACAGGACCTTCGGCCCAACTTGTCCATGCTGCCCTTTTTTTTTGTTAAACCCCACAGCTAATCCCAATTGCCCATGTTTGGCCCATATCCCTCTACACCCATCATACCCATGTAACTATCTAAATGCTTTCTATTGCTCAATTGTTTTAATCAAATTTCTATTCCATTATCTGCCATGGTGGGATTCAAACCAAGTTCCCCAGAAATTAACTGAGTTTCTGGATTAATAGTCAAGTGATAATTCCACTGGACCAGTGCTTTCCCGCTGGATCATAGGTTTAACACAATGGAGCCTAGAACTCGCTGCCAGGGAAGGTAGTAGAAGCAGACACTATTGTGACTTTTAAGAGGCATCTTGACAAATATATGAATAGGATGGGAATAGAGGGATATGGTCCCCAGAAGATTTTAGTTCAGACAGGCAGCATGGTTGGTGCAGGCTTGGAGGATCAAAGGGCCTGTTCCTGTGCTGTAATTTTTCTTTGTTATTTGTTCATTCAATGACTGCGCACTTACATTGGATCACGACCCATCGTGGAGGAATTGCTGATTAAGACCCAGGTTCGATTCCTGACATTGGATGACTGTGCAGGGTCAGCACGTTCTCCTCATGTCTGCATTGCTTTCCTCTGGGTACTCTGGTTTCCTCCCAAAAAGATGTGCTGATTAGGTGCATTGGCCATGCTTAATTCTCCCTCGGTATACCCGAACAGGGGCCGGAGTGTAGCGACTGAGAGAATGTCACAGAAAAGTCATTGCAATGTCCTGGTGACACTAATAAATAAACTTAAACTAATACCATTGTCAACTAACAAGCCACCCCTCAATTTGTTCTCAACTTCCTGTCCTTCCTAAATGTAGTAAGAAGCCTCACACCAGTCCAACGCCGGCATCTCCACATCACTTCCTAAATGTCACGTATCTTTCAATATTCAGGTCCAAATCTATGTCATCCTGTAATTATGTCTCTGGAATGGCTATCAGATTGTACTTATACATTTCTATTTATGTTATCAGTTCATTTATTTTGTTTCAAATGTACATTCAGATACAGAGCCTTAGGTTTTGTCCTTTCATTATTTTTGTAGCATCCAGTCTTAATGACTGTTTTACATTTAGATTTGTACTCTGACTCTTCCTGGCAAATGGAGTAATATGTGGGAAAATGTTAAATGGTTCATTTTGATAAGAAAAATAACAAAGAAGCATATGAAAGAGTAAGAATCATAGAGGTTTACAGCATGAAAACAGGCCCTTCGGCCCAACTTGTCCATGCCACCCTTTTATTGTTAAACCCCTCAGCTAGTCCCAATTGCCCACATTTGGCTCATATCTCTCTATACCCATCTTATCCATGTAACTATCTAAATACTTTCTAAAACACAAAAATGTACCCACCTCTACTACTACCTCTTGTTCCAGACACTCACCACCCTCTGTGTGAAAAAATTGCCCTTCTGGATCCTTTTGTATCTCTTACCTTAAACCTATGCCCTCTTATTTGAGGCTCCCCTATCTTTGGGAAAAAATATTGACTATCTAGCTGATCTATGCCCCTCAATTTTATAGACGTTCATAAGATCACCCCCTCAGCCTCGTAGGCTCCAGAAAAAAAAGTCCCAGTCTATCCAGCCTCTCCTTATAACTTAAGAGATTACCAGTCTCTGAGATTCAGAGGGATCTGGGTGTCCTAATGCATGAATCATAAAAGACTAGTATGCAGGTATAGCAAGTTATTAAGAAAGCAATATAATGTTATCCTTTATTGTGAGAGAAATTTACTACAAAAGTATGCTTCAGTTATAAAGGGCACTGGTGACACCACATCTGGAATACTGCATACAATATTGGTCTCTTTATGTAAGGAAGTACGTAAATGCATTAAATGCAGTTCAGAGGTTTAATAGATTAGTACCAGGAAAGGGCGGGCTGTCATATGAGGAAAGGTTAGAGAGGTTGACACAGTTATTAGCACTGCTGCCCTCAAAGCGTCAGGAACTTGGGCACAATTCCAGCCTTGGATCATTGTCTGTGTGGAGTTTGCACATGTGCGCATGCACGCACACACACATGCGCACACACACATACACACATGGACACACATACAGAATACACACAAACACAGACTCACACACACACATAGGCAAACACAAATACATGGACACATATACAGATGCATAAATACACATATACACACACACACATGGACACGTACACACTTAGAGACATAACAAACACATGGACACACAGTCACAGACACATACACACACACAAACATGCACACACACGGACACACCTGTAGGCGCAAACAGACAGGGTGGGATTTATGGCCCCGTCACAGTGTATTTCCTGCGACAGAGGTGGAATTCCCAATGAAACCTCAAATAAAACCTTTATTTTATTAATTTATTTATTGGTCACAAGTAGGCTTACATTAACACTGCAATGATGTTACTGTGAAAATCCCCGAGTCGCCACAGTCCGGCACCTGTTTAGGTAGACTGAGAGAGAATTTAGTGTGGCCAATGCATGGAACCCTATGACATAACACCTTCTGCGTGTTTATTCAAATAACTGGACTGTCCAACCCCAAACTGGATCGTAGCAGCTTCAAAAATACGTTAGGTCATAAATGTGCTATCACCCCTGTGTGGGTGGCACAGTGGCACAATGGTTAGCACTCACAGCTCCAAGGACCTGGGTTCAATTCCCGGCCTCTGGTCATTGTCTGTGTGGACACTGCACATTTTCCCCATGTCTGCGTGGGTTTCCTCTGGCTGCTCCGGTTTCCTCCCAAAGATGTGTGGGTTAGGCTGATTGACCATGTTAAATTGCCTCTTGGATTAACAGGGTAAATGTGTGGGGTTACTGGAGTAGGACCTGGGTGGGATCGTGGTCAGTGCAGATGTGATGGGCCGAATGGCCTCCTCCTGCACTGTAGGTTTCTATGATGAAAACCACGTAGGATATTCCCTTTAATAATGGGTGAAGGTACAAAATTGTTTCATGCTACTCTATAGACATTTTCGATACACCTCCACTATCAGTAATCAACACAGTAGATCCTTTTCATCTGTCCCCCAAATATCATACTTAAATTTGAATGGCCTGGACTGTGGATGGCAGGAAGTTATATTGGTATCTTCCTATTTGAAAAATCAGAAGTGGGGATGTTCGCTGATGATTGCAGAATATTCAGCACCATTTGTGACTCCTCTGAAGCAGTCCATGTTCAAATGCAACAAGATCTGGACAATATCCAGGCTTGGGCTGACAAGTGGCAAGTAACATTCGCGCCACACAAGCGCCAGGCAATGTCCATCACCAATAAAAGACACTCTAACCATCGGCCCTAGACATTCACTGGTGTAACCATCATTGAGTCGCCCACTGTCAACATCCTTGGGATTACCATTGACCAGAAACTCAACTGGACTCGCCACTTGAACACAACGGCTACAAGAGCAGGACAGAGGTTAGGAATACTGCAGTGACTTCCTGACTCTCCAAAGCCTGTCCGCCATCTCCAAGGCACAAGTCAGAAGTGTGATGGAATACTCCTCACTTCCCTGGATGGGTGCAATTGTAACAACACTCAAGAAGCTTGACACCATCCAGGGCAAAGCAGCCTGCTTGATTGGCACCACATCCATAAACATTCAATCCCTCCACCATCGACAATCTGTAGCAGCAGTGTGTACCACCTATAAGATGCACTGCAGCAATTCACCAAAGATCCTGAGACAGCACCTTCCAAACGCATGACAACTTCTATCTAGAAGGACAAGGGCAGCAGATTCATGGGAGCAAAGCCACCTGCAAGTTCCCCTCCTAGTCACTCACCATCCTGACTTGGAAATATATCGCCGGACCTTCTCAGTCACTGGGTCAAAATCCTGGAATTCCCTTCCAAACGGTATTGTGGGTCACCCCACAGAACGTGGACTGCAGCGATTCAAGGAGGCAGCTCACCACCATTTTCTCAAGGGGCAACTAGGGATGGGCAATAAATGCTGGCCAACCAGCGACATCCATGCCCCAGAATAAATTTTAAAAAATCAAAATAAATGCGCGCTGCCTCTTCCTCCTTCTGCTATCGATGCAATGCCCAATCTTACATTGGAGGGGATTCCTCCCTCTATAAGTCCCACTCTATTATTAACTGCCAGGGGATGCACCAGACTGGTAACTGTTATGAAGGGAGAATCGCAGGTTGTTGTCAACTCCAAATCTTAATTGTGTCGATTGCGCTTTGTCTCCACAGGATGATGCTGACAGCCAGAGGATTGATGAGCAAGGTGATGCTTAAATGGTTTAATCACCTTCAGGTTCCCTTATTATGGGATGGCAACAGATTTACTTCAGTGAGTAGATCAGTCGTGGTTACCATGTTGAATAGAGCCTTTGCAGAATGTCCAGTTTAGTCTGGAAGAATGGGACGCTGGTGCAGCATAAGATTGAGAAAGTGGGGGACGGTTTTCCAAAAAGTGCTGAATTGGCAGGAAAACTGGTCTAGACCGTGAGTGTTTTTTCAGTACAGATTCAGACATGAGTCTCCGCACTATGCACTGCAGAGGTCACAATCATGAACATCATTAAAAACCAAGGACCGGGTCTATTCGTGCTGGAGTCTGACAGCTCCGGAACTCTGCGCGTGTGCAGTGACCCCTGCAGTACTGCTCCTCCAGCAACCCCCTCCCCCTGCCCCCACCCCCACCCCCCCCAAACCCCCAACAGCCTGATAGCAGCCCACGACAATTCCAGGGCTAGCCCTGCACCCCCACCCCCCCCGCCATCCCGGAGTGCCGGACTCCATGCACCCCAGATATTCTCTCTTCAATCTTCTCCCATCGGGAAAATATACAAAAGTCTGAGGTCACTTTCCAACCGACTCAAGAACAGTGCTGCTGCCAGATTTTTGAATGGATCAACCTCACATTCAGTTGGTTTTTCTCTACACCCTAGCTATGACTGTAACACCACATTCTGAACTGTCTCATTTCCTTCTCTATGAATGGTATGCTTTGTATAGCGTGCAGGAAACAATACTTTCCACTGTATGTTACTACATGTGACAACAATAATCCAAATCAAATCAAATCAGGAAGTCTGAGAATAGATATTCTGGTGGTTTATTTGATGACTTTTGGAAGATTGGGTTGCACATTTTGTCTAACTTTCTCTCTAAAGGTTAAGTAGGTGTAATGGGGTCCATGACAGATGATTGTATAAGACCTGTGCTGGAGTTGCCTTGATGGGCCAAATGGCCTTTTCTGACTCCTTCCTTTCAGGCAATATTACGGAAAATACCTGATGAACAATACTGACTGGGGAATCTTTGAGTTGCTTTTCAACAGCACCCATTTAAGGATTTTCTGTCCCAAATCCATAAAACCATAGAGTCCCTACAGTGCAGAAAGAGGCCCATGGACTCTGCACCAACTCTCCAGAAGAGTATCCTACCCATACCTTCCCTCCACTCTATCCCTATAACCCAGTGCATTTACCATGGCGAATCCACCTAACCTACACATCTTTGAACACCAAAGGGCAATTTACCATGCCCAATCCACCTAACCTGCACATTTTTGGACCCTAAAGGGCAATTTATCATGGCTAATCCACCTAACTTGCAGATCTTTGGACACTAAAGGGCAATTTACCATAGTCAATCCACCTAACCTGCCCATCTTTGGACACTAAAGAACAATTTACCATGGCTAATCCATCTAGCCTGCACATTGTATGACACTGAAGAGCAATTTATCATGGCCAATCCACCAAACCTGCACGGCTTTGGACTGTGGGAGGAAACCTGAGCATCCAGAGGAAACCCACGCAAGACACGAGGAGAGTGTGCAAACTCCACTCAAACAGTTGCCCGAGGTCAGAAGTGAACCCTGATCCCTGGCGCTATGAGACAGCTTTCCGTCGAACACTTAATGCTTTGAGTTAAGTGTGAAGAAGTCAAGGGTTAACAAAGTGAAGTTGAATTGTGAATTTAACCTGGGGCACCAAGATTGATCTGGTTCTTTATGGTTCTGAATTGACAGAGCATCAGCGCTTGCTACAGGCAAGCTGTGGTCAAACCACAAACCCAGGCTCGCAGGAAGTGAGGGATATCGCAGCACAGCAGCAGCTAATAACCTCATCTCTGGGTTTTGATGTTGGGGGAATGAAGAAAGTTTGTCCTGATCTCCGGAAGAAGACATATCCGTTAGTTGGAAACAATTTTTTTTGAATTCTGACTTTTCTATCGGAATGGTAAATGTTTCAAGCATTGTCAGTTTCCCTCAAACCAACATCATCAAAGATAAGTAACAGATGAACAACTGATTGGTCATCTGATTAGTGTGGGATCTTGCTGTGTACATAATGACTGCCTAGCAGAACTGACTGAATGTCGAACCAACTCATTTAAAATACTGTGCTTTGGAATGCTTCTGAGGAAGTTGATTACAGATACAAGCTTTTCTGGAAGAAATTCCCAAATGTATAATCATTACCTGTGACCCTTCCCAACAATGCTATCTCCAGAGTGTCTCTTGACACCAATCTGCCCTCAGCCCTCGCTCTGAGAGCATTCCACTCCATGGATTTCTTCCTTATCAAGTCATTTTGCCTGACAAATAGTATTTGACAACACCTTAATGTATACCTGCTTCTAGTTACTGCATTGCAACCTGTAACTTTCGATTCAATATGATTTATTATTGCCACGTTTATTAGTATACAGTGGAAAGTATTGTTTCTAGTGTGCAATAGAGACAAAGCGTACCGTTCATAGAGTATATAGGGGAGAAGGAAGGGAGAGGGTACAGAATGTAGTGTTATTATAGAATATAGTGTTACAGTCACAGCTAGGGTGTAGAAAAAAATCATCTTAATATAAGATAGATCCATTCAAAAGTCTGATGGCAGTAGAGAAGAGGCTGTTCCTGAGTTGGTGGTATGTGATCTCAGACTTTTGTATCTTTTTCCCAATGGAAGAAGATGGCACAGAGTATGTCCGGAGTGGTTGGGGTCTTTGATTATAGAACATTACAGCGCAGTACAGGCCCTTCGGCCCTCGATGTTGCGCCGACCAGTGGAACCTATCCTATGCTGGCTGCTTTTCCGAGGCAGTAGGAAGTGTAGACAGAGTCAACGGATGGGAGGCTGCTTTGCTGTGATGGACTGGGCTACATTCACAGTCCTTTGTAGTTTCTTGTAGTCTTGAGGAGAGCAGGAGCCAAGATACAATCAGTAAGGATGCTTTCCACAGTGCATCTGTAAAAATTGCTGAGAGTCGTAGTGGACGTGCCAAATTTCTATCACTTCCTGAGAAAGTAGAAGCGTTAGTGAACATGTAGGAAGCAGATGGGTTATTTGAAAGTTCGTGTACTCTTTCCTATGCCTCCACATAGTCTCTCCACATTCTTGATTAAGTCTCTCGATTTGTTTGGTGCATTCCCAAATAAACATCCTCACGGGCTGGGGACATCAATGACTCCGAGGGGATGTTTGACCTTTTCAGTAATGCTTTAAGGACATTCTGCAAAATCCAATGTCCTCCTGTAAGTCTCCTGCCATGACCATGTTCCCAGAGGGGCAGGTTTTCAGGAATCTGATGTCAGGCTTATGAATGACATCTCCTGCCCAGCAGAGCTAGTTTTGTGTGATTAGTACCTTCATGCTTGACAAGTTGTCTTGTGAGCGACTGTTGGACCACTGTTGGATCCTCTTTCTTGCCATCAGGCTTGGAGGGGCCGGTGAATGCAGAAGGAGGCCATTCGGCCCATCAAGTCCACACTGACAACAATCCCACCCAGGACCTTTCCCCCTAACGCCACATATTTATTCTGCTAATCACCCTGACATTAAGGGGCAATTTAGCATGACCAACAAACACCTTTGGACTGTGGGAGGAAAGTGGAGCACCTGGAGGAAACCCACACAGACATGGGGAGAATGTGCAGTCTCCACACAGGCAGTGCCCCGAGGCTAGAAAGGAATCTGGATTCCTGGTGCTGTGAGGCAGCAGTGCTAACCTCTGTGCCACTGTGCCACCCACAACCTTCATTATGCTTTTGGAGGCGCAAACTTCCAAATAACCCATCTGCTTCCTACATGTTCACTAACGCTTCTACTTTCTCAGGAAGTGATAGAAATTTGGCATGTCCATTACGACTCTCACCAATTTTTACTGATGCACTATGGAAAGCATCCCTTACTGGTTGTATCTTGGCTCCTGCTCTCCCCAAAGCCACAAGAAACTACAAAGGACTGTGAATTTCCCCTGCTTTGTAACTTCATCCAATCTGCTTAAATGAGCTGTTGCTTTGCAACTCACTTCTGGCGATCGACCATTTTATAATTAATCCACCATCAAAACAGAACTGGAAAATATGGTGGGTATTATGTGAAATGGCATTTTTAAGAGCAAGTCAACTAATTGGTCGACACTCAAGTAGGAAACACCGTAAATTGCTTCACCAATTAGTCATCTGAATTCTTTCATCTAAGATGTGCATTATAGGAATTACAGCAGGAATTGATTACATCTCGTATAAACCCTTTATCCTCCAGGCTGCAAAATGGTTAGAGCAGGGAACCAGATTCCGAATTTACAGCAGGGAGAGGATTCAGAGGAGCAGAGGCAACATAGGAACAATGTCACATCATTTCCCAATGCTGAATACAGAACACCCTGATAAGATTACTCATATTCAAGTGATTGACTAATTGATTCATTAATTCATTTATTATTGTCACATGTATTAGCCTACAGTGAAAAGTATTGTTTCCTGCGTGCTACACAGACAAGGCATACTGTTCATGGAGAAAGAAAGGAGAGACTGCAGAATGTAGTGTTACGGTCATAGCTAGGGCCTAGAGAAAGATCAGCTTAATGTGAGGTAGGTCCATTCAAAAGTCTCTTGGCAGCAGGAAAGAAGCTGTTCTTGAGTTGGTTGGTATGTGATTTCAGATTTTTGTATCTTTTTCTCAATGGGAGAAGGTGGAAGAGAGAATGTCCGGGGTGTGTGGGGTCCTTAATTATGCTGGCTGCTTTGGCAAGGCAGCAGGAAATGTAGATGGAATGGAAGGTTGGTTTGTGTGATGGACTGGACTACATTCACGACCCTTTGTAGTTTTTTGTAGTCTTTGGCAGAGCAGGAACCATATCAACTTGTGATACCACCAGAACGAATGCTTTCTATGGTGCGTCTGTAAAAGTTGGTGAGAGTCATAGCGGGCATGTCAAATTTCCTTAGCTTTATGAGAAAGTAGAGGCATTGGTGAGCTTTCTTAACTATAGTGCCAGCATGGCAGGGTCAGGACAGGTTGTTAGTGATCCAGACACCTAAAACCTTGAAGCTCTTGACCAGTTCCACTTCATCACCACTGATGTCGACAGGGGGTTGTCCTCCACTACACTTCCTGAAGTCAATGACTATCGCCTTCATTTTATTGACATGAAGTGAGTTCAATGCTAATCAACCATAACAATGCTGGACAAATATTCAAATTTAAATTTGTTGTAAAACATTGTGTGTTGTTCTGCAGGGCTTACAAAGATGTCCTGACTCTTGTATAGTTCAACAGTAAGTGCTTATTAAGTACTCATAGCTATATACATATGGACACTTTATCGTCTTAGCTGGGAGTTGTCTCCATGCTTGCTTCTGCACAAGTCTCTGTCCAGTCCAGGACTGCCCTCTGGACTTGGGACATGTGTTCCTTTACATCACAGTGTGGGCAGTACTATCCCCAGTCCCATGTTAACTCTTTGCACGCAAGACCCTTTTACCTCAAGATTAAGTTCAGTGTGTGCCTGTTTAAAAGAAAATGTTAAAATAGCATTGATAATGAGTAAACAAGTTTGTAGGTATATACTTACGTGACTGCTGTTCTTTACAACGTCCTGCCTTGTTTTCATCACCTTGCCCCCCATAGTGCAACATTTCTTGAGGAGTGTGTTTCTCACTTGAAGCAATTTTTTGAAGGGCCCATTTGTCTTTCAGCAGTTTGCCAAAGCACCTGGTGCAGGTTAAAACTCACTCGCACAAACAGAATAGCGGAATCACTGCATTGTGATTTTTTTCAAGTGACCAAATGGCATTGAAAGCTGGAAGGACATGTTCAATTCAGACTGTGCTGCCTGACAGATGCAAAACAAGCTTGACTGCCTTTATAAAGTCTGAGTATTCCGCTGCCTTATAGCCCATCTTGATTTGATTTTCGATTTGATTTATTATTGTCACATGTATTATTATAGCGAAAAATATTGCTTCCTGTGTGCTATAAAGACAAAGCATACTGTTCATAGGGAAGGGAATGAGACGGTATAGAATTTGATGTTGCAATCATAGCTTGGGTGTAGAGAAAGATCAACCTTTAATGCAAGGTGGGTTCACTCAAAAGTCTGATGGTAGCAGGGGAGAAGCTGTTCTTGAGTCAGTTGGGACGTGTCCTCGGACTTTTGTATCCTTTTCCCGATGGAAGAAAATGGAAGAGAGAACGTCCGGGATGCGTGGGGTCCTCGATTATGCTGGCTGCTTTTCCAAGGCAGAGGAAAGTGTAGACAGAGGCAAAAGATGGGAGCCTGGATTGAGTGATGGATTGGGCTACATTCACGATCCTTTGTTGTTTAATGTGGTGTTGGGCAGAGCAGGAGCCATACCAAACTGTGCTACAACCGGAAAGAATGCTTTCTATGGTTCATCTGTAAAAATTGTTTCTTTTGAAAAGCACTCCTCCACGTTTCAGAAACGGTGCCTTCTGAATACTGCAGTCAGACAATGTAACTGGAGATTATTGTTTTTGCATGTGCCATTCATCAAAAGGACAACTCTCGTCTTTCAAACTTAGGGTGGGAATTTTTGTGTGGCAAGCGGCAAGGCTGTTTCACATATTATCCAAAAAACTGACATGCTTCTTCAAAGGGCCCATGCAAAACTTTCTGTGCTTTCAAAGACAGGTTTCCACTTCTCCAATTAATTTAGAGCTATTAAGAAAATGTCCTCCACTGTGTTGCAAAATTCCTGTTCCTTAAATATCTCCACTCGTAATCAAAGATAGCAGATGGGGTGGCATGGCGGCACAGTGGTTGGCACTGCTGCCTCACAGCGCCAGGAGCCCGGGTTCGATTCCCAGCCTTGGGTCACTGTCTGTGTGGAGTCTGCACATTCTCCCCGTGCCTGCGTGGGTTTCCTCCGGGTGCTTTGGTTTCCTCTCACAGTCTGAAAGACGTGCTGGTTGGGCGCATTGGCCGTGCGAAATTCTCCCTCAGTGTACCCGAACAGGCGGCTCGGTGATTTTCACAGTAACTTCACTGCAGTGTTAACGTGAGCCTACTTGTGACACTAATAAATAAATAAAACCTCTTCAACGTTAGTTGCCCCGTCAAACTGCTCCAAAAACCTGGATGCTGCCCACCCTGCTCCAGCGCGCTCTGTCCCAATTCCAAAAACAAGAGTTCCTCAGAACACCACAGCAGAGCTTCAAACAGAAAGCAGCTAATTTGATGAAATATTTAGAGTCCCGGCATTTAAGCGCCTAAAGGGATGATTCTGAGGCCCCAGCCGTGCTCGGGGTCCTGCGCTCAGATGCCTTGCTGTTTTTTTTCCTGCCGATGTGGCTATTCCGAGTGCACACCCCTCACTGGAAAGGAAACACCTGCAATACTCAACATCTGGCTCTCTTTCACTCAGCTGACTTCTCCTTTTTTCATCTTTCACCCTCGCACTGGTTGAGGTCAGCTTCACAAACAGGTGTTTCTCTTCAGAAAGCTGGGGTGTTTTCTCCCCGCTGTGTGTGTGTGTGTGTGTGTGTGTGTGTATACGTGTGTGTGTGTGTGTGTGTGTGTGTGTGTGTACGTGTGTGTACGTGTGTGTGTGTGTGTGTGTACGTGTGTGTACGTGTGTGTGTGTGTGTGTGTGTACGTGTGTGTGTGTGTGTGTGTACGTGTGTGTGTGTGTGTGTGTGTGTGTGTACGTGTGTGTGTGTGTGTGTGTGTACGTGTGTGTGTGTGTGTGTGTGTGTGTGTACGTGTGTGTACGTGTGTGTGTGTGTGTGTACGTGTGTGTGTGTGTGTGTGTACGTGTGTGTACGTGTGTGTGTGTGTGTGTGTGTACGTGTGTGTGTGTGTGTGTGTGTACGTGTGTGTGTGTGTGTGTGTGTACGTGTGTGTGTGTGTGTGTGTGTGTGTGTGTACGTGTGTGTGTGTGTGTGTGTGTACGTGTGTGATTGTGACTGTGTGCGGAGTGGATCACAGAGACTAACTTGAGTTGAACACAGTTACAAAACCCGGAGGACAAATACTGCGGCATCAAATTCGCTGAGCTCCCAGGTGTTTAGTCTTACCAACAAGTCCCTTCAACCGAAAATTCAGTGCCATGTTTCAGAGAATAAAAATAATCAACACTTATTTTTTTTAACAGGTTATTATATATCTGTGTATTTTTAAAAAAAAATCCCAAAATGCACAGTTCTGACATATAAAAACAGGAGATTGCTTTCATTGGTATGGTTTGGTTAGAGCCTTGGGCAATTAATTTGACTGTGGTGTACATTCAGTTCTTAAAGGGGGACTTCTCTTCTGTTGAGTCTTCTGGTTGGGCTGGGGGTGGGGAGAGGATGGGTCGATTCATTTATATAACTACATTCACATGGAGAAGCTAAGCAGCCAGGGTCATTCCAATTTAACATTTAAAACCAGTAATTGCTGCTAACCTAAACCCTATCCCCGCCCCCACCCAACTTCAGTGGTTAGCTGCCGCACAGCGACAAAGACTTGGGTTTTTTTTCCCAAGATGGCACAGGAGCAAGCAGTTCCCAGCCTACCTTCTAATTCTATCGTTTACTATCGTTCCTTCTCTGTGAACGGTATGCTCTGTCTGTACAGTGAGCAAGAAACATTATTGTCACATGTATTAGCATACATGTGACAATAATAAATCAAATCAAATCAAATTTGATTGCTGGCTCGGGGCACTGTCTGTGTGGAGTCTGCATGTTCTCCCTGTATTTGTGTGGGTCTCCTCTGGGTGCTCTAGGTTCCTCCCACAGTCTGAAGTCTCACAATGCCAGGTTAAAGTCCAACAGGTGTATATGGTGTCACGAGCTTTCAAAGCGCTGCTCCTTCATCAGGTGATGCTGGCATCTCCACATCATCACTCCCACAATCTGAAAGACATGCTGGTCAGGTGCATCAACCACGCTAAACCCGAACAGGTGCCGGAGTCTGGTGACTAGGGGATATTCACAGTAACTTCATTGCCGTGTTAATGCAAACCTACTTGTGACTAATAAATAAATGTTAAACCTTTTGTTTTGGGAAGGTAAGGTGGATTTACACCCATCAATAGTCTCTGTATAATTTCCATTAAAATGGCCTTTACTGAGATCACTTCCCTTTCTTTCCCTAGCTAGCTGAACTGGAGTGGCTGGCGTGTGTGTGTATGTGTGAGTGTATGTGTGAGTGTGTGTGAGTGTGTGTGTGTGTATGTGTGAATGTGAGTGAGTTGGTGGATGTGAATGCGTGTGCACGTGTGCATGTGTGTGTGTGTATGTGTGTGTGAATAAGTGAGTGAGTAAGTATGTGTGCGTGTGTGTGTGTGCGTATGTGTGTGTGTATTTGTGTGTGTGCAGTGTGCGTGTGCGCGTGTGAGTGTGTGTATGTGAGTGTGCTGTGTGTGTGTATTTGTGTGTGTGTGCAGTGTGTGTGTGTGTGTGCATGTGTGTGTGTGTGTGCAGTGTGCGTGTGTGTGTGTGCGCGTGTGTACATATGTGTGTGTATGTGTGAGTGTGTTTGTGTGAGTGTGTGTACGTGTGCTGTGTGTACGTGCGCGCATGTGCTGTATGTGTGTGTGCATGTGCAGTGTGTGTATATGTGTGCTGTGTGTGTGTGTGTGTGTGTGCATGCGTGCATGTGTGTGCGTGTGCAGTGTGCGTGCGTGTGTGTGCCTGTGTGCGTGCGTGCGTGCATGTGTGTGTGTGTGTGAGAAAACATCACAAAAATGTTTGACAAAATGTCCCTTTATTAATGCCAGAGTTTCACTTCAATGGGCTTCAGGCACTGAGCAGCAGCAATGTTGACATTTTAAATCTCGAGGTATGAAAGTATTTGAGTTGTGTGCACCGGCAAAATTTCTCCTTGATCCGATGGCCAAGAAAATCTGTGGATATATTTGGTGCTGCTGAGATTTACTCAGCTAGAGAGGGCTGGGCTGGGGGCAGGGGCGGGGGTGGGGTCACTTTCCATCTGGTTGGCAATGTTTCCGATGCCACTCACAGTCAACAGACCCATGCCAGTCAGAACAGTTTGCCCCAACAGTGTGTTTATGACGTCGGTGAGCTGCTGGGAAAAATATCAGCTCAGGCCATTAATTGCTGGGTGGATCCAATTAAATCCAGTCACGTTGAGAGATTCCGATGAACCAGTGGGAGGGTGGGGGCATCCGGATTTTTGACGACTCTCTGTCTGGCTCGCGGTTGGCATGAGGGCGTTGAACACTCCACCCAAGCCAAACAGACAGCTTAGAACGTGGGGAAGAGACAGAGAGCCAGAGATGTCCCTCCAAACATTTTGCAGTGAACACGTTCAGAGAAGGAGGTGGGGATTAGCAGAGTTCCACTATCCTGGCTGTCAGAGGTCGGGAGTTGACTCTATGATCCAGTGATTTTACAATAAGGATCTTTTTGTGGTTCCACATTGGTTGCATATGGAGAAAGTGGAAATCCTTACCGTTGATGTTCACTCCAGGCTGTTCTGGTCATATCTGGATTGTCACACGTATACAGCCCATGCATGCCACCCAGAGAGTTCAAACCTTACTGACTCGTAAAACTCTCACAATACCAGGTTAAATTCCAACAGGTTTATTTGGAATCACGAGCTTTCGGAGCACTGCTCCTTCATCAGTTGAGTGGAGAGGCATATAGAGACAAAGGCAGTGCTCTGAAATCTCTTGATCACAAATGAATCTGTTGGACTTTAACCTGGTGCTGTGAGACTTCACACTGTGCCCACCTCAGTCCAATGCCGGCATCTCCACATCATGGCATCCTGACTAAACTATGCCAGGCAGACAAGCCTTCAGTTACCTGCCTGATGAATCTGTGGGCCTTCAACTGGGAGATGCTGGATATTTGTGTATTGGAGCCCAATGTGGATCAAGACACAAAGTAGTGAGTGTGGGTAGACGGTTGGGAAAGATGACTTTGACAGTCACCAGGTAAGCTTGGGCACAAGTCCCAACTGACGGCAGATCTTCTTGCATGAGGCTGCAAGATGTCTTCAGCATTTCAACTACCTGAGATACTGACGTTCCAACACAACAATGCAGATAATCCTCTGCTTGTAAACCCTTGGCTGTGGTTAGTGCCTTGAGCAAGCAGTACCTGTCTGCAGTACCCCTCTGCTACACTCCTCTGCTGCACTCCTCTGCAGCGCCCCTCTGCAGCGCCTCTCTGCGCACCTGATTGCTGCACCTTATTGCTGCGCCTCACTGCAGAACCCTACTGCAGCACCCCTCTGCAGCTTCCCTCTGCAGCACCCCTCTGCTGCACCCCAGTGCAGCACCCCTCTGCAGCTTCCCTCTGCAGCTTCCCTCTGCAGCACCCCTCTGCTGCACCTCACTGCAAACCATCTAGATGCCTGTTAAATGTTGCTGGTATGTTTGTTTCTACCATCTCCTGTGGCAGCACATTCCAGCCTTTCTCTGCATGAAAACTTTCCCTACACGTCATCCCAAGCCGTGAACCTGTGCCCCCTTGTAACTGACACTTCCACCTTGGGAAAAAGCCTTTGACTATGCACCTTGTCAATGCCTCTCATAATTTAATAATGCAAAGGAGGCGATGGCTTGCTGGTATTATTGATGGACTATTAATCCAGAAACTCAGCTAATATTCTGGGGGATCCGGGTTCGAATCCCGCCACAGCAGACGGTGGGATTTGAATTCAATCTCGGGAATTAAGCATCGACTGATGACCATGAAACCGTTGTTGAGAAAAACCCATCAGATTCACTAATGTCCTTTAGGGAAGGAAATCTGCTGTTCTTACCCGGTCTGGCCTACATGTGACTCCAGAGCCACAACAATGTGGTTGACTCTCAACTGCCCTCAGGCAAGTAGAGATGGGCAATAAATACTGGCCAACCAGCAGTGTTCATGTCCCGTGAAGGAATAAATAAAATTTAATAGACCTCGATCAGATTTCCCCCTCAGCCTCCATTCGGACTTCATTGCAGTGTTAATGGAAGCCTACTTGTGATACTAATAAATAAGCTTTAAGCTGTTTTCATTTCCAATCTCCAGCAGATGTGGTATTTTGCCGTCTGTGCTCAGCATTAGCTCACTCCGATATCCGTGGGTGGGAATAGGCATCAGGGCTCCAGTACTCGATCCGATGAGCGTGCACCAATAGCGAAACAATCGCCACCTCAGGAATGATGAAGCATTCTGTGACACACAGTACGGTATCCTGAATCTGGCTACGCAACACCCAGATCAAAACATAACCTTTATCCCAATCCTCCACGGTCGTTGCGTTCGCAGATGATGAATGAGCGAGAAGCTGGCTGCTGAAGGGTTCGTGCTTTGGCCTCGGAATGTGGTATCCGATCCACTGCACAACTCAACAAGAGGCTGGAAGTAAAGAACCACAACCAGGCTCACAACAAGATCTGGGCCAGGACTGAGCAAATGCTCAAAGTTGGCCTCCTCCCTTGACCAGCCGGGATAGCGAATGGGGCGGGATTTCCAAACGCCTCCCCGGTCTGCCAGCTTATTTTGAGGGGCTCAAGGTGAGGTGGTCGACCGTGCCGGGCAAGCTCTTTGGTGCAAACCCTGCCGGCGACCTAAAGATGAGATTTACCGCAGGAGGGGGCCGCTGCACTTGAGGGGGTCCCAAAGAAATTTACACACAATTACTAGTCACTCGGGGTGTCGTGGTGGCACAGTGGTCAGCACTATTGCCTCACAGCACCAGCACAGCACGTAAGTAGAAGAAAGATTGGGAAGGGGCACTCACTGAATGTTAAAATGGGCGGCACGGGCTTGTAGGTCCGAAGGGCCTGTTTCCTGAGCTGTGTTGTTCTTTGAATCGAGGATTGATTCCCAGCTTGGGTCACTGCCTGTGCCAAGTCTGCATGTTCTCCCCGTGTCTGCGTGGGTTTCCTCTGGGTCTTCTGGTTTCCTCCCACAGTCCGAAAGATGTGCTGGTTAGGTGAATTGACCATACTAAAGTCTCCCTCACTGTACCCAAACAGGCATCGAGGTGTGACAATTAGAGGATTTTCACTGTAGCTTCTTTGCAATGTCAATGTAAGCTTATTTGTGACACTAATAAATTAACTTAAAGCTTAAAAACTTAGCAATCTGCTTGTAACGGCAGTCACATGGACTGGCCTATAATTCCCTGTTTCTGACTTATGAATCTCAACAAACTGTTACATTTCTAACAACTAATAATATGCATAACACAGTCTTTATTGTCTTTTATTTCCCTTAACAATACAAAGCGAATTCAATAAGGTCAACATTGAGAAATAGATTAGGTGATTAGCCATGCTTAGTGCCAGGGGGATTGGCAAGGTAAATATGTGGGGTTATGGGGGGTAGGCCTGGGTGGGATTGTGGTCGGTGCAGGCTCAGTAGGTCAAATGGCCTTCTTCTGCACTGTAGTGATTCTGTGATTCTATGAAATAACTTCCTCTGAGGGAAAAATCAAGAACAAGGGAGCCGAATCTTAAAATTGGAGTTTGACCTTTCAGGAGGAAAAGCGGGAAGCACATTATCACACAGAGTAGCAGAAATCTGGAACGCAAAATATTACTGATTTTGGGACAACTGAAGCTTTCTAGGCTCAAAGACATCAAAACTTGTTGGGCAAGGCACAGAAAAGTATGGAGTTTAGATGGCCAAAAGGAACTGAGGTACAAATTGTCATGTTTAATGGTTTAACTGATCTATGTTTGATTGTGTTAGTTGATTCTCTGAGCCATATTTACTGTACCCAACTGCCTAAGCCTGCAGGTGGAGCTAGAGAGATTAAATAAGTGACACTTTTCAAAAGTTTCTGAAATCTGGGCTAAGAGCATGTTTGCAGAAATCTTGTGAGGACTGAGATATTTTAAAGTACTGTAAATAAACTTTTGTAAATTTACAACTGGCATCATCTCTGCATTGCTCTGAGATGAGTCAGTTAAATAAAATATGCAGCAAATGAGTGAATATATAACACAGATCAGCCACAGTCTAATTGAATGCTCGAGCTGGGCTAGAGGGGCCGAATTGATTACTTGCCTTGCTGTACTCCTTTTTGAGAGTGTTCAGCAGCTTAATCTGCCTTAGGACCTCCAAATCCAGACAAGGTTGGATTGACCTCCATGGGTGAAATTTCAGTATCACCACTATTGCCCCTGGCAGCATTTAATGGTGGAAATAGACCTCAGGAAGTGTAAAGGAGAACATGCCCCTATCTTCATCAATGGAAACGAAGTAGAAAGGGTCGAGAGCTTCAAGTTTATAGGGGTCTAGGTCACCAACAACCTGTCCTGGTCCTCTCCCAGGCTGACACTATAGTTAAGAAAGTAGGATGCCTCTACTTTCTCCGAAGACGAAGGAAATTTGGCAAGTCAGCTACGACTCTCACCAACTTTTACAGATGCACCATAGAAAGCATTCTTTGTGGTTGTATCACAGCTTGGTATGGCTCCTGCTCTGCCCAAGACTGCAAGGAACTACAAAGTGTTGTGAATGTAGCCCAATCCATCACACAAACTAGCCTCCCATCCATTGACTCTGTCTACACTTCCTGCTACCTCGGCAAAGCAGCCAGCATAATTAAGGATTTCACACACCCTGGACATTCTCTCTTCCACCTTCTTCCTTCAGGAAGATGCAAAAGTCTGAGGTCACGTACCAACTGACTCAAGAACAGCTTCTTCCCTGATGCTGTCAGACTTCTGAATGAACTTAACTTGCATTAAGTTGATCTTTCTCTATGCCTTATCTATGACTGTAACACCACATTCTGAACTCTCTTGTTTCCTTCTCTATGAACGGTATGCTTTGTCTGTATAGCGTGCAAGAAACAATACTTTTCACTGTATGTTAATACATGTGACAGTAATAAATCAACTCAAAGATCAAAGATGAATATTTAACACCTGGACTGTATTTTAAGATGATAAACTTTGCAATTTGTAATTTAAATCTTTGATTTTCAGGGGAGAAGTTGTTCCATAACCCAATGTTGGGGGTTCTTACCAGTTCCAATATTTCTCATCTCAAGGGCTGAATAATGGGATAGATTGTATCTATTGCGAGTAGATTAAATACACTTGTGAGAGCTGAGTGGAGCATTAATGAATGCGCAGTTCTGAGAAGAGAAGGGCTGGTATTTCAAATCTAGATTGGGAATTGTGCTTTTTTTTAATCTCGGTGAAATGGCCTCCTTCTGCAATGTAGGGATCCTGTGATTCTATGCTAAAACTTTAAATAAACCCATTGGACAATAGTGCAAAACCTTTGCCTGAGTTTCAGGCGTGAATCCCTGACTGGGTAGACTCCCCATTGGGAGTGCAAAGTTATTAAACAACACCATTTGTGTAGCCAACACCTCAAAATATCGACCTGCCTCTTCTCATGAGAAACCCTGTTCATTTTACCTTTAGGTGTCCAACACCCACATTTACCATTTTCCTTAAATAGTTTGTGTCTCAAGAGGCCAGATGAATAGATATGGAATTATTGGGGATGTTCAAACAATGAACTTGGGTTCCATAATAGCAGAGGTGAGATATTCAAGGGCCTGGAGTCTCGAGGTTGAATGGCCCCCATTCATTCTTTCTCTCTTTGCTGTTGTTATTCAGTTTAGACCAACACAATTTCTAAGAAATACTCCACAGGTTGCACATTGGGTGCTGAGGCAGAATAAAATGGTAATGTCCTTGTGTTTTTTTGGGGGGGTAATTTGTTCTACATTTAAGTGGCTGCCTGATTGCTTTAAGATCAGATCACATGATTTTATAGAATCCCTATGGTGCAGAAGGAGGATATTTGGTCCATCGAGCCTGCACAGACACCAATCCCACCCACACCCTACCTCCCATAATGCCCTAGATTACCCTGCTAGTGGGATTACCCCACTGATATTAAGGGGCAATTTAGCATGGCCATCTGACCTAAGCTGCACATCTTTGGCGTGTTGGGCAAAACTAGAACACCTGCAGGAGTCCCATACAGGCACAGGAAGAATGGACAAACGCACAGTGACTTGAGGCCGGAATTGAACCTGGGTGCCTGGCATTGTGAGGCAGCACTGCTAACAAGTGTGTCATTGTGACACCCACAGAGTCCCCCACTCTGCCATTTGGTGCATTCAGCCTGTATCAATTGTCTCTTCAGAAGGAACTCTTCAAATGCAGACAATAAAAAAAACCGAAACTTACTCCAACTTAGAAATCAAGGAAAGGGTTGAATGAAGAAACTTCATTACTCCAAACTTGGGCCTCACCCTGGATCACTCCAAGCTCCTATAATTCCCCACATGTTCTTACTTATAGTGAGTCAGCTGGTCAGCTAACCATCACATCATTCTGTAATCGCTTCCATGGTTTACTGGGTCAGCTGACCCTTACAGCTTGTTACCATTGGTCATATTACATCCAATATAAAGTTGTCACCGGTTACATTCTAACACCAACAACAATCCCACCCAGGCCTACACAGGGGAATGTGCAAACTCCACACAGACAGTGACCTGAGGCCAGAATTGAACCTGTGTCCCTAGTGCTGTGAGGCAGCAGTGCTAACCACTGTGCTGCCCCTGCCACCTTTGACAGTGATATCATTAGGGTGTAACATACGTTGTTCTTTAGTTTTATTTTCTCCTCCATACAGGCAAAACCTCTGAGGATAAATCTCTGGTCAACAGATTGAATCTGTGCGTACAAATCTCATCTTTTTCTTTTTGTTTGCAAGCCACAACCCCTCACATTGTTAGGATGTTACATGCTTATAGAGAGACAAGTGAAAACAAGTGAAGTTTCACTGAGACTGAATGAAATCAGATCCTATTTTCTATGAGACAGAACTCTGGCACTCTCAGCAGAATTTTGAGAACCACATTCCACAATGCCAGTCATTTTTTCCATGAGATCTGTAAACCAGTGGCCTTAACAATCACCCAGAAACCACAACAAAACACAGAGAAAACCAGGATTTTATCCAATTATTTGGTTTAGCTATTAAGATCACTTCACTCGCTGTGTAAAAAATGATTTTGTCTGAAAATGAATTGTAAACAAACAATCAGTCAGCAACAATTATGAATACTTACCAAATAAAGAAAAGTGAGCTCAGTTTATGTACCCAGATGAAAATACTTGTCTGTGTAATATTCCAGATGTACTAAATATCACAGAACACACACTATAATTTACTCCATATTGCTACATACAATCCTTATCCTACCTCCTTCCATTTTCACTCATAACTGCTCCTGTATGGGCGGCACGGTGGCATAATGGTTAGCATTGCTGCCTCACAGCGCTAGGGACTCGGGTTCAGTTCCAGCCTTGGGTCACTGTTGTGTGGAACAAAGAACAAAGAACAAAGAAAATTGCAGCACAGGAACAGGCCCTTCGACCCTGCACTGACCATGCTGCCGGACTGAACTAAAATCTCCGACTCTTCCGGAGATCATATCCCTCAATTCCCACCCTCTTCATGTATTTGTCAAGATGCCCCTTAAAAGTCACTATCGTATCTGCTTCCACCACTTCCCCTGGCAGCAAGTTCCAGGCACCTATAAAAAACCGGCTTCATACATCTCCTTTAAACCTTGCCTCTCACACCTTAATCCAATGTTTCCTATCAATTGACTCTTTCACCCTGGGAAAAAGCTTCTGACTTTGCCCACGCTCCTCATAATCTTGTGGACTTCTATCAGGTCACCCCTCAACCAGGTAAGAACAAACCAAGTTCCTCCAGCCTCTCCTCATAGCTAATGTTCTCCATACCAGGCAACATCCTGATGAACCTCTTCTGTACCCTTTCCAAAACATTCACATCCTTTGGTCGTGTGGCGACTAGAATTGAACGCTATATTCCAAGTGCGGTCTAAGATTCTGTAAAGCTGCAACATGACTTGCCAATTTTTATACTTAATGCTTCGACCGGTGAAGACAAGCATGCCGTATGCTTTTTTAACTACCTTCTCCACCTGTGTTGCAGCTTTCAGTGACCTGTGAACCTGTACACCCAGATCCTTTGCCTATCAATACTCTTAAGGATTCTGCCATTTACTGTATATTTCCTATCTGTATTAGACCTTCCAAAATGCATTACCTTATATTTGTCTGGATTAAACTCCATCTGCCATCTCTCCGCCCAAGTCTCCAACTGATCTATATCCTGTTGTATTCTCTAATGGTCTTCATCACTATCTGCATTTCCACCAACCTTTGTGTCGTCCGCAAACTTACTAATAAGAACATAAGAACATAAGAAATAGGAGCAGGAGTAGGCCATCTGGCCCTTCGAGCCTGCCCCGCCATTCAATAAGATCATGGCTGATCTGTCGTGGCTCAGTTCCACTTTCCGGCCCTCTCCCCATAACCCCTAATCCCCTCTCTTATCAAAAACACATCAACCCGCTTCTTGAAAATATTTAGCGAGGCAGCCTCCACCACTTCAACAGGTAGAGAATTCCAGAGATTCACCACCCTTTGAGTGAAGAAGTTCCTCCTCAACTCCGTTCTAAAACGCCCCCCCTTTATCTTGAGGCTGTGCCCCCTAGTCCTACTGTCTTTTTTGAGTGGGAAGAGTCTCTCCACCTCTATCCTATCCATCCCATTCATCATCTTATACGTCTCAATGAGATCTCCCCTCATTCTTCTAAACTCCAACGAGTACAAGCCTAGTTTATTCAGCCTCTCCTCATAGCTCAACCCCCTCAACTCCAGTATCAGCCTAGTAAACCTCCTCTGCACTCCCTCCAAGGCCAAAATATCTTTGTGCAGGTGCGGCGCCCAAAACTGCACACAGTACTCCAGCTGCGGCCTCACCAATGCCCTATACAGCTGCAGCAAGACCTCCCTACTTTTATATTCAATCCCCTTCGCTATGAATCAAACAAGTTATATTTTCCTCCAAATCATTTATATATATTGCAAACAACAAATGTCCCAGCACTGATCCCTGAGGAATGCCACTTGTCACAGCCCTCCATTCAGAAATGCACCCTTAAATTGTTACTCTTTGCCTTCTCTGACCAAGCTAGTCCTGTATCCACCTTGCCAGCTCACCCCTGATCCCATGTGACTTCACCTTCTGTATCATTCTGCCATGAGGGACCGTATCAAAGACCTTACTGAAGTCCATGTAAACAAGATCCATTGCCCTACCCTCATCAATCATCTTCGTCACTTCCTTGAAAAACTTGGTGAGACACGACCTCCCCTTCACAAAACCATATTGCCTCTCGTCAATACATCCACTTAGTTCCAAGTGGGAGTAAATCCTGTTTTGTAAAATCCTCTCCAATAATTTCCCTACCACTGACATAAGGCTCACTGGCTTGTAATTACCTGGATTATTCTTGCTACCCTTCTTAAACAAAGGAACAACATTGGCTATTCTCCAATACTCTGCGACATCCCTTGTAGCCAAGGAGGATACAAAGATTTCTCTCAAGGTCCCAGCAATTTCCTCCCTTGCCTCTCTCAGTATTCTGGGGTGTATCCCATCAGGGCTTGGGGACTTGTCTACCTTAATATCTCTTAAGAATCCCAATACCTCCTCCTTTTTGGTCTCAACATGACCCAAACTATCTTTTGCCAGGCTCATCATACACCAAGTACTTTACATCAGTAAAGTACTCATTTAATACCTGCCCATTTCCTGTGGCTCCACGCATAGATTCCCTCCGCTGACCTTGAGTGGGCCAACCCTCTTTCTGGCTACCCTCTTGCTCTTAATATATGTATATAAAACCTTGGAATTTTCCTTAATCCTGCTGGCCAATGACTTTTCATGACCGCATTTAGCCCTCCTTACTCCTTGCTTAAGTTTCTTTCTACATTCCTTGTTTTCCACACTTGCTTTGTGTGCTCCCAGCTTTGACAAATGCTTCCTTTTTCCCTTCGACTAGGCTCACAATATCTCTCATTATTCAAGATTCCCAAAACTTGCCATACTTATCTTCCAACCTTACAGAAATGTGCCGATCATGAATTCCTATCAACTTACACTTGAAAGCCTCCCACATGCTAGATGTTGATTTGCCCTCAAAAATCTGCCCACAATTTACATTCTTCAGTTCCAATTGTAATTAGCCTTCCCCAATTTAGCATCTTCACTTGAGAACTACCCTTATCTTTATCCATCAGTACCTTAAAGCCTATTGAATTGTGGTTATTATTCCTGAACTGCTCTCCTACTGAAATGTCAACTACTTGGCCAGGCTCGTTCCCCAATACCAGATCCAGTATGGCCCCTTCCCTAATTGGACTTTGCACATTCTCTGTGTGTCTGCATAGGTTTCCTCCGGGTGCTCCTGTTTCCTCCCACACTCCAAAGATGCATGGATTAGGGGGGTTGGCCATGCTAAGTTGCCTCTTAGTGTCCAAAGGTGTTTAGGTTAAGGGGGTGAGTGGGGTAAATGTTTGGGCCTGGATAAGATGCTCTTTTGGAGAGTCGGTGCATACATAGAACATAGAAAAGCTAGAGCACAAACAGGCCCTTTGGCCCTCAAGTTGCACCGATCATATCGTTACCTACTAGGCTTACCTATAACCCTCAATCCTATTCAGTCCCATGTACTCATCACTGCAAAATTGCAAACATGATGGACTGAATGGCCTCCTTCTGCACTGTATGTGTACTATGATGGTAATAATATGGTTCACTGCCTCAGCACCTGAATGTAAACTCATTCAGTGTGGTAACAATAGAATATCAGCTTCAAATCGACAAGGACACTAAAAGGTTTAACACCAATGTGCATTTAAAGGGATAGGGTCAATCATTTAAAATGTGATTAAAAATAACAATGGAAAATGACAGATGCATACAGAGCAGCCCCACCCACATCTATAAAAAGGAAATACCAGGGGCAGGGGGAATAAGACCTCCTGGTCCAGCCACCTTGTCCCACCCATTGCAAAGTTTGGATATTACAACGCAAACACTCTGCACCCAAAAACTAGCAGATGCATACATGCAAATGTATTTTTCAATGGGCTGAGACTGAAGAAACACTCGCATTTATATAGCGCCTTTCATAGCATCAGTAAGTTCCTCAGTGCTTTGTTGTAATAAACTATCTTAGAGGTTGTGGGTTTTAAACAAAAAGTAAAAGACATGGTTTGCACATGTAGATTCAAATTACCAACACTAGAGGCAGTGGTGAAGTAATCCAAGAACCCAGAGTATCCTTTGGGGACCTGGCTTCGAATCCCACCATAGCAGATGGTGAAATTTACATTTAAATTTTAAAAATCTGGAATTAAAAATCTACTGATGATGTCAATTGTTATAAAAACAAATCTGATTCAATTATGCCCTTCAGGGAAGGAAATCTGCCATCTTTACCTGATCTGGCCTACATGTTAACTTTAGCCTCACAGCAATGCCTTCCAGAATGGACAATAAATGCTGGCCTGGACAGTGATGTCCACATTCCATGAACAAACAAAAATAGAACATAGAACCCTACAGTGCAGAAAGAGGCCCTTCGGCCCATCGAGTCTGCGCTGACCACAATCCCACCCAGGCCCTGCACCATATCCCTACATATTTTACTCATAATCCCTCTAATCTACGCATCTCAGGACTCTAAGGGGCAATTTTTTAGCATGGCCAATCAACCTAACCCGCTCATCTTTGGACAAATAATGAATGATATTATTTAATAAAAATAAATAGAATAAATAAATAAATAAATAAAAGGAAATAAATGGAAGGAATGTGGCAGCTGGAGCATAGAAGTGAAGAAGTCCTGTTCTTGTGTAAAGCGTTTTGCTCAAAATACAACTGGAGTGCTTGTGGTTTCCTTATTGAACATACTCGCTTTGTCAGCTATGCAATAAAGGCTCCCTATATAGATTTCGGGGGTGAATATTTGTCCTGTAATGATAGATTGAGCAGATTGGGTCTATTGTCTCTGGAGTGTAGAAGAATGAGCGTTGATCTCACTGAGCTCTAAAAGATTCTGAGGAAGTTTGACAGAGGAAGCAGTGGAAGATTGCTTCCCCTGATTGGAGACCCCAGAACCAGGAGAAGTGATCTCAGGATAAAAATTCTCTGCTTCAGCTGAATTTGGATGATTGGTTGTTCTCTAGTTGGAAATCGCTAGATTTTGATCTCTCGTGGAATGAAGGGACATAGAGATTAGAAATTGTGGTCAAAGATCAGCCATGATCTTTTTGTGTAGTGGCATAGGTTCCAGGAGTCAAATGGTTTACTCCTGTTGCCTTTCCTTATGTTTTTGCACACTGCTAATTCTTAGAAAGTGGTGAGGGAATTCAGAAATGGATAATCTGCTTTTAGCGATGGTGATTTATTATTTGGGAGAGAAGCAGAAGAATTTTCTTGTACCACACCACCCCCCCCAACCACTGAAAATACAGCAGAGCCCAGGCACCCACTATCCTCTTCAGTAGTTCCTCGGGATTAACTGACTAAACCTAACCCCAACCCCACCCTTAACCCAAATGCTAACCCTAACCCTAACCTGCATAAGGCTAACATGACTTTAAAAAAAGGGAAAAGCTCCAGGAGACAAGAAGACAACAAGCCGCAATATAAGGATAAGACATCACAAGGGGCAACAAGGGTGGATGTGAGCTGGACAAAAAGTGACAGAACAAGAGGAAAATGGGATACATCCTTTCTTTGCCTGACCGCAAAAACCTAACCCTAATCCGAATCCAGCTTTGGTAGGCCCCTCTCCCCTCCCATTCTAACACACACCCATACAGGAGGCAAAAGAGCCAAGATGTGGGAAGACAACAAACCACTTTTCATCCCATTACCTACCCATCAAAATGCCCAGGATTTTTACCCCCACTGCCTGATCTCTCCTCAGTAGCCCACCTCCTACCTCCCCCCAAAAGAAAGAGTCTGACTCAGCAACAGACAAGCAAAACCTCCCCAGCCAAGAAACCCCCAAAAAAACTCTTCAACACACACACTACTTGACATCTACCCCAACCCCCGGAAACACAAAAAAGCCCCCAACCTAACAGCCCTCTCCCCTTAACACACACCACCTCAACAGCCGCCTCCCCTCAACCACCTAAAATACAGCAGAACCCATACATCCATATCCTCTTCCTCCAGGGGCCCCTGTTTCCCTCTCCCCTCAACCTTTTAGAACCTAGATGAATATATCCCCCATCCACTATTCTACACAAGAAAAAACAGGGGTAGTAATGATATCAAAAAAAAGGGAAAAGGCCCAGGAGATAAGAAGACAAGAAGCCAAAACATAAGGGCAAGGCATCACGGAGGCAATAAGGGTTGGATGTGGGCCAAAAGATAAAAGACAGAGCTTGAAGAAAAGGGGACATGTTCTCTCTCTGTCCAACCCCAAAAACCTATCCCTAACCCTAATCCTAATCCACACCAGCTTGAAGGTTTCTGGGATGTCAGAGAAGTCAATGCATGATTTGTAGTCTCTGCCACAAACAGGCAGAAGGTGTTTGAAGAGGCTGGTCCAGGAGTGATTTGGAGGCTTATGTGCTGCCTCTGACACCTTGACATTCCCTCTGTACTTTCCCAGTAAAATCCCTCGAGGTGTTTGGTCCTTTCCTGAATGAGCCTTCTCTATTTTGACCAATCACAAATGAGAGACGCTCATCAACCGAGAGGGATGTTTGATCTCTTCAGGGCTGCTTTGAAGGACATCCCCAACAAGTCTCCCACTGTCTCCCAGGCAAGCTCCGAGTAGAACAGAAGCCTAGCATTCAAATATCCCAATGAAATGTCCCACACCTATTGGAGCTGGTTTTGAGCTGGTCAATGCTCAACTTGATGGCTTGGGAGTGGACTCTGCTGTTGGAAGGCTTTAAGTGTCACTGAATTGGGAGGATCTTATGAAGACATGGCTCATGGTACAAAGAAAAAGACCCACGATATGTCACACAAGAGAAGGCAAATGGGGCCACAGTGTAAAATACATCTTCAGTACAATATCTCCAACAGTACAGCATTCCTTCCTAGAAACATAGAAAAACAGAATCCCAGCACTGCAGAAAGAGGCTATTTAGTCCATTGAATCTGCACCGACTCTCCAAAAAAGCATCCCACCCAGGCCTTCCCCTTCACCCTATCCCAATAACCCTGTGCGTTTTCCATGGTTAATCCAACCAATTATTCACATCTTTGGACAGTAAGGGGCAATTTAGTCTGGCCAATCACCTAACCTGCACATTTTTGGAGTATGGGAGGAAACCAGAACACCTGGAAAAAACCCATGCAGAGACGGGGAGAACAAGTAAATAACACACCGACAGTCATCCGAGGCCAGAATCGAACCCGGGTCTCTGCTGCTGTGAGGCGGCATTGCTAACCACTGCACAGAAGTATCAGCCTGGAACGTAACCTCAAATCTCTGGAGTGACTTGAACTCACAACCCACTGATTCAGTAGGAGTGCTTCCAAGTGAATTAAGATTGACATTTAAAGGACAAGCTTTGGATCTTCTTGAAATGCACCCTTTAGTTCTGATGAAGGATTCACTCTGGAAAAACTATGAGGTAAATTTTCCAGTCCCGCCTGCCCTGGGAATCGCTGGGGGTGGGATGGTCAACTTGACAGACGTTTGAAAGGTCTGTCTGGGTGGGAATTTCCAGTCCACTGTTTGGGTGGGACTGGAAAATCTCACCCATCATCTCCGTGAACTTTTTTTTATGCATTTCCAACAATCTCTTGTTCATATTTTTGATTCTTTTGCCATTTTGTTCTTCCTTTTTAATTTTAAATTGTTTGGTCAAATGATTAAGCAAACATTCTTTGTAGAAATGTTGCATTATCATGTCTCGACATATGAAATAGAATCACAGAATCCCTACAGTGCAGAAGGAGGCTATTCACCCGTCGAGTCTGCACCAACTACAATCCCACCCAGACCCTATTACTGTAACACCTCATATTTACCCAGCTAATCCCCCTGATACGAAGGGGCAATATAGCATGATCAATCAACCTAACCCACACAGCTTTGGACTATGAGAGAAAACCAGAGCACCCAGAGGAAATGCGTGCAGACACAGGGAGAACGTGCAAACTCCACACAGACAGTGACCCGAGGCTGGAATTGAACCCGGGTCCTGGGGCTGTGAGGCAGCAGTGCTAACCACTGTGTCATTGTGTTCTTGTTTAAAACAACTTTTCTCTTCCCCCTCTACATTTTCTCCTCACCCCTCCTGGGAGCAGCTTTTAATCATTTTCATATAATTTGTACCAGAAGAAAACCTGGTTTGGTGTAACTATTACGGCATGTTAAATATTGTTGATGAAAGATCTGTTTTCTTTTCCTAATGAAGCGACTGTAACTTACATTAGCTCTGTTTATCTTTAAACATGGTACATTAAAGAATATTATTACTCAAGCGCATAACTTATTTTCTCTGCATTTAAAATTTAAATAGTTTGTTATTAACATTGGATTTAATTTGTCCTGATTGTTCAGATGCAAAGTGGCCCTTATTTTAACTCCCCCACCCCTCACCCTGCCCGCAAGAATATTGTGTGGAGTAGTTTTAGAAAAGGAAGCATCTCATTTCATCTCATCACCTCCTCGTGGAAGCATCGACCTGTCACTTTGAGAGAAGGAGTCTTCTTTAAATATGCAGATCTGGACAATATCCAGGCTTGGGCTGACAAGTGGCAAGTGACATTTGTGCCACACAAATGCCAGGCAATGTCCATCTCCAATAAGAGACATTCTAACCATCGACCCTTGACATTCAATGGTGTTGCCATCACTGAATCCCCCACGGTCAACATCCTTGGGGTTACCATTGACCAGAAACTCAACTGGACTCGCTACATAAACACAGAAGCTACAAGAGCAGGTCAGAGGCTAGGAATACTGCAGCAAGTAACTTACCTCCGGACTCCCCAGAGCCTATCTGCCATCTACAAGCCACAAGTCAGGAGTGTGATGGAATACTCCCCATTTGCCTGGATGGGTGCGGCTCCAAAAACACTTAAGAAGCTTAACACCATCCAGGACAAAGCAGCCCACTTGATTGGCACCACATCCATTCCCTCCACCACCGACACCCAGAGCAGCAGTGTGCACCATATACATTTGATTTGATTTGATTGGGTTTAATAGAGGAGGTAATGAGAGAATGCAGAATGTAATGTCTCAAGGGTGTAGGGCAACATTGAATTAAAGCATTGTTAGAGAGTTAAAAGAGTTAGAATGAAGTTTGAGAAGCATAGAATGAGAATAAAAGAATTTGAAGGTACGCTGGGCACAGCTTGCAAGAAGTCGCCTCACTCTGGCTCCATCTTGAATCTTTATCCAAGATTCACTGCACAGATTCACCAAAGATCCTTGCACAGCATCTTCCAAACCCACGATCACTTTTACCTCAAAGGACAAGGGTAGCAGATACATGGGAACACCACCACCTGCAAGTTTCCCTTCAAGCCGCTCTGACTTGGAAATATATCGTCGCTCCTTCGCAGTTGCTGCGTCAAAATCATGCAATTCCCTCCCTAACGACATTGTGGGTCAACTCACAGAACATGGACTGCAACGATTCAAGAAGGCAGCTCACCACCATCTTCTCAAGGCCAACTAGGAATGGACAATAAATGCTGGCCAGCCAGCAACGCCCATGTCCCACAAATGAATATAAAGTAATTATGGTAACGATGCCGTTGGGATTAGCTGCAATTTTATTCTGAGGTCGGAGTGACGAAGGCAGGCTGTTCTAATATTAGAGGATGCCTTCTTAGGACTGAGATGAGGAGAATTCTTTTCTCTCAGAGGGCTGTGTGACTTTGGCCTCAGGTGGTGGTGGCGGAGTTGGGGTCATTGAATATTCTTTAAAGTTGAGGTAGATAGATTCTTAATGGCATGGGAATCAAAGGCTATCGGGGGTAGATGGGAAGGTGGAATTCAAAACACAAACAGATCAACCATGATCTTACTTAATGGAAAGCAGGCTTGAGGGGCCAAATGGGCTACTTCTGTTCTGATTTCATATGTTCGCATTGGTCAGATATTCCAGGAGGGGCATTGTTGAGCAAAAGAGGCCCCAACATGTAAGCTGAAAAAAAAGGTCTGTTTTAAAGTTAATTTATTGGTCACAAGTGGGCTTAGATTAACACTGCAATGAAGTTACTGTGAAAATCCCCCAGTTTCCACACTCTGGTGCCTATTTGGGTACACCGAGGGAAATTTAGCATGGCCAATGCACCTAACCAGCATGTCTTTCGGACTGTGAGAGGAAACTGGAGCACAGAGAAAACCCATGGAGACATGAGGAGAATGTGCAAACTCCACACAGTGACCCACGCTGGGATTCGAACTAGGGTCCCTGGCACTGTGAGGCAGCAGTGCTAACCACTGTGCCACTGTGCTGCCCTGCTTGAAGATATGATTAAGCAGGAGTGGATATTAGTGCATATACATTGAGTAACTGGAATATAACAATACATTGGCCTTTATTGCAAAGGGATTGGCATACAAGAATAAAATTTTGCTGCAGTCGCACGAGGTTTGAGTGAGACCACATCGAGAGCACTGTGCGCAGTTAAGGTCTTCATACTTAAGAAAGGATACATAGGTGCAGCAGGTGGTCAGGAAGGCTAATGGGACGCTGGCCTTCATAGCAAGGGGGATTGAATATAAAAGTAGGGAGGTCTTGCTGCAGCTGTACAGGGCATTGGTGAGGCCGCAGCTGGAGTACTGTGTGCAGTTTTGGTCGCCGCACTTACGCAAGGATATTTTGGCCTCGGAGGGAGTGCAGAGGAGGTTTACTAGGCTGATACCGGAGTTGAGGGGGTTGAGCTATGAGGAGAGGCTGAATAAACTAGGCTTGTACTCGTTAGAGTTTAGAAGAATGAGGGGAGATCTCATTGAGGCATATAAGATGATGAATGGGATGGATAGGATAGAGGTGGAGAGACTCTTCCCGCTCAGAAAGGACAGTAGGACTAGGGGGCACAGCCTCAAGATAAAGGGGGGGGGGCGGTTTAGAACGGAGTTGAGGAGGAACTTCTTCACTCAAAGGGTGGTGAATCTCTGGAATTCTCTGCCCGTTGAAGTGGTGGAGGCTGCCTCGCTAAATATTTTTAAGACGCGGGTTGGTGGGTTTTTGATAAGAGAGGGGATTAAGGGTTATGGGGAGAGGGCGGGAATGTGGAACTGAGCCACGACAGATCAGCCATGATCTTATTGAATGGCGGGGCAGGCTCGAAGGGCTAGATGGCCTACTCCTGCTCCTATTTCTTATGTTCTTATGTTCTTACGAGGGAGTTGTCCCATGATGAGAGAATGAGTAAATTGGCCACGTAGTCTCTGGAGTCCAAAGGAATGAGAGGCAATCACATTGAAATCTGCAAAATTCTGAAGGGGCTTGATAGGATAGAACTGAGAGATTGTTTTCGCTGTTTGTGGAATCTAAAACACGGGGCACAGTCTCAGGATAAGGGACCTATCATTTAGGGCTGAAATCATAGAATCCTACAGTGCAGAAGGAGGCCATTCAGCCCATTGAGCCTGCACTGGCCACATTCCCACCAAGGCCCTATCCCAGCAACCCCACATACTTACCCTACTAATCCCCCTGACATGAAGGGGCAATTTATCATGGCCAATCCACCAAACTCACATATCTCTATCCTATCCCTGTAACCCTATGCATTTACCATAGTTAATTCACCTAATCTACACATCTTTGGACAGTAAGGGGCAATTTAGTATGGCCAATCACATAACATGCATATCTTTGGAGTGTTGGAGGAAATCGGAGTTTCTGGAGAAGACTAATGCAGACTCGGGGAGATTGTGCAAACTCCACACAGGCAGTCAATTGAGACCAGAATTGAACCAAGGACCCTGGCACTGTGAGGCAGCAGTGCTAACCACTGTGCCACCGCGCCAGCTCAACACATCACCATTATATTCTTGATTGAGATACAGCTTAGTAACATTCTCTGAGCATCTTGTTATTTTATACATACAGCATGTGTTACTCAGGAAAATTTGATTTGATTTGATTTATTATTGTCACAGTGAAAAGTATTGCTTCTTGTGCGCTATACAGACAAAGCATACTGTTCATAGAGAAAGAAAGGAGAGAGTGCAGAATGTAGTGTTACAGTCATTGCTAGGGTGCAGAGAAAGATCAGTTGAGTGTGAGGTAGCTCCATTCAAAAGTCTGATGGCAGCAAGGAAGAAGCTGTTCTTGAGTTGGTCGGTACGTGACCTCAGACATTTGTGTCTTTTTCCTGACGGGAGAAAGTGGAAGAGGGAACTTCCGGGGCGTGTGGGGTTCTTAATTATGTTGGCTAATTTTCCGAGGTAGCGGGGAGTGTAGACAGAGTCAATGGATGGGAGGCTGGTTTGTGCGATGGGCTGGGCTACATTCACAACATTTTGTAGTTCTTTGCGGTCTTGGGCAGAGCAGGAGCCATACCAAGCTGCGATACAACCAAAAAAAAATGCTTTCTATGGTGCCAGTATTAGCATCATGAATCAGTCATTGTGACAATGCAGATGCCAAACATTTACACAAAAATCTATTTCAGTGGCTGGAAAACCCAGTGGAGTAATTATTCTTATTCCTCAAGAAGCATCTTTTTCATCGAATTAAAAATATATTTGCTTTACAAACAGAATAGATTATTAGGCTTTTATGATCAAAATGCGGTCGTTCCCTTCAAAAGAAGAACTGTCTACTCTAATCCCATCGCTTTTTCACCCTTCTTTGAAAAGTTTTCCAATCCTCTTTTAAGTGCTGAACCATGTGCATTGTGAAGCGCTGCACATCTCCCCCCACTCCCGCCCCCACAACCCCTACCCCGCCCATAACCCACTAGATGGAAAGAAATCTTTATCTTTCCTCCGGTTCCTCCAGTCATTATTCTGAGTCCATGACCCCTGGTGTTACCAATCCACTAGCTGGTGGAAGCAATTCTTCAGTAATTACTCTGTTAAAAACTATTCCTAATTTGGAAAGCCTAAAATAAATTCCATTCCCAATCACCCTTCCAGCACCCTCTCCCTCTCTCAAATGTGTCCATTCCAGTGGGGAGAAATGATTTAAAGCTTTAAATCATCACTGTTAATTCTCATTTTGAGTAGGAGAGGAGGAATGATCTCTTTTAAGATTTTGAGAGGACTGGCGTGAAGATAAGGTCCATTTTTGTATGGAATGTCTATAGTACAGGAGGTGGCCATTCGGCACGTTGAGACTGCACCAACAACGCCTGTCCCTATAACCCTACATGTTTACCCCAATAATCCCCCAACACTAAGGTGCAATTTAGCATGGCCAATCCACCTAACTGCACATCTTTGGAGTGTGGGAGGGAACCAGAGCAGCTAGAGGAAACCCACACGGACATGGGGAGAACATGCAAATTCCGCACAGACAGCCACTCAAGGCCGAAATTGAACCGGGGTCCCTGGCATTGTGCTAGGCACTGTGACACAATGTCATATAGCCAGATAACTAATGATATCTTCTGCCACCATTTCAGGTTGGCAAAATTTCACCGAGTGTGAGCCTTGAACTTTGGCTGCACCCAGACAGGTTCAGGTCATCTTTTTGAGTTAGCTGTATAAGCACTGTGGGGGGTCTGAGAATATAGAACAAGGTGCTTACTGGGTGGAAATGGTCATTGAATGGTCTAACGGTGGGTCCAGATGTGCACAGGGCCTCAACTTGGTGGGTGGACAGCTGACCAGCCAACTATATATCCAGAGATGAGAGGCTTGGTCAACTGGGGGGAAGTGTGGGCAAGAGGTCATGACCCTTCCACTACCTCATGGTGTTGGAGTTCTGGGGGCCATATTTAAAATGGCAGGCATCCAATCCCTGCAGCAACGTCAGCCTGGTTGTGTGAATGAATGTTCCGGAAGTACAACTGTGACAACCAACCTGCTGACCTGACCATCCCACCACGCACCCCCCCCGGAAAACTGCTCCACTGTTGCAATCACTCCCTTGATTTTTGAGTAACATCTCACGAGAATAAGTGGCCCCACCGTGGTTTGGTTATACCTCCCCTGCAGCTTCTCCTCTAGGCTGTCAGGGAATGCCGGAAGGTGCTATTTCCCAGAGATGATAGCAGGAGACCCTGCTGCCTGACCAAGATGGCCTGTATAGGAGGATTACAGTGGAGGTTAGCAACTCTCAGGTTCACAAGCAAACCTGGGTCCAGCGTCGCAAAGTAGTCAGCAGCCTCCTGCATCCTGCAAGGTTAAGCAGCATTTCTTAGTCACAGAACCACTGCAGAGAACCATTGGCCACTGGGGACACAGCCTAATAGTGGGGGCATAGGTGGCACAGCAGTTAGCATTGCTACCTCACAGCACCAGGGACCTGAGTTCGATTCCCAGCTTGAGCTACTGTCTGTGTGGAGTTTGTACGTTCTCCAAGTGTCTGCATGGGTTTCCTCCAGGTGTTCTAGGACCCTCCCACAGTTCAAAGATGTGCGGGTTATGTGAATTGGCCATGCTAAATTGCCCCTTAGTGTCAGGGGGGCTAGCTAGGCCAAATAATGGGGATATGGGAATAGGGGTTGGATGGGATTGTGGTCGGTGCAGACTCAATGGGACGAATAGTAGCCTTCTGCACTGTCGGGATTTTATGATTCTAAAGATCAGAGGTCGTCACTTTCTGGGGTCAAATTATGAAACATTTCTGTGCATAAAGGTGGTAGAATTTCAAAATACTCTTTAGCAAAATGTTAGATCAATTGTTGATTGTATATCTGAGATTAATATTTTATATAAATTATATTATACTATATTAGCACTGCTGCCTCACAGCGCCAGGGATGCGGGTTCAATTCCGGCCTCAGGTCACTGTCCATGTGGAGTTTGCATGTTCTCCCCGTGTCTGCATGGGTTTTCCCCAATTTCCTCCCACAGTCCAAGGATATATGGATAAGGTTAACTGGACGTGCTAAGTTGTCCCTTAGTGTGAGGGGGGGCTAACGGTAAATAGATGTGGTTAAGGGGATAGGGTCTGGGTGGGTTTGTGGTCGTTGCGGACTTGATGGGCCAATTGCCCTCTTTCTGCACTGTACAGATTCTATGATTAGCCAAAGGTATTTGAGGTCAGCACGGTGGCACAGTGGATGGCACTGCTGCCACACAGCGCCAGGGACACGTGTTGGTTCCCAGCTTGGGTCATTGTCTGTGGGGAGTCTGTGCATTCTCCCCCTGTCTGTGTGGGTTGCCTCCGGATGCTCCGGTTTCCACCCACAGTCTGAAAGACTTGCTGGTTAGGTGCATTGGCCATGCTAAATTCTCCCTCAGTGTACCCAAACAGGCGCCGGAGAGTGGCAACTAGGGAATTTTCACAGTAACTTCATCGCAGTGTTAATGTAACACTGCTTGTTAGGTTACAGAGTGAGAAAGAAAAATAATTCTGCAGGTGGGAACACAGGGGTATAACTTTAAAATTTGAGCTAGGCCACCTCTCACAATGGTTCCGAATTCATGGAATTGAAGTCTTTTAACTTAATTGGTCACGAATTAATCTGTTGGTTCTCGTGCCAAATTTACATGTCGAAGCCAATTACTGCAATGCTGCCACATATTGTTTAACGGACTCACCATCTTCCTGGCCCCTCTGGCAGAATGTATATTGTTTGATCGTCACATTTTTCTTTGGCCTGAAGGGTTTTGCAAGAGCGCTTACCACTGCATCAAAGCGAGATAAGTAATCCTGGAGCTGCTCCCCTTCATTCCGAGACAATGTTGGGAGCTTGGTCTTCTTGCAGATCATTGCTACATCAGGAATGTCCATCCTTGTGGCACACAAGAGCCCTCAAATCCATCGATCCCATAGCTTGAATGGATCTTCCAGCGGAGAAGGGAAAGGGGGAGGCATTTGGTGATTTAAACCTTCCTCCATCATCTGCATTGCCAATTAGCTGTCAGGAATATCTCCAACCTCCACAGTGCTTTGAAATGTCTGCTCCATGTCCCTAGATCTGGCTTCTCGCTCTATCAACAACTTTGTTTACTTGTCTCTGAGTCCACACCCAGGCTTAACTAATCGAGCACAGTGAGTGTCAACGGTAAGCAGACTCACAGAATTGAGCACAGAACAATTGAACACTGTATCCAAGTTGCTCAGAATATTTAAAACCTGGATTACCTGCAATTCTGCCTCCCATCAGCCACAATTTGGGCAGCAGCAAATGTAAAACCTGGCGCCACAGCATTTTGCAACCTTGATTTGGCTTCCCCCAGATCACAAATTTCACCTCGCTGTTAAATGTGCGATTTAACTGGCCCTATTAAAACCTGAGGTGGCCGACAGATGCAGCCATCGACATCTGCAGAAGCATTTAAGAGAGGCAGATTTAGATAGTTATGTTGCAGTGCAACAATAACAATCAAAGCCAACAATAAACCAGGAAAAGAAACAGGACCCTTTGCGCAACTGGAACCTGATACTCAATTCACTCACCCAATTAATCCTTGCCCGCTCCCCACCCTCCAGGTTTTAGATTCATTTTATTGGCTCAATAACAGAAAGGTTGATTTCCATGAACAGAGAAAGGTTTATTGGACTTGGTAAAAGCCAATGTGTACATAATAATAGACCACTATTAGTACTCCTCTTGCTGCACAGACTAGCATTGATAAAAAACGACAATTAGAATATACAGTAAGATTAACAAATGTAACTCACCCACTGAAGTTGTTGGGGAAAGGGAAGGAAGCAAGGCAGCTCCTAACTAACATTAAGGCATGTTGTCTGGATTTCCTGAACATAGTCAAGGATTTTCGATTGGTACTTCCCAAATTGTGACCTGACTACAGGCTCTATAAAGGCTGATTCATTTGGGCAGAGTTTCCTGTACTTAATCATTCATTAAGAGACCCCCCCCCCCCCACCTTCTTTTGTAATAAATTCTTTTTGAATGTCTGCAATGTAAATAATGTCCGGGCACCTTTATTTTTCTCTCTGAAGCCACGTAGATCTCGCGGGATATATTAACTTTACTGAAGTTGTTGGGGGGGGCGGGGTTGGGGGAGGTGGGCGGAAGGATTTGTATAAACACAGGCCACCACAAATTCGATTTGTACGATTACTTGGTCTGAAAAGAAAAGCTCAACTTCGGAGCAGCCAGGATTTTGGGAGGAGGGAGCTGGATGTGCCAGGTGGGAGGAGAGCCTTGGACAAACATGAACTAATCAAATTAGTGTAAAAGGTTAAATAGTTGGAACTACCTGGGAAGTTTTTGTACTTTTGGGTCCGATCCAACAATCTTTGCAAGCCATGGCTTCCTGAATCAGAATGCTCCAGGTTCAAGTCCCATTCCAGAATTTCAGCTTAAAAAAATTAGACCGACATTCCAGCGCAGTACTGAGGGAGTGCTGAATTATGCCTTTCTGATGAGAAAATAATGTGGGTGGCACAGCGGTTAGCACCGCTGCCTCATCGCTCCTGGGTTCGATTCCTGGCTTGGGTCACTGCCTATGTGGATTTTGCACATTCTTCCCATGTCCACGTGGGTTTTCTCTGGGTGCTCGGTTTCCACCTCCAGTCCAAAGGTGTGTGGGTTAAGTGTCAACCTTCCAGTTATTGGCCATGATAAATTGCCCCTTGGTATCCCAGGATGTGTAGGTTAGAGAGATTAGCGGGATAAGTATGTGAGACTATGGGGATAGGGCCTGTATGGGATGTTGCCGGTGCAGACTCAATGGCCCAAACTGCTTCCTTCTACACTATAGGGATTCTATGAACAAAAGGTCTCATCAACTCTCCTAGTGAATAGAAAGATCCCATGGTACTATGTCGAAGAAGAGCATTGGAGTTGTGCCCTGGCCAATATTTATCCCTCAATTCGCATCACCAAACCAGACGCTGGCCATCATCACATTTCTCTTTGTGGGAGCTTGCTGTGCATACATTGGACATGTGGGTGATAGCTAGCTAATGGCCATTGAGAGCTTCACAACCCAAACTGATCTTCTCTATTCATCCAATGTCCACAAACCACCACCATCACTATAATTGCATTGCATCTTTTCAAGAATTGAGAAATGTGAAAGAATGTCTAGCCCTGGAAGGAAATATTAAGAAATGCAAGAAAAGGATAGTCAACAAAGATTAAGCTTATTCATTAGCATCACAAGTAGGCTGAAATTAACACAGCAACAAATTGGGGAGGCTGTGGCCTAGTTGTATTATTGCTAGACTATTAATCCAGAATCTCACTTAATGTTCTGGGGACCTGGGTTCAAATCCTGCCAGGGCAAATAGTGGAACTTAAATCACAGAACCATAGAAAATTACAGCTCAGATACAGGCCTTTTGGCCCTTCTTGTCTGTGCCAAACCATTTTTTGCCTAGTTCCACTGACGTGCACTTGGACCATATCCCTCCACACCCCTCTCATCCGTGAACCCATCCAAGTTTTTCTTAAATGTTAAAAGTGACCCCGCATTTACCACTTTATCCAGCAGCTCGTTCCACACTCCCACCACTCTCTGCGTGAAACCCCCCCTAATATTCCCTTTAAACTTTTCCCCTTTCACCCTTATCCCATGCCCTCTGGTTTTTTTCTCCCCTAGCCTCAGTGGAAAAAGCCTGCTTGCATTCACTCTATCTATACCCATCAAAATCTTATACACCTGTATCAAATCTCCCCTCATTCTTCTACGCTCCAGGGAATAAAGTCCTAACTTATTTAATCTCTCTCTGTAACTCAGCTTCTCAAGTTCTGGCAACATCCTTGTGAACCTTCTCTGCACTCTTTCAACCTTATTTACATCCTTCCTGTAACTAGGTGACCAAAACTGGTCACAATACTCTAAATTTGGCCTCACCAGTGCCTTGTATAACCTTACCATAACACTCCAACTTTTATACTCGATACTCCGATTTATAAAGGCCAATGTACCAAAAGCACTCTTTACGACCCTATCCACCTGTGATGTCACTTTTAGGGAATTCTGTACCTGTATTCCCAGATCCCTCTGTTCAACTGCATCCTTCAGAGCCCTACCATTTAGCCTGTACGTTCTACTTTGGTTTGTCCTTCCAAAGCGCAATACCTCACACTTGTCTGTGTTAAATTCCGATTTAAAAAAAGTCTGGAATTAAGAATTTACTGATGACCATTGTCGATCGTTATAAAAAACCCATCTAGTTCATTAATGTCCTTTAGGGAAGGAAATCTGCCATCCTTGGCCTACATGTGACTCCAGAGTCACAGAGAATCTGGAGCATTCTGACTCAGGGAGCCATGGCTCGCAAAGATTGTTGGATTGGACCAAAAGTACAAAGGTAGTTCTAGCTATTTAACCTTTCACACTTATTCCATTAGCTCACATTTGTCCCACAACTGCCCCACAAATGAATAAAAAAGCTGTTCCAGTGAAAACTCCTAGTTGCTACACTCTGCTGCCTATTTGGGTACACTGACGGGTATTTAGCATGGCCAATGAATCTAACCAGCACATCTGTCAGAGGAAACTGGAGCACCGGAAGAAACCCGTGCAACCACGGGGAGAACATGCAGACTCCGCACAGAAAGTGACCCAAGCCTGGAATACGAACCTGGGTCGCTGGCGCTGTGAGGTGACAGTGCTATCCACTGTGCCACCACACAGTTCCAGAGTGAAGGCTCAGGTGGTTGACAATAATATTTAACTTAAAAAAAGTGAAGGTGTGGACTTGTTGATGATCAGAAGCAACATTAACTTCACTTTCCTTCCTTTGGAACAACTGAGACCAACTATGGTGACATTTCTCTGAGTCAGTCAGTTACAAGTTCAAGCCCACACCTAGACTGGAGTACAAAATCTAATGCAATACGAAGGGAGTGTCACATTGTCAGAAGTGCCTTAATTTGGATGAGGTCTACCCCTCAGGTAGACAGAAAAGGTTACAAGGCACTGTTTGGAGGAATAGACAGTGACTTCTTCCCATGTTCCTGGCCAATGTTTATCCTTCACCTAACATCACTGAATCATCATCTGGTCATTATCTCATTGCAGTTTGTGGGAGCTTGCTTTATGTAAATTAGCTGTCACAATTCCTACAGAACAACAGTGACTCAGTTTCAAAAATACTGAATTTGCGGTAAAGCACTTTGGAATGCCAAGTGCTGATGAGCCGTCTATTATAAATGCAATTTCTCTTTTCCTTGCTTTTGTCCATGAATTGGGATTGAACCTGGTTCTTTCCAGTCTGTGTAGATCATTGTCGCTTGTCCAGCAGTTCATTAAGAGAGTTTCAAACCAATCTTTTGATGGGGATGTTAGTTTCAGCCACATTTAGGTGGAACGTACTGTTCCTCGCTGCTGGCAAGAGTCATTAATTCCTTTAACTCAAGTATAAGGTTAAGTTTAACTGTATTGATTAGTGCCACAAGTAGGCTTGCATTAATACTACAATGAAGTTACTGTGAAAATCTCCCAGTCTTCACACTCCGGCACCTGTTCGGCTACACTGAGGGAGGATTAAGCATGGCCAATGCATCTAACTAGCACGTCTTTCGGAATGTGGGAGGAAACTGGGGCACCTGAGGAAACCCATGCAGATGGGCGGAGAATATACAGACTCCGCACAGATCCAAGCCAGGAATCAAACCCGGGTCCCTGGCACTGTGAGGTAGCAGTGCTAATCATCATGCCATTCTCAAAACAAGGTGGTAACAATGATTCCCCAAGTCATCCTCTATTGTTTGGGGAATGAGCTGCCAAGGAAATCTCAGCTTGTTCCCCGATACATTGAACGGTGCAGAGTTACAAAGAGCAAGGTTACAAGTGCCTGCACGTTGTGTGAAAGATCCAGGGTGTACAAAAGCGTTGTTTGGTGTGTGTGTGTGTGTGTGTGTGTGTGTGTGTGTGTGTGTGTGTGTGTGTGTGTGTGTGTGTGTGTGTGTGTGTGTGTGTGTGTGTGTGTGTGTGTGTGTGTGTGTTGGAGCGCTTTCTGCTATTTAATAATGGTTTTTTTTTATTGCAGAGATCAAACCCAATTAGACTGTCATTTCCAAAACAAAACAGCACTAACTCCACGATTAGTCTGAAAATCCAAGAAATCTTTAATTATGATATAAGAGACAAAGAATGCTTGAGAAGGGGGAATGCTTAATGGGAAAATAGCCTAATGGGGAAATTATTTATGAGCCATTTGCACTGCACCTGAAAATACCTCTAGTGAAATTATGTTTGGCAACTTGAACTACTTTGAAGTCAATGGAGTGGCAATAAAAATTAGGCCTTCATTAGAGAACATTGCCTTTAAAATTGATTTGGCAAAGGTTCAATAGGTCAAACGCAGTTATACTGCAATCTGGTTGGCAGGGACAGCACACATGGTAGCAATTTTGCTGATTCTCTGCTGTTTTTATGATTTTCTCTTTCAAAATTTTCTCCCGCACGGCCTTTAATGTGCGCATTTAGGAAATTAACACTAACCATCAAATTACTTTGTAAATATGAGAGTAAGTATAGAACTTTTGAGAAATAGTTTTCGCCCCTCGGGCAATTGCTCGAGCAGCAACAAAGAGATCCTTGATGGCTGGCTTTTTAGATATGCGCGCACAGGAAAGTATGCCTTATTTTATCAAGTGTACATAATTTTTCAATTGAGTTTAATACGCGGTACTTATTTCCCTGGTGTGTGCTTCTTTGCAAATAAAGGAGCAGCCTCGGACTGGGAAACTGAAGCAAAAAGAAATGGATAGAAAGGGGGTTCACTCCAGTGTAGATGGAGTCATTTACAAACACTCTTATTTGGACCAGGAACAGATGAACCTCATTGAGGAAAACAGTTACTATAACTAAGCGCTGTAATCATCAATAACCAGTATGAGCGGAACTTGGAGGAATTCTAATCTGTGGAGATGGAAGCTAATTACTTAATCACTTGCACTTATAAATCCTATTATGAAAGGAATTACTGTCGTGATCACATTACACAAATAAATATGCTAATCGCTTTGATTAACTAGTCCTGCTAATCTGTCTTTTTGAAAGCAGATATTAGTAACATATATTATCCCATTATTATGTGTTTTCTTTTAACTGGACAGTGAATAAAGTCTAGTGTTCAGCACATACTGCAAGTAGCTTTTACAAGTCAAAGAGTTGATTAGGGAGATATTAGCTGTCCTGACTGGGGCTTGGCTCCTTCGGAATCTGTAGCCCAACTGGCAGATCACTGTAGACGCTGGAAGACCCATTTTAACTGGCAGCAAGAAATGGGGTCGGTGGGGTAGGTTGGGGGGTGGAGGGATGCGGGAAAGAGGGGAGCGAAAGTAATTGCCTGACAGATCGGAGCCCCTGCAATTTTTGTACCTAACCTAGTTATCCACTTGTAGTGGTCAGACTGGTGGTTTTATTTTACTCATTTGTGGGACATGGTCATTGCTGGCTGGTCAGCATTTATTGTCCATCCCCAGTTACCCCTGGAAGGCAGTTCAGAGTCAACCACATTGCTGTGGCTCTGGAGTCCTGTGTAGGCCAAACCAGGTAAGGACGGCAGATTTCCTTCCCTAAAGGGCATTAGTGAACCAGATGTGATTTTCTGACAAGCAACAATAGTTTCATGGTCATCAATGTATTCTTAATTACAGATTTTTTTATATTCTATTCAAATTCCACCATCTGCTGTGACAGGATTCGAACCCGGGTCCCCAAAACGTTAGTTGTGTTTCTGGATTAATAGTCTAGTGATAATACCCACTAGGCCATCACCTCACTGTTGGTGCTAAGGAGACGAGCAGTCATCCAACACTAAAGAACCCATCCTGATATTCCTCAGCTATGGGGAAGGTAGATTCAACTTCAACAACTTGTGTTTGTGTTACATTTTTTGTGTAAATATTACTGAAAAGAAACTTGAGTTGCCAAAGCTTTTCCTCTTGCACTCATCAGGACAAATGCAGGAATGCCAAATTTCAAAGGATCATAATTTATACTGGAAGAGGTACTGATTGGTTGGCAATTTGACTCTGATTGGCTGAAGTGTTGCCATGAAGAAAGCATTGGGAACCTATAGGCCCTCCAAGTTCTTGGGTAATTAAAAACACGTCACAAGGTTTTAAAGTTTATTAACTTTAAAGTTTATTATTTCATACTATCAGCAACCACCATCTCCCTGGTAATGCTGCCATTCAGTTGAGCTACTGATCGCTGATTGGCCAGCAGCTCTCACCAGGTGGTACATCTGGCCCTGGGGTCTTTGATCCCAGGTAACGCCCACTGCTGTCCACTTTAGTGCCTGAGCAACACGTACCGTGGCAGCCCTCCCCTTAAAGAGGGGATGCATAGCAGGCAAGAATCCCATCACCTCTATTAACTGCTGCTTGCTATGTGTAAATCAGGAGAGAGGATTATCGCAGAAGTATTCATTTCAGCGTGGACCAATACAGGAAACTACCAGTGCAATGGGGAAAGGTGTAAATTCACCAACTCTATGCTTCCAGCAGAGAGTATTTCAATGGGAGGGTATATTAAAGAGTGCATTGCATCATTGTTGGGAACTTGCTCTCTATTATATCCAATTTTATTCAGACCATTCAATACCAATGGACATCTTAAGAGAATATCAGATGTGGGGATCAAAGCAAGGCAAAATGGTTGCTGGAAATCAGAAATAAAAACAGAAAATGCTGGAAAATCTCACTTGCTCGAGTTTCAGAACTGTTACTTCACTGGGGAGGGAAAGTTGTGTGGATCAGAGGCAATTTAACATTACTCTCTGAATTGCTGGCGATATCATTCTGAAAACAAGATAGAAAGAAACATTGTTATTTATAGGGCCGCTTTCAAACTTCAGGTCCATCCAAATTGCTTTGCAGCCAATAAGGCTACTTTCTCAGGAGGCTAAGGAAATTTGGCATGTCCACTACAACTCTCACCAACTTTTACAGATGCAAGATAGAAAACATTCTTTCTGGACAGCTCCTGCTCCGTCCAAAATGCAAGAAACTACAAAGGGTTGCAAGTGAAACCCAATCCATCACTCAAACCAGCCTCCCATTCATTGACTCTGTCTACACTTCTTGGCAAAGCAGCCAACATAATCAAGGACCCCACACCCCCCCAACATTCTCTCTTCCACCTTCTTCCATCAGGAAAAAGACAGAAAAGTCTGAGGTCATGTACCAAAATTCCCTGCTGCTGTCAAACTTTTGAATGGACTTACCCTGCACTAAGTTGATCTTTCTCCACACCCTTGCTATGACTGTAACTCTGCATTCTCCCCTTTCCTTCTCTATGAATGGTATGCTCAAAAAAGACAGTAGGACTAGGGGGCACAGCCTCAAGATAAAAGGGGGGCGGTTTAGAACGGCGTTGAGGAGGAACTTCTTCACTCAAAGGGTGGTGAATCTCTGGAATTCTCTGCCCGTTGAAGTGGTGGAAGCTGCCTCGCTAAATATTTTTAAGACGCGGGTTGATGGGTTTTTGATAAGAGAGGGGATTAAGGGTTATGGGGAGAAAGCGGGAAAGTGGAACTGAGCAGCGACAGATCAGCCATGATCTTATTGAGTGGCGGGGCAGGCTCGAAGGGCTAGATGGCCTACTCCTGCTTCTATTTCTTATGTCCTTATGTTCTTATGCTTTGGCTGTATAGCACACAAGAGACAATACTTTTCACGGTATACTAATATATGTGACAATAATATCAAATCAAATCAAAAAATCCTTTGCAGTATCGTCACCGGTGCAATGAAAGTCATTCCTTAGGCAACTGTGCGTAGCAAGCAACCTAAATGAGTGATGTGGTAATAACAAGGTAATCTGCTTTGGGGATGGTGTTTGTGGGGTAAATAACATGATGTGAACTCAGAATCAGAGAATTGGTACAGCACAGAAGGTGGCCATTTGGCCCAATGCGTTAGCACTGGCTTTCCAAATTATGATGTGGGTATGCCGGCGTTGGACTGGCGTAAACACAGTAAAAAGTCTGACAACACCAGGTTTTAGTCCAACCTATTTATTTGATAATATACTCGCAAGCTTTCGAGGGGTCACCCTCTTCGTCAGGTGAACTCTCCATTCACCTGACGAAGAGGGTAACCCCTCGAAAGCTTGCGAGTATATTATCAAATAAATAGGTTGGACTAAAACCTGGTGTTGTCAGACTTTTTACTGTGTTTCCAAATTAGCCATATACCAAGTGCCCTGACCTCACCTTCTCCCCGTAACTCTGCACATTGTTGCTTTACATATAGTAATCCGATTAAAATGTTACAATTAAAATTGCCTCCAGCACTCTTTCAGATCTTAGCCACTTGCTGTGTGAAAAAAGATTCTTCTGTGTGAAAAAGGCATGGTGGAACAATGGTTAGCACTGCTGCCTCACAGCGCCAGGGATCCAGGTTCAATTCCGGCCTCGGGTGACTGTCTGAGTGGAGACTGCACATTCTCCCCATGTCTGCGTGGGTGTCCTCCAGGTGCTTCAGTTTCCTCCAACATTCCAAAGATGGGCAGTGTGGGTGGATTGGCCATGCTAAATTACCTCTTAGTGTCAGGGAGATCAGCAGGATAAATACTTGGGGTTATGGGGACAGGGCATGTATGTGATTGTGGTTGTTGCCGACTCGATGGGCTACATGTCCTCCTTCTGCACTGTAGGGATTCTTGCTTCTTCTGCTGAACACCTTAAACCTACTCTCTCTTGTTCTTGATCCTTCCCCCAATGGGAACTGCTTTCCCCCCATCTTCCAACCACTCATGATTTGGAAAAGCTCCTCACAGCCTCCTCTTTTCAGAGGAAAACAGTCCCTTGTACCTCCTTGAAATAACACTACGGAATTTGCTCTGCATTCGCCCAAGAAGGCTGACATAGCCTTAGTTTAACACCTTATCTGAAAGACGGCATCCCTGGCAGTGTAGCCTACCCTTGATACTGTACAATGGAGCATCAAGCTAGGCTTTCCGTGCATGCCTCAGGGTCGAGACTTGAACCTAAAACCTACCAGTTATTAAAGTGTATTTAACAAGTAGGCCTACAATAACACTGCAATAAAGTCACTGTGAAAATCCCCTAGTCGCCACACTCTGGCACCTGTTCAGGTACAGTGAGGGAGAATTTAGCATGGCCAATGCACCCAACAAGCACATCTTTCGGAGGAGACCGGAGCACCCACAGGAAACCCACAGAGATATGGGGAGGACATGCAGAATACAGACAGACCCAAGCTGAGAATCGAATCCGGGTCCCTGGCACTGTGAGGCAGCAGTGCTAATAACTGTGCCACCGCACCACCCAAAGTGCTACCAACTGAGACAAGTTTGATAGGGGCGGAAATTCACTATTAACCCAATGTCCCCATTTATATCTGCCAGGTGCTGCTGGACCAAATGTTTCTGTTCATCGATTCCTTTCATTTTGCACTATTGGATATTGTACATGCATCACTTTGACAAGGTGTAGTTTTGAACAATGAAGTCTGGGGTACCTTCCACTGTTTAAAGGGAAAAATCCAGATAGGAAGTGAAAGATTTGAACTCTGGGTCAGGTGGCATATGGTGAGTTGTGATATTGATATCCATCACACAATAGTTACAAACTTCCTGCCCGCAGTCTCAATGACCTCATCAGTCAGAATTCCCAGGCTTGCAGGAATCTCTCCCTTGTATTCTGTAATCGGAAACAAGGCCAAGGGCAGTTGACTGTTGGGAACAGGTTGGAAAAGGAGAGGAGGCAAAGGAAGTGAAAAGGAAGAAAGACAAGACAGTTAGAGGATATGATGGAGGGGGAGGGGGGTGGAGAGAGGCGACGAAGGAGGGAGGAGAGATGCGAAAGGAAATGTAGGCTGGGTGGGGGGGAAGAGAGGCAAAGGAAGAGAGACAATACTGAGAGATGGAATAGGGTAAGTGAGGGACAGGCTGACCGAGGAGAAGAAAAAAACTGGGAGGAGGTTTAAACAAATAGCAGACGCAAAGAGGGATTTTGAATGGATTGCCATGCTCTTTAACTCACCCCATCACATCATTCATGAAATGGAGCAGGTGGGAGATTTACATCTTCAGGGGCAGCCTGATTTTAATTTGATTTGCTTCGATTTATTATCGTCACATCTATTAACATGCAGTGAAAAGTATTGCTTTTTATGTGCTACAGTGTTACAGTCATAGCTAGGGTGCAGAGAAAGATCAACTTTGTGCAAGGTGAGTCCATTCGAAAGTCCGACGGCAGCAGAGAAGAAACTGTTCATGAGTCGGTTGGTACGTGACCTCTGACTTTTGTATCTTTTTCCCGATGGTAGAAGGAGGAAGAGAGAATGCCCGGGGTGTGTGGAGTCCTTAATGATGCTGGCTGCTTTTCCGAGGCAGCAAGAAGTGTAGACAGAGTCAAACTGGTTTGCGTGATGGATTGGACCACATTCAGCGTGTACAATGGAGTTAAAACATCCCAATGGCCTTCACCGGTGTGTCATCAAATAAATATTCTTGATTAACAAGGGGGTGAAAGGTTATCAGGGGCAGGAGGGAATGTGGGGTTGAAGTTACTCTTAAATTAGCCATGATTTTATTGAATGGCGGAGTGGGCTCGAGGAGCTGAGTAATCTATTTATGCTCCTAATTCATAGATATTCTTCAACTGAACCGAATTGAATTGACTTATTATTGTCACATGCATTGGGATGATAAGTAAGTTTGCAGCTGACACAAAGGTTAGCAGGGTGGTTAATAATGAGGAAGAAAGTCTTAGGTTGCAGGAAGTATGGTCAGATGGGCAGATGGGCAGATCAGTGGCAGATTGAATTCAACCCTGAAAAGTGTGAGCTGTTGCACTTTGGAATGAGTGACAGGTCAAGGGAATACCCAATGAACGGCAGGACATTGGGAAACTCAGAGGAACAGAGTGATCTGCAGGTGTTGCTCACCCACAGATCCCTGAAGGCAGTAGGACAGCATAATAGGGTAGTTAGAAAGGCAGAGAAGACACTTCCCTTTATCAGTTGTGGCATAGATGTTAAGCATGATGTGGAGATGCCAGCATTGGACTGGGGTAAACACAATAAGAAGTCTCAACACCAGTTTAAAGTCCAACAGGTTTATTTGTAGCAATACCACCAGCTTTCAGGACTGGTTGTTCCTTCATCAGGTGAGTGGGAGTTCTGATCACAAACAGGGCATATAAAGACACAAACTCAATTTACATGAATAATGATTGGAATGTGAGTCTTTACAGCTAATCAAGTCTTAAAGGTACAGAAAATGTGAGTGGATAGACATTAAACACAAGTTAAAAAGATGTGTATTGTTTCCAGGGAGGAAAGCTAGTGAGATTTTGCAAGTCCAGTCAAGTTGTGGGGGTTATAGATAGTGTGACATGAACCCAAGACCCTGACCCTGATCTTGGGTTCATGTCACACTATCTGTAATCCCCACAACTTGTCTGGACTTGCAAAATCTCACTAACTTTCCTGTTAGGAAACAATACACATCTTTTTAACCTGTGCTTAATGCTCTCTCCACTCACATTTTCTGTACCTTTAAGACTTGATTAGCTGTAAAGACTCACATTCCAATCATTATTCATGTAAATTGAGTTTGTGTCTTTATATGCCCTGTTTGTGATCAGAACTCCCACCCACCTGACAAAGGAACAGCTAGTTCTGAAAGCTAGGGGCATTTGCTATTAATAATACCTGTTGGACTGTAACCTGGTGTTGTGAGACTTCTTACTGCATAGATGATTGGAGCAGAGAGGTCATGTTGGAGCTGTACAAAACAGGAGTACTATGTGCTGTTCTGTTTGTCTCAGTATAGGAAGGGTGTGATTGCACGGGAGAGGGTAGAGAGGAGATTCACCAGGATGCTGCCTGGGATTGAGCATATCTTCTATGAAGAGAGGCTGGTTAAACTGGGATGGTTTTCTTTGGAGCAGAGAATGGGTGCGGTGCGGTGCAGTGCATCTAGCCCTTTGAGCCTGCCCTGCCATTCAGTAAGATCATGGCTGATCTGTCGTGGCTCAGTTCCACATTCCCGCCCTCTCCCCATAACCCTTAATCCCCTCTCTTATCAAAAACCCATCAACCCACGTCTTAAAAATATTTAGCGAGGTAGCCTCCACCACTTCAACGGGCAGAGAATTCCAGAGATTCACCACCCTTTGAGAGAAGAAGTTCCTCCTCAACTCTGTTCTAAACCGCCCCCCCCTTTATCTTGAGGCTGTGCCCCCTAGTCCTACTGTCCTTTGTGAGCGGGTAGAGTCTCTCCACCTCTATCCTATCCATCCCATTCATCATCTTATATGTCTCAATGAGATCTCCCCTCATTCTTCTAAACTCTAACGAGTACAAGCCTAGTTTATTAGTATGAACATAATGAATAGAAAGTGCTTGTTCCTTGTAGCTGAATGGTCACTAACCAGGGGGAATAATTTTAAGGTGAGGGGCAGGAGATTTGGAGAGGATCAGAGAAAGAGAAAAAGTAAAAGCAAATTACTGGGATGTGGGAATCTGAAACCAAAAGAGAAAATGCTGGAAAATCTCAGCAGGTCTGGCAGCATCTGAAAGGGGAGAAAAGGGCTGATGTTTTCAGTCCAGACGACTCTTTCAAAGCTAAAAAACATACTGCAGGGTGAGAGAATGAAAGAAGAGTCATAGCCACTGAAACCAGGGGAAAAGACTGCCAATAGCTGTCCACAGAGAAAATAAAGGGTGTGAATGGCCAAACAGCAGAGACGCTGGAAGCTGTGGCAGATGGAGATGTTAGGGGAGGAAGGGGAAATAGGGCAGAAGTAGAATGTAGAAAAGGGGAGGTGGGGGGAGAAGAGGTAAGGGAAGGAAAGGGTGAGGGGAAGGATGGTGGGAGTCTGGAATGTGTTGCCTGAGAGGGTAGTAGAGGTGGGAAATCCCACCTCTTTAAAATAACATGGATGAGTATTTGAAATGTCACAACATTTAAGGCTATGGGCCAAGTGCTGGAAAGAGGAATGAGTGAGGGTTTGTCAGTATGGACTCAGTGGGCCTCCTCTGCACTCTGTCTCTACATTACTGTTAGTGGACAATGGAAATTAGCATTACATAAGATGCATCTTTCATGAGTTAGCGACTCTTTCATGGGCTAAAAGCCATCACAACAGTGGCATTTATGAGTTAACGAGGTACATCAGACCCAACTTGGAAAACCACTGTATATTGTTTGAAGTTCATAAATTATAGCAACAAGTTCATTGTTTCCATACTTTTCCTGGTATGGTTTCATTCAGCGGGCCACAGAGAGAAACATGTAGAGAATATAGGTTGAAGGAGGCTGCTCATGATCTTGGGAGAACTTTTTACTTTGCCTCTCAGCTGGAGTTATGTGGTGAAACAATCTGTTATTCAGAGACACAGTAAATGATCTTATTGTCGATTTTCCCACCACTGTGCAACAAACATTTAAGTACAATCAAGCCCCCATTTGGTTTCTTGTAAAAAGGTTCTCCGATGTTGCCACATCTGGGGATCTGAATCCTGAACGTTGTCTCATTGAGGACTGTACGCTTGACAAAATGAATTTTTGACTCCACCAATTGGAAGGTTGGGTTGGATTTTCAATCAAAGGCGGGGGTGGGAAGGTTGAGCCAGGAGACCTCCCATCAGGCCCATATTCTTTCAAAAGGCCTCACTGGCGAGATCCGCATTTATTCCATCCAATTCTCTTCTCGCACAAAGGCAGGCTTTTGTCTGGTTCCATAGCTAATAATTCTTGGAACGAGTCACCGGTCTGTCGCTAGGGTATATAGTTTGAGGGGATGCCATTCCACGTCAAGCATGGCCGACCAGGAGTCTCTCCTGCTCTCACCACCAGCCGTTGGCTTGTTTGGAAGGATTTACAGGCTGACACTCAATCTGTTTGACCGTGTTAGGAACACACCTTCCCTGGCCATCAAGTCCAAGGGTGGGACTTGATCCTGAAGTTTCTGGTTCAGAGGTAGGGATCCCTCCCAACCCCCAACTGCATCATAAGAGCCCCAACCAGCATTTATTGCCCATCCCTAATTACCCTTAAGGAAGTCGTGCTAAGCTGCCTTCTTGAACCACTACAGTCCATGTGGTGTAGGCACATCTGCAGTGCAGTTAGGGAGTGAACTCCCAGGTTCTGACCTGTAACAGTGAAGCAACTGTGATATATTTCCAAGTAAAGATGGTGAGTGGAAGGGGAATTTCCAGGTGGTGGCCAGACCAGGTAAGGGTGGCAGATTTCCTTCCCTAAAGGACATTAGTGAACCTGCAATGTGTTGAAATTGAGACCAATCTTGCTGTTGTGCACAAGGGCCTCAAGGTACTGGAGCTCCTTCTCTCTCTTAGTCTGCCTCTGTATTCTAAATTTCCCATTAATTAATTACAAGAACACAAGAGATACGAGCAGGAGTAGACCACAGAGGCAGGCGACGGCCTAGTGGTATTATCGCCAGACTATTAATCCAGAAACTCAGCTCATGTTCCAGGGACCTGGGTTCGGAATCCCACCATGGTAGATGGTGGCATCTGAATTCAATAAAAGAAATCTGGAATTAAGAATCTATTGATGACGGTGAAACGATTGTCGGAAAAACCCATCTGGTTCACTAATGCCCTTTGGGGAGAGAAATCTGCTGTCCTCACTTGGTCTGGCCGACATGTGACTCTAGGACCACAGCAATGTGGCTGACTATTAACCCTTGGGCAATAAATGCTGTAAGAAGTCTCACAACACCAGGTTAAAGTCCAATCAGTTTATTTGATAGTGAATGATAATCTTATTGTAGACTATCAAGTAAACTGGTTGGACTTTAACCTGGTGTTGTGAGACTTCTTACTGTGTTTACCCCAGTCCAACACCGGCATCTTCACATCAATAAACGCTGGCCAGCCAACAATGTCCATGTCCCACGAATGAATAAAAAAACGACATGGCCACTCAAGCCTGTTCTGCCATTCATTACGATCATGGCTCACTCTCCATATCCCTTGATTCCCTGTGAGAGGAAGACTCTGTCTATCTTAGCTCTAAATATATTCAATGAAGGAGCATCCAAACTCTGGGGATTCATAACCTTTGAGTGAAGTAATTCCTCCTCAACCTATATCCTGATTTATTTGTCTCCCTTTTGGCGTTTCTGAATTCAGTGCGGTTCTGCACTTATTTTCCTCAATTTAAAAAAAAAGAAACAATTTCTCATTAAAATCTGGTCCTCAGCAGCTCAGAAGATTGTGTGCTGGAAGACAGTGCATGTTATCTCATTGCTTAACAGCGAACCATTTAAAAAGTAAATAGCCAAGCCAGGGTCTGGTATTCATAGCACATAGATAGTGTACCTGGCGTGTGAGGCTTCTAATGAGGGTGTGGGCGGGATACACTGTAATACAAAGTGAGCTTGGAAATAGAAATGGACCACTTATAATGAGTTTTAAATATGTATTTATCTCTTGCTCAGCGCAAATGGTGATGTGGTCACGCCAACCCAAAGAGGGCGAGGTAATTTTGATGCGTTGAAACCCCCTGACGTTGAGGCTAACGGCTGACTAATGCAGCTTCCCATTTCAATCTTATCAAAAGGGGTGGAAAAATCAAGATTGGACTCACAAAGGGGTCAAGTCAGGTCTCTGTCAGGCACAGCGTCGCTCAGCCTTCATTTCTTTGAACGCAACCGCTGAAACTTTGCATCGCCTGCTTATTTGTTCAGTGGACTCGGCCTGGTTGTTGGGGGCTGGCAGGGGGTGGGGCAGCTGGATTTTTTTATTGACTTGTTCAGCGGGTGTTGTGTCGCAGGCAGTTTTTGAGACTGACTGGCAACTGTCGCAAAATAACCTAAAGTAACACACCGCGGTGGCACGATGGGCTGCACTGAGACTGGAGTTTAGAAGGATGAGAGAGGGGATCTGATCGCGGGATATGAAATTATAAAAGGGATTGCTAAAATAAATGTAGACCAAATGTTTCCTTTTGTGGGGCAACCTGGAAGAGAAGCTCACAGGTATGGGTTGAGAGGTGGTGCATTTAAAGCTGAGATGAGGAGGAACGACTTCTTTGCAGAGAATGATTCTTGTTGAATGACGGGGAAGGCTCGAAGGCCAAGGTGGCCTACTCCTGCGCCTATTTCTTTCTTATGTTCTTATGATGAATTTGTGGTGTTCGCTGCCCTATAGCACGGTGGAGTCTAAATCATTCAATGGTTTCAAGAGGGAGGTAGATATGGTTCTAATGAGAAAAAGGGATATAGGGAACAGGTGGTGATGTTGATTTGAGACCAGGGAGAGATCAGTCATGATCTGATTGAATGGCAGAGGAGGTTCGAAGGGCTGAATTTGCCTACTTCTGCTCCTAATTCCTATCTGCTCCTATGTTTCACTGCTGCCTCACAGCACCAGGGACCTGGGTTTGATTCCCAGCTTGGGTCACTGTCTGTGCAAAGTCTGCACGTTCTCCCCATATCTACGTGGGTTTCCTCTGGGTGCTCTGATTTCCTCCCACAGTCCTAAAGACGTGCTGGTTAGGTGCATTGGCAGTGCTAAATATTCCCTCAGTGTACCCAAACAAAGCAGAATGTGGTGACTAGGGGATTTTCACAGTAATTTAGTTGCAGCGTTCACTAGGAGCAGGAGTAGGCCATTTGGGCTCTCAAGTCAGCTCCACCATTTAATAAGGTCATGGCTGATCTTTTCATGGACTCAGCTCCACTTACCCACCCACTCACCACAACCCTTAATCCCTTTACTCTCAAAAATTTATCTATCCTTGCCTTAAAAATTGCTCAGCTGCTCTACAAGCCTCAAATGCTTCACGAGGCAGGGAATTCTGCAGACTCACGGCCCCCCCATACGAAGAAGTTCCTCCTCAACTCAGTCCTAAATCTGCTCCCCCTTATTTTGAGGCTATGCCGTCTAGTTCTAGTTTCACCTGCCAGTGGAAACAACTTCCCTGCTCCTATCTTATGTATTCACTTCATAATCTTATATATTTCTGTAAGATCCCCCTTCATCCTTCTGAATTCCAATTAATATAGCCACGCCTATTCAGTTTCTCCTCATACGCCAACCCTCCCAACCCCGAAATCAACCTAGTGAGTCTCCTCTGTACCCTCTCCAGTGCCAGTATATTCTTTCTCAAGTGAGGAGACCAACATAATCCAGGTGTAGCCTCATTGGCGCCTTATATAGCTGCAACATAACCTTGCAGTTTTTAAACTCCATCCCTCTTGCAAGCCTACTTGTGCCACAAGCCTACTTGTGACACTAATAAATAAACTTTAAACCAAGACATATGATGATAGACAGACTAACGACGTGTTAAAAGATACGTTCAATTGATCTGGAAACCATTTTGGATCCTTGTGTGTTCCATTCAATTATGAAACCTTTTGATTCTTCTCAACTTTCCCCTACCAGATTGAGTTTTACCTGATGACTGGTTTTACTTAAGGATTAATAAAAAGATTCCCAGTGAGAAATGTTAGAGTTGGCTAAGATTTCTTCTTCTATAAGATGGTGACTCAAGTATCTGCTGCTAACTAGGTAATGTCTCCCAGCTGGGTCCGACTCACTGCGACTTATGAACAACAAACAAGGAACTCTACCCTGCATTGTTCCCCAATCTGACGTTTCCTTTAGACTAAACTTACTTTCTTAATCTAATTTAAATTCCAACCTTCTCTTTTAATTGGACTAATTAGGTTTCACTTGCTTGCCCTCATGTCATCAACTTGAGAATCTAACTCTGTTGAAAGAGGGACAGAGAATAGAAAATTGAACTATAACAAAGCTAAACAAAGGAAATCTAACAAATGGAACAGTAATGTCATGAACGCTGGTCACCAAGAGCCTCAAGCATATCTCTGTGCACCTCCACCAGGGTTAAGTTCCACTCTCTTGCTGACCTCCTCGGCTATATTTAGTTGCGTGCGCGCACAAATTAGGAAAAATTATGATCTGAGATTCCACAAGTAGATAAATATTTTGGTGTGGCGCTGAACTGGAACCCTGGTCATATTTTGATTTGTGCATCGAGTTGAGTTAGCTATGAGGAGAGGCTGAATAAACTAGGCTTGTACTCGTTAGAGTTTAGAAGAATGAGGGGAGATCTCATTGAGACATATAAGATGATGAATGGGATGGATAGGATAGAGGTGGAGAGGCTCTTCCCGCTCAGAAAGGACAGTAGGACTAGAGGGCACAGCCTCAAGATAAAGGGGAGGCGGTTTAGAACGGAGTTGAGGAGGAACTTCTTCACTCAAAGGGTGGTGAATCTCTGGAATTCTCTGCCCGTTGAAGTGGTGGAGGCTGCCTCGCTAAATATTTTTAAGAAGCGGGTTGATGGGTTCTTGATAAGAGAGGGGATTAAGGGTTATGGGGAGAGGGCGGGAAAGTGGAACTGAGCCACAACAGATCAGCCATGATCTTATTGAATGGCGGGGCAGGCTCGAAGGGCTAGATGGCCTACTCCTGCTCCTATTTCTTATGTTCTTATGTTCTTATGCATCACTCATAGCTCCCAGCAAGCAATAGCAGAGACTGTTACAGTTGGTCATAGTGTCAGGGTGATGGGTGAAATGTCATGCCAGTGTTTCATGGTGGCAGGGCCTAAGGGGAGGGGCTGGGTGGTGGGGGAAGCTGTCCACGCTGGAATGGCGATCGGCTGGTGGGAGGGGAGGGAACTATCATAGACAGCAATCATAGGATCCTACAGTGCAGAAGGAGGCCGTTTGGCTCGTCGAGTCTGCACCGACAACAATCCTACCCAGGCCTTACCCCCACAACGCCATGCATTTACCCCAGCTGGTCCGCCTGACACTAAGGGGCAATTTTCCATGGCCAATCAACCTAATCCGCACATCTTTGGAGTATGGGAGGAAACCGGAGCACCCAGAGGAAACACACACAGACATGGGGTGAATGTGCAAACTCCACACAGACAGTGACCCAAGCCAGGAGTCGAATCTGGGTTTCTGGTGCTATAAGGCAACAGTGCTAACCACTGTGCCACTATGCACTCTGCAGCTGGGGATCAGCTGAACCTGGGGAGGTGGGTGATCAACCGTGAAGGGGGGGCTGCGATTGACCTGGGGTGGGTGGGGGGGGGGAGGGGGTAGAATTTCTGGGAGGGTAGGGAGCTGTTCAGCTTGGGGGGAGGGCAGCAATTGCAAGGGGAGTGAAGTGGGAAATATCGAAGGGGTGGAGGTGACTAACTGATCTTTTAGTTCTGTCACAAACAACAGAAAACTGCACATGCTCATTTGTGCCCTATACTGTGAGCAGCCGGCTTTCCGGTGAGCTTAGGCTCGTTCCCTCCCTCTACTGGTGGGAAACAGATCGTACATCGTTTTCTGCACAAAGTGACGTAAGATTGCATTTTCAAAGTTACCCAAAAAATGGATCTGAAACTCTCACGTGTCCACACTCATCCGACACTTAGGAATCTTTTGATAAAATTACCTCCAGAGTTGATGTTTCAAGTCCAATATGACTCTTCTTCAGAGCTGGGAGATGTAGAATTTGAAGAAAAACCTAATGGTCAAATAAGTATTCCTTCACTCACCATAACTTCCATCTTCTTTTTCTGTTGTGGCTATTCATCCTCTGAACTTGAAAACAGGAAAATGTGCCAAATACACATTGCAAGCCAGTCATCACCATAGAAACAGGGCAAGTCCATGGTGCATTTTTTGTTTTGTTGTTTACCTCGTGGGCCTTTTCTGTACTGCAGAAGTTTTCCACTATTTAAGAGCAAATCAGGTCTGACTCAAGTTGGTTTCTCCAAAGCTACTTCATTTACATTATATACATTATATCCTTCACAATAGCTGGGTCACAATTCTCGAATTCCCTTCCTAATGGCATTATGTATCAACCCGTAGCACATGGACTGCAGCGTTTCAAGAAGGAAGCTTCTTCCCACCTTCTCAGGGGTAACTAGAGAAGGGCAATAAATGCTGGCCAGCCAGCGATGCCCATATCCCATGAATGAATATAATAAAACATATGTACATCATAAGCTATTAGGTAAGTAAATATCATTTGTGTACAGACTATTCCACCTTTCTAATGGAGTCTCTTGCACATGGCTGGTGGTGTTACCTCATAATACACATCACTATCTCATTACCTTAACCCATTATATGGCAGCATGGTGCTAGCTTGTCCTGAAACCATACAATCCCGCCACAGGTCAACAGACATTTCCATGGTCTGCTCCACACCCACTCCAATTCCTGAGGCAGGCGGGATTGTAAAATTCCGGGCCATCATGTCTGAGCTGACAAAAAAATAGAAACTAGCAGCTCATTTTCATCCCATTTTCCCATGCCTGGTCCATATCCTTGCAGGTTTCAGCACTTCAGTCACAGATCCAGGTTCCTTTTCAGTGAGTTGAGCATTTCAGCTTTGAGCACCAACTGAGGCAGTGAATTTTGGATGCCCACCACCCCCTGGGTGAGGAAGTTTTTCCTCAAGTCCTGTCTGATCCTTCAACCGATCATCTTAAATTTAAGTCCCCTGGTAATTGACCCCTCAGTTTGAGGAAGCAAGCTTTTCCTCTCTGTCCTGTCTAGGCCCTTTCGACATCTCAATTAGATCTCCCCGTAATCTCCTCTGTTCTCAGAAAAAAACAACCCAAGGCCATGGCACAGTGGTTGGCACAGTGATTAGCACTACTTCCTCACAGTGCTAGGGACCTGGGTTCAATTCCTGGCTTGGGTCACTGTCTGTCTGGAGCCTGCACGTTCTCCCCGCATCTGCGTGGCTTTCCTCTGGGTGCTCTGGTTTCCTCCCATAATCTAAAAGCTGTGCTGGTTAGGTGCATTGCCCATGCTAAATTCTCCCTCAGTTACCCGGACTGGTGCTGGAGTGTGGATTTTCACAGTAACTTCATTGCAGTGTTCAGAAAAGCCTACTGGTGGCATTAATAAATAAACTCAATATCTCCTCATAGCTTCAATTTTCAAGTGCTGGCAACATTTTGTAACTTTCTTCTGCATTCTCTCCTGAGCAATTATGTCCTTCCTGTAAGTTGGTGACACGAACTGTAGACAAAGCTCCTGCTGTAGCTGAACCAGCATTTTATACAGTTCCAACATTCCATGAGCTTTCTTTTGCCACCTTGTCCTGCCACCTTCAGGGACCTGTGGACACAGACTCCTAGGTCTCTCACTCCCTCAATCCCTCTCAATATCTTCTCAAATATTGAGTGTTTCCTTGTTTTGTTTGCCCTCCCCAAGTGCCTTACCTCACACTTTCCCAGACTGAATTCCATTCGCCACTTCTCCACTCACTCAGCCAAACCATTGATATCATTCTGGAGTCGACAGCTATCCTCTTGACTATCAACTACAAGGCCATTTCTTATGTCATCTGCAAACTTCCCAAAGATGCCTCCCACATTTAAGTCTAAATCATTAACATATACAACAAACAGCAAGGTCTCCAACACTAAGTCCTGTGGAACACCACTGGACACCGTTTTCCATCCGCAAAAACATCCACCGACAAATACCCTTTGTTTCCTATTACTGAGCTCATTTTAGAACTCACCTGCCCCCTTCCCCTGTATCCAATGAGATCTCACGTTTCTCACCAGTCCGCACCATATTTGTTTGCTTTTCCCATTGGCTGTTCCCATATTCCTCACACTTACATGGTCATCTTTGATTTGATTTGATTTGATTTATTATTGTTGCATGTATCAGTATACAGTGAAAAGTATTGTTTCTTGTGCACTGTGCAGACAACGTATACCATTCATAGAGAAGAAGAGGCAAGGGTGCAGAATGTAGTGTTACAGTCATAGCCAGGTTCTAGAGAAAGATCAGTTTAATACAAGGTAGGTCCATTCAAAGTCTGATGGCAGCAAGGAAGAAACTGTTCTTGAGTCGGTTGGTCCATGACCCCAAACATTTGTATCTTTTTCCCGACAGTAAAAGGTAGAATGTCCGGGGTGTGCGGGGTCCTTGATAATGTTTGCAGTTTTTCCGAGGCACAGCAAGTGTAGACAGATGGGAGGCTGGTTTGAGTGATGGACTGGGCTTCGTTCACTACCCTTTGTAGTTTCTTGCGGTCTTGGGCACAGCAGGAGCCATACCAAACTGTGATACAACCAGAAAGAATGCTTTCTTTGGTGCATCTGTAAAATTTGGTGAGAGTCATAGCTGACTCGTAGCCAAATTTCCTTAGTCTCCTGAAAAAGTAGAGGTGTTGGTGGGCTTTCTTAACTATTGCATTGGTGTGGAGGGACCAGGACTTAAAAGTTATAGCTAACTCATTCTTGAAGACATACATGGGGTCTAACATTCAGTTGTAAGTTCTGCTTCAGAAAGGGTATTTGTGTTTTCAGGCATGGGTCCATGCTGGAGATAAGCTGTTACTTGCAGGTGTCGGTCTGTAATACAGCAAGGCCAAATTCTTGTTATAGCACTTTTATAGTTTTCACTGGCGTATTAGTGACTCGTAATATGAGTGATCCCACAGTTTTCTGCAAATGTTTTGAATACTCTGTCCACGGAATGTGCTCCATTGTCCGAAACGATTTCCCCTGAAAACTCATGACAGTCCTCCGATCGCCAAAATAATTCAGATCCGCAAATATTTATCTAATTCCCTCTTAAGTATAACGTTCGAATTCAATAAACATTACGCTAAAGATTTCCATCCTCTCAAAACCCTTGGCATGCACTCCCACTTTATGGTTCTAATATTAATTTTTTAATTACCAATTTGCCCATCAGCGGGTCCAGACATTATTTATTTACTCTCTTTCATAACATTGACACTGCTAATAGCTTTCCCCTCCTCTTCCTTTTCTCTGGTGAATGCTGCCTTACCTTTTAGCTGGTAACATTCTGGAGCATCTTACAACATAGAAACATTTAAATTGACTTAATGAACCGCGCGCCCAACTCTACCGACCGATCCCATTTTACCATCTTTGGATCCGTTCCACATCCGCGCTGTTATCAACCTGCAGAATAAAAATCCGAAGTGGATTCCTATTCAACAGGGGAACCTTCGAAGCTCGTCCTCCTCGAACACCCTTCGCAGACCGCCCCCCCCACTGCTAACCACCCTGGCAGGCCTCCCCCACCCCCCCCGTGATTCGAACCCTCTGGGAGGCAGACCCCGCCCCCAGGCAGACACGCCCCCCCCCCCCCCCCCCCCCCCCCCACCATGATCCAACCCCCCATGAGGCAGCACCCCCCCCTGTGATCAAACCCTGCCCCCTCGGGAAGCAGGCCCCCCCCCCGCGGCCCCAACCGGGAGGCAGCCCCCCACCCACCCCTTGGCAGATCACACCCCCAACCTACCTCGATTGCTGCTGTCCCTCCACCATCCTTCTGACCTGCACTCGTTGATGTGGAGATGCCGGCGTTGGACTGAGGTTAAACAACAGTAAGAAGCCTCCCAACACCAGGTCAAAGTCCTGTGGGACAGATGTTGTGAGATTTCTTACTGTACTTGTTGGACAGTCTGCAGCGCCTTCCGCTGGCATCTGCTGGGGGAGGGGATGGGCTCAGATGGATCTCTGGTTGGGGAGGGGGGTGGGCTCAGATGGATCTCTGGTTGGGGAGGGGGGTGGGCTCAGATGGACCTCTGGTTGGGGAGGGGGGTGGGCTCAGATGGACCTCTGGTTGGGGGGGGTGGTGGTGGAAATTCTCCCAAGTTCATCCTTCCCCCATCCTCCATCACCTCCCCCAACCAAAAATCCCCCCCCCACCCCCCAGCCCTCTGGCAGAAGCCAGCGGAAGGCCGGGAAGGTGCTGCAGGCTGTCCAACGAATGTAGTGAGAAGTCTTACAACACCGGGTTAAACTCCAACAGGACTTTGACCTGGTGTTGTGAGGCTTCTTACTGTGTTTACCCCAGTCCAACGCCAACATCTCCACATCAATGAGTGCAGGTCAGAAGAATGGTGGAGGGAGAGCAGCAATCCAGGTAGGTCGGGGGTGTGCTTTGCCGAGGGGAGGCCTGCTTCCCAGCGGGGGTCTGACTGGGGTGGGGGTCTGATCGCGGGGGAGGGCTGCCTTCTTGGGGTCTGACCATGGCGGGGGGGGGGATTCTGCCAAGGGGCTGCCTCCCGAGGGGAACCTGATTGCGGGGAGGGAGCTGTGGGGACTGGTCTCCTGGGGGGTGGGAGGGGGCTGCCTCCCAAGGGGGTCTGATCGTGTCTCATCACTCCCTCACCCCCCAGTCTCTCTCTGTTTTGTCTTTCGCGCCCGGGTGCGCTGTTTCAGTTTTGTTTCGAGCTGCACACGCGCAGTTCAGAGCCCCAATCGTTCCGGCAGTGCTAAGCCCCGCCCCACAGCACGGACCGGACTGGAGTCATCAAAAAGCGTATGGGCGCGCTGGAACGAAGATTTCGCGCTCGGATCCGTTTTACGTCCGGATCCGGCACTTAGCCTCCGTTTGGTAAAATCTGGCCCACTACCTTTATTATCTTTCACTATCTTTTCAACTTACTTCCTAGCACCCCGTATTCTGCTTTTGGAACCTCATCTATTTTTCCTACCTGTGTTGTTTGCAACAGTGTGTGACATGACTGCTGGCTGTTCACTCTCCCTTTCCAGAATGCCTTGTAGCCTTTCTCAGACATCCTTGAACCTAGAATCTGGGAGCTGCCATACATCCTGGAATCTTATTTGCGGCCACAGGAACACCTATCTATTCCCCTTACAACCGAATCCCCTATAACTATTGCATTTCTGCAATTGTGACTCCTCCCCCATGTAGCAGAGCCAACCGTGGCGGAAGGAATTTGGTTGATGCTGCTTTTCTCTGAGATGCCATTCCACTCAACAGCATCCAAAGCAGCATATCTTTTTTTTCAGAGAACGAGGCAGAGGAGAATTCGGGACTGCCTACCTTGTTGGCCATACTTCTGGAGTTTGAGCCTATAGTGTGACACCCTCTTTACCCACTTTATTCAAAAAACATTCCATCTCATGGAGGCTTCACAGTGTCCCCAGTCAGTGCTCCTGCTCTGAAACATGGGCTTCCAGGAGCTGCAGCTGGAGACACTTGCTACACACATGCTGGTGCTGGCCACTAGAAATGTTAATAGCTTCCCACATCGAGCAGGAGGAGCATACCATGGCTTTGAACTTCCCTTCCATGAATTACCCCTTTAAATTAAACCTTAGGAGGAACTTCAGATCAAATAATATCAATTACTCTTCCCTGATGCTTGTTACGACAGATTATTGCCCTTACAAATTATAAAACATAAAACAAAAACGTCTTACAAACTGTAAGCAATAAAAATAATAAATACTTACCCAATCGTACTCACCTAAGTGGCTTCTTCCACTTGCCCTGCATCACTTTTGAATGCTGATCTCACCTCAGGAGCTTCAACCTAATATTTTGCTCTAGGTCTCGCTCTTACTCACACTTCTTTTCTCTCCCGGCTGTGCTCTCCAAATCTCTGACTGTTGCCGTTTATTTCCTTGCTCTCCAGCCTTTGTCTACTCCAATCAATGAACTTAATGGTTTCCCTGTGAAGACGCTGTTCACTTTGTTTTCAAACTCAAGGCGTCCACAGCTCCTTGGGAGCTCCTCTCCCCGCTCTACCAGTATCTCCTGCAGGTCTGCCCCTTCAAACTTCTTCCTGAAGGTGATCAATGAATAAATCTGGAATTAAATGCTAGACTCCAACAATGATCATGGATAGCTGTAACCCATCTAGTTTACAGATGTTCTTCAGGAAAGAAAATTTGCCATCCTTGCGTGGTCTGGCTTTTGAATGCCCGATGAGATCATCCAGCAAATGATCAATTTAAAGAAAATAGCACTGTGGCTGTGCCAAATCCACAGAGACAGCAGTGGCGCAGGAAAGTGGTTTGCCACTATTTGTCTTCAAAGGCATATCAGAATGGGCAATAAATGCGAGCATTACTGAACTCTCAAAACAGCACAGGGACACTTGCTGCCTCAAGTGCAAAGGATCCAGGTTCAATTCCCAGCTTGGGTGACTGTCTGTGTGGAGTTTGCATGCCCTCTCCCCGTGTCTGCATAGGTTTCCTCCAGTGCTCCAGTTTCCTCCCATGCTCCAAAGATGTGCGGATGAGGTGCATTGGCCATGCGATATTGCCTCTCAGAGTCCCGGGATGAGTAGGTTAGAGGGATTAGTGGGGTAAATATGTGCGATTATGGCGATAGGACCAAGGTGGGATTGTTGCCGGGGCAGACTTGATGGACCAAATGGCCTTCTTCTGCACTGTAGGGTTTCTATGATTCTGTGATTCTAATTTAAAAGAAAACACTTAAGGTCAATCAAACAGCTAAATATGAAATTGGTATTCACAAATCTGCAGCTGATTTTTCACAGTGTTCAATGAACTTCTCACTTGACGTTCACTAAAGGACAGTTCAAACTCTTTTTGGAGATCCGTTTCCTTTGGTTGAACTGAAAGGTTTTGGTAATACTTTCCCAAGTCAGTTGAAAATAAAACTGTTGCCATGGGGCGGCACAGTGCCACAGTGGTTAGCGCTGCTGCCTAACACAGCATCAGGGTCCCGGGTTTGATTCCCCACTTGGGTCACTGTTTGCACATTGTCCCCGTGTCTAGAACATAGAAACATAGAACATAGAAAAACTACAACACAAACAGGCTCTTCAGCCCACAAGTTGTGCTGATCATATCCCTACCTACTAGGTTTACCTATATCCCTCAATCCTATTAAGTCCCATGTACTCATCCAGAAGTCTCTTAAAGTGTCCCAAGTGTTTCCTCTGAGTGCTCTGGTTTCCTCCCACAGTCCAAAGACGTGTGGGTTATGTTGATTGACCATGTTAAATTGACTCTCGTGTCAGGGGATTAGCAAGGTAAATATGTGGGGTTACGGGAATAGGGCCTGGGTGCGATTGTGGTGGGTGCAGATCTGATGGGCTGAATGGCCTCCTTCTGCACTGTAGAGATTGTATGAATAACAGGTGATTCAACAACACCAACATTTATTTATACAGTGGGTGGCATTCTCCGGCTTCCCTGTAGTGTCGTTTGCATGGCGGGATGCAGCGTGCCATTGTCCCCCGCTGTCAATGGAGTTTCCCTTTGAATCCACGCCATGCCACCAGGAAAACCCTGATCGGGGATGCACCACTGGGGGGACCAGAAAATCCCGCCAGAGTGAACAGCCGGAAAGGTCTAGCCAGTGACTTTGCCAGATACAACGTCCCGTGAACGTTTGCCAGAGTTTATGAAATAACATGAGCCACATCAGGAAGTGTTCGGTCAGATGACCAGAAGTTTGGTCTGAGGGACAAGTTTTAAGGAATGGTTACAGCAAGAAAGTGAGCTAGAGTGATGGAGAGGCAATTCCAGGGCTTAGGGCCTAGGCAATTGACAGAACAGGCACTAATGATGGAGAGCTTAAAATCCAAAATGCGTCAGATGCCAGAATTAAATGTGTACGGATATATGTGAGGCTCATGGAGTTTACAGAGATCTGCTGGGGTTGCCAGTCTTGAGTTGTTGATAGGAACTAATTTTATTCCATCCCCCAACTTCCCACAAACATCTACATTTTATCTTTTACACATTTCTACGCCATCTGACAAAAAAAAACGCCACAACTTCACATTTTCATTGTCAGTGAAGCAGATACCAGGGGTGGGATTTTCAGGCTGCGCTCACTCAGGGCCGGAAATTCCTCCCCGAGGTCGGCGGACCTCTGCACGGTCTGCCAAATTTTCTGTCCCACTCGCTACGATTCCCGTGGAAGTTCCGCCTTGAACTCAAAACACAATCCTGCCAAGTTCCTACGCTACCCTCTGCCTGAAACCTGCCTGAGGCCTTCTAGATACCAGGTGGTAGCTTGTTGGGGAAGGGGTTGGTTGGTGTGGGTGAGGGGCGTGGGGAGAAGGGGGCGTGTCAGGGAGGTGTTGGAGTGAGGATGTGAAATGAAAAGCAATGATTCCATCAGCCGGACAGGGAATTGGGAATTTTCAACTGTAATCACAAAGGTTGGTTAGCAAAGGAATGAGAACAGAAGTGACAAATCTTCCAGCCCTAAAGTGAGGCTGGGGAGGATGAGGACTTGTGATGGGTACTACAGAACTGCAAGCTTTTCCCTTCTATCATTCCACCAGAATTGACCTGGACTCTCAGTCCCTGCTACAATAGAACATGAAACATAGAACATTACAGCGCAGTACAGGCCCTTCGGCCCTCGATGTTGCACCAACCAGTGGAACCAATCTAATGACCCTCTAACCTAAACTATTCCAATGTTATCCATATGCCTATCCACTGACCCTATTTGAACGCCCTTAAAGTTGGCGAGTCCACAACTGCTGCAGGCAGCGCATTCCACGCCCTTACTACCCTCTGAGTAAAGAACCTACCTCTGACAGGTAAGTTCTTTACCCAGCAACTCTCACCAACTTTTACAGATGCACCATAGAAAGCATTCTTTCTGGTTGTATCACAGCTTGGTATGGCTCCTGCTCTGCTCAAGATGGCAAGAAAAGGTCATGAGTGTAGCCCAATCCATCATGCAAACAATCTTCCCATCCATTGACTCTGTCTATATTTCCCGCTGCCTTGGGAAAGCAGCCAGCATAATTAAGACCCCATGCACCCTGGATATTCTCTGTTCCATCTACTTCCGTCAGAAAAAGATACAAAAGTCTGAGGTCACATACCAAACGAGTCAAGCGCAGCTTCTTCGCTGCTGCTGTCAGACTTTTGAATGGACTCACCTTGCATTAAGTTGATCTTTCTCTACACCCTAGCGATGACTCTAACAGCGCATTCTGCGCTGTCTCGTTTCCTTTTCTATGAACGGTATGCTTTATCTGTAGAGTGCTCAAGAAACGATACTTTTCACTGTATGTTAATGCACGTGACAATAGTAAATCAAATCAAATCAGTCAGTATGGGGGACCTGATGCAGGGGCCTTTGTTGCTTTCAGTGAGGAAGTCAATTCCAAGCACACGTCAGGCTGGTGGTGTAATGCTGCTTGGCATATGAGTTAAATCTGAGCAGCTGTAAGTATAAACTTCAGGAGATCATGTTCACCTTCGGCAGCTGAGGCAAACTGAACACGGTCACTAATCATTTCGGGGCATTGGGATCAAGCTGCTTGCATTTCCTTCTCCCTAATTCAGACCACTTTCATTTTGCCTCATACATATGTGAAAAATCACCAGCCACTGGTGTTGATTATGAATAACTCAACAGCATTACCCACCAATTATAACGTTGACCCTGAAGGTCAGCGCAGAGATTTGCTTCTATTTGCTCTGATTAGGGCGAGTTTTCTTTTTCAAGGCATTTTCTTACCTCCTTTCCTACTGAAGGCACGTAATCTACACAACCCTGAGCAGGTGGGTACATAGTGGCCTACATCATCAAAACATAGCAACCGGAAGCAGGAGAAGGCCATTCAGCCCTTCGAGTCTGCTCTGCCATTCATTATGGCCATTCAGCTGATGAAGGAGCAGCGCTCCGAAAGCTCATGATTCCACATGAACCTGTTGGATTTTAACCTGATGTTATGAGGCTTCTTTTAACCTGGTGTTGTGAAAGTCCAATGCTGACATTTCTACATCATTCATTATGATCATGGTTGATCATCAAATTCAATATACTGATCCCCCCCTTTCACCCATATCTCTCGATCCCTTCAGCCCCAAGAGCTATATCGAATTTCTTCTTGAAATGACACAACGTTTTGGCCTCAACTACATTCTATGGTAATGAATTTCACACTTTCACCCCCCTCTGGATGAAGACATTTCTCCTTATCTCCAATCTAAAAGATTTACCTCTTATCCCCAAACTATGACCCCTAGTTCTGGACTCTCCCACCATCAGGAACATTCTTTCTGAAGCTTCCCTATCTAATCCTGTTAGGATTTTATAAGTTTCTTTGAGATCCTCTCTCAGTCATCTAAGCTCCAGTGAATATAATCCTAACCAGCTGAGTCTCCCCTCATATGACAGTCCTGCCTTTCCAGGAATCAGCCTGGTAAACCTTCTCTATACACCCTCAAGAGCAAGGACATCCTTCCTCAGATAAGGACACCAAAACTGCTTGCAATACTCCAGATGTGGCTTCCCCAAGGCTCAAACAATTGCAGTGAAATATCTATATTCAAAGGCCTCCAGCAATGATACTCCAACAGTATTCACCAGCATATACAATATAAGAATGCCCATTTCATGGAATAGCCATTGCTCCATCTGACCAGTTTAGCAGTTGAGAATTTTGATTTGATTTAATGTATTATTGTTACATATATTATCATATAGTGAAGATTATTGTTTTTTGCACGCTTTACAGACAAAGCATGCTGTTCATAGAGAAGGAAAGAAGAGAGTGCAGAATGTAATGTTACAGTCATAGCTAGGGTGTAGAGAAAGATCAACTTAATGTGAGGTAGGTCCATTCAAAAGTCTGATGGCAGCAGGGAAGAAGCTGTTCTTGAGTCAGTTGGTACGTGTCCTAATACTTTTCTGTCTTTCTCCCGAAGGAAGAAGGTGGAAAAGAGAATGTCTGGAGCCCGTGGGGTCCTTAATTATGCTGGCTGCTTTGCCGAGGCAGCTGTAAGTGTAGACAGTGTCAATGGATGGGAGGCTGGTTTACTTGATGGATTGGGCTACATTCACAACCTTTTGTAGTTCCTTGCAGTCTTGGGCAGAGCAGGAGCCATACCAAGCTGTGATATGACCAGGAAGAATGCTTTCTACAGTGCATCTGTAAAGGTTGGTGAGAGTTGCAGCTGACATGCTAAATTCCCTTAGTCTTCTGAGTTTTACTTCATTCACCACCCTTTGATCCAGCCAACAATGACATCCTCCTCCAGTGGCTGATGTTAAAGCAAACACAAGGCCAAGTGAGTCAGGCTGTTCTGGATCAGCTGAACTCCCAACTTTATTTGCACATCAGCACTCTTTTGTAAAAGCAAATGAAACACAGACAGGGACAGCCAAAACCAACTCATACACAGTCAAAACTTTCCAAAGCAGGACTACTTAAAGAAAAAAAACAATATGTGTAATGACTTCAATCAAGCCATTGAAGTTGGCCAATTGGAGAATGAACTTCTGATTAAGGGTCAATTGATGGGCCAATCAGGGAGTCTTTTCCCTGTATTTAACCAGGAGTGTCAGTTCCTCTGGCACTCCCAAATGTAGACTGTTGACTGCGAGCATTCTGTTTACTGCTGTTGGAATTGAAAATAAAGGGATTTTGGTGAAAGGGCTTCTGCCTCCAAAGACTTTTCCTCCCTCTACTCCAGACCTCCCTACTTTAAGGCTGGACAGCTGGTTCATGATGCAGAGTGATGCCAACAGCATGGGTTCAATTCCAGTACCAGCTGAGGTCATTTGTCAAGGCCCCACATTTTCACCCTTGCCCCTTTCCTGATGCATGCTGATCCTCAGGTTAAATCACCGCCAGTCAATCCTCCCACTCAAAGGGGAGAGCAGCCTATGGTCATAGAGCCCATAGAATCCCTACAGTGCATAATGAGGACATTCAGCCCATAGAGTCTGTACTGACAATAATCCCACTCAGGCCCTATTCCCATAAACCTACATATTTACCCCTCTAATCTCTTGAACCTACTCATCCCTGGATACTAAATGGAAATTTAGCATGGCCAATGCACCTAACACGCATATCTTTAGACTGTGGGAGGTAACTGGAGCACTCGGAGGAAACCCATGCAGACATGGGAAAAACGTGCAAACTCCACACATGACCCAAGCCAGGAATTGAATAGTTGATGCCATGAAGTCCCACTTAATTAAAGTGTGATGCTGTTTAATCATCGGAGCTACTATTCACGATTCAAGGTGGTAAGTTTCTGATCTAACCTAGCCACGTGCTGGAAAGCAACATTCAATAAGCAATAGTGACCCGAGTGATCTTAACTATAGTGTCGGCATGGGGGGACCAGGACAGGTTGTTGGTGATCTGGACACCTAAAAACTTGAACCTCTTGACCCTTTCTACTTCATCCCGATTGATGAAGACAGGGGCATGTTCTTCTCTACACTTCTTGAAGTCTCCTTCATTTTTTTGACATTGAGGGAGAGATTATTGTTGATGCATCAGTTCACCAGATTCTCTATCTCATTCTTGTACTCTGTCTCATCATTGTTTGAGATCTGTCCCACTATGGTGGTGTCATCAACAAAATTGGAAATCGAATTGGAGGAGAATTTGGCCACATTGTCATAGATGCATAAGAAGAATAGTAGGGGGCTGAGAAAACAGCCTTGTGGGGCATCAGTGCTGAGAATGATCGTGGAGGAGGTGCTGTTGCTTATCCTTACTGATTGTGATCTGTAAGTTAGGAAGTTCAGGATCCAGTCACAAAGGGAGGAACCAAGGCCCAGGCCAGGAATGCTTATGCATTCCTCACAAAATCATTGATTGGGTAGATATCAAAGAGGGAGAATGCCATCGGAAAAGATTTGGTTGTTCCAGGGGTAGTTTGTAAACTCGAAAGTCAGGCCGCTTTCAGGGAACTGTGGACTTGTACACCTAGATCCCTCTATATGTTAATGTTCTGAAGAGTTCTGCTATTTACTGTATACTTCCCTCCTGCATTAGACCTTCCAAGGTGCATCACCTCGCATTTGTCTGCATTGAATTCCATTTGCTTTCTGTAATTCTGTGCATTTTTCTATTCATGCTGATAGGCAAAGTTTCATTCCACTACATTCATAGGCTTTTGCAATTTCGCACGTATTTTAGAACATAGAACATTACTGTGCAGTACAGGCCTTTTGGCCCTCGATGTTGCACCGACCAGTGGAACCAATCTAATGACCCTCTGACCTAAACTATTCCAATGTTATCCATATGCCTACCCACTGACCATCTGAACGCCCTTAAAGTTGGAGAGTCCACACCTGCTGCAGGCAGGTCATTCCATGCCCTTACTACCCTCTGAGTAAAGAACCTACTTCTGACATCCATCCTATAATTACCACCCCTCAATTTAAAGCTATGTCCCCTCGTGTTAGCCATCACCATCCGAGGAAAAAGGCTCTCACTGTCCACCCTATCTAACCCCCAGATCATCTTGTATGCCTCAATTAGGTCACCTCTTAACCTTCTTCTCTCCAACGAAAATAACCTCAAGTCCCTCAGCCTTTGGTCAATTTTAATGGGCGCTGACCACTCAGCAGGTTAACATGTGTGAGAGAAGACAACAGCAAAAGTCCTTTGTTATTCAGCATAAACACTGAGTGCATTTTATCCAACGCTCCTGCCGGTTAACGTATCTTAGCTTCACCCTGCCCTCCAAAGGATTTCATTCCAAATCCTTGCTCGTTAAATAATTCCATTTGTTCCCCCACTGTTATCGCCACATTTCTTTGTGTTCACCATTAAGCTTAATTAGCCAATCAAAACATTAACCTGGCCGCGGACGACGAAGATTGAGGAATGAGCTGATATTATCCTTGCCTATAATTAGAGACATCAGTGTTCCTGGTATATGGGATGTTGATGTAAGACACATGGGTTGTGGGCACTGGTAGTGATTAAAGTACACTGAGAAAATGAACAAATACTCAAAACAATTTTATCTTCACCCTACTTTTGCCGTAACAAATGGAAATGTTTCCAGCACTGACAGAGAGACTACACATTTCGCAAGGACAAGGGAAATATTCCATTAGTTCCTGTTTTCTACAAGGGAAAGTGGGGATCCAATAAATTGGGATAAGGGAAAAAGAAAGCTCCGTTTAACTAACATTCACCGGGGGCAGAATCAGTCGATTGCAACATGTTAATACTTAGGAACTGTGTTATTTCTCTGCTTGCTCTGATCTAAAACCATTGCCTTTGAGTCTCGAATTGATGAGACAAGAGCTGGACTCCCACCTTATGCCCTCCCCTGCAATCCTAAGCTCATCCAAACCTCCGCTGTTCCTACCCTAACCCGCACTGAAACCTGTTCACCCAATATTCCTATACTCACTGACCCACAGTCCAGCAATGCCTCCATTTTTAAAGTCTTCTCCTTTGTTACAAATTGTTCTGTGGTCTTGCCTCTCACTATCTTTGCAAACCCCCTCTAGCCCTCCAATATTTCTGCACTTCTCCAATTCTGCCCTTGACTATTCAGTTTTTCTTGCTTCATCATTTATGCCAATACCTCCAGCTGCCCACCCCCAAACTGTAAAATTACTCATATCTCCTAATAAGGCTTTTTGGCCAATTTTGTCTGATACTGGCCCTATCAATAGTCTTTGGATTTTTACTACATTAAAAGTTTTATATAAATACGTGCAGTGTTATTAATAAATATATAATATACATTAACATATATATTAAGGCGATGGCCTAGCGGTATTATTACTAGACTATTAACCCAGAAACTCAGCTAATATTCTGGGGACCCAGGTTCGAATCCCGGCAAAGCACATAGTGGAATTTGAATTCAATAAAAAAAGCCTGGAATTAAGAATCCACTGACAACCATGGAACCATTGTCGATTGTCGGAAAAACCAACTATTTCACGAATGTCCTTGGCTTATGAGGAGAGACTGAGGAGACTGGGACAATACTCATTGGAATTCAGGAGAATGAGGGGAGATCTTATCGAAACATTTCTAAAATTATGAAGGGAATAGATAAGATAGAAGCAGGGAAGTTGTTTCCACTGGTGAGTAGAACTAGAATTAGGGGGCATGTCCTCAAAATAAGGGGAAGCAGATTTAGGACTGAGTTGAGAAAGAGCATCTTCACTCAAAATGTTATGAATCTGTGGAATTCCCTGCCCAGTGAAGCAGTTGAGGCTATCTTGTTGAATGTTTTTAAGACAAAGATAGATTTTTGAACGGTAAAGGAATTAAGGGTTATGGTGACTGAGTGGATAAGTGGAGCTGAGTCCAAGAAAAGATCAGTCATGATTTCATTGAATGGCGGAGCAGGCTCGAGGGGCCAGATGGCCTACTCCTGCTCCTAGTTCTTATGTTCTAAATTCATGCGGTAGAGGTAGAAATTCTCATCATATTTAACATGTACTTGGATAGGCTCTTGAAATGTTGTAACTAACAGGATCAAGAGCTGGATTAGACTGGTGCAAACACGATGGGCAGAATGGTCTCCATGCTGTTAATACCTATGACTCTGTGGTAGCAGGAAAACCCCAATCATGGCAAAATTTGAGAGTTGTATGCACAAAGTCACATTTTCCTCTCAAATATGCTACCCTTGTCCATTAGCATGTCTTATATTCCTCACACACTGGACTATTTTAAGAAGTATTTTATTCGTTCAAGGGATGTGGGTGTTGGCATTTATTGCTCATCCTAATTGTCCTTGAGAAGGTGGTGGTGAGCCACTTCCTTGAACCACTGTAGTCTGTGTACTGTAGGGATCTGGTTTGCAATTGAATGAATCACCAGTTCTAATGAATGAATTACACTTGTAATGTCAACCCAGGACTACGCAAACAATGGACTGAAAACTATAACCAGACCTGGAAGCTATTATATCTGCACCTTGTTCTGCAAATTACAGTGTTCCATGTCGAGCAAGTCTCATGGGGGATTTGGGAGTTGGGAGGGCAAAGTGCGGACAGATAAGTGAGGTGAATTAAGCAAGCGAGAAAGAAAAGTCCTTCAATTTTTCCATTATGAAGATCTGTTGTTTATCTGTAAATTGGAGTCCTGAGTGAATTAAGTGACTGGTTAAAATGGATTTAATTTATTAGTTGCTTCGATCTTCTCTTGTTTGCATGGCGTTCAATCTCTTGACATTAAAAATGTTTGAGTCACAAAATTACAAAGAGTCTTAGTGATAAGAAAAGACTAGTTAGTAATTATTTGATTTACACCATAAATGTGTTACTATATTTTAGAGATTTTTGAATTCACTGAGATTCAATTCGTGGACTAAGCAACTTCCTACATATGCGTCAAGGTCAGATACTCTACGGCAAGTATCTGACCTCCTGACACCCCAAACCCTTTCCACAAATCACAAGCTGGGAGCGTGGTGGCACATTCTTCACTTGGCTGGATAAGTTCAGCTCCAACAACACTCAAGATGCTTGACCCCATTCTGGACAAAGAGCCCACTTGATTGGCATCCTACCCACCATCTTTAACATTTCCTTGCTACATTACTGGCATACAGTGGCAGCAGTGCATACCATCTAGAAGAAGCACTGCTCTAATTTATTAAGGTTTCTTCAATTACACCTCTTAAAATCCGCCTTGACTGCCTAGAAAACCAATAAGGGCTGAAGTTGCAGGATTTGGACTTCAGCAAGACCTTTGACAAGGTACCACATGGTATGTTATTGCATGAGATTAAATCTCAAGAGAACCAGGATGATATAGTTAATTGGATAAAATATTGGCTTGATGACAGGAGGCAGAGGGTAGTTGTAGAGGGTTGTTTTTCAAACTGGAGACTGTGACCAGTGGTCTGCCTCAGGGGTCGGTGTTATTTGTCATTTATATTAATGATTTGGATGAGAATTTAGGAGGTATGGGTAGTGTGTTTGCAACTGACACCAAGATTGATGGCATAGTGGACAGTGAAGAAGCTTATCTAGGATTGCAACGGAATCCTGATCAATTGCACCAGTGGGCTGACGAATGGCAGATGGAGTTTAATTTAGATAAATGCAAGATGATTCATTTTGGTAGATTGAACCAGGGACATTGATACAGGTGTTGGGATGTCTAGTTGAAGTTGTACAGGACATGAGTAAGGCCGGACTTGAAATGTGGGCATCCTGATCATCGTATTATAAAAAGGATATTATTAAACTAGAAAGAGTGCAGATAAAATTTACTGGGATGCCACTAGGACTTGATGGTTTGAGTTATAAGGAGAGGCTGAATAGACTGGGACTACTTTCCCTGGAGCGTAGGAAGCTTAACAGTGATCTTATAGAGGTCTATAAAATAATGAGGGGTACAGATCAGCTAGACAGCCAATGCCTTTTCTGAAAGGTAGGGGAGTCTAAAACTAGATGACATAGGTTTAAGGTGAAAGGGGAGAGATTCAAAAGGGTCTAGAGGGGCAATTTTTTCACACAAAGGGTGTTATGTGTCTGGAACGAGCTGCCAGAGGCAGTAGTCAAGGCAGGTACAATTTTGTCTTTTAAAAAACATCTGACAGTTACATGGGTAAGATGTGTATAGAGGGGTATATGTTAAATGCAGGCTCTTGGGACTAGCTTAGCGATAAACAAAATGGCAACATGGACAAGTTAGGCCGAAGGGCCTGCTTTATGACTCTATGAGCGTGGGAGCAACATCACCTCAAAGTTCCTTTCCAAATTACACTCCATCTAGACTGAAAACAATTGTTGTTCCTTCACTGTCACTGGATGTAAATCTTGGAACTCCTTCCCTAAAAGAACTATGAGTACACCTACAACACGGGGACTGCAGCGGTTCAAGTGGGCAACTTCCCAGCACCTTCCCAAGGGCAATTCACACAATGCATGACACGTACAGGCCTTGCCAGCGACCACATTCCATGAATGAACAAAAAAAACTATTAATATTACCATAGCGTCACAGTAACATTTATATGGGAACTTTGGATGCCAGCCTTCAATTTGTTTGTAGGCCAATCTCCAGTTAAAGCAATGGAGTTCTTCCACTTTAACTTGCCATTCCCTTCAGCTACGAATAGCCCTGTACCAAATTTGGAGCATCTTCTGCCTCACCTAATTGCCCCTCAGGCAATGAGGTTGAAAATCATCATTACAAATACTGGAGATCTTCTTCCTTTGAATTGTCAATTAGGTGAAACTGGATCCAGGCACGAACAAATAACAACTTTGTCAAAATAAATCAGACTTTAACTGCAAAGTATGCTGTAAAGCACAGGGGAAGCCTATTAAAGGGTAGGACAGATCAAAGTGTATGTAGCATTAAATTTGTACAATGCAAGGTTGACTATTCCAATCTTGACAACCCTGCAAATGAAAGGAGGAGAGAGATTCATTAGTGCTGTATTTGGGGGAGCAATGGTCTAGTGGTATTATCGCTAGACTATTAATCCAGAAACCATAGAACCCTACAGTGCAGAAAGAGGCCCTTTGGCCCATCGAGTCTGCACCAACCACAATCCCACCCAGGCCCTACACCCATATCCATACATATTTTACCCACTAATCCCTCTAACCTAAGCATCTCAGGACACTAAGGGGCAATTTTAGCCTCACCCACACATTTTTGGATTGCAGGAAGAAACTGGAGCACCCAGAGGGAACCCACACAGACACGAGGAGAACGTGCAAACTCCACACAGACAGTGACCCGAGCTGGGAATCGAACCCTGGACCCTAGAGCTGTGAAGCAGCAGGGCTAACCTCTTTGCTACCATGCCACCCAGCAAACTCAGCAAACGTTCTGTGCACCTGTGTTCAAATCCCGCCATGCTGGAATTTGAATTCAATAAAAGAAATCAGGAATTAAGAGTCTACTGATGACCAGGAAACCTTTGTCAATTGTGAGAAAAACTAATGTCCTTTTGGATTAGAAATCTGCCATCCTTACCCGGCCTGGCCTACATGTGATTCCAGAGCCACAGCAATGTGGTTGACTCTCAATTGCCCTCTGAACAAGGGTAGCTAGAGATAGGCAATAAATGCTGGTCATGCCCACGTCCCATGAATGAATAAACAAATAATCATTATTGAGATTTGACTTCCTTTCTGAGGATATCTCTGGTGACAATAGAACATAGAACATAGATCATAGAACATTACAGCGCAGAACAGGCCCTTCGGCTCACGATGTTGCACCGACCAGTTAAAAAGCAATGACCCTCTAACCTAAACCAAACCCTTTCCATCCATAAACCTATCCACGGATCTCTTAAACGCCCCCAAACCAGGCGCATTTACAACTGCAGCAGGCAGGGCATTCCAATCCCTCACCACCCTCTGGGTAAAGAACCTACCCCTGACATCCGTCCTATAACTACCACCCCTTAATTTAAACTATGCCCCCTCGTGCTAGCTTTCTCCATCCGAAGAAAAAGGCTATCACTGTCCACCCTATCTAAACCTCTAATCATCTTATATGTTTCAAGAAGGTCCCCTCTTAGCTGCCTTCTTTCTAACGAAAACAACCTCAAATCCCTCAGTCTCTCCTCATAGGACCTCCCCTCCATACCAGGCAACATCCTGGTAAACCTCCTCTGCACCCTCTCCAAAGCCTCCACATCCTTCCTATAATGTGGGAACCAGAACTGCACACAATACTCCAAGTGCGGCCGCACCAGAGTCTTGTACAGTTGCAACATGACGCTGCGGCTCCTAAATTCAATCCCCCTACCAATAAACTCCAAGACACCGTATGCCTTCCTAACAACCCTATCTACTTGATTCCCAAGGCCACCATTTATCCCTTGTTCTGCTAATGACAAAGAACAAAAAACCAAAAAAAAAACTACAGCACAGGAACAGGTCCTTCAGCCCTCCAAGCCTGCACTGACCATGCTGCCCAACTTAACAAAAACTCCCTACCCTTCCAGAGACCATATCCCTCTATTCTCATCCTATTCATGTACTTGTCAAGATGTCCCTTAAAAGTCACTACCATATCCACTATTTCACTACCTCCCCCGGCAATGAGTTCCAGGCACCCATCATCATCTGTGTAAAAAGTCTGCCTTGTACATCTCCTTTAAGCCTTGCCCCTCACACCTTAAACCTATGCCCCTTAGCAAATTGACTCTTCCATCCTGGGAAGAATCTTCTAACTATCCATTCTGTCCATGTCCCCCGTAATCTTGGAGACTTCTATCAAGTCGCCCCTCAACGTCTGTTGTTCCAGTGAGAACAAACCAAGATTTTCCAATCTCTCCTCATAGCTAATGCCCTCCATACCGGGAAACATCCTGGTAAATTTTTTCTGTACCCTCTCCAATGCCTCCACATCCTTCTGGTAGTGTGGCGACCAGAATTGAACACTATATTCCAAGTGCGGCCTAACTAAGGTTCTATAAAGCTGCAACATGACTTGCCAATTTTTAAACTCAATACCCCGGCCGATGAAGGCAAGCATGCCGTATGCCTTCTTGACTACTTTCTCCACTTGCATTGTCACTTTCAGTGACCTATGCACCTGTACACCCAGATCCATTTGCCTACCAATACTCATAAGGGTTCTGTCATTTACTGCATATTTCCTATCTGCACTGGACCTTCTAAAATGTGTTATCTTACATTTGTCCGAATTAAACTCCATCTGCAATCTCTCCGCCCAAGTCTCCAACTGATCTATATCCTGCTGTATCCTCTGAAGTTCCTCATCACTATCCATAAATCCACCAGCCTTTGTGTTGCCCACAAAGTTACTAATCAAACCAGTTATATTTTCTTTCAAATCATTTATATATATTGCAAACAGCAAAGGTCCCAGCACTGATCCCTGAGAAACGCCACTTGTCACAGCCCTCCATTCAGAAACACACTCTTCCACTGCTACCCTTTGTCTTCTTTGACTGAGTCAGTTTTGTACACGCCTTGCCAGTTCACCTCTGACCCCATGCGACTTCACCAGTCTGCCATGAGGGACCTTGTCAAAGGCCTTATTGAAGTCCATGCAGACAACATCCAGTACCCTACCCTCATCAATCATTCAATGACAGTGCTGAATGGGGAACAAATCTTGTGGGGGAGCTGGGTGTTGTGAGGGCAGAAGGCGGGGAGGTAAGTGGTGCACCCAGATTTTGTCTGCCTTGAGCTACCGATACTCCTGTGATCCTCCCATGACAATCTGACTTGTGACGCCATATTCATCCAGCATAATGGTCTCAAAATTGGGTCTGTCACATCTGATACAATTGACAACCATGTGAAAACATGATGAAAGGAATAGAAGAACCTGTACTTTTTTGCTCCAGAATATGGAGTTGTAACAAATGTAACTTGAATTGATAAGGTGAGAAAGAAAGATCCTTCAATTGAGAATTCTCCCTTGAGAAGATGGTGGTCGTTCTCCTTTTGAACCACTGCAGCCCGTGTGGTGAAAGCGCTTCCCCTGCTGATAGGGAGGAAGTTTGAAGATTTTAACTCAGTAACCATGAAGGAACCATGTGTCCATCAGATGGAAATAATGGTGCTCTCCTCTTGCTTCATTTAGTTTGATTTGATTTGATTTATTATTGTCACGTGCATTAGTATACAGTGAAAAGTATTGTTTATTGCACGCTATACAGATAAAGCATACCGTTCATAGAGAAGGAAAGGAAAGAGTGCAGAATGTAGTGTTACAGTCATAGCTAGGATGTAGAGAAAGATAAACTCAGTGTGAGGTAGGTCCATTCAAAAGTCTGATGGTCGCAGGGCAGAAGCTGTTCTTGAGTTGGTTGGTGCATGACCTCAGACTTTATTTTTCCTAATGGAAGGAGGTGGAAAAGTGAATGTCCGGGGTGAGTGGGGTCCTTGATTATGCTGCTGCTTTTCTTAGGAAGTGGGAAGTGTGGACAGAGTTAATGGATGGGAGGCTGGTTTGCGTGATGGACTGGGCTACATTCGCAAGCCTCGACAGTTTCTCGTGGTTTTGGGCCGAGCGAGAGCCATACCAAGCTGTCCTTGTCCTTCCACATAGTGGAATTCGTAGCTTTGGGAGATGCCTCCAAAGAACTGAGCTGAAAAAGCGACGGCAACAGGGTATGGTGCAGTGATAGAGGTTGAGGCGAGTTGGTCGCTCGCGGACTTACATTTGACTGTCGTAGCCCCGTTAGCAGTCAGCTATTGGAGTGCTGTGATTGTCAATTAGTATGGGTGATCAATCCAAATGATGCCGAGGATATTGTGAGAAAGCACCAACATGCTGATACCATTCTTTTCAATCTCTCTTCAAAAGTGCATTGTTCAGTTTTGTTCCAACTGTGAATAGTATGATGGCCCAATGCCCATTCCCAGCTGCCTTGAGACTACCCATACTCATTTCACTTCAGAATGCTGGCAGCTGTCAGGTGGATGAGGCTTTTAATATGTACATTTGGCAGCCTGACTGACTTGGCGCAAAATGCCAGCCTTTGTGAGTGGCACGCGGAAGCCACATTGGACCACTAAGTGATGAGTTGTCCCATTTTAATATTCAAGGCAAAATGTAATGGGAATTCCAGAGTTCCGCAGTGACAAAACCACAAAGTCCTTCATTTATCTGACTAAAGGAGGCCTGGTATTGGTTTAAAGTTTTCTTTCAAATAAAGTAATGAGCATGTTTATAGGGAAGTAAATTGAGGCAGCACAGTAGCACAGTGGTTAACACTGCTGCCTCACAGTGCCAGGGACACAGGTTCGATTTCCAGCTCGGGCCACTGTCTGTATGGAGTCTGCACATTCACCCCGTGTCTGCAAGGGTTTCCTCCGGGTGCTCTTGCTTCCACCTACAGTCCAAAAGAAGTGCTGATTAGATGTATTAGCCATGCTAAATTCTCCCTCGGCGTACCCGAACAGGCACCAGAGTGTGGCAAATAGGGGATTTTCACAGTAACTTCATTGCAATGTTAATGTACCTTTGACAATGATAAATAACTGTAAGAAGTCTCACAACACCAGGTTAAAGTCCAACAAGCTTATTTGGAATCACGAGCTTTCAGAGAACTGCTCCTTCATCAGGTAAGAGTCACTTGATGAAGAAACAATGCTTCAAAAGCTTGTCATTCCAAATAAACCTGTTGGACTGTAACCCAGTGTTGTGAGACTTCTTACTGTGCCCACCCCAGTCCAAGGCCAGCACCTCCACATCATTACTGATAAATAAACACTTAACTTAAAACTTAATGAATTAGTGGCCCTGGCTTTAACCTTCACTTGGTTTTTGAACCATTGAGTTTGACTGATCCCACAAAACCTTGCCCCTGAAATGCTGATTAATGAAAAGGAGCCAAACTAATCAAAAAAAAAATGCAGACTGTCAATCCAACTTTGGCCAGAATTTTACCAGCACGTCCGCTCCGATTCTGGGGGTGAGCAAAGCTTGGAGAACAGTATTCTCTGTTGGGCTCAGGTGAGATTGTATGAACCTTGGGCAGACGTGCTGGTAAAACTTCTCTCTCTGAGACAAAAGTTAACTTTTAACATTGCCTACTCTCTGAAAGTTCATTGTCTGGGCTTTTTCTGCATGATTGTCTCAGTTGGAAGCATAAGTACTGCAGCCATAACAACACGTCAGACGTTCTGGATCTTACGGTGAACATAGAATATAGAACATAGAACATAGAACATTACAGCGCAGAACAGGCCCTTCGGCCCATGATGTTGCGCCGACCAGCTACAAAAACAATGACCCACTAGCCTATACCAATCCCTTTTCGTCCATAAACCTATCCACGGATCTCTTAAACGCCCCCAAACTAGGCGCATTTACAACTGCAGCAGGCAGGGCATTCCAATCCCTCACCACCCGCTGGGTAAAGAACCTACCCCTGACATCCGTCCTGTAGCTACCCCCTCTTAATTTAAAGCCATGCCCCCTCGTGCTAGCTTTCTCCATCCGAGGAAAAAGGCTATCACTATCCACCCTATCTAAACCTCTAATCATCTTATATGTTTCAATAAGATCCCCTCTTAGCCGCCTTCTTTCCAACGAAAACAACCCTAAATCCTTCAGTCTCTCCTCATAGGACCTCCCCACCATACCAGGCAACATCCTAGTAAACCTCCTCTGCACCCTCTCCAAAGCCTCCACATCCTTCTTGTAATGTGGGGACCAGAACTGCACGCAGTACTCCAAGTGCGGCCGCACCAGAGTAGTGTACAGTTGCAACATGACGCTGCGACTCCTAAATTCAATCCCCCTACCAATAAACGCCAAGACACCATACGCCTTCTTAACAACCTTATCTACTTGATTCCCAACTTTCAGGGATCTATGTACACATACACCTAGATCCCTCTGTTCATCCACACTATTCAAAGTCCTCCCGTTAGCCCTATACTCGACACATCTGTTGCTCCTACCAAAGTGAATTACCTCACACTTCTCCACATTAAATTCCATCCGCCACCTCTCGGCCCAGCTCTGCAACCTATCTAAGTCTCCCTGCAGACTATGACACCCTTCCTCACAATCTACCACACCTCCGACTTTGGTGTCATCAGCAAATTTACTAATCCACCCAACTATACCCTCATCCAGATCATTAATAAAGATTACAAACAACAGTGGCCCCAAAACAGATCCCTGAGGCACACCACTCGTAACCGAACTCCATGATGAATATTTACCATCAACCACCACCCTCTGTCTCCTATCTGATAGCCAATTCCTGGTCCAACTTCTTAGACTACCCACAATCCCATACATCTGCATTTTCTGCAGAAGCCTACAGAAGCCTAGTATCTCTCCTCCTGATTCCCCAGAGCCAGTCCACCATCTACAAGATACAAGTAAGAATTGTGATAGAATACCCTCCCTTTGCCTGGATGAGTGCAACTCCAACTGCACTGAAGAAGCTTTACACCATCCAGGACAAAGCAGCCTGCTTGATTGCCACCCCTCCCACAAGAATTCAATCCCTCCATCACTGACAAATAGTGACATCCATGTTGACCGCAGGAATGAACCAAGACTCCTTAGACAGCACCTTCCAAATTCATAGCCGTTACCATCGAGAAGGACATGATGACACCATTGCCTGCAAGTTCCACTCCAAGCCACTCGCCGTCCTGATTTGGAGATATATTGACCGTCCCTTCACTGCCGCTGTGTTAAGATCCTGTCACTCCCTCCCGAACAGCATTGTGGGTGTACCTGCACCTCAGAGACTGCAACAATTCAAGAATTCAGCTCACCATCGCCTTCTGAAGGGAAACAGGGATTATTAGGGTCCTGGAGCAGAACCCCAAGTTACAGTAGGAAGCCAGACTAGACCCTGACCATTTTTCTATTTTAAATGTGAGGCTATTTCTTTCTAAGAATGATTCCACTGACAAAGTAAGGATCTTTTATAAGAACATAAGAAATAGGAGCAGGAGTAGGCCATCTAGCCCTTCGAGCCTGCCCTGCCATTCAGTAAGATCGAGGCTGATTTGAAGTGGATCAGTTCCACTTTCCTGCTTTCTCCCCATAACCCTTAATTCCCTTGTATATCAGAAATATATCAGAATTTTATAGTAAAAGCAGTATTTAATAACACAGTTTAAATATAACTCGAACAAATAAAACAGCTTAACGATTAACAGTTGAATAATGTTTGAAAATGAAAGAAAACTTTACTTTCTAGCTTCTGACTGTTCCAGTCCCAAATAAGCTCCATTCATGCATAAATCAAATCTACTTTTAAATAAATACAGCATACTTGCTTTAACAGTTGTTAACAGTCTTGGAGCTTTCAGCCAGATTTAGAGGTCCAGAAACATGCAAAATCCTCCTAGCTTCCAGCAACAACTCACAGTTTCTGCCAAAGCCTTTCTTTCTCTGCTACAGCAGTTCTGCACAATAACCACATCATCAAATGATCCTGTCAATCGCTCCTATTCGAAATCCCAAGGGACCTTAAGTAAACAAAAATCCATTAATTCTATTTAAAACTAAACACTTACAAGGTTGAAATGAGCAATTACCCTGCTCTCCAAAAATCTGAGTAGCATTCATAGAATCCCCATAGTGCAGAAGCAGGCCATTCATCCCATTGAGCATGCACTGACAGCAATCCTACCCAAGCCCTATCCCCACAATCCTGCATATTTACCCTGCTAATCCCCCTGATGCTCAGGGTCAATGTAGTGTGGCCAATCAACCTAACCTGCATATCATTGGAGTATGGGGGGAAACTGGAGCACCCGGAGGAAACCCACACAGACATGGGGGGAACATGCAGATTCTATGTAGACAGTCACCTGAGGCCAGAATTGAACCCCAGTCCCTGGTGCTATGAGGCAGCAGTGCTAACCACTGTGCTACCAGACATACTGACTACCTGTAGCGTGAAGCTGAATTTATAGATATATTTATATATATGTAGGGTGGCACAGTGGTTAGCATTGCTGCCTCACAGCTCCAGATACCCAGGTTTGATGCCAGGCTTGGGTCACTGTCTGTGTGGAGCTAAGTTGATTGGCCATGATAAATTGCCCAGGGGGACTTGCTAAAGTTAAATTAAAGTTTATTTTATTAGTCACAAGTAAGGCTTACATTAACACTGCAATGAAATTACTGTGAAATTCACCTAGTTACCAAACTCCAGAGCCTGTTTGGGTAAATGCACCCGACCAGCACATCTTTCAGACTGTGGGAGGAAACCAGAGCACGCGGAGGAAACCCATGCAGATACAAGGAGAACGTGCAAGCTCCACCCAGACAGTGACCTGAGCCGGGAATCGAACCCAGGACCTTGGAGCTGTGAGGCAGTAGTGTTAATCACCATGCCACCGTAATGGGTAGGTAAATGCTAGGGTAAATACATGAGGTTGCGGGAATAGGACCTGGGTGAGATTGTGGTCGGTGTGGGCTCGATGGGCTGAATGGCCTCTTTCTGCACGGTATGGATTCTAATTCTAATATTAATTGCTCAATCATCGTCGCAGGATGAACAATCAGTGTGGGCCTAGCCAGTCATCTTGCTAAAAAAAACTGGGTGGTAGAAGGCATGAGTGAGACTGGAAGGAAGAGTCTTCGGCAATCAGGTGAGAGAGTAGAGTTATAGAGTCATAGAGGTTTACAGCATGGAAACAGACCCTTCGGCCCAACTTGTCCACGCCACCCTTTTTTTTAAACCCCGAAGATAATCCCAATTGCCCACATTTGGTCCATATCCCTTTATACCCATCGTACCCATGTAACTATCAAAATGCTTTTTAAAAGACAAAATTGTTCCTGCCTCTACTACTACCTCTGGCAGCTTGTTCCAGACACTCACCACCCTCTGTGTGAAAAAAATTGCCCCTCCAGACCCTTCTGTATCTCTCCCCTCTCAACTTAAACCTATGCCCTCTAATTTTAGATTCCCCTACCTTTGGGAAAAGATATTGACTATCTAGCTGATCTATGCCCCTCATTATTTTATAGACCTCGATAAGATCACCCCGCAGCCTTTTACACTCCAGAGTAATAAGTCCCAGTCTACACAGCCTCTCCTTATAACTCAAACCACCATGTCCCGGTAGCATCCTAGTAAATCTTTTCTGCACTCTTTCTAGTTTAATAATATCTTTTCTATAATAGGGTGACCAGAACTGTGCACGGTGTTCCAAGTGTGGCCTCACTAATGTCTTGTACAACTTACAACAAGACGTCCCAACTCCTGTATTCAGCAATAGTTAATGGAATAAAGAGAGGCGGCAGTGTGGGGGGTGGTTTCTGTTGGTGAGGGGAGCATCACTGTCAGACGGAGGGAAGAGGAAGTCTGGGACAAGGGAAGTAGCGGGTTACATGTTGCCTGATATTACCCAGACGTTGCAATTCTGCTCTGGGCATAATTCATCCCCTTCATCTGAACTTCGTTCTTCTTTACTTTTTTATATGTGCCACACAGACATTCTGTTGAAAAATACTGAGCGGAATCAGTTCTGCTTCTAAAAAGGACCTAATAAATCTTTAGGAGGAATAGAGTCTGGATCAGAGGCCGAATGGGGCTGGGTCGATTATTTCCCAAACCACCCCCCCCTTGCGCTTATTAAACCTCTCTTCAAAAGAATATTTTACAACTTTATTTCAAAGGTAGCTATTATTTCATCAGATTTGAATGTTAATTCAATCCATTTGGATATGATTTTATAGGACGAACATCAAAACGATATGCATCTTTGTAAACTCGGAAATATATCGACTAAATACATTTTTAATGAAAGATATTTGTAACACATTTATCATGCTATCAAGGAACTGTGGCCAGCGTAATTTGGAAATGTTTTGTGAAGGCCCATGTTTAATTCAATATTCAAATAAGGGCACAATCAAAGATCTAACGATATTCATTGCACACAGTATATAGGCTAGGCCTGAGTAATAAATATTTATATCCCAGCAACAAGGGGGCTGGCAGCTCAGCAATGTCAAGAGACTCGGAACCAGTGAATTTCCAAATCGTTGGTTGATGTTCCAGTTTGAGCTGGAAACAAAGGCTATATCGCCCTGGAGACCGAGGTTGTTTATTGTCGAGCTGACTTTTAGCCGGTCATTTGACTTTCTGAGGGACACGGGGCGGGGCCATGCACGTCTGGTCGTCGCAAGGATGGAGAACATGGCGCTGGGCCAAATCTCTGTTGGCTGCAGCAGGACCGGATAATCCCGCTGACACGAAAGGCCACAAGATTCCACCCAAAGTGTATCCAACGTCTCGTGAACTCCAGCAAGCTGCATTCTGACTGCCTTGCCGGCGCTCCCATTAACTTAAGTCAAGGCAATGCCATCCATTCCCTGAGTCCCAGTACTCCTCGGGCAGGATTTTCCTGTCACGCTGAATCCAAAACCGGAAAATCCCACCTGACATCAACGAGCCTGTTCATGGTCCGTGACCCACCCACTACGGTTCCTGTGATGGGGCAGAATGGGAAAATTCCACCCCTTCGTTCAGTCTGATGCCAAATACAGCTCACCCACCGTGCCAGTCTTTGCTGACCAGCATGTTACCTTGTCATTTCCTGATGCACTGAGCCCAAAATTGATCGGGCTAGGTGAGAGAAGGGATGTGGGAAGAAGAGAGGTTAAGACGAGCTCTATTTTCTTGCATGGAGTGGTACTTCTTGAAGTGCAGAAACTATTGAAGAAAATTGGACTGTCGGTCTGTGCCAACCAAGGCCCCAGCCAACAGTAATGAGATAATGGGCAGATTGTAGAATTATAGAAACCCTACAGTGTAGAATGAGGCCATTCAGTCCATTGAGCCTCTGGAACCACAACCTCACCCAGGCTCTATCCATGTAACTCCATGTATTTACCCCACTAATCCCTCTGACATTAACAGTCAATTTAGTACGGCCAATCCACCCAACTGGCACACCTTTGGACATTATCTGTTTTACTTTTTGATTTGATTTGATTTGATTTTGATTTGATTTGATTTATTATTGTCACATTTACTGGGATATAGTGAAAAGTATTCTTCTTGTGAGCTACACAGACAAAACATAATGTCTATAGAGTCCATAGGGGAGAAGGAAAGGAGAGGTCGCAGAATACAGTGTTGCAGTAGCAAATAGGAAGTAGAGAAAAATCCGCTGAATGTGTGATAGGACCATTCAAAAATCTGATGGCAGCAGGGAAAAAGCTGTTCTTTGAGTTGGTTGGTACGTGTTCTCAGGCTTTTGTAAGTTTTTCCCAGTGGAAGAAGCTGGAAGAGAGAATGTCCACGGTGCGTGGGGTCCTTGATTATGCTGCCTGCTTTTCCAAGGCAGTGGGAAGTGTAGACGGAGTCAATGGATGGGAGGCTGGTTTGCCTGATGGACTGGGCTTCATCCACAATCCTTTGTATTTCTTGCAGGTTGGAGGCTAGTTGAAAGGCATATACTGACCAACACATTGAGCAAATATTCCAGTTGTATTTCCAAGTAATGGACGCTTTTACTTCCACTGGAAAGGGCATTGTGAGCCATCCAAAAGGCAGCACTCTCTCAATGGAGCACTGCGACTGTAGGCCCCGGCCTCTGGAATGGGATTTGAACCCACAACTTTCTGACTGACAGACAATTGCTATCCGCTGAGCCCAGGCTGATGCTTGATAATTGTTCCATTCTGGCTATTTGAATCAAATCATTTTCACACAGAAAACAGCCTCACCACAGCTTGTGTGCCCTGTTCACAGGCAAGGTCACTTCTAATTTTATATGAATGGGACAAAATCCATTTCTTCCAAATCAGTTTGGATTATGTGGAATTACAAAGAAGATTGCAGCACTGGAGAAAGCCATTCAGCCCAACTGGTCTCTGCTGGTTTTTATGCTTCACACCACCCTTTTGCGGTCTATCTGTCGATCAGCATACATCCTTTTCATTTGCCCTCATGTACCTATCTAACTTCCCCTTACATATATCTTTTTTCAGTTACCCCATGCAATAATGAAATATACATTCTCACCACCTTCTGGATTATGAAACCAATTTTGGGGCAGTCTTGAGGAGGTGATGACGTAGTGGTATTGTCACTGGACGATGTGGTAGTCCAGAGACCAGGATAATGCTCTGGGGACCTGGGCTCAAATCTCATCATGGCAGATGATGAAATTTAAATTCAATCAATATCCAGAATTAAAAGTCTAATCATGACCATGAAACCATTGTCAGTTGTGTGACTATGATAGTTTACCATGAAGAAATTATGTTCTCTCCAGCTCTCACAGCTTCAGTTTTTTTTCATTGTAGTACCAGCTGTCTGCTAGAAGTCCTGTTATTGCTACTTCAATGGCTTAAATGGGGTTTTGTTTATTTTTACTCTGGGATCTTTTATGATCTTGCATTGTTACGAAGAAGACTGGTTGGCAGGCCAAGTGTTTTGGACTTTTTTTTCCCTTCATAGTGAATTCAAGGTTTCATTTTTAATTTGGTTGCTGGCAGCAATTTTAGTTTAGAAGTGACATCAGGCTGAAAGGAAGTCTCTTTCTCTGGTTTGGAAATTTCTGCTGACAGCTGGAAGAAGGTTCTTGGCCTTCCAATCTGCAATTGGTTGTTGGCTTGGCTAGATATCTTGAGAAGCTGTTCTGACTCCAAGCCTGTCTGTGTGCATCTCATGAGAACTGCAGCATTCAGCCAAAGGACTAAATTCCAGTATCAGATGGGCATTAGCCTTTGCGGTGTTAAACCTGTGTAAAGTGTTTTGAGTAGAGGTTTTGTTTGGTTGGAACATTTTCTTTATTCATTAAGGTTGATACAATATCATGTTTCTTTTGTTTGTAACATGTTAACTGTATTCTTAAATAAACCTTGTTTGTCAAAAGCTCCCGAGTGGGTCATTTGAATCATATCTGAAGTGAAATATCTCATGCTCACCTTAGCCAAATTCGAAATGCAAAATTTATGATCCAGGCCTACCTCATAAAACATGTTGGAGTTTCTGATCTGAATTGTAACACTTGTCATAAAAACCCATCTGGTTCACTAATGTCCTTTAGGGAAGGAAATCTGCCATCCTTACCTGGCCTGGCCTACATGTGGACTCCAAGCCCCAGAGCAATGTGGTTGACTCTTAAATATCTTCAGGAATGAGCAATAAGTGCTGTATAGCCAGCAATGCCCACAACCCATAAATCAATAAATATTAAATAAATCACGCTCGAATCCATTAACAACTTTTTTAATAAAGATCATCTCCAGGATTGGATTTGCCCAATATCCAACCAGGATTGAAACTAATTTCTACCGAGCTTATCCTCACCGTCTTCAACCTGTGGGTGGCTCGGTGGCACAGTGGTTAGCACTGCTACCTCACAGCACCAGGGACCTGGGTTCGATTGCCAGCTTGGGTCATTGTCTGTGTGGAGTCTGCATGTTCTCCCCCGTGTCTGCATCATTTTCCGCTGGGTGCTCCGCTTTCTTCCCACAGTCTGAAAGACGTGCTGGTTAGGTGTACTGACACAAACAGGCTCCGAAGTGTGGCAACTAGGGGAATTTCACAATAACTTCATTGCAGTGTTAATGCAAGACTTAGTTGTGACTAATAAAGATGTAAAGTGTACAGAAATGTCCCTTCAGTGACCTTCAGATCACTGTGAATAGTGAGAGGTTTTGCTTCCAAGTCTTGACAGCGTTGAGTACTTCAGCTGACGTGGGTGAGAGGCAGCTCGGAAAATCTGTGAAAGAAAGGGAAATGCTGTTTACCCTTTTAACCCCGGGGCAATGCACTTGATTGGATGAATATTGATTGTGGTCATTAGCGGAATGATGTCCTTTAAATATGTGAAACGGCAATTGCTTCAGTTTAAATTGAGTCCTGTCCAGAGTACGGCTGTATGTAAATAACAGCCGCAGCTACTGGCTTTTTTGCATAAAAACATCTGACTTTTCAAGAGCAGCAGATGTCATTGCCTAACCTGCCATTTTGAATCGATCTGCATGCGGGGTTGAGTGACAGCCGAGAGGTTTAGATCGGTCTGGCTTATTTTCTCATCTCTGGCTCCGATACAGACAGTGACCTGAGCCGGGAATCGAAACCAGCTCCCTAGCATGGCGAGGCAGCAGTGCTAACCACTGTGCCGCAGGTTAAGACTGCGTTGGTTATGGCCTTGAACCAAATCATTATTTCAGCTGCCTTCACACAGGAGTCAAAGAATACCAATAATTCAAGTTGAACTATTTGAATTTGACGTGTTAACGAGCTGAGCCGGATTAAAAGAGGATCGGTCCAAAAGGTTTCTGCATCAAAACAGTTTCAGTATTTGTTTTAGGTGAAAGGGAGTCCTGAATTTGCCAATGAAAATCGCGCCATTTGTCTTCTCCCACGAGGTTACAACTGCACGATTATTGTTTTGCTTCTGTAGGATCAACAGTTTTATCAAACAAAAAGCAAAAAGTGGCTTATTAGAGCGACACTCAGGCACACTTACAAGAGTGTCACACGGTGTCTGGAGGCAAAGATCAGGCAAGCCTGAAGCATATATTGTGGAAGCTTTAACTATTCACTGGTGAGCCCCGTGCTGCTTGTTGGAGAAAAAGCCTGAACATCTGTTAAAGAAACATGGGGCGGCATGGTAGCACAGTGGTTAGCACTGCTGCTTCACAGCTCCAGGGTCCTGGGTTCGATTCCCGGCTTGGTGTTACTGTCTGTGTGGAGTTTGCACATTCTCCTCGCGTCTGTGCGGGTTTCTTCCAGGTGCTCCGATTTCCTCCCGCAGTCCAAAGATGTGCGGGTTAGGTTGATTGACCGTGCTAAAATTGCCCCTTAGTGTCCTGGGATGTGTAGGTTAGATGGATTAGTGGGTAAACGTGCAGGGATATGGGACAAGGCCAGGGTGGGATTGTGGTCGGTGCAGACTCGATAGGCCGAAGGGCCTCTTTCTGCACTGTTCTATGATTCTATGAAAATATCTCTCAGGTGAAGACTAAATAAATGTGCATTGTCAGAGTTGCAGGCTTTGGAATGAGGCACGATATCAAGATCCCATTTGTCCTCTTAGGTGCATATAAACAATCCCATGCATAACTGAAGATAGGAACCTTCCCCGGTGGCACAGTAGTTAGCGTGGCGGCCTCACAGCACCAGGGACGTGGGTTCAATTTTCACTTTGGGTCACTGTTTGTGCAGAGACTGCACATTCTCCTCGTGTCTGCGTGGGTTTCCTCTGGGTGCTCTGGTTTCGACCTACAGTCCAGAAAGACGCGCTGGTAATGTACCCAAACGGTTGCTGGAGTGTGGCAACTAGGGGATTTGCACAATAACTTCATTGCGGTGTTAATATAAACTTACTTCTGATACTAATAAAATAAACCTCCTTTTATAAAGCCCTTAGGTCTAACGTTAGGTCTATCAGCCAGTGACAGCCAGTGATGTAATTCTTTCCAATGTAGTCACTGTGATAATGTTCTTTTTTATTCATTCATGGGGCATGGGCATCGCTGGCTAGGCCAGCATTTATTGCCCATCCCTAATTGCCTGAGGGCAATTGAAAGTCAACCACATTGCTGTGGCTCTAGAGTCACATGTAGGCCAGACCAGGTAAGGGTGGCGGATTTCCTTCCCTAAAGGACATCAGTGAACCAGATGGGCTTTTCCAACAATCGACAATAGTTTCATGGTCATCAGTAGATTTTTAATTCCGTTTTTTTTATTGATTTCAGTAAAATTTCATCTGCCATGGTGGGATTTGAACTTGGGCCCCCAGAGCATTAGCTGAGTTTCTGAATTAATTGTCTAGTGATAAAGTTTCTACAAATATATAAAATGAAAAAGAGTGGCGAAGGTAAACGTTGGTTCTTTAGAGGACAAGAAGGGCGATGTAATAACTGGATATGAGAAAATGGCCGAGGCTTTGAATTTTGTGTTAGTCTTCACAGTGGAAGACACAAACAATATGCCAAAAATTGATGACAGGAAGGCTATGGCACGTGAGAACCTAGAAATTGTCATTATCATGAAAGAGGTAGTTATATATTCTCAGAGCCCTCAGCCTCTTCATTATTCATCTAGTGAAATTACTACTAATCTACTGCCTCCCCTAAGCAACACAGAAATATTAACCTGGATTAGCTATTCAAGCTCCTGAACCCATAATCTTCTGCCTCAAATGTGGGAGTATTCCCATATCTGTGCTGCTTCAGTGCTGATCATTGTTATGCCCACAGAATCCCCACAGTGCATAAGGAGGCCATTCAGCCCATCAAGTCTGCAACAACCACAATCCCACCCAGGCCCTATTCCCATAATCCCACATATTTACTCTGCTAATCCCCTTGACTCGAAGGGTCAGTTTAGCATGGCCAATCAACCTAACCCACTAACCTTTGGACTGTGGGAGGAAACCGGAGCTCCTGGAAGACACCCATGCATGGGGAAAATGTACAAACTCCACATAGACAGCGACCCTAGCCAGGAATTGAACCAAGGTCCCTGGCACTGTGAGGCAATAGTGCTAACCACTGTGTCACCGTGCCGCCCCGTGTCGCCAGTATTCACAGTTCCCAGCCCTTTTCATTATGTATTTTATCGCATTTGTTCACATGTTTATTTGAAATGGATCAATATCAACTTGGAGGATTTAGCGTGATTAAACCTTAAAATGAGGTCAATAACGTTTTACAGTCAGGAATGAAGATGGTTACTTTTTTGGAAGGGGCCCATTAATGAGTGTCCAAGGAATCTGCCTGGTTAAGACATTGGGCCCTTTTCTATAATGAAATTGAGATCTTCTACATTAAGAAACCCCAATTAATGTTCTTGTTCAGAACTGGCATGCGCCGTGCAAGTGTTGGTCAGTTGAATAAGTGATGGTATCAAATCGGTAAGTGCTGAAGAATATTTGAGGGCTCTTCCAAATGAACACAAGTTGGATCTTTGTCCGTGGCCTCTGGGAATACCCACTCTCCATCATCTCAATTCCATTTCTTCCGGCAGTGCAGGTGGCCTGACTCTGAGGCCTCCGATAGAATGTGATGTGACTCCCACCCTCCCCTGTTAGGGTCAGGGCCTCAAAATCATTGGGTGCTGAAATGGGGCGTTCAACCCATGCTCTCTGCCAGATGTGAGGTTTATCTATCTGGATGCTTCATTTAGATGCAGTAATGTGATTGGTACACAGGTGTTCAAGGCTGTAGTTTCACCTGAAAACCAAGCTTCTTAACAGAGCCCTGGAGAATAAATGGAACATTATTGATGCTGGTTGGGACCCCCATTTGTCAGTTCCACTGCCATTTCCTGTGGGAACCACTTCCACTCGTAGGAGAAGAAGGAAGGGTGTGCTTTCCATGTGGGCCCTTCCCTAATCTCCAGACATTTATAAGTGCTGCGTACATCAAGCAGATGTGCTTTTCTCACTGATAAGTGACCGAACTTGCATTGTGTGACCGGCAACTTTTTTGATAAGTAATAAATGTTAGAGCTAGTTCCCCTATGTCAGGCGGGCTAGCTCTATGTCAGGGGGACTAGCTAGGGTAAATACATGGGGTCACGGGATAGGGTCTGGATTGGATGGGCCAAAAAGCTTCCTTCTGCACTATAGGACTATGGTTCTCTGGTTAAAGCTTCTGAAATGCATCTTTTCCCTGTATAAGGCATAGAAGTTTGATCTCAGAAGGTTTTCTATCACAGATAGAGAATTGCGGATGATGTAACCCAAGGGAGGTGCGGAGTGGGGCTGATGGCATGAGGAGGGCTTATCTGTGTGGCCCATCAGGATAATTCCTTGTCTCAGGCAACCAGCTGGGAAGCAGGACCAGGTCACCAGGCTCACTGGAGGAAGAGAATGCAGCAAATGAAAGCAGCGGAAAAAAATGGGAATGGCACCATCCCACACATGGGCCATAGCAGCAGCCCATTGGCAGCAATGTGCAACCATACTCAGGCGATGCAGGGGTCAGGTGTTGGCAGTGCCAACACAGAGCACAGAAGAAAGGAGAGGAGGCATGAAATATTATCTTGAAGTAACAGTCTACTTTCTCAAAAGGTGCCATCTCAGTACAACTGGGAACAACTGCCAGCAAAGGCTATGAGTTTCAGGTGAAATGGTTGGAAAGATACGGTGGAGTGAAATCCAGCATGGCACTCAACTGATCCACAAGCCCTGCCAACTTCATTGAAGGGGACTGTTGCCCCCAGTTTCTATGCCGCCAGCTCCTTCTGCTGCAGAACTCTGTGGCATTCCCCAATTATCTGCCCACTATTGCATTTTCACCCTTGGTGCTCAGTTCAAACCAACGCAGGAAGTGTCTTAACCTGCAGTGCAGGAGTTAGAAATTCATAGAGTACTTGTCAAATGCTCATGAAAAGCAGAGAAGGTCTGTTTAACTGTTAGGATCTGAAGGTTTCTTGAAATTTACTCACCTCTTTAGGCTGTAAAGAAAACTGGTTGCAGCTTTCAAAAATCTTTTCTCTTGCAATGAATGTCAGGCTCAATGGCATAGCATCTGTTCTATCAATTTCAATAGTTCCAGAAGCTACACTTATCTCAGCAGGGGGTCCTGAATTACAATTTTGTTGAGAGGTTAAAGAGTATATTAGAGAATTAGCTTTTGTTGGTATGTGCTAGGGATAGAAGTGTGTTTTATTTTTGTAAGTGATTAAGCGTTTGATATTTAAAATATTTAAGCAGGCTTTCACAAATTTAAAATTTTAATACAACCAAGTTTGTATAGTGAGGACTGTATTTTTTCACAATTTATCTTATTTAATTTCCATGTTGCCCTTGAGGTTTGCACATGTTGGATATGGTTTAGCAGTCGTTGAGTTGGCATGTGGTATAAGGGGCAATAGGGAGTGCCTGAGGAATGAGGGAGGTAAAGGCTAGAAGGGTGAACTACTTTTATTACAATTATGTTGAAGTTCTATAGAACCAATGCTGGCATTCTAGCCAGTCACTGCAGGAGATGACTACCCCATGACCACGAAGGATATACTTCCAGTGTTGACCTATCCAGAATCTGCTTCCCCAGAGTGGGGATCACGTAATTCGGGGGGACATTCTATTGAGGGGAAGGGGAAATTTCCCCATTCGAACTATCCACTACAGTCACAAAAAGCCAGAATAGTGAGCTTCAGAAATTAAATGAGCACAATCTATGGGCTGCCTTGAGTTAGTTGATCTCAATCAAAGTGGTGTCGGGTTGCTAAAACGGACAGCAGCTTTCCTGGGTTCAGAATGGGAAGCAACTAATCCTGGATTCCGACACTTGATCAAAAAACCCCATTGCTCAATAGTTCACTCGGTGACACATTGGCACAGTGGTTAGCAGCACTGCCCCACAGCACCAGTGACCAGGGTTTAATTCCCAGCTTGGGTCACTATCTGTGTGGAGTCTGCACGTTCTTCCTGTGTCTGTGTGGGTTTCCTCCGGGTGCTCCGCTTTCCTCCCACAATCCAAAAGACGTGCTAGTTAGATGCATTGGCCATGCTAACTTCTCCCTCAGCGTATCCAAATAGGCACCTGAATACGACAATTAGGGGATTTTCATGGTAACTTAATCACTAAATAAGCTTTGGATTGTGGGAGGAAACTGAAGCACCAAAGGAAACCCATGCAGACACTGGGAGAATGTGCAAACTCCACACAGACAATGACCCAAGGCCAAAATTGAGTTTAAAGTTAAACTTAATTTATTAGTGTCACAAGTAGGTTTTCGATAACACTGCAGTGAAGTTATTGTGAAAATTCCCCAGTCCCACACTCCGGTGCCTGTTTGGGTACACCGAGGGAGAATTTAGCATGGCCAGTGCATCTAACCAGCACATCTTTTGGATTGTGGGAGTAAACCAGAGGACCCGGAGGAAATACATGCAGAAATGGGGAGAATGTGCAAACTCCGCTCAGGCAATGACCCAAGATTGGAATCGAACCCTGACGCTGTGAGGCAGCAGTGCTAGCCCCACTGTGCCACCGTGCAATTTTCCATTTCGCTTTACAGTAAACGCACAACTTCCGAGAGCCTCCTAACAGTGCTGCCGTCTCCTGAAGATCGCCTCTGGGATGGCTTTAATTTTGGAGGAGGGGGGTGACTGCCTCGTGGTATTTCTGTTCTGCACTTCTTCCAGGAGGGTAGCTGGCGGGCACCAGGAATTAATGGGTGATTTAAGTTAATATTCTGGGAAACAGGTTATTAGCGTTGCTTTATTGAGTGCTACTTTGCAGACACTTGCCATTGAATAGTTGGAGGGGAAAATTTGCATCTCGCCACTTGATGAACTTTGATGGATGGCCACAAAAGATTCGCAAATTTTGCACAAGAGTTTCAGAAGCAGTTGGTAATCAATTGGGCCAAATCTCGCCCATGACAAGGCATAGATGCTCGTTGACAGCTGCAATTGAATATTCCAGAGATTTGCATGAATTTGAATCTTCCCATTAAATCTTTTAATGGCCCTCGATTGCCCATGAACTCAGAAAAAGTGCCACTTAAGGTAAAAGTAGAGAGGCATTGCAGAGGATGCACGCACTAATTGACAAAGCTTGATGGATCATCATTAGGCATTCACAGATTTATCATAGGCGATCTGTGATGCTTCATAATGATCTGAGCAGTGTTGGTGGGGGGGGCAGGGGGTGGAAGTGAAGGAACAGTCTTATTGAGCATGTTTCCAAGTCCATGAAATGACCCAGAGTGTCACCTCCGAACGTACAATATATAAAAAAAAATAACATTTTAAAGAGTCAGCTGATTTAGAGTGACACTGAAGCCCAAAGATGCAGGGGTATAAACTTCACTGGAGACTCTGACATTGCCAGAAAGCTGATCATTAGCACAGCTCAAAAAGACACACACAAAAAAAAATTCTCTAATCAGCTGGGACTAATAAAGTCAAATATAAGGATGGCTTGTTATTAGCCTGAAATAATCTGTATAAATATATCATCATTACACTCAACTACATATCAGGTTGCCACGAGTGCCTTTGACTACCAATGAACAATTGCATGGAATTATTCAGGGTACCACAAAGGTACCCAAATCTAGTGAAATGGTATGATAATAATCTCTCCTTCAATGTCAGTACAAGGTAAAAGTTAATCATCAACTTCAGGAAGTGTAGTGGAGGGCATGTCCCTGTCTACATCAGCAGGGATAAAGTGGAAATGGTTGAGATCTTCAAATTTCTAGGTATCCAGATCACCAACAACCTGCTCTGGTCCCTCCACGCTGACTCTATAATTAAGAAAACCCACCAATGCCTCTGCTTTCTCAGGATGCTAAGGAAATTTGGCATCTCTGCTATAGCTCTCACTAATTTTTACAGATGCGCCACAGAAAGCATCCTTTCCAGATGTATCACGGCTTGGTTTGGCTCCTGCTGTGCCCAAGAGCACAAGAAACTACAAAGGGTTGTGAACGTAGCCCAGTCCATCACACAAACCAACCTCCCATCCATTGATTCCGTCGACACTTACTGCTGCCTCGGAAAAGCAGCCAGCATAATTAAGGACTCCATACACCCTGGACATTCTCTCTTCCACCATCTTCTGTCAGAAAAAAGATACAAAAGCCTGAGGTCTTTCACTGTCATGATGTGGGTATGCCGGCGTTGGACTGGCGTAAACACAGTAAAAAGTCTGACAACACCAGGTTTTAGTCCAACCTATTTATTTGATAATATACTCACAAGCTTTCGGGGTTAGTCCCTTCGTCAGGTGAATGACCTGACGAAGGGACTAACCCCGAAAGCTTGTGAGTATATTATCAAATAAATAGGTTGGAATAAAACCTGGTGTTGTCAGACTTTTTACTGTCTTTCACTGTACCAGGGACAACAGTTCGATTCCCAGTAGTCTGTGCAGAGTCTGCACATTCTCCCCGTGTCTGTGTGGGCTTCTTCTGGGTGCTCTGGTTTCTTCCCACACTTTGAAAGAAGAGCTAGTTAGATGCATTGGTCATGCTAAATTCACATTCAGTGTGCCCAAACAGGCACCAGAGTGTGGCAACTGGGGGATTTTCACAGTAACTTCATTGCAATCTTAATGTAAGCCTACTTCTGACAATAAACAAACTTTAAACTTTAGTTGTACTCAAGGTAGCTCATCACCACCTTCTCATGGAGAAGTGCTAGAATTGTTAGTGATGCCCACATCTCACAGAAAAATGAAAAAATAAATTTGAGGTGCTAGTTTTAAACTTAATCAGGGAATTGAGGGTTATTGGGGTGAGGCAGGAAAGTGGAGTTGAGGATTATCACATCAGGTCAGCCATGATCTCATAGAATGGTGGTGCACACCCAATGGGCTGAATGGCCTACTTCCGCTCCTACATCTAATAATCTTTTGCATTAATTATGTTTGAGCAAATAACGTTGGGAACATCCAGCAGATCAGGCAGCATCCTTAGAGAGAAACCTTCCAGCATTTTCTGGACTCATTTCAGTAGACCACAGTCTGTAGTGTTTCACTTTGGTCTTCGCTCTGTCTGGGCTATGTTTCATATGTTTTCTTCCATTGAATAGGAACCAACAGGATTGGGAAAGACCACTGTTGTTTATCTAGGAATGATAACACTCTGAGTTATAATTGCATACAGTTGCAGTTTCATAGCAAAACTATTGTCAGGTACAATTTACATTCCTCTAAATAATATGGAGATGAAAAATTTAGGATCTGAAATATTACTATTTGAAATAAAATTGTGACTTTAGCTTGCCTGCAATTTTACAATGCACTTACACATTTCAAATAACTGGAACAACATCTTTATTAAAGTGGGGAGATAACAAGCGTCATTGTTTGAAGCATTGATAATTTATTGGCTCAGGTATTCATATGACGTCATGATTGAAGCCCATTCCATCCTCAAGCCAGCCTCCCATCCATTGACTCTGTCTACACTTGCCGCTGCCTCAGCAAAGCAGCCAGCATAAGTAGAGACCCCACGCACCCTGGACATTCTCTCTTCCGCCTTCTTCCATTGGGAAAAAGATACAAAAGTCTGAGGCCATGTGCAACTGACTCAAGAACAGCTCCTTTCCTGCTGCTGTCAGACTTTTGAATGGACCTACTAAGTTGATTTTTCTCTGCACCCTAGCTGTGACCATATTCTATACATATATATATCATATACACATTATATTCTGCACCCTCTCCTTTTCTTCTCTATGAATGGTATGCTTTGTATAGCGCGCAAGAAACAATACTTTTCACTGTATGTTAATCAAAACAAATGAAATAACAAAAAAATCAAAATAAGAACATAAGAACATAAGAAATAGGAGCAGGAGTAGGCCATCGAGCCCTTCGAGCCTGCCCCGCCATTCAATAAGATCATGGCTGATCTGTCGTGGCTCAGTTCCACATTCCCGCCCTCTCCCCATAACCCTTAATCCCCTCTCTTATCAAAAACCCATCAACCCGCGTCTTAAAAATATTTAGCGAGGTAGCCTCCACCACTTCAACGGGCAGAGAATTCCAGAGATTCACCACCCTTTGAGTGAAGAAGTTCCTCCTCAACTCCGTTCTAAACCGACCCCCCTTTATCTTGAGGCTGTGCCCCCTAGTCCTACTATCCTTTCTGAGCGGGAAGAACCTCTCCACCTCTATCCTATCCATCCCATTCATCATCTTATACGTCTCAATGAGATCTCCCCTCATTCTTCTAAACTCTAATGAGTACAAGCCTAGTTTATTCAGCCTCTCCTCATAGCTCAACCCCGTCAACTCCGGTATCAGCCTAGTAAACCTCCTCTGCACTCCCTCCAAGGCCAAAATATCCTTGCGTAAGTACGGTGCCCAAAACTGCACACGGTACTCCAGCTGCGGCCTCACCAATGCCCTATACAGCCGCAGCAAGACCTCCCTACTTTTATATTCTATCCCCCTCGCTATGAAGGCCAGCATCCCATTAGCCTTCCTGACCACCTGCTGCACCTGCAAGCTGGGTTTTTGCGACTCATGCACAAGGACCCCGAGGTCCCTCTGCACCGTCGCCTGCTGCAGTTTTTCGCCCCGTAAGTAATAGTCCTTCCTACCATTATTCCTACCAAAGTAGGAATCAAGAACAGCATCAGAGGAGAGGGAAGTAGGACACCAACAATAGTGAGTGATTGATAACTCAAAGCAGGAGTGATTGAACATTTTAACATTTTAAGCACCCAATGGTAAAATCCTGCCTGAAGTCTGGTTCAACTGGTTGGGGAGTCATAAGTCCACAGTTTCTGAGATTATGCCCATTCATTTAAAAGGGAAATTCAGGGGTTGGGGTCTCATGGTTTTCCTGTTAGAGATTATTTTTTTAAAAATTCATTTTTGGGACGTGAGCATCACTGGCTGGTCAGTATTTATTGCCCACCCCTAGTTGCCGTTGGAGAGCAGTTGAGAATCAACCACATTGCGATGGCTCTGGAGTCACATGTAGACCAGACTGTGTAAAGATGGCAGATTTCCTTCCCTAAGAGACATTAGTGAACCAAATGGATTTTTACGACAATCGACAATAGTTTCATGATCATCAGCAAATCCGTAATTCCAGATTTTTTTAATTGAATTTAAATTCCACCAACTGCCGTGGCAGGATTCGAACCAGGGTCTCCAGAACAGTCTTACGATAATATCACAAGTCCATCGCCTCCCTATTAAACAGTAAGCTATGCGAGCACTTCCAGCTATATTACCTGAAGTGAGGATAAACCCCAAGTAGTTTATTTCAGAGATCAGATTACATTCAGGAGGTCACTCCTTAATATCAGTTGTATTTTCTTCATAGAATCACACAGCTCTGAAGGACATTTGGTCCATTGTGCCTGTACCAGCCCTGTGAAGGTAAAAAAAAAGACCAATTAGTCTTTCTCTCCGGCATTTCCCCCCAGAGGCCTGTCAACGATTCATTACTAAGAATATAATCAATTCCCTTTTGAAAGTTGCTACTGATTCTGCTTCCAACCCCCTCTTATGCAGCACATATTAGATCTTAACATGTTGAGGAAAAGACTTCTCCTCAACTCGCTTCTGAGCTTTGCGCAGCTTTTTATGTGGCATGTGTTTTTAAATTAATTTTTAATAATTTACAGTGTGTGGTGAAATGTGGAAGTTATAACGCAAAACAGCAGCACTGATTTTAAATGATACATAACCTGGGAGCCCAGTCAAATTGCTGAGTTGATTTCCTTCCTTTGAAGTGATGGTTGATGGGTTGGATGCCAATTATTTGCTGGTTAAGTAATATCAGAGGATTGATGAGTTTATTTAATGGTGCATGTGGGGAGTTTGCATTATTAATGGTGGATGGTATCATTTTAAGCTATATCCATTGCGAAGTTGACTACTTACAATTGGATTAAACTGGTGGTTAGTCCACTGTCTGCCTAAAAAAAAATTATAATACAAATGTGGACAATTGAGAAACCTTCATTGACTGGACATTGGCCTGATCATAATTGGTTAACTGTTTTCCAGTCTTGATTCTAAGAATGGTCAATAAAAAAAGCCTTGAATTTAAAGATAAAGAACAAAGATCAAAGAACAAAGAAAATTACAGCACAGGAACAGGCTCTTCAGCCCTTCAAGCCTGCACCGACCATGCTGCCTGACTGAACTAAAACTCCTACCCTTCCAGGGACGGTACCCTCTATTCCCATCCTCTTCATTTATTTGTTAAGACGCTCCTTAAAAGTTACTGTCGCATCGACTTCCACTACCTCCCCCTGCAGTGAGTTCCAGGCACTCACCATCCTCTGTGTGAAAAACTTGCCTCGTACATCTCCTTTAAACCTTAGCATAATGACAATGTTGTGGTTAGTTTATTTAGTAGCATCACAAGCAGGCTTACATTAACACTACAATGAAGTTACTGTGTAAATCCCTTAGTCTCACAGTCCAGCGCCTGTTCGGGTACACTGAGGGAGAATTTAGCATGGCCAATGCATCTAATCAACACATCTTTCAGACTGTGGGAGGAAACTGGAACACTGGAAACTCATGCAGACACAGGAGGAATGTGCAGGCTCTACACAGACAATGACCCAAGCTGGGAATTGACCCTGAGTCTCTGGTCCTGTAAGGCAGCAATGCTAACCACTGTGCCACCATGCCGCCCAGTCTTGCTAAAATTCTTCCTCCGTACAAAGTGTTTAGTTCCTCCTTCTACCAATGCTTATGGTTAAATTTCTCTTCATCATCATATGCCTTGGTTTAAAGTTTTATTTTTACAGATTATTTATTCGTTTCACAAGTAGGCTTACATTAACACTGCAACTAAGTTCCTATGAAAATTGTCTAGTTGCCATTCTAGTTGCCTGTTCACATAAACTGAGGGAGAATTTTAGCATAATTGGGTGGCATGATGGCACAGTGGTTAGCACTGTTGCCTCACAACGCTAGGGAGCTGGGTTTGATTCCCGACTTGGGTCTGCACAATCTCCCCATGTGTGTGCGGGTTTCTTCCTACAATCCGAAAGACGTGCTGGTTAGGCAATCCCAAACCTCTCCTGGAGGGAGGATATGAGGGGGAGCAAAGGGGAAGATAGCTCATTGTTGTAACTTTCATTGAGGTGCTCTCTTTGGCTCACCATCCAATCAAGAATGGTGGATGGGCTCTTAAGCTGGGTGGGAGGGGGCAAGTTGAGGCCTTATTGCTTGAAAAGGGCTGCTGACTGCAAGAGAGGGTAAAAAAGAGAGAGTGTGCTTCAAATTGGAGGTGTACTCTCCCCAGTTTTTAAAAATCTTAAAGAATGGATCCTGCATCTAAATTCTAGTGTCCTCTCCCATTAGTCCTACCTTGGTGGTGATGCCTTCAGCTCCTTCTGCTCCCCGCTTTGGACTTTTCCTGCTGCCATCAGATTTTTGAATGGACCTACCTCTCATTAAACTGACCTTTCTCTACGATGATGTGGAGATGCCGGCGTTGGACTGCGTTGGACATAGTCAGAAGTTTCACACACACCAGATTAAAGTCCAACAGGTTTATTTGGAATCACGAGCTTTCGGAGCATCGCCCCTTCCTCAGGTGAGTCTCAACTGATAAAGGAACAGTGCTCCAAAAGCTTGTCATTCCAAATAAACCTGGAGTTGTGAGTCTTCGACCTTTCTCTCCACGCTGTGACTGTGACTGTAACACTATATTCTGCATTCTCTCCTTTCCTTCTCTACGTACGGTATGTATTATCTGCACAGCACAAAAAATAATACTTTTCACTGTATACTAATACATGTGACAACAATAAATCAAATCAAACCTGCCTCTTATCCTTTAACAATCTCATTAACAAAGTTTTTCTTCATCCTTTAATTAAAGATGCCTTCTTTAGTTTGGGGTCCATTCCCTGATTACAGCAGTGCAAAAAATTTCTCACAGATCTTTCAATGTTGAATGTGTTGTATACTCGCAAATTGTGGCTCTTAACCTTCACATGCCTGGTGCAGCGTTAGTACCGGATGTAGTAAGTTTAGGGATGCACTATTGGACTATTGCATTTCCCACTCCTTTGAAATGAATTAATGCTTTTACCTATCCTTTTCCTCAAGCCATCTCCTCCACCTGTTGCCAAATCAATTGCAGGAATGCAACTTAATGTGTTTGAGAAATGTTCCTGTTTCTAGCAATCAGCTTCAATTTTATCCTGCTCCAGCTGTTGTAGCTCACACATCTGTGGAACGTTTATGGAGCCACCTTTCACCAGTACTTCACCAATTTGGGGAGCATGTGAAGGGATTTGAGAGGAATGTTTGATTTGATTTGATTTATTATTGTATTGGGATACAATGAAAAGTACTGTTTCTTGCGTGATATACAGACAAAGCATATTGTATATAGAGGAGAGGAGAGGGTGCAGAATGTAGTATTACAGTCATACTAGGGTGCAGAGAAAAATCAACTTAATGCGAGGTAGGTCCATTCAAAAGTCTGAAGACAGCAGGGAAGCGGCTATTCTTGAGTTGGTTGGGACGTGACCTCAGACTTTTGCAACTTTTTCCTGACAGAAGGTTGAAGAGGGTATGATCATGGTGTGTGGGGTCCTTAATTATGCTGGCTGCTTTTCTGAGGTAGTGGTAAGTGTAGACAGAGTCAATGGATGGGAGGCCGGTTTGGTGATGGATTGGGCTACACTCTTGACCCTTTGCAGTTTCTTGCCATCTTGGGCAGAGCAGGAACCATCCATGAGAGGCAGCTTTGGTGTGTTTTTTGATGAAACCAAAGAACCTAACAGTGTGAAGATGAATCGATATTCAGGCCAATGTTAGTACCTCAAAAGGTGACTGGACTTCATTTCTTTTCTTGTATATTATGGCCTTTAAAATGATGGGATCTTTTGTGAGATACCACTGGAATGATTCCATTGAAGTAGAGCAAATCTAGAATTCGTCACTGCAAGATAGTCACCAAGAGATCTAAGAGGGGATTGAGAAGAAGCCTCTTTACCCATAGTGAGGATCTGAACTTTACTGTCACTGACACTAAGGTGAAGCAGATAGAGAATGTGCGGGTGGTTGGTTAGTCTATTAGATTTAGATTAGGAATTATCAGAGAAGTGTTGGGAGGAGCTCTTGCCAATGTAGAATAACATTAAAGTTTTAAACTTTATTTATTAGTGTCACAAGTAGGCTTATATTAACACTGCAATGAAGTTACTGTGAAAATCCCTGAGTTGCCACATTCTGGCACCTATTCAGGTACACTGAGGGAGAATTTGGCATGACCAGTGAACCTAACCAGCATATCTTTCACAGGAAGCCAGAGCACCTGGAGGAAACCCATGGGGAGAATGTACAAACACCATTTAGACAGTGACCCAAGCCAGGAATTGAACCCAAGTCCCCGGCGCTATGAGGCAGCAGTGCTAACCATTGTGCCACCGTGCCACCCAATGGCCTGTGCTGGATATGAATGCGAATACATTCGTGGAAATCTTTGTTAAAATACTCTAACTGTAGATTCTTGAGTCGGTTTAGCTGGGCAGCTGGTTTGTGATATGGAGTAACGCCCACAACACGGGTTCAATTCCTGTACCGGCTGAGGTTACTCATGATCGTCCCCCCTTTTTTCTATTTTGCCCCTCGCCTGAGTTGTGGTGATCTTCGGGTTAAATCACCACCAGTCAGGCCCTCCTTCAGAAGAGTGAAGAGCCTATGGTTATCTGGGTCTATGGCAACTTCATCTAGAGTCTTGACCGTAATGTTGCACTTCCTTCTTCTTCCAACTGGGATTGGAGGTAGGCGTGGGAGCAAGTGCCTGAGTAATCTTGCCCCCATAAAGGAAAATCTCATTACTCAGGCTTTCTGAACTTGGGAATTGTGTCTCCATAAAGAAGGATGGGAGCTGATCATTTCCATTCATAAAAATACAAGACATCAAATTAGAGAGAATGCAGAAAAGATTTACTAGGATACTATCGGGACTTGGTGGTTTGAGTTATCAGGAGAGGCTGGATAGACTGGGACTTTTTCCCCTGGAGTGTAGGAAACTTGGGGTGATCTTATAGAGGTCTGTAAAACAATGAGGAGGACAGATCAGATAGATAGTCAACATAAAAACAAATTATTGCAGAAGCTGGAATCTGAAACGAAAAGAGAAAATGCTGGAAAATCTCAGCAAGTCTGGCAGCATCTATAAGGAGAGAGAAGAGCTGACATTTTGAGTCCAAACTATCATCATCAAAAGACTATCAGCTCTGGATGATGTTTTGATTCTGGACTCAAAACATCAGCTCTTTTTTCTCCTTACAGATGCTGCCTGACCTGCTGAGATTTTCCAGTGTTTTCTCTTTTGGTTTTAGATTCTCAACATCTTTTCCCAAAGGTAGGGGAGTGTAAAACTAGAGGGCATAGGTTTAAGGTGAGAGGGGGGTGAGAGACAAAATTGTTCAGAGGGTCAATTTTTTCACATAGAGGATGGTGAATGTCTGGAACAAGCTGCCAGCGGTAGTAGTAGAGGCGAGTACAATCTTGTCTTTTAAAAAGCGCTTAGACAATTATATGGCTGAGATGGGTATAGAGGGATATGGGCCCAAAGTGGGCATTTGGGGCTAGCTTAATGATAAAAACTGAGTGGAATGGACAAGTTGGGCTGAAAGGCTGTAAACGTCTATGGTCTTTATGACATCCAGAACGGAAACCGAACATTCAGTTCATAATATTTGCAGCTCCAAGGAATCTCGTTGCAACTGGCAAGGCCTGAATTTGTTGTCCATCCCTAATTGCCCATGTTCTTGAAGTGAATGGCTTCCGATGCCATTTCAGAGTCAACTACCCTGCTGTGGGTCTAGGTTCATATGTAGTCCAGGCCAGGTAAGGTGAGTAAATTTCCTTCACTAAAGAACATTAGCTTTTTTTTAACAACAATCAACAATAGTTTCATGGTCAGCATTACGCTTTAGTGTGGCATGGTGGCACAGTGGTTAGTGTGACTGTCTCACAGCACTAGGGACCCGGGTTCAATTCTGGCCTCGGGTGCCTGTTTGTGTGGAGATTGCACATTCTCCCCGTGTCAGTGTGGGTTTCCTCCCTCACTCCAAAGCTGTGCAGGCTCAGTTGATTGGCCATGCTAAATTTCCCCTTGCTTTCAGGGGGATTTGCAGGGTAAATGGGTGGGGTTATGGGGATAGGGCCTGGGTGGGATTGTGGTCGGCGCAGGCTTGAAAGGCACTGTAGGGATTTTAAAGTTTATTTATTTTATTTATTCGTGTCGCAGGCAAGCCCTACATTAACACTGCAGCATGGTGGCACAGTGGTTAGCACTGCTGCCTCACAATGCCAGGGACCCGGGTTCAATTCCCGGCTTGGATCACTGTCTGAGTGGGGTGTGCATATTCTCCCCGTGTCTGCGTGGGTTTTCTCCACAGTCCAAATGAGGTGCTGGTTATGTGCATTGACTTGACCGGATTGTGGTGACTAGGGCAATTTCATTGCAGTGCTAGTGTAAGCCTAACTTGTGACTAATAAATGAACTTTAACACTGCAATGAAGTTACCGTGAAATTCCTCTAGTAGCCACATGTTTGGGTACACTGAGGGAGAATTTAGCACGGCCAATGCACCTAATTGGCACATCTTTCAGACTGCGAGAGGAAACCGGGGCACCCGGGGAAAACACACACAGATACGGGGAGAGTGTACAAACTCCCCAGAGACAATGACCCAAGCCGGGAATTGAACCCAGGTCCCTGGCGCTGCGAGACAGCAGTGTTAACCACCGTGCCACCCAGATTCTAGACCAGCTTTTCAATTCCAGATTATGAATTGAATTTAAATTCCACTAGCTGCCCCGTTGGGATTAGAATCCTTGTGCGCAGAGTATTAGCCTGGCCCTTAGATCTGAAGTCCAGTGACAATCCACTGTGCCAATGCCTCGCCTCAATTAGTCCCACTCCATCCAGTATCCATGTATAATTATTTCATCATGGACTTTTGCACATCAGTTACTTCAGAGAACATTAGTTTCCTGAAACATCAATCAGGCTGTATATTTTAAAAATATTTCTTGAAACCTCAATCCCACATAGACAGCGATCCAAGAGGGTTCATCTAGCTTCCAGTTAATTCATAACCACCTGTTATCAGTTAACATAAAAGAAGTAGAAATAGGTTTGCCTTAGCCATGAACCCCCTGAGTGAAGTTTCCTTTAGATTTTCTGCTCATTACTTTATTAATGGCACTCCTTTAAGGAGGGGGACATTTATTACCTCTTTTAAATGATTCAATTAATTTCATTTTAATTAAATCAGTTAGTGGTTGAGTGTAAAGAAGTAGCTTTTGATTCTGACTCCTTTTTAGACATGCAATTGATCCCAAACCCACTTCCTTTGCTCTAAAATTTGCTTCCACACTTTGTGTGGCAAAAAAAAAGTGTGTTCTTTTCTCATTTTTAACCTTGGTTGAGGCTAATGTGTGAATGTAACAGTATGTTGTGACAGATTAAGAAAATTAGTTAAAAAAATACCCTCAATTCCACACAGGAAAGGATGTTTTCATACAGTAAAAGCTCCTTCCTATTTTACCTTTTCTGTTATTGTCTACTCTTTGGGTCAGGAGCCCCTCCCTCCGCCCGTCCCCGCACCCCCCCCCCCCACCCCCCCCCCCACCTCTCCCTGCCACCCCAGCTGGTGTGTTTTCGGGCAGCGGAGACAAATCTTCATTGCCCATTGATGGACTACTGAATGCAGTTTACAAGATACGGAGAGGTCTAGGTAGAAGGGACGTGGAGAGGATGTTTCCACTCTTGGGAGAGACTAGAACTCGAGGGCACAACCTCAAAGTGAAGGGACGCTCCTTTGAAACTGAGACGAGGGGGAATTTCTTCAGCCAGAGGGTGGTAAATCAGTGGAACTCATTGCCGCAGAGGAGAGCAGGTCATTGAGTGTCTTTAAGACAGAGATAGATAGATTCTTGATCAATAAGAGGATCAAGGGTTACGGGGAAAACGCAATGAGAATGGGGATGAGAATCGTATCAGCCATGATTGAATGGTGACGCAGACTCAATGGGCCGAATGGCCTAATTCAGTTCCTATATCTTTTGGTCTGTCGAGGTCTATGTCAAGTTGCATGGCTTGCCCATCCCACCACTAGGGTTCTCCGTCACGGAGGGAGGGGTGGCCTTCGACAGGACCGGAAATTTCCACTGGCTGGAAAATCCAGGAATTCCGACTCTTTAAAATTTATGTCGGATCCTCTGTGGCATTGAGTTTTGCGGATAACCAGAGAGGAACGAAGCAGTTAGTGGCGCAATTATTACACATACAGAGAGAACAGTTTCTCCTTATGAACGGTTGCAATTTTATACATTCAGGGAACAAGTTCCAATTTCCTGTTTTTCCGTCTTCTCCAAAAAGGCATCTGCCACATGATTATAGAATGTTTCTGTTCTGAAATATTTGTGGCCTAATTGGCTTTGCACAATGAGAATTTATAGACCCTATAGCCGAAGTTCTCTGTGTTATTCTCTATGATCGCACAAGAATTGGTCTGGGATGGAAAAAAAATTAATGGCTTCAGAATCAGCATGCCTCCAGATTTGAGTGATGTATTTGGCTTCAAACATAGCAGGATTCAATTATTCATTGATTCATTAACCCACGGCGGAACATTGACTGGAGTGGGGGCAATTCTTGTGCTGTATAATTGAAAGTTTTTGCATTGTGAAATCATTTTTGGCTGCTTTAATTTGATGGTACAGATCGTGGTTATAAATATGGTCATACAAGTGCTGTGGCTTCACAAACAGGTCAGAGGCTGGGAATTCTGATGAGAGTAACTCACCTCCTGACTCCTCAAACCTGTCCACGAGGCTCAAGGCAGGAATGTGATAGAATAACCTCCACTTGCCTGGGTGAGAGCAGCTCCAACAACACTTAAGAAGTTCACCACCATTCCGAACGATGCAGTCTGCTTGATTGGCACCCCACGAACCACTTTAAACATTCACGCCCTCCACCACTAATGCACAGTGGCAGCAGAGTGTACCATCTACACAATGTATGTCTTGGGTGGTATGGTGGCACAGTGGTTAGCACTACTGCACGCAGCACCAGGGACCCGGGTTCACGTGTAAACATTTGTGTGGAGTTTGCATGGTCTCTCGCGTCCATGTGGGTTCCCTCTAGGCACTCCAGCTTTTTCCTACAGTCCAAAGAGGTGCAGGTTAGACAGATTGGCCATGCTAAAGGTCTACTTTGTACCGGGGGAGGTATGTGGGATGCGGGGATAGGGTCTGGTTGGGATTGTTGTCAGTGCAGGCTTCTTAAAATTCATTTGAGGGATATGGGCATTGCTCACTGGCCAGCATTTATTGCCCACCCCTAGTTGTCCTTGAGAAGGTGGTGGTGAGCTGCCTTCTTGAGCAATTCATACAACTGAGTGAGTTGCTCAGCCATGTCAGTGGGCAAGTGAAAGTTTACCACATTGCTGTGGGTCTGGAGTCACATGCAGGCCAGACCAGATTAAGATGGCAATTTTTTTCCATAAAGGACATTAGTGGAACAGATGGGTTTTTATGACAATTGACGGTAGTTTCATTGTCATCAGCAGATTCTTCATTCCAGATTTTTTTTTATTGAATTCAAGTTCCACCATCTGCCATTGTGGGATTCGAACCCAGGTCCCCAGCACTTCAGCAGTGTTTCTAATTAATAGTCCAGCAATAATACCACTGGGCCTTCACCTCCCCCTGATGGGCTGAATAGCCTCTTTCTACACTGTAGAGGTTCTATGATTTTATGTATTGTAGCAGCAGCCTTTACCTATCACACAAATTTGTTCTTTCTCCTAATTCTGCCCCCCCCCCCCGGGGGTATATATTCCAACAGCCAGCTGGGCACAAAACTGGCATTTAAGATTGGCTGTCTACCATGGAAGCTGCCTGAATTTCCCTGCCTATTCCAGGTAACAAGCTGAAATTCCCCGCCCATGCTATAACTCATTGGAAGATCATCATTCCTTGTCCAGGAGAGCCTGATCTTCCTCAGATGCCAAGACTTTTTTTAATTTTTGCACTGGTGTGGACATTGCCGGCAAGGCCAATTCTTGCTGTTCATTCCTAATTGCCCTTGAACTGAATGGCTTGCTAGGCTATGACTGAAGAGTCAGCCACATTGCTGTGGCTCTGGAATCACATATAGGCCAGGTCAGGTACGGATGGCAGATTTCCTTCTCTGAAGGACATTAGTGAACCAGATGACAATTGATGATACTTTTATTGGGTGCGATTTTCCAGCCCTTCCTGCTGGCGGATCTTCCGGTTCCAGTGATGGTGACCAGCCCTCCCATCCACCCCCCTCCCTCCCCCACCCCACCCCTGTGACGTGTAGCCAGATGGGCAAGCCACGCAAAAGGCCATAGATATCGGTGGGACTGGAGGATCCTGTAGGCAGCCAATGGTGAGCTGTCTCAGTAAAACATACCACAGGAGGCCTGAAAATCCCACTCGAAACCTCTACTCGCATTTTATTGTGGATTTCTTTCCAATCTGAAGTCGGCTACTGCTTTCATGGTGGGATTTGAACCCATCTACCCCAAAACATTAGCCTGGGCTTCTGGATTATTAGTCCAGTGACTTGGCCACTACACTACCACCTTCCTTAAGCACTAACATCATATAAGAATGTGAGAGGTTGTGTTTCCTGTCTAAAATCTCACAAGTTGCCTTTCTGATTTATAAATCACCTTTGAAGACCAGAGCTATCTCCTTTGTCCTATCCCCAACAGTACTTGTTTTGATTAGCATGGTAACATCCACAGGGGCAGCAGGGTGGCACAGTGGTTTGCACTACTGCCTCACAGCACCAGGGGTTCAATTCCAGCCTGTGGCAACTGTCTGTGTGGAGTTTGCACATTCTCCCTGTGGCTGTGTGTATTTCCTCCTCTGGATGCTCCGGTTTCCTCCCACAGTCCAAAGATGTGCAGGATAGATGGATTGGCCATGCTAAATTGTCCCTTAGATTAGGGGGATCAGCAGACTAAATATGTGGAGTTACAGGGATAGGGTGGAGAAGAGGGCTTGGGCAAGATACTCTGTTAAAGAGTTTGTGTAGATGCAATGGGCTAAATTGCATCTTCCTGCACTGTAGGGATTCCATGATTCTATTACAGATTGCTGAGTACAAAAGCACCAACATATCTTAAAATCTGTAGGTGGAATTTTCCCTACCCGCCTGCCACAGGAATTGTAAGGGCGAGGGTGGACCATGCAAAGGTTCTTGGGCAGGATTTTCCAGTCTTGGGATGTGTGTAGCTGGAAAATCCCAACATTGTCAATGGTTACTGACTCCTCCACCAGTAGAATGAGTTTCCCCTACTGAATCTGGTTAAAAAAAAAACCTCATACTTTACATCAACTGTTTTAAAGCCCCTCCTCCTTAACTTTCTCTGTTCCACAGAGATGTGGAGATGCCGGCGTTGGACTAGGGTAAGCACTGTAAGAAGTCTCGCAGCAGCAGATTAAAGTCCAACAGGTTTATTTGTTAGCACAAGGCACTAGCATTCGGAGCACTGCTCCTTCGTCAGGTAAGTGGGAGTTGTGTTCATATACAGGGCATATAAAGACACAACCTCAATTTACAAAATAATGGTTGGAATGCGAGTCTTTACAGGTAGTCAACTCTTAAAGGTATAGACAATGTGAGTGGAGAGAAGGTTAAGCACAGGTTAAAGAGATGTGTATTGTCTCCAGACAGGACAGTTAGTGAGATTTTGCAAGCCCAGGCAAGTCATGCAGGTTACAGATGGTGTGACATGAATCCTCTTTAATCTGTGCTTAACCCTCTCTCCATTCACATTTTCTGTCCCTTTTAAGACTTGATTACCTGTAAAGACTCACATTCCAACCATTATTTTGTAAATTGAGTTTGTGTCTTTATATGTCCTGTTTGTGAACAGAACTTCCACTCATCTGATGAAGGAGCAGCGCTCCGAAACCTTGTGGCTTGTGCTACCAACTAAACCTGCTGGACTGTAGCCTGGCGTTGTGAGACTTCTTACTACACAGAACAACCATAATGGGGGCAACATGGTGGCATAGTGGTTAGCACTGCTGCCCCACAGTGCCAGGGACCTGGGTTTGATTCCCGGCTTGGTCACTATCTATACGGACTCTGCATATTGCCTCTGTGGGTTTCCTCCAGTTTCCTCCCACAATCTGAAAGAGGTGCTGGTTAGGTGAATTGGCCTTGCTACATTCTCCCTCAGAGTATCCCAACAGGCGCCGGAGTGTGGCAACGAGGGGATTTTCACGGTAACTTCATTGCAGTGTTAATATAAGTACCTTGTGACTAATAAATCAACTTTTACTTCTGCCTAGTCTCTCCAAAGAAATGAAGTGCCTTACTTCTAGTGTATGTGTTCATGTGTGTGTGCATTATATCTATTTATTTATATATGCATTTGCAAAAGTTAAAATCTTATAACTGCATGGTGAGAAGGGGTATCATTTGATTGTATCAAGCTGCCTGGAATAGACTCCACGCAATTACTGCTGAATGGTCCATTCTTTGCAGCATGAGTTTAATAAATGTTTCAGCGTTATTATTTTACTACAAGATGAAAAGCTCGAGTGCAGCAGTCATCTCATCTTCCTGGACTCTAAACCTTGGGTTTAAAATGATGTTTCAGACTGTTTTAATCCAGAGTTGACAATTTACCAAGTGGTCTGTGTTACACCGCTTTGATCTCGGGCACTTTGCGAAATTCCCGTCTGGCGCAGGCAGCGAGGGGGCCCCAGTGTATCTGCAGTTCATTAGGGACCTTTAGCAGTTCGTAACAATTAGGCTTGTCAGGCGACGTAACTCAACTCTATAAAAACTTTAACTAATCGCTCGCAAAAGAGAAATGGCAGTTTCTTAATAATTTGTTACAGTAGGAGTTACCCCAGAATCTTGGGCCATTACTTTCCTTTTAAGAGACGGCAAAGCCAGCAAGATAATGAATCAACCTGACAAGTTTTATAAGCAACTTAACTTGTTAGTTATTGCAACACATTAAACCACTGCATCTACGAAAGTGCTGGCAAAGTTAAATAACCTATGGCCACCTGTTTTTTTATTGTAATGTAGAGTAGACAAGGCCACTTATTGGCAATTTCAATTAAAAAATGTATAATTCACTCGGATGCTTGAAGTGGATCTTTTGACTTCTAACGTTCATCTGTACAAGTTGGTTAAAATACTAGCGCAACACTGCAGGCAGCACGGTGGCACAGTGGTTAGCACTGCTGCCTCACAGCACCGGAGACCTGGGTTCAATACCAGCCTCGGGTCACTGACTGTATGGAGTTTGCGCATTCTCCCCGTGTCTGTGTGGGTTTGCTGTGGTTTACTCCCACACTCCAAAGATGTGTGGGTTAGGTGGATTGGCCATGCTAAATTGACCCTTAGTGTCAGGGCGATGAGCAAGGCAAATATAGGATGATAGGACCTGGGTGGGATTGTTGTTGGTGCAGGTTCAATGGGCCAAATGGCCTCCTTCTGCACTGTAAGGATTCTACGATTCAGTGAAAAAAAAATTACAACGAGACATGTTATTCGGAGTTCCTATCGACTTTCCCACTTACCCAATCTGTTTCCAATAGTTTTCAGTATATCTGCCAACATATGACCAGGCAATCTTTTAACAATAAACAAATATGGAAAGTACGTCAACTGAGATATTTTTCATTATTTGCGGCAGAGCAATGGCGAACACATGGATGTCTGTTTGCCCTCAGTGTCTGGTATTGTTATGATAATCACGGGGCCTTTAATTTTGATTTAATTCACAGAATCAAACAGAGGCAGTGGAATGAAACTTGGAAAAATTCAATCCTCTTGGCAGCAGGCTGGAGCCTTCCCCGCAGCAAAATACAGCCCCCATTCCCCACCCCATCCCCAATTCTACAACCTCAGAGGTGAGGGAACCTTGCAAAAAAAAGTGAACGACAACCTCAAGACCGGTGCCGCACAAGGCGGGCTTCTCAGCCCCTTACACTACTCCCTGTACACCTATGATTGTATGGCCAAATTCCTCTCCAATTCGATTTTCAAGTTTGCTGACGACACCACCAGGATCTCAAACAATTATGAGACAGAGTACAGGAATGAGATAGAGAATCTGGTGAACTGGTGCGGCAACAATAATCTCCACCTCCATGTCAAGAAAATGAAGGAGATTGTCATCGACTTCAGGAAGCGTAAAGGAGAACATGCCCCTGTCTACATCAATGGAATCGAAGTAGAAAGGGTCGAGAGCTTCAAGTTTTTAGGTGTCCGGATCACCTGTCCTGGTCCCCCCATTCTGACACTATAGTCAAGAAAGCCCACTAATGCCTCTACTTTCTCAGGAGACTAAGGAAATTTGGCATGTCAGCTACGATTCTCATCAACTTTTACAGATGCACCATAGAAAACATTCTTTCTGGTTGCATCACAGCTTGGTATGGCTCTGCTCTGCCTAAGACTGCAAGAAACTACAAAAGTTCATGAATATAGCCCAATCCATCATGCAAACCAGCTTCCCATCCATTGACTCTGTCTACACTTCCCACTGCCTCGGCAGAACAGCCAGCATAATTAAGAACCTCATGCATCCCAGACATTCTCTCCTCCACCTTCTTCCTTCGGGAAAAAGATACAAAACTCTGAGATCACGTACCAACCGACTCAAGAACAGATGCTTCCCTGCTGCCATCAGACTTTTGAATGGACCTACCTCACGTTAAACTGATCTTTCTCTACACCCTGGCCATGACTGTAACATTACATTCCGTAGCTCTCATTTCATTCTCTATGAATGGTATGCTTTGTCTGTATAGCACGCTAGAAACAATACATTTCACTGTATGTTAATACATGTGACAATAATAAATCAAATCAAATCAAACCATCTTGAAAACTGGCAGCAATGGTGCACCTTGACTTTGTAATAGCAGGAAGTTATAATGAAAGCTCCGCAACTTTTGATCGACTGAGGTCAATGAACCTTGTTGGCAAACCTCAACCATTATCTGTAGGCAATGCCAAAATCTTGGCAAATGGGCCTTCATGCAATGCTAACCTCAATCCATGTTACTTTTTTTTAATTCACTCATGGGATATGATCATTGTTGGCTGGCCAGCATTTATTGCCCATCCCTAATCACCCTTTAACTGAGTGGCTTGCTCAGCCGTTTCAGAGGGCAATTGAGAGTCAGCCACATTGCTGTGGCTCTGGAGTCACATGTAGGTCAGGCCAGGTAAGAATGGCAGATTTCCTTCCCTAAAGATCATTAGTGAACCCAGATATTTTTTTTCTGACAATGGTTTCATGGTTATCAGTAGAGTCTTAATGCCAGATATTGTTTATTGAATTCAAATTCCACCATCTACCGTGGTGAGATGCAAACTTGTGTTCCCAGAACATTAGCTGAGTTTTTCGGGATTAATAGTCGAGCAATAAAATCAAAAGATTTTCTAGCAATAAAATCAAAGTCTAGCGATCAAAGGATTGGGTAGGGTGGACAGCGAGAGCCTTTTTCCTCAGATGGTGATGGCTAACACGAGGGGACGTAGCTTTAAATTAAGGGGTGGTAGTTATAGGACAGATGTCAGAGGTAGGTTCTTTACTCAGAGGGTAGTAAGGGCATGGAATGCCCTGCCTGCAGCAGGTGTGGACTCGCCAACATTAAAGGTGTTCAAATGGTCAGTGGATAGGCCTATGGATAACATTGGAATAGTTTAGGTTGGAGGGTCATTAGATTGGTTCCACTGGTCAGTGGAACATCGAGGGCCAAAGGGCCTGTACTGTGCTGTAGTGTTCTATGTTCTATAACACTACTAAGTCATTGCCTTCCCTGGGTGTCACTAAAATCTGTCCAAGACTCAGGTTCATTCGCTGCCCAATCAGAACCACCCAGTCCACAAAATCCCGCATTCTTTATTAACTCCTAATTCCTGCCTACTCCCAGCTCCATACCATTGTCCAACTCCATCCCTACCTCAGCTCATATGTCACTGATGCCCTCATCTGTCTCCTTGTTACCTCTAACCCTGACCATTCCAGTGCACTCCAGGCTGGCCTCCTACATTCCAGCCGCCGGAAACTTGAGATCATCCAAAACTCACACCAAGTTCTGTTCGTCCATTTTAACCCCGTTCTCATTGTCCTCCATTGGCTCAGCACCACCAAAATGTTAAAATTCTCATCCATGATTTCAAATCTCTCTCCCCCTTCCTTTTCTCTGTAATTATCTTCCAACTTCATTCCCCTTTGTGTTATTCTGATCCTGGCCTCTTAAACCTTGCTAGTTTAATTGCCCCATTGCTGTTGGTCGTGTCTCCAATTGCTAAAGACCTCATGCTCTAGAATTCCCTTCCTGAGTCTCAGTGTCTCTCAATCTCACTTCCTTCTTTAAGACACTCCCTGAAATGTACCTCTTTAACCAAGCTTTTGCTCATTTTCCCTCAAATCTCCCTGGTTGCTCGATGTCAAATTTACCTCCATAACTTGCCTGCAAGGCCCAAATGTCATTTTATTTAATTTAAAGTGCTGTATGGATTGAAGTTGATTTTGAGAAGATAAACACACCTTCATAACCCAGAAATAACAATTTACATGTACAGTTGAAATGGAGACATTTGCAAAGATATAGTTGCAAGAGTGGGGCTATTTGGACATGTTTACTGAGGAGACATCATAGGAGTGATGAGCTGAATGACCTCCTTCTGTATTGCATGATTCTGCTAAAGGAGGTCCAAATCTATGGCTACACAAGGCAGGATAAAAACCGTGCAACTTCACAATAGAAGTGGGGAGGGTGAAATTTTTATGAAATGATTGTAGCCAGTGTATGAATGCAAGTGCAATACAACCATGTGGGATTCATTTGTCTGCTAGTTTATCCATTTATAATGGAGCTAAGGTCTTCATCAAAGCAGCATATGGAGAAATATTGTTTGATTACATTGAGTGCCAATCCAATAATCTGAACCCTTATTGTTCTTATCTTCTGATGTTTTTAAATTGGTTTGCAAGCTGACTTATTACATGTTATCATAATTCTTCCTCCTACAATTTCCCAGATACTGAAAGTTCGGGATCAGCACAAACTCAGTCAAAGCTTTGTCCCCAACTATAGGTATAGCAAAAAATGCAAAAATGTACACCTCTTATGTGGGGCCAGTGGGGATCTTGGTGCCATGGGTGTTTCTATTAGCCCAGTATGAAATCAGCCCCATGGCCACCTCCATAGATACAAACTGAGATTACGTCGCAGCCAATTGGAACTTCAGGAAACCAGCACTCCTGAACTGGTTCATAGAATCCATATAATGCAAAGAAGGCCATTTGGCCCATTGGGCCTGCACCAACAACAATCCCGCCCAGGCCATATCCCCATAACCCCACGTACTTACCCAACTAGTCCCCCGAAACTAAGGGACAATTTTGCATGACCAATCCACCTAATCTGCACACCTTTGGAGTGTGGGAGGAAACTGGAGCGTCCGGAGGGAACACACACCAACACGGGAAGAATATCCAAACTCCACACAGTCACCCAAGGTCCCAAGGGGGGGCTAGGTCCTTGGCGTTGTGAGGCAGCAGTGCTAATCACTGTGCCACCGTGCCACCATAACTGTCTATCCCTTAACTAACATTATGAAATATTATCAGGCCACTAACATATTTTCTGCTTGTCGGAATTTACTGTGCATAAATTGGCAGCTGCATTTTCTACATTACAACAGTGGCTACACTGGAAAAATACTTCACTGGCTGTGAAGTACTTTGAGACATCTCGAGGTTATAAATGGTGTTAAACAACTGCGTGTTTTTTCTCTCAGTCCACCTACAGTGCCCGCTTCAAATCGAGAGAGTGACATCACCTCTATAGTTCAACTCGCAGATACTGCTACAGGCAGGCATGTCAGAGTCTCCGTCAAAGGTAGACATAGATACAGACCAACCCTGACACATTTAAAACCCCAGACACAACACGAGCCCGATAGCTACAGGGTGAAGACACAGCCTCAGGCACATATATAGCTCCAGCTCAGGCCAGAGACACAGCTACGGACAAACATACATGTGAGAGCATTGTCCCAGCTTGAGACGCAGGCAGACTGAACTCCCTCCAGCCCCCCATAACCTTCAGCTTTAGCCTTGGCCTCTGTTGAAAACACTACCACTGGCTTACACACAATCGCAGTCATGGCTGCAGATCTGGGCTCAAACACAAGCGTAAGCAGATAGAGAGCAAACGGCACATTCGCAGCTCCAGCCTCAGTCTCAGACTCAAACACAGTCTGTAGTAAGTGAAACAAAACCTCATCTTTAGGTTAAATATGACCACAGCAAGCCTCTTGGAGACACCATTATTGTGCAACTACCTCATGCCTTGCCTTAAATATCATCTTAATCATCTTACCTTACTCCTCTCTGCTTTGAGTTGACAATTCTTTTCTTTGACTGTCGCTGAGAACAGTAGGAAGTGACGCTAATTCTTTAACTAAATTATCCATCACAGTTTACAAAATAAGAAATAAGTGTCTGCGGAGCAACAATCTGTTTAAAGTTTATTTATTAGTCACAAGTAAGGTTTACATTAACACTGCAATGAAGTTACTGTGAAATTCCCCTAGTCGCCACAGTCTTGCGCCTGTTCGGGTCAATGCACCTAGCCAGCATGTCTTTCAGATTATGGGAGGAAACCGGAGAACCCAGAGGAAACCCACGCAGACATGGGCAGAACATGCAAATTCTGCATAGACAGTGACCCAAGCTGGGAATCGAACCCGGGTCCCTGGCGCGTGAGGCAGCAGTATTAATCATTGAGCTACTGTGCCACCCACGTGGGAATGAAAAGACGGTTTGAATCTTTATGTTTCATATTTAAGCTGGTAGATTGCGAACGTTGAAACTCAAAGGTTCAAACTAGTCAGATGAGAATTGGAAAGAAGGACAATTTTATAATAATACTGATATGGTGCCGCTGTTAAATTATGCGCTTGCAAGAGTAGGTATAGTGGCACAGATGATACCCAAAGCAGTTTGGTAATAAAAATCTCATTTGAACGCCTTTGGCCTCTTGGAGGGAACACCGTTTCATGAGGACAATTAGGAATGGGTTACAAATGCTGGCTTAACCTGCGATGTTCTTATCCCATGTGTGAATCTTTACAAAGGGTGTTGCAACATGAGCAGAACACTGCAGTTATACAGTGCGTTAATGCAATAAAACTCAAGGATCTTCATAAACATGTTCAGAGAATCATTACATTCTGCACTCTCTTGTTTCCTTCTCTATGAACAATATGCAAGAAACAATACTTTTCATGTTGATATAAATGACAATAATAAATCAAATCAAGGAATCCCTACAGTGCAGAAGGATGCCATTCAGTACATCAAGCCTGCACCAGCAACATTCCCACCCAGCTCCTATCCTCTCTATCCACATAAGCCCACATATTTAATCTACTAGTCCCTCTGACACTCGGGGCAAGTTAACATGACCAATCCACCCAACCTGCACATCTTTGGAGCGTGGGAGGAAACCGGAGCACCCGGAGGAAACCCACGCAGACACGGGGAGGGCTTGCAAGCTCCAGCACAGACAGTGACCTGGGCCGGAATTGAACCTGAGTCCTTGGCTCTGTGAGAGAGCAGTGCTAATCACTGGGCCACCATAAAAGCAAAATACTGCAGATGCTGGTATCTGAAACAAAAAGATAGAAAATGCTGGAAAATCTCAGCAGGTCTGACAACACCTGTGAAGAGAGAATAGAGCCATCATTTCGAGTCTGGATGGCCCTTCATCAGAGCTGAGAGCAAACAAGATCAGGAGGGGCCAGCCTCCCTCCTGTAACACTGCCCCCCAAAGGACTGATGAGGAAGCAATCACTCCTGAGCAACTTTTTGGGGGACCTTAACTAAGGCAGGGACAATTTTTTTAAAAATTGTTATAGGGGCATCACAGTGGCACGATGGTTGGTACTGCTGCCTCATAACGCCCGGGACCGGGGTTCAATTCCAGCCTCAGTCTGTGTGGTGTCTGCAACTTCTCCCTGTGGCTGTGTGGGTTCCTTCTGGGTGCTCCGGTTTCCTCCCACAGTCCAAAGATGTGCAGATTACATTGATTGGCCACGCTAAATTACCCCTTAGAGTCAGGGGGATTAGTGGATTAAATATGTGGGGTTACGCAGATGGGGCCTGGGTGGGATTGTTGTCAGTGTAAGCTTGGTGGGCCAAATAACCTATGTTCTATGCACACCAGAATGATAGGGAGTGGGATATCTTGATCTTAGTATTGGACGTAGCTTGGCACAACTTCGAGGACCGAGGGGCCTGTACTGTGCTGTACTGTTCTATGTTCTATCCTTCTTCTGCACCGCACAGATTCTATAACTCTATGATTTTAATGGATGTGCGTGTCACAGGCTGGGCCAGCATTTACTGCCCATCCCTAACTGCCCTTCATTTCAGGAGGTTATTCGAGAGTCAACCACCTTGCTGTGGATCTGGAGTTGCCTGTAGTCCAGACCAGGTAAAGGTGACAGATATCCTCCCTTACGGGTTTTTATGATAATGCTTTCATCATGAGACTTTTAGCTCCTGATATCTTTATCGAATTTAAATTTCACAATTTGCCACGGTGGGATTGCGAACCTGGGTCCCCAGATTCTGCTCGGGATTACTAGCCCTGTGACAACCTCGGCACGCCAACACACCCCAAACAAGGCTGTGCGACACGCACAGGGCTTTATTTTTTAACCTGGAAAGACATTTTCCCACCGCAATTGGAGCATTTCCACAGTGGATGCATTTATTTATCGTGATATCAATTATTAATTAGTACATCGCCGGTGACCCTGTGATATCCCTGCCTCTCGCTGTAGCCAATTAACACCTGGATGGTTCCTCCTCTTTGCCAGCCAATCTGAAGCAACTGCAGTCATCGCTATTCCCAGTCAAACCAAGACATCGAAAGTGCATGTCGCCTAGGTGCTAATGGGTTAAATAATGTACTAATATAAATCCCTATAGTGCTTTTTAATTTACGTCGCTGCTGTCAAAACTTCCCTTAACAAGAGCACAGGGATTCCTCTCACTTGCTCAGCGAAGAAATATCAACTCAAGGCCAAAAAAGCCTTAACGTAATAACATGCATGAGTGCACTGAGAGTAATGGGAGTCTTTCTATTGCTGTGTACTTCACATTTTTCTTTGATAGCCCAATAAAACTGTATCCTTATAAAATTTCATGTTAAAATTACTTCTGCGGCCTGCTCGCCAACCTGATTGCCTTAGGTTACTCCGAGAAAAGCTGCAGCCTGTTGTTTTTTTTAATCCTAACCATGAGAGGACGCTATATGTTTCAGCAGGTGCGCTGTCGGTTTTGTTTTATTCTGAGCTGAACAATGTATCCGCGCTTGAAAGGGTAGGGATTGTAAAAATATGCCATGGCCAATTGACTGAGGTTTAGCTTTAGTTCATTTATTAGTGTCACAAGTAGGCTGACATTAACACTGCAATGAAGTTACTGTGACAATCCCCTAGTCCCCGTCTGTTCGGGTACACTGAAGGAGACACTTGGCACGGCCAATGTGCCTAACCAGCGCGTCTTTTCGGACCGTGGGAGCAAACCGGAGCACCCGGAGGAAACGCACGCAGACACAGGGAGAACATGCAGAGTCCACACAGACTGTGACCCAAGCCGGGAATCGAACCCAGCTCCCTGGCGCTGTGAGGCAGCAGTGCTAACCACTGTGCCACTGTGCGCAGGCTTTTCAATGTGTTTACCCCCTTGCTGCTCCGCAAATGGGAGGAAAGACAGGGGCAGATTTTTATTCAGCGAGGGACTCAAGGATTATGGGGATAAAGCGGGAAAGCGGAGTTGAGGATTATCATGTCAGATCGGTCATGATCTCTTTGAATGGCGGAGCAGACTGATGGAAACATAAAAACCAGGATCAGGAGTAGGCCATTCATCCCTTTGAGCCTGCTCCACCATTCATTTTGATCATGGTTCATCATCAAATTCAATATCCTCATCCTGCCATTCCCCCCCAATATCCCTTGATCTCTTTAGCCCCAAAGAGATATATATGATGGGCATATTGGCCTACTTTTGCTCCTATGTCTTGTGGTCTTATGGGCCTGAATTGTACAGTCTTGTCACTGAGGATGTGGGGCTGGAAAATGCGGCGAGTCATTCAGAATTCCATTGACTGCGACAGGAGTGGAAAATCCTGCCGGCAAGAGATTCCATCCATGGTCCTACGGAGAAGTCTGAACTTTGTATTCCGATAGAACCTTGCCGCATCTTACAAAAACACCTTGAACCCTCCACGTACAATAAATTACTGCCAAGTGCGTTGTCTTTATATTCTCTCGGTGAACAATGCCATTCATTTTGCACACAGAAAGATCCCACAAACCTGCAAAGCGATGAGTGCCCCACCGATCATTTCTCGATGCTTAAAAGTTCAAAGCTTTTAAAAAATTTATTTATTAATCATAAGTAAGGCTTACATCAACGCTGCAATGAAGTCACTGTGAAATTCTCCTAGTCGCCACACTCCGACTGGTGCCTGCTCGTGTCAATTCACCTAGCCAGCGTGGCTTTCAGATTGTGGGAGAAAACCGGAGCACCCGGAGGAAACCCAGACAGAGGCGAGGAGAACGTGTAGATTCCTCACAGGCAGTGACCCAAGCCAGGAATCGAACCCAGGTCTCTGGCATTGTGAGGCAGCAGTGCTACCCACCGTGCCACCGTGCCACCCCACCAGTGTGCTACCTTACTGCCCCACACTGTTTGTTGAAGAAGGAATGCAGTCAAGACACAAGGACTGACTTTCTTGAAAGTGTCCTGGAATATTTGACGCTGACCTCTTCCGCCAGGATAGGCAGAAAGCTCCTGTTCATCTGGATGTTGGCATCTTTGGTTCGGTGGATTGGCTATGCTAAATTGCCCTTAGTGTCAGGGGGACTAGCTAGAGTAAATGCATTGCATTATGGGGATAGGGCCGGAGTGGGATTGTAATCAGTGCAGACCCGATGGGCCGAATGGTCTCCTTCTACACGGAGGATTCTATGAGTCTGCTGTAACAGGGAAGAAGCTATTCTGGGGTCGGCTGGTACCTGATCTCAGACTTTTGTTTCATTTTCAAGGTGAGGAAATAGGTAAAAAGGAATGAATTTGAATCAAGGAATACGGACAGTTCAATATGTTGCAATTATAAGCAGATAAAACAGGAAAATGATGCTTTCAGCAGACGTCTTTGAAACAGAAAATATACCTGCTCTCGAATGACCAGATTGTGGACCTGTCCCTGTTGTGACTACCATCTGGGAATTGAAGAAGCTTTCACTTGTCACGAACGCGTTAAGAAAAGGCAGAGGGACTGTTATTACTGGATAGTCTGGATTTAGCTAAATATCCTGGACAGATATGTGCTTCATAGAGACAGGGAAGGAATCCCCAACTCACAAATAGATCGAGCAAGGATCATTAATGGCCAATGGAAATGAGAGGAAATATTGAGAATCGGAGAAAACTCAGAATGATTTCAGTTTTCCAAACATTGTTTAAGTTTGCATATTAGTGTCATGAGTCAGCTTACATTAACATACAATGAAGCTACTCTGAAAATCTCCTCGTCGCCACACTCCAGTGCCTGTTCGAGTACAACTGAGGGAGAATTTAGCACGGCCAATGCACCTAACCAGCACATCTTTCAGACTGTGGGAGGAAACCAGAACACCTGGAGGAAACTCATGCAGACACAAGGAGAATGTGTAGACTCTGCAAAGACATGACCCAAGCCAGGAATCGAACCTGGGTCCCTGGCGCTGTGAGGCAGCAGTGCTAATCACTGTGCCACACCACAGTTGCAATGGCAAAATGATTCAAAATTTGAAAAGTCTCGCCCTTGGAGAAACCACATATGCCACATTCAAGTAGGTTTTCAACCCACCATTTGTGTAATGAAAATTGACTGATTTCTGGCTGCCTTTCTGAGCCGCTGCAGTTCCTATGATGTAGGTACACCCACTGTGCTGTTAGGAGTGATTTCCAGGGTTTTGACCCAGTGACAGTGAAGGAATGGTGACACATTTCCAAGTCAGGATGGTGAATGACTGGAGAGGAGCTTGCAGGCAGTGGTGTTCCCAGGTGTCTGTTGCCCTTGTCTTTCCAGGTGGTTTTGTGCCTTCAACAGCTTTGAAGGTGCTGTTGAAGGAAATTTGGTGAGTTCCATGGCACACATGGTTGCCAATGTTCACTGGTGGTAGAGGGAGTGAATATTTGTGGCATGGGTTGCAATCAAGCAATGGATGGTGTCAAACTTCTCCAGTGTTGTTGGAGCTGCACCCATCCAGGCAAGTGGAGAGAATTCTAACATACTCCTGACTTGTGTCTGGTAGATAATGGACAGCTTTGGGAAGTCAATGTTAATAACCTTTTGACTGAGAATTCATGTTGTATTTGGGTGAGAAACATTTGTACCGGAGATGAAAAAATCCTTCTACTTCTGTTCAGAGTGCCACTTACCAATCGTGCCATGTCAGGTGTATCAAAGATTATATGGCACAGTAAGAAGTCTCACAATACCAGGTTAAAGGCTTATTTGGAATCGTGAGCTTTCACAGCACACTCACCTGAGGAAGTTCCAAACAAACCTGTTGGACTTTAACCTGGTGTTGTGAGACTTCTTACTGTGCCCACTCCAATTCAACGCCCGCATCTCCACATCATGGATTAGATGTGCTTTGATGCCCAACCTACTTAGATAATGTCCCTGCCCTCAGGAGGACATTCCCCAGTGTACCCACATTCTCACCCCACTCTTCCTGATCTTCTTGGTGATTTCCAGTTTAATAATGAATTTTGTGCAGTTGCATGCCAGTCAAGTGCTTCTGGGACAATCGACCCATTTTTCAGTAAGATTAAATTGTCCTCGTGCGCCATGCTGACAGAATGGAAGAGATGGGGCTTTTTCGGGGCAATTCAAAGGCAATTCAAAGGGTGGCACGGTGGCACAGTGGTTAGCACTGCTGCCTCTCATCGCCAGGGACCTGGGTTTGATTCCGGGCTTGGGTCACTCTGTGTGGAGGTTGTTCATTCTCCCTGTGTGTGTGTGGGTTTCCTCCGGATGTTCTGTTTTCCTCCCACAGTCCAAAGATGTGCAGGTTAGACTGACTGTCTGTGCTAAATTGCCCCTCAGTATCAGGGGGACTAGCAGGGTAAATACATGGGGTTACAGGGATAGGGCTTAGGTGGGATTGCTGTTGTGCAGACTCGATGGGCCGAATGGCCCTTTTCTACATTGTAGGAACTCCATGATTCTCTGATTCTACTCTGAGCTGAAGGGTTTAAGTTTTAGGTTTATTTATTAGTGTCACAAGTAGGCTTACATTATCACTGCAATGAAGTTACTGTGAAAATCCCCTAGTCGCCACACTCTTGTTCGGTTACACTGAGGGAGAAATTAACATGGCCAATGCACCTAACCAGCACTTTCGGGCTGTGGGAGACACTCTGACTAATCTTCAGATGAAAGAGTGAGCTATCAGTCCATTCAGCCAAGGTTTAGCTCGGAGTGGGATCTTATTCAGGAACTGAAGCCCATGCAATTGTTGGACCAGCCCTGTTCCCAGAGCAGACAAGTTAATTTTGTCGAAAGTTCTAGCTTTACTATTCCATTCCCATTGATCTTATTACCACCTTGTACAGGGTCCTTCCTAATTTATGTACTCCAGCTGGATTTCTTAAATTACACTTGTGATACATCCCCCAAGGGTATGTTAGCGGAAGCTTTCTCCCTCTGTAAATGGAAAAGTCATATTTGTTGCTAATACTGGCTATAAAACTGGAAACATTTTCTCTCTCAATTCAGCCTGTCATCCATCATTTAGATATACATACATTTCAAATAAAACAAAGTAACGTCGGTTTTTATATATATATCTTTTATGATTCCAGGCCCAAACAATAATAAAAAAAAGTCAAGTTTTGAATGCACATTATTATTCGGAATTGAATTGACCTCTTCTGAACAACTTGATTAAGTTCACCAGGGATTGCTGTACGAAGATGGATTAATACAATAATCGATCACATTCTCTGCCACGAATTGAGAGCTGTCCAGGGTTGTTGCTGAATTGAGTCATAATACAATATCCCCTTCACTTGCAGCCAGGTCCTGGGTGTACTGGGAATTGTGCTGCAGTTATAAACTTTCAGCCCAATTGCTTGAGCTCTCTTTCTGACTGCAGGGAGTCACTTGTGGAGCCCATTCTATCGAACTGGAGTGACAGGAATTATCTGTCTTAATTGTGCAGTGGAGCATCCCGGCATGAATCATTCTTAAGTGGAAGAGATGTTTCGAACAGGCTGCAATTGTTCGCCCCGGTGGCGGTGGGTACTCATCTACGTAATGTCTACACACTGTTGGGTTAATTCATTCCTTTGAACAGGCCATGGGACAGGACTGGTATGGGGTTTTAAAATGATTTTTGTTTTATTGAACAGAACTTCAGAAACTTAAGGGGTGGCGCTGTGGTTATTACTGATGCCTCAGAGCACAAGGGACCCAGATTCAATTCCTGGTTTGGGACATTGTATGCGTGGGGTTTGCATTTTCTCCCCGTGTCTGCATGGGTTTCCTCCGGGTGCTCCAGTTTCCATCCACAGTCCAAAAATGTGCAGGTTAGGTGAATTGGCCATGCTAAATTGACCCTAGTGCTAGGGGGATTAGTAGGGTAAATATGTGGGGTGACAGGAATAGGACTTGGGTGGGATTGTAGTTGGTGCAGACTCGATGGGCCAAATGGCCCCCTTCTGCACTGTAGGGATTCAACGATAACATGACAGAAGCAGTAAGGAGAACAAACTTTGGAGTATGTTTTCTAAGCAAGCCAGGCCATGTACTGTACACATTGAACTGAGTTTAAACAGGATCTCAAAAACAATCTGAAAACTGAACACACAGTTCCAAACTATATTTCAATTCTTATCTTGTTATTAGAAATGGTTTCTGTCCAGAAAAAAAAATTCAGTTGCTGCTGTTTGCCTGAATTGTGTACTCTTCTGGAATGCAGTCCATTTTCAGCTCATCTTTGAGTTCACCCTGAGGTTTAAAATGTAGTCACATTAGCAGTTGGTGTTTTAAGTTTAGCAGAATTAGTTGCACAGGCAGAAATATCTTAAAGTGAAGTCTTTTCAAAGACTGAAGCAAACAGGGTCAAACATACACAGGATCTCTCACACACCCTGTCATCGAGCTCAGGTTACCCTGCACTGCAGATTTTATCCACAAATGCACATTCACGTTTAAAGGGCCAGCACATCACACTTAAGGTGCCGCACATGTGAATTTCACACTTTAAAGAATGTCACCAAAGAGGAGAGAGAAACTTGCAAAGTTAAGTTTAAGATGAAGGAGCTGAAGTAGCCATTCGGCCCATCGAGTCTTCTCCACCATTCAATGAGATCATGACCGATCTGATACGATAATCCTCAACTCCACTTTCCCACCTTAACCCCATAGCCTTACTAGTTGCAAATCTGCCTATCTCAATCTTGAACATACTGAACAATCCAGCCTCTGCAGCACTCTGTGGTGAAGAATTCTGCAGATTCACTGCCCTCAGAGAAGAAATTCCTCCTGATCTCTGTTTTAAATGGGTGACCGCCTACTTTGAGATTACTTTGGCATGGTGGCATAGCATTGCTACCTCACGGCACCACGGGCCCAGGTTTGATTCCAGCCTTAGTTGATTGTCTGTGCAGAGTTTGCTCGCTCCCCCATGTTTGTGTCAGTTTCCTTTGGGTGCTCCGGTTTCCTCTATCAGTCTGAAGATATGTGGGTCAGGTGGATTGATTCTGATTCGACTTGATTTGATTTATTGTTGTCACATGTATTAACATACAGTGAAAATATTGTTTTTTACACACAATGCAGACAAAGCAAACGATCCAAAGAGAAGGAAACGAGAGAGTGCAGAATGTAGTGTCACAGTCATAGCTAGGGCCTAGAGAAAGATCAACTTAATGCAAGGTAGGTCTATTCAAAAGTCTGATAGCAGCAGGGATAAAGCTGTTCTTGAGTCGGTTGGTACATGACCTCAGACTTCTGTATCTTTTTCCTGATGGAAGAAAGTAGAAGAGAGAATGTCAAGGGTACATGGGGTCCTTAATTATGCTGGCTGCTTTACTGAGGCAGCAAGAAGTGTAGATTGGCCATGCTAAATTGCCCCTTAGTCCTCAAGATGTAAAAATTAGGGGGATTTGCTGGGTAAATATGTGAGGTTACAGGGCTAGAGCCTGAGTTGGATGCTCTGGTGATGAGTCAATGCAGACACGATGTGCCAAATGGCCTCCTTCTGCACAATCTGGATTTTATTAATTCTATCTATATGCACTCAGGTCCTAGACTCCCCCACTTGGCCAACCAACCCCTTCAACATCTACCCTGCCAAAAATTGGTGCTGGGGGCATGTGCAAACTCCACACAGACAGTCACCCAAGCCAGGAATCAAACACAGGTCTCTGGCGCTGTGAGACAGCAGTGCTAACCACTGTGCCACTGTGATAGTGACTTTTTATTGATGAGCAGAGTATGACTCAATGGAGTTGGATTACTTGGCAAAGAGCTAGCACAACCATGATAGGCCAAATGGCCTCCTTCCATGCTGCAGATCTTATAGTTATATCTCTTTTAATCACTGATTGTCCTTTGGAGGTCAAAGCAATTAGCCTCTGTGGTCTTAAAGAGATACACTGCATTACACACCGTTGCACCTTGCTGTGCTTAAAAATTGATTAATTTGCTCACCATTGAGTTGCCTCTCTTAACTCCTTAGATCCTGGACAACTCAATCTTCTTATGTATTAAGATCTGGACAACAATTAGGCTTGGGTTGTTAAGTGGCAATGGCATCTCCAAATGGAGCGAATCTAACTATCTCCCATGACACTCAATTGAATTATCATTGTTGAATCCATTAGTATCAACATGCTAGGGATTACCATTGGCCAGAAACTGAACTAGACAAACATGTAAATACATTTGCTACAAAAGCAAGTCAGAGGCTGGGAATTCTGTGGAGAGTAACCCACCTCCTGATTCCCCAAAGCCTGTCCATCATCTACAAAGCACAAGTAAAAATTGTAATGGATAACTCTCCACTTGTCTGGATGAATGCAGCTCCAACAAAACTCAAGAGCATTGCTGCCATCCAGAATAAAGCAGCATGCTTTATTGCCACCTTCAATATCCACTCCCTCCACCTTTGATGCATGGTTGCAGCAGTGTGTACCATATACAAGACGCACTGCAGCAATTTACCAAGGCTTCTTCCACAGTATCTTCACAAACTCTAGCACTTTGAAGAGGAAGGACAGCAGAGAGGCGATGGCCTAGTGGTACTACCGCTAGACTATTAATCTAGAAACTCAGCTAATGTTCTGGGGACCTGGGTTCGAATCCCACCACTACAGATGGTGGAATTTTTATTCAATAAAAACACTCTGGAATTAAGGATTGGCTGATAACCATGAAATCATTGTTAACTATTGGAAAAAACCTACCCAATTCACGAATGCCCTTGAGGAAAGGAAGTTTACTGTCCTTACCTGGCCTGGGCTACATGTGACTCCAGAGCCACAACAATATGGTTGACTCTCAACAGGCGATGGGCAATAAATGCTGACCAGCCAGTGATACCCAAGTTCCATGATGGAGTAAAAAGCAATAGGCATGAGAACACCACCATTTACAAGTTGTCCTCCAAATAACTCACCATTCTGTCTTAGAAATACTTGCCATTCCTTCGCTATTGCTGGGTCAAATTTTACTTTTTATTTATTCATGGGAAATGGATGTCGCAAGTGGCTAGCACTTATTGCCCATCCCTACTTTTCTTTGAACTGAGTGACTTGCTTGGCCATCTCAGAGGGCAGTTGAGAATCAAACACATTTCTGTGGCTCTGGAATCACATGTAAGCCAGACCAAGTAAGCATGGCAGATTTCCTTCCCTAAAGGGCATTATGAATTAAGTGGGTTTTTCCGACAATCAACAATGATTTCATGGTCATCAGTAGATTCTTAATTCCAATACTTCTTATTGAATTCAAATTCTACCATCTACCGTGGTGGGATTCGAACCTGGGCCCCCAGAACATTAACTCAGTTTCTGGCTTAATAGTCTAGTGATAATACCATTAGGCCATCACTTTCCCATAAATTGCTGGAACTCCCTCCCTAACAGCACTGTGGGTGTGTCTACACGATGTAGCGATGCCAGCGTTGGAGTAGGGTAAACACAGTAAGAAGTCTCACAACACCAGGTTAAATCCAACCAGTTCATTTGATAGTAAACCCACAAGCTTTTGGAAACAGTGTTCCTTTGTCAGGTGTGTGGAAGGTTCCAATCCACGCATCTGACGAAGGAACACTGTTTCCGAAAGCTTGTGGGATTACTATCAAATAAACTGGTTGGACTTTAACCTGGTGTTGTGAGACTTCTTACGGTGTATCTACACAACAAGGACTGCAGAGATTCAAGAGGACAGTTCACCTTCCCATTAGGAATGGACAATGAAAATGCTGTCCTACCTGCCAGACACATCCTGCGAAAGGATAATGAAGCATTGGTAAAGGATGTATTTTCTGAATCACTGTGTGCCACATCACAGGTCTGCAGGTATCTAATACATTGATTTAAACCACTGGTTTTATAGAGTGCAATAAGTTCTGAGTTATGTTTGATTTATAGATTTGTTTAAATAGTCTGTTTTTTAAATCTTCAACAGTTTTTGTTTTATCGGTGATGTCAATTCACATCATGTGAAAAACGAAACAATACAAGCAATTCAATTCAATAGCGTGCTTTGGGTACAAAGTAAATAGCCTCTCGCATTTTGGCACAGCAGAAGTAAATAACTATTAAATTGAATCATGCTACTGTGTTAACTAATAAGTAACCTATTTGGAAAACCAATTGCTTAGCTTTAGAATGACTTGTGTATTAAATGATACTCTACAGGGTGCTACAGTGGTTGGTTATGATGAGTAAGTTCTCAACAGGCTAAGGACATTCAGCCTGTCCACTACAACTCTCACCAATTTTAACAGGTGCACCGTAGAAAATATCCTTTCTGGTTGCATCACAGCTTGGCACAGCTCCTCCTCTGACCAAGACTGCAAGAAACTACAAAGGTTTGTGAGCGTAGCCCAGTCCATCATGCAAACCAGCCTCCCATCCATTGATTCTGTCTACACTTCCCGCTGCCTTAGAAAAGCAGCCAGCATAATCAAGGACCCCATGCACCCCCGTCATGCTCTCTTCCACCTTCTTCCAGCTGGAAAAAAGATACACAAGTCTGACAGCACGTGCCAACTGACTCAAGAACAACTTTTTCCCTGCTGCCATCAGACTTTTGAATGGACCTACATGTTAATCTTTCACTACAACGGAGCTATGACTGTAACACTGCATTCTGCACTCTCTTGTTTCCTCAAAAGGAGCTCTACTATGTCTGTTTACACTTGCTGAAGCAGAGTGTTGGCTTTGATTGACTGATATCTTTATGAAGTTATAATTAGTTATTATCTCTTTGACCTGCTTTGTCAATGTCTGTATGTTTGCTTGGGCAGGTCCAGAGGTGTGACATGAGGTGAAACCTGATGAGCAATGTCTGATTGACACTTTCATAAGGTTGAAAGAGCAGCAATGTTTTTCAAAGTTGATTTCTGAATGAATTTTTTTTCACAAGCATTTCACTTTTCATTGTGATTTTCATTGCATGGCTCATTTCCTCTACGTAGTGCACACTGGATAGGTGGATATGGAGGATGCCATCCATGTTGCAGGGAGGGCGCAATGGAAAGGACATGGGAGATATAAGGGGCATGGGGAGTCGATGGGCGTATGAAAGGGAGTGTGTGGGTTGAGGGACAGAGGGCCTAATGTCCTTTAATACAACTGGGCTGATGTTCCAGAGAATTGAGACAGGACTTCTGAATACCTGTGTCAGCACTCACACACCTCCAAACTGCATCCAGGATTGAGGGATCTGACTCCATCCTGCCCTCCCCTCCCAAGAGTGAAAGAATGTCCTCGGAGCTATTTGTATGGAAACCAGTCTGTTGACACAACAAATTTCCTCACCTGGCTTCCCACCCGCTGAGTAAAAATCTGGTCCTGAATGCCTCACTTAGACTTAGCTGCAGAAGTAGCATTGTGGATAAACATTACATCCCCAACCCAACCATCAGGGCAGATTATTGGGTGACTCAGACAATGAGTGTTATGAGTTGTTTGAATACAAGGCCATTATTACTGATCCTGACACTAAAGTTACTGCAAACTCATGTAGATACTCCTTCCACTGAGATCAGTCAATAGCAATTAGCGCGTCAGAACTATGGTGGAATCGGTCTCCCCTCTCTCTGGCCTGGGGTCTGCAGCTGAACTCAACTCAACCAGTAGGAAGGGCAGGGCTGGAACAGCACTCCTTTTCACTTCCTCGAGCTCTATACCTAACCAATCATCGTGCTAACTTCAGTTGGCAGATTGGGGGCAAAAGTCACAAATTCTGACAAAATGAGACACCAAGGGGTGGCACGGTGGCACAGTGGTCAGCACTGCTGCCAGGGACCCGGACTGGATTCCCGAGTTGGGTCACTGTCTGTGTGGAGGCTGCACATTCTCCCCGTGTCTGTGTGCGTTTCCTCTGGGTGCTCCGGTTTCCTCCTGTAGTCCAAAGCTAGGTAGGTTGGCCATGCTAAATTGCCCCTTAGAAGATTATCTAAGATAAACGTATGGGACTATGGGGATAGGACCTGGGTGGGGCTGTGATTGGTGCAAACTCAATGGATCGAAAGGCCTCCTTCTGCACTGTAGGGATTCTATGATTCAAATCTGGGTGGAGACATTTCTTTTTGTCTGTCAAATTAAGTCTTTTTTTTATTTGTGGGACATGGGCGCCGTTGGCTGGGCCAGCATTGATTTCTCATCCCAAGTTGCCCTTGAACTGAGTGGCAAGCTGGGCTATTTCAGAAGGCAATTGAGAGTCAACCACAATGCTGTGGCTCTGGATTCACATGTCAGCCAGACCTGGTAAGGACGGCAGATTTCCTTCCTTGAAGGCCATTAGTGAACCAGATGGGTTTTTCTGACAACTGACAATGGTTTCACGGGCATCAGTAGATTTTTAATTCCAGATAGTTTTTATTGAACTCTAATTCCATCCTCTGCTCTGGTGGGATTCAAACCTGGGTCCCCAGAACATCAGCTAAATTTCTGGATTAGTATTGAGTCTAAAAATTGGCAAGTCATGTTGCAGCTTTATAGAACCTTATTTAGGCCGCACTTGGACTGTAGTGTTCAATTCTGATTGTCACACTACCAGAAGGATGTGGAGGCTTTGGAGAGGGTACAGAAAAGATTTACCAGGATGTTGCCTGGTATGGGGGGCATTAGCTATGAGGAGAGGTTGGAGAAACTTGGCTTGTTCTCACTGGAACAACAGAGGTTGAGGGACGACCTGATAGAAGTCTATAAGATTATGAGGGGCATGGACAGAATAAATAGTCAGAAGCTTTTTCCCAGGGTGGAAGTGTCAATTACTAAGGGGCATAGGTTTAAAGTGCAAGGGGTAAGGTTTAAAGGAGATGCATGAGGCAAGTTTTTTTACACAGAAGGTGTTGGGTGTCTGGAACTCACTGCCAGGAGAGGTAGTGGAAGCAGATACGATAGTGGCTTTTAAGAGGCATCTGGACAAATACATGAATAGGATGGGAGTAGAGGGATATGGTCCCTAGATGGGTTGGGGGTTTTAGTTCAGTTGGGTAACATGATCGGTGCAGGCTTGAAGGGCCGAAGGGCCTGTCCCTGTGCTGTAATTTTCTTTGCTCTTTAGTAGTCCAGCGATGGTACCACTCGACCATCCGACTGCAAAGGCAAAGTTATCTCAGACCAATTTCGTCCCTCAAGCAGATTATCCGACCATTGTTACACTCCCGTCTGTAGGAGCTTGCTGTGCGAAAATTGGTCCATAGGCATCCCACATGACAATAGTCACTGCATTAAAAAAAACATGCGATCGGTTGTGGAGGATAAGAAAGGCTTTATGTATAACTGCAAGCCCTTTCTTGTCACGGCTAAATAACATAATGACGATTATTCCCTTACTCATTTACAGCTTTTTTTTTATTTTTACAACATGTTTTGCAATCAAGAGATATCCTGACCGAATGGGTAACGGCTGCACCACAACGAGCATACCTGAGTTTGACGGACACTTCAGTTGGACATTGAGTGGCAGCAGCCTTTTACGCAGGTTAATGTGGCTTACCATCGCCCAAGCAACAGCGTCTGCCATCTAATCGCACGCAATTATCAGTCAATTACTGTAGGTTTTGGCATTGACAGCATGGCATCACTTGAAGGGATGCTGACATGCTATCAATAGCCTTGTGTGTTCTGCAGCTACAAGCTTGCCCGAAAAGCTTTGGATTTTAATGGAATAAAGAGACATCTTTTGCATGGATAGGGGGTGTGTGGGGGTGGGGGTTGGGGGGGGTGGTGGGGTGTTCATTGAGGGGCGTGGGGTGGGGGTGGGGAGTCAGGGAGCTTAAAATCTCCCTGTGGACTTTGTGTTTTTTTTAACACCCCCCCGCTGGGTTTGGATGTGATCGCCTGTAAGCAGATAGGTGGATTGAATAAGGGGAACGCTGGCATGCCTATCATGGAGCCCTAATGTTAACAAACGCTGGGTTGTCATGCACATCATGCCTGAGCAGCCTGAATAGAAGGTGCTATTTAAAGCTACCCCACAGTCAATTAAAAGACAGTAATGATGACATCTGCAGCATACATGATGATCAAAGCAGAGATTGCCCACACAGCTTCTGACATGAAAACAGTGTGTTTGGCGACGGACTGACACAGAGTAACAGGTCAGGTAATTATGAGAAAATCTATGATGTATCTGTTCGAATTGCTTAGCTTTTCCCATTATCAGAGCCATCAGAGTGAGCGGCGCTTTTCACTGCCAGTGATAGCTCCGGAGTGCTGGTGACACTGTGCTCCCCTGCTGCAGATGGCAGTTCAGGAAGGGCTGAATTAATTTGACAATAAATAGGTGACAGCAGTTTCTGGCTCTCGCAATTTTTAATTGTGCCAAGACAGCTCCACCCCCGCCCCCCCCCACCAACCCCCTGCAACAACCCCCCCCTCCCCCAACACCCCCCCCCCCCCCCCCCCCCCTCCCCACCCCCTCCCTTTCCACATCTGGGATTCACTCGGAAGCACAGGCGCGATTAACGATTCTTCTCAGTCTTGCTCGCGGTTTGATTTGCATGATAATTAGTTGACATCAACAAATTTTATTTTTTCAAACCAAATTGCAACGCATTAATTATGGTGATTAAAGCATTGGCTGAACTTTGCCTTGATGTGTTTATTAAATTAATAAAGAACTTGACAGATGAGCGTGCAATTCTCCCGGTGCCGCACACCAGCCAAGGACACGCGTCTGTTAAAATGTGCAGCAAATTACCTGCTTCACCAGCCCTGCTACGGCTCCTGTTATTATAGGCGCCTCTCTCACTTTTCCTCTTCAACTAACCGCTTCCACTAATTAACCCTCGGATGATCAGAAGGCATTTTAAAATGCTGGCATTTCCCCCCTCCTCTCCCTCCCCCAAGTGATTTCCTTGACTATTTTAACAGCGAGCGGTATTGAGGAGAATTCTAACAGCTTTTACTTCCGCGTGGTAATAAAGGTTCTTTATAGGTTTGATAAAATAATCTGAGCTGCGTATTATTAGGGCACAGAAGTGGGAGCGTTTCACACAAAAGCAGGACGTAGGGACTCACGATCACCGAATCCCCACAGTACAGAAGGAGGCCTTTCGGCCCGTCAAAGCCTGCACTGACAATAAGCCCAACCAGGCCCTGTTCCCCCACATATTTACCCTGGTACACCCCCTCCCTGGCACTAAGGGTCAATTTAACATGGCCAATCAACCTAAAATACACATTGGAGTGTAGGAGGAAACCGGAGTACCTGGAGGAATCCCATGCAGATACCGGGAGGACTCCGCAAGGAGAATGGGATTAGATCCAGGTCCCTGCCACTGTGAGGCAGCAGTGCTAACCACTTTATTGTGGCCAATCACATCTGCACATCTTTGGACTTTGCAAGGAAATCGGAGCACCCTGACCCATTAAGCTTGCACTAACAACAATCCCATCCAGGCTCTATCCCTGTAACCCCATGTATTTACCCTGCTAATTCCCCCTCATCTAAAGGATCAATTTGCCATGGCCAATCAACCTAACCTGCACATTTTTGGAAGCAACTGGGAAAGCCAACACTCGTTGCCAATCCCTAATTACCCTTGAACTTAGTGTCTTGCTAGCCCATTTCATAAGGCAGTAAGAGTCTGTGGGTCTGGAGTCACATGTAGGCCAGACCAGGTAAAGATGGCCGATTTCCTTCCCTAAAGCACATTAGTGAAGCAGATGGATTTACAACAATTGATAATAATAGTTTCATGGTCACCACTACAGAGACCAATATTGTACTCCAGATTTTATGAGTTGAAGTTAAATTCCACCAGCTGCCATTATGGGATTTGTTTCCATGTCCCCAGAATATTAGCCTTGGCCTCAGGATAATTCATCCAATAATATTACCCTTACACCATCATCTCCTCCTGGTACCAGTAATACCTTCCTGAGTGTCAGAAGGCCACACGAAGATGGTAACTGCCTTGAATGTTCCAGGTATTTCTGATAATAAGTGGAATGAAGGAGAAGTTTGAAATGCAGCCAACTCTGAAATCAAAGTAATTTAACTTAAAGTAATTTAACTTAAAGGGCTTACCAGCCATTCACGCCAGTCTCCTGTTGCAACGAGGTCAGGGAATTTGACACTCAGCCAAATCTCCATTCACTGCAGCATAGACTCATAGAGTCATTGAGGTTTACAGCAAGGAAACAGGCCCTTCAGCCCAACTTGTCCATGCTGCCCTAAATCCCTAAGCTAGTCCCAATTGTCCACATTTGGCCCATATCCCTCTATACTCATCTTACCCATGTAACTATATAAATGCTTTTTCAAAGACAAAATGGTACCGGCCTCTACTACTACCTCTGGCAGCTTGCAGGAAGGGAAAATCCACTGGCACCAACAGTGGTGACATTCCAGCCAAAGTATCCGATAATTCAAAAGATTTTGCTTAAATTATTGTTTGCTTAATTGGAATTGTGAATACAAAAATTATTAGGATAGTCTGTATTATGATAAATAAAAAGTTTATTTATTAGTCAAATGTAAGGCTTACATTGACACTGCAATGAAGTTACTGTGAAATTCCTTTAGTCACCACATTCTGGTGCCTGTTTGGGTCAATGCACCTAACCAGCACGTCTTTCAGACTGTGGAAGGAAACCGGAGCACCAAAGGAAACCCACGTAGGCATGGGGAGAATATGCAGACCACCCAGTGACCCAAGCCAGGAACTGAACTAGGGTCCCTGGCGCTGTGAGGCAGCAGTACTAACCACTGTGCCATTGTGCTGCCCCAAATGTCGGGCAAACATTTGCAAGAAAGATTCTGATATAGGGCAAGACTCTCCGGCCTCCCAGCTGCGTGTCTCCCAGTGGCAGGAGGTGGAGCACTTTTTGCTAGTGGCGAGAATCTCTGGTCCTGCCGCTGTCAAAGGGCTTCCCCATTGAAACAATCCCACGTCCCTGTGAAACTCCCTGCTGGAGGGACTGGAGAATCCCGCGATTGTGAACAGCCTGAGAATTCCGGCCATGGTCAGTGAATAGTTCTCCCGTCACTCATTCCGTCATTCATTGCTGATGATGTAAAGGTGAGTAGGAAAGGAATGGTGAGGAGGATACAGAGTCTAAAAGTGAATAGAGATGGGTTAAACGAGTAGACAAAAGATTGGCTGGTGGAGTATAGTGTGGAAAAATGCAAAGCTTCTACATTGAGAGAGAGAATTTAAAAGCAGAATGACATTTAAAGGGAGTAAGAACATTGCAGTACACAGGGATCACAAAAGGTTACCTTATAGGTAGAGTAAGTAATTAGCTTGACAAATGGAGTGATTGCCTTTATTGCAAAGGGGATTGAGTTTAAAATATGGGGAAGTCTTACTATACCTTGGCAAAGCATTGGTGAGACTGCTCTGGAGTACAGTGCAGAGTTTTGGCTTCCTTAAGGAGGGATGTATCTCCATTGGTAACAGCTCAGAGAAGGTTCGCTAGGCTGAGTCCTGAGATGAAAGGGTTCTCTTTTGAAGAAGGGTTGAATACATTGGTTTCTATATTTATTGCAGTTGAATGGCGTAGTGGCACATTGGTTAGCACTGTTGCCTCACAGTGTCTGAGAACCGGGTTCACTTCCAGCTTTGGGTGACTGTGCTGATTTTAAACATTCCCTCTGTGTCTGCGTGGACTTTGTCCGGGTACTCTGGTTTTCTTCCACAGTCCAAAGACATACAGGTTAGTTGGATTGGGCATGCTCAATTGCCCCTTTTTGCCAAAGATGAGTATGTTAGGGGGATTAGCCATGGTAGAGGCACAGGGTTACAGGGATATGGCAGGGAGGTGGTCTTGGGTAAGATGCTCTCTTGGAGAGTCGATGTGGACCCGATGGGCTAAATGGCCTCTTCCTGCACTACAAGGATTCAATGATCCTATGGAATGAGAGTTAATCTTATTGAAACATATAAGATTCTGAGGGGGTTTGACAGGGTGGGTGCATTGAGGATGCTTGCCCTCATGGGATTACCTAGAACCAGGGGAAAAAGTTTAAACATTACGGGTTTCCAATTTAAGACCAAGATGCAGAGGAATTTCTTCCCTCACGGTGTTGTTTGTCTTTGGGATTGTTTTCCACAGAGAAGTGGAAGCTGAGCCGTTGAATATATCCAATACTTAGATTATTGGTCAGCAAGGAAGCTAGGGATTTTTCGGAGACAGGCAAGAAAAATGGAGTTATGGCTACAATCAGATCAACTATTGTCTTATTGAATGACAGACAGGTTGATGGATCGAATGGCCTACTCCTTTCAATGTAAAGGGGAAATGTTAAATATGTATTTAGACAGTCCACAGTGACGTGAGATCACATGGCAACTGAGGATGCTGAGTGAATGGTCCTATGTGAAGCCTCATGCGAAGCCCTGTTCTGTACGTAGTTAGTAGAATGTCCAACAAAAGATAAAGTTTACCAACACACTTGCCCCCAGCAGCCTTTGTCAATCCTGAGCAATGATAACTGCAGGGAGTGCCACAGTTAACAGTGGTTAACACTGTTGCCTCACAGATCCAAGGATTCGAGTTCAATTCTAGCATTGGGTGACTGTGTGAAGTTTGCATGTTCTCTCCGTGTCGGCATGGATTCCTCCAGGTGCTCCAGTTTCCTCCCGCACTCCAAAGATGTGCAGAGTTTGCACGTTCTCCCCACGTCTCTGTGGGTTTCCTCCCACAGTTCAAGGAATTTGATTTGATTTATTATTGTCACATGTATTAGCGTACAGTGAAAAGTATTGTTTCTTGTGTGTGCTGTACAGAAAATCTTAGTTTTATCGGAATGCTGTGACCACGTGGAAGACCCGGTTCAAGCCAAGAAGCAGCAGAACTAGCGTTGTATGTTTACCAGTTATAGAACCACTTTAGAACTATTGTAAAGCTTAACAAAGGGGTAGTCAGTACCCTTCTCCACACTATTGTGACTTTATGGTCATGAAATGACACATTGCAATATTAGAATATTGTGATCTACTGTGATTGCCTAAAATTACTGCCTCCATCTATTTTTTTAACAAGACTGTACACACATTTAATGCTGATTGGCTAGTGCCTCTGTTAAAATAACAGGAAAGGAAATCAGGCAGCCGATTTAGCGATTGTTTTCAGTATTCCACAATGTCATTGTAATAAGTCTTTGGATGCAGAAGTTCCTTCAGCAAAATCCAATTCCAGTTATTTACAGCTCCAACATCAGTACACAGTGCTAGCAGTCAGCAGTCTACCTTTGGGGATGCCAGAGGAACTGACATTCCCGGTTAAATACCAGGCAAAGACTCCCTGATTGGCCCATTAATTTGGGTGGAATGGTAGAACAGTGGTTAGCACTGCTGCTTCACAGCTCCAGGGACCTGGGTTCGATTCCTGGCATGGAGTTTGGAGTTTCTGTGTGGTGTTTCCTCTGGGTGCTCCGGTTTCCTCCCATCGTCCAAAGATGTGTAGGTTAAGTTGATTGGCCATACTAAAAATTGCCCCTTAGAGTTCTGAGATGTGTAGGTTAGAGGGTAAAATATGTAGAGACGTGGAACTGGGGCCTGTGTGGGATTGTGGTCAGTGCAGACTCGATGGGCCAAATGACCTGTTTCTGCACTGTAGGATTTCTATGATTCTATGATCAATTAGATCCTTAATCAGGGAACTTATACTCCAATAGGCCATCCTCAATGGGCTGATTGGAGTCATTACAGTCATTTCAGGAAGTTTGTGTTGAATCCAGAGCTTGAAGAGGAAATGTTTGCCTTCTGGTTTTACCTGTGTGATGCCATAATCTCACATCATGTTATTTGAATTTAAGGGTTGATTTCCCACTTTTGCACTTCCAGCTCAGAGTATCAGTAAACTGGACTGCATCTTAGGCTATTGGATATGAAGGATAATGTGCCTTCTGCACAAAGCACCTGATAGTCTGCCCATTAACCTGGAGAATTGGGTGGGCAGTTTAATAGCCATGTCCATCTCCAACGTCAAGCATTTCAACAGGTACATGATACTGTTCAAGGGAGTTCTAATGTTCCAGTTTTACCCTTTGCATCCCATGGTGGAACAACTGAAGGGTGGTCATCTGAGATTTTGAAGATTTTATGGAGCAGATGAAAAGATTTTCTGCCCATGAGTAAGAACATGAATTGCAGAAATGACATAAGCTACCAGAAGTTTTAATGGGTCCCCCTTTCACTCATGGAAGGGTGAAGGAAAATTATGCGCTGTTCTTTATTTGGTTCATGATGCATCATAAGAAACAGTTTTGTTGGATCTATGGGCAACATTTCATGGAAGTGTGCTGCTCCTAGCTAGAGAAGGTGGCACGGAGGCACAGTGGTTAACACTGCTCCCTCACAGCGGTTAACACTGCTCCCTCACAGCTTGGGTCACAGTCTATGCAGAATCTGCACGTTCTCTCTGTGTCTGTGTGCATTTCCACCGGGTACTCCAGTTTCCTCCTACAGTGCGAAAGGCGTGCTGGTTAGGTGTATTGGCTATGCTAAATTCTCCCTCAGTGTACCCGAACAGGCAGCAGTGGAGTGTGGCAACTTGGGGATTTTCACCATAGCTTCATTGCAGTGTTAATGTAAGCCTACTTGTGATATAAATAAATAAGGTTAAACTTAGATGGTGTTGTTTTGATGGTGCACTCCACAAGATAGTCTACTTACCCATCTTGAATAACTGACTAATAATGGTTTGTGGTAATGGGCACCCATAAGGGTGGCAATATAGCTTTGTGTGCATCAAGACTGGAGTTTGCACGTTCTTTCCATGTCTGCGTGGGTTTCCTCCCACAGTCTCAAAAATGTGCTGGTTAGGTGCATTGACCCAAACAGGTGCCGGAGTGCGGCAACAAGGGGGATTTCACAGTGACTTCATTGCAATGTTAATGTAAGCCTTACTTGTGACTAATAAATAAACTTTGACTTCATTTACCTTCATGTGAACTGATTGTAAGACGAATTTGCCCCAGTTATCACATCATATCAGTGAAGGAAAGCCTTGTTGATGTCAACTTCAAGAAGGATATGGGCTGGAATTCTCTGGCTCTTCACGCCAGGGGAATCTTCTGGTGCCACCGATGGTACAGTCTCTTCGCAAGTTTCCTGATGGTATGGTGTGCAGTTAATGGGAAATCCCAGTAACAGCAGCGGGACAAGAAGGTCCCAGCATGGGCGAACAGAACGCCACCTCCTGCCACAAGGAATGCACTGTGGGAGGCCAGAGAATTCCCTCCCTGAATGGCCTTTTGAACCTTTTTGGAGAAGCAGATTGCAACTTCCCTCAACTCCCCTGACTTACTTCAATGGCAGCAAATTTCAAGTGAAAGTTAAACTCGCAAAACAAGAGACTTGCTCGAAGAATTCCCCTTCACGGTTCATGGAATGGAATGTCCTCTGTTAGTTCATACGCAGGATCTAGGGCTAAGTTCTGGGATGGATTTGTAGCTAAAAGGGGAAATAGGGAGAGTTCCTCCTTACACCAGCCTGTCATTGCTGAATCTGGAAAGGGGGGAAGCCAGTCTTAATTTGACTCAAAAGATTTACTTTAGTCCGTTAAAGGGCAAGATTTTCCAGCCCTGTGCTTGCCCCAAGACCGGAAAACCACGCTCCAGATTGACAGACCTCTGCATAGCCCTGTCTCACCCTTTACAATTCGTGTGGCAGACAGGACAGGAAAACTCCGCCCAGCGAGTCCACTGTGGAAGTGTGCCATACCAACTCTTTATTCTCCCATGGGATGTAGGTATCTCTGGGAAGGTCAGCTTTTGTTGCTCAATCCTAATTGCCCTTAAACTGAGTGTCTTGCGTGGCCTTTACAGAGAGTCAACCACATTGCTGTGGGGGCTGGTAACACGTCTAGGCCAGGCCAGGTAAGGATGGCAGATTTCCTTCCCTAGTGAAGCAGATTTCTTTCTAATGACAATCAACGTTAGTTGTCAAGGGCATCATTACTGAGACTAGCTTTATATTCCAGATTTAATCATTGAATTTAGATTCCCACCTATCAGGGCTAATACCCCAACCCCACTGCCTTACAAAGTATCTTGATGTTAACTGGTCGTTGAGATGAAAACACCAGAATTACAGCGGAGTTAACATTTTCTCCCAAAGGCACACACTTCAGGTTAGACTAGCGGCGTGAACCCAAGATCCCAGGAGGGTTCTCTTCCTGTGGGGGAATACTTCAGCAGTCACGGGCATTCTTACCATGCTTACCCCAGTCCAATGCCGGCATCTCCACATCATAGAACATAGAACACTACAGCGCAGAACAGGCCCTTCAGCCCACGATGTTGCGCTGACCAGTTAAAAAACAATGACCCACTAACCTAAACCAATCCCTTTTCGTCCATAAACCTATCCACGGATCTCTTAAACGCCCCCAAACTAGGCGCATTTACAACTGCAGCAGGCAGGGCATTCCAATCATAACTTGTTACAAAGTGATGTTCAAGTCCAGTAAGTGTAGCATTGTTGGGGAGATGGTGGTGTAGTGGTAATGTTGCTGGACTCACAATCCAGCAACCCAGACTAATGCTCTGGGCACATGGATTCAAATCCCCACAACAGCAACCGATGGAATCGGAATTTACGGATTATAAAGCTAGTCTCAGTAATGGCGACCATGACAACTGTCATCCGTTGCCGTACAAACCCATGTGGCTAACAAATGTCCTTTGGAGAGGGAAAACCTGCCATCCTTTCCTGGTCTGGACAACATGTGATTCCAGGTTGACAGCAATGAGGTCAACTCTTAACTGCCCTCTGAGCTGGCCCAGACAGCCACTCAGTACAAGCACAATTTAGGGAGGGGAATAGCTTGATCTTGGGATTGGACATGGCTCGGCACAACATTGAGGGCCGAAGGGCCTGGACTGTGCTGTAATGTTCTATGTTCTAATTTGGAATGGGCAGCAAATGCTGGCCTCGCCAGCAAAAGCAACATCCCATGGAAGAATGAAGTAGTCACACAATGTACAGAGTAAGAACTCATGGTCGGGGGGGAGTAGTTTTCCCCTTCTGCCTGCCACGGGAAGTAGAGCGGGTGGTGGCCGTGGGAGTGGAGGCACGAACCATGCAAAGGTCCTTTGACCTAGCGTGGGATTTTCCAGTTCTGGGGTGAGCGTGGCTGAAGAATCCCACCCACAGGCATTGGGTGAACTGTGAATTCATTTTTGATGAAATGAGAACCGTAGAATGGCCAGGAGACAAAGCAAACAAAAAACAACTTGCATTTACATGACACCTGTCATGACCTCAGGTCGTCCCAATAAATTCAATAAGACAATCAAAGAAACCAGCAGAGGATTGAGAAGAGGGAATGAGAGCTGAAATGTGAAAATAAGGTGAACGGAATTAAAATATTGGAATTTCTTTTGATATGTAAAACCATGCCGCAGCTGTTAAGTGTTGCAATTTACAGCCAATATCACACGTCCAAATCCGCTGCTGACCCTTGTGTCACTTTATTGCTGTAACAGTTTGTGCTTAACCATTAATCTGGCTGAGTCGAAACCAGCTGGCTCAGGGACGCGATAGTTTCCTTGGATGTGGCAGCACTAAGAAGTGAAACCCGCTTGTAACACTAGACAGTAATACATATATAATTCCAGATCACAGCTGCAGTTGTCCCACAACTGACCTACACTATGACCAAGGTCCCCAGTAACGTTACACTTATTTAACTAACTTCTGACCCCACCCCAGCTGACTTAGAGCAGTGACCCTTCCTCCAGCCCCCCCTCCCCACCACTACGATTTTCTTTTCTATTTTCTTACTCGTAGGTAGGACCTTAAGACACCAACTCCGAGGGGAAATCTGCTCCCTCCTGACATTCATTTAGAGACTATTTAAGACCTTCCAGTGGGGACCAATTCCAATAGAGCAACCTGTGCCCTCCTGCATCTGACCTCCCCGCCCTTTACCCTGACTTCCTGATTGACGGCAACCCAGGAGTGAAAAGCAGTGCTGAGCAGGAGTACACAATCTGTGTGGCCCTGATTTCAATTTCCAGTTGAGATATAAAATACTGTAAACCTTTGCACTGAATAGGGGGGAGAAAAGTATATTTCGCAGTGGCGGCAGTACGTGCCACCTCTTGCCAGCAGCGGGGAATGTTCACTAAGTGAAACGATTGCTGGGCAGTTATGCTTTCATTATCTTTAAGGTGAGCCAACGATACCTGCGTAACTTTTGAAAATCCCTGCGAGAAGACTGCCAGGGGCTGTCAGTTTGAGTAGCATTCGTAGGCAGCCACATCATAGCAGCTGGTGGCATGAAGGAGCTTGAGATTGGATTTGTGTCCTGCCCCGATTTTCTCCCACATTCCAAAGATGTGCGGGTTAGGTTGATTGCAAAATCGTCAGGGGGAATTAGAATCAGAGAACCCCTACAGTGCAGAAGGAGGCCATTTGGCCCATCAATTCCGCACTGACAAAAATCCCACCCAGGCCCTATCTCCATAACCCTGTGTACTTACCCTCCTAATCCCCCTGACACGGCAGGAATCGTAGTGGGCAAGACATGGACCGTGCAAAGGTCCATTGATATCAGGTGGGATTTTTCAACCTTGGTGCTCACGCCCAAGGCCAGAAAATCCCACCCTTAAGGGACAATTTAGCATGGCCAATCCACCTAATGTGCACATCATTGGAGTGTGGGAGGAAACCAGAGCACCCGGAGGAAACCCATGCACTCAGACACGAGGAGAATGTGTAAACTCCACACAGACAGTGACCGGGGGCTGGAATTGAACCTGGACCCCTGGCGCCGTGAAGCAGCAGTGCGAACCACTATGCCACCGAGCCACCCTACGCGAAATATGTAGGATTACGGGGGTAGGGACTGGGTGAGATTGGTGCCGGTGCAGGCTCAATAGACTGAATGACCTCCTTTTGCACAGTAGGGGCTTTATGGGCAGCATAGTGGCACAATGGTTAGCACTGCTGCCTCATGGTGCTAGTGACCTGAGTTCAATTCCCAGCTTGGGTGACTATCCGTGTACAATCTGCACATTCTCCCCGTGTCTGTGTGGGCTTCCTCCCACAGACTAAAAGGCGTATTGGCCATGCTAAATTCTCCCTCAGTGTACCCGAACAGGCGCCGGGGGTGTGGCAACTCAGGAATTTTCACAATAACGTCATTGCAGTATTAATGTAATGTGATACTAATAAAAACCAGCCGTTTGATTTTATTTTAGGTGCTTCTTTTTAGGCCTTTCTTTTGGCTCAGAAACTCGCAAATAATCCTGTCTTTTTTTTAAAAAAAGAGAAAAATTGCTCCAGTAATGTGTATAAACCCTCCATTGTAGAGTTCTCAAGGTAGCCTTTTGAAAAAAAAAATCCTGCTTCAGAAAGCAGTGACTGAAAAAAAAAGATCATTATCATTGAAACAGCCCAACCTTTCCATTCTGTCACCCGCCTGCTTGAAACAAAGAGAGCAAGGCATGCTTCCTTATAGAAACCAACAGTTGGTAAGAGACTTGAAATGAGTGCGGGGATACTGTTTGCCTAGAGTGTGCCTGAGGATCAAGGGCGTCAGACTTACCACAGAACGAGTCTGTCAGCTGGCATCTTGCGGTAATTGTTTCCCATGGCAGAGCCCTGAGATCCAGGGAAAAGAATGCTCTCGTCAACACCAGAATCAATTTCGCAATGACTGAAATGTAATTGTTTTATGAGGATCACCTACTTGTTGCTGGACCTGAAAATGGTCCAGGCCGTGATTGGCACTCATTGACCAGGGATTTACAAGGAAGGGTTTCCTTATTCATTGTTGCAAAGTAAACTAATCCTCTACAGGGTTACAAAGCCCATCTGTTCAGACCTGGGCCAAGTAATTTTTTTTTAAATCTCTCTCTCTCTCTCTTATTTAATTCTGTTGTAACGAAGCGAAATAGAATGTAATGCCCAGCAAGACACATTTTTTATTTGGGGGCCTATTGTACGACGGTGAAAATAATTTGGATTTAATGCCCCCGCTCTGTATCTTAATTCTCTTATGCAAACTACATTTTTTTTTGCTGCAAGTGTATTCAGTCTGCCTGATGAGGGCTCATTATCTTCAGTCCCACTGTACACACTGGGCATAGCATAATCAAAGCCTGGGGGTACGTATTAATTATCCTTTTGAATAGCGATGAAATATTAAAAAGATCTCCTTTAGGCTCATATCATCAGCAGATGAAACAAAAGCCCTGCACAGCTTGTGCGGAGCAGCGCACATGTGTTTTTACATCTGTTCAGGATATTTCAGTTTGATGCTCAACAAGGCATGTCCATGCTTTAGATGTCAACATTCAGTATAACCAGATACAAGTGTTTCTGTAAAAGCCTCTTTAACCCGTGGTCTGCGGCCAGTAGAAATGCATTCTGTCGCTTAATGGGTTCTGGCGATACCGTGGTTCTGAGAAACGCAGGCCAAAGGTTAGATCGTGACTTTTTATTTGCGATGGTGTAAAACGGGCCACAGCAACTCAGCGGCCCTCGGTTGCTGCTCTCCAGATTTTTTTATTTCCATTGTGGGGATGTAAATGAGGGCCGCCGACTGACTCCAGCCTGTTTTTCCCGCACAATTATTTACCCCCTAGAGCGTTGCAGGAATGAGCCTCAGACTCTGCTGGTTCTTAGCGATGGTGGCCACTTGAGCATTACAAATCGCCTCGTGGGCTACTGAGGGGTGGGTGGGGGGATGGAGGGGGGAGGGTGGGGTGGAGAATCAATCAGGGCTCCATTCATTGCTGTCCAGTGATACCGGTGCCTGCTGGTGTCAAACACATCATTGCCAATAATGTCCGCCGCCTTCAAACACACTGCCTCACTGATCGGCAACATCAACTTGTGTTGAATTGAATTGACTTGACTTATTAAAAGCCTATTTATTATTGTCACAAGTCGGCTTACCTTAACACTGCAATGAAGTTACTGTGAAAATCCCCTAGTCGCCCACACTCCGGCGCCTGTTTGGGCGCACTGAGGGATAGAATTTAGCATGGCCAATGTACCCTAACCAGCACGTCTTCCAGACTGTGGGAGGAAACTGGAGCACCCGGAGGAAACCCACGCAGACACGGGGAGAATGTGCAGACTCCGCACAGACAGTGACCCAAGCCGAGAATCAAACACAGGTCTCTGGCAATGTGAGGCAGCAGTGCTAATCACTGTGCCGTGTGCTGCCTCGTATTGTTGTCACATATGTCAGGATACAGTGAAAATTATTAGAACAAAAAGAACAAGGACAAGTACAGCACAGGAAGAGGCCTGCTAAGCCCGCGCTGATCATGATGCCTTGAATAAACTGTAAAAAAAAACCTTCTGTCCTTACTCGGACCGTGTCCTCCATTCCCTCCCTATTCATGCACCCATCCTGATGCTTCTTAAATGTTGCTAATATGCCTGCTTCCATCACCTCCTCTGGCAGCTATGCTCCTTATTTCTTACAAGCTGTTACAGACAAAACATACTGTGCATAGAGGACACAGGGGAGAAGGAAAGGATAGAGTGCAGAATATAGTGTTACAGTTACTGATAGGGTGTAGAGAAGGACCAGCTTTATATGTGATAGGACAACTCAAAAATCTGATGGCATCAGTGAAGAAGCTGTTGTTGAGTCAGTTGGTACGTGATCTCAGGCTTCTGCATTTGGTTACAGCACATCTAACGTGGTAAAAATTACCACGTTAAAATAACGTGGTCTCAAATTACATCACAATAGATAAAATTTGACCCCACGCCACGGAAAGAGATATTAGGATAGGTTGACCCTTGAGGTGGCTTTTCAGGAGTGTCTTAAAAGAGAAGGGAGGGGCAGAGGCATTTTAGCAAAGGAATTCCAGAAGTAAGGGCACTAGCAGCTGAAGGCAGGGCTGCCAATGGTGGAGCAGTGGAACTAGGGGATGTGCAAGAGATGAGAATCAGAGGAGCTCAGAGATTTCAGAGGGTTGGATGATGTTGGCAGCCGGAGAGAGGGAGGTGAAGCAGGGGAACGCGATAGGATTAAGGATATGAGGTCATGGAGAAATTTAAACATGTGGATAAAGATTTTAAATTGAAACATTGCTGCATAGACGGCCAATGTAGGTCAGAAAGCACAAAGATTGCATCATTTCACTTGGGTATCGGGTGGTGTAAGGGCTCAGGAAGCCTGACTAGAAAAGAACATACTTTACTACGGAATGCAAAATGAAACCACTACTGTGGTGTACACATACTAGTCCCTGTTTGGGACTACAGTTCAGCAGGCCCAGTCCTGGGCCTGCCTTATAAAAGGCTCAAGTAATGAGTTCCAGCTGGGCAGGCCGTTGCTTGTTACCAGGGGAACTCATACTCAAAATGAGCCCCAGAGGGAGATCAATCAGTGATTCCCCATGGACCTCATAGGGGTTATCACAGAAGACATGGAAACATCTTAAGAACTTAAAAAGTAGAAGGAAGAGTAGCCCGACAGTTAATAAGACTAAGGTTGATCTACCTTAGCTCCTCCCATACTATCCCCATATCCCCGGAATCTTTTAGTACCCAAAAATCTACCAATCTCTCGCTGAAGATACTAACTGTCTAGAGCTCTTTGGGGTAGAGAGAATGATTCACATCTGAATGAAGAGATTATTTCTTCTATTTCATTCCTAAATGGCTGTGATCTAGGTGGAATTTTCCCATGCTGCCCGCCATGGGAATTGTAGCGAGTGGGACATGGGCCATGCAAAGATTCGCTGACCTCAGGTGAGATTTTTTGATCTGGGGGCGAGTGTGGCTGGAAAATCTCGCCCCCTGAATTCTATACTTCCCCATCAAGGGGAATAGCCTGCTCACATCTACTGCACGCAGCTCCTTAAGAATTGTATGCATTTCGGTGGGATCACCTTTTATTCATCTATACGTCAGAAATGTAGACCTAGTCTATTCAATCTCTCCACACTGGACAAAGGATGGTTCGACAAGAGTTGTCTCACCAAGACTATACAATTGCAGTAAGATTGCTTTACTCTTGTTCTCCAATCCCTTTGTATGAAAAGCTAACATGCCATTTGTCTTTCTAATTGCTTGCTTCACCTGCATATTAATTTTCTCTGCTTTATTTACAAGGACACCCAAGTGCCTCCTACATTTCCCAGTTTTTCATCTTTTTAAAAAGACTTTCCATTTTTCCTACTGAAGCACCTAACTCACACTTCCCTGCAAAGTACTGCACATTCCACATCCCTGCTCGCTCAGTTAGCCTGCCTGTGTTCATTTGCAGCTTATCACAGCTCATTTCTCCACCCAACTTTGTATCATCAGTAAGCTTGGATGCATTTCTTCCAAAAATGTGCAGGTAAAGTGGGATTGGCCATGCTAAATTTGCCCTTTTTGTCCCAAGATAATAAAGACAGAAGAACCAGGATTAGGACTAGACCATCTGACCCCTCGAGCCTGTTCTGCCATTTAATAAGATCATGGTTGACCTTTTCATGGACTCAGCTCCGCTCACTCACCATAACCCTTAATTTCTTTACTGTTCAAAAATACACCTATCCTTGCCTTAAAAACATTCAATGGGGGAGACTCAACTGTGGCAGGGACTTCCACAGATTCTCAACGCTTTGGGTGAAGAGGTTCCTCCTCAACTCAGTCCGAATTCTTAAATCTATATAGGTTAGGGGGATTAGCAGGGTAAATATGTGCAGTTATGAGGTAAGCCTAGGCTGAATGGCCTTCTTCTGTGCTGCAGGGATTCTTTGATTCTTCAAAGATTGCACTTGATTCCCTCTGAAGCATTGAAATAAACTTTAAATAACTGAGGCCCAAGTACTGATTGTTCTGCTACCCCAACAATGACGACCTGCCAACCTGAAAAGGACCAATCGATTCCTATTCGCTGTTTTCTATTTTATAATCAATTTTTAATCTATTTGATTTGATTTGATTTGTTATTGTCACATGTATTAACATACAGTGAAAAGTATTGATTCTTGCGCACTATACAGACAAAGCATACCGTTCATAGAGAAGGAAAGGAGACAGTGCAGAATGTAGTATTACAGTCATTGCTAGGCTGTAGAGAAAGAGCAACTTAATTCAAGATAGGTCCATTCAAAAGTCTGACAGCGGCAGGGAAGAAGCTGTTCTTGAATCGGTTGGTACGGTGGCCTCAGAATATTGTATCTTTTTCCTGATAGAAGCGAGAATGCCCAGGGTGCGTAGGGTCCTTAATTATGTTGGCTGCTTTGCTGAGACAGCGAGAAGTATAAACAGAGTCAATGGATGGGAGGCTAGTTATTACCTGCAGCCCACAAGCCTAATTTTGTATAATAATCTCTTGTACGGTACCTTATCGAATGTTATTTGGAAATCCAATTATACCATATCCACTTGTTCTCCTTTATCTATCCTGCCTGTTCCAACCTCAAAAAACTCCAACAGATTTGTCAAATATGAATTTCCTTTCATAAATTGACTGCCCAATCATAAGATGATTTTCTAAATGCCTTGCTACCGCAGCAATTACAATAGATTCCAGCATTTTCCCTACGACTGATACCAGGCTAAGTGACTTAAAGGTCTCTCCCTCCCTTCATGAATCGAAGGCTTGCATTCCAGTCCACGGGGACCATTCTAAAATCCACAGCATTCTGGAAGATCAAAACCGATCTATTTCTTTTAAAACTTAGGCTTTAGGCCAACAGGATTTGTCAACGTTCAAACCCCATTAATTCTGTCATACAATTTCTTTACTCATACTAATTTATTTAAATGACTCAACCCTCACTGGACCCTTGGTTTCCTACCATTGTTTGTCTTTATTCTTTCATGGGATATATGTCTCACTGGCTGGGCCAGCATTCGATGACCATTCTTAATTTACATATTAAATAAGTGACTTGCTAAGGGCGGGCAAGAATCAATCGCATTGCTGTGCACCTGGTCCTGTATCACAATTAGGCCAGACCAGGTAAGAATGGCAGATTTCTTTCTCTAAAAGACATTTAGTGACCTGGATGCGTTCATATGTCACTCAGTCAGGTTCCCTGATAACCATTACTGAGGCTAGATTTTAATTCCAGCGATATTAATTGAATTATTGGATTAATAAACCAAAATTTAGCAGTGGCATAGTGGCACAGTAGTTCGTATTGCTGCTTCACAGTGCCAGAGACCCGGGTTCGATTCCCAGTTTGGGTCACTGTCAGTGTGGAGGCTGCATGTTCTCCCCGTATCTGGGTGGGTTCCCTCCGGTTGCTCCAGTTTACTCCCACAGTCTGAAGGACGTGCTGGTTAGGTACAATGGCAAGACTAAATTCTCCCTCACTCTACCCGAACAGGTGCCGGTATGTGGCGACTGGAATATTTTCACAGTAACGTCATTGGAGTGTTAATATAAACCGACTTATGACACAAAGAAATAAGATTAAACTTAAACTTGATGGGCCAAATGGCTGCCTTCTGCATTGTCGGGATTCTATGATTCTACAATTTAAACTGCACAGCAGAGTTAAAGATCCCACAAGAGAAATGGAGACTTGAGACTTGAAAATTGATAGATTTTCCCTTGCACTTTGTGGAGTACGAGCTCCCTGATTGAGGAAGTGGAGGCTTGCTCATTAGGAAGCAGTCAGTGCGCGATCTTACTTGTTGCTTTTCCTGGACCATCATTGTCAATCCCAAAGTATTAAACCACCTGAGATGTGAGATGTGGAAGCAGTGTCTTCCTTGGTACACAATAAAGGGTGCTCGCTGATAGGAAACTGATACCTGCCTAAATTACCACAAGGATATATATATATAAACACATATATATTTATATATATATATAGTAAGAGAACAGAGACCTTGGGATATATGTACAAAAAGGTGACAAGACAGGTTGAGAAAACAATTGGAACAGTTGGAAAGTTGTATCATACGCTAGACTTTATAAATAGACGAGTTGAGTGAAAAAGCAAGGAGATTACGGTGAACTTTATAAAACACTGATTCAGCCTCAATGGAAATATTCATTCTAACTCTGGGCACCACATCTTCAGCAAACTGTAAAGTTTTCAGAGTGTGGACCAACCAAACTGAACCAACTGTTGGGCAACACGACAGCTCAGTGACTATCACTGTTTGCTATGCAGATACGTGGACCCGGGTCGGATCTCCGACTTGGGCCAGTGTCTGTGGGAGTTTGCACATTCTCCCCGTGCTTGTGTGGGTTTTCCCAGGGCACTCCGGTTTCCTCTCACAACCCAAAAACGTGCTTTTAGGCTGATTGGTGTTAACAAATTGTCCCTAAATTAGACCTCCCCAAATCTGGCGTAGAGAAAAGTCATAGGTAGAAGAAGGTAGACGAGGCAGTCACTGAATGTTAAAATGGCGGCGTGGGCTTGTTGGGCCGAAGGGCCTGATTCCTGTGCTGTGCTGTTCTTTGTTCTTTGTTGCAGAAAACATTTAGGGGTATTGTTTCTGGGGTAATAATATTCAGTCACATTGATTGATTGGAGAAACTTGGAACAAGGCAGCACAGTGGTTAGCATTGCTACTTCACAGCGCCAAGAACCTGGGTTCTTACTGGATTTTTACCTGGACCTGGTGGACATACATTAACATTGCAATGAAGTTACTGTGAAGATCCCCTAGTCGTCACACTCCAGCACCTGCTCGGGTACACAGACGGAGAACGGCAAATCTACCTAACCAGAATGTCTTTCGGATTGCAGGTGGAAACCGGAGCACCCGGAGGAATCCCATGCAGGCACGGGGAGAATGTACAGGCAGTCACCCAAGCTGGGAATCGAACCCGGATTCCCTGGCACTCTGAGGCAGCAGTGCTAACCACTGTGCCTCTGTGCAGCCCATAAACCAGGCTACCCATTTTAAGCTATCAGACAAAGCCAAGGTCAACTCTTACATATTGTGGTATCTATCATTGCAATGCAGGGTATCACATGTTAGAAGTACACATATCATAGAGCTGAAAATCCTTCCCATGGTATTGGTAGCGAACGTGTTAGCAGACTGATACAAAATTTGTCTGCGTGTTCTGTTCTGTCGCATTTGTTAGACTGTTTAGAATAAATTCTATCTGCCAGTCATGATTCAATAAAGGTCTGTGTTCCAGATTTGAACTCACAATATTACTGCACTGCAAGTATTATGGGGTGTTATCATGGTCTGTGTTAGCTGAAGGCACAAGCCTTCACTTCCAATGTGCTAATGCTGCACTTATTAGCCTGACAGTTAATATTTGTTCCCAGAATGATGAATTCTGAATAGAGTGTGGAAATTGCATTAAGACACATGAGATTGCCAAGAAGTCGGCTGAACAAGGATTGAATGGGATGATGCATCCATTGCCTCAGTCTACTTGCCTGAGTAGATTATTTACAAAATAATAAAGATTATTTTTGGAACTATTTAGCTTCTTGTTCTGATGTTTAGAGATTTGTCGAATATTTTCAATTTTGCATTGCAGTTAATCTCCAGCGATGTCTCCATAGAATGCAAGAACGCAAGAAATAGGAGCAGGAGTAGGCCATATATGGCCCTTTGAGCCTGCTCCGCCATTGAATATATCATGACTGGTCTCAGGCTTCAACTCGATTCTTTCTTTATTCATTCATGGAACATGGGTATCACTGTCCAGCCAGCATTTATTGCCCATCGCTAGTTGCCTTTGAGTGGCTTGCTCAGCCATTTCAGAGGGCAGTTGAGAGTCAACCACATTGCTGTGGTTCTGGAGTCATATATAGGCCAGACCGGGTGAGAATGGCAGATTTCCTTCCCTGAAAAACATTAGTGAACGAGATGGATTTTTCTGACAATCAACAATGGTTTCATGATCATTAGTAGGTTCTTAATTCCAGATTTTTTTAACTTGAATTCCAATTCCACCATCTGCTGTGCCGGGATTTGAACCCAGGTCCCCAAAACTTTAGCTGAATTTATAGTGATAACACCACTTGGCCATTGCCCCCCACCCTTTCTCCCATATCCTGGGATTCCCTAAGAAACCAATTGATCTGACGGTCAATAGTGAAATCCCCATCCAACTGGGATACAGAATTCCAAAGATTCACAACTCTTTGATTGAAGAAATTTCTCCTCATCTAATTTCTAATTGATTGTCCTCTTATCCTGAGATTGTACTCCTGTGTCCTAGATTCTCCAGTCACACTGTCAGAGGCCTTCAGAATCTCACGTATTTCCAAAATGGAGTTGGAGAAGTGAGGTGATATTGCTTTGGGGTCAGAATATTATCTAAAAAGATTAAAAATGGTAATAGTGGATGAAAACTTAACTCCCATTTCCTTGTGCTAAATATGTAAAATGTAGTGTTACTGTCATAGCTAGGGTGCAGAGAAAGATCAACTCAATGCAAGGTAAGTCCATTCAAACGTCTGATGGCGACAGGGAAAAAGCAGTTCTCGAGTCAGTTCGTACATGACCTCAGAATTTTGTATCTTTTCCTGGCAGAAGAAGGTGGAAGAGAATGCCCGGGGTGCACGGGGTCCTTAGTTATGCTGGCTGCTTTCCCGAGGCAGTGGGAAGTGTAGACAGGGTCAATGGATGGAAGGCTGGTTTGCGTGATGGGCTTCATTCACGACCCTTAGTAGTTTACTGCAGTCTTGGGCGGAGGACCAAGCTGTGATACAACCAGAAAGAATGCTTTCTGTGGTGCATCTGTAAAAATTGGCGAGAGTTTGTGGGAGGAAACTAGGGCAGTTGAAGGGAATCTGTGTTGACATGGGGAGGACGTGCAAACTCCACACAGTCACCCCAGGCCAGAAGTCCCTGGTGCTGTGAGGCAGCAGTGCTAACCACTGTGCCGCGTTGCATGAATGAATCCTTCACGAGAGACCTTCACAAGGCTAGAATCAGCCTCTCCTTTTCATTTTTAGCTGTGCCTAATTTCACAATGTGCCGAGCAGCACTCGACAAAAAGGTTAGCTTGTTGGGGCTACCTAGACAACTTCTGCTTATTTTCATTGAAACTGAAACAGAAAAGAGTTTTGTTCCCAATATTTAAGATGGCAGATGTGCTAAATAAATTTTTCACATCAATCGTCGCAAATTATGAATACACCCTGGTTCCAGTTACTTTGGTGTAGGAATCTATAACACATGTCGAGGTCAGTCAAGCATGTGGTAAAAAGAAATGTACGGAGTGAAATATTTAAAGGGCATCTGGAGCATATGGGATACACGCTAAGATCCTCGAGGAAATGAGAAAGGAAATAAGTAACCTTTGGTTAATAGGTTGAAAAACTATAAACAAAAGCAAGGGCTGGAGGATAGAAAATGTTAAACTGAGATTCATTGAAAGGAATGAGGCAAAACACTGGTTCTCAAAACATATTAGCCTAAGATCTGACATGGTGAGAGCTTCTTAGATTATGTCAATCAATATTAACCGAACTAGCGCAGTGACTGTCAAGAGATTGTAGAGGAAGAGAATAAATTGTACGGATTCAGATTCCTGATGATTAAAAAAATCAAAGAATGTGACAGAATAAGAAAAAAAAGCCATTTAGCCCATTGTGCCAATTTTTTGAGGTGGGCAGCATGGTGATACAGTGGTTAGCAATGCTGTCTCACAGCACCAGGAACCCAGGTGCAATCCCTGCCTTGGGTATATGGCTGTCTGGAATTTTAACGCCCCACCCATCCATGGGAATCGGAGTCAGCGGAGAGGCGGACAATGGGAAAGTTTGTTGACCTCGGGTGGGATTTACAGTTTCGGGATGAGCGAGGCCGTGAAATCCCCCCCTTGTGGAGGTTGCCTGGACTCCCCGTGTCCATGTGGGTTTCCTCCAGATGCTCTGGTCTCCTCCCACGCCCCAAAGATGGACGGGTTAGGTGGGTTGGCCATGCGAAATTGCCCCTTAGTGTCCGAAGATGTATAGGTTAAGTTATAGGTTAAAAACAAATGCTGGGTTAGAGGGATAAAGGGGGCGGGGGAAAGCTGAAGACCTGGATAAGATGCTCTTTCAGAGAGTCAGTGCAGACTCAATGGGCCGAATGGCCTCCTGCATTGTCAGGATTCTATGGATAAACGCACTAAACAGAAGTAAGGTCATATAAACTGTGCAGTGATGGTGACGTACAATTAAGTGAGCGTAAAACAGAAATATTTGAGATTTCTTCTTCATATTCTTGTCATAAGTGAAAATTGGAAGAATGAGTTGGACTGGTGGAAATTGGGGTGAACTTGGGTTGCTGAGTTAAAAACGGTTCACTTTTCTGCTCCTTCTGAGTTGCCTTTTCGCTGCTGGCAGCTTGCAATGATCGCTGCATCCGCATATTTTGCCGAGGCAGCAAAATCTAAAGCTGTTAGATGGGAACCAACGTTGAAAAATGCGAACGCAAGTGGGAATGTGAAGTTGTTGCCCGGGGCACCGGTCCCACAGACCCATCCAGTTTCTGGCTAACACACAGCCATGGAGTGTCACCATCGAGTGTTGAACTAATACATTTGTTTCGAGAAAGTGCCGGCGCCAGACCTCAACTTGCGTCTGTACCGACGTGTGAATAATCTCTCTGGCCGAGTATGACGTGTAGCCTGCACCTGTCTGGAGGGCGGTGGGGTGTGGGGTGTGGGGGGGCGCTGTTGGCTGTGGGGGGGGTGAAGGGGAGTGGGAGCTGGGGAAGGCGGAGGAGGGGGGAGGAGAGTGGGTGTCAATGTGTAAGTGAATGTAAAGTTCTATAACTATTCCTCATGTTTTAGCCTGGAATTGAAACTGTCATCTTTCCTAAAGTGTGGAGTAAATAGGAAGAGAGATGGTTATATTTATGGCTCAAACATGTCAAAGCTTTCCCCAAGACTTTGAAAGCTTGCATATGTTTCTCGTTACTGCCCAGTGATTAACTTCCAAAGGAATTGTGCAGTCTGAAATGAGGTGACAATGCTGAGTTTCATTTTATAGCTCACTGGCACTTATCAATTTTTTTTTCCCTTAAAACAGCAAAACACTTGAGATATTTGATGTGAAACAACAGGCAAGTGCCTTATCGGAGGCGAGCAAGTGATCCATTTTCCTTTAGATCCGTTGTTAAGATTTTCAAACAAGATGATCATTGAATACCTGTTTGGAAGGGATTAGAAAGGGAAATGTGTCCTGTAGTTTGTCTCTAATGAACCCACCAATGGAGCCTTCCACATAACTAATGGAAAATGATTGTCCCTTCAAATTAATTGTGAAAATTCTGTTGTGTCTGACACTCTGGGATCAAATAAACTGCATGGTGGCACAGTGGTTAGCGCTGCTGCCTCGCAGCTCCAGGGATCTGGGTTCGATTCCTGGTTTGTGTCACTGTCTGTGTGGAGGTTTGCACGTTCTCCCCGTATCTATGTGTGTTTCCTCCCACAGTCTGAAAGATGTGCTGATTAGGTGCATTGGCCATGCTAAATTCTCCCTCAGTGCACCTGAACAGGCACCGGAGTGTGGAGACTAGGGGATTTTCACAGTAACTTCATTGCAGTGTTCATGTAAGCCTACTTGTGACCCTAATAAATAAACTTTAGATTTTACAGGATGCATATTGATCGATTAACTTTCTGCTGATTCCATGCAAGCTTTATGCCTTGGCACTCAAATTCTGAGATGCTGTTGTGGAACATAAATCTTTGTGCGGCGTAGTACTGCACAGACACAGCAACCATTCCCTCACAAAGCCTCAAAGAATAAATAAGGATACTTTCCTGCCCCAGTCCAAAGATGTGCAGGTTAGGTGGACTAGCCATGCTAAATCGCCCCTTAGTGTCCCAAAATGTGCCCGTTAGATGGATTAGCCATAGAAAATGTGGGGGGTTATGGGGATAGGGCTGGGGGTGTGCCTGGTTAAGATACACTGTCAGAGTCAGTGCAGAATTGATAGACCAAATGGCCTCTTCTGCACTGCAGGGATTCTATGATTTTCTGATAAATATATAATATAATTATTTTTCTGCACTAGTGGCGCACTAAGGCAGACGTTTGTCTGTTTCTGTAGCTAGTAATTCCTGGAACAGATTGCTATTCCGTTGCCAGGGGTTTATTGCTTGGGGAGTGATACTCCACGTTAGACCATAAAACCATAAGACGTTGGAGCAGAATTGGCCGCTCGGCCCATCGAGTCTGCTCCGCCTTTCAATCATGGCTGATATTTTTCTCATCCGCAATTTCCCATAACCCCTGATCCCCTTATTGATCAAGAACCTATCACATCAAGTGTGGCCGACCAGGAGTCTCTCCTGCTCTTCTTGCCAGAACTTGTTTCTACTTGGAGTGTTTGAGATGAATAGCAGAGACGCCTTTAAGGAATAGTGAGAAACACACATGGAAGTGAAAAGGATCATTGTAGGAGTGAGATGAACTGAGATGGGAGGAAGCTATATCTCCCAGCATAGACCTGTTGGGATGAATGACCTGCTTCTGTAAAGTCAATGCTATTCAGTTTAATTGATGCTGCTTTGCTAAATTGCTTATCACTCTGCCTCATGGAAGATAAGGGAAATGTATGCAGCGACCTTGGGAATTGATGTATCCAGTTCACATATTGAGGACATTATTATTATGGTCCCCAGGTCAAGCTATCTGTATGTAGACACTGCAGATGTTTGTACAGATGCTCTCCAGATTGTAAAGGACACAATGTCTGATTGTCTGAAATATTAACCTTTGGAGCTGGCTTTTAACCAGTAATGTGGCAGCTTTCTTCAAAGTTACTCCACTCTCCAAATGAGGCAATAGGAGCCGGGGGGGGAGGAATAAGAAAAACCAAACTTCATGTCCTCAAGGCATCTCAAAGTGCATCAAAGGTGCTCCTGTCATATGCATAAGCATGAGAGCTAGTTTGAATGCACAGATTGCAATGAGAGAAACGACCGGATAATCTGTTCTCATGACACCTATTAGTGACTCCACTGTCTTTCTATGCATATCAGAGCCAAGGAATCATTTACACACATTTGAGTCAGCGCAACGGTGGCACAGTGCTGCACTGCTGCCTCACAGCGCCAGAGACCCAGGTTCAATTCCAGCCTCAGGTCACTGTCTGTGTGGAGTTTGCACATTCTCCCCGTGTCTGCGTGGGTTTCCTCCGGATGCTCCGGTTTCCTCCCACAGTTTAAAGTTATGTGGGTTAGGTTGATTGGCCATGATAAATTGCCCCTTAGTGTCAGGGGAATTAGTAGGATAAATATGTGGGGTTATGAGAATAAGGCTGAGGTGAGATTGTGTTCAGTGCAGACTCAATGGGCTGAATGGCCTCCTTCTGCACTGTAGGGATTCTATGATTCTATGATAAACCTTCATTACCTCCACCACTGAAAATGGGCTGAGGGAATGCTTTTTATACAATGTTGTTGCAAAGTTGTGTGATTGAGTTGATTTAATTTATTATTGTCATATGTATCAGTATACAGTGGAAAGTATTGTTTCTGGTGCGCTATGCAGACAAAGGATACCGTTCATAGAGAAGGAAAGGCAAGACTGTAGTGTCACTGTCGCACTCATAGCTATGGTATAGAGAAAGATCAGCTTAATGTGGGTCCATTCAAAAGTCTGATGGCAGCATGGAGGAAGCTGTTCTTGGCTCGGTTGGTACGTGACCTCAGACTTTTGTATCTTTTTCCGAATAGAAGAAGGTGGAAGAGAGAACGTTCGGGGTGCGTGGGGCCTTTGATTATGCTAGCAGCTTTTCCAAGGCAGCGGGAAGTATAGGCTGGTTTGTGTGATGGACTGGGCTTTGTTCACAAACCTTTGTAGTTTCTAGCAGTCTTGGACAGAGCAGGAGCCATATCAAGCTGTGATACAACCAAAGAAGATGCTTTCTATGATGCATCTGTAAAGATTGGTGCGAGTCGTAGCTGACATGCCAAGTTTCCTTAGTCTCCCAAGAAATAGAGCTATCAATGGGCTTTCTTACCTGTAGCATTGGCGTGGAGTTAAAAATAATGGATTGGGAAATGTTACTTAAAGAGATGATGGTAGATAGGCAATGGCAAACATTCAAAGAGTATATGGGTGAAGTGCAAGAATTGTTTATTCCTCTCTAGTGCAAAAATAAAACAGAAAAGATGGCCAAAATATGGATTACAAGGGAAATTGATGATAGTATTGGATCCAAGGAAGAGGCATATTAATTGGCCAGAAAAACAGCAGATCTGAGGAATGGGAATAATTGAGAATTCAGCAAAGGAGAGCTAAAGGATCGATTAAGAATGGGAAAACAGAGCTCGAGAGTAAATTTGTAGGGAACATAAAAACTGATGAGAAAGGTATTTTAGGTATATGAAGAGAAAAAGATTGGTGAAGACAAATGTAGGTCCCTTACAGTCAAAAATAAAGGATTTACACTAGGGAATAAAGAAACAGCTGACTAGTTAAATACATACTTTGGTTCTGTCTTCACAAATGAGGAAGCAAATAATGTAACAGAATTGTTGGGGATCAGAAGGTTTAGTGAGAGGAAGGAGCTGAAAGAAATCATAGAAAGGGAGTCCGTTTTGCCCACACAACCTCGGAGTCCCTACAGTGCAGATAGAGGCCATTCGGCCCATTGAATCTGCACCGACTCTCCAAAAGTGCAGCTCCAACGCCCTCCCCCCCCCCGCCATCTCCATAATGCCGCGCATTTATCAGGGCCAATCCATCTAACCTGTATATTCTTGGACCATGGGAGGAAACCAAAGCCCCTGAGGAAATCCATGCAGACACCAGGAGAAGGTGCAGGCTCTGGAAAGACAGTGACCCAAGCCGGAATTGAACTTTCGTTCCTGGAACTGTGAGGCAGCAGTGATATCCATTGCACCACACTTCTTTGTGTTTACTAGGCCATTTCAGAGGAAATGAAGACTCAACCACATTGCAATGGCTCTGGAGTGACATGTAGACCAGGCCAGGTAAGGACAACAGGTTTTCTTCCCTAAAGGACATTAGTGAACCAGATGGGGATTTTAATTCCAGATTTTTATTGAATTCAAGTTCCTCCATCTGCCATGGTGGGACTTGAAGGCAGGTCCCCAGAGCATCACTTTGGGATCTCTGGATTACTACTCCAGTGACAATGTTACTATGCCACCACATTTCTGAATGAACCTGCGCAGGTCTGGAAGGCTGAAAATGTATTGTAAACATAAAGCGTTCCACATTTATACAACCTTTCCCCCACCAACACCACCACCCTCCACCCCTCCCTCCCCCCAAACAGCCTGATCTCTCCACCCACCCCAAGTACTTTCTCTTCAACCAATGGTGACCAGGTCTCCATTACTCTCTCTCTGACATAGGCACGGTGGCACAGTGATAAGCACCGCTGCCTCAGGGTGCCAGTGACCCAAGTTTGATTCCCGGCTTGGGTCATCGTGTGGAGCTTGCACATTCTCCCAGAGTGCTCCGGTTTTCTCCAGGTGCTCCGGTTTCTCCCACAGTCCAAGGATGTGCAGGTTAGGTTGATTGGCCATGCTAAATTGACCCTTAGTGTCAGGGGGACTAGCTAGGGTAAATGTTGGTTGAAAGGGACGAGAGCTTCACGTTTTTAGGTACCCACATCACCAACAACGTGTCTGGGTCCTCCCATGCCGATACTATAGTTAAGAAAGCCCACCAAACACCTCTACTTTCTCAGAAAACTAAGGAAATTTGGCATGTCAGTTACGACTTTCACCAACTTATATAGATGCACTTTAGAAAATATTCTTTCTGGTTGTATCACAGCTTGGTATGTCTCCTACTCTGTCCATGACCAGAAGAAACTACAAAATGTTGTTTATATAGCCCAGTGCATCATACAAACCAGCCTCCTATCCATTGACACTGCCCAAACTTCCCACTGCCTCAGAAAAGCAGCCAGAATAATTAAAGACCCCACACATCCCAGACATTCTCTCTTCCACTGTATTCCGTTGGGAAAAAGATACAAAAGTCTGAGATCAAGCGTCAACTGACTCAAGAACAGCTTCTTCCCTGTTGCTGCCTTCAGACAGTTGAATGGACCTACCTTGCACTAAGTCGATCTTTCTCTACACCCTAGCTATCACTGTGACAATACGCTCTGCACACTTCCGTTTCCTTCTCTATGAACGGTATGCTTTGTCTGTACAGCATGCAAGAAACAATACTTTTCACTGTATGTTAATAATAAATCAAATCAAATTAAATTAAATCAAATCAAATCAAACCTTTCCCACATCAACACCACCACCCCCCCGCCAATCCCCGATCGCTCCACCCCACCTTGGGTATTTTCTCTTCAGCTGACAGTGTCCAGGTTCCTCTCCGACATAGGCCTGACTCAAAACATAAAATGTTCGCAAGTGCTTTGATTTACTGCGAAGAGAAATGAAATGTTGCATGTGGTGGGGAGGGAACCTGAGCTAGAGCCTTGAAATATTAATTTGTAACACCACATATGGTTTTCTGCGGATAAAAGAAAGCCCTTGGCCTGTTGAATTTGCCACATGTTGCCACTGCTCTCTGAAAAAGAATTTGTTAAAAAAAAAACAATGCATGGGAATGCTGAGGGTGAGTCCTAAAGTCAAACTTTTATCTGGCTGAGAGAAAGTAAGCAACTTGTTGATAACACCGTCACAAATTGCTGTAGATGTTTCCCTCTTCCCCCCTGTTGTAAAGTGTTTCATCTATAGCCTGCAATGCCCATGTGTTAGATGAAAACCTGAGTCTTCTGCATCTGCCAAAGTAAGTTTGGTTTGACAGCGCTGAGCAAAACAAAGGTACATCAGCATTAAAGCAATGAGAAAAAAGGCCACAGTTCAAACCCACAGGGTTTTGCACCATATTTAAAACACATTTACTATAATTGGTTCCCCTCCTGAATTTTGCTGGAAGCAGCATCCCAGAGATTGATTTTTTAACTCCGAGAGACTCCTGGAGTGCAAAAAAAAACTCTAGTGAATTGTGTGACCACTGGCGTGAGGGAACACGAGTTGAGATCTTAGATCGCAATCTCTGAAGGGATGATTGAGTGTTCTTCTGCGTTGCAGTCATGTCATGGGAATATAGGAGCAGGAGTAGGCCATTCAGCCCGTCAAGCCTATTCTATCATTCAGCTAGATCATGGCTGATTGCCTACCTCAATGCCATTTTCCTGCATTATCCTCACATCCCTCTAAATGAGAAAGTTATTCATCTCTTTTTTCAGCTCAATGTTTGAGTCTCTACAGCCCCCCGTGGTCAGGGATTCCAATGATTGACTACCCTTTTAACATAAAAATTCCTCTTCCATTCAGTCTTGAATGGCCAAACCTCTTAGTCTGGGACTAAGGGCCCCGATTTTACCATTTTCATTCTAAGTGCTGAATCTTGGCACTATTCAGATCTGACCTGTTCTCAGGCACCTCCAAATGCACTTTGCCTGAAAAAAAAATTGCAAGCCTGAATCGCGCTGTAGACACAGCTTAGCGCACCCAAAACAATCGTTGATTTGAACTGCGCATGCGCAGTTAGAAAACAAATTTGAAAATCGCACCAGTGTCACATCGCTCCTGGGTTGTAGCAATGGACCAGAAGCAAAAAATGGGAGCGATGCCCCCCCACAGGCATTACCCCAGTCCCCCACTTTCCTCCCCCACCGATCACTTGCAGAGTGGTAGTGGACTGCGTCTGCCCCCTGCCTCCTCCCCAGGGATACATCTGGCCTCCCTCCTCCTCCCTTCTCCCCCAGTCAGAAAACGATCAGGCCTTCCCTTTGCCCACAGTGAGTGTAGCCCAATCCATCACGCAAAACAGCCTCCCTTCCATTGACTCTGTCTACACTTCCCGCTGCCTAGGAAAAGCAGCCAGCATAATTAAGGACCCCACGCATCCCTGACATTCTCTCTGCCACCTTCTTCCATTTGGGATAAAAATAAAAAAGTCTGAGGTCACATACCAACCAACTCAAGGACTGCTTCTTCCCTGCTGCTGTCAGACTTTTGAATGGACCTACCTTGCATTAAGTTGATCTTTCTCTACACCCTAGCTATGACTGTAACATTACATTCTGCACTCTCTCATTTCCTTCTCTATGAACGGTATGCTTTGTCTGCATAGCTCAAGAAACAATACTTTTCACTGTATTTTAATACATGGGACAATAATAAATCAAATCAAATCAAATCAAAATCAAATAAATAAACTTTATTTTATATGTCTCACCATGGCGCCTCTATGTGGAAGTACCAGCATTGGACTGGGATGGCACAGTAAGAAGTCTCACTCATGACCTTTTGTAGTTCCTTGCGGTCTTGGGCAGAGCAGGAGCTGTACCAAGATGTGACACAATCAGAAAGAATGTTTTCTGTGGTGCATTTGTAAAAGTCGGTGAGAGTTGTAGCTGACGTGCCAAAGTTCCTTAGTCTTCTGAGAAAGTAGAAGCTTTGATGGGCTTTCTTAACTATTTTGTCAACATGGGGAGACCAGGACAGGTTGTTGGTGATCTGAACACCTAAAAGCTTGAAGCTCTTGACCCTTTCTACTTTGTCCCCTTTGATGTAGACAGGGGCATGTCCTCCTTTACCCTTCCTAAAATCGATGACAATCTCCTTTGTTTAGTTGACATTGAGGGAGAGATCATTGTAGCTGCACCAGTTCACAGAATTCTCTCTCTCATTCTTGTACTGTATCTCGTCATTGTTTGAGAACCGACCCGCCACAGTGGTATCATCAGCAAACTTGAAAATGAAATTTAACACCAAGCTAAAATCCAACAGATTTATTTGGAATAACAAACTCCTGGAGCACTGCTCCTTCATTAGGTGAGTGGAGATGTAGGTTTCACAAACACGGCATATATAGCCAAAGACACAATGGCAAGATAATGCTTGGAATGCTTTCTTGCATCTTTATAAAAACTTGATGTTTGTGTTGATATGCGCGATCTTCTTAGAGATATTCTTTGGAGCAGCATGGTGGCACAGTGATTAGCACTGTTGCCTCACAGCTCCAGTGACCCAGATTTGATTCCCAAATCGGGTCACTGTCTGTGTGGAGGTTTCATGTTCTCCCTGCGCCTGCGTGGGTTTCCTCTGGGTGCTCCGGTTTTCCCTCACAATTCAAAGATGTGCAGGTTAGGTGGACTGAATATGCTAAATAACCATTAGTGTCAGGGGGACTAGCTAGGGTAAATGCAAGAGGTTATGGGGATAGGACCTGCATGGGATTGCGGTTGGGGCAGATTTGATGGACCGAATGGCCTCTTTCTGTACTGCAGGATTCTATGATCTCTGTGAAATGCTGGCCTTGGCAAGCAATGTCCACATCCCAGGAACAGATGAGAAGAAAGAAAAGGAGTCTTCAAAACTGACAGTGTAGCACTCCTGCAGTACTTGCTGTGGGTTAATGTGGAGATTCAGGTGCTACTCCTGAAACTGTTCAGTCCTGGAGTGAGACCTGAACTCTCCCCACTGAGAAACAAGAGTGCAACCAGCTGCCACAGTTGGTGACATAAGTATGGCCCTCAAAGGTCTGCAAAGACTTCCCAAACACTGCTTAAAAAGTAAGATGATAGCTTCATTCTCTTCAGTATTGGAAGGGATGGAGGAATTTGAGTAGCTGGAGGAACTAGTATATTTGGTTGCAGTGACAAGGTGGGAGGCTGTTGATCTTCTAGGGTGTGGGGGGAGGAAATTGGAACCTGACAGACTGAAACACTTGATAGCACAAATCGGAGCTGCGGTTTCTATAGCAACGTGTGTTTTGTCTTCAAAGATGGCAAGAGGCCAGTGGGAAGAGTCTCAAGATGCTGCAACTTTTAAATCATCATTCAATTGCCAGCTGTCAAGGAGCAGTCCTACCTGAGCTGAAAGGCTGGTTAGCAGTAGGCACTCCTGAGACCCCACTCTAGCCTACGGCAAGGTCAGCACCTGCGCACTGGTCACTGGTCAGCAGTGTAATCGAATACAAACCGCTGAGGGTGGCCTACTGGCACGATCATACAAAGAACAAAGAACAAAGATCAAAATCAGCCCGGGAAACAGGCCCTTCGGCCCAACGAGCCCACGCCGCTATCTCAACACCACCAGTCCACCTCTCCACCCACGATCTTTGTCTAATGTTTTATGGCCATCCAGATTGAGGGAAACTGATTTAGGGACAATTTATTCCTGCCAATCAGCCTAACAGCACATCTTTGGGGTGTGGGAGGAAACCGGAGTACCCGGAGAAAACCCACTCAAGCACGGGGAGAATGCGCAAACTCCCACAGACACCGACCCAAATCTATGTGTCTGCACAGCAATCAGCGATAGTCACTGAGCTGTCGTCTTGCCCAGTATCTGGTCCAGTTTAGGCGCACACTAACGACATGAAGCACTAGGCCAATCTCGAACAACCAAGAGCAGCCCCAGTACGACCCATCGCGTGTATGCCCCTCGCTGGACACGAGGTGGACTGACTTAAAACCTGTGAATGAAAAGAGAAAAACATTATTATCATACCATTACCATCATTTACATTACCAGGGACGTCCCAGTGCTAATGACCCTTATTTAAAACAGTCTCCTATATCCACCCATCTCCAACCCAGTCATGTGCCTGTCCAAATGATGAGGAGATGCCAGCATTGGACAGGAGTAATCACAGTCAGAAGTCTTCACAACACCAGGTTAAAGTCCAACAGGTTTATTTGATACCACGAGCTTTTGGAGCACTGCTCCTTCTTCAGGTGAGTGAGGAGTTGTGTTCACAAACAGGGTATATATAAACACAAACTCTATTTACAAGATAATGGTTAGAATGCGAGTCTTTACAGATAATCAAGTCTTTACACTTACAGACAATCTGAGTGGAGAGAGGGTTAAGAAGATATGAATTGTCTCAGGACAGAACAGTTAGTGAGATTTTGCAAGTCCAGACAAGTTATGGGGGTTACAGATAGTGTGACAGGATCACTGCTGACCGGAGTGGGGTGGGATAGGAATAAAAAAAAGGTTATCAGCAATGATCAGAGTTCCTGAAACCTTCAAGGGTCCCATTAAAGTGATAATAAATCAGTTTAATCCTTCCAAGGCTTCTAACAAACATTGGTAGTAGACCAATGGTGTAAGCAGTGGAAATTTGGTGATTTGATTTGATTTATTATTGTCACATGTAGTAACATACTGTGAAAAGTATTGTTTCATGTGTGCTATACAGACAAAACATACTGTTCATTGAGAAGGAAACGTAATGTGTAGAATGTAGTGTTACAGTCATAGCTAGGGTGCAGAGAAAGATCAACTTAGTGCATGGCAAGTCCATTCAAAAGTCTGACAGCAGCAGGGAAGAAGCTGTTCTTGAGTCAGTTGGTACGTGACCTCAGACTTTTGTATTTTCTTCCCGATGGAAGAAGGTGGAAGAGGGAATGTCCAGGATCCTTAATTATTCTGGCTGCTTTGCTGAGGCAGTGGGAAGTGTAGACAGAGTCAGTGGATGGGAGGCTGGTTTGTGTGATGGATTGGGCTACATTCATGACTTCTCGTAGCTTCTTGCGGTCTTGGACAGAGCAGGAGCCTGACCAAGCTGTGATATGATCAGAAAAAATGCTTCCTATGGTGCATCTATAAAAGTTGGTGAGAGTCGCAGCTGACATGCTGAATTTCTTTAGCCTTCTGAGATAGCAGAGGTGTTGGTGAGCTGAAACCCCAGGCATTTACCATGGCTAATCCATCTAACCATGGGCCCATTCATGTTAAAGTTAAGTGCTTTTATGATGCAGGGTATAATCTTTGAGTTGTTGAATAGAGTAATTATCCCTGCAATCTGTGGACAATAGTGTAAGTGTAACAATGTCCCCAAACACATCTTCCAGGGTAGCTCCAAGGGATGCAACCCTCTGGAGAATGGTCAATTTAGTGTGGCCAATCAACCTAACCCACACATCTTTGGAGTTTAAGATTAAAACATCTTTAAGATTAAAATTGCATCTGTATTTTCTCCAGCTAAACCTGAATAAGAACACAGGAGCAGAAGGGGGCCATTCAACCCATTCTGTCTGTGCTAATCCCTTTCAGAACTATTCAATTAATTCCACTTCTCTGCTCTTTCCCTATAGCCCTGTAAAATTTTGTTCCATCAAATTTATACCCAATTCTCTTTTGAATGTTACTATTGAATCTGTTTCCATACTCACAATCATAAGTGATTTTCGTTTACATATAGATTGGATGAATCATAGAATTCTATTCTTCAATGTTTCTATGACTCTGTGAATCAGATCGGGAAAGAATTAGACCTGGAAGATGAGTTCATCGAGTGCATTCAGAGCAGTTCATTCAAGTGTCAACCAAGGAGCTGGCCATTTTAGACTGGGTAATGTGCAATGAAACAGGATTAATTAATGTCTTCAAAATAAAAGAGAACCTAGGAAACAGGGATCGTGCCATTATTGAAATTCACATTCAGATTGACGGTGAGAAGTATGGGTCTAAGGCTAGTGCTTTAAACTTAAAGGCAGTTACAAAGGTAGAATCATAAAATCATTGCATTCCGACAGAGCAAAAGGAGACCATTTGGCTCATCAAGCCTGCAGTGACAACAATCCCACCCAAATCCTATTCCCGTAACCCTATTTACCATGCTAGTGCCCCTGATACTAAGGGGCAATTTAGCATGGGCAATCAACCTAACCCACACATCTTTAAACAGAGACATATGAAGACAGATGTGTCAAAAGTGAATTGGGAAATATCAAGGGTAGATAGTAGGGATGCAGTAGTAGACATTCAAGGAAATATTTCATAACATTCAGCACAGAAAATGACTCCAATGAGAAAGAAGTATTCCAGGGGAAGGTGGCATCCTTCATGTCTAACTAAAGAAGTTAAGGTAGTATCAATTTGAAAAAAAAAGGGACATTACTGTGAAAATTGGTGGGTGCTCAAAAGATTGGATTGAATTTTTAAAACAAGCAAAGAATTCAGAATATTGGATACAGGAGTTGGGACATCTTGTTGAAGTTGTACAAGACATTCGTAAGGTCACACTTGGAATGCTGTCTGTAATTTTGGTCACCCTATTATAAAAGATATAATATTAAATCAGAAAGAGTGCAGAAAAGATTTACTAGGATGCTACTAGGACTTGATGGATTAAGTTATAAGAAGAGGCTGAATAGACTGGGACTTTTTCCTCTGGGGCATAGGAGGCTGAGGGGTGACCTTATGGAGGTCTATAAAATAATGAGGGGCATAGACAAGATAGATAGTCAATACCTTTTCCCAAAGGTAGGGGAGTCTAAAACTAGAGGGCATAGGTTTAAGGTGAAAGGGGAGAGATACAAAAGTGACCAGAGGGGCAATTTTTCCACACACAAGTTGGTGAGTATCTGGAACAAGCTGCCAGAGGTAGAAGTAGAGGTGGGTACAATTTTATCTATCAAAAAGCGTTTAGTTAGTTACATGGGTACGATGCGTATAGAGGGATATGGGCCAAATGCAGGCATTTGGGATTAGTTTAGGAGTTTAAAAAAAGGATAGCATGGACAAGTTGGGCTGAAGGGCCTGTTTCCATGTTGTAAATCTCAGGAAGGCGAATGGGATGCTGGCCTTCATAGCGAGGGGGATTGAATATAAAAGTAAGGAGGTCTTGCTGCGGCTGTATAGGGCATTGGTGAGGCCGCAGCTGGAGTACTGTGTGCAGTTTTGGGCGCTGTACTTACGCAAGGATATTTTAGCCTTGGAGGGAGTGCAAAGGAGGTTTACTAGGCTGATGCCGGAGTTGAGGGGGTTGAGCTATGAGGAGAGGCTGAATAGATTAGGCTTGTACTCGTTAGAGTTTAGAAGAATGAGGGGAGATCTCATTGAGACGTATAAGATGATGAATGGGATGGATAGGATAGAGGTGGAGAGACTCTTCCCGCTCAGAAAGGATAGTAGGACTAGGGGGCACAGCCTCAAGATAAAGGGGGGGCGGTTTAGAACGGAGTTGAGGAGGAACTTCTTCACTCAAAGGGTGGTGTATCTCTGGAATTCTCTGCCCGTTGAAGTGGTGGAGGCTGCCTCGCTAAATATTTTTAAGACGCTGGTTGATGGGTTTTTGATAAGAGAGGGGATTAAGGGTTATGGGGAGAGGGCGGGAATGCGGAACTGAGCCACGACAGATCAGCCATGATCTTATTGAATGGCAGGGCAGGCTCGAAGGGCTCGATGGCCTACTCCTGCTCCTATTTCTTATGTTCTTGTGTTCTTATGTAAACGTCTATGACTAAAATATGAGCGAGGAATTATATTATGTAAGAAAGCAAACCAGAAATATAAAAACAGGTAGTAAAAGTTTCTTTAAAAGTTTATTTAAAAAGAAAAAGATTAACTAAATTGAAAATTGGCCGCTGCCTCACAGTGCCAGGGATCCGGATTCAATTCTTGGCTTGGATCACTGTCTATGTGGAGTTTGCACATTCTTCCTGTGTCTACGTGGGTTTTCTCTGGGTGCTCCAGCTTCCCCCCACACTCCAAATGTGTACAGGTTAGATGATTTGGCCATGCTAAATTGCACCTTGGGCTGAAAACCTACTAACTCGCCTGCCCCGGAATTGGAATAAGCAATATCCAGAACGGAAATATCGGTTGGGATATTATGATCTCGCCTGAACAAGGCACTGTCGAGATTCTATGATTCACACCTTCTCTCGCTCTACAACTACTGCAGTTTACCAAGAGTAAAGTATATTTATTAGTGTCACAAGTAAACTTACATTAAAACTTCAATGAAGTTACCGGGAAAATCCCCTAGTTGCCATACTCCGGCGCCTGTTCCGGTACACTGAGGGAGGATTTAATATGACCAGTGCACCTAACCAGCACATCTTTTGGGAGGAAATCGGAGCACCCGGAGGAAACATGGAGACACGGGGAGAAGGTGCAGACTCTGCACAGACAGGGACCCAAGTCGGGAATCGAACCCGGGTCTCTGGCTCTGTGAGGCAGCAGTGCCAACTACTGTGCCACCATGCCACCCATCACCATGCATGAGAAAGGTTTAAGGAAAAACCCAAATTGGAACAGTGCATTCAGCAGGCTTGACACTACTGTCTGCACTTACGTCAAAAAGGATTAAAGCCACTCCAAGCACACCCATGCTGTTCTCCTCCACATCCCTTCCCCGCACCCCTCCTGACAGTTTTACCTGATGTGTATTTTCTGTTTCTGATTTTCTGATCCTACTTCATATTCAGCTGTGGACTCTATCCTGCAAGCCACTGGCTTTTAATTTTATTCCACATCTTTCATGTGGGACCTTGTCGGAGATTTCTGAAAGTCCAAATGTTCTATATCAAAGTGATTCATGATTTATTTTATTTGTTACATCCTCAAAGAAGTCGAGAAGCTTTTTTTAAAAAAAAACTTTCCCCTCTATATCTTTCCAGATTGTTTCTTGTTAAACTGCCAGAACATTGGTCCATTTCCAGCTTATTCCACAGCTAGGCTTCCATTCATTTATCTATTGTCACAAACATCAGGACAGTATTTGAGACACACACACGTCTTTGCTGTAGAAGAGCAGGATCTTAATCGCAAGGTATTTGGTTTGATTTGATTTGATTTATTATCGTCACATGTATTAGCATACAGTGAAAAGTATTGTTTCTTGCGCACTATACGGAAAAAACATACCATTCATCGAGAAGGAAACAAGAGAGTGCAGAATGTGGTGTTACAGTCGTAGCTAGGGTGTAGGGAAAGATCAACTTAATGCAGGATAGGACATCCTAGTGAGACCAAAAGCTACCTCAGAACCTTGCAAATATTGGTGACCTTTGTGATTGTTCATTGCGTTGGTGGAACATGCATGTCAGATGCTTTGATGTCCATGGAGTAATCATTATTTTTCATTCATCAGTCGCAAGGAGGCTTCCATTAACAACACAGTGAAGTTACTGCTAAAATCTCCTCGTTGCCAAAACTAGCGCTTGTTTGGGTACACTAAGAGAGAATTTAGCAATGGCCAATCCATCTAACTAGACTGTGGGAGGAAGCTGGAGCATCAGGAGGAAATCCACGCAGACACGGGTGAAAGTGCAGACTTCACACAGTGATCCGAGCTGGGAATGGAAACTGGGTTCCTGGAACGATGAGGCAGTAATATTAACCACTGTGCCACCATGTTGCCCTGTAAAGAATTAGGGCAGTAGGGAATAGTAGTGAATAATAGGAGGGCTGGAGTTACTCTTGTGAGGAACGTATAAGATGAGGAGCTGCTGGCTTTCTTGTGAAGAATGTGCAGGCAGATTGTAACTTTACATGACATTCCAGAATCAAATGAATGTCAGAGAAGGTAATGTTTTCAACCCCATGTGTGGCCATTCCTTAGATCTTATCCTGTGCATGTACTGGGTATGGGGCAGTGCCAAGAGATGGGGTATTTGGGGGCAGGGCCTAGAGGGGGTGGGCCCTCTTGGGGGCAAGGCCTAGGGGTGACCAATGGGGGTGAGGCTCCACTGCCCCTCTGCAGTTAGGATTGGTGGGGGAAGGAGGGAGGCCAGTGATCAGGGCAGGCTGGGGAGGTGGGGTAAGCTGAGGGGAGGTCAGCCTACTGGGGGTGGGGGGTTGGCATTGTAAGGAGGGGTCGGTACTGCAGGGGGATTGCAACCGTTGGGGAAATCAGTGGGGGGGGGAGGGGCTAGAGATCAGGATAGGCCGGGAGGGGGGGGGCGTGTCAGGGCTGGGCCTGGGAATGGTTGGGAGGGGGTGGTCAACGATCAGATCGTGGGGGAATGGGGAGAGCCATCGATGTGGGGGCCCTGGGGCTGGCCAGCAATCGGGGGCCACTGCGCGTGCACCAATCTCGGCACTGACAGATCGGTGCACGCGCAGTAGCCTGCTCAGTGCGCTGATTTAAACCTCTTCAACAGGAATAGATGCCACTTCCTAAAATGTAATCATATTCACACTGGTGACCTCTACAGTGCACAGATTCTCCTCTGAACTCCCACTGAAAAAAAAACCAGTCTGAATTATTCCAGTTTTCACCAAATTCAACACTTAGAATGTTTTTGGGGAGAATTGCGTCCGATGAATGGAAGACATATTCTCCCATTGTGCGGCAGGTATGGGACGTGAGGGTGGGGGCTGGTTTACACAGGTTGTCAGCTGACAACCTAGCGAACCTGGTCGGGGATGAAATAATCTCCAGGACACATAGAGTGTTCCATCATCATAACCAGTACTTTCCTGCCCAACGCCACTGCAATTAAAATAAGACTTGAAAAGACAAGGATGTTTTACAAGTTTAAGTTTCACTTGTAAGTACTTCACAATACTAATTGGTTTCACTTTATTCATCTGTGCATCATTGTTATTTATTGAGACTAGCTTAGTCAGTTAAATGTACTGGCCCCACCTCCAGGTTGGCACTTATTAATGGTCAGGCAAAGGAGTTAGGGACAATCCTTGTATGTTTTTGCATTAATTCTGTATTAAACTGCTTATGTTCATGTCCATGTTGCACTCACTACTCTGTGGGACATGGCTGACCTTGCAGCCTCAGCTAACCTTTCCCAATATGCATTGTAAAGGACACTGTCTGAGCTCACTCTTAGAATGGGGAGAATTGAAACATTGGAAGTGAGCCAAAGTACTGTGACGGATTCTGGCCTGGATTGTGATCCAAAAAATAGATATGATGTGGAGATGCTGGCTTTGGGCTGACACACGGCAACTCAGAATTACTGTGTAGAAACTGATAGCCAAGTTCCACGTGCAAGATGACACCCTCAACCAGGATGTTGGATTCATATCACATTGCATGTAACCCATAACATTTGGCCTGGACTTGCAAAATTCTACTTGGCTTGAGACAATTCACACCTCTTTACCCTGTGATTATCCCTCTCTCCACTTGTATTGTCTGTACCTGTAAAGACTTGATTGCCTGTAAAGACCCACATTCCAACCATGATCTTGCAATTGAGTCTCAGTCTACATATGCCCTGTTTGTGAACCCAAATCTTCACTCACCTGAGGAAGGAGTAGCACTCTGAAAGCTTGTGCTTCCAAATAAAGCTGTTGGACTTTAACCTGGTGTTGTGAGACTTCTTACTGTGCCCCCAAAATAGATAGGACAACAAATACAGTGGTGAGTGGGCCAATCAGCATCAACTGGTTCATTCTCAATGGCAACACCTCTACCAAACAGAGCCCACTTTCCACATATCAACACTCTCCTCTCATACTGAATAAATTTCTTGCCTCCCTTGGACTTGTATTCTTGTGGAATGTCCTGCTAAGTGCAAGACAAAAAGCTTCAACAAAAACTGTCTCTTTTTTGAACAATCCGCACATTAAATAGAAACATAGAAACTAGAAGCAGGAGTAGGCTTTTTGGCTCTTTGAGCCTGCTCCACTATTCATCTGATAATAGCTGATCATCAAATTTAATATTCTGATCCCTCCCTTCACCCCCATCCCTTTCACTCAAGAGCCGCATCTAATTTCTTAGAATCGGAGAATCATAGAATCCCTGTAGTGCAGTCCATTTGGACCATCGAGTCTGCACTGACAACAATCGCCACCCCTCCCCCCCCCCTCCCCCCACACACACACCGGCCCTATCCCTGTAATCCCATGTAGTTACCTGCTAATCCTCCTGACAATAAGGGACAATTTAGCATGGCCAACCCACCAAACCCACACATCTTTGGACTTCTTGAAATCACACAATATTTTGGCCCCAACTATGTTCTGTTGTTGTGAATTCCACAGAATCACCACTCTTGGGGTGAAGAAATCTTTCCTTGCCTCAGTCATAAAAGGTTTCCCTCTTATGCACAAACAGTTCTGGATTTCCCCACCATTGGGAACATTCTTTCTCAATCTACCCTGTCTGATCCTATTAGAATTTTATAAGTTTTGATGAGATCCCCACTTACTCTTCTAAACTCCAATGAATACAATCCCAGTCTGCTCAGTCTCTCCCCAGATGACAGACATGCCTCCCAGGAATCAGCCTGGCAAACCTGTAACGTAGAATGACTATTTATTATTACAATAGTAGTAAAACTGATCACAAAAACTTGGGACGGAATTTTCCAGCCCTGACACCGGCTGGTATCATCCCGGTTAGCGACTCTCCAAGTTTTCCTGTCCTGCCTGCAGGGATGGCTGACAGTTTCAGAGCTGGACAATCTGATCCTTAGTGCTTTTAATGTGTAACCAATCCACCACTTTAAACTGACTTGATTCCTAAAAGAACTGCAGCCAAACATTTATTAGTTTCAGCGGTATAGTTTCTCAGTAAATAAAAGGTACTTTAATATTGGAAAAAATCTTTTAAAAGGCCACTCCCATCACATTTGTGAAGAAGAGGATGTTTAATTTGAAGCCCATTCACAAAGAGACGATATGGGTGAAATTATGTACAGTGGCACAGTGGTTAGCACTGGTGCCTCGCAGCGACAGTGCTAACAGTGTTCAATTCCAGGCTTGGGTGACCGTCTATGTGGAGCTTCCATGTTCTGCCCGTGTCTGCGAGGATTTCCTCCGAGTGCTCCGGTTTCCTTACAGGGTCCAAAAATGTGCAGACTAGGTGGATTAGCCACACTCTGTGGCCACTTAATATCCAAAGATCTGTAGGTTAGGGGGATTGGCCATGCTAACTTGCCTCTTGGTAACCAAAGATGTGTAGGCAAGGGGGCGTGGCCATGTTAAATTGCCCCTTAGTGTCCAAAGATGTGCAGGTTAGGGGGACATGGCCATGTTAAATTGCCTCTAAGTGTCCAAAGGTGTGCAGGTTTGGTGGATTGGCCATGCTAAATTGCCCCTTAGTGTCCGAAGATGTGTAGGTTAGATGGATTAGCCATGCTAAATTGCCCCTTAGTGTCCAAAGACGTGCAGGTTAGGTGGATTGGCCATGCTAAATTGCCTCTTAGTGTCCGAAGATGTATAGGTTAGATGGATTAGCCATGTTAAATTGCCCCTTAGTGTCCAAAGACGTGCAGGTTAGGTGGATTGGCCATGCTCAATTGCCCCTTAGTATCCAAAGATACTGCCACTCTTGTCCTACTAGCAGCCGTGGCTTTGGAAGGTGTTGTCAAAGAGGCTTAGTGAGTTCCTGCAGTAAATCTTGTAGATGGTACACACGGCTGACATTGTGCATCGGTTGTGGAGGCAGTGATTGTTTAAGTTGGTGAATGCAGGCATGTGGGGGGAGGGTAGTTGAGAGTCAACTACTACTGTGGCTCTGGAGTCACATGTAGGCCAGACCAGGCAAGGACAGCAGATTTCCTTTCCTAAAGGATGTTAGTGAGCCAGATGGGTTTTTCTGACAATCAACAATAGTTACATGGTCATCAGTACGTTAGATGGATTGGCCATGCTAAACTGCCCCTTAGTGACCAAAGATGTGCAGGTTAGGTGGATTGGCCATGCTAAATTGCCCCTTTGTGTCCATAGACTTATAGGTTAGATGGATTGGCCATGGTAAATGTGTAGGGTTACAGGGGTAGGATGGAGGAGTTGGACGCTTTTTTGGAGCGTCAGTGCAGACTCAATGGGCTGGATTTTCCAGCCGTGCCTGCCCCGAAACCGAAAAACCCCACCCAAGCTCGACGGTCGTTTACATGGCCCTGCTACGATTCCCATGGCTGGCGTGACAGGATAATTCACCTTAATGGGCTGAATGGCCTCTTCCTGCACTGTAGGGATCCCTTGGCTCGAATCAATTTGATCTGGGGCTGTGACTGTGGTGAGGGTGGGGCTGACACCCAGCATAATGTCCTTTTTTCAATCTCAGCTTGCTAGAGAAACTTGCTTTGCGTTGGACATGCTTACATTTCTTTGACGTTTAGTGTTGGTTTGTCCAATTCTGAGTGAATTGAAACCAGCTCCACTTTGCAGAAACTCTACCCTTCTATTTTTGATTCTTTTCGCCCTTCTGCTAGTACCAAAGAGAAATATTCATCCTGTCAATAGGTTGCCTGAATAAAAGAAGGTTTTTAATTACCAGAGTCCAAAACTAACTGGATCCTCGTGTTGACGCCTCTATTGACTTTAGCCAACAACTCCTACCATCCATCATAATGACTTTAAGGCGGTGTTGGATCACACCCAAAGCCGAGAGGGGTTAGGTAATTCAATAAGTTTGTGATTCTCGCCCACGCAAAGGAATGCAGAACTGCGTGTGATAATGAGACCCTTTTCCAACTGTATGGAGAATAGGCGGTTCACTTATTGATTTCCCCTCGGTGTGGTGGACCCAGTTTTAGAATGTGTCTTCCGATAAATGTTTCCGCATGAAATATTCCCCAGGCTTCGTCACTGCAGACACCAATGGGCCTGCTTTATATTTACAGCAATTTTGTTTTAATTTCCGATGTGCGGAATGTATTCCGGATCTCCAGTTGTCCTTCCTATTGATTTCAGCTGCAAAGGAGACAAAGGAAAGTTTATTTATACATCACAAGTAGGCTTACATTAATATTGCAATGAAGTTACTGTGAAAATCCCCTAGTCGCCATAGTTTGGCGCCTGGTTGGGTCAATGCACCTAACCAGCACGTCTTTCAGAATGTGAGAAGAAACCGGAGCACCCGGAGGAAACCCACGCAGGCACAGGGAAAATGTGCAAACTCCACACAGACAGTGATCCAAGCTGGGAATTGAACCCAGGTCCCTGGTGCTGTGAGGCAGCGGTGCTGACCACTGTGCCACCGTGGGTGGCCAGCCTCATCAAAGAGCAGACAAAGGAATTTTCTTCTAATTAAGTATTTCTTACCAATGTAATTTTGATTTGCAAGCACCTCAGTGTAATTTTTTAGTATTCTTTCATGAGATGTTGCTGGGAAGGTCAGCATTTGTTGCAAAAATTCACTTGAAAGTTGCTGGCTATTTGTTGCCCATCCAAAATTGCCCCAGAGAAGGTGGTGATGAGCTGCCTTCTTGATCCAATGCAGACCGTGTGGGGTAGGTCTGTCAAAGGAATCTTGTCAAGCTATTGACAAGGAATAACGGATGTGTAGAGTATAGGGCTAACGGTAGGACTCTGAATAGTGTGGATGAACAGAGGGATCTAGGTGTATGTGTACATAGATCCCTGAAAGTTGGGAATCAAGTAGATAGGGTTGTTAGGAAGGCATACGGTGTCTTGGCATTTATTGGTAGGGGGATTGAATTCAGGAGCTGCAACGTCATGTTGCAACTGTACAAAACTCTGGTGCGGCTGCACTTGGAGTACTGTGTGCAGTTCTGGTCCCCACATTATAGGAAGGATGTGGAGGCTTTGGAGAGGGTGCAGAGGAGGTTTACCAGGATGTTGCCTGGTATGGAGGGGAGGTCCTATGAGGAGAGACTGAGGGATTTCAGATGTTTTCGTTAGAAAGAAGGCGGCTACGAGGGGACCTTATTGAAACATATAAGATGATTAGAGGTTTAGATAGGGTGGACAGTGATAGCCTTTTTCCTCGGATGGAGAAAGCTAGCACGAGGGGGCATAGCTTTAAATTAAGGGGCGGTAGTTATAGGACGGATGTCAGGGGTAGGTTCTTTACCCAGAGGGTGGTGAGGGATTGGAATGCCCTGCCTGCTGCAGTTGTAAATGCACCTAGTTTGGGGGCGTTTAAGAGATCCGTGGATAGGTTTATGGATAGAAAGAGTTTGGTTTAGGTTAGAGGGTCATTGTTTTTTAACTGGTCGGCGCAACATCGTCGGCCGAAGGGCCTGTTCTGCGCTGTAATGTTCTATGTTCTAAGAACATAAGAACATAAGACATAGGAGCAGGAGTAGGCCATCCAGCCCTTCGAGCCTGCCCCGCCATTCAATAAGATCATGGCTGACCTGTCGCTGCTCAGTTCCACTTTCCCGCCCTCTCCCCATAACCCTTAATCCCCTCTCCTATCAAAAACCCATCAACCCGTGTCTTAAAAATATTTAGCGAGGCAGCCTCCACCACTTCAACGGGCAGAGAATTCCAGAGATTCACCACCCTTTGAGTGAAGAAGTTCCTCCTCAACTCCGTTCTAAACCGCCCCCCTTTTATCTTGAGGCTGTGCCCCCTAGTCCTACTGTCTTTTTTGAGCGGGAAGAGTCTTTCCACCTCTATCCTATCCATCCCATTCATGTTCTATAACAACAAAATCATTTATAGAAAGTGGGAGTTACTGGCCAGGCCAGCATTTATTGCCCATTCTTAATTGCCCTTGAGAAAGTGGTGGTGAGCTGCCTTCTTGAATGACTGCAGTTGCTATGGTGTAGATATACCCACTGTGGTGTTAGAGAGGGAGTTCCAGCATTTTGACCCAGCAACAGTGAAGGAAAGGTGATGTAATCCTAAATCAGATGGTGAGTCCCTCAAAGGGGAACTTCTGGGTGGTGGTGGTGTTCTCGTGTGTCTGCCGCCTTTGTCCTTCTAGCAGAAGTGGCTTTGGAAGGTGTTGTCAAAGAGGTGTTGTGAGTTCCTGCAGTAAATCTTGTAGATAGTACACATGGCTGACATTGTGCATCGGTTGTGGAGGCAATGATTGTTTAAGTTGATGAATGCGGGCGTGTGGAGGGAGGGTAGTTGAGAGTCAACTACTACTGTGGCTCTGGAGTCACATGTAGGCCAGACCAGGCAAGGACAGCAGATTTCCTTTCCTAAAGGATGTTAGTGAGCCAGATGGGTTTTTCTGACAATCAACAATAGTTTCATGGTCATCAGTAGGTCCTTGATTCCAGATTTTTTTAAACTGAATTCAAATTCCACCATCTGCCATGGCAGGATTCGAACCTGGGTCCCAGATTAGCTGAGTTTTTGGATTAATAGTCTAACGATAATTTCATTCAGCCATCACCTCCCCATGTAATCTTAAGCTTCGCATTCAACTAGCATGCATTGGGAAACAAGAGGCGTGCTGATACTTATTTGTTAAGTTTTTGAACAGTAAACTGCTGAACTTACTCAGCTCAGACACGATAAAACTCCCTGTGATTTTGAAAGGCATGATATAAATGTATAACTTCTCCTAACCCTAAAATAATTGTTGAAGTAACAACTTCCCACTTCAGTTGGCCAGTACAGAATGATAGTTTTCATTCCCTGCGGGACATCGATAAAGAGGTTGGGATTCTTTTCATTACAACCGCAGCGCTTCACGGTCACTCTTACTACTTTTGGCCCTTTTCTTTTCAAGTTTTTCAAATTCAAATTCTCAAATTGCCGTGGGTTCAAACCCCGTCATGGCAGATGGTGGAATTTGAATTCAATGAAAAAAATCTAGAATTGAGGATCTACTGATGACCATGAAACCATTGTCAATTGTTGGAAAAACCCACTTGGTTTTTGGTGACAAGGTGGCACAGTGGTTAGCATCGTTGCCTCACAGTGCCAGGAACCTGGAGTTTGATTCCCGGCTTGGGTTACTGTCTGTGCGGAGTCTGCACATTCTCCCAATGTCTGTGTGGGTTTCCTCTGGGTGCTTCGGTTTCCTCCCACAGTCCAAAAAGTGGGCTGTTTAGGTACATTGGCCATGCTAAATTCTCCCTCATTGTACCCAAACAGTCACCGGAGTGTGGAGACTAGGGGATTTTCACAGTAATTACATTGCAGTGCTAACGCTAACCTACTTGTGACACTAATATATAAACTTTAAACTTTAATGTCCTTAAGGGAAGGAGATCTGCCACCCTTACCTGGCCTGGTCTACATGATTCTCCAGAACAACAGCAATGTGGTTGTCTCTCAACTGTCCTCTGAATAAGGGCACCTAGGGATGGGCAATAAATGCTGCCTTGCCAGTGACGTCTATGTCCCACAATTGGGTAGGTCACACAGAGGGTGGTGAATGTCTGGAACAAGCTGCCAGAGGTAGTAATAGAGGCGGGTATAATTTTATCTTTTAAAAAGCATTTGGACAGTTACATGGGTACAATGGGTACAGAGGGATATGGGCAATTGGGATTAGTTTAGGGGTTTTTAAAAAAACAGGGTGGCATGGACAAGTTGGGCCGAAGGGCCTGTTTCCATGCTGTAAACCTCTATGACTCTATGACTATGAGGTCACCTACATTGTTATTCGCTGATGTAACTTCAACGTTTTTAAATCTACAAACTTTCAGTTATTTCCACACCAGGGGTATCCCTATTTATTTATTATTAAAGTTTATTTTAATTATTAGTCACGAGTAAGGCTTACATTAACACTGCAATTAAGTTACTGTGAAATTCCCCTAGTTGCCAAAGCCCAGCATCTGTTCAGGTCAATGCACCTAACCGGCATATCTTTCAGAATGTAAGAGGAAACTGGAGCACCCGGAGGAAACCCACTCAGACACAGGGAGAATGTGCAAACTCCACAGTGACGACGACCCAAGAGGGGAATCGAACCCGGGACCCTGACGCTGCGAGGCAGCAATGCCTAACCACTGTACCACTGTGCCACTGAATCTTTAGAACCATGGACCTGTGCATCCATTTTCATTTCCTGCTGTCCTCGCACAAATGATCATCAAATTGTGTGAATAACTGCAGTACCACAACACGAATAAAGAAATGCCTTGCTTTCGTGGAAGCCCTTTTACACTCTCCATGAGCCCCGAAGTGCCTTGTGGCCTTTTGAAGAATAGTAAATGCCGGAGAGCAGGAATGAAAAGAGGAAGTTAACATAATCAGTTTAACCAGTGTGTTGAAAGTCGCACCCAGGGTTTGATTGAAGTCCTGAGGCTCACACCTGATTTTGTACAGGTTCAGGTGCAGGTTTCCTGCATTTTCAAGGGGATGTTTGCCTCAGCTATAAGTGCCTATAATATTTTAATGGGGAAAAGAAAATTGCTAATCGAAGCAAGCAGTTGGAGCAGGGCTGAAGAGTTGTCAAGTTCCACGTACACTTTTCAGGGAGAGTGTTGGCAGACTGGCAGAGTCCCAGCCCCTTTCCTAACTCAGTAGCACAGGGACTGGAGCAGACATGAGCTTTTAAAGGCAGTTGTTTCAGTATTTTGTTGGTGAGGGATTTCCACCTGCGAAATTAGAATATAGAATGTGGAACAGAGCAGCAGAAGAACAGGCCCTTCGGCCCATAATGTTGTGTCGAACATGGTGCCAAATTAAAGTAATCCTTTCTGCCTGCCCTTGGTCCATATCCCACTATTCCTTGCATATTCATGTGTTTATCTAAAAGCCCCTTAAACACCCCTATCGTACCTGCCTCCACCACCATCCCTGGCAGTGCGTTGCAAATACCTAGCACCCTCCATGTCAAAAAAACTTGCCCCTCACATCTCCTTTGAACTATCCCCCTTCTTGTGACCTTTACAGGTCTTTAGAAATTGTTTATGTTCATTTATTATTTTCACACATAGGCTTACATTAACACTGCAATGAAGTTACTGTGAAAATTCCCTAGTCGCCACATTCTGGTGCCTGTTCGGGTACATTGAAGGGAGTGTGGTCAATGCACCTTAACCAGCACATCTTTTGAACTGTGGGAGGAAACTGCAACACCTGGAGAAAACCCACACAGACATGGGGAGAAAGTGCAGACTCCGCACTGGCTGCGACCCAAGCCGGGAATTGAACCCAGGTCCCTGGCGCTGTGAGACAGCAGTGCTAGTCACTGCGCCACCTACAAGTCTTGGTGAGTTTATCCAGAGTGAGGTAAGCTCTGAAGTTCATGAAGATCTTTTGAAGATCCTGGCCTGAGCTGCAACAGAGCATAGATATTCTTCGGGTTGTTCTGGGGGGGCGGGTACGCTGGGGCGTGGAGAGTTGGGGGGGGGAGGTGTTTGGGAGTCCTGCCTGCCATCTGGGCAGCTGGCCAGAGACCCTCATTGCCTCTTTTCAGGAAGGCCCACCAAACCGCTTGCCAAACAGGCAGTGGTGAGGCCAACTGCAGGCTCTTCCTCTGTAATCAGGACCCCAGGGACAGGAATCTCGGCAAGCGAGAGCTGCCCAGCCAGTCAGAGGCTGGTATCACTTGCACTCAGCAGCACCACTGGGGAGTTGGTGGAATAAGAGGAGTTGTAGAGCGAGAAATGGGAAAGCGATGGTCAAGTGGTATTATCGCTAGACTATTAACCTAGAAGTTCAGCAAATGTCCTGGGGTCCTGGCTGAGCGAGTGGGCGAGGACCTGGCAGATGGAATACAATGTTGGCAAGTGTGAGGTTATCCACTTTGGTAGGAATAATAGTATGAAGGACTACTACTTACAGGGTGAAAAGCTGCAGCATGCTACGGTGCAGAGGGACCTGGGGGTCCTTGTGCATGAGTCGCAAAAACCTAGCCGACAGGTGCAGCAGGTGGTCAGGAAGGCGAATGGGATGCTGGCCTTCATAGCGAGGGGGATTGAATATAAAAGTAGGGAGGTCTTGCTGCAACTGTACAGGGCACTGGTGAGGCCGCAGCTGGAGTACTGTGTGCAGTTTTGGTCGCCGCACTTGCGAAAGGATATTTTGGCCTTGGAGGGAGTGCAGAGGAGGTTCACTAGGCTGATACCGGAGTTGAGGGGGTTGAGCTATGAGGAGATGCTGAATAGACTGGGCTTGTACTCGTTAGAGTTTAGAAGGATGAGGGGGGATCTCATTGAGACGTATAAGATGATGAATGGGATGGATAGGGTAGAGGTGGAGAGGTTCTTCCCGCTCAGAAAGGACAGTAGGACTAGGGGGCACAGCCTCAAGATAAGGGGGGTGCAGTTTAGAACAGAGTTGAGGGGGAACTTCTTCACTCAAAGGGTGGTGAACCTCTGGAATTCTCTGCCCGTTGAAGTGGTGGAGGCTGCCTTGCTAAATATATTTAAGACGTGGGTAGATAGGTTTTTGGTAGGCAGGGGATTAAGGGTTATGGGGAGAAAGCTGGAAAGTGGAACTGAGCCACTTCAGATTAGCCATGATCTTATTGAATGGCGGGGCAGGCTCGAAGGGTCAGATGGCCTACTCCTGCTCCTATTTCTTATGTTCTTATGTCCTAGGTTCGAATCTTGCAGATGATGGAATTTGAATTCAAGAAAAAATATCCAGAATTAGGACTCTACTTATGACCATGAAACCATTGTCAGAAAAGTCCATCTGGTTCACTAATGTCCTTTAGGGAAGGAAATCTGCCATCCTTAGCTAGTCTGGCCAACATGTGACTCCAGAGCCACAGCAGTGTGGTTGACTGTCAACTGCCCTCAAATGTGCTGGGGTTGGTTTGCAGGGTTGTGATCATGGGAAGAGGGTTGGGGGGAGGGGGAGGTGGGGAGGGTGAGGCCCGCAGACAAGGAGTGACTCTCCTGTTGGCCACCACCATTCCTGATGTCCAGTCCCTCAACTAGACACTGGATGACTTTGATCGAGATATCTAATTGCACTCCCAGGTGATAAGTTAGGTTTGTGGTATTACCTGCCATGTATGTATCTTCCTATTCCTTTCTCCGTCATGTACTTATCTTGCTTCCCCTGAAATGCATCAATGCTATTCAGCTCACTCCCTCTTTGTGATAATGAATTGCACATTTTAACCACTCTCTGGGTAAAGAAACTCCACCCGAATTCCTTGTTAGATTGACTAATGGCCATCCATATCTTTTAGTTCAAAGGTTTGTGAATGAAGCCCAGTCCATTGTGTAAATCAGCCTCCCATCCATTGATTCCTCTATACTTCCTGCTGCCTCAGAAAAGCAGCCAGCATAGTTAAGGACCTCACGCACCACGGACATTCTCTCTTCCACCTTCTTATATTGGGAAAAAGATACAAAAACCTGAGGTCATGTACCAACCAACTCAAGAACAGCTTCTTCCCTGCTGCCATCAGACTTTTGAATGGACCTACCTTATATTAAGTTTCTCTATACCTGAGCTATGACTGTAACATCACATTCTGGACCCTCTCCTTTCCTTCTCCCTCATATACTCTATGAACTGTATGCTTTGTCTGTATAGTGTGCAAGAACAATATTTTTCACTCTATGTTAATATATGTGACAATAATAAATCAAATCAAATCAAATTTCTTTCTGTCCACTTTATCAAAACTCTTTCAGAATTTTAAAGATCTGTATCAGTTTATCCCTCAGTCTTCTCTTTTGTCAAGAGAAAGGACTCAACCTGTTCATCCTTTCTTGATGGGTATAAACACTCAGTTCTGGTACTGTTCCTGCATTTTCTTTTGCATACATTCTTCTACACGGTGTTTGGTGCTATCAAGATGAAGTTTGTGTACAGTGCTTGAAGTGCACCAAGAATTTGAGGAAGGAATTATTGAGAATTCCCTGATGGAAGTGTGAACATAAACGTTTCAACGTTTGAAAAATTTTTTTTATTATTATCACGAGTAGGCTTGCATTAACACTGCAATGAAGTTACTGTGAAAATCCCGTAGTTGCCACACTCTGGCACCTGTTCAGGGAGAATTTAGCACGGTCAATGCACCTAACCAGTGGGAGAAAACCGGAGCACCCAAAAGAAACCCACACAGATACAGGAGAATGTGCAAACCCCACACAGACAATGACCCAATCCAGGAACTGAAAGGGTCCATGGTACTGTGAGGCAGCAGTGCTGACCACTGCACCACTCCATGCCTTCACATTGGACTGGGGCAACATCAGACTTGGTTGTTATGATCGCCACAACCAAATGACCTGCTGACTCTCACGATGAGGGTTTTTGCTTTGTAATGGCTATTTGTGCAAAGTAATGATGATGCCTTTATTCATATTCTGTACTGGATTCAGCATTCCCAGGAGGAGAGGACAGGGAGAATAAAGTGATAGAGCGAAATGCTGAGAATTTTTCATTTTAAAGAAGTAAAAAATTGTTTTATGAGGAAAGGTGAAAGTGCCATTCACATTGGTCTTCGCAGTTGTAATGCAAGAAACCTAATTGATGTAGCATAAGTTTCCACACATGGTAACTATTGATCAGGTAATCCTGATGTTAGTGATGTTGACGGGAGGAGAAAAACTGACCAGGACATTGAGGACAGCCCCACTGTCCTTCATCCTGTGAAGGTGGTGACGTAATGCTACTGTCACTGGACTAATAATCAGAGACCCAGGGTAATACTCAGGGGATCTAGGTTTGAATCCCACCGTGCAAAAGGTGGCACTTGGATTTAATGAAAATCCAGAATTAAGAGTCTAATGATGGCCATGAAACCATTGTCGATTTTATAAAAACCCATCTGGTTCACTAATGTTCTGTCGGGAAGGAAATCTGCCATCCTTACCTGATCTGGCCTATATGTGACTTCAGAGCCATAGCAATGTGGTTGACTCTTAAATCCCCTTAGGAATGAGCAATTATGTGGGCCCAGCCACATCCCATGAATGAATAAAAAAAATCCCAGCGACCTTTTATGCCTACCTAGAGGGAAAATAGGGCCTTGTTTTAAGACCTCATGAGAAAGATGGCATTTACGACTGTGTGGTAGTCCATTAGCACTGCACTGGAATGTCCACTTAGATCATGTGTTTGAATCTCTGGATTGGGATTTGCAACCAAACCCGTCTGACAAGCACTTTCATACCCAAAAAAGAACAAGATGATTTTTTAGAAAATAGAACGTAGAACAGTACAGCACAGTACAGGCCCTTCGGTCCTCGATGTTGTGCCAAGCTTTGTTCAAAACCAAGATCAAGCTATCCCACTCCCTATCATTCTGGTGTGCTCCACGTGCCTATCCAATAACCACTTGAAAGTTCCTGAACTGTCCAACTCCACTATCACAGCAGGCAGTCTATTCCACACCCCAACCAATCTCTGAGTAAAGAATCTACCTTGGACATCCCTCCTATATCTCCCACCATGAACCTTGTAGTTATGCCCCCTAGTAACAGCTACACCCACCCGACGAAATAGTCTCTGCACATCCACTGTATTTATCCCCCTCATCATTCTTATAAACCTCTATTAAGTCACCTCTCATCCTCCTCCGCTCTAAAGAGAAAAGCCCCAGCTGCCTCAACCTTTCCTCATAAGACCTACCCTCCAAACCAGGCAGCATCCTGATAAATCTCCTCTGCACTCTCTCCAATGCTTCCACATCCTTTCTATAGTGAGGTGACCAGAATTGCACACAATAGTCCAAATGTGGTCTCACCAAGGTCCTGTACAGTTGCAGCATAATCCCACGGCTCTTAAACTCAACTCCCCTGTTAATAACCATTAACACACTATAGGCCTTCTTCATGACTCTATCCACTTGAGTGGCAACCTTCGGAGATCTGTGGATATGAACCCCAAGATCTCTCTGTTCCTCCACATTCCTCAGAAACCTGCCGTTGACCCTGAATTTATGACTGTAACAAAGACCATTTTAACCAATCCCTAACTAAAGTGCTGTTGAGTAGTTTTGTCTTGGTTTTCTTGACTGCATGATGCCAACAAAACAATGAGGTATAGCTGATTTCTTTTTCTTGGACGTGGGCTTAGCCAGTTGTGCCAGCATTTCTTAACTGCCTTTCATTCCAGAGGGAAATTGAAAGTTAACCACATTGGTGTGGGTCTGGAGTCACATATAGGCCAGACCATGTAAGGACAACAAATTTCCTCCCCTAAAGGACATTAATGAACCAGATGGATTTTTACAACAATTGGCAATGATTTCATGGAAATTGAACTATTAATTCCAGATTTTTTCTTATTGAATTCAAAGTTTGCCATCTGCCATGGTGGGATTTGAACTTGCATCCCCAGATTTTGTCCTGGTTCCCTAGATTACTAATCCAGTGACCATACCATGACGCCACTGCCTCCCCCAAGACCATAAACCAGTTGTGTATCTGCCGCATCCCGGACATACCCTCTTCCACTTTCTTCCGTCGGGGAAAAGATACAAAAGTATGAGATCATGTATCAACTGACTCGAGAACAATTTCTCTGCTGCCATCAGACTTTTGAATGGACCTACTTTGCATTAAGTTAATCTTTCTCTAACCCGAGCTCTGACTATAATACTACATTCTGCACTCTCTCCTTTCCTTCACTAAGAATGGTATGCTTTGTCTATATGAAGAGCAAGAAACAATATTTTTCAATGTATACTAATACATGTGACAATAATAAATCAAATCAAATCAAATCATTGTTAAAAAATAATTTACTTCATTGCATCTGTGAAGTCTTATGCATTCCCCTGTGTAAAAAAAATGGATCAATGCCATGGGTGATGTGACGTGCGATAGGTGGCTTTGATATTTGAATACCACGCCAGTTAACAAGTCTGTTTTTTTTTATTAGGGATTTCCATGGTAGCTTTCTTGTTCAGCTTCCGAGACCAACTCCTGCTGTCTGGAAAGATGCCCGATTGCTTCCAACTGATGTAACGCAGAGAGAGTGACTGGGTTAAGTTAGGCACAGGACTCGACTGGTTTGTAGCCAAGAGCTCTGTGATGATTCATTTAGCTATGCGTGGTTGCAAAAGCGGGAAGTCTGGAATTGTTCAAATGAAACTTCCTTTGTAACGGATCTCTGAGGTGCCTTCACTCCATGATGATGATAAAAAGCAAGTGATTTGGTATTTTGACATTCTGATAGATTATGTTAAAAAGTGGTTTTCTAGCAGTAATGTAACACTGTGCTCCTGAAAGTGATAGATTTCTCATTGAACCAGTATGCAAAAACAAATGTTCTTAATTACCCTCAGATTTCCTTTTGTTCTGAAACTGCTCCTCTGTTGGAAAATGAGCTTCCTGAGGTGCCAAACATTATTTCGTCCATACCCATTAAACTCAACTCTCAAGCTTAAATTTCCTGCTGCTGTATTTCATATTCTGATATCCCCACGTTTCTCCTCTCTGTCATCTTCTTTCTACAAACAACACAAGAACTTTAATAATCCCCAGCCCCTTCTCGCTGAGGTGAACCTCTCACAAATTTGAGATGTAATTGAACAGTGTGAACGGTTTTGGAAAAGGTAACTTGTTAAAATTAGCCAGGCAGCATGTTAAGGACGCGAGCTGATCTTTTATGTTTTAAAGTTTATTTATCAGTATCGTAAGTAGGGACTGCAAGGAAGTTACACTGAAAATTCCGTGGATGCCACACTCTGGCACCTGTTCGGATCCACTGAGGTAGAATGTAGCATGGCCACGACTTACTCAGTTAATGGTAGGGCATTGGGGAGAGTTACGGAACAAAGAGATCTAGGGGTACATGTTCATAGCTCCTTGAAAGTGGAATCACAGGTGGACAAAGTGGTGAAAAAGACATTCAGCCTGCTTGATTTCATTGGTCAGATCACTTAATACAGGAGTTGGGACGTCTTGTTGAAGTTGTTCAAGACATTGGTAAGGCCACACTTGGAATACTGCGTATGGTTCTGGTCACCCTATTATAGAAAGGATATTATTAAACTAGAAAGAGTGCAGAAAAGATTTACTAGGATGCTACTGGGACTTGACAGATTGAGTTATGAAGAGAGGCTGGATAGAATGGGACTTTTTTCTCTGGCGCGTAGAAGGCTGAGGGCTGAACTTATAGAGGTCTATAAAATAATGAGGGCCACAGATCGGCTAGATAGTCAATATCTTTTCCCAAAAGTAGGGGAGTCTAAATCTAGAGGGCTTAGGTTTAAGGTGAGAGGGGAGAAATACAAAAGTGTCTCATGGGGCAATCTTTTCACAAAGAGGGTGGTGAATGACTGGAACAAGCTATCAGAGGTAGTAGTAGAGGCAGGAACAATTTTGTCTTTTAAAAAGCATTTAGATAGTTACATGGATAAGATGGGTAGGGGGGGATATGGGCCAAATGCAGACAAATGGGATTAGCTTAGAGGTTCTAAAAAAAAGGGTGGAATGGACAAGTTAGGCTGAAGGGCTGTTTCTGTATTGTAAACCTCTCTGACTCTATGACTCAGTGCACCTGACCAGCACAATCTTTGGGACTATGAAACAAAATCGGAGCATCCAGAGAAACTCACGCAGACACGGGGACAACGTGAAAACTCCACACAGACAGTCATCCAGCCCTGGCATTGTGAGGTAGCAGTGCTAACAACTGTGTCACCGTGTCGCCATTAACTAGGAATATAGTATCTTAACTCAGAATATAATGTCCACAGTGGAATTCCCCAAAGAAAGTATACAAGACCTTACTTCACAGTTACAGCGCTTCACGAATGGCGAACATTCAAACCTACAGTTTTGAGGGATACATTAATGAAGAGAGACTACAGAAGGTTGGGCCTTCCTTTTTCTCTGGAGCTGTGGTGACCCATAGGAGGCCTTTCAGGATTATGGGAGGGTTTGTTGATGTAACAGCGATAGATTATTCCTCTTTATGTTCACTCATCTCCTCATTTTCTTTCATGGTGCATCAATGCAACAACATAAAGAGCACAAATTAAGAATCATCACAAGGCTTATGAGAGATATCGCTTCATCTGGAGAGTGGTTAGAGCATGGAATCCTCTGCCACAAGCTATCTTTGAGACAAATTCTTTCCAAAAGGCTAAAAGGAAAAGTGCTGGAAAATCTCAGCACGTCTGGCAGCATCTGTAAAGAGAGAAAAGAGCTGATGTTTTGAATCCAGATGATCGTCTGTCAAAGCTAAAAGGCAGAGAAAGTGGGAAATATTTATACTGAAGGGTTGAGGGAATGGAAGATGAGTCATAGCTACAAAAACAAGGGGAAAGGCTGCAAATGGCAGCCCATAGAGAGAATAGAAGGTGCAAATGGCCAAACGGCAGAGAAACTGAAATCAGAGGGTGAACTGTGACAGATGAAGATGTCCAGGAAGGGGGGAGATGGGTGGGAGAGAGATAAAATTGGGAAAAAGGGAAATAAAGGGGGAGAAAAAGTAAAGAAAGGGGGGACAGAATAGGGGGAAAGAGTGGGGGGGAAAGAAAAATAAAAAAAGACAATAAAGAAATAAAAGGTAGAGAACAGTTAAAAATTAAATCAAATGAAGACAAAGAGGTCAAAGTGGGCAGGCAAAAGGCAACTGACCCATTTTTGAAAAGGAAGAAAATCAAAGGATACGGAGAGTGATCTGCAGATTGGAATGAAATGGGGGGGGCTCACATAATGGAAAATCCCAGCAGAGACCTGATGGGTCAAATGGCCTATTTCTGAGCTGTAAGATTCCATGGTTCAATAACTGACAGCGTACATTTCTTTGTTTCTTACTTGTTCACTGTCTGCGGGCTAGGCCAACATTTATTGCCCAGCACTAATTGCCCTTGACAGGGCAATAATGAGACATCTTCTTGAACAGTTACAGTGTGTGGTGCTGTTAAGGAGAGAGTTCCAGGATTTTGACCCAGCAGCAGTGGAGCAACGATGATATATTTCCACATCAGGATGGTGGGTGGCTTGGAGGGTGGTGTTCCCTTGAATTTGCAGCCCCCGTCCTTCTAGGTGGTAGGAATTGTGGGTTTGGAAGGTGCTGTTGAAAGAGCCTTGGTGAGTTCCTGCTGTGCATCCATGGTTGCCGCCGTGTGTCGGTGGTGGAGGCAGTGAATGTTGAAGGTGGTGGATGGGGTGCAAATGAAGCAGGCTGTTTTGTCCTGGATGGTGTCAATCTTTTTGAGTGTTGCTGAAGCTGCACCCATCCATGCAAATGGAGAATATTCCATCACACTCCTAACTTGTGCCTTGTCAATGGTGGATAAGATTTGGGAGTCAGGGGGTGAGTTACTTGCTGCAGAATTCCTAGCTTTTCTCACACCAGGTTTGCAGGAATTAGTAAAAGAGCTTGATGGTCCATAAAGAGTTATATTGCTAAAATACTTAGGCAAGGGCTTAAGGCTGTATTGCAGGACGCTGGCAAGCTTATAAAGAGGAGACATAAGGTAAACAGAAAGCTAGTGGCAATGATAACATTAAGTTTGAGCTTCAACAATTTGGAGATGGTAAGACAACGGGAAGACCTGGGGTTAAGAGGTTGCAGAGTTTTGACTTTTTGGTGAGTTACCTTCATTCAATAACAACGACTGAGCAGGAATGAGAGATGGTGTATGAGGAGGGGAGTTGGAGGCGATACCATGCCCATTTTCACATGGATGAAAGCACATTTGCCATTGATGTTTCAAGACAATGCATCAATTTCTCAGTGGATTATCAATCTCAAATTAATCTCCCTGCAATTTCAACCTGATTGCCTTAATGGTAAGGAAGTATCCTTAACATAGTCAGTTGGTAGTATATGGACATTGCCAGAAAAATAAACATTCTGTTAAAGCTTCACATCTTGCACTCATCAGGACAGATGGAAGAATGTCAAATTTCAAAGGGAACAACAGTTCACCCTACATGAGGAAAGGGAGTGGATTGGTTGGCAAGTAGACTCTGGTTAGTCAATGTTTTGTTGTGGGGAATACACCAGGGAACAATTGAACCCATACTTTTGTTTAATTAAAAATAGTAAAACCTGGACAAATTCTTTCTGCTTGCAGCACAGGGATCTGAAAATGAATGGTTGGAGCTTCTAGCAACATAAGTGAGCCACCTTACAAGGTTGAAGGTTTTAAATTGGCTGTTCGTGTAATTTTTAGCATACTCACAATTTTTCTAATCTCGGAATCAAATCTAATGTTGGACACTGTGTTCTGAGTTTTGTAAGACCAGGCTATTTGAATATGGTTAGTCCTCTTTCTTTTGTGAACAGCCAAGGGGACATGCTGTTTGATACAACCCTGCAGCTCTCGGGATGTATAGTTTACATACCTGGCATCACACAGGCACTGAAATTCACATAACACATTACTCATCTGAGTTGTAGGCAGGAATTCTTTATTACTTGACAGCGGTATTAGTCATGAATATCACACATGTTCTTTTAGCATTGTAAAATCCCAGTGTAGAAGGAGGCCATTCGGCCCACTGAGCCTTCACTGACAACAATCCCGCACAGGCCTGTTAGTCCCCACAAAGGCGCAATACATCATGGCCAATCCATCCAACCTGCACATCTTTCGACTGTTGTTGGAAACTGGAGCACCCAGAGGAAACCCATGCAGACACGGGGAAAATGTGCAAACTTCACACAGTCACCCAAGACTGGAATTGAACCCGGGTCCCTGGCCCTGTGAGGCAGCAGTGCTAACCACTGTGCCCCCGTGCCAACCTACTAGATAACAGCAGTGTGAAACCAACAACATCAACTGATCCTCAAATTTTTGAGACTCTTTATTTTTCAAGGTAATTTCAGTACCAAAATGCCAGTCATGTGTTTGTGTAAAACGCAGCGAGCAATAAATTGGTTGGGGAAGCTAAATCTTTGGCTGTTGATGCTTCAACCTAAATTACGCCCTTTCAGGAAATTTTTCACCCAACTAAAGTATGCATTCTAATCCCAATTCTGTAGCCAAAACCTGGCTCATAGAATCAGAGAATCCTACAACGCAGAAGGAGGCCATTCAGCCCATCGAGTCTGCACTGACCACAATGCCACCCAGACCCAATCCCTACAACTCCATGCATTTACCCTAACAAGTCCCCCACCACTAGGGTCAATTTAACACGGCCAATCCACCTAATCTGCACATCTTTGCACTGTGGGAGCAAACCAGAGCACCCGGAGGGAATCCATGCAGACACGGGGAGAATGTGCAGACTCTGCATGGACAGTGACCCAAGCTGAAAATCGAACCCGGGTCCCTGACGCTGTGAGGCAGCAGTACTAACCACTGTGCCAACAAAAGAAATCACCTTCCTAAAACATTCCCGCTACATAAGCCTCGCTTAGTTCCCCCCTTAAGAGCAGCCACCCAAAAAAAAATCACAACAAGCCCAAAGTATCTCAGTGTGGAGAGGGTGAAGGATGTAAAACCAAAACTGTTGTCGGATGGCAGGACAGAGTAATGCAAACAATTCAAACAAACTGTCCTGAGTTCAACTGCTCATCAACCTGGGACTGCTACTCATCACAACGTGTCTGCATTTTATATATTACATGCAAATTAATTCATTTGCTTGTGTGCTTATTTAAAACAGGCTGACTAAGAATTAATTTAATCGCAGACATGACAGTTGTTGCTCAGTCTTGGATCTTTGGTATTCAGGCTGAATTTATTCTCTTAATAGAATCAATTCTGCATGAAAAATCGGATGATAGGTTGATGTGAAGAAGGAGCTGCGATGTTGGAGTGCTGTTGTGTAAAGCTCTAGCCTTAACTAGCAGGAGTGTAGGAAACTCCAAATTCTAGCATGCATCATTAGTTTTGAAATATGCCTTAAATCAAGGGTTCTTCATTTCGGTAATGGTTTCTTTTAGCCAGCGTTTCAGCTCGACATTATTTCTGGCCTGGGTAAGCTCTCTCAGCCGGTATTTGAGTCTCGATATTTGACTCTGCAGAGCGGCACATCTGCTCGCTGTGTTATGATCTACCTTTGATTTCAGCCTAATTGACATCTACAGAGTACTCTGACACAATTCACAAACACCTTTAAAATGAATCGCAAAATGGAAAGGGAAATCACTTCAGCGACGAGATAATGAGAAACAGACAAGAGCTCATTTAACCAAGACAGGCCTCGCCACCCCATTCCACCCCCCCCCCCCCACCTTGCCTCTATAATGTATCAGAAAACCTTTTGCCTTATAAAAGCTGCGTTAGTCCTTATCCTGCAAAATAACTAGGAAGCGTGTGAAATTTGGCACGTTGAAGGCTGCACCAAGTGCTTTGAGTTTAAGGTTTATTGAACTCATCGAAGTGGCTTGCAGTGTTATTTCACAATTCCCACCCAGGGGGCTAATAATCTGAATAGGTGCCCACTGATTGCGTCAGTGGTCTAAGAGCACTAAACCAGGCAGATCAAAGATTCCCCAGTTTGATCCCTGGTCTATTTTAAAATCAGCATCATGATTCTGGGGTGCAACAGTGGCACAGTTGGTTAGCACTGCTGCCTCACAGTGCCAGGGACCCGGGTTCAATTCCAGTCCTGGGTGACTGTGTGGAGTTTGCACATTTCTCCCCGTGTCTGTGTGGGTTTCCTCTAGGTACTCAGTTTTCTCCCACACTCCAACAGTGTGTGGGTTAGGTGGATTGGCCATGTTAAATTGCCCTTTATTATCAGGGGGGAATAGTAGGTAAATATGTGGGGTTACGGGGATATATGGGGACTGGCTGGGGTTGTAGTTAGTGCAGGCTTGATGGGCCGAATGGCTTCCTTCTGCACTGTCGGGATTTTGGGATTCTAAGGAAAATATATTTTAAAAAACTAGCTTTGACAAAGGGTCATCTGGACTTGAAACGTTAGCTCTTTTCTCTCCTTACAGATGCTGCCAGACCTGCTGAGATTTTCCAGCATTTTCTCCTTTGGGTTCAGATTCCAGCATCTGCAATAATTTGCTTTTATCTTTGTGCAACATTGACTGAGTATCCCAGCGTTGGGAATTCTGTCCTGAGACTTGATTGGTATCCAGTGATTCCTGCTGGGAGGTATGTATGCATACTCATGTATGTATGGTAGTGTTGCCCAAAGGTAGCTTCATGATCATCGTGCCCTGGTCAATTATCTTTCCTAGATTCAGTGGGGAAGCCCACATTTGAAGAATGAGGTGTCACATAGGTGAGGCATTGGAGAGTAGATGTTGTCCATTGAATTGTGGAATGGATGCAGCATATAAGGAGGCCATTCAGCCCATCGTGTCTGTTGTTTGTAGTATATATTAATGATCTGGAGTGGGCAGGCAATGGCTTAGTAGTATTATTGTTAAACTATTAATCCAGGAAGACAGTGAATGCTCTGGGAGCCTGGATTCGAATCCCGCCATTGCAGATGGTGGAATTTGAATTCAATAATTATTAAGAATCTACTGAGACCATGAAACCATTGTTGATTGTTGGAAAAACCTATCTAATTCACTAATGTCCTTTAGGGAAGGAAATCTGCCATCATTACCTGGCCTGGCCTACATGTGACTTCAGAGCCTCAGCAATGTGGTTGACACTTAGGCAACAAGGGATAGGCAATAAATGCTGACCTGCCAGCAACGCTCATGTCCCACAATGAATAATAAAAAAAATCTGGAGGAAAATTAGGAAGCTTGAAGATAACATGAAGTTTGCTTGAGTCGCTGATAGTACCGGGGATTATCAGAGGATACAACAGGATATGGATAGATTGGAGACTTGGGCACAGAATTGACAGATGGAGTTTAATCCGGAAAAATGCGAGATTGAGCATTTTAGAAAATAAAATGTAGGTGTGAGTGATACTGTAAATGGCAGAACCCTTAGGAACATTAACATACAGAGGGATCTGGGCATGCAGATCCACAGTTTCCTAAAAGTGGCAACATAGATGGCCAAAGTGATTAAACATAGAAATGTAGAAAAGTAGAAAATAGGTGCAGGGGTAGGCCATTCGGCCCTTCAAGCCTGCACCACCATTCAATATGACCATGGTTGATCCAGTGTCTCACTCCTGCTTTCCCTCCATACCTCTTTATCCCTTTAACTACAAGAAGGCATGTGGCATGCTTGCCTACATTGGCCTGGGCATTGAGTACACAAGTTGAGAAATCTGAGTTATATAAAACCCTGGTTAGGCCACTTTTGGAGTATTGTGTGTAGTTCTGGTCACCACACTACTAGAAGGACGTGAAGCTTTGGAAACAGTGCAAAAAAGGTTCACCAGGATGTTGCCTGGTCTCAAGGGTTTTGGCTGTGAGGAGAGGTTGAATAAACTAGGATTGTTTTCACCAGAAAGACAGAGGCTGAGAGGGAACCTGACAGAGGTCTACAAAATTATGAGAAGCATAGACAGGGTGGATAGTCAGAGGGGTTTTCCCAGGGTTGGAGTATCAATTACAAGGGGGCACAGGTTCAAGGTGAGAGGGAGAAAGTTTAGGAGAGATGTGCGGGGGGAAATTTTTCACACAGGGAGTGGTGGGCGCCTGCAACATGCTGCCAGAGGAGGTGGTGGAAGCAGGCACATTAGCAACATTTAAGAGGCATCTGGATGGGTACATGAATAGGGATGGAAGAGAGGGACATGGACCGAGTAAGGGCAGAAAGTGTTACTTTTTAGTTTAGTTAGGGTATCATGATTGGCATGGGATGGGGGGGGCAAAGGGCCTGTTCCTGGGCTGTGCTTTCTTTGTTCTTTGTCCCCACGTTGGCGCAGCAACAGCAACTCACCCAGTCCCACTCACCTGCCTTTTCCCTCAGTCCAGCAAATCTTTTGTGTCTAGATGGTTACCCCATTCTTTTTGAAAGATTTTGACTCAATCTGCCTCCACCACATTGTCGAACAATGCATTTCAGATCCTTACCACTCATTTTGAAAAAGATGTTTTTCTTTTCTTTTCAAATTTATTATGGGATGTGTGCACCACTAGCCAGACCAGCCTTTATTGCCCATCCCTAAACACCCTGGAGAACATTGTGGTGTGCTGCCTTCTTGAACCATATGGTGTAGGTACATCCGCAGTGCTGTTAGGAATGGAGTTCCAGGACTTTGACCCAGCAACAGTGAAGGAACAGTGATATATTTCCAAGTCAAGATGGTGTATGACTTGAAGGGAACTTGCCTGATGGTATTAGTCCCATGCATCTGCCGCCCTTGTTCTTCGAGTGGTAGAGGTTGCAGGTTTAGAAGTTGCATCTCAAAGAAACTTTGATGAGTTTCATTCTGCATATTGCCATTTCATCTTTTGCTAATCACCTTAAATCAGTGGCCTATGGTTCCCGATTCTTCCATCAATGGGAACAGTTTCTCCCTATCCACTCTGTTTAGATCCTTTGTGATTTTGGATAGCTCTACCAAATCTCCTCTGAGCTTTCATTTCTCCAAGGAAAACAATCCCAGCTCAAGTATTATGTGCCTGGAACCATTCTGATGAATCATTTTTGTACTCTCTCTAATATCTTCACATTCTTCCTAAAATGCGGTGCCCAGAGACTCCTGTTGAGGAACTAATATTTTTAATGCAAGTTTATCATAACACCCTTGCTTTGCTTTTGTACTCTGTGCAGTACAGTGGCATAGTGGTTAGCACCACTGCCTCACAGCGCCAGGGACCTGGGTTCAATTCCTGGCTTGAGTCACTGTCTGTGCAGAGTCTGTATGTCTCCCTGAGTTTGCTTGGGTTTCCTCTGGTTTCCTCCCACAGTCTGAAAGACATGCTGGTTAGGTGGATTAGCCATGCTAAATTCTCCCTCAGTGTACCCAAACAGGCGTCAGAGTGCGGACACTTGGGGGATTTTCATAGTAACTTCACTGCAGTGTTAATGTCAGCCTACTTGTGAAACTAATAAATAAACTTTAAACTTTGCTCATAAAGCCCAGGATTGTGAATGCTTAATCACTCTCTCAACCTGCCTTGCCCTTTCAGTGCTCTGTAGACATATACAACCAGGTCCCTCTGTTTCTGCACTCCATATAGAATTATACCCTTTAGTCGATGTTGTCTCCATTCATTCTTCCTATCAAAATAAATCATTTCACACTTCCCTGTATTAAATTTCATCTGCCACTTAGCCCGCACATTCCCCTGGCCTGTCGGCACGTCCTTTTGAAGTTTACCACCGCCCCCCTCACAATCCAAGTTTTGAGGCATCCATAAATTTTGTGGTCGTGTCCCATACACCCCTATCTAGGTCACTAATATCTACCAAGATAAAGCAGGGGTCTTAGCACCGAGGGAAGGAAATGAAAGAGAGTGTGTAACATTAGTGAATCGTGCATCAATATGTTGCAGTCTCATATTTGAAAACTTTAACAATACTATACCGACTGCACTTTTTTTCCTATTCCCCGAATTGGGGACATCAAAGTACTCAGTCGCTTTAATATTTTAATTAGCAATCCATCAAGTCTGGAACATATTCAAAATTAATATTCACTTAGTCCATTTTAACTGCTTTGGTTTTCAATTGATACTGCATTGGAGACCCCTGTGACATAGTCTCTGGAGGACTCAGTGCAATTGATTCTTTTTTTCATTACTTCTTGTGTGAATTTTGTGCTCATCAAAGTAAGGTATGTTAGATCTGGTGAATAAAATGTTATCTGTATTATCAGGCACCCAGTGTTAGCACAGTTCTCCCTTTAGTTTATTCTGACAATGGGTTTCAGCCCCAGCCTCACATGCTCGGTTCCCCAATCTTTGCAGCACTGTCAGAGATTCCCTGGAGGAATTCATGGAAAAGGAAATAGACTCCAGGCTATGCTTCTGTACTGCCTGAATACACGGATAGCATTTACAGAAGAAAGTGCTTAAAAATAGGGATGTTAATAGATTAGCATGCTCAAAGGTTAAATGTATAAACTGCCCCAAGATGGAGATGGAATCATAGAATCCCTGCAATGCAGAAGGTAGCTGTTCAGCCCATCTAGTCTGCACCGACTGTCCGACAGAGTACCTTACCCAGCCCACTCCACACATTTACTACAGCTAATCCATCTAACTTACACATCTTGGGACACTAAGGGGCAATTTGGCATGGCCAATCCACCTAACGAGCATATCTTTGGAGTGTGGGAGGAAACCGGAGCACCCGGAGGAAACCCACACAGACACGGGGAGATTGTGCAGACTCCAGACAGTGACCCAAGTCCAGAATTGAACACGGGTCCCTGGCGCTGTGAAGTAGCAGCGCTAACCACTGTGCCAACATGCCACCTTGGATTGGGAAATTCAAAAACTCACTAGTGTTTATTAACGGGGGGTTTGAGTTTAAGAGCTGTGGGGTTATGCTGCAACTATGCCCGGATGTTGGTGAGACCACATTTGGAATATTGTGTGCAGTCCTGGTCACCTCTCTATAAGAAGGATGTGGAAGCATTGGAGAGAGTGCAGAGGAGATTTACCAGGATGCTGCCTGGTTTGGAGGGTAGGTCTTATGAGGAAAGGTTGAGGGAGCTGGGGCTTTTCTCTTTAGAGCAGAGGAGGATGAGAGGTGACTTAATAGATGTTTATAAGATGATGAGGGGGATAGATAGAGTGGATGTGCGGAGATTATTTCCTCTAGTGGATGTAGCTGTTATTAGGGGGCATAATTATAAGGTTCATTGTGGGAGATATAGGAGGGATGTCCGAGGTAGATTCTTTACTCAGAGAGTGGTTGGGGTGCGGAATGGACTGCCTGCTGTGATAGTGGAGTCGGACACTTCAGGAATTTTCAAGCCGTTATTGGATAGACACAAGGAGCACACCAGAATGATAGGGAGTGGAATAGCTTGATCCTGGGTTTGGACATAGCTCGGCACAACATCAAGGCATGTACTGTGCTGTACTGTTCTATGTTCTAATGGTTGAAACATTGTCAGCCTAACAATTTCTGGTGCCAGAGTGCGTGGATTCTGTACGAGCAACCTAAGCCAAAGTGGTACCGTGCAACATATTCTAAAAGTGCTTGGCTGGGATTTTCCATCTTTTCATGCTGTCGGAATGTGACATGCAGCCCTGCTCGGGAGTGAGGTGGATTCCATGGGACATCCCAATGACAGTAGCGTAAACAGAAGATCCTGCCGCCAGCCAATGGCACGCCGCCTTCCAACACCGAGAAAGATGCGGCGGGGCGGTGAGAAAATCTGTCCTTTGTATCCAGCCAATACACAACGGCCGCCAAAACACATCTCCACATGCACATTGGTCCATGCATGCACAGACATCCAATGATGTCAGGGCTGGAGCCCAGAACTCCGAGTAGCAGAAGGGGGGAGGATGAGGAGAGGGGACATAGCCTAACCTACACAGCTACCTACGATCCATTTCCATTCAGGTGACTCAACTGATGAAGGGCAACACTCCAAAAGCTTGTGCTGCCAAATAAACATGTTGGACTTTAACCTGGTATAGTGAGAGTGCTTACTATTACTGGGAAGGTGGGACAGAGTTTAGAAACAATCGTTCAAATAGGAGCAGAGGGGGGCGATTTGGCCCCTCCAACATGCTCCACCATTCCGTCAGATTGTGGCTGACCTGTTTGTGTTTCGAATTTCACATCCTCATCTACTCCCGATGATCTTTGATTCCTTTGGCTGACAAGAATCTATCTATCTCCACCTTAAAGTAGCCAATGGCACCGCCTCCACCACCTTGGAGGCAGAGAGGTCCAAAGTCGCACAACCCTCTGGAAGCAAAAACACTGATCCACATGACAGCTGTAAGATATCCCACCAGGAAAAGATTTGAGATTTTCACCTGCAAATCCTTCTCTTCTAACCCCGTGTGAATTCCAAAATCCATCACTATCAGTGTAGGATAGAAATTCACAATGTTCTCCCCTCCTGCTGCCAGGTACAGTGATGGCTATACACGACCCCTCCTGCACATTTCTCCCCATAAAGATGGCTACCTGGCATGAGCTCTGCTGCACATTGCCCCCTATAAAGATGGCTGCCTGACACGACCCCCCCTGTTGCACATTCCCTCCCTATAATGATAGCTGTGTGACATCATCACTGTTGCACATTGCCCCCCATAAAGATTGTTGCCTGACATGAATCCTGCTGTGCATTGCCCCTCATAAAGATGGCCACCTGACATGAGCCCTATGCTGCATTGCCCCTCATAAAGATGGCTGCCTGACATGAGCCCTGTTGCGCATTGCCCCTCATAAAGATGATGGCCATTGACTTGAGCCTACAGTCAGCGTGACACCTCGCATGCACAGTGTTAGCAGCAAAAAACCCAGCCATTCTATGAAATACCAAACTGGTAATAAATTAATTCATTGAATATAGAGTGGGGATGTCTTATTGAAGTTGTACAAGACATTGGTAAGGCCACACTTGGAATATTGTGTACAGTTCTGATCACTCTATTATAGAAAGGATATTAAACTAGAAAGAGTGTAGAAAAGATTTACTAGGATGCTACTGGGACTTGATGATTTGAGTTATAAGAACAGGCTAGATAGACTGGGACGTCTTTCTCTGGGAGGTAGGAGGCTGAGGGCATAATCTTATAGAGGTTTCGAAAATAATGAGATCAGCTAAATAGTTAATATATTTTCCCAAAGGTAGGGGAGCCTAAAACCAGAGGGCATAGGTTTAAAATGAGAAGGGAGTGATACAAAAATGTCCAGAAGAGTAAGTTTTTTCACACAGCGGGTGGTGAGTGTCTGGAACAAGCTGCCAGAGGTAGTAGTAGGGGCGGATACAATTTTGTCTTTTAAAAAGTGTTTAGACAGTTACATGGGTGAGATGGGTCTGGAGGGATATGAACCAAATGCAGGCAACTGGAACTAGCTTAGAGGTTTAAAAAAGAAGGGCAGCATGGACAAGTTGGGCTGAAGGGCCTGTTTCCATGCTGTAAACCTTTATGATTCTATGACACCTTGAACGTTGACCACATGCCTACCTCCACCACTGGCACCACGTTCTAAGCACCCACAACCTGCTGTGTGAAAAACTTACCCCCTCTCACCTTGAACTTGTGCCCTCTTGTAGCCAACCCTTCACCCTGGGAAAAGGTCTCTGATTATCCACGCTGTCTGTGTCTCTCATAATTTGGTAAACTTCTATCATGTCTCCCCTCTAGACCAAAGGAATGTTATTACAAAATCTAGATTCTGCTGAGTGAGTTAAAGTTAACCATGGATGCATTTTCCATCTTATAACTGACTTCAGTGCCTGAATTGAGAAGGGTTAACAGATAAATCAGCAAATTTCCAGTCCTGGGGCAAAGTGTGTGGTGGAGGAGGCGATACAGATGATATTAGCTTTCCAATTTTGGGGCAGACCAGTTGGAACAAATTGATCTCTGTTCATTTGGCACATTTTGATATTTTAACCCACTTTTTGACCATACATAAAGTAAGGTAAACAAAGCAAAGTTTATTTATTAGTCACAAATAGGCTGACATTAACACTGCAATGAAGTTATTGGGGAAATCCCCTAGTCGCCACACTCCAGACCCTGTTTGGGTACACTAAGGGAGAATTTAGCATGGCCACTGCACCTAACCGGCACGTCTTTTGGACTGTGGGAGGAAACTGGGGCATCCAGTGGAAACCCACGCAGACACGGGGAGAGCATGCAAACTCTGCACGGACAGTGACCCAAGCCGGGAATCGAACCCGGGTCCCTGGCCCTGTGAGACAGCAGTGCTAAATACTGTGCCACCCATATAAGGGCATCACTGGACTTGGTTATATTTGCATTCATGATCAATTAGCCTATCAGCATTCGAAACCTGAAGTCACACGCAACGACTCACCATTTATGGAAATGAGCAGGCAGCAACCTTACCCCCAACAAGCAGTAGAGCAGGAAGAGAGGATTTATTTCTTCACATAATTAACAGCGGGGAGGCTTCATGTCTTAGACCTGAACCTGAAATGCACACAGATGTTTCCTGCTTGAATAACACAGTTTTCGTTTTCAGTGGAAACAGTGCTTCAAAGTACAGGGCGGAGATCGGGGGTGACATTTACTATTCTCACTGGTGGTGAGCAGGGAGGTGGGAAGAACAGGCGGGGTGCTGGTATACCAGTTGTCTTCCAGCTTCCACCAGAATTAAGTTCTGGTGGGAAGGCCCGCGTTTGACCTTCTTGCCTCGACATCAATTGAGGCTCTTAAGTGGCCAATTAATGATGACTTACAGGACTCATCACACCATCACTAGGGCCACCCAAGCTGCAAGTGGGCAGATTGTCGAGCGGGGGTGGATGGCAATTAAGACGGTGTGGGCCACTTGTCACCTCAGAGGATGACAGGTTCCTCGGTCAAGGACAATCAACAGCCTAACTGATGGAAAGGGATGCGAGGCCCTTTGGGGTACGATTGGCAGGCTGGGGGGGGGGGGGGGGGTTCACTGGAGAGAGGAGTTGACAATTCTCAGTGGGCCCCTCATTCCTGATCACAGAATCACAGAATCCTACAGTGCAGGAGAGATCCTTCGGCCCATCGAGTCTGCACTGACGCATGGAAGGCCCTAGCCTGCCTACCTAATCCCACTTGCCAGCACTTGGCCCATAGCCTTGAATGTTCTGGCGTGCCAAGTACTCATCTAGGTACTTTTTAAAGGATGTGAGGCATTCTGCCTCCACTATCCTGCCAGTCACCACCCTCTGGGTAAAACATCTTACCTCAAATCCCCACTAAACCTCCCACCCCTCACTTGTAAATTGTGTCGCCTTGTAACTGCCCCTTCAAATAAGGGGAAAAATGCCGGGTGCCTCAATCGACACTAAATGAGGGGTCCCTGGGTGCCCACAAGGTATCCATGCAGCTTTTCTCACTGTACTCTCCACATGGCAAATCCTACTCTACCCTCCCCTGGATTCATACCAATGGTGGCAAGCTGAGGCCTGGAAGCCATGAATTTACTCAGGGTGGAAGTGAGAGGGTGCTGGCAACTCAATGTGCCACCAGATCAAACGTATCCTGACACTAAACATGCCAAGAGGTGAGAGCCTAAGAGTTTGGTCATCAAGTCCATTTTTTGCTTTAGAGGTGTTGCCTGATCCGTTTTTCTGGCATTTTCTGTTTTTATTTCAGGTTTCCAGCACCTGTTGTATTATATTTTTGTGTTGCCAACGATGGTGCCAGGAAGTCCCTTGGTTGGCACATTTAGCTGTTAATTGATCTAACAAGGTTGGTCAGTGATTGATGCCAGACTGAAGATTACAAACCCATGTTAAACACATCATTCACCTTGCTTCTCATGCCACCCAACACCAGGAAACAAACACCTCCTGCCAGCCATGTCCCCCAGTGAGAGGTTTCCAGCAATGGAGTGGCACAGTGGTACAGTGGTTAGCACTGCTGCCTCACAGCGCAAGGGACCCCTGTTCAATTCCGGCCTCAGGTGACTGTCTGTGTGGAGTTTGTACATTCTTCCCATGTCTGCATGGGTTTCCTCCGGTTTCCTCCCACAGCCCCAAAGATATGCAGGTTAAGTGGATTGGCCATGCTAAATTAACCCTTAGTGTCGGGGAGATTAGCAGAGTAAATCTTGCCAGCCATGTTCCGCATTAGCCATACCCCCATGTTAGGAGAATAGGGCCTGGGTGGGATTGTTGTCAGTGCAGGCTCGATGGGCCAAATGGCCTCCATCTGCACAGATTCTATGATTCTACAATCAGGTTCAACCCTAATGCAGTGATAACATTCAGGGTGGGATTTTCCAGCCGTGCTGACCCAATCCCGGAAAGTCCCACCCAAGGTGAATGGATATTTTGCGCGCTCCGTGTCCTGCTTGCTACAATTCCTGTGGCAGGCGGGATGGTAGCACAGTGGTTAGCATTGCTGCCTCACAGCGCCAGGAACCTGAGTTCGATTCCTGTCTTGGGTCACTGTCTGTGTGGAGTTTGCATGTTCTCCCCGTGTCTGCGTGGGTTTCCTCCAGGTGCTCTGGTTTCCTCTCACAGTCTGAAAGACATTCTGGTTAGATGCGTGGACACAAACTGGTGCCGGACTGTGGTGACTAGGGGAATTTCACAGTAACTTCACTGGAGTGCCTTGTGACTAATAAACAAACCACCTCACTTCACTGGTGAAATTCTGACCTTAATCAGTGCAAGTGAAATTTAATATTTTGTTCTTTCCAACCTTCACAGATAGCAAAGAATACGGCAACATATGCTGGTGCTTTGTAGAATGTTTTCAGTGATCCAGAACTTACTGGAAAAGAAAGAAGAGAGTGTGAATGACACATGGTGTTATTAACGTGTAAATTGGACAGCAACTCGTGGTGAAGGAAGAGATACCCTGTGAATTGCAAATCATTAGCTTCCCCAAAACTGGCATCTCGCCCGTAACCTCCTTGTGATTTTCATGAAGTTGTTGTATTTGCACATTAATTGCCCCATTAAACCTGCCACCAAAGGTTACGTCCTGTAAGTAACAGTTTTAAGTAACCCTTTAACAGTGCGATCATTGTTAATGACTACCATTCAGAGCCGTGATTGTACTGAATGGTGGGGCAGGCTCCATTGGCCCCGTGGTCGACTCCCGCTCTGATTTCTTGTCTTCTTATTCAGCTCCCCTCATGACAGAAAGTGAGCATAGTATCAGAGAATGGTGTCAGCGCCGAAGGGGGCCATTCCGCCCGTCGTGTATGTGCCAGCTCTCTGTAATCTCACTCCCCCATTATTCACCCGTGGCCTGCTTTGCCCAAGACTTCAAGAAACTACAAAATGAAGCCCAGTCCATCACGCAAACCAGCCTCCCGTCCATTGATGCTGCAAATTCTTGCTCTTTATTTGCAAGTGAAGAGTTTTACTCTTTTAAACAAGAGAATTGTTCAAGATTTTGAAATATCAAATTTAAGTCCTTTAAAATTTTCTCGACTTTCCGTTTTCCTCTCTCTTTCTTTTTCCTCTTCCTTTATCTCTTTCTGTCCATGATTTGACACTGAAAACACCCACTCTAAATCACCTTCCTTCTCTGTCCGGCCTCTGTTTATTTTTCAATCCTTAAACCTGATGGTTAAGTCAATAGATTACCTGTCTTGATTTACTTCAGGGTGCATGATAACTGTTGCCCTTATTGCCCTGTTATAAAGAAGAAAGAACAGTTCAGCGCAGGAACAGGCCCTTTGGCCCACCAGGTCTGCACCAACATATGATGATGTGGAGATGCCGGCATTGGACTGGGGTAAACACAGTAAGAAGTCTCACAACACCAGGTTAAAGTCCAACAGGTTTATTTGGCGCTAGCTTTCGGACTCTCAGGCTCCTTTATCAGGTGACTTGTGTTCACAAACAGGTCATTTACAGGCACAAACTCACTTTACAAGATAATTGTGGGAATGCGAGTTTTTACAGGTAAGCAAGTCTTAAAGGTACAGACAATGTGAGTGAAGAGAGGGCCAAGCACAGGTTAAAGAGGTGCGTATTGTCCCCAGCCTGGACAGTCAATGAGATTTTGCAAGTCCAGGCAAGTTGTGGGGGGTGACATGAACCCAAGATCCCGGTTGAGGCCGTCCTCCTGTGTGCAGAACTTGGCTATCAGTCTCTGCTCAGAGATTCTGTGTTGTTGCGTGTTGTGAAGGCCGCCTTGGAGAACGCTTACCCGAAGGTCAGAGGCTGAATGCCGGTGATCGCTGAAGTGTTCCCCGACTGGAAGGGAACACTCCTGCCTGGTGATTTTCGAGCGGTGTTCATTCATTCGTTGTCATAGTGCCTGCCTGGTCTCCCCAGTGTACCATGCCTCGGGGCATCCTTTCCTGCAGACAACGCAGAATCGCTGAGCAGAAACTGATAGCCAAGTTCCCTATCTGCTAACCTCCCTGACACAAAGTGGCAATTTAACATGGCCAGTCCACCTAACCTGCACACCTTTGGGGGAAAACCGGAACATCCAGAGGAAACCTACGCAATCACGGAGAGAATGAGCAAACTCCACACAATTAGTCATCCGAGGCCGGAATTGAACCCGGGTTCCTGGCGCTGTGAGGCAGCAGTGCTAACCACTGGGCCACCCTATCACCCAAAGTAGTAACACAAACTTACTTGAGAGTCACTGTCTGGGATGGTGGGTGTTACTCATCCCCCCCCGCCATCCCCATGATGTCTTTGCTCAGGTGAGTTGCTTATTAAGGCCTGATGATGAGGCCTTAGGCCCAATTTCCATCGACATTCGGGCTGCTTTGTGTTAGACCATGTGCCCATCGAACAGCGCTGCGTCTGGGCCTGAGAAACAGGGCCAGACTAATTGCCAAGCCCTCGAGTTCAAAACTACATCAACATGTCCTGGTTGTTTTGAGAGAATTCTTGGTATCAAACCTCACGCTGACATAGGAGAGATCTCAGCCTCACTATAATTATCCGGCACAGCTTTTGTCTTTATTTATTTTACGAGCCCCGGGAAGAATCTGAAGTCACAGTTCTCCAGTCAAATCAAATATTCAGCACTCCTGTAGTCTGTTGCGAGTCTGGAAGTTAGAAATGATCATAATAAATCACTGTTGTAGCACCTTTGTGGAATTGGAAGATGCTGCTGAATAAATGCTTTTCTCAATTATACCCGCGCCAGTCACTCGACTGTTACAAAGAACTGGTCTAAAAGACATAAGGATCACAAATCTCTTCCTCAAACTACATATACTGTTTCAGGGGGAGAACAATGTCAAACTAATTGGGAGGCCAGTGCCAACAAGTTCCATTTATTCGGTGAGTTTACCATACAGTAATATTTAACTTGATTTTTGATTTGCTTTATTATTGTCACATGTATTAACATAGAGTGGGATGCATTGCTTCTTGTGTGCTATACAGACTAAGCATACCATTCATAGAGAAGGAAACAGGACCGTGCAGAATGTAATGTTAGTCATAGCTAGAGTATAGAGACTTAATGCGAGGTAGCTCCATTCTAAGTCTGACGGCAGCAAGGAAGAAGCTATCTTGAATCAGTTGGTGCGAGTCCTCAGGCTTTTGTATCGTTTTCCCAGTGGAAGTAGGTAGAAGAGAGAATGTCCGGGCTCCTTAATTATGCTGGCTGTTTTTCTGAGGCAGCTGGAAGTGTAGATGGAGTCAATGGATGGGAGGCTGGTTTGTGTGATGGACTGGGCTTCATTCATGACCCTTTGTGGTTTTGGGAGGAGCAGGACCCTTCAGAGTGTCTTTTCCTTTTATTTAAAGGGGAGTGTCAGTTCCTCTGGCACCCCCAAAGGTAGACTGCTGACTGATAGCACTCTGTGCTCTGCTGTTGGAATTGTAAATAAAGGATTTTAGTAAAGGGATTTCTGCCTCTGAAGACTTACTACAGTGTTAATGAGAACAAGAATGACAGAGAAGGGGAGAGAGAATGAAAGGAGTGAAAGAGGGAGAGGTGTGAGAGTTGAATAGGGAAGGTGGGAGAGGGAGAGGACATGGGATTAGGAAAGGGAGCAGGGTTCAGTCAGAGACGTAGCAAGTGGATGTAGATGTGGGGCAGAGATCGGAACCGAGAGGGGAAGTGGTTGTGAGCAGCACTGTGAAAGTGGGTGGGTGTGCCAGTGGGATAGGGATGGGATTGAGAGTGAGTGTATGTTGGTTTGTTTGTGAGACAGAGTGAGAGTGGGTGTGACTGTGAAAGGGAGAGTGAGTGAGAATAGCTGCAGGAGTATAAGTGAGAGTGGAGGGAGGGTGTAAATTGAAAGACGAAGATTGTAGAATCAGTCCAGTGCAGAAGGAGGCTATTCAGCCCATCGAGCCTGCACCGATCACAATCCCACCCCATCCCAGTGACATCACATATTTATCCTGTTAATCCTCCTGACACAATGAGGAAATTTAACATTGCTAATCCATACATCTTTCAGAGAATGGAGGAAACTGGAGCACCCAGAAGAAATCCTCGCAGACACAGAGAGAACGTGTAGAGCCCACACAGACAGTGACCCAAGCTGGGAATTGAACCCGGGTCCTTGGCACTGTGAGGTAACAGTGCTAACCACTGTGCCACCACGCCACCAAACAGGCTTCTTTGTGGGAGTGGTAAAGTGAATTAGTGGGTGTGGGAGTAGGTGTGGATGTGGGAGAGTAGGAGAGGGAGTGTGAATGAATCTGGGAGTGGTAGTTGGTGTGGGAGAGGGAGTGGGAGCATGAGATAGAGTGGGTGTGGGTGTGGGGGATGGTGTGATCGATAGAGAATCATAGAATCATAGAATGCCCACAGTGCAGAAAGAGGCTATTTGGTCCATTGAGTCTGTACCGACAACAATCTGACCCAGGTCCTGTCCCCAAACCCCACGTATTTACCCTGTTAATTTCCCTGACACTAAGGATCAATTTAGCATGGCCATTCAACCTAACCCACATATCTCTGGACTGTGAGAAGAAACCAGAGCACCTGGAGGAAACCGACGCAAACACGGGGAGAAAGTGCAAACTCCACACAGACAGTGACCCGAGGCTGGAATTAAACCTGTGTCCCTGGCACTGTGAGGCAGCGATGCTAACCACTGTGCCGCCATGCCGCTCCAACGTGGGAGATGGAGAGGGAGTGGGAGACAGAGTGGATATGATAGATAGAGTGGGTGTAGGAGTGGGAGTGGGTGTGAGAGAGGTTGTGGTAGATGTCATGGGAGAGGGTACAGCGGGGGAGTGGGTGTGGTAGATGACATGGGAGAGGAAGTGTGAATGGGTGACAGAGTGGGTGAGGGGGCAGTAGATGGAGTGAGAGAGGGAATGGATGTGGCAGAGGGGCTGGGAGACAGAGTGGATGGTGTGGGAGAGAGAGTACAAATGGAAATAGGAGTGTGTGATGGGATGGGAGGGAATCTGGTTGTGGGAGCGGTAGAGGGTACTGCAAATTGAGAGAAGAACCATTTTTATTTCAGGGCGTACAATGAGCAGAACGTGATTTATCACCTGGATTCCATCCAAACATGGGAAATTTGCTTCAGCTTTTCCTGATTTTTCAGTTTTATTTATTTATTCCATCTGTTAAAGCAAGCTCCGTAATATATCACTGTTTGATGCAGTGATTTCCTCCAATCACTGTGACCATAAATATGGCAAAATGGTATTCCTGTGTAAATGTTTAACATTGCAAGTGTGTTCTTGATGGCTACAAGTTTCTGAAAAGAAATGTTTATACATCACCTCACATGATTTGTTTGGGAGAGGCACTATCTCGGGTGGTAATTAGCTAAAGGGTCAGAATTGATCCCAGGCGGATACTTTAGTCATCATCATTCAATTTGGGTGAGAAAGATCAAATCAGCCAATCATTTGAATTCACTAGCACCGTGAGAATTCAGTGTTAAGAATGCATGAAAGCTGAAAGATTACTCACCTTGAAGTTCAGGTGGATTTTGCCAAGTAGCTAGAGTCAGGGACATTTACAGTGTGGAAACAGGCCCAATCTATCCATACCACTACTTTTGGCCCAGTTGCCCTTCTGTGGCCGATATCCCCCTATACGTAACTGTCTAAACGCTTTTCAATTGACAAAATTGTACCTGCCTCTACTACCACCTCTGGCAGCTTGTTTCAGACACTCACCACCCTCTGTGTCAAAAATTGCCCCTCTGCACACTTTTGTATCTCTCCCCTTAAACCTATGTCATCTAGTTTTAGACTCCCCTTCCTTTGGGAAAAGATGTTGACTATCTATGCACCTCATTATTTTATAGATCTCTATAAGATCACCCCTAAGCCTCCCACACTCCACGGAGAAAAGTCCCAGTCCATCCAGCCTCTCCTTATAACTCAAACCATCAAGTGCCGGTAGCATCCTAGTAAATCTTTTCTGTACTCTTTCGAGTTTAATAATATTCTTTCAATAATAGGGTAACCAGAATTGTACACAGTATTGCAAGTGTGGGCTTACTAATGTCTTGTACAACATCAACAAGACATCCCAACTCTTGTATTCAGCATTGAGAGCAATGAAACCAAGCATGCTGAATGTCTTCTTCACCACTCTGTCCACCTGTAACTTCACTTTCAAGAAGCTATGAACCTGTACCCCTAAATCTCCTTGTTCTGTAACTCCCCTGAACACCTACGATTAATTGAATAAGTCCTAACCTGATTCAGTCTACCAAAGTGCATCAACTTGCACTTATCTAAATTAAACTCCATCTGCCATTCATCGGCCCACTGGCCCAATTGATCACGATCCTGTTAAAACCTTAAATAATCTTCTTCACTGTCCACTGTGCCACTAATCTTGATCTCATAGGCAAACTTACTAACCATGCCTTCTAAATTCTCATCCAAATCATTAATATAAATGACAAATAACAGTGTACCCAGCACCAATCCCTGAGGTACACCAATGGTCACAGGCCTCCAGTTTGAAAAACAACCCTCTACAACCACGCTCTGTCTTCTGTCATCAAGCCAATTTTGTATCCATTTGGCTGCCTCTTCCTGAATCCTGAGAGATTTAAATTTATGCAACAACCTACCATGCAGTACCTTGTCAAAGGACTTGCTAAAGTCCATGTAGACAACATTGACTGTGTTGGCCTCATCCACCTTCTTCGTTACCTCTTCAAAAAAAAAATCAAACTTGTGAGACATGATTTTCCACAAAGAAAGCCATGCTGACTGTCCCTAATCAATCCCTTCCTCCCTAAATGCTTATAGAGTCTGTCTCTCAGAATACCTTCTATCAACTTACCCACAATAGATGTTAGGCTCACTGACCTATAGTTCCAAGGCTTTTCCCTATAGCTGTTCGCAGACATGGGCAAAATATATGCCACCCTCCGATCTACAGATACCTCACCTGCGGCTGTCAATGATTCAAATATCTCTGCTAGTGGATCCGCAATTTCCTCCCTAGCCTCCTACAATGTCCAGGGATACACGTCATCAGGTACTGGAGATTTATCTACACTGAGGCGCTTTAAGACTTCCAGCATCTCCGTCTCTGCAAGATGTACATTCCTCAAGACAACAATATTTATTTCCCCAAGTTCCCTAACATCTCAATAGTAAACACTAATGAAAAATATTCATTTAGGATCTCACCCATCTCTTGTCGATCTGTATATAGATGACCTTGTTGATCCTTAAGAGGCCCTACTCTCTCTCTTGTTGATCTTTTGCCTTTTATGTATTTGTAGAAGCTCTTTGGGTTCTCCTTTGCCTTATCTGTCACAGCAATTTTGTATCCCCTTTTTGCCCTCCTGATTTCTCTCTTAACTCTACTTTGACAGCATCTATACTCTTCAAGGGATCCACTTGACCCTAGTTGCATATTTTCTTAGAGATAGATTTCTGATAGACAAGGGAATTAAGGGTTATGCGGAGAAGGTGGGAAAGTGGAACTGATCCACTTCAGATCACCCATGATCTTAATGAATGGCAGGGCAGGCTTGAGGGGCTAGATGGCCTATTCCTGCTCCTATCTCTTATGTTTTTATGCATGTGCAGGTCATGTGCTTCCTTCTTTTTCTTGACCAGGACCTCAATATCCCAAGTCATCTAGGATTCCCTACTTCTACCAGCCTTTCCCTTGACTCTACGAGGAATGCACTTATCCTCAACCTTGATTAACACACTCTTGAAAGCCTCCCACAGATGTCCCTTTGCCTGCCAATAGACTCCCCCAATCAACTTTTGAAAGTTCCTGTCTCATACCATCAAAATTGGCCTTGCCCCAATTTAGAATTTTAACTTTTGGGCTAGACCTATCATTCATCATAGCTATCTTAAAACCAATGGAATCATGATCACTGGTCCCAAAGTGATCCCTCACTAACGTTCCTGTCACCTGCCCAAGAGGAGGTCAAGTTTTGCCCCCTCTCTAGTTGAGCTGTCAACATACTGAAGGAGAAATTCCTCCTGAACAAATTTCTTTCCATCTAAACCTTTAATACTATGGTTGTCTCAGTCAATGTTGGGAAAGTTAAAATCCCCAACAATTTTTTTTGGAGCTATCTGCAATCTCCTTACGTATTTCCTCCCCAATTTCCCAATGACTATTTGGGGACCTAATCCTATCAAAGTGAATTCCCCCTTCTTATTTCTCAGTTCTACCCATATAGACTCAATGGCCGAACTCTCGGATATATCCCCTCTCAGTGATGTTCTCCCTAATCAAAAGCACAACTCCCCCTCCTCTTTTACCTTCTGTTCTAGCTTTCCTACAGCATCTGTACCCTGGAATATTGAGCTGCCTGTTCTGTCCTTCCCTTAGCCATGTTTCAGTAATTGCTATAATATCCCAGCACTGTGTACCCATCCATATCCTGATGGAATCTGCCTTTCCTGTCAGGTCTCTTGCATTGAAATAAATGCAGTTTAATGTAAACTTCCCCTGCTATCTGCCCTGCTCTTGCTTGACCTGTTTAGTACTAGGATTACTGACACGCCTTTACTATTAAACTTGCCCTATTTAACTTCCGGGCTGTCCTCAATCTATCCTTCTGTCTCCCCCCACTAGTTTAAACCCTCCTGGGTGGCTCTCGCCAAGATGTTAGTCCCCTCCAGTTCAGTGTAACCCGTCCCTCTCGAACATGTCACCCCTGTCCCAGAAGAGATCCAGTGATCCACAAATCTAATCCTCCCAAGCCACGCATTCATCTGTCTAATCTTCCTATTCTTAAAAGTTTAAAGTTTATTTATTAATGTCACAAGCAGGCCTACATTAACACTGCAATGAAGTTACTGTAAACATCCCCAAGTTGCCACACTCTGACACCTGTTCGGGTACACTGAGGGAGAATTTAGCATGGCCAATGCACCTAACCAGCAGGTCTTTCAGACAGTGGGAGGAAACTGGAACACCTGGAAGAAACCCAGGCAGACACAAGGAGAACATATCAACTTCGCAAAGACAGTGACCCAAGTGAGAATCAAATCTGGGTCCTTGGCGCTGTGAGGCAGCAGTGCTAACCATTGAGCCACTGTGCCAACCATGTGCCACTGTGCTGCCCATTCCTACTCTTACCAGTGTGTAGCACTGGCAGTAGTCCAGAAATTACTACCTTCAAGGTCCTGCATTTTAGCTGTCTGCCTAACTCTCTACATTCACACTTCAGGATCTCATCCCTTTTCCTCCCTATGTTGTTGGTACCAACGTGTAGAATGACCTCTGGCTGCTCCCCCTCCCCCTGAAGAATGTCCTGCAACCACTCAGAAATGTTCTTGACTCTGGCACCAAGGTCAACGGTATCAAAAATGGTATACCTGTTTGAAAAGGGAAGAGCCACAGGAAACTCCTCCACTGTCTGCTTCCCTCTCCTGTAGTCACCCATCTACCTGATTGAACCTGTGGTGTGACAATCTCCCTGTAACTAGTGTCTATTATAGTCTCTGTCCTCTGTATTCTCTGCAGTGCATCCAGCTGCTGCTCCAACCAAACAATGCAATGTGTGAGGAACTGTAACTGGACACATTTCCTGCAGGCAATGTTGTGCAGAAGACTAGATAGCCCCTAGATTTCCCACATCTGGCAGGAGGAACATACCACTGTCCTAACTGCTATGCTGCTCTTTTACAGTTTTTTTTTTAAATTTTATTCCAATCCAATCAAGTCAAATTAAACCCAATTCAGATTCCCAACGAGTTGGGACATGTCCCAATCCAAGCTGACAAGACAGGGCTCTCACCTCCTGTCTTGGGCTTGATCTACATGATCCAAGCTGACTGGAGTAGGTGTAGCTCCTCCTCCAGGGCTTGATCTTATTTGCATCTTAGCCAAATGGCCGAGATGCCGCTTTAAAAAAATTGCTTCAAATGAAGCTAAAATGTAACCTAATGACTTCAACCAAGTGCAGCATGTCAATACTACACTTGATCTTAGCCAAAAGACCAAGTTAAAAAGATGAAAGAATCTCAATTCACCTTTCCCTTGCTTGTAGTCCTCACAGTCCCTTGACAATAACTGCTCCACAAACCACAATCTGGAAGCAGTGACTGCACCTAAACAAATCTTTCCCCATGATCAGCATCACCACTCTGCTGGACATTTGCCTTCACTTGAACATGGAGGGTGTCCTTTGGAGGTCCATCTTCTGGAGGCTGTGATTGCACCTATGCAAATTTCTCCCACAACAACCAATCAGCATCAGTGCTGTGTTGCCTTCTGCTGGACACTTGCCTTCATTTGAACACGGAGGGTATTTTCTGGAGGTCCATCTTCTAGAGGTAGTGACTGCATCTAAGCAAATCTTCCCCATGACAGCCAATCAGCGGTGCTGCTCTGCTGCCCTCTGGTGAAAGCTTGCCTTCACTTGAACACAGAGAATGTCTTGCTGAGGTGCACCTTCAGAAGCAGTGACTGCACTGGTGCAAATCGTCCCCAAGACAGCCTATCAGCATTGCCATTCTGCTGGACAGCTGGACAAGGAAGAATGGTGGAGGTTTGGTGGTGCAGTGGGTGGGGCCCTGAGCCAGAAACTCCGGGTTCAAGTCCCACCCCAGGACTTAATGACCAAGGAAGGTGCATTCATAACACAGCCAAACTGGTTGAGTGTCAACCTGCAAATCCTTCCAAATATGCCAATGGCTGGCAGTAAAAATGGGAGACTCCTGGTCAGTCGCGCTCAAAGTGGAATGATGCCCCTCAAGCTATAAGCTTCTGGCATTCTGTTTCAGGAGTCACGAGCTTTGGAAACAGACAAAAGTCTGCCTTAGTGCACCACTAGGCACGGGAAGAACAAGTAGAAAAGAGCAGGGACTTCAGGCCAATCAGACAGCTCTGACAAAGAGTCAGCACAGGCACAACAGGCCCAATGGCCTCCTGCTTTGCTCTGTGACTCCATGATTCTATTTGAAGAAACATTCTCCAATAATTAGGCTGCAAATTGACTGACCCTTGAATTCATTTGGAATCCGGTGGAGCACTGGGCTTAGGTTTACTTTTACAGGTCTACATTTCTTAATGAAAGGGGGAAAGAATTGATACAAAACATCAAGAATGTGAGAAAGGCCTGTTCTTTCTTGGCAATCTCTCTCGGCCTTTTGGCTAAGATCAAGTGTAGTATTGACATGCTGTACTTGGTTGAAGTCATTAGGTTACATTTTAGTTTCATTTGAAGCAATTTTTTAAAGCAGCATCTCGGCCATTTGGCTAAGTTGCAAATGAGATCGAGCCTTGGAGGAGGAGCTACACCTACTCCAATCAGCTTGGATCATGTAGATCAAGCCCAGGACAGGAGGTGAGAGCCCTGTCTTGTCAGCTTGGATCGGGAATGTCCCAACTTGTTGAGACTCTGAATTGGATTTGATTGGATTGAATTGGAATAAAAACGAAAAAAAGAACCTCTTTCAAATGCATTGGGGAGGGCAGGGGAAACATAAGAAAATTGGGAGAGGGACAATTTCATTCAATCACAGAATGCCTACAGTGCAGAAGGAGGCAATGAGACCCGTCGAATTTGCACCGACTCAGCATCTTACCCAGGCTCACCCACCACTCCTCCCACTGCCCGTCCGCCTGATCACGTAGCCCCTAATCTACACAACTCTTAAAGTTTTAAATTTTGAAGTGCATTTATCCGTGTCACAAGTAGGCTTACATTAACACTGCAATGAAGTTACAATGAAAATCCCCTAGTTGCCACACTCCGGCACTGTTTGAGTACACTGAGGGAGAATTTAGCATAGCCAATGCACCTAATCAGCACATTTGTCAGACTGTGGGAGGAAACCGGAGGAAACCCACGCGGACGTGGGGAGAATGTATGGGCTCTGCACAGACAGTTACCCAAATTGGGAATCGAACCTGTGTCCCTGGCACTGTGAGGCAGCAGCGCTAACCACGTGCCACATGCTAAAGGGTAATTTAGCAAAGCCAATCCACCTAACCTGTACATCGTTGGATTCAACCGGTTAGGCTGCTCCTGGATTTATTGGTGCTTCATGTCCAGCTTTCCCAACTGCCGCTGTTCCCATGCCGACGCTCTCTGCCCTCAGGTCATCTGCTGCTCAGGCCATAATCCATCCTTTTGTCATTTCTAGGCTTGACGGTTCCAATGGACTCCTGGTTGGCCATTCTACCCTTCATACTCTTGAAACCATCTGCATCTCTGCTGTCCATGATGTAACTTGTGCCAATTCCTGCTCACCCATTCTTTCTATCCTTGCTGACCAACTCTGATTCCTGGCTAACCTTGATTTTAAAATTCTGTCCTTGCTTTCAAATCCATCCATGGCCTCCTCCTTCCTGATGCTCATCTCCTTCAGGCCAGAAACCCTCTGGGTGGCATGGTAGCACTGCTACCTCACAGCGTCAGGGATCCTGGTTCGATTCCCAGCTTGTCTGTGTGGAGCTTGCATGTTCTCCCCCTGTATTTGCGTCGGTTTCCTCTGGGTGCTCCAATTTTCTCCCACAGTTCAAGGATGTGTGGATTAAGTGGATTGATTAATTCTCCTGTAGTGTCAGTGGGATCAGCTAGGGTAAGTACGTGGGATTATGGGGATAGGGCCTGGGTGAGATAGTGGTTGGTGCAGGCTCGATGGGCCAAATCTTTTCTCTACGCCCTAGCTATGATTGTAACAATATATTCTGCGCCCTCGCCTTTCCTTCTTTATGAACGGTATGCTTTGTCTGTATAGTGCGCAAAAAGGAATACTTTTCACTGTACCCCAACACATATGACAATTAGAAATTGAATCAAATGAATACATTTAAAAAGGGCATAGATAGATTTCTAGACTCTAAGGGTGTCAAGATGTACAGTGGTGTATGGCATTGAAATAAAGGATCAGCCATGGTGGTGTTGAATGGAGTGGCAGGCTTGAAGGGCTGAATGGCCTACTCCTGCAAACGGGATTTTCGGTACAACCCACAGTATGCATTGCGACAGCGGAGGTAATCCTACCATCGGCCAGTGGCCATATCTTCTGGTCCCGCCATTGTCAACAGGTCTTCCAGATTGGGTGAGGTTTCTGGTCTGTCGTACTTGATGGGAGTGACGTTCCTCAAGCTATTAGCACTTGTTTCTCTCTCTCTCTCTCTAAACTGAGCCAACTGCCCACAGGCCCTTATGGATTACAGCTGATTATGGTTAGACCGAAGTACCTTATGGGTTTTACTACAGTAGCTTCTATGTAAATACAAGTGATTGTTGTAGTTATTCACTGAATTAGTTAAAAGTCTAAAGATGTGCGTGCGGGCTGGATGGATTGGCCATGATAAATTGACTCTTAGCGTTAGGGATTAGCAGGGTAAATAAGTGGGGTTACGGGGATAGGGCCTGGATGGGATTGTTGTCAGTGCCGACTCGATGGGCCGAATGGTCGCTTTCTGCACTATGGAGATTCTGCAATTTTGTGGATTAAAGTATCATCTGTTGAGAAGCGGGGAGGTGAGTATCGCTATTTCTTGCACTAAGTTTTCCCCTTTATGTAGAGAAAGTGGTGGCCAAGTGGTATTATTACTGGACTCTGAAACCAAAAACTCAGCTAATGTTCTGGGGACCTGGGTTCGAATCATGCCACGGCAGCTGGTGGAATTTGAATTCAATAAAAGAAAAATCTGGAATTAAGGTTCTTCTGAAACCATTGTTGACTGCTGGGAAAAATGATCTAGTTCACTGATGCCCTTTAGGGAAGGAAATCTGCCATTCTTACCCAGTCTGGCCTACATGTGACTCCAGATCCACAGCAATGTGGTTGATTCGTAACTGCCCAGAAAAGGGCAATAAATGCTGACCAGCCATCGACACCCATGTCCCATGAATGAATAAAAGAAAACATAACCTTAAAAATTCATAGAAACATTTGCTAATGTTTGTGTAAAATAGGAATGTATTGATCAAAATGGCACTGGTTCATCTACCCCTGACTCGTAAGGATTATTTAATAATGAGAACACAATATCTAGTTCTGATTTTCATCAACAGATCATGCCATTTTAATTGTTGATATTGAATGACTGTAGTAACACAATGCTTCAGTGGTATAAAGATGAAATTCATCATCCCAACCCCCCACTCTCTCCACCGTAGCCCCAAAGCTCACCATCTTGTCAGTCATCAGACCTGCATGTGGTGCAAGTGCTGTATACACAGTCCCACTGGAATTGCACATACATAAGTACTTGTTAACAAGTCTGCTTGCTCCTGAATTGGGTTAACTGTGTGCTGCAAACTACTATTCCCAGAACACTGCACTGTTCTGAGGTTAATTATGCAGCAAATGCTTTCTGCAGTGGTACCCTTCACACTGGTAGGATCAGTTAAAGCAAACCCTCAGGAGATTGGAGGCACTTTCAGCTCTTACCGTTTCACCTCTGGAACTTTGGTACAAACTGATGGATGGTGATATTTATCTCAATGCTGCGCAATGAGATTGGATGGTGTAAATCCACTTCCTTGCCAGTGCGAACCAAGAATTAGCCACCACTTACTAGCATTAAACAGAAATTTCACTGAGACAACAATATTGATCTTCATAGTTTATCTAGGAAGTCAGAGACTTAGAATCCCTACAGTGCAGAAGGAGGCCATTCAGCCCATTGAGCCTGCACCAACAACAATCCCACCCAGGCCCTTCACCGCAACCCCGCTCATTTACCCTCCCAATCTCCCTGACACCAAGGGAAAATTGAGCATGGCTAATCTGCCTAACCTGCACATTTTTGGAGTATGTGAGAAAACCGGAGCACCTGGAGGGAACCCACGCAGACACAGGGGCTTTGAAATTTTACCACAGAGTGGTATTCTCTGTGGGCCTCAGGCGGGATTTTACGAGCCTGAGTCAGGTCATAGAATCTCGCCCCTGGAGAATGTGCAAACTCCAACACAGTCACACAGACAAGGTGGGAATTGAACCTGGGACCCTGGTGCTCTGAGGTAGCAGTGCTGATCACTGTGTCAAAGTGCCACCTAAATTGGAAGTGTTTTTGTGTAAATTGGAAGTGTTAAAACATTTTTTTGTTGGGCACGCTTTGTGTTCATTAAGGTGAGATACGTTAGTATAGAGGAATGGAATTGTTTCTATTTATGTCACCTGGTTCTCGTATCAAAAACTCTCCATTCGTACATCATCTCCTTCAATGCAGCGTTAAACTTCATCCACATTGCCCCAACTTCTCAGCCTCAAACTCTGTAGAACATCCCTTACTGCACCATCAGGACAATTTTCTTTCCCACACTTCATCCAGACCATGGTCTCTCAGATCGCCAAATCAGAACTGAGCAGTTGGTATTTTGTAATGTGCAACAAATGAGAACTAAAAGTACCGGAATTGAAAGGAAACATATATTTTCGAAGGCTTGGAAAGCATTTCAAAGACTCTGAGCTTTCTAGGAAGGCTCAGGGACTTGAAATAAATGCAGTAATAAAAAGTGAGGCTTAGTGACCAACTGTGGAGTTTGGAATTTCCACCTCCCCCCCAACCCCAATTGGAAGATACTGTATCCTGACAGTGACAGGACTTCAAAGAGGTCTGCTCACACTTGTGGCTTCCTAGAGAAAGAAAAGGAAACCTCTGATACAGAATGAAGTGCTCCCCAGGTGACCAGGTGAACAAGCCACTTCAAAGTTCTCACAGATGACAGGCAGGAATTAAGATATTGAGCAGAGAGCTGCCCGAAATGCCCATGTCAGAAGTAATCTTCAAGCTTACCAGGGCTAGAAGGGACAGTCTAGCCATGAGATGTCCATCCTGGGGGAGAGTGATGAGATCAATGCCTTGCTCCCAGCCTGAGCTCGCCCAACCCCAACCCTTCCTCTGCCTGGCACTGACAGAAACGTAAATGGTCACTGGACCTCCTGACTCCCAATTGGGGCCCAAGGTGTCTGGTCTGGATGTCAGTGCCAGGGTGTTGGGGGAAGTTCACTATTGACATTACCAAGCCACGTGGCCTGTAGGGGGGCTTGGGTAGGGGTCTGAGTGGATAACAATGAGGGGGAGCTGAGGTGGGCTGATTGCTAGTCTGAGAGGGTATGGGGGGTTGGGGGGGTAGGGGAGCTCAGATGGGATGGGGCCTGAGAAGGGAGGGGAGCTCAGGGGATCTGAGAGGGAGGGTTGATTGGTGGGGGTCAGGTTGGATCACTTTCAAGACTATGAGGTGTGGGGTGGGGGGAGAGGGATTATGACCCATTATTTGAGTGTTGGTGCGGGGGGGGAGGATGTCCCTTTTTGCTGATGAGTTGGTGGTGCTCCCTAGTCTGAGGGGGAGTGGGGGTGCCATTTCCATTTTGAAGGGAAATGTAGGAGCCCATCTCCTGTCAGGGATTTCAGGCACTCCCAAAGTGAGGCGGTGAGCCCCCCTCCCCCACTCCCCCTCCCTCACACCCCACCATAGATATTGTTGACGAGGCAGGGGAGGGAGGGATCTCATTCTGAAATCTCCCCGATGCTAATCCTGTTATAACCCTCTCTCATCAGAATTCCTGCCCATAATAGTGTTTGTGCCAGCAATGAAGGGTCTGGATAATCCCCCTTCCCCACTCCCCCACCACGCCCCCAAACCATCCACCCCCAAAACCCCGCCCAATGTGTCAAGCCCAATCTAACTCTTCTTCAAAATCCGAAGCAGATGAACTCTCGCTTCCTCTCTCCGGCGATGCTGCTAGATCTGTGGAGATTTACCAGCACTTCCTGACTTTATTTCAGATCTCCAGCGTCTGCAGTATTTTACATTTACGGAACATTTGCTATCTTCCTCTGCTGGGATACTGGTATTGCCTTCATTGTCATTATCCTGGTGCAGTTCCCAGCATTGCTGTACAAACTGTTATTAAGACTCTTGGACAGTAAAACTCTGCGCACACTCTGCTTTGCTAGTCCTAGGGAGTGAAAAATCATCCCACAACACTTGGCTGTTACTTTTAATAGTTCATCCACTTCTTATTTTTACAAGAGCCTCATGCGGTTTATTTATGAGCGGAGACAAGTTGTAATTCTGCAGAGCTTTTGCATGAGTGCAAACTCATTAAAGTAGGTGTTTTGTAACATAAGAGTAAAAGGGGAGGTTTGGAATAATAGCATTCACTTCATTTGACAATTGTTCCAAGTGGACCAGCACGCTGGGTTATTAGAAAAACTTGTGTGGGCAAGAACAAGAATTAAAGCGAGCAATGTCTCAGGGCAGTGCGGTGGCACAGTGGTTACCACTGCTACCTTGCAGTGCCAGAGACCCGGGTTCAATTCCAGCCTCGGGTCACTGTTTGTATGAAGTTTGCACATTCTCCCCATGTCTGTATGGGCGTATTCTGGTTTCCTCCCCACAGCCCAAAGTTGTGCGGTTTGATTGATTGGCCACGCTAAACTGTCCGCTCGTGTCGGGGATGAACAGGGTAAATGCATGATATGGGGATAAGGCCTGGGTGAGGTTGTTGCCGCTGCAGGCTCGATGGGCTGAATGGCCTCCTCTGCACCGTGGGTATTCTATGACTCAAAGAAATGTTTAAAAAAAGTGAAGTCCCTTTTTGTGCTGAGGTGAGTTGAATGGAATGACAGGCCTACCATCGAGCCATACAATCCCTACGGCACAGGCCAATTGTGTCTGCACTGACTTTCCAACAGAGCATCTTACCCACGCTCACTCCACTACCCCCGTGCCCTTTCAATGGGTGGAATTTAACGCCCCCTGCACCTCCCCCAGGGTGATCTTGGTTGTGGGAGCCATTTAATCAGGTGGGATTAAGCAACACAGCCAGCAACCCCTTCCCTGTGACCTACATCCCAATCTCATTCATCCCTCATGGGCAGCTAGGTGTAAATCCCCTTTCACAGTTAATCTTGTAAGGTGGGCTGTAATAGGAAAAAAAATCATTCCTGAGAACCAAGAACATAGTTGCTTAGGGACATTTAAATCTTAGGACCAACAAAGGAAAGACTTCCCAGTGTGATGAGGGACTGTTGCCAGTAATGCACTGACCTGAGGCCTATTCATTTATTAGTGTCATAAGTAGGCTTATGTTAACACTGCAATGAAGTTACTGTGAAAATACCCTCGTCGCCACACTCCGGTGCCTGCTCAGGTACATTGAGAGAGAATTTAGCATGGCCAATGCACCTAACCAGCACGTCTTTCAAACTGTGGGGGGAAACCGGAGCACCCGGAGGTAACCCACACAGACACGGGGAGAATGTGCAGACTCCGCACAGACAGTGACCCAAGCCAGGAATCGAACCTGGGTCCCTGGCGCTGTGAGGCAGTGGTGCTAACCACGGTGGCACCATGCCTCACGCAGGAAACTGCTGGCAGGGTTGCCAGTGTCCCTGGTAAAGTTCAGTCTTCTAACTCATCGCTGTGCTCACTTTTCCCTTTTGACTGCTGTCCAATAAAATGTCACCTGTTCCAGCACATTTCTCTCACAGCTGAGAAGTTGCTATTCATAGTCATTTGATTTTCCTATTAATATTAGTTTCATATGTTCCTATTCATATTGCCAGCTTGGCCCTGTTGGTAACATTCTCATGTCTGACTCAGAGATTTGTGGGCTGCTTATTAAACTCATAACCTCTGCTAATGTTTCTTTCCAGCGCAGGACAAAAGAAAGAAAAGGAGAAGTTGTATTAATGTTGTTGTTCAAGGATGTGGGCACCACCGACAAGGCCAGCATTCGTCACCCGTATGTTGCCAGGACCAGTGGGCCTGAGCTATAGGGAGAGATCGGACAGGCTAGAACTTTATTCCTTGGAACATAGGAGAATTGAGGTGTATAAAATCATAAGGGGGACAGACGGAATGAACGCACATAGACTTTTTTTCCCAGGAAAGGGGAATTGAAATGTAGATTTAAGGTGAGAGGGGAAAGATTTAAAAATGACCCGAGGGGCAGCTTCTTCACACAGAGCGTGGTATATAAATGGAATGAGCTTCCAGAGAAAGTGGTTGAGGCAGATACAATAGCAACATTTAAAAAGCATTTGGACAAGTACATGAATGGGAAAGGATTAGAGGGATACGGACCAAATGCAGGCAATTGGGACTGGCTGGGAGGGCACCATGGTCAGCGTGGATCAGTTGGACTGAAGGGCCTGTTTCCATGCTGTATTTCTCTATTACTTCATGACTATGCCGTTGGACTGAGTATAGTCTCACAACAACAGGTTAAAGTCCATTAGGTTTATTTGGATTCAGGAACTTTCGGAGCACTGCTCCTTCACCAAGAGAGCAGAGGTTGGTTTGCAAACACAGCATATTCAGGCAAAGGCACATTTGCAAGATAGATTGGAATGTAAAGAATGGTTAGAATGCGAACCTTCTTACTCTGCCCACCTCAGTCCAACGCTGACATCTCCACATCTTGGACTGAGTGGCTTATAGACCATTTCAGAGTGCAGTTAAGAATCAACTACAATAATGTTGATCTGGAATCAAAGGTTGGCCAGACCAGGTCAAAACAGCAGATTTCCTTCCCCTAAGGGGTAAGAAATCAGTAATGGCTTCACATCACGGTCCACATTGCTGAGATGAGCTTTTAATTCCGGGGCCGGAATTTTCCAGTCGCTCACGCTCGAGGGATTCTCTGGTCCAAATTCTGAGCATCAAATTCTCCGCCCTCGCTTGCTGCAACAGTGGGATGAGAACAGCTGGAAAACCCAGCCCAGATTTATTGAATTTAAATTCCACCAGCTGCCATGATGGGGTTTGAACTGATGTCTCCAGATCATTAACCTGGGCCTCTGGATTGTTAGTTCAATGGCATTATCCCATATCTTTAGAATTGAGCTGTCCATGACTTCAGGATGTCCCAAAGCACTTGACAAGAAATAAATATTTCTCGGATTATAACCCCTTTCACCATCTCTAGAAGCATTTTATTGGAAACTTACAAGGTGGAGACACTGTTGGAAACAGAGAAATAGGGAGAAACGTCCCATGCACCAGATGTATCTTTGACATCTACCTGTGATGGCAGATAGGGCTTTGGTTTAAAGATCTCATCCAAAGAGCAGCACCTCTGACAAAGCAGCACACCCTCCATGCACCACTGGATCATCAGCTAGGCTTTTGTGTTCGGGCCACTGGAGTGGGGCTTGAACCCATGGGCTTTAGATCACCAACAACCATGTCCCGGTCCCTCCACACTGATGCTATTGTTAAGAAAGCCCACCGACGCCTGCACTTTCTCAGGAGGTTCAAGCTACTAGCTTTGCTGCCTTCTGGATATAGAAGATGTGGGCATTCGATGGTGCTGCCAGATGCAACAACCAACAAGCCATCCACAAATGCAACAGGAACACATCTCCTGAAAGAACTAGAAGAGTGGAAGAAGGGGTACCACAGGAGAGACTAGCACCTGAGGGCACAGCCTCAGAGTAAAGAGAACCCTTTAGAATGAAGGGTTTGTCATATCAGGAGCAGTTGAGGAAGTTGGGTCTGGACTCGATGGAGTTTAGATGGATGAGGAGAAGTAATTGAAACTTACAGAATACTGAGAGGCCTGGATAGAGTGGACATGGAGAGGATGTTTCCATGAGTGGGAGAGACTGGAACTCAAGGGCAAAGCCTCTGAGCAAAGGGATGCTTTAAAACTGAGATGAGGAGGAATTTCTTCAGCCAGAGGGTGGTGAATCCATTGAACTCGTTGACACAGAGGGCTATGGAGGCTAGGTCATTGAGTGTCTTTAAGACAGAGATAGATAGGTTCTCGCTCAATGAGGTGATCAAGAATTATGGGAAGAAGGCAGGAGAATGGGGATGAGAATCATATCAGCCATAAGAACATAAGAAATAGGAGCAGGAGTAGGCCATCTAGCCCTTCAAGCCTGCCCCGCCATTCAATAAGATCATGGCTGGTCTGAAGTGGATCAGTTCCACTTTCCCGCTTTCTCCCCATAACCCTTAATTCCCTTGTCTGTCAAATACCTATCTACCCGAGACTTAAATATATTTAGCGAGGTAGCCTCCACCACTTCAATGGGCAGAGAATTCCAGAGATTCACCACCCTTTGAGTGAAGAAGTTCCTCCTCAACTCTGATCTAAACTGCACCCCCCCCTTATCTTGAGGCTATGATTGAATCAGCCATGATTGAATGGCAGAACCGACTCGATGGGCCGAATAGCCTAATTCTGCTTCTTTATATTATGGTCTTGTGGTGAATCTGTGGAACTCATTGCCACTGGAGGCTGAGTCATTGAGTATATTTAAATCAGAGATAGATAGGTTCTTGATTTGTAAGAGGATCAAAGGTTACAGGGAAAAGGCGGGAGAATGGGTTTGAGGAACTTATCAGCCATGATTGAATAGTGGAGCAGACTTGATGGGCTGAATGGCCTAATTCTTATGGCCTAACGTTCAAGGACAGCAAAACCAGGCAATGGAAAGGAAAAAACTCTTCGGGTTTCTGTTCCTCAGCAATTAACTCAGGCTAAATTTAGTCTTTTTTCGAAAAAAAAAAGGATACGGGGATAATGCAGTTTTAAATACAGGATAGGAGCCCATTATCATTTAGACTAATTGCTAAACGTTTTGAATTAGTGATAACTCTTGTCTTCAGAGACGGAAATGGGGCTCTGCGGACTGACATTGTGAAATTAAATCTCCAGACATGAAACAAATAGTGAGGTAAAATTATTAACAGAGGGCAGACAGATTTTCATTAAGAAGAAATCGGGTGTGCATTTATCTGTGCCAACCTGGCCTTGTACAGTACTCTGTAAAATTAACAAGGAGATCCGGAAAGTTCTGCTGCCACCTACTGGGGCCGTGTGGATTTTGTTTTTTCTGTCCTATCTCCTTTCACCTCCCCCCCCCCGCGCCTCCCCACTTCGTTTCCATGAAGTCTTTCCTCTCTTAAACTCTAAAACAAATTATTTTATGCCTTTCCTTCACTTGCATAAATAAGGAAGGGATAGAGGGAAAAACTGTGGGGGGGGTGGGAGGTGGTGTTCAGGAGGGGGGAATGATGGGTTAGGGAGGGATGTTGGGGGGAATGGGATGATGGAGGGGGGAAGAGGAGGGCATGCACAATGGGAGGAAAGATAATTAGAGAGGGAGGAATCATAGAATCGCAGAGTGCATACAGTCCAGAAGGAGGCCATTCGGCCCACCGAGCCTTCCCTGACAACCCAGGCCCTATTTCCGTAACCCCGCATATTTACACTGCTAGACCCCCTAATGCTAAGGGGCAAGTTAGCATGGCCAATACACCTAACCCACACATCTTTGGAGTGTGGGAGGAAACTGGAGCATCCAGAGGAAAACCATGCAGACACAGGGGAGAAGGTGCAGACTCCACACAGACAGTGACCCAAGGCCAGAATCGAATCCGGGTCCCTGGCGCTGTGAGGCAGCGGTGCACACATGTAGCATAAACAGAACTGAGATCAGTCTTTATCAATTGGCCTGTACCTATGCTGTGGGTTTCATCCAATGCAGTACTGAGATTATCGAACTCCATATGCTGTAGACACAGGGACTGGGATCCTCATGTCCTGCACGAGTGTAAGTAGAAGTTTCACTGCACTGTTTCATTCCCCAGATCCCTACCTTGTAGTATCAGTGAGGTGCGAGTGACTGCCTTGTTCACCAAGACAGGATTCACCTGAGCATTGAACATAAGAACATAAGAAATAGGAGCAGGAGTAGGCCATCTAGCCCTTCGAGCCTGCCCCGCCATTCAATAAGATCATGGCTGATCTGAAGTGGCTCAGTTCCACTTTCCCGCTTTCTCCCCATAACCCTTAATTCCCTTGCCTACCAAAAACCTATCTACCCGCGTTTTAAATATATTTAGCGAGGTAGCTTCCACCACTTCAACGGGCAGAGAATTCCAGAGATTCACCACCCTTTGAATGAAGAAGTTCCCCCTCAACTCCGTTCTAAACTGCGCCCCCCTTATCTTGAGGCTGTGCCCTCTAGTCCTGTTGCCCTTTCTGAGTGGGAAGAATCTCTCCACCCCTACTCTATCCATCCTTTTCATCATCTTATATGTCTCTATAAGATCCCCCCTCATCCTTCTAAACTCCAACGAGTACAGACCCACACATCTTTGGAGTGTGGGAGGAAACTGGAGCATCCAGAGGAAACCCACGCAGACACAGGGGAGAAGGTGCGGACTCCACACAGACAGTGACCCAAGGCCAGAATCGAACCCGAAATTGCTCCACAGAAACCTTATAAAAGGGAGATCAATGGGGGATCAAAAAGAATGAAAATGTGAAAGAATTGCACACACACAGGACCTTTCATGACCTCAGAACACCCTATGAGCACTTTACAGGCAACGAAGCATTGATAATATGCTGTCACTTTTGCAATATAAGAAATATTCTTGAGGGTTATTTCATTGGAGTCATACCCAGCACAAAGGAGAATTGTTGTGGTTGTTGGCTGCCAATCTCCTCAGGTCCAGGAAATCACTGGAAGAGTTCCTCAAAGTCCGGCCGAACCATTGTCACCAGTTTCGGAAATGACCCTCCCTCTGCAATAAGGCAATGTCATGCAATGACCAACAAGATAGAGATCACTTGCCTCCCCTTGCCATTCAATGGAATTGCCATCACCAGAGTTCCTCATCTTCAACATCCATCGCCATTGGCTAAAAACTCATTTGGACCAGCCGCATGACTAACCACATTATCGCTAGAACTAGCTGGAGGTTTCAATATTCCATTCATTGTGGAAATTAAGTTACAAAAACTATGGCAGACAACTCTATTTCAGCAAGAATGGGAAGTGCTTATTATCAGACAAGGCCTAAGATGAGGTCAGCGGTTACACATTCAGAGAAGAGACTAATCTAACCTTTTATCGGTTTCATAAACATTTCATTCCTGGCCTTGACCACAGGACGAAATAAAGACGAGTTTTACTATGACAAATACTAAAAAATAAGATATGATTATACTACATATTACACTACAAAGGAGATGGTTTTCTATTGGATAAGAGAAGGCATAAAGTTGGTGGACTATGTATGTAAATGAAGGATTAGAAAGTTACTCATTTCTCATATGCTGTAATTAATTATAAATGTTAATTATCTGTATGAATCGCGAACACCAAGCAATGTAACGTGCTGTATGTGTGTTCTCCTCATGCATGAGTAATAAAAATTGGAAGCTTGAGTACTCTTAGTGCCTAGTGTTGTTTGTACCCAAGTCAATGACATCATCACTTAGTTAATGTGAATGTCCTCTGAGACCATGGACAACTCCTCTCAATGGGGATTCTTCTTCGTAGTCCTCCTTTAAGATACGAGGACCAATATCCATTGCACTCTCTGCTGGTGTCTCCACTGGACTCTTACCTTCCTCTGAGACCTCAGCCTCCCCATGGCCTGCGGACCATTTTCCACGCTGGCACCCTGACATCTCATGTTTGGTCATGGTTAGGAAATTGGCCGACCCACCATCCATTGCATCCCCATTGGACTTGATGCCTGACAATCTTACATCGCTACCCTCAACCCACCATTCTTCTATCAAACAGAGACTTTCACGCCGGGAGCTCCTTAATTGACTACCCAAAGTAAAGTTACATTGCTTCACCGATCCTGTCGGGAGCAGATTTTATATCCACTGCTGGGCTTTCCAAAAATGGTGCAATGATAATAGTCTCTCCCCCAGTGCCAGTAAAACAAAGGAGACAGGAAACATCTCTGTCACTGTGGGTGGCATGGTAGCACAGTAGTTAACACTGCTGCCTCACAGCTTCAGGGTCCTTGGTTCGATTCCTGGTCTGGGTCACTGTCTGTGTGGAGTCTGCATGTTCTCTCTGTGTCTGTGTGGGTTTCCTCTGGGTGCTCCATTTTCCTCCCACAATGTGAAAAACATACTAGTTAGGTGCATTGGTCATGCTAAATGCTCCCTCTGTGTATCTGAACAAGTGCTGGAGTGTGGCAACTAGGAGATTTTCACAGTAACTTCATTACACTATTATTGTAAGCCTACTTGTGACTAACAAATAAACTTCAACTTTTACTTTACTTTAAACATAGGAAACAGGACTTCAGTAAACGTAATTCGTGGACATGCCTCTGTCTACATCAATGGGGATGAAGTGGAAATGGTCGAGGGCTTCAAGTTTTTAGGTGTCCAGATGACGAACAACCTGCCCTGGTTCCCCCATGCTGACTCTATAGCTAAGAAAGCCCATCAACGCCTCTACTTTCTCAGGAGGCTAAGGAAATTCGGCATGTCAGTTATAACTCTCACCAATTTTTATTGGCAATCGGAAAGAGGGGAGAGGGAGGGTGAATAATATTTCAGGCTTTCCTCTGTGTGTGGTGCCTGATTGTCCTTCGTCTCAACCTTCAACTCCGTATCAGTGGGATTCAAGAATCTGACCAGAGGTCATCATGACAGCTCTTCCTGATGCCAGAATGTAACCAGTGACAACTTTGTGTTGGATGCAGTGTGACCAATGGGAGCAAGATGTAAGGGTCAGCTGACCAGTAAACCATGGAACCAATCACAGAGTGATGTAATAGTCAGCTGACCAGCTGATTCACTATAAATAAGGAACTGTGTAGGGTTGTGGGTGAGCTTGGAGTGGCCCAGGGTGAGACCTCAAGTTTGGAGTAATGATGTTTCTTTATTAAACCCTTTCTTTGGTTTATAAGTTGGAGTAAGTTTTGTTGTATTTTCATTAGCTGCAATTTGAAGGGTTCCGTCTGACGAAACATCTGAGAAGCTCACGTTGTGAGCAGGGATGGGGGTGTGAGATTTGATTTGATTTATTATTGTCACATTCTTCTCAGCCTTTTGGGTAAGATCAAGTGTTTTGGCATCCTGCACTTGGGTTGAAGTTATGAGGTTACAATGAGGCTTCATTTGAACAATTTTTTATAGCGGCATCTCGGCCTTTTGACTAAGATGCAAATGAGATCAAGCCTTGGAGAAGGTGCAATGCCTGCTCCAATCAGCTTGGATCATGTAGATCAAGCCCAAGACAGGTAGTGGGAAGCCTGTCTTAGCTTAGATCGGGAATGTCTCAGTTGCTGAGACTTTGAATTGGACTTTGATTGAATTGGATATAAACAAAAAAAAACTTTTGTCACATGTATTGGGATGCAGTGAAAAATATTGTTTCTTGTGTGCAATAGAGACAAAGCATAGAGTACATAGCGGAGAAGAAAAAGAGAGAGTTCAGAATATAGTATTGCAGCTACTGATAGGGTGAAGATAAAGATAACCTTAAAATATGATGGATCCAGTCAAAAATCTGATGGCAGCAGGGAAGAAGATGTGCGTTGAGTCAGTTAGTTTGTGTTCTCAGACTTTTGTAACTTCCTCCTGACAGAAGAAGGTGGAAGAGAGCATGTCTGGGCTACATGGGGTTCTCGATTATGCTGGCTTCTTTTCCAAGGGAAGTGTAGACAGTGTCAATGGATGGGAGGATGGTTTGCCTGATGGACTGGGCTATGTTCACAACCCTTCATAGCTTCATGTGGTTTCGATCAGAGCAGGAACCATTCCAGGCTGTGATACAACCAGAAAGAACATTTTCTATGGTGCATCTGTAAAAGTTGGTGAGAGTTGTGGTGGACATGCCAAATTTCCCTTGCCTACTGAGAAAGTAGAGGCGTTGGTGGCTTATTACTATTATTATTATCGCCACACCACTTCAGAAGGCTCTCTATTTCACATCTGTACTCCGTCTCGTCATTGTTCAAGGTCCAAAACGCTACGGTGGTATCATCAGCAAACTTGAAAATGGAGTTGGGGGAAAATTTGGCCACATTCTCATAAATGTATAAGGTGTATAGTAAGGGGTTGAGGACACAACCTTGCAGGGCACTGGTGTTGAGGATAATCGTGGAGGAGGTTTCATTACCAATCCTGATTGATTGCAGTCTGTGGGTTAGGAAATCTAGGGTCCAGTCTCAGAGAGATGAACCAAGTCTTAGACCATGGAGGTTGGAGATGAGTTTTATTGAAATAATAGTGTTGAAAGCTGAGCTGTCGTCGATAAATAGGAGTCTGACGTAAGTGTCCTTGTTTTAATAAATTTATTTATCAGTGTCATAAATAGGCTTATACTAAAACTGCAATGGAGTTGCTATGAAAATCCTTTAGTCATCACACTCTGGTACCTGAGAGAGAATTTAGCATGGCCAATGCACCTAACCAGCATGTCTTTCAGACTGTGGGAGGAAACCGGGGCACCTGGAGGAAACCTACGCAGACACATGGAGAACGTGCAGACTCCACACAGACAGTGACCCAAGCCAGGAATCGAACCTGGGCCCTTGGCGCTGTGAAGCAGCTTTTGATTTGACTTGAGTTATTACTGTCACAAATATTAGTATACATGAAAAGTATTGATTCTCACATGTTATACGGACAAGGCTGAGCTGCCCCTTATCCAGCTGAGGGTGTGGGGAGAAGGATAAAAGTTTCCTGGCATGTTTACAGCATTGTGAGTGTTGAGAAAGCAAGTCCAAAAATAGAAAGTCACGGCTAATGTGTATCCCAGCTGAAAACTCTTCCGGGCTCCTTCCCACCTGCCTCAGCTGAAGCTTTTTATTCTCGGTCTAACTTTTCCTGAATTGTTTTGCAAGCGAAGAAGCAGCAAACCTGGAGTGGCCGTAGCTGCTTGGCCCATCATTAGGAAGTCATTCCGGACTTGGCAGGCAGACTGCAGGAAGGGTCAAAAGATGCATTGTTCTGGGATTCCGTATCCGAGCCTAAAGACTGGCAGAAATGGCTTACACCACCTTCAGCTGACTAAAATCATAGAACCCTACAGAGCAGAAAGAGGCCCTTCGGCCCATCAAGTCTGCACCAAACACAATCCCACCCAGTCCCTACCCCTACATATTATACCCAATAATCCCTCTAACCTCCACTACCCTGGACACTAAGAGGTAATTTCTTAGCATGGCCAATCAACCTAACCTGCACATCTTTGGACTGTGGGAGGAAACCCACATAGACACAAGGAAGAACATGCAAACTCCACACAGACAGTGACCCGAGCTAGGAATCGAACCCAGGACCCTGGAGCTGTGAAGCAGCAGTTCTAACCACTGTGCTACCTATCACTACTTAACACTGAAATTTTAAATCCAGACCCCTGTTAGTCAAACAGGAAGTTCTCCTTTCACTAATTCCAGTGAAATTGTAAACTTTTTTTCGACACATTTACAATTTGCCAGAAATAACGCAGATAGGAAACATTCCCACTGTTTTTACAAGGCCAATAATGCACCGACCAAAGCAAATATTCCTCCTAATTAACATGTTTCCCATGTTTCCTGAGGAGTCGTGCACCTGCGTTATATCATCTGCACCAATGAAGTCTCTGAATTTGTGTATCTGGGACAGACCACCCGAAAGCAGCTGAAACCTTCGAGTTATCACAACTTTGATGACCACTTTCATTCTCAGACCTGGGGCAACCCACCCAGGCCCTATCCCTGTAACCCCATGTATTTACCCCACCAATCCCCCCGAAACAACACATCTTTGGACATTAAGGGTCAATTTAGCATGGCCAATGCACCTAACCAGCATGACGTTTGGACTGTAGGAGGAAACCAGAGCACCAGGAGGACACTCACGCAGACATGGGGAGAATGAGCAGACTCCACACAGGCGGTGCCCCGAGCCAGGAATCGAATTCTGGCCCTAGGTGCTGTGGGGCAGCAGTGCTAATCACTGATTCAATTTGACTTATTTTTGTCACATGTATTAGCATACATACTATACAGACAAGGCATACCATACACAGAGAAGGAAAGGAGAGAACGCAAAATGTAGTGTCACAGTCAGGGCTAAGGTGTGGAGAAAGATCAAATTCATGTGAGGTAGGTCCATTCAAAAGTCCGATGGCAGTAGGGAAGAAATGGTTCTTGTGTCGGTTGGTACGTGACCTCAGACTTCTGTATCTTTTTCCTGACGGAAGAAGGTGGAAGAAAGAACGTCTTTGTTTATATGTCACTGTGCCGCCCCTACAGGAAAAATCGTGGGGGGGGGGGGGAGAACCTTGAAAAAGTAAAACAAAGCAAGGAAAGACAGATTTATAAATTACTGAAAAGTTTTTTGTAAATTTTTATAGTTTATTTATTAGTGTCACGAGGACGGTTAAATTAACATTGTTACTGTGAAAATCCCCCAGTCACCACACTCTGGTGCCTTTTCGGGTATGCTCAGGGAGAATTTAGCATGGCCAATGCACCTAACCAGCGCAACATTCAGACTGTGTGGGAGGAAAACAAAGTACCCGGAGAAAACCCATGCAGACATGGGGAGAACATGCTGATTCCACACAGACAGTGACCCAAGCTGGGAATTGAAAGTGGGTCCGTGGCACTGTGAGGCAGCAGTGCTGACCACTGCGCCACCGTGCCACCCCATAGCATTTGCGATCTTTCTAAAGGTAAATTACCCTTGACTCGAAGCTACAGCACAATTATTTGTTAGAAAATGGACTTAAATCGAGATATAAAATGTTCTGTTTGTGAACTCCAAACCCCTCCAACAGGAGGCCAATCACACCATCAGCACCCTTATAACCTCGCAGTAATTCCTCAATCCGCTTTTCCACTTTTCGTTTTACTTTCTTAAGCTTTCCCCATGGGGAAGGGACGGCGGCACAATGGTTAGCACGGCTGCCTCAGTGCACTAGGGACGTGGGGTTCAATTCCGGCGTTGGGTGACTGTCAGTGTGGAGTTTGTACATTTTCCCCATGTCTGCGTGGGTTTCCTCCGGGTGCTCCAGTTTCCTCCCACACTCCAAAGATGTGTAGAATAGGTGGATTGGCCATGCTAAATTGCCCCTTAATATCCCCAGATATGTTAGGTTCCGAGGGATTAGCAGGGTAAATACGTGAGATTACAGGGATAGAAGCTGTACCGGATGCTGCATCAGAGAGAGTCGATGCAGGATCGATGGGCCGAATGGTCTACTTCTGCACTGAAGGGATTCTACGATCCAGTAACAGTGATGGAATGTTGGTAATTCCACTGTGTAAATTATTACAATCCCACTGCACATTCAGTCTAACCCCATGTTTTCACAGGCTGTGGTATCTACACTTTTAAATTGAAGTTTATTTATTATTCTACCCGCGGAACTGCTAGCTTTAATAACTCCATTGGTCAATGATGTGAAACATTGACTCTGTTTCAGTCTTAATAGACCAGCTGAGTTTTCCCAGCATCCTCTACCCTTGTTACCGATTCCAGCATCCGCACTATTTTGCTTATTTTGGTGGTGACTTGAGCTGGTTTATTTGTGCTGGGCATTCCTGCAACATTCTAGTGTGAGGAAGTCTAAAGTTCTTCACACTTTTAAAAAAAAAACCTCTTTCACGGGATGTAGACGTCGTTGGCTAGGCCAGTGTTTATTGCCCATCTCTACTTACCCTTGAAAAGGGGGTGGTGAGCTCCTTCCTTGAACCACGGCAGCCCACGTGCTATAGGTACACCCACTGTGCTGTTAGGGAGGGAGATCCAGGATCTTGACGCAGTCACACTGAAGAAATAGTACACATGCGCACACTCATAGTTACAAGACTGATCCTGCTACAGTAGTTGCCATCTGTGGACCTCTGACCTATCCTCCTCTCTTGTTTTCCCAGTGTTACCAGTAGATGGAGCCACTAGTTCATTGTCACAGCGTTCTGACTAGACTTGTGCCCGAACATGTGTGTTCCTGTGGTGATGGGTGTGATAAGTGGCCCTCTCACTCACAGCCATGTACCATGTGGAAAGACTGCTTTTTGTAAATTAGTAACCTCCTTCCCAATGTTCTTTTAGGACAATGTCCTACCCTGCAGCATGTGACGTAGGAAGCAGATTTCTGTTTTGCATTCATACAAAGAACAGGAGATGGTGACGAGTTGGCAGAGGGTGAGTGCCAGTGTAGAGGCAGACAGGGAGCAAAGTGTATGCTCTTAAGAAGCAGATGGAACAAGTCCAGGGGAAACTATTAGCCAATTAGCTTGCATTTAGAGCTGGGGAGACAAAAACTGGAAGGTGCAATAAAAGCACTGAGAAATTTCAAATATGGTAAAGTATACTTAGCAGAAGTTTCAAAAGGAAAAGTTACCATTGCCCAACCTACTTTAATTCATTCAAGAAGTAAGGGGCCTATATTCTGGGGATAGGGCTTGCATGGGATTGTGGTCAGTGCAGACTGATGGGCTGAATGGCTCCCTTCTGCACTGTAGAATTCGGAGTCTATGGTTCTACATTGGGAAGGGTAGACAAATATAGTGAAATAAGCGTTAATAAGTCTTAGAATCGGCATGCATTTGGTAAATTAACTTTTTTTAAACTTTTTAGTCACAAGTAGGCTTACATCAACCTGAACAGACACTGGATTGTGGCAACTAGGGGATTTTCACAGGAACTTCTTTGCAGTGTTAATGCAAGCCTACTTGTAATACTAATATATAAACTTTAGACTGAAGGAGAATTTAACGTGCCCAATGCATCTAACCAGTACATCTTTTGGACTCTGGGAGGAAACTGGAGCACGCAGAGGAAATCCAGGCAGGCCTGGGGAGAATGTGCAGACTCTGCACAGACAGTGATCCAAACCAGGAATCGAATCTGGGTCCCTGGCACCGTGAGGCAGCAGTGCTAACCACTGTGCCACTATGTGGCCCCTGCTTCAATGTAGATTTGTGTCAGCTGGTGCATTTTGGTTAGCAAGTTAAGGAAAGTACTCTTCGGGGAATCATTTTCTAAATGGGTTGGAGAAACAGTGTTCTCAGAGTACAGATATGCACATCACTAAATTCGACAAAGGACAGACAACAGCAGGTAAAGCATGAACTAAAGAATTAGAATTGAAAGGCTGAGAAGCTATGGAGTATTGTGAATAACACTAGTCTCCATGCTATCAAAAGTATCGAGGCAGAAATGATTGAATTGAATAATAAGAACATAAGAACATAAGAAATAGGAGTAGGAGTAGGCCATCTAGCCCTTCGAGCCTGCCCCGCCATTCAATAAGATCATGGCTGATCTGTCGTGGCTCAGTTCCACATTCCCGCCCTCTCCCCATAACCCTTAATCCCCTTAATAACCCTTAATAGCAGAAAGGAGAGGTTACGTATGCTAGGAAAGATTGAATAGTCTACGGCCCTTGTCCCAAGAAAAGGATTGATTGAAGTGTGACTTAAAAAAGGGATTGATTAGGGTTTGATATGGTAAATATATAGGAAATGTTTCCACTTTTTCAGGGAGACATTAGGAACACAGAAACATAGAAGCTAGAAGCCTGTACCGCATTCACCTTGATCATGGCTGATCATCAAATTCAATATCCCGATCCCCCTTTCCACCTGCTCCCCCCCCCCAGCCCATCCTTTGATCCCTTGACCCCAAGAGCTATATCTAATTCATTCTTGAAATCACACAACGTTTTGGCCTCAACTACATTTTGTGCTCATGAATTCCACACATTAGTGCAGTGATAATGTCACGGGGAGGGGAGCAAGGTGGTAGGTGCCCTGGGGGATCCGGGTGTGGGCTGATTGCGGAGTGGGTGAGCAAGCCGGGAGGAGGCTGAAATTCCGAGATCCTGATAGAGAAGGTGTCCCAAATCAGAACAGGCCTTCAGGGTGAGGCACCAGTCACTGTCTGCATGGAGTCTGAATTTTCTTCCCATGACCTGCGTGGGTTTCCTCTGGGTGCTCCGGTTTCCTCCCACAGTCTGAAAGACGTGCCAGTTAGGTGCATTGGCCATGCTAAACTCTCCCTCAGTGTATCCAAACAGGCGCTGGAGTGCGGTGACTGGAGAATTTTCACAGTAACTTCATTGCAATATTAATATAAGCCTACTTGTGACAGTAATAAATGAACTTTAAATTGAAAAAAAAATCACCCTCCCTTCCTGCCTGAGAGGAGAGAAAGTTTCTTTTCTCTGTTCCCCAACCGACCCACAGTCACCAGCCCAAAAACTGAGTCTAGGCAGGGAAAGCCTTTATATGATCATTATGTGGCCACTTAAGGACCTTAATAGATGAACGGGTGAGGTTTTTTTTATCTGCCCAAGTGTGTCTGTGTTGGGGTGTACAGGATCACAAGCAGAGGGGTTGGGGTGGAGAGAGGGTGGTGGGGGGTGGGGGGGGTGGGGTGCATCTTGGGAGGAGCATAACATTTTGCAGGATTATGAAAGACAGCCAGCATGGATTCACTGAGGGAAAATCGTGCTTAAATAACTCGCTAGAGCTGTTCCAGTTGGTGACAGAGAAGGTCGATAAGGGCAACGTTGTTGATGTGATATATATATATATAGATTTTCAAAGGTGGCACATGATTTTGTCAGTAGAGTTGTAGCCCTTGGAGTAAAAGGGAAAGTCAGCACTTGGACAGGACAGTGGCTGAGTGACAGGAAACAGGGAGCAGTGATAAATCTTTCAGATTGCAGGCTGGATTCCTCAGGAATCAATGTTGAGACCCTTGCATTTCCCGATTAAATATTAGTGACCCAGACAATGGTGTGCAGGTACGATATAAAGTTTGGAAGCATTGTCAACTGTGATGAGGATCACCTTGAACTTCAAAAGGACAGAGACATGTTGGTGAAATGGGCAGACACTAAGGGACAAATTAATATGGCCAATCCACCTAACCCGCACTGTGGGAGGAAATCAAAGCACTTGGAGGAAGCCCATGCAGATACAGGGAGAATGTGCATCTCCACACAATCAGTGACCCAAGGCCGGAATTGGACCCTGGTCCCTGGCACTGCAAAGCAGCAGTGCTAAACACTGTGCCACCGTGCCATACAGAGAAGTGTGAGGTGGTTCATTTTGGCAGGGAGACTGTGCAGAGATATTGGGAGAGATTCTCTTGCCTCCCAGCCCACGTTTCCTGCCGTAGAGAGGTGGCACATTGTTTGCTAGTGGCGGGATTCTCCGGTCCTACTGCTGCCAATGCGACTTCCCAGTGACATCACCCTACACCTGCAGGAAACCCACGGACGGGGATGTGCTGCCGGCAGGACCGAAAAGTCCCACCGACCTGAACAGCCAGAGAATTCCGACTAATATAATCTAAAGGGAGAAAACCTAACGGAGGTGCAGTGTATATATACATCAGTCATTGAAGGTGCCATAACATGTTGAGTAGGCAATTAATAAAGCATATGGAATCCTCGATTTTATTAATAGGGGCACTGAGTACAAGAGCAAGGAGGCTATGTTGAACTTGTATTAGACACTAGTTCGGTATCATCTGGAGTACTGCGCACAGTTCTGGGTGCCATACTTGAGGAATGATGTGAAGGCATAGGAGAGAGTACAGAGAAAATTCACAAAAATGATTCCAGGGATAAAGAATTTTAGCTATGAGGATAGATTGGAAAGGTTGGGACATGTTTTCTGTTCAGAGAAAAAGGCTGAGAGCAGTTATTGTAGAAATAATCAGGATTTTGAGGAGTTTGGACAAGAAAGGCACAGTGAGAACTCTCTCAACTTAAACTGATAGTCAGGTTCCGCACACAATGAGGATGGCCTCAACCAGGATATTGGGTTCATGTCACACTATGTGTAAACCTATCATTTGGCCTGGGTTTGCATAATCCTACTAACTATCCTGGCTTGAGACAACTCATACCTCTTTAACCTGTCATTATCTCTCTCTCTCCACTCACATTTTCTGTAAAGGTTTGATTACCTTTTAAGACTCTCATTCCAACCTTTATCTTGTAATTGAGTCTGTGTCTATGTGTGCTTTGTTTACACAGAAACATAGAAGAGTACAGCGCAGTACAGGTTCTTTGGCCTTTGATGTTGGGCTGAGCTATGTCCAAACCCAAGATCAAGCAATCCCACTCCTTATCATTCTGGTGTGCTCCATGTGCCTATCCAAAACTACTTGAAAGTTTCTAAAGTATCCGGTTCCACTATCACAGCAGGCAGTCCATTCCACGCCCCAACCATTCTCTGAGGAAAGAATCTATCTCGGACATCCCTCTTATATCTCTCACCATGAACCTTAAAGTTATGCCCATTAATAACAGCTACATCCACCCGAGGAAATAGCCTCTGCACTCTATCTATCTCCCTCATTATCTTATAAACCTCTATTAAGTTGCGTCTCGTCCTCCTCTGCTCTAAAGCGAAAAGCCCCAGCTCCCTCAACCTTTCCTCATAAGACCTACCCAGTTGGGTTTGTGAACCCAACTTTCCACTCATCTGGTGAAGGAACAGGGCTCCAAAAGTTCATGATTCCATATAAACCTGTTGGATTTTAACCTGGTGTTGTGAGACTTCTTACTGTGCCTACCCCATGCCAACGCTGGCATCTCCACATCTGTGGACAGGTTAAATCATGAGAAAATGTTCCCACTCAAAAGTATCAAGAATAGAGGGCATAGATTCAAAATAATGGGCTGGGATAAGGCAGGGGATAGGGACCAGCTAGAATGTATTTTTACAGAGAGTCAGTGTAAACTCAATGGGCCAAACCTGTAACCTTGGGCCTCCCCGATCTACAAAGGGCAGAAAACCAAGAAGATCAAATCCTCCCTCCTTCCCAGCCCTTGGAGAACGTTGAAAATACCGACTGGGCTGCCCACACCCAATACTTGGTGGCATGGGCATCGTACTGCCAAGGTCAATTGGCTCGGCAAGAAACACAACTGACTCATGATCAGTCATTTGAATGAGGCGAGTAGGCTTCCTATTTCAGTTATATAATGATGGTAGCTTGGAGTGGGTGGGGATTTGATTTGATTTATTATTGTCACATGTATTAGTATACAGTGAAAAGTATTGTTACTTGCGTGCAGTACAGAGAAAGTATGATGTTCATAGAGAAGAAAAGAGGAGATGCAGTGTTCCAGTCATAGCTAGGGTGTAGAGACTTAGTGCAAGGTAGGTTCATTCAAAAGCCTGATGGCAGCAGGGAAGAAGCCGTTCTTGAGGCAGTTGTCACATGACATCAGACTTTTTGTATCTTCTTCCCAATGGAAGACAGTGGAAGAGAGAATATCCAGGGTGCGTGGGGTCCTTAATTACTCTCGCTGCTTTGCTGAGGCAGTGGGGAAAGTAGACAGAATCGATGGATGGGAGGCTGATTTGTGTCATGGATTGGGCTACGTTCATGACCTTTTGTAGTTTCTTGCAGTCTTAGTCAAAGCAGGAGCCGTACCAAGCTGTGATACAACCAGAAAGAATGCTTTCTATGGTGTATCTGCAAAGGTTGTAGTGGGGTAAAGGAGATAGTGAGGTGGGCGCCCACTCTATTTTACAGACCACCTCACTCCACCGAAAATACTAACTCATGGTGCAGGCAAAATGCAGCCTGGAGAGAAAGTGAGAGGGACAGAGAGAGAGAAAGTGCCAGAATTGTTTTGAAAGTTTGCTGATGCATGGTTTCAGCTGTGAGCGATCAGATGGTTGACGCTAACCACCAGTGGAAGATGAGAGTGGGACTAAGGAAAAAGAGCAAGTTCAGTCGCAAAGCAGCAAACATTGAATCTAATCAGCACAATCAGTGTTTTTCTTGCACATTTTTCTCCAGCTCTTTCGGTTGTTAGTTTCCTTGTTATTCAGTGTTGTTGCTGACATTACTCCTTTCCCCTTGAGAAGCAGTCTGAGTAAAATACATTAGTGCAGACAACATGACAGAACATAGCAATGGAATTAAATCATTCAGACCTTTTGGCCCATTCTACGGTTCAGTTGCTGATCTAAATATTAACCCATTAAGGGGTGACATGGTGGCAGAGTGGTTAGCACTGCTGCCTTGCAGTGCCAGGGATGCGGGTTTGATTCCCGGCTTGGGTCACTGTCTGTGTGAAATCTGCACGTTCTCCCCATACCTCCATGGGTTTCCTCTGGGTGCTCCGTGGTCCAAACGACGTGCTGGTTAGGTGCATTGGCCATGCTAAATTCTACCTCGCTGTACCTTAATTTTCGCAGTAACTTCATTGCAATGTTAGTGCAAGTCTACTTGTGACTAATAAACAAACTTTAACCTGTCTACCTACTTTGGTTCCACAACCTTGATGACAATTCCCTCCCAAGACATCTATCGATCTTTGGTTTTGAAATTTTCCGAACTGTTTCGATGAGCTTAGAGTTTCTGACTTTCGTGAGGCTTCGTGCAAAAGCAGTGCCAACAGAAATTACCACCCCAATTGGAATTTCAGAATTATTTTCCCTTGTTCTGGACTTTCCAGAAGAGATGATTTCTATCTGTGTACTTTATCGAATTCTTCAAGCATCTCGTACAGCTCAATTTAATTACCCCTTTATCATCTGTTTGCGTGGAAACTTCAAGATTGCAGTAGGTGGGGGCGGGAGGTGGGGGGGGGGATTAACCACACGTGTGCAATAACTCAGAGATGGTGGGCGGACTTTGTGGTGAAGTGGGAGATTGATGGAGTCAAATCCTTCTCCCGTGGTGGTTTAAGGCAATAAAAATGATTAATCAGGTCAAGAGAAACAATTGGAAATTGATCAGAACCTCATCATCTTTACCGGAACACCATACATGACAGGTAGGAGAGAGGCTACTTGCTGTTTTAATTTGATTTGATTTGATTTAATTTTTTTATTGTCACATGTATTAGGATACAGTGAAAAGATTTGTTTCTTTTGTGCTGTACAGACAGAGTATATCATTCATAGAGAAGGAAAGGAGAGGGTGCTGAATGTAGTGTTACAGTCATTGCTAGGGTGTAGAGAAAGATCAACTTAATGCGAGGTAGGCCCATTCAAAAGTTTGACAGCAGCAGGGAAGAAGTTGTTCTTGAGTCGGTTGGTGCGTGACCTCAGACTTTTGTATCTCTTTCCCGAAGGAAGAAGGTGGAGGAAAGAACGTCTGAAGTGTGTGGGGTCCTTAATTATGCTGGCTGCCTTTCTGAGGCAGCAGAAAGTGTAGACAGAGTCAGTGGATGGGAGGCTGGTTTGCCTGATGGATATCCACAACTTTTTGTAGTTTCTTGTGGTCTTGGGCAGACCAGGAGCCATACCAAGCTGTGATACAACCAAGAAGAATGCTTTCTTTGGTGCATCTGCAAAAGTTGGTGAGATTTGTATGATATGCCAAATGTCCTTAGTCTTCTGAGAAAGTAGAGGCATTGGTGGGTTTTCTTAACTATAGTGTCAGCATGGGGGGGGACAAGACAGGTTGTCGGTGACCTGGGTACCTAAACTTGAAGCTTTTGACCATTTCTATTTTGTCCCTATTGTTGTAAACAGGGGCATGTTCTCCACCATGCTTCCTGCAAAATCACCTTCATTTTGTTGATATTGAGGACGAGATTATTGTCTCCGGGTGGCCCTTGCCATGGTCAATCCATGATGCCGGCGTTGGACTGGGGTAAACACAGCAACACCAGGTTAGAGTCCAGGTTAGAGAACCTTCCACACACCTGACGAAGGAACATCATTTCCGGAAGCTGTGAGATTACTATCAAATAAACTGGTTGGACTCTAACCTGGTGTTGTGAGACTTCTTACCAGTCCAGACACCCAATGGGTGTTGGCAGACTGCCTGACAATGGAGGGCATCGGGAGTTGAGCTCATGGGTACATGACATCCACACACAGACATATCAGACAGAGTTTTAATTGCAATTCCCCAGTCCCGACAGCGTATCGGGAACCACTTCTGCCCTCTTGCTGTTTCCTTTTTCCCATGTGATTTTAATTCTATGCATGACACCGAGGCACAGTGGGTAGCACTGTTGCCTCATAATGCTAGGGATCTGGGTTCAATTCCAGTCTTGGGTATGTGGTGTTTGCACATTCTCTCCATGTCTGCCTGGGTTTCCTCAGGGTGCTCCAGTTTCCTCTTACACAGCAAAGATGTGCAGGTAAGGTTGGTTGGCCATGTTAAATGGCCCTTAGTGTCTGGGCAAATATACAGGATTGCTGGGATAGGGTCTGTAGGAGGGAATGAAAGAATTGAATCATCTAAGACCATGTAGAACTTCAACAAAAATGGCTTTATTCAACATGCATGATGGAGAACGGAACTCGTGGCTCTAACTACAGCTTGTTTCCAAGCTCTGATGAGCGTTGGCTCTTGCACATTCTTATACTTTTTCGCATTACAAAGTGCCACATTTCTATTATGCTACTTTTAAATTGGTTACCGTTCTGTTTTTGATCATGTTATACAGATTTATTGTCATGTGTGCTTTCGCTTTAATACTTGATTAGTTTTCCAGAGGCACAACGGTCTCTGGATAGAAAGGGAAGCTCTGCAACATGACTATAACTTTAACGCAAAACCCCAGTGCCCACTTTCTACAATGACTTCCCTGGATGGTCGCATCCTAACCAATCTCCCCTTCTTTTGTTGACTGGCCACACCCTTCCTTAGTTGCATCTTCTCTTCCTGTTTATAGGTTACAGGTGTAGGTGACCCATTGGTATTCCAGCAAGCATTAATTTGTGGGACATGGGTGTCTCTGGCTGGCCAGCATTTATTGATCATCCCTAGCTATTGATCATCCCTAGTTGCCCAAGGGCAGTTGAGAGTCAACCACATTGCTGTGTCTCTGGAGTTACATGTAGGCCAGACCAGGTAAGGATGGCAGATTTCCTTCTCTAAAGGACATTAGTGAACCAGATGGCTTTTTCTGACAATGGCTTTGTGGTCAGCAGTAGATTCTTAATTGCAAGTCTTTTAAAATTGAATTCAAATTCTATCATCTGCCGTGGTGGGCTTCGAACCCGGGGTCTCAGAACATTTGCTGAGTTTCTGGATTAATAGTCCAGTGATAATACCACTAAGCCATCACCTCCCTCTAAGAGAGGGCTGACAGTGAGATGAGAACATGTATAGCCAATTCACCCCTAGAACTGACAATTAACCCCTTCCATTGTCCACCAACAAAACTCCACATCATATCCCAGAGCACTAGGCCCACCCCTCCATCGCTCCTCGATGCTCCAAACTCACTCATACACACGGCTCCCCCAGTCCCCTCGCCTGAACCCTGACTCACCCATGCTGGTCCCTTACCACAATGCAAGTAGCCATTCTCTCATTCAGAGATATCAGTAGAAGAAAACCATTATCCTCTGACGTAACTACACAAATCCAACTGGTGCACATCACTGATAACCAAACCTGAACATAAGGTTCTCACGTGCAATTTTCTTTATTTGGAGGTAGTATGAAATCATAAGAAGTTGTCTACCAATAAAAATTCATAGCATGCAAATGTATTTTTTTTCTTCATTCATTGGGATGTGGGTGTCGCTGGCTGGCCAGCATTTATTGCCTATCCCTAATTGTCTTTGAGAAAGTGATGATGTCTTCTTGAACCACTGCAGTCCATGTGGTCCTGCAAAGGAGGGAGCTCCAGGATTCTGAGCCAGCGACAGTGAAGGAATGGCGCCAATATATTCCCAAGTTAGGTTGGTGTGTGGCTTGGAGGGGAACTTCCAGCTGGTGATGTTCCCATGTGTCTGCTGCCCTTGTCCTTCAAAGTGATACTGACCGTGTGTTTGGAAGTACAAACTCATGACAGGCCAGTGTGGGCCGCCACACACCAGGGACTGCATCTCAATCTGGTTCTGAGAAATCAGAATAATCTCAGGCAATCCAAACTGAAGTATCGATCAACAATGAAAGCGTTGAGTGACAGAACAGGCTTAGAAACATAGAAACGTAGACATTAGGAGTAGGCCATTAGCCTTTTCAGCATACTCTGTGATTCATTTTGATCATGGCTGATCATCAAAATCAAAATCCTGATTCCCCCTTTCCCCAATTCACGCGATCCCTTTAGCTGCAAGAGCTATATCTAATTTATTCTTTAAATCAGACAATGTTTTGGCCTCAACTACTTTCTGTGATGGTTAATTCCACACATTCATTACCCTCTGGGTGAAGAAATTTCTCCTCACCTCAGTTCTAAAAGGTTTACTCTTTATCCATAAACTATGATCCCTAGTTCTGGACTCCCCTACCATTGGGAACATTCTTTCTGAATTTAACGTGTCTAATCTTGTTAAAATTTTATAAGTTTCTATGAGATTCCCTCTCACTCTTCTAAGCTCCAGTAAATATAATCCTAGCCAACTTAGTCTCACCTCTTATGACAGACCTGTCACCCCAGGAATCAGCCTGATAAACCTTTACTGTACTCCCTCCATAGCAAGGACATCCTTCCTCAGGTAAGGAACTGCACACAACACCCGAGGTGTGACCTCACCAACAGCCTGTACAATTGCAATAAAACATCCCGATCCCTATACTCAAATCCTCTTGTTATGAAGGCCAACAAACCACTTGCCTTCTTTATCGGCAGCTCAAGAGTGTGAATGGCCCAATCTTGTGCCTACAATTCTGATTATCCATACGCAGCCAATAGGAGTCTCTGAATAAAAAATTATTTTAATATACAAAAATATACAAATGAGACCATTGAGGCTCACTTACCTAGTTGAGGATGCAGCTCTTGAACAGACCATCTAGAAATACAATCATATGAATAACGAATTAGGGGCAGGAGGAGCCCATTCTGCCCCTCGAGCCTGCTCCACCGTTCAATAATAACATGGTTGATCTGATTGTAACCTCAACCCTACATTCCCACCTATCCTCTCTAACCTATCACCCCCTTCTTACCGAGAGATGCGCTATTCTAGATTCTCCCATAGGAGGGAACATCCTCTCCACATCCACCCTGACAAACCCCCTCAGGAGGGATATGGTTCAAGTGCAGGTCAGTGGGACTAGGCAAAAAATGGTTCGGCACAGACAAGAAGGGCCAAAAGGCCTGTTTCTGAGCTGTAATTTTCTGTGGTTTCTATGGTTCTATGTGCAGGCTAGATGCATTGGCCCCTTAGTGTCAGGGGGACTAGCCAGGGTAAGGGCCTGAGTGGGATTGTGGTCGGTGCAGGCTCGATGGACTAAATGGCCTCCTCCTACACTGTAGGAATTCTATGATTTTCTGATAAAGGTCCATAAAAGCTTTCCATTCATCATGTTCCCAGCGGCTTTGTGCAAATGCTTCTTGGCAACCAGCTTAACTTTAATGATGTATTTTAGAGGAATACTGTGTGGGCTGCTTTATCTTCACATCCCAGCCAGGAAAATGGATGGTTGTGGGTGCCTTTTGCTGATGGTATGGGATGCAATCAGGGGGGCCATAAATCCAGCATTTCACCTGGTCCCACAAGACTCCTGGAGAGAAAAAACTGTTCCCGTTAGTTGATCGTACATGGACCAGGAGACACAGATCTCACATTTTGGGCAAGGGATACAGGAGGGAGGGATGTGAGGAAAAACCTTTCAAAGCAGTGAGCGGTAGTGAGCTGGAGCTCATGAGGGTGGAAACTGTAATGACTTTAATCAGGCAACTGAGGTGGGCCTTATAGAATATGAGCTCCCTGATTAAGAGCCAAATTGATGGGCCTCTTGATTTGTACTTAACCAGGTGTGTCAGTTCCTCTGGGGCTCCTGGTGTAAACTGCTGACTGAAAACACTCTGTATGCTGCTTGTCAGACTTGTAAATGAAGGGATTTTGTGAAGGTACTTCTACCTCCAAGGACTTACAACAGAAATGGAGATGATGAATGACTTGAAAAGATAATTGGATGGATACTTGAAGGAAGTATACTTACACTGCGGGTGGCACAGTTGCACAGTGGTTAGCACTGCTGCCTCATAGTGCTAGGGACTTGGGTTCGATTCCCAGTTTGGGTCACTGTCTGTGTGGAGTCTGCGCGTTCTCCTCGTGTCTGCGTGGGTTTCCTCCAGGTGCTCTGGTTTCCTCCCACAGTTCAAAGATGTGCAGGTTGGGTGAATTGGCCATGACAAATTCTCCCTCAGCGTACCCAAACAGGAGCAGAGTGTGGCCACGAGGGGATTTTCACAGTATCTTCATTTGTAGTGTTGGTACATGACTACTTGTGACTAATGAATAAGTAAACTTTAACTTTCAGGGTGACAAGGATTGGACAGGATGAGGGGGTTATGATGGGTGGGGAATGGGACTGATTAGACACTTGACAGAAAGTCTGGTTTAGATGCAATGGTCTGAGCTGCCTTCTTCTGTGCTGTAATTTTTTTATTATTCATGGAATCAGGGTATTGCTGGCTGGCCAGCATTTATTGCCCATCTTTAGTTGCCCGAGGGCAGTTGAGAGTCAACCACTTTGCTGTGCCCATGGAGTCAAATGTCAGCCTGACCAATTAAGGATGATAGATTTCCTTCCCTAAAGTACATTAATAAACCAGTTGGAATCTTCCATCGACCGAACAAGGCTTAATGCTCATTAGTAGATCCTTTATTCAAATTTTTATTGAACTCAAATTCCACCATCTGCCGTGGCAGGATTTGAACCCAGGTCTCCAGAACATTCGCTGAGTCTCTGGATTAATAGTCTGGTGATAATACCACCAGGCCATCACCTCTCCTTCCTGTTCACTTCCTCCAAGACTCTGTGACAGACGAACGCTTCAGCCTGAAAGCTCATTCTGGGCTAAGGTTTGTGAAATAGCTGTCTGGCCAAGGTCTCAGGCACTCATTGAACCCCGCTCGCCATTTGAGATACAATCTTCAGGAGGGGAGCGGGGAGAAAATGAGATGTATTATCGATATGCAACCCTTAAATTGAGAAAACAAGACTGGTGAACTCGCCAAATTAATTTTCACAGTCAACCTGTGTGAGATAAAGCAATGGAATGCATTTCCCATGGAAAATGGAACTTAATCTCGTGCAATCTTGAATATGCACATTACATCAATAGCAAAGTCCTACAAAAATTCACTGATATACAATTAACAAACTCCACTGAGAATATATAAAGTAATTGACATTTCCGCTGCTATTAGCCTGCTCTTGATATTGAGTTTGAACTTTTTCTTCCCTATGACAATAAAGCAATTATAAAAACAGCTGACCTATGAGTTGATCAAACAGCACATGCCACGTCTAATCCATTAAAGATGTTTCATCTCCTACGATGTGCAGAATAAAATGGTACGGTTTTAATCAGCAGGAACTGCCATCTGTTTTGCGAAGCTAATTCACCCAGGCTGGTAAAGGACATTTACTTTCAGGAAATGCTTACTCCCAAGCTAATTTTCAAAGTGATTTTGTTAACTTTTCACCTGCTCCCTCGTTGCCCCCAGTCCCGCTGTTATGCTCATGTGATAGGACGGGTGATTAACAATTCTCACATAACCAGGTCCAGATTAGTGAGCCCGTGGATAGCCACACATTGCTGTGGGGTGTGACTGCAACTCTCCTCCTGCTAGTGAGGTTCTGAAATATTAGTGAGAGACACACTAGCCCAGGCTGACTTTGTTGTGAGGTTGCTTCTGCTTTACAAGCTATTCAAAGTACTAATTAAAAACCAAAGTGAAGTTTATTTATTAGTCACAAGTAAGCTGACATTAGCACTGCAATTAAGTTAGTGTGAGAATCCCCGACTCGCCACACTCCGGCACACTGAGGCAGAATTTAGCATAGCCAATGTGCCTTATCAACATGTCTTTTGGACTGTGGGAGGAAACCAGAGCCCCCTGTGGAAACCCACGCAGGCACAAGGAGAATGTGCAGACTCCGCACAGACAGTGACTCAAGCTGGGAGTCGAACCCAGATCCCTGGTCCTGTGAGGCAGCACTGCTAACCACTGTGCAACTGTGCTGCTCCCCCCTTTCCTCCCCTGACGTTGCCGAATGTTTCCTGTGCAGCATTCTTCAGGTGCTTCTTGCCCCCTCATCCCTTTGCCCCTTTGGGAGGTATTCATTCGTGACGCAAATAGGGAGTAAAAACTTTACTGCTGCACAATGAGGAACATGAAGGGAAATCCCTACCATCCTTTAGAATCCCTCCAAGTGGAGATGATGGTCCAGTGGTATTAACACTACTCTGTTAATTCAGGGCTGCAGCTAATTTTGTGGGGACCAGGATTCAAATTCTGCCACAGCAGTTGGTGGCATTTGAATGTAATTAAAATCTTTTGATGAAACCATTGTCAATTGTCAGAAACTTGGAAATTGAAACAGGAGTAGGCCATTTGGTCCTTTGAGCCTGCTCCAACCATTTATTTTGATAATGGCTGATCATCAAATTCAATATCCTGATCCCTCCTTCCTCCCATATCCCTTGATCCCTTTCATCCCAAGAGTTATATTTAATTTCTTCTTGAAATCAGCTAAAGCTTTGGCCTCAACTACTTTCTGTGGTAGTGAACTCCAAACATTCACCACTTTCTGAGTGAAGAAATTTCTCCTCACCTCAGTTCTAAAAGGTTTACCCTTTATCATCAGACTATAAACCCTGGTTCATAGGGGGGATGGTAGCACAGTGGTTAGCACTGCTGCTTCACAGCTCCAGGGACCTGGGCTCAATTCCTGGCTTGGGCCACTGTCTGTGGGGAGTTTGCACATTCTCCTCGTGTCTGTGTGGGTTTCCTCTGAGTGCTCTGGTTTCCTCCCACAGTCCAAAGATGTGCAGGTTAGGTCGATTGGCCATGCTAAAATTGCCCCTTAGTGTCTTGAGATGTGTAGGTTAGAGGGCTTAGCAGGTAAATATGTGGGGGTAGGGACAGGGTGGGATTGTGGTCTGTGCAGATTTGAGAGTCCAATGGCCTCTTTCTACATGTAGGGTTTCTATGGTTCTGGACCCCACCATTGGGAACATTCTCTCTGAACCTACCACGTCTAATGCTGTTAGAGTTTTATAAGTTTCTATGAAATCCTGTCTCACTCTTCCGAACTCTGATGAATATAATCCTAATCGATTTAAATACCCATCTGGTTCATCAATAACTTTTAGGGAAGGAAATCTGCCATCCTTACCCTGTCTGGCCTACATGTGACTCCAGAGCCACAGCAATGTGGTTGACTCTTTACTGCCCTCTGAAATGGTCTAGCAGGCAACTCAATTCAAGGGCAACTAAGGATGGGCAATGAATGCTGGCCCAGCCAGTGACACCCATGTCTCACTGGCAGCTTCCAATTCTCTCCTCACCCCATGCAAAGGTCACTAACAAGAATTTCAATTGATTCCTATCTTCAGTCAATGTAATAAGATGTGTATGAGTAGAATCAGAGGATGGTTACAGTGCAGGAGGGAGCCAACGCAGCCCACACCTGTCCTGTAGGGTTACCAACAATCTGTACCTCTGTTCTGCCATTACCAACCCTATAGGATGGATTTGGAGTCTCCACAAATTGGAGATCAATCACTAGACATCGAAAAAGAAAGTTTTGTTTCTGTCATTTTCTTTGAACTTTTCTCTTGACCGGATATAATAATAGTGAAAATGGGGGAAAAAAAAGCTGAAAGCAAAATACTGCAGATGCTGGAATCTGAAATAAAAACAGAAAATGCTGGAAAGTCTCTGACAGCATCTGTGGGGAGAGAATAGAGCCAACATTTTGAGTCTAGATGACCCTTCGTCAGAGCTGAGAGAAAAGAGAGTCAGCAGAGATTTAGACTATGAGGGTGGGGGAGTGGCATGCTGGAATGGGACTAAGGGATGTAGATGAGGGTACCAGAAGGCTGAGAAGGTGCTAAAAAGTATCCATTAAATGATCAGAATGTGTGAACGGCAGAACAGGGGTACAGATTGTTAAAGGACTGCCTGAGGGATGTGGCAGTTGCCCTGAAGGGGTGGTGTAGTGGGGGGCAGGGCGGGGGGGGGGAAACAAGAAGGAGAGCTGGAATGGAAAGTAGAAAATGGACGTGATAAAAAAGGACGATAAACTCAATGAAAAGGATGATCTGACCTTCCTGCTCTCCACTACCCTGCTCTCCTACCCACATAGAACATGTGGATGTTCCCACCGGATCATTGCCAAACTGGATAAACACGTGATCCTGAGCCTAGGCAGACCCTTATTCTATGTCTCAGCAATTAATAAACCTATTCATTAGTGTTGCAAGTTGTGTTCCCTCATAACAGACTTTCTGGTATGAATTTTGCTAACTTGAGGGGTTCCCAGACCTTTGGCTCTGAATTATTTGCCTTTACCATCATACCTTGTGGTAATCTGCTTTTGACTGAAGTGAGCAATGGTTCAATACTTAAAACACTTTAAAATATCAATATATACGTTTTAAAAATCAAAATTACTTGTTTGATTCTCTTACTGCATCTACATCTTTGTAAACTATTCTCCTTAGCTTATTAACTTTGTTTCATTTGATCGTTGAATCATTAACTCCTTCCCGGTAGTGTTGTCAGTGCCTTATGTACTCTGTCTAAAACCGTATTAACTGGTTAGACCTTTCTCTGTTCAGCTGCTCTGTTGGAGAACCTATGCATTCACCTCTGATATTGTTCAGAGGTGATGGCACCATGTTCATGCTTATGTAGAGCTGTTGTAAATGGTGCCAGCGTGACATCACTTGGGTACCTGCTGCATATTCAATGAGTTGCTAGAGTGAGTGCCCGCTAATGAAATGTTAGTATATTAATGTGAGGTTCCCGATGTTCTACAGTGTGTTTCACATCACTATGTTGGCGGGTTTGGTCCAAAATTGCAAAACGTAATCCTGCCACCGGACTCACCTTTTTTAAACTCTCTGGAGTTTGAGCGCGTGCTGCCATTCCTGCACATGGACAGTCTGCGCTCGACGTTCCGCCCACTAGTAATACGCGGGGTCACTACAGTGTTATTTCACTTGGGATATCGAAAACAAAATGGGCACTTCCCCTTAGCAAGAGTATAAAACTCCTCTGGAATTTTACCGCCCTGCCCACCACTGGAATTGGAGCGGGCGAGGGGTGGACCATGGAAAGTTTTGTTGATCTCGGGCAAGATTTTACGGTTTTGAGATGAGCATGGTCTTAAAATCTCACCCGTGATCTTCAAAACATATTATATGTAGCTACTTGTTTGCTTGTCACTCTGACAATGTTACATCAACACTGAATCCTAAATGACTGGAAGAAAGCTGACTTTCAAAATACATTGAAAATCATTGAAAATAGTGAAGAAATTTCTTCTAATCTCTGTCCTAAGCAGTCTACCCTGTATCCTCAGACTGTGATCCCTGGTTCTGGACACCCCGACTATCGGGAAAATCCTTCTTCTATCTACGCTATGTAGCCCTGTTAGAATTTTACATGAGATCTCTCCTCATTCTTTGAAACTCCAGCGAATACAATCCTAACCAGCTCAAATGCTCCTCATATGTTGGTCCTGCCATCCCAGGAATCAGCCTGGCAAACTTACTCTGCGCTCCCTCTAGAGCAAGGACATCCTTCCTCAGATAAGGGGACCAAAACTACACACAGTATTCCAGAACAAAAGAATGAAAAAAACAAGCATTTATTTCCCAACAATTGACTTATTTGCAAACAATGTCCTCTCACACCACACATGGGCATAGATAAACACATGAAAAGGATGATTACAAAAGACGTAGCATGCATTCAGGCTTCTAAAGTCTCCTGAAACATCAATGTTATATTTGAATCTTTAAAACTAGAAGCTTGTAACATTATAGGCCAATGATTCCCTTGGTTCACTGAAGGAATGAAGATTGGAAATTTCCGGTCAGAAATTCACAGCACCCTTCTGACTTTGTTCCAGCTGAGGTGTAGGAGCTGTTATCATGAAGATTTGTCTTTGTTCTTTGAGTCGATAGGTAAAAGGCTAGCCCCACTCCTCTGTCTGTTAGTGGACGATAGGCAGGATCCTTCTTTAATTAGGCTTCACCTCTTCCCTCTGAGCCATCTTCCCCCCCTTTCCTTATCTTTTCTCCCCCTTTGCTTCCCCTTTCCCCCCTTTTCTCAATTTTACCTCTCTCCCAACCATCTCCTCCCTCTCTCCACATCTTCATCTGTCGCAGTTCACCCTCTGATTTCAGTTTCTCTGCTGTTTTGTCATTCACACCTTCTGTTCTCTCTATGGACTGCCATTAGCAGCATTTCCTCCTGTTTTGACTCATCTTTCATTCCCTCACCTACAGTACAAATATTTCCCATTTTCTATGCCTTTTTCCTTTAACAAAGGGTGACCTGAACTTGAAAGGTCAGGTATTTTCTCTCTTTATAGATGCTGCCAGACCTGCTGAGATTTTCCAGCATTTTCTTTTTTGATTCCAGACTTATTGACCGACTGTTCTCAGAAACACCTACTAATAAATATTCCTTGTCACAACCTGGTTTCTGTCAGGTGACCATAGTATCTATTTTCCCATTGTTCATACAGATGGCCCTTGATGACTTCAGCAATGGCACACCATAGAATTTGAGTACTAACCACCTGCATCCCCTTCTGATACAATAGGTCACTCCTCACCATATATCTGTGGAATTTCATTCTGTAACTAATACATCTGCAGGGTCAACGTACACCGGTTTCTCCAGGTATTTAGACAGTGGCAGCTATTAAATCCACAGGAAAGATTTGCTGCTTTTTAATGTCTTCTCAATGGCATCCTCTAAAAAGCTGTTTGTATTTTAATGTCCTTTCCACACAAATAAACTAATTTCAATGATCTTGTGCAGTTTTTATGTACATTGGAAGGCAAAAAAGCAGGTCGCCTGACCTGCCAAATCCATCTTATTTCAAAACAGATTGTCTATTCTGCATTTTTCTTTGAAAGAAAAGTGTCCATTTTCCATAAACTCACAGGTATCACAAGATGATCATGGCAATTGGAGCATCATTGTCTCCAAATTCCAACCCAGGTAACATACTATCTTCTCTTGGATCTGTATTGCTTTTCCTTAACAGTTGCTTGGTCAACATCCTAGAACTGTTAATCCCAATGCCATATGTTCTGGAGATATCCACCTCTAAACCTATTCAATATAACCAGGGATTTGTTTCCATCTTGCAAATTAGCGACAATGAAACTGACGACACTAATCGGATCAAGTTGGGTGAGAACTACACTTGGATGATTTGGATGTATTTTCATTGTATGGTCCACAGTGGTTCACAGTGGGGAGGTGATGCCTAGTGAGAGATCGATCCAGAAACTCAACTAATGTTCCAGGGACCCGGGTTTGAATCCTGCCATGGCAGATAGTGGAATTTGAATTCCATAAAAAATATTTGGAATTAAGGATCTACTGATGGCCATGAAACCATTCTCGCTTGTCAGAAAAACCCATCTGGTTCACTAACATCCTTTCGGGAAGGAAATCTGCCACCCTTTCCTGGTCTGGCCTACACGTGACTCCAGAGCAATCATAGAATAACTACAGCACAGAAAGAGGCCATTAGGCCTGTCAACTTTGCACCGACCATAATCCCACCCAGGTCTTATTCCACATTCTTACCCTGCTAATTCCCCTGGAACTAGGGTCAACTTAGCATGGCCAATCAACCTAACCTGCACATCTTTGAACTGTGGGAGGAAGCCAGAGAACCTGAAGGAAGCCCACACAACATGGGGAGAATGTCTAAACTCCATACAGACAGTGACCCGAGGCCGGAATTGAACACGCTGTGAGGCAGTAGTGCTAACCACTGTACTACCATGCTGCCCTAAATGTGGTTGACTTTCAACTGCTCTTGGGCAACTAGGGACAGGCAATAAATGCTGGCCAGCCAGCGACACCCATGTTCATGAATGAATAAAGAGAAAGGGGTAGAGTGCATTAGGAATACTAGGGAAAAATGAACCTTGTCAAGCCCAAGAGCAGTTGAGTATTAACCGCATTCAGAGTGGCATGGTAGCACAGTGGTTAGCACTGCTGCCTCCCAGTGCCAGGGACCTGTGTTCAATTCCGGCCTCGGGTCACTGTCTGTATGGAGTTTGGACATTCTCCCCGTGTCTGTGTGGGTTTTCTTCAGGTGCTCCGGTTTTCTCCCAGAGTCCAAAGATGTCAAGCATCCTGAGAATGAATGAAGGAAGAAAAAAGATACTTTACTTATGTGGTAACCATTCGAGTAAAGGTGGCGAAAGAAGAATCCAATAGAAACATTGAAATGTTAAGAAGACTTTTAATATTGAAAGATTATTTCCACTCATCTGTAATTGGGTAAAATTAAATTTCTGGTTTGTACCAAGGAAGAGATTTCACAATAGTGATAATTGAACTCTCGAGCACATTGGGTTTGGTTTTCCAGCCACGCTCGAACACGTTGGGTTTGATTTTCCAGCCACGAAACCAGAAAATCCCACTTGAAGTCAATGGACTTTTGCATGGTCCGCCCCTCGCCCACTCCAATTTCCGTGGTGGGCGGAATGAAAAAATTTGCCCCGTTGTCAATTTGAAGTCAAATCAATTCAAGAGGGAATTTACACTATAAAAATTAAGGTATGAAAGAAGGCAAGGAAGTGGTAGCAACAGTTTGGGAGCAGATAGCTCCATTGTAAAGTGATGTCAGCAAAGAAATGAGGAGTTAATGAGCACGCTTATTTTTGCAATTTCTTTGATTGTATATAGAGTTCCACAGCCTCCAAAGCAGAATCAAACTGAAAGGCTTAAATGGTGGGAGGATGGTTGCAAGTTCTTGAGAAGATAAGCTGTTATCTAAATCACAGACTGCAACAAATAATCATTTATAACAACGCATTCTCTTTTTACGATAATAAGGAACTGATAGCAGACTTGATGTTTCGGGTAAGTTAGATATAAAGGAGATAGAGGGGAATTAAGGCCATAGTTTGCAACTGACACTATTTTTATCTGATTATGGAACAGTCACGCTCCAATTTCCCATTGTCGCTTTACACACTGACCTACATCCATTCCCATTAAAGCAATGCTTCATTCTGTAATTAGATGTCTACTCGAATACCTTCTTATGGTGCTCAGTGTCATATTTTGTTTCTTACGCTTCTGTGAAGCACATTTTACCTTGTTAAAAACACTATATAAATAGAGATTGATGTTGTAGTATGAAAATCCTTTATTTTCTTCCGGAGAACGAGAGAATGAATGAATTCATTTATATAGCATCCTGCACTTTCACTGTCAAATTGCCAAATTGCTTCTTGCCTGACGTCCTGCAGTTGAGCAGAAATTTCCTCCAACTAAATATTCAGAAGACTGAAGGCAAAGTGTTTGGTTTCCGCTTTGAACTCCGTTCCCTGGTTTCTGATTCCATCTGTGGGAGGGTGGTACCTTTAAGAGGGCATTTCCTGGGTGCTACACGGTCAGGATGTGGAGATGCCGGCATTGGACTGGGGTAAACACCGTAAGAAGTCTTACAACACCAGGTTAAAGTCCAACAGGTTTATTTGGTAGCAAAAGCCACTAGCTTTCGGAGTGTTTGCTGCTCCTTCATCAGGTAAGAGGGAGATCTTTTCACAAACAAGGCATAGAAAGGCACAAACTCAGTTCACAGAAGAATGATTGAAATGCAAGTCTTTACAACTAATTAAGTCTTAAAGGTACAGACACTGTCAGTGGAGAAACCATTAAGAGCAAGTTAAAGAGATGTGTATTATCTCTAGACTGGACAGTTAGTGAGATTTTGTAAGTCCAGGCAAGCCATGGGGGTTACAGATAGTATGACATGAACCCAAGATCCCAATTGAGGCTGTCCTCATGTGTGCGGAACTTGGCTATCAGTCTTTGCTCAGTGACTCTGCACTGTTGTGTGTCGTGAAGGCCGCCTTGGAGAACGCTTACCCAAAGATCAGAGGCCAAATGCCCACGACCGCTGAAGTGTTCCCCAACAGGAAGAGAACAGGCTTGCCTGGTGATTGTCGAGCGGTGTTCATTAATCCTTTGTCGCAGCATCTGCGTGGTCTCCCCAATGCCTGGGACATCCTTCCCTGCAGCGTATCAGGTAGACAACATTGGCTGAGTTGCAAGAGTATGTACCGTGTACCTGCTGGATGCTGTTCTCACGTGAGATGATGGCATCTGTGTCGATGATCCGGCACGTCTTGCAGAGGTTGCTGTGGCAGGGTTGTGTGGTGTCGTGGTCACTGTTCCCCTGAAGGCTGGGTAGTTTGCTGTGGACAATGGTCTGTTTGAGGTTGTGCGGTTGTTTGAAGGCAAGAAGTGGGGGTGTGGGGATGGCCTTGGCGAGATGTTTGTCTTCATCAATGACATGTTGAAGACTCCGGAGGAGATGTCGTAGCTTCTCTGCTCAGGGGAAGTATTGGACGACGAAGGGTACTCTGTCCATTGTGTCCTGTGTTTGTCTTCTGAGGAGGTCGGTGCAGTTTTTCGCTGTGGTGCATTGGAACTGTCGATCGAAGAGTCGAGTGCCATATCCTGTTCTTATGAGGGCATCTTTCAGCACCTGGAGGTGTCTGTTGTGATCCTCCTCATCTGAGCAGATCCTGTGTATATGGAGGGCTGGTCCATAGGGGATGGCTTCTTTAACGTATTTAGGATGGAAGCTGGAGAAGTGGAGAATAGTGAGGTTATCTGTGGGCTTGCGGTACAGTGAAATGCTGGGATGACCATCTTTAATGGAGATGTGTGTGTCCAGGAATACAACCAATTCCAGAGAGTAGTCCATGGTGAGTCTGAAGGTGGGATGGAACTTGTTGATGTCATTATATAGTTGTTTCAGTGATTGTTCACCGTGAGTCCAAAGGGAAAAAATATCATCGATATATCTTGTGTATAGCATTGGTTGAAGGTCCTGTGAGGTGAAGAAGTCTTGTTTGAACCTGTGCATGAAGATGTTGGCATATTGAGGTGTGAATTTGGTCCCCATGGCTGTTTTGTGTGTCTGGATGAAGAACTGGTTGTTGATGGTGAAGACATTGTGGTCCAGGATGAAGCGGATGAGTTGTAGAATTCCATCTAGAAACTGGCAGTTGTTGGCGTTGAGAACTGAGGCAATTGCAGCAATGCCATCATCGTGGGGGATTCTGGTGTAGAGTACTGAGCCATCCATTGTGATGAGGAGTGCTCCTGGTTTAACTGCTCCGTGTGTGGTGAGTTTCTGTAGGAAGTCCGTAGTTCACGACAAAAGCTGGGGGCTCTTTGTACAATGGGCTTCAGGATGCCCTTGACCTAGCCAGAGAGGTTCTTGCACAGGGTCCCATTGCCCAATATGATGGGACAGCCTGGTGTGTTTGCCTTGTGTATCTTCGGGAGGCAGTATAGGTTTCCAACGCGGTGAGTACATGGGATGAGAGCACCGAGGGTGCTCTGTAGGTCCGGATCAAAGGTCTTGACAGAGCGTTGGCTTGCCCAGCCTTCAGGAGAACAGTGACCACGACACCACACAACCCTGCCACAGCAATCTCTGCAAGACGTGCCGGAACATCAACGTGGATGCCATCGTTTCATGTGAGAACACCTTCCACCAGGTACACGGGACATATGCCTGCAACTCGGCCAACGTTGTCTGCCTGATACGCTGCAGGAAAGGATGTCCCGAAGCATGGTACACTGGGGAGACCATGCAGACATTACGACAACGGATGAATAAACACCACTCGACAATCACCAGACAAGACTGTTCTCTTCCTGTTGGGGAACATTTCAGCGGTCATAGGCATTTGGCCTCTGAGCTTTGGGTAAGCGTTCTCCAAGACAGCCCTCACGACACACGACAGTGCAGAGCCGCTGAGCAAAGACTGATAGCCAAGTTCCGCACACATGAGGACAGCCTCAACTGGGATCTTGGGTTCATGTCACCCCCGTGACTTGCCTGGACTTATAAAATCTCACTAACTGCCCCGTCTGGAGACAATACACATCTCTTTAACTTGTGCTTAATGCTCTCTCCACTTTCAATGTCTGTGCCTTTAAGACTTGATTAGCTGTAAAGACTCGCATTCTGTAAATTGAGTTTGTGCCTTTCTATGCCCTGTTTGTGAAAAGATCTCCCACTCACCTGATGAAGGAGCAGCCAGCACTCCAAAAGCTAGTGGCGTTGACTACCAAATAAACCTGTTAGCCTTTAACCTGGTATTGTGAGACTTGTTACTGTGCTACATGGTCAGGCACGGAATGTCATGGCGGGAAACTGAACCAATGGAGTGTGAGGGCAAGTATCCCAGGTCGGGAAGGATGACAAGTTGGAGCTGAGGAGGAGTAGTGTATAATTACATAGTTTTTATGTCAAATCCAGCTTGTATATTGTTATTCATTGCATTTATCTTCTGAAGCCTCAATGATTCACCCTCAATTTGTTACACCATCCATCTCCATGGAAACTGCCTGAAGCTGAACAAAATGGTTCTCAAACTAGGGGCGTGATCCGACTGCCTATTCGCGCCACACTCCAGCTGCAGCGAGGTTGGAATGCTGGCGGCCAGTCAAATCTCCATTCACTGCGGCGGTAAGCAGAAAATCCCGCCGGTGTCAACAATGGTAAGATTCCGGCTTCCGTGTCCTATTTGACTCTGTGAAGAGCTCCCAACAATGTATCCACACCACCACTCCCACCTCCATAACATTGCCGGGATTTTCCGGCCTACCTTGCTGTCGCTATTTTCCGGTTTGGCTGAAAGTCAAGGTCCTGTCACAGCAGGGCTGGAAATTCCCGGCTACTGTCTGCCCCACAACTCTCCCCGATTGGCCACCAGTTCTTGAATTTTGTTTCTTGCCAAGTGCGCTCACATTCTCAACTGATGAAGGAGTGGTTCCGAAAGCGAGTGATTCTAAATAAACCTGGTGTTGTGTGAGACTTTTGTCTGTGTCCACCCCAGTCCAACGCCAGAGTCTCCACATCATCTCCAAGGCGACCTGATAGAGGTTTATAAGATGTTGAGAGGCATAGATAGGGTGGATTCTCAGAGGCTATTTCCCAGGGCTGAAATGGTCGCTACAAGAGGACGCAGGTTTACGGTGCTGGGGAGATGTCAGGAGTAAGTTTTTCGCTCAGGGGGTGGTGGGTGAGTGGAATCGGCTGCCATTGGTGGTGGTAGAGGCAAACTCGCTGAGATCTTTTAAGAGACTTCTGGATGAGTACTTGGGGTTTAATGGGATTGAGGGTTATAGATAGGCCTGGTAGGTATGGATATGATTGGCGCAACTTGTGTGCTGAAGGGCCTGTTTGTGCTGTAGTGTTCTATGTTCATCACATTCTCAATGAAAACCAAAAACCGATTGAAGTAGAAGGCACATTCGAGAATGGAGGCTCTGGTGCCAATGAAATTGAGTTGACGCAAATGCTAAGTAAAGTATTCTTTAATTCTTTCACAGGATGTGGACATCCCTGGCTAGGCCAGCATTTACTGCCCATGCCTTTGAGCTCGATGACTTGCTCAACCATTTCAGAGGTCAGTAAAGAGTCAACAAAACTGCTGTGGGTCTTAATTGAATCCAACTACTTGGTGGGATTTGAACGTGGATCCCAAGCATTTTACCCCAGGCCTCTGGCTGACTCGTCCAGTCCGACCACTACACCACCACCTCCCCGCACATGCTTACTCAAACATATTGTCCTCCCAAACGAGGAGATTGATCAGTTAATGTTGACTGTTGACAGCCAATGAGGAATTACTCCTGCAAGCTGCAAAATTTTGCAATGCGATAGGAACAGAAAAAGCTTGATAGATGACTTAATCATTAGATTAAGTCGCCCACGCAGCTTAAGATCAGTTGAGATAATCACAAGGTTACAACTAATTGAACAGGAAATGAGCCTCTTTTCCCCTATATGTAATTTCCCCAGTAGACAGATGGAGTGTAAATGGAATTGCAACAAGATGGGTACACACACAAATGTGAGGTGGAGGATAAAGTTGGTTTTGAGCTGTGATACATATCATGATCAGAGAAACTACTGATTCTCATATTCAGGTCTAAGTCTGGCAGAGATAACAAGACCAGTGCCAACGGCATGTGTCAATATTTTCAGAAAAGTGAAAATTAAAATAGAAAGCTTATCTTATGACTAAGCTGCAGAAAGGATTTTTTTTCAAATTCTTTCATGGGATGTGGGTGTCACTAGCTAGCTGGCATTTTGTGGCCCATTTGAGAAGGTGGCGGTGATCTGCTTTGAACCACTGCAGTCAATGTGGTGTGGCTACATTCACAATGCCGTTTAGGAAAATTTACCCCATTGTCTCCATTAACCTTTCCTCAGCTTAATTAACTCAGTTACACACGCACACACAAACACATACACACATGCACACACACGTGCACATGTACACACACGCACACATGCACATACACACATGTACACACACACACACTTGCACACACGCACGTACACACATGGACACACACATGTACACACAAGAACACACATGTACACACATGAACACACATGTACAAATGCACGCATACACACACACACTCTCACACACACATACACACATGCAAACATTCTTTATAGAATAACACAATATTCCTCCCAAAATACCATTAAAAATCTATTTTCACTGTTGGATCAGGCACTGACAATAATGGTCACCGTGCAACTTCTGGGGTCACTTCTGCAGACATTTGCCAACATTTGCCCCAGAGACGAGTCAAACAACAATCTGGCACCATCATACTAAATGAATCATTCCTTACCTATAGCTAATATCCCGGCATCCCCCTTTACCTTCCCTGCCCTGTCCAACTGGCAGGACAGATTTGCAAGGGGTGATGGCACATTGGGATAGATGTGAGAGAGGCCCCTCTTGGAGTTTGTAATGATAACCCCACACCCCATGAAGGCTCATGCTTTCAGATCAAACAGACAAGGAACCTCCTGTTGACTGGTACCTACTGCCCTGCTTCAGTATTACTCCGATAGAGAACAAGGAAAATTACAGCACTTTGGCCCTCCAAGCCTGCACCAACCAGGCTGCCCAAATGAACTAAAGCCCCCTACCCTTCCGGGGACCATATCCCTCTATTCCCATCCTATTTCAGTATTTGTCAAAATGCCCCCAAAAACTCACTATCGAATCTGCTCCCATTACCTCCCCAAAAGCGAGTTCCAGGCACCCATCACCCTCTGTGTAAAAACCTTGCCTTGTGCATCTCCTTTAAACCTTGCTCTTCCCACCTTAAACCTATGCCCCCTAGTAATTGACTCTTCCACCTGACTATCGACTTTGTCCATACACCTCGTAATCTTGTAGACTTCTATCAGGTCACCCCTCAATCTCCATCATTCCAATGAGAACAAACCAGGTTTCTCCAACCTCTCCTCATAGCTAATGCCCTCCATGCCAGGCAACATCCTGGTAAATCTTTTCTGTGCTCTCTCCAAAGCCTCCACATCCTTCTGCTGGTGTGGCAACCAGAATTGAACACTATATCCCAAATTAGGCCTAACTAAGGTTGTATAAGACTTCAATATGACTTGCCAATTTTTAAACTCAATGCCCTGACCGATGAAGGCAAGCATGCCATAAGCCTTCTTGACTACCTTCGCCACTTGCGTTGCAACTTTCAATGACCTATGTACCTGTACACCCAGATCCCTCTGCCTATCAATACTCTAGAGGGTTCTGCCACTTATTGTATATTTCTTATCTGTATTAGACCTTCCAAAATGCATTATCTCACTTTTGTCTGGATTAAACTCCATCTGCCATCATGCTGCCCAAGTCTCCAATCTGTATCCTGCTGTATCCTCTGATGGTCCTCATCACTATCCACAAATCCAACAATCTTTGTGTTAGCGACAAACTTATTAATTAAACCAGTTACATTTTCCTCCAAACCATTTGCATATATTACAAACAGCAAAAATCCCAGCACTGATCCCTGAGGAATGCCCATCAATCTCTGTCACAGCTCTCCACTCAGAAACTCACTCTTCCACTGCTATTTTCTGTCTTCTATGACCAAGCCAGTTCTGTACCCACCTTGCCAGCTCATCCCTGATCCCATGCGACCTCACCTTCTGCATCAGCCTGTCAATGAGGGACCTTGTCAAAGGCCAAAGACTCAAGGGCACAGATATGCTCCGTGGGGGCATTCAAGCAATGGAAGTTCACTCCATGTGATATTAAGGAAAGTCTGAAGGTGATGGGCACATCAAAGACTATGTGCTTTGACAACATCTGGCTGTGGTGCTGAAGATATGCCATGCTTTTAGCTAAACTGTTCCAATGTAGCTACAACATGGACTCTGACCAAAAAAACATGGAAAACTGCCCAGGTATATCCTGTACACGAAAAGCAGGCCGAATTCATCCCAGCTAACCCCCATACAATCAGTTTACTTTCACTTATCAGTGAAATGATGGACGGTGTCGTTGAGACTGTGCTATCAAATGGCACTTAGTAATAGCCTGCCTATTGATGCTCAGTTGGGTTCTGCCAGGACTTTTCAGTTCCAGACAGAAACAAAAAACATAGAAATGAGAAACAAGACGAGGCCATTCGGCCCTTTGAGCTATTCAAATGGCTTCATGTGATCTTAAACGTGTACCTAAACTCATTGAAAACTTAAACTCTTTTTTTGTGCAGATGGGACCACCAATATTGCAGGAGTTAGCAATTTAGGTTCTTCTTGATGCACTAAGGACCTTCCCACCCAATGATGAGATTGCTTTCAATGGAACTGGGCTGACAAAGAACAGCAGCTGAAAGTGGTTTGATTTAATTCAATTTATTATTGTCACATGTATTAGTATAAAGTGAAAAGTATTGTTTCTTACAGATAAAGCATACCATACATAGAGAAGGAAAGGAGAGAGTGCAGAATGTAGTGTTACAGTCACAGCTAGGGCGTAGAGAAAGATCAGCTTCATATATGGTAGGTCCATTCAAAAGTCTGACAGCAATAGGGAAGAAGCTGTTCTTGAATCGGATGGTCCGTGATCTCAGACTTCTGCATCTGGGGCAGCAGGGTAGCACAATGGTTAGCACTGCTGCTTCAAAGCACCAGGGATCCGGATTCGATCCCCAGCTTGGGCCTGTGTGGAATTTGCACGTTCTGTCTGTGTCTGTGTGGCTTTGCTCTCACATTCTGAAAGACATGCTGGTTAGATGCATTGACCCAAACTGGCACCGGATTGTTGTGACTAGGGGGTTTTTACAGTAATTCCATCGCAATGTTAATGTAAGCCTTACTTGTGACTAATAAATTAACTTTAACTTTATCTTTCTCCCGATGGAAGAAGGTGGAAGACAGTATGTCTGGGATGCGTGGAGTCCTTGATTCTGATGGCTGCCGAGGTAGCAGGGAGTGTAGATGGATTCCACGGATGGGAGGCTGGTTTGCACGATGGACTGGGCTACGTTCACAATCCTTTGTCCTTTCTTGCCGTCTTAATGTGACAGTGGGTCTGGTGTCAGTCGGTACCTCACAGTATTGCCGTTTGCCTTGTTGTACAGAATTAAAATCGTTTTTGCCCTGACTTACATGGAGAGGTTAAAGTTAGTGCCTGTGACAATGCCCTGTTGCAACTCCTCACTCATTCAGCAGGATAATGTCACACATCGACTACACAGCATTAGCCTTACCTCCACATACCTCTGAACTACCCAGCCTCTCTCAGGCACTGTCAGTGGGTGAACCTGCAAATATTGTCATTGGAACAGGAAAGAAAATCACAAGCTTGTGATTTTTAAAGGCACCTTATTGCACTGCTTAAACATCTTGAGTCTCGTAGGATATACAGCAGAGGAACAGGAGGCCACTCAGCCCAACTAGTCCAGTCCACACTGGCAAAAATTCTGCCTCTCAATTATATGCTGCAACAATTATAGAGTCATAGAGCCATAGAGGTTTACAGCAAGGAAACAGACACTTCGGCCCAACTTATCTATGCTGCTCCTTTTTTTTAACCGCTAAGCTAATCCCAATTCCCACTTGTATCCTTCGAACTAAGATTGATGAGTTTTTGTCAGGGAAGGATATCAAAGGTCATGGTGCGAGGGTGAATAATTGGAGTTGAGGTAAAGAGCAGGCAATAATGGAGGAGTGATGGTCTAGTGGGTGATATGGTGGCACAATGGTTACACTGCTGGCTCACAGAGCCACGGACCCGGGTTCAATTCCGGCCTTGAATCATCGTCGGTGTGGAGTTTGCACATTCTCCCTTTGTTTGCGTGGGTTTCCTCCGAATGCTCCGGTTTCCTCCCACACTCCAAAGATGTGTGGGTTAAGTTGATTGGCCATGCTAAATTGCCCCTTAGTGTCAGGTTCACAAGCAGGGTAGATATGTGGGGTTACGGGGATAGGTTCTGGGTGAGATTGTGGTCGGTGAAGATGTGATGGGCCAAATGGCTTCCTTCTGCATTGTTGGGATTCTATGATTATCACTAGGCTATCAATCCAGAAATTCAGCTAATGTTCTGGGGATCCAGGTTCGCATCCTGCCACAGCCGATGGTGGAATTTGAATTCAATTAAAAAATTTGGAATTAAGAATCTACTGACGACCATTGTCGGAAAAACCCATCTGGTTCACTAATGTCTTTTGCGGAAGGAAACAAGCCATGATTACCCAGTCTGGCCTACATGTGACTCCAGAGCCACAGCAATGTGGTTGACTCTCAACTACCCTCTAGTAAACCATTCAGTCCTAGAGCGAAGAGGGATGGGTATCCAGCGATGCCCATGTCCCACGAATGAATGAAAATAAAAACTGAATGGCAAACAGGCTTGAAGGTCGAATGCCTTCTATTACTACAGTGGAAGACCAAGGTTCGCAATGGAGACCACCAAGGTTGAACTCCTGGGAGGGAAGAATTAGATAAATCATGAACTGATGTTTCTGGATGGGTTTTAAAAGCCTCCAGATTGTATAAAGAGGAGAAGGTTGGAGGCGATCAGGAAAGAATTAGTTTCAGCCCAGGGTAGATGCGGGGAACAGGAAGAGCGTGTAGGACGTGTTCTCGGAGAATTAGAAACAGAAATGCAAAATGAACATGGAGGCAGAAACATGAATGTAGCTTTGTGACTGTAAATTATTAAAGTGGTGTAAATCCCTGGGCTTTTCTTCTTCATGAAGGCCAAATGAGACTTGAAAAAGAACGGAAAGGTTGGAGCAAAGTGAAAACAGAACCAGATACACCGGCATGGCCTCACAACTGTAAACCATTAAAATGGCGGGAAGCTAGGAGACAATCCTACTTGATGTGAAGAGGAGATCTAACTCAGGCAAGAGCCGGAAGAATGAATAGGGAATTATTTCTGGAGCAGTATAATTTCAAGGTTGTTTCTTTCTGCCCCCACCCCACCTCCTTAACTAGCCACAGCCTGTTTCAAAAGCTCCTTTCTCCAAACATTCCTCAAGACAGGAATGACTTTTACTGGCACTTCCGCCCAAGGTCCGTACGATCCTCTCCGAGGCCAATAGAGAATGCCGTTCTCCGAGCCTCGCCTGCTCCCAGAATCGGGGTGGGTGTGCCGGTAAAATTCCTAAACTCGGCTCAGTGGTTCAGACAGTTTTAAATTTATTTATTAGTCACAAGTCGGCTTACACTGTAATGAAGCTACTGTGGAAATCCCCTCGTTGCCACACTCTGGCGCCTGTTCAGGTACACGGAAGGAGAATTTAGCTTGGGTGATGCACCAACGTCTTTTCAGTAAACCAGAGCACCCAGAGGAAACTCACGCAGACACGAGGAGAACGTGCAGACTACGCACAGACAATGGCCCAAGCCGGGAAGCGAACCTGGGTCCTTGGCACTCTGAGGTCGCAATGCTAACCACTGTGCCACTGCCAGCCAGGTTTAGATACGATAAAAAGATTCAAATAGGCACAGAACAATCTAGAATTCCTTCTCTCTGACGACAGGATCATTCTGACTCAAAACGTTGCCTCTGCTCTCTCTCCACAGATGCTGTCAGACCTGCTGGGATTTTCCAGCATTTTTATGTTTTTGTTTCAAATTCCAGCAGTATTTTGCGTTATCCAAAAATCATTTCAGATGGCAAGGGATGGAAGGGGACATGATGCCTGTGTCATTCAGGTGAGGTTTTATAATATTGTTAAGTTCTGGCACTGTGTCTTTCATTTAGGCTAAAATGGAGGAGTGGAAGGGGTCATGCGGCCTGCTCTCAGTTCTGCTGACAACAAGCCTGGACAGTTTGGTGTTAAAGGCTAAAGTCAGGATATCTTACTGGGAAGAAGATGCCAGATATTGCCACTCCATTAATCAATGACCAGAGTGAAATAAGTCAACGGTTGTTGGCATTCTTTCACCAGATTCCTGTTTTTTTAAATTAAATTCACAGAGTGTTATAAGCTCTGATTCATGGTAGCACAGTGGTTAGCCCTACTGCCTCACAGCGCTGGGAAGCTGGGTTTGATTCTTGGCTTGGGTCACTCTGTGTGTGGAGTCTGCACATTCTCCCCGTGTCTACGTGGGTTTCCTCCCACAGTCCGAAAGACATACTGGTTAGGTGCATTGGCCATGCTAAATTCTCCCTCAGTCTATCTGATCAGGCACCCAAGTATGGCAAATAGGAGATTTTCATAGTAACTTCATTGTAGTGTTAATGTAGCTTACTTGTAACACTAATAAATAAACTTAAACTTCAGGAAACCTGATACTCCAAGTTATATATACAACGAAGTCTTGACTAGACAAGCAATAAAGAGCTCAATCAGGGAGCTCATATTCTAAGGGGCCAACCTAATGGCCTCTCTGAAGTCATTACACCGAGCTGCCGTGCTGACAGTAAACAAGTAGCTTGGGCAAAGATTTTGCCATGATGGTTAGACCCTCATGCAGACTGGCCCAGGAATCACAAGTCCCAACCCCCCGATCACAGCACCCATCATCATCTCTGGTGCTAGGGTCATGATTTGCATTTTATGAAGGGCACTGTCCATATAAAATAATAGCCATTCGCCACTCATGTGGGACTTTGGTCTCATGGTTGTCTGAAACATGCACAGTCGACCTGGTCAGAACTTTTCTGCAATTGGCGCATTCCTTTTGATAGCCCTTTGGGTTAACTGTGGTACTTACCTTAAAATTTATTTTAACTGCCCAGGATTGGCAAGGCTCAGTTCAAACTGTTTTGCTTTAACGCAGGGGTGTAGGAGGGTGGGCCTGCTGGGTGGACAGGGCAATTTTTTCAAGCGCCTGGGTCCCAGAAAGAACTTTGTGCTGGAAAAGGCACTTTGCACTCTAGGTGAAGGAAGACGGTGGCACAGTGATTAGCACTGCTGCTTCACAGCACCAGGGACCTGGGTTTGATGCCCGGCTCGGGTCACTGTTTGTGTGGAGTTTGCACATTCTCCCCATGTCTGTGTGGGTTTTCTCCAGGTGCTCCGGTTTCCTCCCACATGCTGGTTGGGGTGCATTGACCCGAACAGGCATGGAGTGTGGCGACTAGGGGAATTTCACAGTAACTTCATTGCAGTGTTAATGTAAGCCTTACTGGTGACGAATAAATAAACTTTACTTTAGGTACAAGAAAGACAGCCAGCCTGATTTTGCCATTTTGATTCTAAATGCTGAATCTGGGTGCAATTCAGATCTGATTTGGAAATCTATTCTCAGGAGTTCCCATTAGCACTTAGCCTGAAATCGCGAGCCTGAATTGTGCTGTGGGAAGGGTTAAATACATCCGAAACACTGCGGCTCCGATCACAGCTCTGAACTGCGTGTGTGCAGTGAAAAAAAGTCTGAAAAGCGCCCCTGTTGCTTCGCTCCTGGGCTGGAAAAAGTGGATAAAGTGGCCCGAGAGCAATGGCCCTCACCGACATCAACCCACCCCGAACAACGTAACAGTCCCCCTTATCCACCCATGACCCCCGCTACCCCAGACCAATCACCACTCCTTGCCCCGTGCTTTACCCGCTCCCCCCCCCCACCAATCGCCTCAGTGGGGCAGCAGTCCCCCCACTGATCGCCTGCAAGGTGGCAACCACTGCCTCTGCCCTCCCCCCTCCCCACCAGACAACAATCTGGCCCGCCTCCCTTTTCTTCCCCCCCCACAATGCCCCACCAGAGAATGATGGGGCCTCCCTCCACCACATCCCCCTCCCACGCCACCCACCCACCCCCCCCCACCACCTAGAGGACAATCTGGCCTGCCTCCCTCCTCTTCCCCCACCCCCCCCTCCCAGAGAATGACCTGGCCCACCTCCCTCTTCCTCCTCTTCCCCACCACCCCCCTCAATACCCCCATCAGTCAACCTCCCTCCCCCCCCCCACAACTAGAGAATGATCTAGCCCTCCTTCTCCCCCCGTGTCCCCCATCAGAGAACCATCTGGCCTTCCTCCTCCTCCCCTCCCCATTCACCAGAGATACATCTGACGCGCCTCCTCCTCCGTCCCCGCCACCCCCCCCCGCAATGGAGAATGAACTGGCCTCCCTCCCCCGCGCCCCCCCCCCACCCTCCCCCACCACCGATCTGAGTCAGAGAGCTGCTGGAAGCTCTGAATTTACCTCTTCAGAAGCCGGAACGCCCGAAACAGACCTTTGCCCAGGGTGTCTGTTCCGCGCCGAATCTGGACGGCCGAACGCGATGGTGAAGGGGGAAATGCAGTTTAGATTCGGACGCGGTTTGGATTGCGGCCATTCTCAGGCCTTGGGAAAGTGGGCATCTGCACAGGTGCGGGCGCGGATCGCGCTAATCGCCCCATGCCCGACCTTACCAAGTTTTCATACCTGAAAACGGGCTTGACGCCGTGGTAAAATCGGGCCCTTAGAATCATAGAACCCCTATACTGTAGAAGAGGCCATTCAGCCCATTGAGTCTGCACCGACTCAATAACAGTATCTTACCCAGGCTCTCTCCCCTGCTCAATCCTCATAACCGCCCACATTTCCCACAGCTAATACTTCTAACCCACTCATCTCTGGAGCGTGAGAGGAAACCGGAGCACCCAAAGGTAACCCTGGGTGATATTCTGGCATAAAAGGTGGCCCTATTTTTATGGCCCCAAATATGTTCCTAACAGATATTTAATTCCAGATATTTTTTATTGAATTCAAATTTCACCATCTGCCGTGGTGGGATTCGAACCCAGGTCCCCAGAACATTAGCACTGCTCATTGTCCCACAGCATTGCTTCAGACCTTTCTTTGTTCTTTCACTGAAATCTAACTTGAGTAAAATTCACTCCTATTTATGGTTCTTTTTCTCTCTCAGCTTTACTCTCTGGAAGTTACAAAATTTGCTGGCAAATTTAGCAACAGGAAGCCGTGGATTTTACGAAATTGATCGTTCTGCACCGAGATGTTTGAGGTTCAAAATATCACATCTGCTTTTATCAAACAACATCTGAATGACGACTTTGCTTCCACGCGTACGTGAGTTTCCATTGGCAGCTTAAACGTGCAGCTGGTGCGAAGTGTGATGCTGTGGTCTCTAACCACTTTCCATGTTGGGCAAACCTCCGGGTTCACACCACAATGCAATGTCTTAGTCACAGATGTTGATGCAGAAAATGAACACGCAGTAATCTGCGCTGTTGCCATTGTCGATACATCACCGTTTCCTTGTCCACTACGAGATATGTTTCAATGTATTTAAGTGAGTAGACAATCGTATATATGGGTAGCATGGTGGCACAGTGGTTAGCACTGCTACCTCACAGCACCAGTACCCGGGTTCAACTCTGGCCTGAGATGAGTGACAGTCTGTGTGAAGTTTGCACGTTCCCCTCGTGTCTGTGTGGGTTTCCTCCGGGTGCTCCAGTTTCCTCCCACAGCCCGAGAGATGTGCTGGTTAGGGTGCATTGGTCATGTTAAATTCTGCCTCAGTGTACCCGAACTGATGCCGGAGTGTGGCGACTAGGGGATTTTCACAGTAACTTCATTGCAGTGTTATGGTAACCCGACTAGTGACAATAGTGAATAACTTTAAAGGTTTGGGCTGATTGGCCCTGTTAATTTGCCCCTGAGTGTCGGGGGATTAGTAAGGTAGATAGGTGGGGTTATAGGACCTGGGCGGAATTGTTGTCAGTGTAGGCTCAATGGGCTGAATGGTCTCCTTCTGCACTGTAGGATTCTATGATGTATGATTAACTAGGGGTTGTTGTGAACAACAATCCTTTTTCTTTGCCCTCACCACATCCTTAGTTCATCCAATTTGTACTCAGACCTATTCATCATTGGAGAAGACGAATTTTGCTACAGATCATTATTTTTTATTGAGCAAAAGCCCCAGGGATATATTCATATTACTCTGATTTACAGGTCTCTAGTGTAGTGTGGAGTTGCAGCCTTTGCGTACGACATTGATAATATTTGTGGTGCTTTGCAGACTGCACAATGACACCTTGCAGGATAATGTGAAGAACATCAATAGTTTAATTGTTTGACTCACCACGTTTGCTGCACCCACAGTTTGGTGCAGTATTATTTCATTATACAGAAATGAGGTTTTATATATGAAGTGATGTCACTGTAGATTTAATACAATTACTAACATCTGAATCAACGGGCACTCGTGTGCAATGCATACAAGTCTTCTTTGTCTTCTCTATCAACACCAATTTCATGTCAGTTGGCCGAAAATACCTATTTTTAAGCACCTTTTTTTTATCAGCTGAAGCTTTAGTTGAACATTCTCATACTTGCTTTCTAATCAATGAACAAAGAAAATTACAGCGCAGAAACAGGCCCTTCAGCCTCTAAGCCTGCCCCGACCATGCTGCCCAACTGGACTAAACCCCCAACCCTTCTGGGGACCATATCCCTCTATCCCCATTCTATTCATGTATTTGCCCCTTAAAACTCACCATTGTATCTGCTTTCACCAACTGCCCTGGCAGTGGTTCCAGGCACCCACCACATTCTGCAAAAGACTAGCCTCGTAGATCTTCTTTAAACCTTGCCCCTCACACCTTAAACCTATGCCCCCTAGTAATTGACTCTTCCACCCTGGGAAAAAGCTTCTGACTACCCACTCTGTCCACACCCCCCCCATAACCTTGTATCCTTGCCTGGTGATGCTCAACCTGATGCGCTGCTCCTTTATCAGGTGAGTCTTTGACTGGGCTGTTATGGTGACCTGTCCGATATCTCTTCCTGTGTCGAGCTGTCATATTTTCTTTGATCCTATGAGCCGCTGTGGGATATTTTACTACATAAAAAAAACAAGTTGTTGCTATTTGGGCAGTCTAACTGGCTGAGGACCTGGGAAATCCCTTGGGCGTGCTCCCATTCCGCCATCAGGTTTCCCCACACTAGCGTCATCAGTGTGAGAGGGGATCTGAGAGATTTCCCAGACACGGACATGGGGCCAAGGCACTCGTAGCAAGCGGGACACGGACCACGCAAATGTCCATTGGCCTCATGCGGGACTTTCTGGCTTTGGAGCGAACTCGGGCAGACAATCCCACCTGCAGAGTTTAACCAACGTAATCAAAAGCAAGCCGTGTGCAATGCAGAGCAGGCTGCCCCAGTGAAATATGAGTCCATTAAGTACTTTGTCAAGCATTATCTTCACAAATGTTGCTATCGGTACTGAGTTCGGAGATTGCCTTTATGTTTGACATCTATCTTGTAACATCAGAGCCGCACACTTGAACTCGTCACTCACAGCATTATGTACATGTTTTCATTCATAGTGACCTTGGACATGTCGATAGTGGGAGTCTCAGGAACTGGGGATTGTGGATTCTGTACACCCGCCACAAACTTTTCATTCTCCTCGTTAATGCCCTCCAGGGCTGAATCACTTCCCTCAATCCTGTCTGAAGGAGGTTGCTGAGGGTCCTCATGCTCGATCTTCAGCCTCGCTGATTCTTCTTCAACTTGGCATTCAGTTGGAATGCAATCCAATGATGAATCCTTGTTTAGATACATAGGCACGCCAATCCATTCCTTATGTAAAAATACACGTTATATTTATATTACTAATGGCAGTTTAGTCATATTAGCTCACAGAACTTGAAAAGACCATGAATGATATTTGTTACAATCTCATCCTGTTCTAACCAACGTTCAATTAATATTAGTTTAACATTTATTTATTAGCGTCACAAGTAGGCTTACATTAACACTGCATTGAAGTTACTGCGAAAATCCCCAAGTCGCCACACTCCAACGCCTATTCGGGTACACTGAGGGAGAATGTAGCACCTTTGAGGAAGTGACCAAAGAGGCAGAAGAGGGTAAAGCATTTGATGTGGTGTATAAGGATTTCATAAAGCGTTTGGTAAGCTATTGCAGAAGATATGGAAGCATGGGATTGAGGATGATTTAGCAATTTGGATCAGAAATTGGCTAGCTGTAAGAAGACAGAGGGTAGTGGTTGATGGGAAATGTTCATCCTGGAGTTCAGTTACTAGAGTACCACAAGGATGCTGTTTGTCATTTTCATAAATGACCTGCATGAGGGCGTAGAAGGATGGGTTAGTAAATTTGTGGACGACACTGAAGTCGGTGGAGTTGCGGACAGTGCGTAAGGATGTTGCAGGTCACAGAGGGACATAGATAAGCTGCAGAGCTGGGCTGAGAGGTGGCAAATGGAGTTTAATGTGGAAAAGTGTGAAGTGATTCACTTTGGAAGGAGTAACAGGAATACAGAGTACGGGGCTAATGGTAAGTTACTTAGTTAGATTGGATAAGCAGAGAGATCTTGATGTCCATGTGCATAGCTCCCTGAAAGTTGGCACCCAGGTTGATAGGGTTGTTAAGAAGGCGTACGGCGTGTTAGCTTCTATTGGTAGAGGAATTGAATTTCGGAGCCATGAGGTCATGTTGCAACTGTACAAAACTCTGATGCGGCCACAGTTGGAGTATTGTGTGCAGTTCTGGGCACCACATTATAGGAAGGATGTGGAAGCACTGGAAAGGGTGCAGAGGAGGTTTACCAGGATGTTGCCTGGTATGGTGGGAAGGTCTTATGAGGAAAGGCTGAGGGACTTGAGGCTGTTTTCATTAGAGAGAAGAAGGTTAAGAGATGACTTAATAGAGGCATATAAGATGATCAGAGAATTAGATAGGATGGACAGTGAGAGCCTTTTTCCTCGGATGGAAATGGCTAGCTCAAGGGGACATAGCTTTAAATTGAGGGGTGATAGATATAGGGCAGATATCAGAAGTAGGTTTTTTACTCAGAGAGTAGTAAGGGCCTGGAATGCCCTGCCTGCAACAGTAGTGGACTCGCCAACATTGAGGGCATTTAAGTGGTCATTGGATAAACATACGGATGATATTGGAATGGTGTAGGTTAGATGGGCTTTAGATTGGTTTCACAGGTCGGCGCAACATTGAGGGCCAAAGGGCCTGCACTATAATGTTCTATGTAGCATGTTCAACGCACCTAACCAGCACGTCTTTCTGACGGTGGGAGGATACCAGAGCACCCGGAGGAAACCCATGCAGACGAGGGGAGAACGTGCAAACTCTGCACAGACAGTGACCTGAGCCGGGAACCGAACACTGGTTCCTGGCACTGTGAGGCAGCAGTGTGAACCGTTGTGCCACTGTGTTGCTGAACTGGAAAAGATGATGAATCATTGACCACAACTCCTTGCTCTCTAACCAACGAAGTTCAATAGTTCAAATTGTCTAAGAACATAAGAACATAAGAAATAGGAGCAGGAGTAGGCCATCTAGCCCTTCAAGCCTGCCCCGCCATTCAATAAGATCGTGGCTGATCTGTCGCTGCTCAGTTCCACTTTCCCGCTTTCTCCCCATAACCCTTAATCCCCTGTCTTATCAAAAACCCATCAACCCGCGTCTTAAAAATATTTAGCAAGGCAGCCTCCACCACTTCAACGGGCAGAGAATTCCAGAGATTCACCACCCTTTGAGTGAAGAAGTTCCTCCTCAACTCCGTTCTAAACCGCCTCCCCTTTATCTTGAGGCTGTGCCCCCTAGTCCTACTGTCTTTTTTGAGCGGGAAGAGTCTCTCCACCTCTATCCTATCCATCCCATTCATCATTTTATATGTCTCAATGAGATCTCCCCTCATTCTTCTAAACTCTAACGAGTACAAGCCCAGTTTATTCAGCCTTTCCTCATAGCTCAACCCCCTCAACTCCGGTATCAGCCTAGTAAACCTCCTCTGCACTCCCTCCAAGCCCAAAATATCTTTGCGCAGGTGCGGCGCCCAAAACTGCACACAGTACTCCAGCTGCGGCCTCACCAATGCCCTATACAGCCGCAGCAAGACCTCCCTACTTTTATATTCAATCCCCCTCGCTATGAAGGCCAGCATCCCATTCGCCTTCCTGACCACCTGCTGCACCTGCAAGCTGGGTTTTTGCGACTCATGCACAAGGACCCCGAGGTCCCTCTGTACCGTCGCCTGCTGCAGTTTTTCGCCCCGTAAGTAATAGTCCTTCCTACCATTCTTCCTACCAAAGTGGACCACCTCACACTTGCCAACATTAAATTCCATTTGCCATTTCCTGGCCCATTTGCCCAGCCTATCTAGATCCTTCTGCAGACTCTCCACACCCTCCGCACAATTTGCCGTTCCCCCAATCTTGGTGTCATCCGCAAATTTCGACACCCTACACTCGGTTCCCTCCTCCAGATCATCTATATAAATGGTAAAAAGCTGAGGCCCCAGCACCAACCCCTGGGGCACTCCACTAGTCACCAGAGAGTGAAGCAGTGACGAACCCTAACTGGAATTTGGAATGGATATTATTCAATCTTTTGCTGTCCAGTAAATCTTGTGTCAGCCCAATATCATTTTTGTTTAGCCCTGATTCAGTGGCTACAGATTGATTGGTATGAAACCAATAGTTTAGGGGAGGTTATGAATGGACGCAAGGGCCACAGGTTTCTCTCACTGTTCGTATTTGTACAGTTAACTGTCAGTAGGGCAAAATTACAGCAAGAATCAGGCTGGTCCCTTTAGCTCAGCACGGTTGGCCTACACTTCTGTAAGAAGGAGCCTGTGGCTACCCATGACTTAGAAGCATAGAAATATAGAAGATAGGAGCAGGAGGAGGCCATTTGGCCCTTCAAGCCTGCTCCACCATTCATTAAGATCATGGCTGATCATCCACCTGAATATCTAATCCTGCTTTTCCCCCATAACCTTTGATCACATCCACCCCAAGAGTCATCTCTTGAATACAGTCAATGTTTTGGCATCATTTACTTGTTGTGGTAATGAATTCCACAGGCTCAGCACTCTTTGGATGAAGTAATGTCTCCTCACCTCTGTCCTAAATGCTCTACCCTGAGTCCTCAGGCTCAGACCCCTGGTTCTAGATTCCCTCACCACTGGGAACATCCTCCCTGCCTCTACCCTGTCTAGTCCTGTTAGAATTTTATAAGTCGCAATGAGATCTCCCCTTATTTGTCTGAGCTCCAGCAAAAACAATCCTAACCTAGTCAATCTCTCCTCATACATCAGTCCCGCCGTCCCCGGAATCAGCCTGGTAAACTTTCGCTGCACTCCCTTGAGAGCAAGAACATCCTTCCTCAGAAAGGGAGACCAAAGGAGACTTGAAATATATCTGTGCTGTATCATTCCTTCATTCATTTCTTTCATATTTGGTTGCAGTTACACGGGAGTCAAAATTCCTCCGGGATCTAATTCAATTGGATATTCTTCATGAGTGACCTCAGTGAGCGGTGAAACATTGGGTGAGATTTTGGGACCTTGCTCGGGCGCGACTCGTAAAATCCCACCTGAGGCCAGCGGAGAATTCCTTTCTGTGAGCCTCACCCCCCCCAATTCCGGGGCAGGTAAGGCGGTAAGATCCCTGCAATTATGTCCCGGGGATTTTCACGGTAACTTCATTGCAGTGTTAACGTAAGTCTACTCATGACACCAATAAATAAACTTTAAACTTTATTGTGGGTGCCTCAAAATTAAATCTGGTTCTTTCTTTGTGCAAGGCCTGCACTAAACACAGGCACGCAGCTCATTTGTCAAAATCATGGATGAGATTTTCCTCTCCTTCTCACCTAGGAACACTTACAGCAATTGTAGTGCTTGTTACTGACACGCAGCCAAGATCAGCACAAGCACCTTTAGGAATAGAACATGTAACCATGCTGCTCTCCGTAGCACACACCAAGTGGTACATTTACCTCCTGAAGTATTGGGAGAATGCCTATTAGTTAATTTGTGTTTGTTTAAACACAATATGCTGTGACATTGACATCGCGCAGAAACTGGCTTGAAGGGGTTTATGAGCCTGGCAGTGTAAGTGATTTGAATGAGTGTATATGGCAGAAGCCCAGAATAATGACTGTCGCCTAGAAATTGCTGTGTGAGATAATGAGGTACAAATGCTTAACATGTTCACATGACATTTCCCTCTCTCCTTTAGCTGCTTATACTGCGGATATTTTAATTGAGTTGTCTCCTCAGTTAAAGTAACAGACAGCACAATGTCACAGGAACTCTTTGAGCATTGGTGCGCGCATATGAAAAGCAATACTTTCTCGGTTTGTAGCTCCGAGGATACATTTCAGCTCCCTGCAGGTTCCCTTTTTTTAAACAGCTACAGATTTCCAAGCTACTGCCTTCAATGCACACCCACACATTTGATCATCTACATAGCGTAAATGTTATTAGTCACTGACAGCAAGGCAACAACAGTCACTGAAAGTAACCAGCCTGATTCATCATTTTTATAATCATTAAAAATAATTGGAAAATTTGGAGGGCCAGGCATTAAGTATGTTGTCCAATCTGTCCTCCCTTACGGATGACCTTCACACCAGGTAGCCTAACCTGATTGATCTTACAAAAGGATCACCGCATTTTTCACCCCTGCATAGTTTCCATGGGGTGTAAGTACCTATCCTACGCACCCCCGGCTCTTTCTCATCTGCACACTCCTTGATCACATCATCCATATGTGTGCAAGTAACATCCTGCTCTATCTCTTCACAGTGGCGAGTACTGCTGCCTGACAGCGCCAGGAGGACCCGGGTTCGATTCCAGGCTTGTGTCACTATATGTGGAGTCTGCACATTCTTCCTGTGCCTGTGTGGGTTTCCCCCGGGTGCTCCAGTTTCCTCCCACAGACATGCAGGTTAGGTGCATTGGCCATGCTAAATTCTCCCTCGGTGTACCTGAACAGGCACCAGAGTGTGGCAACTAGGGCATTTTTATAGTAACTTCATTGCAGTGTTAATCATAGAATTCTATAATGCAGAAGGAGGCCAGTCAGCCCATAGCATCTGCATTGACTCATTTTACCCAGGCTCCATTCCATAACCCCATATATTTACTCTACTAATCCACCTAACACTTAGGGGCAATTTAGCATGAGCAATCCACCTTACCTACACATCATTGAACTGCAATATTCATGTAAGCCTACTTGTAATTAATAAATAAAAACAAACTTTAAACCTCTCTCTCAATCTCTCCACTGCCTGTGTTGAAGGACTGTCCATCTGCTATTAAATGTAAAATGGTCTAGGATATCCCCCAGCTGAATGCCGGTAAGAGCAAGCCTTTTTTCAGCTCTCGCCATGAGTCCAATATGATTGCTAGTGACTCCAGTACCACCCAACTCTCTGAACATCATGAACCAGATATTGGGCCCATTTTGATTCTAAGTGCTGAGCAGACTTGAAACTGGGAGTGTTTCAGATCCGACTTTTAGACATATTCTCAGGTACCCCCATACGCACTCTGTCTGCAAAAAATATCAGCGATTCCGAATCGTGCTGCACAAGCCTTTGACAGGGCTTCACGCGCCCAAAATCCTGCAGCTCCGATTGGCGCCTTCAACTACGCATGAGCAGTAAAAAAAATGATAGAATAATGCTACCATGCTACATCCCTCCTGGGCTGAATAATGCCTCCCCCTGGTCCCCACAGGCATTAATGTTGTAATCTTCACAACATTATTGACCTCCTTATCCCCTCACCACCGCGCCCCCACCTCCCCCCCACCCTGCCACCCAGACCAATTGTGGGACCTTCCTTCATCCTCCCATTGATCTCAGGCAGAGTGGCAGAGGACCCCCCTTCCCTACCCCCTGATCTCAAGCAGTGAGATCCACCCCATCCCACACTACAGCTATCAGACATCTTTTATCTCATCTTCCACTCCATCCCCCTGCAGTATGAATATCTCCCACTTCCTCTGCCTTTGAGCTTTGACAAAGGGTCATCGGGACTCGAAACGTCAGCTCTTTTCTCTCCTTACAGACGCTGCCAAACCTGCTGAGATTTTCCAGCGTTTTCTCTTTTAGTTTTAGATTCCTGCATTTGCAGTAATTTGCTTTTATCCAATGCTCACCAGTTGGGTTAGTAAATGAATAGTGATAACTTGAATGAAATACAGAAAGCTATGGACTCCCGTGGGGTCAAATCCCAAGCTGGGTCCAGGAGTGGGAGGCAAGAACACAAGGATAAAAATTAGAACAATTGATTAACATTTTACCTGAAAGTTTCCATTGTAGTCCTCAAAAAGATCAACAAAGGATTGTTTCGGATCTGGTATGCCTGGGAAAATCCAAGTCTTTCCTCTAAAGATATAAACACATTGTGCACGTTCAGAGGCAGAGAAAATCTTGAACTTTAATAAAATGGACCAAGTAACTAGATTGCCTTGTTTGAGAATATTCATGCCACATATACTACATATTATGTCTTCTCTGGCTGTACTCTTGTTATTGAGTCGAAAGGTTTTGTGTTCAAGACGGTCTCTTCAGGACAAAAGTTGGGTTGCCACCTCAGTGCGGTGCTAAGGGACTGCAACTGTGGTAGAGACACATCTTTCAGATGCAGCATTAAAACAACACCTAGGGTGGGACATTCCAGCCATGCTCGCCTCGAAACTGGAAGGTCAATGGACCTTTCCATGGTCCGTCCCTTGCCCATTACGATTAATGTAGTGAGCGGAACAGGAAAATTCACTCCCTTGTCTGCGTTCACACATCTAAAATACAATGGATTCCTTATGTGGGAGTGCAAAATTTGTTTTTTTTAATTCATGGATGTGGGCATTGCTGGCTAGGCCAACATTTATTGTCCATCTCTCATTGCCCTTCAGAAGGTGATAGTGAGCTGCCTTGTTGATCTGCCACAGTCCCTGAGGTTCAGGTACATCGGCTTGCAAAATCTCATTTACTGTCCTGCTTGAGGCAATACACGTCTCTTTAACCTGTGCTTAATGCTATCTCTACTCACATTGTCTGCACCTTTAAAACTTGATTAGCTGTAAAGACTCGCATTCTAATCAGTATTCTGTAAACTGAGTGTATCTTTTTATATACCCTGTTTGTGATCAGAACTCCCACTCACCTGACAAAGGGGCAAAGCCCCAAAAGCTAGTGGTGATTTCTACCAAATAAACATGTTGGACTTTAACCTGGTGTTGTGAGACTTCTTACTGTGTTCAGGTACATCCACAGGGCCGAACATTCCCATCCCATCTGCCATGGGAATCGGGCGGAGGTGACGTGCATTTTTTGGCTCAAAGTGAATATAGCCAGAAAATCCCACCCACCATGCTGTTAAGGATGGAATTCCAGGATTATGACCCAGTGACGGTGAAGGAACAGCAATATATTTCCAAGTCAGAATAGATTGTGACTTAGAGTCACAGAGTCATAGAGGTTTACAGCATGGAAACAGGCCCTTAGGCCCAAAATATCCATGCTGCCCTTTTTTTTAAACCCCTAAGTTAATCCCAATTGCCTTCATTTGGCCCATATCCCTCAAACCCATCTTACCCATGTAACTATCTAAATACTTTTTAAAAGACAATATTGTACCCGCCTCTACTACTACCTCTGGCTGGTTGTTCTAGACACTCACCACTCTCTCTGTGAAATAATTGCCCCTCTGGACACTTTTGTATCTCTCCTCTCTCACCTTAAACCTATGCCCTCTAGTTTTAGACTCACCTACCTTTGGGAAAAGATATTGACTATCTGGCTGATATGTGCCCTCATTATTTTGTAGACCTCTATAACCCCTCAGCCTCCTACGCTCCAGAGCAAAAAGTCCCAGTCTGTCCAGCTTCTCCTTATAACTCAATCCATCAAGTCCCGGCAGCATCCTAGTAAATCTTTTCTGCACTCTTTCTAGTTTAATAATATCCTATCTATAATAGGGTGACCGGAACTGTACACAGTATTCCAAGTGTGGCCTTACCAATGCCTTGTACAACTTCAACAAGATGTCCCAACTCCTGTGTTTAATATTCTGACCAATGAAACCAAGCATTCTAAATGCCTTCTTCACCACTCTGGCCACCTGTGACTCCACTTTCAAGGGGCAATGAACATGTACCCCTGGATCTCTTTGTTCTGTAACTCTCCCCAACGCCCTACCGTTAACTGAATAAGTCCTGCCCTGGTTCAAACTACCAAAATGCATTATCTCATATTTGTCTAAATTAAACTCCATCTGCCATTCATCAGCCCACTGGCCCAATTGATCAAGATCGTATTGCAATCAGAGATAACTTTCTGCACTATCCATGACGCCACCAATCTTGGTGTCATCTGCAAACTTACTAACCATGCCTCTATATATTCTCATCCAAATCATTAATATAAATGATAAATAACAGTGGACACAGCACTGGCCCCTGAGGCACACCGCTGGTCACAGGCCTTCAGTTTGAAAAACAACCCTCTGCAACCCCCTGGCTTCTATCAAGAAGCCAATTTTGTATCCATTTGGATACCTCATCCTGGATCCTGTGAGATTTAACGTTATGCAACAACCTACCATGTGGAAAATCTTTAGATGGTGGTTCATCTAGATGGTAACAGTATGGGTTTGGAAGATGCTGCCCAAGGATCTAGGTGAATGCATTTTGTAAATGGTACTCACTGCGACCACTGTTCCACGATCGTGATGGGATTAGGTGACTGTGGAAGGGGTAGAAATCAAGCTTTGTCCTAGGTAGTGTCGAGATTCTCGAGTGTTGTCGGAGCAAGTGGAGAGCATTCCATCAGATTCCTGACATGTGCTTTCTAGATGGTGGCTTTGAGGGGTTGGGAGGTGAGTTACTCGCTGTAGGATACTGAGCCTTTGACCTGCTCTTTGTGATTTGCACATTTTGAGATGTGATCCATGTTTATTTCATTTGGAAGGAAATCTGAATTAAAACATTTGTGGCATAGAAAATTTAACAGGACACATGGCCCAAATTCAAGAATAGCGAAGGAAAGTTGGAAGAAAGATTACGGAGACACCAGCTATAACCTTCTAAAGAGAAAAATCACCAGGAATGGCATTGATACAAAAAGGATTGCTCTCTGCTAAGTGCCTTTGGAAAAAAACGGAAAGGGATAAGTCTGAAAATGGTAGGTTGGAGAGATGTGCTCAGTTGTAGTACTTTTGCCTTAGAGTCTGAAAGCTGGGCATCTAAGCCCTATAGTGGAGATTGGGCAATGAATTCTAGGCTAACATATGGGAAGTGTGGCATAGTCAGAGGCATCATCTTTCAGGTGAAATGTGAAACCAAGTCTCTGTCTGCCTTCTTGGATGGATGTGAATGATTGCACAGCGCTAATATGCCAATTTGCAGGGGCGATCTCCCAGATGTCCTGGCAACTGTTTAACCAACATCACTGATGACCTGGTTGTCATCTTGTTGCTGTTCATAGAACCTTGGTGCAAGCCATTCTGTTACCACTTTTTCTACATTACAACTGTCCACCTTAAAAGCACTTTTGGATCGCCTGAGGTTGTGAAAGTAGCTATATAAATGAAAGCTATTTCTTTCTCTTTTACTGTCCACACCTGTTTCAGATGCTGTTTCAACTTCTGTTCAAAGCTTTTTTGCAAATACTCACATGTGTACTTTGGGCAAGTATGGTCAAATGTGTGAAGTTGTGTAGTACACATGTCTCCATGGACACACAAAATGAACATGTAAATGGAGGTCTGGGGCTGCTGCAGTGACTTCAATGAGACGCAGGTGTGATGTTAGTATATCTTTAAGAAAGGTGTTGTTTTAAAAAACATGCTCTGTGTAATTCACAGCTTCAGCCTGTGAAGCCAGTTTGTCTGTAAAGAGTCCTTTTATTGCTTCTTACATAGAGGATGTTTGTTTGTTTATACTTTGAGGTCGTTTTATGACTCTGCATTTTTATGAGATGTGTTTCAATTCATTCTCACGGCCTTAGGTGATGTCATTGTTGGGGGAGAGAAAACAACTGTGGGGAGGCCAGGTGATAAGAGTTTCAGTTTGAGAGTTCTGAATCTGCAAGGTTCTTTTTTCGTTTTAGCAGGGGCATCAAACCCGACAGAAGCTGAAATCTCTCTCTCTCTCTGACTCCCTGTTCTATTTGGAAATTCTGCTGGTCATCTCACGGCAATATTTTGCCTTCCAGAAGGGAAGTGCGGCCTTCAAAAGGACTCAATTCCAGTCAAGTGAGATTTTAATCTATGCCGTGTTAAGCCTGTGAAAAGGGTTTTGTCCACGAAAGGTTTTGGTTTGTTGGGACAGCTCTCATATTCATTTAAGGGCTAATACATTATTGTGGTTGTTTTCTTTCTGTTCCTTTGTTTGTAATTGATATTGCTCATTTTCTTTCTATATGTGTTGACTATATTCTTAAATAAACTTTGTTTGATTAAAGCTTCCTTGTGGGTTGTTGAATCATACCTGAAGTGAACCATATCAAACAAAGAAACAAAGAACAAAGAACAACCCAGCACGGGAAACAGGCCCTTCGGCCCAACGAGCCCGCGCCGCCACATCGCCCTACACCTATTCTACCCTGCATGTCTACGAATGGGACCCTACTCAGTCAGATTCAGGGAAGAAATAGTGTCAATTTGGTGGAAACCAATTAGCCTAAGAGCACATCTTTGGGGTGTGGGAGGAAACCGGAGCGCCCGGAGGAAACCCACGCAACCACAGGGAGAATGCGCAAACTCCCACAGACACAGGCCCAAATCCATGTATCTGCACAGCTAGCAGTGCTAGTCACTGAGCTGTTGTGGAGCCCGTCTATCGGTCCAGGATCAAGCACACACACTGACACGAAGTACTAGGCCACTCCTGGACTTCCAAGAGCAGCCCACGCACAACCCGCCGTGTGCATGCCCCTCGCTTGACACGAGGTGGACCTCCACCTGTGGAATAAAGACAAAACATATTAGTTATACAGCCTGCCCTTCCGGTGTCTCCCGAGGTTTAACCCTATTTAATAGCCCCTACCATATCCCTCCATTCCCGTTTCACTCATATGCCTATCTAACTGCATCTTAAACGAGTCCAACGTGCCTGCCTCCACCACCCTACTCGGTAGCGCATTCCAGACCCCCACAACTCTCTGTGTAAAGAACCTTCCTCTTACCTCCAAATTATACCTCCCCCCCCTCACCCTTAAGTGATGACCTCTTGTGTTCGTACCCAGTCTAGGGAGCAGTCTCTCACTATTAACTCTATCTATTCCCTTCAGTATCTTATATACCTCTATCATGTCCCCTCTCAATCTCCTTCTTTCCAAGGAGAATAGCCCCAGTCTCCTCAGTCTCTCCTCGTAACCCAGTCCCCCCATGCCAGGCAACATCCTGGTAAACCTCCTCTGCACCCTTTCCAGAGACTCCACGTCCTTCCGGTAATAAGGTGACCAGAACTGGACGCAGTACTCCAAATGCGGTCTAACCAACGTTCTGTATAACTGAAGCATTAGACGGCAGCTTTTATACTCTAAGCCCCTTCCTATAAAGGCTAACATCCCATAAGCCTTCCTAACAACGTTCTCCACTTGTGACACAACCTTCATGGATTTGTGGACCTGCACTCCCAGGTCTCTCTGTACGTCTATACTCCTAATCGTCCTACCTTTTATCACATATCTCCTCTCTGCATTATTCCTTCCAAAATGCATCACCTCGCATTTGTCAGGATTAAATGCCATCTGCCACCTATCTGCCCACTGCACCAACCTATCTATATCCTGTTGTATCACCTGACAATCCAGTTCTGTACCCGCCAACCCTGCCATCTTGGTGTCATCAGCAAACTTGCTGATCACACCACCTACTCCCTCTTCTAAGTCATTTATGTAGACTACAAAGAGGAGAGGTCCCAGTACCGAGCCCTGCGGCACACCACTGGTCACTGGCCTCCAGCCCGACAAGGTACCCTCCACAACTACCCTCTGTCTCCTATTTCCCAACCAGTTCTCAATCCACCTAACTACCTGGCCTCGTATCCCATGCGCCTTAACCTTTTCTACCAGCCTACCGTGAGGGACTTTGTCAAACGCCTTACTGAAATCCATATAGATGACATCAACGGCTCTCCCATCGTCAACCGTTTTTGTCACCTCCTCAAAGAATTCCACCAGATTCGTAAGGCAAGACCTCCCTCTAACAAAGCCATGTTGCGTATCCCTAATCAGATCGCAACGCTCCAAATGCTCATACATCCTACCCCTAAGTATTTTTTCCATTAACTTCCCTACCACCGACGTCAAACTCACCGGCCTATAATTCACAGGGTTATCCCTACTACCTTTTTTGAACAACGGAACCACATTTGCTACCCTCCAGTCTTCTGGGACCTCACCTGTGTCCAAAGAAGAGACAAAGATGTGCGCCAGAGGCCCAGCAATTTCATCTTTCGCCTCCCTAAGCAGCCTGGGATAAATACCATCAGGCCCCGGAGCTTTATCCGTCCTTACGCTACCTAAAAGCCCTAGCACTTCCTCTCTCGTAATAATTATATCCTGCAACTGAACCTCCGCTCCCTCCAAGAGACCGCACGATTCCGAACCCCTCTCCTTCGTGAATACCGACGCAAAGTATTCATTCAGGAGCTCCCCCATTCCCTCCGACTCAATACACAACTCTCCACTCTTGTCCCTAAGAGGACCAATTTTCCCTCTAACTACTCTCTTGCCTCTAATATAGGAATAAAATGCCTTAGGATTATCCTTAATCCTACCGGCCAAAGCCATCTCATGCCCTCTCTTCGCCCTTCTAATTCCCCTTTTTAGCTCCCTCCTACTCTCTCTATATTCCTCCAGCGCACACTCCGTACCCATTTGTTTCGACCTATCATACGCCTCCCTCTTCTTCCTAACCAAGTCTTCAATATCCCCCGTAATCCACGGCTCTCTAATCCTACCTTTCCCATCCTTTCGCTTAACCGGAACAAACCTCCCCTGCAACCATTTCATTTTGTCCCTAAAAGCCTCCCACTTGCCAACCGTGGACTTGCCAGCTAACAGTCCCTCCCAGTCAGTTTGCTGCAGCTCCCTCCTAATCCTGCCATAGCTCGCCTTTCCCCAGTTCAGCACACTCCCGCTTGGACGGCACTCGTCCCTTTCCATTTTTATCCTAAAGTAGACGGACTTGTGGTCACTGTTCGCCACATGTTCGCCTACCTCTACCTCACCCACCTGCCCTGGCTCGTTTCCCAACACTAAATCCAGTATAGCCCCTCCCCTAGTCGGGCAAGTTACATACTGTTCTAGCGACCCTTCCATAACACATTTCACAAACTCCTCTCCCTCCGTACCCCCAGCTCTAGGCCCCCTCCAATTCACTCCGGGAAAATTAAAATCACCCACTACAACCACTCTATTCTTTCTGCACCTATCCAAAATGCCCCTGCAAATTCCCTCCTCCACTGACTTTGGGCTGTTGGGTGGCCTATAGTACACCCCTAGCAGTGTGATCTCTCCCTTTTTATTCCTCAACTCCACCCACAGTGACTCAATCCCTATCTCTTCCATATCGCCCTCCCTCTGCACTACTGTGATGTTTTCCTTGACTAACTATCGTGCTCATTCTAGCCAAGTTCAAGATGCACAATGACACAATGGTTAGCACTGCTGCCTCACAGCTCCAGGGACCTGGACTTGATTCTGGCTTGGGTCACTGTCTGTGTGGAGTTTGCACATTCTCCACACGTCTACGTGGGTTTTCTCCAGGAGCTCTGGTTTCCTCCCACAGTCCAAAGATGTGCATGTTGGAATGCATGACTTTGTTAAATTGTCCCTTAGTGTTTCAGAATGTGTATAGTAGAGGGATTAGCAGGGAAAATGTGTGGAGTTTCGGGGATAGGGTCCAGATGGGATTGCTGTTGATGCAGACCCGATGGGCCAAATGGCCTCCCTCTGCACTTTAGGGATTGCATGTATGTAAAACCTATGGTTCAGATGGTCTCCATAAAGCACTTTGGAGTTTCTAACCTGAGCCATAACACAGGAGGTTGGCCTCTTGGAGCATGAGCTCCTTGATTGAGGTCACAATTGCCTGCCCAATCAGGGAGTCTCATCTGTATATAAAACTGGGAGTGTCAGATCTTCTGGCACTCTTGATTCTGACCGTGTATCAGAAGCACTCTCTGAATGGAATAGGGTTTGTAAATAAATGGAATCTGGTGAAGGGATATCGGCCTCTGAGGATTTATCTCAGTGGCGATGAGGAAAAAGAACAACCCGAAGGAACCTGCTTGTTAACAGCTGTGATGGAGTGGGAATAAGCCATTGTTAGGCATTATGTTTGGGAAACTGGACTCTTTTGACCCTGCTGTAGCCCAATACATGGACTGTTACTTTTTTAGGGCTAATGACATTATGGCAAATGAAAAGGAATGGGTCATTCTTTTAACTGCTTGTGGGTTGGTGGCATTTGCGGTTACTCATAGTCTGAGAGAGCAGTACTAAGAAACACTGTGAGATACATTAGAGGGGCTACAGCTCTTCACTAGCAGTTAACACTGGACTCTTCCTCAAAATAAAAACGCCAAGTATCTTACCCGGAATTAGTAAATTCAAAGAAAAGGGGACTAGGAGTTTGCTGTAAGTAGTGAATATTTTTCTATCCAAATGGTGGAATTGGCTTGAAGGATTGAATAGCCTGCTCTGTTCTCTATATTCTTGTGTTGCTATATTATAAATTAAATTTCTTATTTTTTTGACACAGGGAAAATTATTTTAATGGCACAACCCAATTGAGTCCCTACTACCAAGATACTTAACGCCTGACCTCATCTGAACTGAACTCCTAAGGTGTACTGGAGACGCTGGAGACTTTCTTCACGCTATTATTGCCACAACTTTTTTGTTGGCCCTTCCGTAAAGGGACTCTGGAACCTCAATAAGAGGGTAATTAATCATCTCATTAAAAGGGAACAGAGTTATGAAGGCAGCACTTTCTGCTGGTCCTGTTTTCCCTGGATATTAAAAAAAAATGAGTAAAGATGTATATTTTGTCATGACTTAAACAAGTATTTGTTTAATAGCTGTCAGGGTTCAATGCTGAGAGTCTCTTTTTCTCCAGGGATTTTCCAATAATGCCATGAACAGCTAGAGGTCCCTTGCTGCCCATAAGTAGCTCTATTCATTGTAGAATGGGTTAACTTCAGAAAGGCCTGGGATCAAACTGAGAACCTCTTCACTTTATCACCCAAGACTTCCGGACTGATAGCCTACATCCAGGTAACTGTGGATCAATTCTCAGGTCAATCAGAAATCACAATATTTATCTGATCCATTTAATCTGACAAAGCTTCAGGAAAGAACCTTGGGATGTCTGTAACCAAATAAAAGGAGCTCGGGGTAGATGATAGCTTAGTGGTATTATCGCTAGGCTATTAATCCAACTAATGTTCTGGGGGCCCGCTTTCGAATCCCACCATGCCAGATGGTGGAATTTGAATTCAATTAAAATAACTTGAATTAAGAATCTACTGATGACCATGAAACCATTGTTGGAAAAACCCATCTGGTTCACTAATGTCCTTTAGGGAAGGGACAATGGCCGATTTTACCTAGTCTGGCCTACATGTGATACCAGAACCACAGCAATATGCTTGACCCTCAACTGCCCTCCAAGGGTAACTAAGGATGGGCAATAAATGCTGGCCAACCTGCGACACCCATGTCCCATGAATGAATAAAAAAATCAGAAGTTGGTATAGCTGTGGTATCTAGTGAAATGAATGGAGTTGCTTTAGGATGAGGGAAAAAGGGACACACATCTGTGGGCTGCTATAATATTAGAAAATTGAGGAGTCTTTTAACAAGAATTTCAAAATGCAGGACAAAGCAACTGGATTGACTGGCACCCTATTCACCACCTTAAACAATCAGCCCATCCATCAGATTTCCAACAAGGCATCAATGTGTACCATTGACAAGATGCATTGTGAAAATTCACCATTCTTCCTCCAGTAGCACCTTCCGAACCTGTGACTTCCAACACCCAAAAGGACAAGAACAAGGAGGTGCCTGGGAATGCCACCACCTGCAGGTTCCCCATTGAGTCACACACCATCTTGCCTTGGAAACGTGTCACTATTCATCACGGGAGGGTCAAAATCCTGGAATTCCTGACCTAACTGTGGGAATATCTTCACCGCAAGAGCTGCCACAGTTCAAGAAGGCTGTTTGCTATACCAACGCAAGGTTAGTAAAAAAAGCAATATGTGCAGATCTTATCAGCAAGAAGGCAAATCGAATATTGTCCTGTATTGATAGAGGGATGGAATTTTAAAACAGGGAGGTTATGTTGCAGATGTATAAGGTGTTGGTGAGGCCATACCTGAAGTATTGTACACAGTTTTGGTCTCCTCACTTGAGAAAGGATATACTGGCACTGGAGAGGGTACAGAGGAGATTCACTAGGTTGATTCCCAAATTGAGAGGATCGGCTTATGAGGAAAGACTGAGTAGACTGGGGCTATACTCATTGGAATTCAGAAGAATGAGGGGAGGTCTTATAGAAACATATAAGATAATGAAGGGAACAGATACAATAGAAGCACAGAGGTTGTTTCCACTGGTGAATGAAACTAGAACCGGGGGCATAGCCTCAAAATAAGGGGAAGCAGATTTAGGACTGAGCTGAGGAAGAATATCTTCACACAAAGGGTTGTGAATCTGTGGAATTTCCTGCTCAGTGAAGCAGTTGAGGCTACCTCATTGAATGTTTTTAAGGCAAGGATAGGTAATTTTTTGAACAGTAAAGGAATTAAGGGTTATGGTTAGCAGGCAGGTAAATGGAACTGAATCTACGAAAAGATCAACCATGATCTTATTGAACGGCGGAGCGGGCTCGAGGGGCTAGATGGCCTACTCCTGCTCCTAGATCTTTTGTTCTTATGTCTTCACAACACAACCGATGCTGGGAAAATAACAAACACAGTGATTCAGTGATTTGCAAACTGTGGAACAGGCCTCAATGGAATGGCATGAAGGACCATGGATGAAACAGATCCAGTGGATGCCTTTCAGCCCCCTCTGATTTATGATTGTAGCCAGGTGAGAGGGAATCTCCATTTGACCCTGTACTTCTGCAGAGCTGACTCTCAGAGCAGTCACCATGGCCCACTGTTATCCAACAATATTAGTAGTTACAGGTAGCATGGCAAAAACATATTTTGCCTGAGAACTGATCTTGCGTGGGGTGTGCATGATATCATTGAAAACCAATTTGGTATTTTAGTGTTCCACGAATCAAAAAAAATGTACCCACTAAGATTGTGATCGAGCTTCTCCAGCTGTGGAAACTACAGAATTGTGCAATGCACAATGAGGCCATTCAACCCATCATGCCCGTGCCAGCTCTTTGAAAGAGCTTCCTAATTGCTCCCTTCCCCTCAACTCTTCCCCATGGCCCTGCAAAATCACATTCTCTTTCCAGATTCCTGCCGTGCTACCTGTAGCTCTCAATATTGTTGGTTGACAGTGCATTGCAGCGATTGCTCTGACAGAGGCCTGTTCCACAGTTTGCAAATCATTGGATCACTGTGCTGGCCCTAATCCCCATAGGGGTGGCACAGTGGTTAGCACTGCTGCCTCTCAGTGCCAGGGACCCCAGGTTTGAATCCCGGCTTCGGTCAGTGTCTGTGCAGAGTTTGCATGTTCTCCCCGTGTCTGTGTGCGTTTCCTCCGGGTGCTCTGGCTTCCTCCCACTGCCCGAAAGATGTGCTGGTTAGGTGCATTAGCCATGCTAAATTCTCCCTCAGTTTACCCAAACAGGCGCCGGAGTGTGACGACTAGGGGATTTTCACAGTAACTTCATTGCAGTGTTAATGTAAGCCGACATGTGACACTAATAAATAAACTTCAACCTTAAACAAAGCCAAAAGTATGTGCGAGGAGTTTAGTTGAAGTCTGATCAAGGATCTTCTTACCCTATCCCCCCCAACTCAGCATCAATGATTCCATTCATAACTCGCTGCATGTTAGTTTCAGATGGAAACCTGCTCAGTTTCATTTCATGGGTGATAGAAAGTGAGTGAGAACCTGTAACTCTTCGGAGCACTGTGCAATTACTATATTAGCACTTGTCTTAGCTACAAAATTGCAAAATGTTACATTTCTACATTTTAATGTAAATTAAACAGGAAGTGTTGGTTTCTGGTCAAACCCACAATTTAAGCAGTCGCGGTTAATTGGGTCCATGTGTCGCCACCAAATGTGTTTTAAGTATTGCTGAAGAAAAGGAGACATGCTGTCAAAGTTTTTTGCCTTGCACTCATCAGAACAAACACAACAATATCCAATTTGACAGGTAACGACAATTTATACTGCCTGCAAAAAAAGGGACGCTGATTGGTTGGCAAGTCAGCTCTGATTGGTCAACACATTGCTATGTTGGCCAACTGGGGCTCACTTGCCAACCAATCAGTACGTCTTCTCTTATGCAGTAAGAATTGTTGTCCCCTTCGAAATTTGGTATTTTTGCATCTGTCCTGATGAGTGCAAGATAAAAGGCTTTGAAGGCAAGTCTCTTTTTCAGCAATACTCAAGTTCTGTACCATAAAGTTGATAAATGTACCTCTCCAGGTTCAGCAATCTGGGATGCAAGACTGATACCAAATGAAATTGACTCTGTCAAGAAGCCACAAAAAGCCCACAACCAATACAATGGTTCAACAGTGGAAAGATCTAGGAAGATCTTTCACAGTTCTGTAAAGAGATAGAAGTTTAGGCAGACGAGGAAAAGGATCTTATGAAGGGTTTCAAGATCAACCTGTCCCGAAAAGTGATATAGAGACTGAAGCGGCTCGACTAGATTGGGCAGCACGGTAGCACAGTAGCTAGCCCTGCTGCTTCACAGTTCCAGGGTCTTGGGTTCGATTCCCGGCTTGGGTCACTGTCTGTGTGGAGTTTGCACATTGTCCTAGTGTCTGCGTGGGTTTCCTCCCACAGTCCAAAGATGTGCGGATTATGTTAATTGGCCATGCTAAGAAGTTGCCCCTTAGTGTCCAGGGATGCGAAGGTTGGAGGGAATAGTAGGTATAATGTGTAGGGATATGGGGATTGGGCCTGGGTGGAATTGTGTTCGGTGCAGACTCGATGGGCTGAAAGGCCTCTTTCTGCACTGTCGGATTCTGTGATCTATGATAAAATCCCTACAGTGCAGAAGGAGGCCATTGAGACTGCACCAATAATAATCCCACCCAGGCCCAATCCCCATAACCTCATGTATTTTACCCTGCCAGTAAGGCTGGAATTTTACAGGCACGCCCATCCCGGAATCGGGACTAGCGAGGCTTACAGAACAACATTTTCCATTCGCTTCAGGTGGGGATCTTACGAGGCTGCCAGTAAAATTTCAGCATAAGAAGCAACTTAGCACGGTCAGTGAGCCTAACCTGCACACCTTTGTACTGTGGGAGGAAACTGGAGCACCCGGAGGAAAGCCACACAGACACAGGGAGAACGTGCAAACTGCACACGGTCACCCAAGTTTGGAATTGAACTCGGGTCCCTGGTGCTGTGAGGCTGTGCTAACCACCGTGCCACCCAACAACAACAGAATGAATTCACTGGGCTCCAATTTTGCTGCTGAGCTGATGGACAGGAATGTAGTCACAGTAGCAAAGAAGCAAAGATCTTTGATTTATTCGTGAACGAAGGACATCTCAAAGCATCTTCCAGCCAACTAAGTACTTTTAAAGCATTGTCGTTATTATTTGCAGGAAACACATTATGCAAGGTCCCACAAACTGCAGTGTAATGACCATTAGGTAATCTGCTTTATTGATGTTAGTTGCAGGATAAATACTGTGTGGCCAGGACACAGGGTGAACTCCTGTGCTCTTCTTTGAATTGTGTTATGGTATCTGTAATATCCATGTGAAAAGAGAGATGGGGCCTCCCTCAGCGATGCATTGAAGTGCAGCCTTTCAGTTTCTGGGGTTTCTGGGACTTGAACCCCCAACTTTCTGACTCCAAGCACTGAGCCACAGCAGGCACTGTGGGGAAGGTTTCTGGCTCCCATCGGGGCTGCGAATGGAGGTGAGAAGGAGCTAAAAAGGAAGGCCTCCCCCACCCCCCCTCAGCTTACCAGTTCCTCTGATCCATCCCATCTCCAGACCTATGGAGAAGTGGGTAAGGTATTAAATGAGTACTTTACGTCAGTATTCACAAAACAGTAGGACTTGGTGGATGATGAGTCTGGGAGAGGATGTGTCGATAGTTTGAGTCATGTTGAGATCAAAAAAGAGGAGGCATTGATGTTCTTGAGAAACATTAAGGTAGGTAAGTTCCCAGGACCTGATGGAATAGACCCCAAAACACTAAGAGAGGGAAGGGGGGAATTGCTGGGGCCTTGAGAGAAATCTTTGTATTCTTACTGGCTATAGGAGATGCTGTGGGTATGCTGGCGTTGGACTGGCGTAAACACAGCAAAAAGTCTGACAACACCAGGTTTTAGTCCAACCTATTTATTTGATAATATACTCACAAGCTTTCGGGGTTAGTCCCTTCGTCAGAACTCTCCATTCACCTGACGAAGGGACTAACCCCGAAAGCTTGTGAGTATATTATCAAATAAATAGGTTGGACTAAACCTGGTGTTGTCAGACTTTTTGCTATAGGAGATGCCCCAGATGATTGGAGATTAGCCAATGTTGTTCCTTTGTTTAAAAAGGATAGCAAAAATAATCCAGATAATTACAGGCCGGTGAGCCTTACAACTATGGGAGAGAAATTATTGGAAAGGATTCTTCAAGACAGGATTTATTCTCACTTGGAAATAAGTGGATGTATCAGTGAGAGGCAACATGGTTTTGTGAAGGAGAAGTTGTGTCTCATGCACTTGATCGCGTTTTTTGGGGAAGTGACGAAGGTGATTGATGAGGGTGGGGCAGTGGATGTTGTCTACATGGATGTCAGTAAGGCCTTTGACAAGATCCCTCATGGCAGACTAATGCAGAAGGTGAAATCACATGGGATCAGAGATGAGCTGGCAAGGTGGATATGAAACTGGCTCGGTCAAAGGACAGTAAAAAGTCTGACAACACCAGGTTTTAGTCCAACCTATTTATTTGATAATATATTATCAAATAAATAGGTTGGACTAAAACCTGGTGTTGTCAGACTTTTTACTGTGTTTACGCCAGTCCAACGCCGGCATACCCACATCAGTCAAAGGAGACAGAGGATAACAGTAAAAGGGTGTGTTTCTGAATGGAGGGCTGTGACAAGTGGTGTTCCTCAGGGATCAGTGCTGGGACCTTTGCTGTTTGTAATATATATAAATGATTTGGCGGAAAATGTAACTGGTTTGATTAAGAAGTTTGCGGATGACACAAAGGTTGGTGAATTTGCGGATAGTGATGAGGACCATCAGAGGATACAGCAGGATATAGATCAATTGGAGACTTGGGCAGAAAGATGCAAGATGGAGTTTAATCCGGACAAATGTGAGGTAATGCATTTTGGAAGGTCTAATACAGACAGGAAATATACAGTAAATGGCAGAACTCTTAGGAGTATTGATAGACAAAGGGTGTACAAGTACACAGGTCACTGAAGTGGCAATGCAGGTAGAGAAGGTAGTCAAGAAGGCATATGGCATGCTTGCCTTCATCGGCCGGGTATTGAATTTAAAAATTGGCAAGTCATGTTGCAGCTTTATAGAACCTTAGTTAGGCCGCATTTGGAGTACTGCGTCCAGTTCTGGTTGCCTTACTACCGGAAGGACGTGGAGACTCTGGAGAGAGTGCAGAGGAGGTTTACCAGGATGTTGCCTCGTATGGAAGGACTGGGGTATGAGGAAAGATTGAAGAAATTGGGGCTCTTTTCTCGTGAAAGACGGCGACTGAGGGGGGATCTAATAAGGGTATATAAGATTATTAAGGGTATAGATAGAGTAAACAGAGGTAAGCTATTTCCTATAATAGAGACACGTAGGACAAGGGGCCATGGACTTAAGGTGAGGGGGGAGAGGTACAACACAGATATTAGAGGGAGGTTTTTCACACAGAGGGTAGTGGGGGTATGGAATGCTCTGCCAAGTAAGGTGGTGGAGGCAAACACGCTAGAGTCCTTTAAGAGTAACTTAGACAGGCACATGACTGAGTTGGAGATGGGTGGATATAGGAGATCCTTTTAAATAAGGGTCATTAGCATTGGGGCGTCCCTGGTAATGTGAATGGGATGGATAGGATAGAGGTGGAGAGACTCTTCCCGCTCAAAAAAGACAGTAGGACTAGGGGGCACAGCCTCAAGATAAAGGGGGGGCGGTTTAGAACGGAGTTGAGGAGGAACTTCTTCACTCAAAGGGTGGTGAATATCTGGAATTCTCTGCCCGTTGAAGTGGTGGAGGCTGCCTCGCTAAATATTTTTAAGAAGCGGGTTGATGGGTTTTTGATAAGAGAGGGGATTAAGGGTTATGGGGAGAGGGCGGGAAAGTGGAACTGAGCCACGACAGATCAGCCATGATCTTATTGAATGGCGGGGCAGGCTCGAAGGGCCAGATGGCCTACTCCTGCTCCTATTTCTTATGTTCTTATGTTCTTATGTATAGTATGTTAATAATGTTTTTCTCTTTTCATTCACAGGTTTTAGTCGGTCCACCTCGTGTCCAACGAGGGGCATATACGCGATGGGTCGTACTGGGGCTGCTTTTGGTTGTTCGAGTTTGGCCTAGTGCTTCATGTCGTTAGTGTGTGCCTAAACTGGACAAGATACTGGGCAAGACGACAGCTCAGTGACTATCGCTGATTGCTGTACAGACACATGGATTTGGGCCGGTGTCTGTGGGAGTTTGCGCATTCTCCCCGTGCTTGAGTGGGTTTTCTCCGGGTGCTCCGGTTTCCTCCCACACCCCAAAGACGTGCTGTTAGGCTGATTGGCAGGAATAAATTGTCCCTAAATCAGTTTCCTTCAATCTGGATGGCCATAAAACATTAGACAGGGGTCGTGGATAGAGAGGTGGACTGGTGGTGTTGAGATGGTGGCGCGGGCTCGTTGGGCTGAAGGGCCTGTTTCCCAGGCTGATTTTGTTCTTTGTTCTTTGCTTTGGAGACGGAAGAAAAATTTACCAGGATGTTGCCTGGTATGGAGGGCATTAGCTATGAGGAGAGGTTGGAGAAACTTGGTTCGTTCTCACTGGAGCGACAGAGGTTGAGGGGTGGCCTGATAGAAGTCTACAAGATCACGAGAGGCATGAACAGAATGGATAGTCAGAGGCTTTTTCCCAGGGTTGAAGAGTCGATTATTAGGGGGCATAGGTTTAGGGTGGCGAGGGGCAAGGTTTAAAGGAGATGTGCGAGACAAATATTTCACAGAGAGAGTAATGGGTGCCAGGAACTTGTCGCCAGGAGAGGTAGCGGAAGCGGATACAGTAGTGAATTTTAAGGGGCGTCTTGATAAGTACATGAATAGGATGGGAATAGGAGGATATGGTCCCCAGAAGGATAGAGGGTTTTAGTTAAGTTGGGCAGCATGGTCGATGCAGGCTTGGAGGGCCAAAGGGCCTGTTCCTGTGCTGTAATTTTCTTTGTTCTTTGTCTTTTATTGCCAAGACAGGGGTGGGAGTTGGCAGGGCTACCATCCACACGCAATGAGAAGCCCATCAGGCTTCTTAAGAGTCTAAATGAAGCCAGTTACAAGCTCCTTCAGGCTGCAGGGGCCAGTTGACTGCTTGTAGCTTCTTAGACGGGCTAGAACTCTAACCAGGCATAGATGACCCCCTGTATGCCTCATTACAAAGGCCCCATAGTGTTGCCTAGCAGGCTATATTGTTTTAAAATTCAAAATGTATTTATTTATCAGTCGCAGGTAAGGCTTACATTAACATTGCAATAAAGTTACTGTGAAAATCCCCCAGTCGCCACAGCCCAGCGCCTGATCGGGTCAATGCACCTGACTAGCACATCTTTCAGCATGTAGGGGGAAACCAGAGGAAACCCACGCAGACACGGGGAGAATGTGCAAACTCCACACAGACAGTGACCCAAGCTAGTAATGCTTAAACAAAACTGGAGCGAGGATGCCTCCATTTTGAAATATCCCCTCTCTCTTATTGACTTTCTATCACCTCCTTATGGAATTCCATTATCTAGCTCATGTGTGTGACAACGCTTTCGAAATAAAAAAAAAACCTTCTGTTCAAATCATGCCCAAAGGAAAATGGTGGGTGTAATCTTACCAGCTCATTATGCCAGTGTGTCAGTGTGGTGAGCTGGTAAGATAGGGCGATTGGCGGAAAATCGCGGTAGCGTCCAGGTTCTCGTCTCTCGCGATCTTGTTTTACAGTGAAATCAGCCTCAGGTCCAGAAAGGACGCAACGCTGACTTCAATATTGATGAAATAGAAACATAGAAACAGAGGAGCAGGATGAGGCCATTCAGCCCTTCGAGCCTGGTCCACCATTTACCATGATTATAGCTGATCATCCAACTCAATAGCGTAATCCTGCTTTCTTCCCATTCGCCCCAAGTGCTGTAGATGTGGAGAGGATATGGAGGGAAAGTGGGAGTGGGATACTGAAATGTTGAGAATGTCAAAATGGGCACGATTCTCTCCCATTTTCACATCCGATTGGCACCTAGAATTCTTTTGGTCAGATCTCCCCCTTGGAATTATTTTGAGAAAATTCTGCTCCCGTTAAGCATTTAATGGTTAAATTTCACTCCCTTCACTACTTTTTGAGAGCTTTGTGTATCTTTGTGAGTTTTCTCCAGAGAAGGTTGGAGAACGACGTACCTCCAAATGAAAGTATTAATCACCTTAAATCTTCAGATCCACTGCTCTGAAACCATCTCACTGTCCCATTTGAGCTGGATAAAGTCCAATTCGAAGCACTTTCCAAGGATCAAACTTCCCACTGAAACAATAGTCCACTCACCTCTTAACTTTATAAAATACACACAGGAGTATCACAACAACCAGGGCTGCTGCCAGCGGTAAAACCAGAAAAATTAGATTCATCGTTTTCATCGCTCGTTGGGTGGGCCGGCCTTGGGAAAGAAGAAGAAAATTAATCACATTAAATAGAAATGTCTTAAGTAAAATAAAAAGGGCTTCAAAATTCGGGCATGCCCATCGATCCTGCAGTGTAAGCCTCCAAAGTAGCACTCAGTGCCCTTATTGTGGGCGGCATGGTGGCACAGTGGTCAACACTGCTGTCTCACAGCTCCTGGCTTGGGTCACTGTCTATGCAGAGTTTGCACATTCTCCCCGTGCCTGCGTGGGTTTCCTCCAGGTGCCCCGGTTTCCTCCCACAGTCAAGGTGTGCGGGTTTGGTGGATTGGCCATGCTAAATTGTCCCTTAGTCTCAGGGGGACAAACTATTCGGTGGATTAGACTGAATTGACCTTGTTCAGTGTCAGTGGGACTAGTGAGGGTAATTGCATGGGGTTAAGGGGGTAGGACCTGGGTTGGATTGTGGTCAGGATGGGCTTGAGGGGCCAAATGGCCTTCTTCTGCAGTGCATGATTCTATTTGCACAAAGTACTAATGCCTGTCCCAGATGTTCATTTATCAGTGTCACAGAAAGGCTTACATTAACATTGCAAAGCAGTTACTGTGAAAATCCGCGAGTTGCCACATTCCGACGCCTGTTCGGGTACACTGAGGGAGAATTTAACATGGCCAATCCACCTAACCAGCACATCTTTTGGACTATGAGGAGAAACCGGAGCACTCGGAGGAAACCCACACAGACATGGGGAGAACGTGCAGGTTCCGCATAGACAGTGACCAAGCTGGGAATCGAACCCAGGTCCCTGGCACTATGACGCAGTAGTGCTTACCACTTCACACGGCTCTTTTGGTCTTCGACAATATGGTGGGCGCCAAGATGCCTGTTTCCACTTCACAATGAGCAGGTGCTTGCTGTCCCCCAAGTTGGAGGTCCTGCAGTGCTTTGTAAAAAAATCCATTCATGGGATGTGGGCATCACTGGTTTCGCCAACATTTATTGCCCATCCCTAATTGTCCTCGAGCTTTGCTAGACCATTTCAGAGGACACTCAAGAGTTAACCACATTGCTGTGGGTCTGAAGTTACATGTAGGCTGCACCAGGTAAGGACAGCAGACTTTCTTCCTTAAAGGACATCAGTGAACCAGACGGGTTTTTCCGGCAATGGTTTCCATAGTCACCATTAGACAGTGGTCAAATGGGCAGCCCTTTTCCAATTTTCTAAGCCAACATTTACAAAATCAGGAACAAAATTCAGGATTGAGTACGTACTTGTACAATTCTTTTCTTTCCAAATAAACATGGGTCCCCATTCACTCCAGTAGCTGTGCGCTGCATACAACTTATTCCTTTGGGATCTTATCCGAAAGAAGTAGCACTTTGTAGGGTCAATATGTGCCAAAGAAAAGGAATTTGTTTGAAACGGTTTCATCTGCAATAAAGAAGAATATTTGAGAGTGAATATTTGAAAGTAACAGAATCAAAAACTAATGCGTCTTTTCCCCCTGAATTTTATTGCCAGTTTTTCTCGTCCTCTTCAATGCCTGACACTCACTTACTAAAGTGGATCGGCTGTGGAGAGCTTGGCCAGAATTTTCCGACTGTTTGTGCCAGCGGGATTTTCCTATTCCCAAAGTCTCTTCACTTGGCTCTGTTTCATAATGGTCCTGCAAAGTGTCTTGGGACGTGCAGGAAAGGAGCTATGTAAGTGTAGACTGTTCTGGTTGGGCATTGCAAAGGTTGGAAAACTAAGATCGCACACGGGACCTTCCGAGCCTGTCAATGTCTATCAAGTTTGTATGCCCCGAACCGTTCCCACTGGGCAACAGGCCACAGTTAATGTGACTAATGGGACTGGATAGGCTAGGTGTGGGAAGAATGTTCCCAATGTTGGGAAGTCCAGAACTAGGGGGGGGGGGTCGCACTCTAAGAATAAAGGGTAAACCATTCAGGACTAAGATGAAGAAGAGCTTCTTCACTCAGAGAGTTGAGAATCAGTGGATTTCTCTACCACAGAAAGCTGTTGGGTCCAGTTCATTAGATATGTTCAAGAGGGAGCAGGACGTGGCCCTTGGAGCTAAAGGGATCAAGGGGTACGGAGAGAAAGCGGGAATGAGATATTGAAAGTGCATTGTTAGCCATGATCATATTGAATGGTGGTGCAGACACCTGTTTACTGTGTTTCTGAGCTGAAGGATCCCACTGCCAGAAAGGGCAAGAAAATTACATGTGAAACAACTGTTAAAATAAATGATGGAGCCTTAAGGAGTATGAGTTTCAGTGAAAGTCACCTTTATAACAGGCACAGGTCCATTTGCACAATGGAATGGAGGAAGATACATTCGAAGGCATCTCACCAAAAACTGGCAGACTGTTGTTTCTGTTGAGAAAGTCGGTGTATCTCTCTCCAGAGAAATCCATCAGCTTTCTCACCAGATCTAGGACGCTCTGCCAAAAGAAAATCGAGGGGACCATGTTTCACAGTAGTGGGGGGAGGTCAAAGAAATGAGCTTTGAGGAGTGAGACAGAGCAGTGGAGGGAGAGAATTCCAAAGCTTACAGCCTATCCAGCTGAATGAATGGCCCACAACAGAGGTGCTTTTAAAATCAAGAAGCGCAGGACGCTGAAGTTATTAGAGCACAGAGGTCACAAGAACATAGGACCCAGCAGTGCAGAAAGAGGCCCTTCGAGTTAGCATAGCCAATCAACCTAACTCACACACCTTTGGACTGTGGGAGGAAACCAGAGTAAACCCACACAGACACAAGGAGAATGTGTAAACTTGACACAGACAGTGACCCGAGCTAGGGATCGAACCCAGGACCCTGAAGCTGTGAAGCAGCAATGCTAACCACTGTGCTACCGTGCTGCCCCCTGGAGGAGGTGACATGCTGGAGGAGGTCAATGAGATAGGGAGGAGGGTGAAGCCACAAGGGATTTGATGGGAAGAGCATTTCAGAATTGAGGTAGAAGTGATTTCAGAACACAAAAGGACCTTGTCTGCAATATCTGCACAAACCTGCCAATCTGAATCCATGTTGTTTTTGTATTGAATCTCGTACAGAAGTGAGTTTGGCTCTTGGTTCATTGGTATGTCCCAGGTTAACATAAGCCTTTCGTTTGCAGTCAGATAAGCGCTCAGGTTTTGTGGTGGACTCGTTTTAACTGAAATAAATAGATTCAGCCATACATTAGAATAGCCATAAAATGTAACCTTCTCATCAATTGCACAGTGGGACAATGAATACTCCCTATACAGGAGACCAAGTTAACTTGTCCCAGACAAATCCTCCAGATAAGTTGTTCTCCAGAGAGATTGAAGTCTTAATTAGCTAGAACGCCCACAGTGCTGGCTGTTTTAAAATTGCTTCTTGGCTTATGGCACATCAGCAGAAGGCCAGTATTTATTGCCCTCTGCTATATGCCCTTGAGAAAGTGGTGGTGAACCACCTTATTGAACAGCTGTAACCCTTGGCGTGAAGGTTCTCCCAGTGTTGTTATGGAGAGAGATCCAGGACTTTTAGCTAGTGATGATGAAGGAATGGCCAATGTTTATCAAAGTTGGAAGGAGCAAAAGAATAACTAGGGAGAGGGTAGGGACTCTTAGAAAAAGGGGTGGCCCGGTGGCACTGTGGTTTGCGCTGCTTCTCACAGCGCCAGGAACCTGGATTCGATTCCCGGCTTGGGGCATGTTTGCATGTTCTCCCTGTGTCTGCGTGGGTTTCCTCCGGTTTCCTGCCCACAGTCCAAAGATGTGAAAGTTCGATGGATTGGCCATGCTAAATTATTCATTAGTATCAGGGAGATTAGCAGGGTAAATATATGGGGTTGCAGAGATAGGGCCTGGGTTGGATCGTTGTCAGTGCAGGCGCGAATGGCCTCCTTCTTTGATTCAATGATTTGTGACTTGGAGGGAAACTTCGAGGTGGTGGTGCCTCCATGAATCTGAGGACACTGTCCTTCAGAGTGGCAGATAGTTCAGGTTTGATGAGAGCTGTTAAAGAACCTCGATGAATTATTGCAGCCATGTTGCGCCAGTGGCGAAGGGAATGGATATTCAAAGTGTTGGATGGGTTGTTGATCAGGTAGGCTGCTTTGCCCAGATGGTGTAATACTATGTAGCTCATAGTGCTTCAGAAACTGCAGTGGTTAGATGCCAGAGTGTGGCAACTAGGGGGTTTTCACAGTAACTTCATTGCAATGTTAATGTAAGCCCACGTGCGACACTAATACATAAACTAATCAGATACTTGTTCTGTTCATCCACCACACATTAGAACGGAGGCATCAGCAAGGATGAGTATGTGTCCCTTTAGCTAATCTTTACCTGGTCTGGCCTACATTTGACTCCATGGCCACAACAATGTGTTTGACTCTCTACTGCCCACTGATATGGAGGGTAGTTTGTTACGGGCAATCAGTGCTGGCCCAGCCTGTGACACCCACATCCCGTAACATAAATAAATAAAACAAGGGATTGGAAATCAGCAGAAAAGTATTGGAAGAACGATAATGTAAAATGATTAAGCGCTACAAAGTAAGGGAAAGTGCACTTATTTCATTATATTTATCTGTTTGAAGCACAGAAATGTATTCCTCTTAGATGTTATTATCCTTTTAAAGAAGTTGTAGCAATTTTTAACCTGTTATCCATGAACATTTATACAGCCGATGATATTTTTTCACAAGTAATTCGTTGTTGCCTATAACAGTAGACAATGACCAGGAAAGGATCAGCAAGATTGCCCCATACTTAAGGTGGCTGCAGAATATGATGGGACGTTTGGTGGGACGGTGGCACAGTGCCACCTGCTACCCCACAGTGCCAGGGACCTGGGTTCGATTCCCAGCTTGGGTCACTGTCTGTGTGGAGTCTGCAGGTTCGACCTGTGTCTGCATGGGTTTCCTCCAGTTTCCTCCCACAGTCCAAAGATATGCAGACTAGGTGTGTTGGTCATGCTAAGTTGCCCCTTGGCATCCCAGGATGCGTAGGTTAAAGGGATTAGTGGGTTGTGGGGATAGGGCCTGGGTGGGAATGCAGGCTTGATGGGCTGAATGGTCTCCTTATGTACTGTAGGGGTGCTATGATCTCCCACCTGTTTCCCATGCACCCTTCCTTCCACCCTGCAGGAATACAACCTCCGGGGAGAGGCAATAATGACACAGTGGTTAGTACTGCTCCCTAACAGCTTGAGGGTCCTGGGCTCAATTCCCAGCTTAGGTCACTGTTGGTGTGGAGTTTGTACATTCTCCCCGTGTCTGCACGGGTTTCCTCCAGGTGTTCCAGTTTCCTCCCAGAGTTCAAAGATATGCGGATTGGGCAGATTGGCCATGCTAAATTGCTCCTTAAGAGTGTGATTTTCTGGCCTTGTGGCGAGCACCAAGGCTGGAAAATCCTACCTAAGATCAACGGATCTTTGAATAGTCCATGCCCCATCCGCTACGATTCCTGCCGCGGAAACTTCTGCCCTTAGTGCCGGGGGAATTAGCAGGGTATGTATGTGAGGTTACAGAGATAGGGCCTGGGTGGGATTGTGGTTGGTGAAGGTTTGATGGGCTGAATGGCCTCCTTCTGCGATTCTATGAAAAAGGGCCAGTACACTGCTGTAAGGTCAGTGAATGATGTTGCCCTAACTGTGAAGAGTGATTAGATATCGGCCGTACCATTTTCGATAAGTAAAATCCAGTGTGGTTCCACTATTGTGAAGCGATTGGAATCGATGACGTACACACAGAACCAAGTTAATCTGTCATCTCTTTCATCCTCGATCAAGGGGCAGCCAAGGTTGAGATTTTGTTCCCTTAAGTATTTGTCACATTGCTTCACACGCAAGGGAGTTCTTGAGAGCCTGGAAGACAGGGTTTTAATAGTCTGGTTAGCTGAGAAGCTAGGGGCCTGGGTTTCATTCCAGCATTGGGTCATTGCCTGTGTGGAGTCTGCATGTTCTTCCCGTGTCTGTGTGGGTTTCCACCCACACTCCAATGATGTGTGGGTTAGGTAGATTGACCATGCTTTTTACCATTAGTGTCAGGAGGATGAGCAAGGGAAATACATGGGGTTACAGAGATAGGGTGAGATTGTTGTTTGATGAATCGGTGATTCTACAGTGTAGAAGGAGGCCATTTGGCCCATTGAGACTGCATCAACAACAATCCCACCCAGTATGATCCCCATAATCCCACATATATACCATCCCCATCCCCCAACACTAAAGGGCAATTTAGTCATATCTTTGGACATGTGCACATGTTGGTGCAGGTTCGATGGGCTGAATGGCCTCCTTCTGCACTGTAATGATTTTATGATTCTACGAAAGTTAAATGTTTGCAGGCATTAAGTTTGTTGATCTTTTCTTACAGTCCATTAGTGAGTCTCAAACTTAATTGTAAAGAATTTTAGATGAACGTTAACTCAGTTTATTAAAAGTTGTACAACGCAGAATTATGCTTAACCTGAAGTTCCAAACCAATTTTAAATTAAGAATTTATGACCTATAGTGCCGTTTATAACCTCAGGAAATCATAAACAGGCAATGACATATTACTCAGGGATGGTAAGGAAAGCCAATCTACGCACAGATAGCACACAAAACAGCAATGAGTGAACGATCAGATCATTTCTCTTTGCAATGTTGGCTGGAGCAGCACAGTGGCACAGTGGTTAGCACTGCTGCCTCCCAGCACCAGGGATCCAGCTTTGATTCCCAGCTTGGGTCACTGTCTGTGTGGAGTCTGCACGTTCTCCATGTGTCTGCATGGATTTCCTCCGTGTGCTCCGGTTTCCTCCCACAGTCCAAAACGTGTGCTGGTTACATGCATTAGCCATACTCAATTCTCCCTCAGTGTACCTGAACAGGTGCCGGAGTGTGCTGACTAGGGGATTTTCACAGCCACTTCTTTGCAGTGTTAATGTAAGCCGACTTGTGACACTAAAAAAATAAACTTTAAATGTTAAAGAATAAAAATTGACCAGGTCACCAGGAAGTGACACCATTCTCCCTCACCAGGTGCCATGGGATCTTTTACATCTACCTGAGAACACAGATAGACCCTTAGTTCAACATCGCATTTGAAAAACCCAGGTGCGAATCCTGCCACAGCAGATAGTGGAATTTGAATTCAATAAAAAAAACCTGGAATTCAGAATCCACTGATCACCTTTAAACCATTGTCAATTGGGCAGGGTTTTTTGGCTAAAGAAAGTCATAGAGCCATAGCTTACAGCATGGAAACAGGCCCTAGGCTGGCCATGGATTGGTAATGCTAAATTCTCCCTCAGTAAAGTAGAGCCATAGAGCCATAGATGTTTACAGCATGGAAAATGGCCCCTTGGCTCAACTTGTCCATGCTGCCCATTTTTTTTTAAACCCTTAAGTTAATCCCAATTGCCCGCATTTGGCCCATGTCCCTCTATACCATCGTACCCATGTAACTACCTAATTGCTTTTTAAAAGACAAAATTGTACCCGTCTCCACTATTACCTCTGGCAACTTGTTCCAGACACCTACCGCTCACTGTGTGAAAAAATTGCCCCTCTGAATACTGTTTTATCTCTCCATTCTCACCTTAATCCTATGCCCTCTAGTTTTAGACTCCCCGACCTTTGAGAAAGCATATTGGCTATCGAGCTGATCTGTGCCCCTCATTATTTCATAGACCTCTGTAAGGTCACCCCTCAGCCTCTAACGCTCCAGAGAAAATGTCCCAGTCCATCCAGCCTCTCCTTATATCTCAATCCATCAAGTCCTGGTAGCATCTTAGTAAATCTTTTCTGTAAAAGTAAAAGTCTATTTATTCATCACAAGTAAGGCTGACATTAACACTGCAGTGAAGTTACTGTGAAATTCCTCTCGTTGCCACCCTCCAGCACCTGTTTGGGTCAATGCACCCAACCAGCACATCTTTCAACTGTCAGAGGAAACTGGAGTACTCGGAGAAAACCCACGCAGACACAGGGAGAATGTGCAGACTCCGCACAGACAGTGACCCGATCCAAGGATGGAACCCTGGTCCGTGGAGCTGTGAGGCAGCAGTGCTAACTGCTGTACCACCATGCCACTCGTCAGTGTACCCGAACTGGTGTGGAATGTGGCAACTAGGGTGATTTTCACAGCAACCTCATTGCAGTGCTAATATAAGCCAACTTGTGACGCTGATAAATAAACCTGACTGTAAACTTAAGGATTGGAAGAAGGCCATTTATCTCATCACGTCTGTGCCAACCCATAGCCAGTCCCTGATGTTGGGCAGGATTTTCTAGCCACAAATGCCCTGGGTCCAGAAATTCCCACCTTGGTCAATGGACATTTTGTTTGTCTGTCAAATTCTGCCATTACAACAAATTTGGCCCTGTGAGTCTCCTTCACAAATTCAGCAAGATCATTGCTGTTCTTTCATCTTGGCTCCATCTTGCCGCACTTTCTATACATCCCTTAATTGTCGCAGTACCTAAATAATTTCCTGGCATCTTGCTCGACAACTAAATGCCCACAGCTCTGTTCTGAGACTGTGATGATGTGGAGGTGCCAGCGTTGGACTGGGGTAAACACAGTAAGAAGTCTCACAACACCAGGTTAAAGTCCAACAGGTTTATTTGGTAGCAAAAGCCACTAGCTTTCGGAGCGTTGCCCCTTCGAAGGAGCAGCACTCCGAAAGCTAGTGGCTTTTGCTACCAAATACACCTGTTGGACTTTAACCTGGTTCTGAGACTGAGTTCTATATTCCCCAGCCAGGGGAAACATTTTCTCAGCATGTTAAGAATTTCATATGAATCAATTGAATCATTTTTTTCGTTATTCTAAGGTCCCAGGAATGTTAGCCCAACCTCAAAATGTTTATTTATTGCTCTTTATCAATTTGCTTCTTGTCGCTTGAGAAAACATTATTCCTTACCTGTAATATACAATGCTCTGCATTGCACCTTCCTCTTGTGCCCACGTGCAGTTTAGATTTCCGTTGTCATAATAGACACAGTTGAAGTCAGACATGTTTGTTTTTTGGTTCATCAATCTGTGTGGTCCTGTAAAACAAAATGAAATTAAGCAACATCAGGCAATGATGTCAGAAGCATAACGAAGTATACAACATTTGGCTGACAATTCCTAAAACTGCATTGGAATTTTTTGGTGGCCAGTCTGTAATTCTGACAGAATTGGGCGGCATGGTGGCACAGTGGCTAGCACTGCTACCTCATGGCACCAGGGACCTGGGTTCGATTCGTGGCTTAGGTCGCTCTCTGTGTGGAGTTTGCACATTCTCTTCATGTCTGCGTGGGTTTCTTCCGGGCTCTCTGGTTTCCTCCCACAGTCCAAAAGATGTGCTGGTTAGGTACATTGGCCATGATAAATTCTCCCTCAGTGACTCAAACAGGCACCAGAGTGTGTCGACTAGGGGATTTTCACAGTCACTTCTTTGCAATGTTAACGTGACACTAATAAAAAAAATGCTAAAAGTGGAATCAGTGTCCCCGTTCTTTTCAAACCTCAATATCACCCACAGTGTAAACAGAGCAAAACCGAACATGCGAGAGTCATTTAGGGCACAACGGTGGCACAATGGTCAGCACTGCTGCTTCACAGTGCCAGGGACCTGGGTTCACTTCCGAGGGTCACCGTCTGTGCGGAGTTTGCACATTCTCCTCCTCTCTCTGTGCGTTTCCTCCAGGTGCTCCGGTTTCCTCCTGCAGCCCAAAGATGTGCAGATGCAATGGATTGGCCATGCTAAACCATGCCTTAGCGTTAGGGGGACTAGCTGGGGTAAATGCATAGGTATAGGGTCTGGGTGGGATTGTTGTCAATGCAGACTTGATGGACCGAATGGCCTTCTTCTGCAGGAGGAGATTCTGTGATTCTACTGTACGTACTAAAGTTGTTGCATGCATATATTCTTCATACCACTTTTCTGAAGTTGGAAACCTTGCGGAGTCAGCACTGTGAAGTTGTTCAAAGTCTTTATATATAACCACAACCACTTATGTGCTGTCTTCTTCTCCTTCAGTTGACAACTTTGGGTCTCGTTGTTCAAGGTGCATGACACCCTGCGTAAGCGGGAGGGTGAAAACCTATAAGAGTAATCACAAGTGCAGAGAATTATGTGAACCTGCTATTCAACCCATTTCATCTTTATCATTGTACAAGCCCTGGAAATGTTCAGTATTATTCAGAAAGGACATCAAAGGATTAGAGATGTAGAGAGGCGCATACTCGAATACCATCAGGGAACGAAGGGAGGTCTTCAACTAAGCAAAGCTGGGGTTGTTCTCCTTAGAATAGAGAAGTCGAGGGAGGCAGGGAGTTGGGGAGGGGAGGGTATGGGCAGTGCTGCAGTTTTCATGAAGGTCTTCAAAATTAAAAAGTAACTCTTAGGATGGCACAGTGCCTTTCAGTGCCAGGGATCCGGATTCAATTCCCGGCCTCAGGTGACTGTCTGTGTGGAGTCTGCATCTTCTCCCCGTGTCTGTGTGTGTTTCCTCTGGTTTCCACCCACAGTCCAAAGATGTGCGCATTAGGTTGGTTGGCCATGCTAAATTGCTCGTGTCAGGGGAATTAGCAGGATAGATGTGTGAAGTTGTGGGAATAGGGCCTGGGTGGGATTGTGGTCGGCACAGCCTCGATGGGCTGAATCTAAGCCAGTTTGACTGGGAGGATGGTTGGTAGCCAGAGGACGCAAACTTAAAACAATTTCCAACAAGCTAGAGTGGATGGCCCGAATTTTACTGGAAGCGGGGTGGGTGAGGCTCGCAGAACAGCATTCTCCGTTGGCCTCAGGTGGGATCTTACGGTGGCGTTCCGGTAAAATTCCAGCAGATATGAGGGGAATTTTTTGCACTCAACAAGGCACAGTGATCGGGATTGTATTTCCTGAAAGGATAGACTCAGCAATAACTTTCACAGGGAAATCACAGCAAAGAATTCAAGTGAATAATTTTCCAGACTCTGGGAAAAGGACAGAGAAGTGGAACTACCTTGTTTCTCAGAGAGCTGACAAAGATGTGATGGGCTGAATGGCCTCCTTCTGTGCGGTACGATTCTATGTTTATATCAGGTTCACACGATGCCATTAGCAGAAGTATTGTCAACTGGCAAACATGTGGATCCAAGCGCTTACAGGTAAATGGAGAGAAGTTGCAGGTGAGTGAAGTACACAGAGATCTAGGTGTTCTAGTGCGTGAATAAGCATGCAGGTGCAGTAGGCATAAAGAAGGCAAATGTTATGTTGTCCTTCATTGCGAGAGGTTTTGAGTACAGGAGCAGGGATGTGTTGTTGCAATTATACAGGGCCTTGGTGAGGCCACATCCAGAATATTGCGTGCAGTTGTAGTCTCCTTTTCTGAGAAAGGAAGTTCTTGCTCTCGAGGAAGTACAGTGAATGTTTATCGGGCTGATTCCGAGGACTGATATATGAGGAGAGATTGACTAGATTAGGATGGTTTTCGCAGGAGTTCAGACAAATGAGGGGGATCTCATAGAGACTTATAAAATTCTAACAGGACTAGGCAGGGTAGATGCAGGGAAGGTATTCCCGATGGTGGGAGAGTCCAGAACCAGAGGTCACAGTCTGATGATTCAGGGTAAACCAATTAGGACGGAGGTGAGGAGGCATTTCTTCATCCAAAGAATGGTGAGCCTGTGGAATTCATTACCACAGGAAGTAGTTGATGCCAAAACATTGAATGTATTCAAGAGGTGGCTGGATATGGCACTTGGGGCGAATGGAATCAAAGGTTATGGGGAGAAAACAGGATTAGGCTATTGAGTTGGACAATCAGCCATGATCGTAATAAGTAGTGGAGCGGGCTTGAAGGACCAAATAGCCTCCTCCTCCTCCTATCCCCTATATTTCTATGAATCAAAAAAAGTTAGCAGACAGGTCCAACAAGCAGCTAAGAAGGCAAGTGCTGTTTTGGTAGTTATTGCAAAAGGGGGGAGGTTTAGTTTATTACAGGGTGTTGGTGAGGTCCCACCTCGAGTACTGCATACAGTTTTGGTCCCCTTATCTAAAAATAACATGCAGTAACATTGGAGGCAGACTAAAAGAGATACACCAGGCTAATTCCTGGGATGAGAGAGTTGTCCTATCAACAGAGACTAAATAGCCTGGGTCTGTATTCCTTGGAGTTCAGAAAAGTGAGGGGTGACCTTATTCAAATATATCAGATCCTGATTGGGGGTGTGCGTGACGGGGTAGGTGGTGAGATGTTTTCACTACTTGAAGAGTCTGGAAGAAGGGAACATGGCTACAAGTTAAAGGGCCAGTCAGTTAAAAAATGAGGTGTGTACAAATGTTGTCTTGCAGAGAGTGGTGAATCTCTGGAATTCTCTGCCTCAAAGGGTAGTGGAGGACGCATCATTCGAAGTATTTAAAATTGAGCTGGGTAAATATTTTATAGATTGAGGAATAGAGGGTTTTGGGGAAACAGAAAGAAATTGCGGTAGACATAGATCCAGCATGCTCGCTCTGAATGGTGGGACCAGTTTCCTGAGCAGGGCATTGTTACAATAGAATTCATACAAATGCAACATGAACAAAGGAAACAGTCGAGATGCTCTGGGAAAGAATGAGTGCAGGTGAACAATAAACATGGTTTGAAACACAATGTGGACGGACACAGGGAGAAGAAGAACCTATAAGCATATCTCAGCTAAAGGTGAACAAGAAAAGTCAAGTTCGAAAGAAGAAATGTGTAATGGAAACAGTAAAATAGGAGAAAATTTTGTAACAAAGAGAATTGCCTTTCAGAAAAATCCTCTTTTTTGTCCTCCCCAGCATTATAAGAACATAAGAACATAAGAAATAGGAGCAGGAGTAGGCCATCTAGCCCTTCGAGCCTGCCCCGCCATTCAATAAGATCATGGCTGATCTGTCGTGGCTCAGTTCCACATTCCCGCCCTCTCCCCATAACCCTTAATCCCCTCTCTTATCAAGAACCCATCAACCCGCTTCTTAAAAATATTTAGCGAGGCAGCCTCCACCACTTCAACGGGCAGACAATTCCAGAGATTCACCACCCTTTCAGTGAAGAAGTTCCTCCTCAACTCCGTTCTAAACCGCCTCCCCTTTATCTTGAGGCTGTGCCCCCTAGTCCTACTGTCTTTTTTGAGCGGGAAGAGTCTCTCCACCTCTATCCTATCCATCCCATTCATCATCTTATACGTCTCAATGAGATCTCCCCTCATTCTTCTAAACTCTAACGAGTACAAGCCTAGTTTATTCAGCCTCTCCTCATAGCTCAACCTCCTCAACTCCGGTATCAGCCTAGTAAACCTCCTCTGCACTCCCTCCAAGGCCAAAATATCCTTGCGCAGGTGCGGCGCCCAAAACTGCACACAGTACTCCAGCTGCGGCCTCACCAATGCCCTATACAGCTGCAGCAAGACCTCCCTACTTTTATATTCAATCCCCCTCGCTATGAAGGCCAGCATCCCATTCGCCTTCCTGACCACCTGCTGCACCTGCAAGCTGGGTTTTTGCGACTCATGCACAAGGACCCCGAGGTCCCTCTGCACCGTCGCCTGCTGCAGTTTTTCGCCACGTAAGTAATAGTCCTTCCTACCATTCTTCCTACCAAAGTGGACCACCTCACACTTGCCAACATTAAATTCCATTTGCCATTTCCTGGCCCATTCGCCCAGCCTATCTAGATCCTTCTGCAGACTCTCCACACCCTCCGCACAATTTGCCTTTCCCCCAATCTTGGTGTCATCAGCAAATTTCGACACCCTACACTCAGTTCCCTCCTCCAGATCATCTATATAAATGGTAAATAGCTGAGGCCTCAGCACCGACCCCTGGGGCACCCCACTAGTCACCAACCGCCAATCCGAATAGCACCCATTGACCCCCACTCTCTGCCTCCTATTTGACAACCAATCCTCTATCCACGCTAACACCCTACCCCCAACTCCATGTCCCCTGACCTTCTGCAATAACCTCTTGTGAGGTACCTTGTCAAACGCCTTCTGAAAATCCAGAAAGACCACACCCACCGGCTCTCCTCTATCCACTGCCCTAGACACATCCTCATAGAACTCCAGTAAATTTGTCAGACACGACTTCCCTTTAATGAAACCGTGTTGCGTCTGCCCTATCAAGCAATTCCCTTCAAGATGCCTCGCAATTTCCTCCTTAATGACAGATTCTAACATTTTACCTACCACAGACGTTAAACTAACCGGCCTATAATTCCCCGCCTTTTGCCTGGCACCCTTCTTAAACAACGGCGTAACATTATAATCAAAAACTATTCCAAAATGTTGTCGGACCTTGGCAACTTCTTGCAAGCTTACCTTCTACCTTCTAATACCTTCTAATTCGATCCTTTACTCTTGTTATATGCTTAGAAAACTCAATTCTAACTCTTTTATCTTTCACTACACCCTAGCTGTAACACTACATTCTGCACTCTCTCCTTTCCTTCTCTACGTACGGTATGTATAGCATGTAAGAAACAATACTTTTCATTGTATACTAATACATGTGGCAAAAATAAATCAAATCAATCAATCAATAAGTGCTAAACGAGGTTAGAAGAGTAGGAATGGTATTGAAGTTTTGGATACATATATTAAAGATTATTACTTACCAGTAATAAAATGTCTCATTAACAACATGAGCTGCCACTTTATCCTGCTTCCATGAGCAGTTTATATACTTCCAATTGTAGTAGATACATTTTATCGGTTCAGCAGTCCGATCTTCGCCTATTGGTGTTAAGGCACACATAAAATATCATTTTATCAAACTTACAGAGATATAATGCATGCAAAGTTTAACCAAAATGAAATTTGTACGGTCATCATTCTGTTCTTACAGTTCATTTAAGAACATTGGTTTAAAGGGAGACACAGCGGCTAACACTGCTGCTTCACAGGGACCCAGGTTCAATTCCGACTTCGGGTCACTGTCTGTGTGGAGTGCGCACGTTCTCCCCGTGTCTGCATGGGTTTCCTCCGGGTTCTCCGGTTTCCTTCCACAGCTAAAAGACGTGCAGAGTAGGTTGGTTAGCCATGCTAAATTGACCCTACTGTCAGGGGAATTAACAGGTTAGATGCATGGGGTTACGTGAGTAGGGCCTGAGTGGGATTGTGGTTGGTACAGACTCGATGGGCCAAATAGCCTCCTTCTGCACTGTAGGGATTCTATGATTCTAAAGAGTTTTTGCTTGCAATATCTCCTGCAACTTGATTACGCGACCAGGGCTTTGTCGATGTGAAATGGCTTTGGAAGTGGACCCACCTCGTCGCCAGTATAGGAACTCAGGAAACCAACTGGAAAGTTACTGTAAAAATCCCCTAGTCGGCACACCCTGGCTCCCGTTCGGATACACGAGGGATAATTTAGCACGGCCAATACACCTAACCTGCACGTCTCTCAGACTGTGGGAGGAAACCGGAGCGCCTGGGGGAAAGCCACGCCGACATGAGGAGAACATGCAGACTCCGCACAGTCAGTGACTCAAGTCGGCAATCGAACCTGGGCCCCTGACGCTGTGAGGCTGCAGTGCTAACAACTGTGCCAGCATTATAACAGTGACCGCACTGTAAAAGCTATTTGGGGAACCCTGAACCACCATTGACCATGTAAGTACATCTAATTATTTCCAATGTAAAGACTGTTTCTCTTTAAAAAGAAAAATGATTGATTTTAGCCTCTAACTGTGTGAGTTGTTTAGCAAGAGACCGCAGATTAAAGCTGCGACAGATATTAGTCAACAAAGGAAATTCTTGAGCATCGCATATGAATAATTTCTGCAGAACATTATCAGATGATCTTGAAAGCAATTCGCTGTCCCTTATGGCTCCATGGGTTAGTTACATTAAGGAAACTGATTTCATCTCGAAACATCGTGAAAGCAAAGAGACAGTGAGCATCAAATCGATCAGGATCACCAAGAGTAAACCAAAAGAGAAAATGTCTTTGTCAACTGGACGCGAAATGTCAACTCTTCTCTCTCCTTACAGATGTTGCCAGACCTGCTGAGATTTTCCAGCATTTTGTCCTTGGGTTTCGGACTCCAGCATGCGCAGTAATTTGCTTTTATCCTAAAGAGTAAAGACTGACCCAAGTTTCAGATGTGGACATTTCACGCCCTATTGCCTTACTGAGAGATAGCTACACTGGGATTCTATGGCTACGCTTGCCCCAAAACTGGGGAACTCTTTCTAAGATCAATGGGGGTGTGGTCTGCCCCCCCTCTCCCTACCCGATACAATTCTCGTGGTGGGCAGGATGGGAGAAATCCCAGCCCCCCATGGCTGGAATTCCCCAACCTCTCCCGCAGGTTGGGATTCTCCGGCCCCGCTGCAGTGATTTGACTGAGCATCGAATTCTCCTTTCACGCTGGCGGCACTGGCAGGAGCAGGCGACATCGGAGAATTCAGGCCACTGGTTTTTAGATGTGACTTCAAACCGAGGCTTCCATCTGTCCACTCCAGCCCAGGTAAAAACCTCATTGTTGTGAAGTAAAATGGGAGAGACGTCCTCGGTGCCCTGGTTAATATTTATCCTGCGACTTAAGTTGCAAGATCGTTCTCCATGATTTTGTACTACAGCTGGGGAAAGGAGGCAAGTGTAGAATCTACCTCAGCCAAAGAAGGAATTGAACCGGCCCTGTTAGCAGTGTTCTGAGCCAAATACTAACCATCTAGCTAACTGAGCTAATCAGGTTGGGGCATTAGAACACTGCTATTTGCAAGATCATCCCACGCACAGATTGGCTACAATACAACAACAGCGAGAACAAAAGTACTTCATTGTCTGCGCAGCGCCTTGGAACATTATTTTGTGGTGAAAGGCGCTATATAAACGCAAGTCTAACTTTATTTACCTTTTCAACCAAAGGGTAGCCTGAGCATACCTTCCTTCAAAAGCTGGAAGTGGTTGCAAACTTTCAGCATTTGCCAAATTTTGTTGTCGCTTTCTCTTTCATTTTATTTCTACCTTTAATGTTGAATGGTTTCAAGAGGGAGATAGACCTATTTCCAATTAAAAAAAAGGGATAAGAGGATATGGGGAGTGGGTGGGGAGCTGGTTTTGAGACCTGGGAAAGATCAGCCATGATAGAAACTGGGAAACAGAAGATAGGAGCAGGAGGAGGCCATTTGGCCCTTCGAGTTTGCTCCCTCTTTCAATATGATCATGGCTGGTTGTCCAACTCAATAGCCTAATCCTGCTTCCTCCCCATAACCTCTGATCCCATTTGCCCCAATTCTGATTGAGTAGCGGAGCGGGCTCGAAGGGTTGAATTTGCCTACTTCTGCTCCAAATTCCTATGTTCCTATATGAACACATAACCTGGCATCAAGAAATTAGAAATTATTAGACCTCAAATTGAATGAAACTTGCTTGGGACATTAAAACTTGCAAATCGCCCATCAGTTATGCGAATTACCCAATATTCCTTTAATAAAAAGAACGGCATATTTTTCATTGGGAGGCAGGTCTGCCCCACTGGAACAAATTATATATTTTTAATTTTCTTTCTTGGGATGTGGGCATCACTGGCAAGGCCAATATTTGTTGCCCACCGCTAATTGTACTTGGAAAAGAGGTGAAGAACAACCCTTTTGAATTGCTGCAGTACATCTAAAGTGACACGAGGGATAAAGGGCTGGATGGCCTACTCCTGCTCCTATTTCTTATTTCTTATAAAGTTCCAGGATTTTGACAAGCATGGCCAATGCAGTTCCAAGTCAGGATGGTATATGTGGCATGGAGGGAAACCAGCAGAATGGTGATGTTTCCAGGTGTCTGTTACTGGTATCTTTCTAGGTGGTAGCGATCAGAGATTTAATAATACTGGGGGAGATTTTATGACCTCGCTCATCCCAGAACCGTAAAACTGCGCCCAACATCAATGGACCTTTCCATTTTCCATCCCTCAACTGCTCCAATTCCCATGGTCGATGGGACGTAAAATTCTGTCCTATGACTGCAACTGCAAAAGCTCCCTATGAAGCTTTGTTTTTCCCTGCTTAGACCTGCACTCTGGAGTTAAAAGTTGAATCAAATATCTGAATATCTTTGGAAATAAAGAAGATGCATGCCAATAGCATGCTATCTTATTCAATTTGCTTGTTCTAAATCAATGTCAACCTTAAGTAATAATATTCCTAAGTATACAATATCACTGTCAGTATAAAACAATGGCATTTTGCATTAGACATAGAATCATAGAATCCCGACAGTGCAGAAAGAGGACATTTGGTCCATCGAACATGCACCATCAACAATCCCATCCAGGCTTTATCCCTGTGACCCCATGTATTTATCCTGCTAACCTTTCTGACACCAAGGGGCAATTTAGTAAGGCAACTCAACCTAACTGCGGATCTTTTGACTTCTGGGAGGAAACTGGAGCACCCCGAGGAAATCATGTAAACACAGGGAGAATGTACAAACTTAACACCGACGGTATCCTGAGACCCAAATTGAACCGGGTCCCTGGCATTGCGAGGCAGAAGTGCCAATCACTGTGCCACCGTGCTGGCTTATCCATGCTCCAAGCAGTTAATTTCTGAAATGTACAGGTGTGAAATTTCTCCTCAAAGAATATAAAATTAGCCAATAATCAGGGCCACTGATTTACCTTGACTAAACAAACCAAATCTTATTTGCTTCTTGCAGAGATTTCAAACAGATGCGTTGGAGGGGTCAAAGATCACATCTGTTTTCTCCCCATCAGGATTGCAAGGTTGGCATACTAATAAGGTGGGAGTTTTAGATTTGGGAAAATTTTTTCCTTGACTGGGTTTTTTTTATTCATTTGTGGGACATGGGCATCGCTGGCTGAGACAGCTTTTATTGCCCATCCCTTGAGGGCAATTGAGAGTCAACCACATTGCTGTGGCTCTGGAGTCTCATGTGGGCCAGAACAATTCAGGGCAGCAGATTTCTTTCCCTGAAGGACATCAGTGAACCAGATGGGTTTTTCCAACAATGGTCATCAGTAGAGTCTTAATTCCAGGCATTTTTAATTGAATTCAAATTCCATCTGCCATGGTGGGATTTGGTCCCCCAGAACATCAGGTGAATTTTTGGATTAATAGTCTAGTGATAATACCACTGGGCCATCATCTCCCCAGTAGTTCTCAAAACAAGCTTAGATAAAGCAAAGCAACTCTAGCTATGAGTACCATTTGGACAATTGTCTTACCTTCACCCCTGCATTCGAATCCATCCCCCACTCACCTTTCTTCGCACTTTGACCATCCACTTGCTGCAGACTAACCAGAACGACCACGCAAAAGGCAAGTGTTAGGGTCATTGCTGAAATATGGGCTAACATTCCCATATTAAATATTCCCATCTTGAAATCCTCGGGGATTTTCACAGTAACTCCATCGCCGTGTTAATGTAAGCCTACTTGAGACACCAATGAATAAAGGAAAGACATTCAAGATCTATACCTCTCTGCTTGCTTCACTGCTCTACTGGTGGATTGAGATTTGTCGCTTAGCATTGCACCTTTAAGTTTTAAAAGCTGAGTAAAGTCATGTTTCCTAAAGTCATTTCCTGCTATATGAACAGTAGTCACTTCAATAATCTAAGCATCTGATTTCGTATTTTAGTTGTGGTCTGTCATACGAAAGTTACTTAGCGCTTTTACCATTTGAACGCCTCCACCTTGTATAGCTCATTCATTACATTCTAACTCAAAATATGTTTTTTATGAAGGAACCGTACCCAACTGCTGTACGCCTGACAAATTTGTAACTGAAACCATCAGGGCTAGAGTAATAAGTATTAAGCATTACATCAGAATGAATAAAAAGGTAGGATCGAGTTTCTTCCGCTTTTTGCATAACTGTTAAAGTGTATTTATTAGTGTCACAAATAGGCTTACATTAACGCTGCAGTAAAGTTACTGTGAAAATCCCCCAGCGACCACACTCCGGCATCAGTTCGGGCACACTGAGAGAGAATTTAGCTTGGCCAATGCACCCAACCAACACGTCTCCCGGAGCACCTGGAGGAAAACAGCGCAGGTATGGGGAGAACGTGTAGACTCCGTACAGGCAGTGACCCAAGCTGGGAATCAAACCCGGGTCCCAGGTGCTATGAGGCAGCAATGTGAACTACTTTGCAACTGTGCTGCCCCGTGGTTTCAGGTTGGCAGTGTTTAGATTGAAGCTGGTAGCAATAGGCTTTTAAATAGGGTTAACTGTGGGTAAGGTTTTGATTTATTATTGTCACATGTATTAGTATACAGTGAAAAATATTGTTACTTGCATGCTATACAAAGTATACTGTACATAGAGAAGGAAAAGAGAGGGTACAGAATGTAGTGTCACAATCATAACTAGGGTGAAATATCAACTTAATATATGATGGGTCCATTCAAGAGTCTGATGGAAGCAGGGAGGAAACTGTTCTTGAGTCGGTTGGTAAGGAACCTCAGACTTTTGTATCTTTTTCCCGATTGAAGGAGTTAGAAGGCAGTATACCATAGGTGTGTAGGTCCTTGATTATGCTTCCCTGAGTCAGTGGAAAATGTAGCCAGAATCAATGAATGGGAGACTAATTTGCGTGACAGACTGGGCTTTGTTTATGACCCTTTGTAAGTTCTTGCAGTCTTAGACATACCAAGCTGTGATACAACCAAAAAGAATGCTTTTTATGGTGCATCTGTAAAAGTTGCTGTAAGTCGTAGTGGACATGCCAAGTTTCCTTAGGCTCCTGAGAAAGTAGAGATGTTAGTGGGCTTTCTTAACTATAGCGTCGGCATGGAGGGACCAGGACAGGTTGTTGGTGATCTGGACACCTAGATACTGGAAGCTCTCAAGGTAAAGTCAGCAGTGCACGAGAATCTCATGGAATCCAGTAGAGTTAGAATGGTTTGGTTTGAATTGGTATGATTATAATTAGACCTACACAGGATTTCATTAATATTACAAAGACAGAATAGTGTGGATTCAGACAATCTGAAAAAAAACAGTAAACATGAAAAAGTAGATAGAATAGCTGTAAAGAAAGAAGAAGAGAGTTAACGGGGGATTTTATGGGGCTTGCAAGCACAGATATGCGTTTGCGAAGTAACTGAATTAGGCAGCAGTTAAAATTTCAATCTATTGACAATGGATTGAAGCACCAAGTGCAAATGAGAGGTGAGTCTGGACTCACTTGGCAGTGGCAAGTCCCCATTTGTCATACATTTGCATTGCATGAATACTTATTTCCGTAAAACATTTTATAATTGCATCCTATCTTCAACATAAAGTCAGTGTTTTTTTTTATTCATTCATGGGACATGAGCTTCACTGGCTAGCATTTATTGCCCATCTCTAGTTGTCCTTGAAGGGCAGTTGAGAGCCAATTGCATTGCTGTGGCTCTGGAGACACATGTAGGCCAGACCGAGTAAGGATGGCAAATTTCCTTCCCGAAAGGACATGAGTGAACCAGATGGGTTTGTCGGATATTTTTAAGGATGATGAGGGAAATGTCTAGAATCAATAGGGGAATATTGCCAGAGATGGTGCAAGCTCAATGGAGAGAGGCCGTACTCCCAATTGGACAGTGAGAGGATTCAGGATAAGTGGGGGAGGTTGAAAGGTTATAGAGAAATCGCAAACGGGATGGTGGGGAGTTCAAGGGTGTCGGAAACAAGGGTGTAGGTGACAATGGGAGTGTGGAGGGTAATGGGGTCTATCATTCGCCTTAAAATGACTGGCAATGCCTCCAAAAAGATGAGCACTTCCAGGATTAAAGATTGAAGTGGGAGGAGCCCAGTGTGTGTGGTGGCTGGAGCTTTGGTTGTGGACAATGGAAAGGGTTGAAAATTTCACAGCTCAATGGATATAATCTGCTTCAAAATCTCACATTGTGTCTCTGGGTGTTATTCTGTTAATTAATCAACTAAATCTTGTTAGGCATAGAGGAGTGGAGATGTGCATGGGATGGAAGATGGTCACAAATCCTGGGGTGTGCCCATGCCAAAAGACTAGCAAGGTGTCCAAAGGCATCCGAATCAAGGGTGTTTTCGAAAGAGACGTGAACGCTCTCAACATCAGTCATGGTAAATGGGGAATTTCACAGTAATGTCATTACAGTGTTAATGTAAAAATCTTGCGACTAATAAATAAACTTTACTTTTTAAATGAAACTCTAGCTGATGATCGATTCAAATGGCAACACTAGCTATGTTCAGGAATTCAATGGCACAATAACATGTGGATAAGAACCAGTCCTGTAACTAAAGCATGAGCAGAGATCGCCTAGCACCACTGGCAAGGGTTAACTTCATATCTAACACCTCTGGCAGATTTTGTCTTTCCAGAATTGGCTTGTTCAGTCATCAGGATTGGGCAGCAGACGTTCTCTCGGACCTCACCAATGTTCTGAGGCTAGACTCCCATCATAATATCACATGGAGTGAATTAATTTTGGCAGCACGGTGGCACTGTAATTAGCAAGTTAGCACTGCTGCCTCACGGCACCAAGGACCCGGGCTCAATTTGCAGCTTGGGTCACTGTTTGTGTGGAGTCTGCATGCTCTCCCCATATCTGCATGGGTTTCCTCCAGGTGCTCCGGTTTCCTCTCACGGCCCATTGATGTGCAGGCTAGATGGATTGGCTGCGCAAAATTTCCACTTAGTGTCAGAGAGACTAGCAGTGTAAATATGTGGCGTTACGGGATAGGGCGTGGGTGGATTGTTGTCAGTGCAGAATTGCTGGGCTGAATGGTCTCCTTCTGCACTGTAGGGATTCTGTGTTTTTATGTCCTGCAGATGGAAAAATGTCAACTGTCAATCGTGAGTTGGTGCATCTTGATAACTACACACTGTTTGTGCCAGGTATGAATCCAACCAACAGAGGGTCTTCCCTCTCACTCCCATTGTCTGTAGTTTTACTTGGGCTCCTTTGAGCCACATTTGGACAAATTCTGCCTTTATGTCAAGAGTTGTATTCTCACCTCATCTCTGAAATTCTTTTGTCCATATTTAAACCAAGGCTGTAATGAGGTCAGGAGCTGAGTGACCCTGGCAGAACTCAAACTGAGCGTCAGTGAATAGGTTATTGCTAAACAAGTGCCACTTGATAGGTCTGTTGCCAACCTCTTAAGAACATAAGAACATAAGAAATAGGAGCAGGAGTAGGCCATCTAGCCCTTCGAGCCTGCCCCGCCATTCAATAAGATCATGGCTGATCTGTCGTGGCTCAGTTCCACATTCCCGCCCGCTCCCCTCCATCACTTTACTGATGATTGAAAGTTGAATGATGGAATTTTAATCGGCGAGGTTGGACTTGTCCTGCTTTTTTCATACAGACCGTACCTGGGCCATTTTCCACACTGCTGGTAGATGCCAGTTTTGTAACTGGATTGGAACAACTAGGCTAGGGGTGTTAGCGTTCTTTAGCAATCTAAAGGTGACTCTTACCACAAACAGCACTGGACACCATGCATCCAATGCAAGGTCTTTAATTACTTGTGCACAAGGAGAACTCTCAATGGCCAACACTGGATGACTGGAGCAGTTACAGAGAAACAGCTCGTACAGTTATAGTCAATTACAGCAAATCAAGAACAAGAGATTTTTCACATCTTTCAATGACATACATATCCACCAATCATAGCATAGCCCTTTTGCCCTTTCTTATCCGATAGAAAACCAATCAGGACTAGAGGGCACAGCCTCAAGATAAGCGGGGAGGCAGTTTCGATCAGAGTTGAGGAGGAACTTCTTCACTCAAAGGGTGGTGAATCTCTGGAATTCTCTGCCCGTTGAAGTGGTGGAGGCTGCCTTGCTGAATATATTTAAGTCACGGGTAGATAGGTTTTTGAAAGACAAGGGAATTAAGGGTTATGGGGAGAAAGCGGGAAAGTGGAACTGATCCACTTCAGATCAGCCATGATCTTATTGAATGGCGGGGCAGGCTCAAAGGGCTAGATGGCCTACTCCTGCTCCTATTTTTTATGTTCTTATGTTCTTATAATCCTCATTAGCATAATATGTCCCCACAGCTTGCTATTTAGTAATCGCCATGGTAAACTTGTTCTTTGTTTTTGTCCTACTGTTCCAATCTGGAATGCAGTATTTATGGAACGAGGTTGTAGGTATACTCACTTATCCTGCATACATCGGTGTTGGCCTTACTGAAGGTCTGACTGAAGGCCAGGTTTGGCCAATAACCGTTTTCCATTACTTGACAGGGTTTTTTTTGACAATTATGGAACTTTAATTTTTCACAATTGTTGTAACCTAAATTCCACAGGGGTGTGGCAGGTTCTGCATCACAATCTTCATTCTTATTGTCAGAATATTGTCAGGGACATAGCATTTGTGGCATCCAGTATTTTGTTGATATCACATGGAGTGAATCAACTTGGCTGAAGTCAGGGATTTTTGATGCTGGGGTTCGCCAGAAGAGGCTGAAATGGACCATCCACTTAACATTTCTGGACAAAGATTGTTCCAAAGCCTTTAAAATCCTTATCTTTGCTAGACTCCTCCATAATTGAGGATACGGATATTTGTGGAGTCTCACTCCAGGATGAACAGCAGGCATACCTAAAAATGAAGTGTCAACCTGATGAAGCTGTAGAATCCCTAAGAAGAAAAGGAGGCCATTTGGCCCATCGAGCCTGAACCAACAACAATTCCCCATCTGGGCCCTATCCCTATCATCCCACGTATTTACCCTGAAATCCCCTTCACACATATTTTAGCGTGGCCTATCCACCTAAACTGCACATCTTTGGACTGTGGGAGCAAGCCAGAGCACCTGGAGGGTACCCATGCAGAGATGGGGGGAACGTGCAGGCTCCACACAGAGACTGAGCCGAGGCTAGATTTGAACCTGGGACCTTGGTGCTGTGAGGCAGCAATGCTAACCACTGTGCTACCGCGCACCAAAAAGGCATGGCTACTTTCACACTGAACGGCATAAGAAACGAGCCATAGATAGAGTTTTGGATTGAGGGGAAAGACAATGAAATTTCATTCCTGGAAAAAATTATAGGATTTCACAGGAACTATTGGAACATTGGCATTTTTGGTGGGACACTTTTTGTGCCTATGCAGACCTTTCCCACCAGAATCAGAACACCGAGTAATGGCAATTACTTTTGCACTTCCCTGGTTTTACTCTCTGCTCTTTCCCTGTTTTTACTCTCTGCTCTTTCTCTAACTTTACTCTCTGCTCTTTCACAGTTTTTACTCTCTACTCTTTCCCTGTCTTTACTCCTTGCCCTTTCCCTATTTTACTCTTTGCTGTTTTCCTGTCTTTCATCTCTGCTCTTTCCCGGTGCTTATTCTCCTCTCTCATCCTGTCTTTGCTTTCTGCTCTTTCTCTGTTTTTGCTCTCTGCTCTTTCCCTGTTTTTACTCTTTTCTCATTCCATCTTCACTTTTTACACTTTTGCTGTTTTTACTCTCTATTCTTTTCCTGTCTTTACTCTCTGCTCTTTTTGTGTTTTTACTCTTTGCCCTTTCCCTGTTTTCACCCTTTACTCTTTTCCTGGCTTTACTCTTTGCTATTTCCCTGTTTTTACTCTCTACTCTTTCCCTTTCTTTACTCTTTGCTCCTTTGCTGTTTCTGCTCTTTGCCCTTTCCCTGTTTTCACCCTTTACTCTTTCCCTGTTTTTACTCTTTGCCCTGTCTCTGTTTTTATTCTATGCTCTTCCCCTGTTTTTCTCTCTGCTGTTTCCCTGTTTGTATTCTTCGTTCTTTCCTTGTTTTTACTCCATGCTCTTTCCCTGTTTTTATTCTCTGCCCTTTCCCATTTTTACACTTCCTGTTTGTACATTGTCCCCTGTTGAAAACACGTCCAGCAGTGACAGGTAAATGCCGCCCAACTCGTAGAATTATAGAATCCCTACAGTGCAGAAGGAGGCCACTCAGCCCAGTGAGTCTGCAATCCCATCCTAGGCCCCATCCCTAAAAGCCCACACATTTACCCCGCTAATCCCTCTAATCTACACATCCTAGAACACTGAGGGGCAATTTAGCATGGCCAATTCACGTAACCTGTGCACCTTTGGATCGTAAAGGAAACCGGAGAACCTGGAGGAAACCCATGCAAATATGGGGAGAATGTGTAAACTCCACAGACAGTGACCCAAGAAGGGAATCGAACCCTGGTCCCTGCAGCTGTGAGGCAGCAGTGCTAACCACTGCGCCACCCAAATTACTGGGGCGATTGGCAGAATGGAGAAGGTGTGAACCCTCTGGAGCAGATGAGGTTAAAACTGGGGATAGACCATCAATCGAGATTTTATTGGTTCCTGCTCACTGATTCTGAAAGAGAAACTGCAAAAGCTCCAAGAGCTGGAACAAAGGGGAGAACTAAAAGCAACAGGATGGCTGACTGCAAATCATATGTCACAGGAGATACTGAATTACAATCTTGACGACGTTATCGTGAAAGAATAAATATGAACCAAGCAGCTGTTCAAAAATGACCCTTGACAAGACTTCTAAGAGAAATTAGATGCTCAAAAATCATTTCATTGAAATCTCCTGGGAAGGCACAAAACGCAGGAAGTGAGCCGGAGAGGTTTTGGTTTGACTTCAGCTGTCAGTCCAGATAGAGCATTTGATATGAGCAGCGTAGAATTTTAAACTTAAGCAAACCTCTGAACCTCGCGAAGCACAAGACTACGGGAGATGGTTGAATGCATCTTTCTTGAATTAGACACAGAGGATTAGCCGATTCTTTGCTTCAAATTCTTTCAAAGCAGCCAAATTGAGAGGTATACGGATCACATCAGTCACAGCACACTTAGATGTATTCCTTGTGGGGGAACCATAAACCAAGATATTCAAAGTTACCAAATGACCTCCAAATAAAGAAATTACTGACAAGGTTTCAACATTTTTTTTGCTTTCACTTTAACATGAATCAGAACTATTGTAAATGAGACCATGTACTAACAGGCAAAAGATACTTCAAATAAAAAGGTAAATTTTGCTTCAAATTCAACGTCTAACACAACCATAAACAGCTGCAACACTCCCAACTGTTGACCACATCTTACCAGCAATGACTAGTGGCTCAGTACAAAGAGAAGTCAGGTCCGTCTCAATTAGTAATCCGCATTATTATTGTTGTTAGGCAGCGTACATATGAATCATGTGTCTGATTAGAAAATAAGCAAGCAGTTTGTATCAAAATTATACAGCTAATACCAAACCATGCAGGCTACACATGCACCCTCTGGGTTTCTATGACATCCCCTGAGATTTATCTGGATAGACATGTGAACAGATGGGGAATAGAGGGATACAGGTGGTTGGTCTAGATAGGCGCAGGATTGGAGGGCCGGAAGGCCTGTTTCTGTGTTGCACTGTTGTTTCTTCTTTGCAAACTCAAAACGTAAAAGATAATACCCAAGAAAGGACAGCTGATGCTAGTCAGACATTCTGTCGCCCCTCTCGTTGCCATCCCCACATCTTCTCTTCTGAATTCTTAATCTCCGGAGTTTCACTGTTCTTTGTTCAGGCATTTCCACCCTTATCCTGTTCCTTATCTGTTAGGAGCTCTGCTGCCTTTTCCTTGATGGCCTAAACCAGCTGGTTTAATTTGCGTCTCCCCCTCTTTGTACCGAGGCCAAGGTTTCCCCTCCAAGTCACTCCCCATCCTGACTTAGAAATATATTGGCCATTCCTTCATTATTGCTGGGTCAAAGTCCTGGAACTCCCTCCCCAACAGTGTTCGGTGTACCTACACATCAGGGACTGCAGCGGTTCAAGAAGGCAGCTCACCACCACCTTCTGAAAGGTAACTAGTAATGGGTGATAAATACAGGCCCAGTCAGTGACACCCACATCCGATAAATGAATTTAAAAAGTCTGGATGGCACATATTCTCAGAGGTGAAAATAAAAAATGCTGGAAAGCCTCAGCAGGTCTGACAGCATCTGTGGAGAGAGAAAAAAGCCAACGCTTTGAATCAGGATGAGCAACTCAAATCTTTGGCTCTATTCTTTCTCCACAGGTGCTGTCAGATCTGCTGAGATTTTCCAGCATTTTCTGTTTCTGTTTCAGATTCCAGTATCTGCAGTATTTTGCTTTTATCATATTCCCCGAAGATTCCTTTATCCAATCTCTTTAATAAACCCCAATAAACTGTCTGGCCGCCTCTGACAAATCTGAAGTACCAGCAGTACACTTATGCAACTAATCACTAATCATTGTTCTAATCCTGTCTTCAATGTTATATCACATTTAGCTGTATTACACACACACACGCACACACACACACACACACACACACACACACACTCTTACACATGTGCACACATGCGCACATACACACATACACGCATGCACCCACACGCGCAGACATGCACACACACTGTTGATACTGTTTCACTGCTTCTAGTTCACCAGTCGCCAGGTCACACGGACCAGTATTTTCTATAACTACAATTGGTCTCCTTACAATTGATGCAAACTCTTAACAGTCCTTTTCAAACATTCTTAAAACAAATTCCAGATCCTGCAGACATTTGAAAGAAACCATAAATTTTCTTTACTGTATGACTTCTGTGTTGCCGCACCATGTTTAGCACAATTGGTTTGACATGATATAAGTGATTAAGTATCTCTGATAATGAGTGCCGGTAATGAGGTGATGGCCTAGTGGTATTATTGCTAGACTGTTCAAGCAGAAACTCAGCTAACATCCTGGGGACCCGGGTATGACTCCTGCCATGGCAAATGATGGAATTTGAATTCAATATTAAAAACCTGTAATTAAGAGTCTACTGAAACCTTTGTTGATTGTTGGAAAAACCCATCTGGTTCACTAATGTCCCTTGGGGAAGGAAATCTGCTGTCCTTACCTGATGTGGCCCTATTGTGACTCTAGAGCCATAGGAATGTGGTTGACGCTCAACTGCCCTTTGAAATAGCCACGGTGTTCAATGTCGACTAGGGATGGGCAATAAATGCTGGCCATCCGGAGACACTCACGTCCCATGAATGAATTTTTAAAAAATGATAAAAAGTTAAGTTTGTTGAAGGTATCAATTCAGGTATTACCAATTCATAAATCAAAAGCTTCTGCACACTCAACAGAAACTAGAAGCAGGAGCAGGCCATTAGCCCTTCGAGCCTGCTCCACCATTCATCTTGATCATGACTTTGAATTCAATATCCTGATCCTCCCTTCACCCCATATCCCTTGACCCCTTTCACCCTAAGAGCTATATCTAATTTCTTCTTGAAATCAAGTGTTTTGGCCTCAACTACATTCTGTGGTAGTGAATTCCACACATTTACCACCAATGGGTGACGAAGTTCCTCCTCACCTCAATTCTAAAAGGTTTACCTCTTATCCTTAAACTATGGCACCTAGGTCTGGATTCCCACGCCATTGGGAACATCCTTTCTGAATCTATCCTGTCTTAACCCTGTTAGAATGTTAAAATGCAATATTTACTGGCTCAGTTAGTAGACACATCTTTATGTTAAATAGTTTCTGAGCCTCACTACAGGCATTATTCATCCACCGAGGGAACATTTCATTGTCAGAAGCTTTATCAGATAATAAGTTAAACCATATGGTTTATCCAGTATCTTTTTAAGTGAACATTAAAGATTTTGTGACATAATTCAGAGAAAAAAACAAGGAAATTATTTGATCCACATTTCCCTCAGTCAATAACCAGAAATAATGGATTAATGGGGAAATCCATATGAGAATTTGCTGAAGGTAAAATGCTGATACATTTGTTTCCAATACCGAAGACTCCGCACTTCAACAAGATAACATACTATCTAGTACAAGTCATACAATGGAATCAACTAAACAAATATCGAATAAACCCAAGACTATTGAAAATGATTTGATTATAACATGACAACATGCTTGGTGATGACATACAACTAGATATTGACCCAGGCTTGGGAAGGTTGGGTGTTGCTGATCTCTGGATGGGGTCAGAATATGATTTGATTTGATTTGATTCATTATTGTCTCATGCATAGAATCCATAGAATCCCTGCAGTGCAGAAGGAGGCCATTTGGCCCATTGATTTTGCACTGATCCCACCCAGGCCCTACCCTTGTAAACCCCAGGTAATCCCCCTGACACTAAGGGACAGTAACACCCAGACCTCCCGTAACCCCAAGTACTTACCCTGCTAAGCCCCCCAAGCCTACACCCCTTAGGACACCAAGGGCCCGATTGTACCATTGTGTTGTGCTGGGGGAGGGGAGTGGGGGTGCGGGGGCGGGGGGGAGGAGTAGTGAGGTCAGATCATTCTCTGGGTGGGGGAGCGAGGCCACATCATTCTTGGGGCGGGGGTGGGAGTGACGCCTGAACTTTTCTTGGGGGGGAGAGGGAGGGAGGCAAGATCATTCTCTGAGATGGAGGGGGGGTGGTGGGGTGCGGAGAGTGAGGGAGTGAGGCCAGATCATTCTCTGCAGGACGGGGAGGAGGGAGTGAGTCCAGATCATTCTCTGAGGGTGGGGGGGGGGGGGGGGGGGGGGCGCATGGAGAATGAGGCCAGATCATTCTCTGGGGGGTGGGGAGGAGGGAGTGAGGCCAGATCATTCTCTTGGGGGGGGGGGGAGGGCAGTGAGGCCAAATGAATCTCTGGGGGAAGGGAGGGGGGGTGGTGGAGTGAGACCAGATCATTCTTTTAGTGGGGGGGGGAGTGGGGGAATGAGGCCAGACCATTCTCTTGGGGGTGGTGTGGAGAGAGGCCGGATCATTTTGGGGGGGGGGTGGGGAGTAAGTCAGGTCATTCTCCGGGGTGGGGAGGAAGGTTGCTAAGATGTATCTGTGGTGGGGGGTTGGGGGGGAGGCTAGATTGATCTCTGGTGGGGGGGGGAAGGGGGCAGGGGGTGGCGGTCGGTCTGGGTGGCAGGGGTGGGGTGCGGATAAGGGGGGACAGTGATGTTTGTGGGGGCCATTGCGCCCAGGCTGCTTCCTCCGCTTTCTGCTGACACGGGCGTGCTTTTTCAAATTGCTTTCTCACTGTGCATGCGCAGTTCAGAGCTCCAATCGTTTCGTCCCGCCCACACCGTGATTCAGACCTGCAATTTATTTTTTCAGGCCAAGTGCGTATGGGGGCACCTGAGAACAGGTTTACAAGTCGGATCTGAATTGCGCCCAAATACAGCACTTAGAATGAAAATAGAATATAGAACATAGAACATTACAGCGCAGTACAGGCCCTTCGGCCCTCGATGTTGTGCCGACCAGTGGAACCAATCTAATGACCCTCGAACCTAACCTATTCCAATGTTATCCATATGCTATCCACTGACCATTTGAACGCCCTTAAAGTTGGCGAGTCCACAACTGCTGCAGGCAGGGCATTCCACGCCCTTACTACCCTCTGAGTAAAGAACCGACCTCTGACATCCGTCCTATAACTACCACCCCTTAATTTAAAGCTATGTCCCCTTGTGTTAGCCATCACCATCCGAGGTAAAAGGCTCTCACTGTCCACCCTATACAATCCTTTGATCATCTTGTATGCCTCAATCAGGTCACCTCGTAACCTTCTTCTCTCTAATGAAAATAACCTCAAGTCCCTCAGCCTTTCCTCATAAGACCTTCCCACCATACCAGGCAACATCCTGGTAAACCTCCTCTGCACCCTTTCCAATGCCTCCACATCTTTCTTAAAATGTGGTGACCAGAACTGTACGCAATACTCCAAGTGCGGCCGCACCAGAGTTTTGTACAGTTGTAACATGACCTCACGGCTCTGAAATTCAATCCCTCTACCAATAAAAGCTAACACACCGTACGCCTTCTTAACAACCTTATCAACCTGGGTGCCAACTTTCAGGGAGCTATGCACATGTACCCCGAGATCTCTCTGTTCGTTAACACTACTAAGAGTCCTTCCATTAGCCCTATATTCTGTACTCCTGTTCCTCTTACCAAAGTGAATCACCTCACACTTTTCCGCATTAAACTCCATCTGCCACCTCTCGGCCCAGCTCTGCAGCTTATCTATGTCCCTCTGCAAACTGTAACATCCATCCTCACTGTCTACAACTCCTCCAACTTTGGTGTCGTCAGCAAATTTACTAATCCATCCTTCTACACCCTCATCTAGATCATTTATAAAAATGACAAACAGCAGTGGCCCCAAAACAGATCCTTGAGGTACACCACTTGTAACTGAACTCCAGGTTGAATATTTCCCATCAACTACCACCCTCTGTCTTCTATCAGCTAGCCAATTCCTGATCCAAACTGCTAAATCACCCTCAATCCCATGCATCTGCATTTCCTGCAATAGCCTACCATGGGGAACCTTATCAAACGCTTTGCTAAAATCCATATACCCCACTTCAACTGCCTTACCCTTATCCACCTGTTTGGTCATCTTTTCAAAAAACTCGATAAGGTTTGTGAGGCATGACCTACCCTTCACAAAACCATGTTGACTATCCCTAATCAATTTATTTCCCTCTAGATGATTATAAATCCTATCCCTTATAATTCTTTCCAAAACTTTGCCCACAACAGAAATAAGGCTCACTGGTCTATAACCCCCAGGATGGTCTCTACTCCTCTTCTTGAACAAGGGGACGACATTTGCTATCCTCCAGTCTTCCGGCACTATACCTGAAGCCAATGACAACATGAAGATCAAAGCCAAAGGCTCTGCAATCTCCTCCCTAGCCTCCCAGAGAATCCTAGGGCAAATCCCATCCAGCCCAGGGGACTTATCTATTTTCACACCCTCAAGAATTGCCAACACCTCCTCCTTATGTACCTCAAGCCTGTCTAGTCTATTACCTGGTATCGCAGTATTCTCCTCGACTACACTGACATTTTCCTGCGTGAATACTGACAAAAAATACTCATTCAGTGCCTCTCCTATCTCTTCAGGCTCCACGCACAACTTCCCACTACTGTCTCTGACTGGCCCTAATCTTGCTCTAACCAATCTTTTATACTTGACATACCTATAGAAAGCTTTAGGATTTTCCTTGATCCTATCCGCCAAAGTCTTCTCATGTCCTCTTCTAGCTCTTCTTAACTCTCTCCTTAGCTCCTTCCTGGCTAATTTATAACTCAGTAAAAAGTCTGACAACACCAGGTTTTAGTCCAACCTATTTATTTGATAATATACTCACAAGCTTTCGAGGGACACCCTCTTCGTCAGGTGAATGGAGAGTTCTGGCCTCAGACAGAGCATATAAAGCACAGACAGTTTAGAGATTACTGATTAGAATGCGAATCTTTACACCTAACCTGCTGTTCAAGACCTGAAGTGGCTGATAATGTGAGTGGAAGGAGCACTGATCAGTGCTCCTTCCACTCACATTATCAGCCACTTCAGGTCTTGAACAGCAGGTTAGGTGTAAAGATTCGCATTCTAATCAGTAATCTCTAAACTGTCTGTGCTTTATATGCTCTGTCTGAGGCCAGAACTCTCCATTCACCTGACGAAGAGGGTGTCCCTCGAAAGCTTGTGAGTATATTATCAAATAAATAGGTTGGACTAAAACCTGGTGTTGTCAGGCTTTTTACTGTGTTTACGCCAGTCCAACGCCGGCATACCCACATCATAATTTATAACTCTGCAGTGCCCTAACTGAGCCTTCATTTCTCATCTTTACATAAGCCTTCTTCTTCCTCTTCACCAGAGATTCAACTTCCTTAGTATACCACGGTTCCCTCGCTTGACCACTTCCTCCCTGCCTGACAGGTACATATTTATCAAGGACTCGCAGTAGCTGCTCCTTGAATAAGCTCCACATTTTAGATGTTCCCAGCCCCTGCAATTTCCTACTCCACCCTATGTATCCTAAATCTCGCCTAATAGCCTCATAATTACCTTTCCCGCAGCTATAACTTCTGCCCTTCGGTATATGCCTATCCCTTTCCATCACTAAGGTAAACGTAACCGAATTGTGGTCACTATCACCAAAGTGCTCACCTACCTTCAAGTCTAACACCTGGTCTGGTTCATTACCCAGTCCCAAATCCAATGTAACCTCACCTCTTTTTGGCCTATCTACATACTGTGTCATGAAACCTTCCTGCACACATTGGACAAAAACTGACCCCTCTAACGTGCTTGAACTATAGTTTTTCCAATTGATATTTGTAAAGTTAAAGTCCCCCATAACAACTGCCCTGTTACTTTCGCACCTATCCAGGATCATCTTTGCAATCCTTTCTTCTACATATCTGGAACTTTTTGGAGGCTTATAAAAAAACTCCCAACAGTGTGATCTCTCCTTTCCTGTTTCTAATCTCAGCCCATACTACCTCAATAGACAGGTCCACATCAAACGTCCTTTCTGCCACCGTAATACTGTCCTTGACTAACAATGCCACGCCTCCCCCTCTTCTGCCACCTTCTCTGCTCTGACTGAAACATCTGAACCCTGGAGCCTGCAACAACCATTCCTGTCCCTGCTCTATCCATGTCTCTGAAATGGCCACAACATCGAAGTCCCAGGCACCAATCCAGGCTGCAAGTTCGTCCACCTTATTGCATACGCTCCTCGCATTAAAGTGTACGCACTTCAAACCACCCTCCTGCCTGCCAATACACTGCTGTGACCTAGAAACCTTATCCATGACCTCCCTATTCTCATCCTCCTGTACATTGGAGCTACAGTTCAGGTTCCCATCCCCCCTCTGAATCAGTTTAAAACCCCCTGAATAGCATTGGCAAATTTTCCCCCCAAGATATTAGTTCCCGTCTGGTTCAGGTGCAGACCATCCCTCTTGTAGAGGTCCCACCTTCCCCAGAATAAGCCCCAATTGTCCAAGTATCTGAACTCTTCCCTCCTGCACCATCCCTTTAGCCACGAGTTCAAATGTTCCCTCTCTCTATTCTTCTCCATGCTATCCCGTGGCACAGGTAACAAACCAGAAATAACCACTCTGCTTGTTTTAGCCCTAAGCTTCCACCCTAACTCTCTGAATTTCTGTTTTATATCCCCGTCCCTTTTCCTACCTATGTCATGGGTGCCTACATGAACCACAACTTGGGGCTGGTTCCCCTCCCCCTCAAGGGTCTCAAAGACTCGATCAGAGATATCATGGACCCTGGAACCTGGGAGGCAACACACCAACCGCGAGCCTTGCTCATTCCCACAGACGCTCCTATCTATCCCCTTAACTATGGAATCCCCAATCACTAATCCTGTTCTTTTCTCCCCCCTTCCCACCTGAGCATCAAGGACAGGCTCTACTCCTGAGACCTGTACTCCATGGCTTACCCCAGTTGAGTCTTCCTCCCCAGCAACATCCAAAACAGAGTACTTATTTTGGAGAGGAACAGCCTCGGGGGATCGCTGCTCTGACTGCTTCTTACCCCTTCTAGCAGTCACCCATGCATCACTTTTAGGAGTAACTATCTCCCTGTAACTTTTGTCGATAGCTGCCTCTGTTTCCCGAATGATTCTTAGTTCCTCCAGTTCCAGCTCCAGGTCCCTAACACGGTCCTCAAGGAGCTGCAAGTGGATGCACCTCCTGCAGGTGTAATCAGCCGGGGCACTACCAGTGTCCCTCACCTCAAACATCCCACAGGAGGAACATCGCACTGCCTGCACTGCCATCCCTATTACTTCCCTTATCAAGAAACAAAAATAAACTTAAACTTACCTGCTCTCACTCCAAGTCACTCTCTTTGTTTTTAGGTTAGGGGAGGGGGGTAGGGTGGGATACTGTACAAGTGTAGAGTATCGGGTTTCTTCACATTTCCAATTTATGATGGTCCAGAGAAAAAGAAACTACTTCCCAAGCTTCCCTATGACCACTTCCTGTATCCGGTTTAAAATTTAAAAAAAAGCTCGAGACGTCAGTTTAAAAAAATACACAGTAACTTACTCACAAGCTCTCCTCTCACCAGTCGCTCCCTCTCTGATGTGCTCCCAAGGAACAATGAAAATGGTAAATCAGGCCCTAAGGATTTATCAATTTAGGGTCTGCCAATCCACATAACCTGCAAAATTTGGAATATTAGTATACAGTGAAAAATATTGCTTCTTGTGTGTTTCATAGAGAAAGCATACCGTACATAGAGAAGGAAAGGAGAGAGCACAGAATGTAATGTTACAGTTGTAAGTAGGTGCACAGAAAGATCAACTTAGTACAAGGTAAGTTCATTCTAAAGTCTGATGGCAGCAGGGAAGAACCTGTTCTTGAATTGGTTGATACATATCCTCAGGCTTCTGTACTTTTTTTCCCGACAGAAGGTGGAAGAGAGAATGTCCGGGGATGCATGGGATCCTCGATTATGCTGGCTGCTTTTCCGAGGCAGTGGTAAGCGTAGACAGAGTCAACGGATTGGAGGCTGGTTTAGAACATAGAACATAGAACACTACAGCACAAACAGGCCCTTCGGCCCACAAGTTGCGCCGATCACATCATCACCTACCAACCTACAGACCTATCTATAACCCTCAATCTCATTAAACCCCATATACTCATCCAGAAGTCTTTTAAAAGACCCCAGCGAGTTCGCCTCCACCACCACTGACGGCAGCCGATTCCATTCACTCACCACCCTCTGAGTGAAAAACTTACCCCTAACATCACTTCTGAACCTCCCTCCCCGCACCTTAAATCTATGTCCTCTCGTAGCGACCATTTCAACCCGGGGAAATAGCCTCTGAGAGTCCACCCTATCTATTCCTCTCAACATTTTGTAAACTTCTATCAGGTCGCCTCTCAACCTTCGTCTCTCCAGGGAAAAGAGTCCCAGCTCCCTCAACCTAACTTCATAAGGCATGCCTCCCAGTCCAGGCAACATCCTTGTAAATCTCCTCTGTACCCTTTCAATAGCTTCTACATCTTTCCTATAGTGAGGCGACCAGAACTGCGCACAATACTCTAAATGAGGCCTGACAAGGGTCTTATAAAGTTCCAGCATTACCTCCCGACTCCTAAACTCAATCCCTCGATTAATGAAGGCCAGTACACCATACGCCTTCTTGACCACCTCCTCCACCTGCGAGGCCGATTTAAGAGTCCTGTGGACCCGGACCCCAAGATCCTTCTGCTCCTCAACACTACTCAGACTTCTGCCCTTGATAGTGTACTCGTTCATCCCGTTGGTTCTGCCAAAATGGACGACTACACATTTATCCGCGTTGAAGTCCATCTGCCACTTCTCCGCCCAGTCCTGCATCCTATCTATGTCCTGCTGCAACTTTTGCCATCCTTCCAGACCATCCACAACACCACTGACCTTAGTGTCATCAGCGAACTTACTTACCCATCCCTCCACTTCCTCATCCAGGTCATTTATGAAAATGACAAACAACAAGGGTCCCAGAACAGATCCTTGAGGCACTCCGCTGGTGACTGACCTCCATTCAGAAAAAGCCCCATCCACAACCACTCTCTGCCTTCTGCAGGCAAGCCAGTTCTGGATCCACAAGGCCAAAGGCCCTTGGATCCCATGCCCTCTCACCTTCTCAAGAAGTCTTGCATGGGGGACCTTATCAAACGCCTTGCTGAAGTCCATGTACACTACGTCCACGGCACTTCCTTCGTCAATGTGTTCAGTCACATTATCGAAGAACTCAACTAGGCTTGTAAGGCACGACCTGCCCTTGACAAATCCATGCTGACTATTCCTGATCATGTCAAACCTCTCCAAATGTTCGTAAATCTTGTCCCTCAGAAGCCTCTCCATCAGCTTACCAACCACTGAGGTCAGACTCACCGGTCGGTAATTTCCCGGGCTATCTCTGTTCCCTTTCTTGAAAATAGGAACTACATCTGCAATCCTCCAATCCTCTGGAACCTCTCCCGTCTCCATTGACGACGCAAAGATCATCGCCAGGGGCTCTGCAATCTCTTCCCTCGCCTCCCACAGTATCCTGGGGTACATCCCATCTGGTCCCGGCGACTTATCTACCTTGATAGAATTCAAAAGTTCCAACACATCCTCCTCCTTAATATTCACGTACTCAATCCTTTCCATCTGCTGCAAATCCATAACAAAATCTCCCAGATCGGCTTCCACTGTGAATACTGAGGCAAAGTACTCGTTAAGCACCTCCGCCATTTCTTCTGGTTCCACACAAACCTTTCCCCCCTCACCTTTTATAGGTCCTATCCCTTCTCTTCTTATCCTTTTACCTTTCACATATTTATAGAAGGCCTTGGGATTCTCCTTAATCTTACCCGCCAAGGTCTTCTCATGACCCCTTCTGGCTCTCCTAATTTCCCTTTTAAGTTCCCTCCTACAGTCCTTATACTCCTCAAGATCTTTAACATCTCCTAATTCCCTGAACATCTTGTACACCTTCCTTTTCTTCCTGACTAGGTTCAACACATCCTTTGTGCACCACGGTTCCCTCGACCCACCAAAACCCCCTCGTCTCATCGGAACGTTGTCATTCAGAGCTCCAGACACACATTCCTTGACTATCTGCCACCTTCCTTCGGTACTTTCCCCTAAGAACGCCTCCTTCCAGTTTATTTGTCCAAGTAACTTCCTGACTTCTTCGTATCTCCCCTTACCCCAGACAAGCACCTTCCTAGCCTGCCTGATCCTATCTCGTTCCAACGCAATTGTGAAGGAGATAGAATTATGGTCACCATTTATGGTCCAATTATGGTTTGTGTGATGGTTTGGGCTACATTCATGACCTTTTGTGGTTCCTTGCAGTCTTGGGCAGAGTAGAAGCCATTCTGAGCTCTGATGCAACCAGAAAGAATGCTTTCCATGGTGCACCTGTAAAATTTGGTGAGAGTTGTAGCTGACATGTCAAATTTCCTTAATCTTCTGAGAGAGTAGAGGCATTGGTGGGCTTTCTTAACTGTAGTGCATTCTTTCTGGTTGTATCACAGCTTGGTATGATTACTGATCTGCCCAAGACTGCAAGAAACTACAAAAGACTGTGAATGTAGGCCAATCCACACAAACCAACCTCCCATCCTGCGTCTACACTTCCTGCTGCCTCGGCAAAACAGCCAGAGTATATAAGGACCCCACACACCCTGGGCATTCTCTCTTCCACCTTCTTCCATGAGGAAAAATATGCAAAAGTCTGAGGACATCTGCTAACAGACTCAAGAACAGCTTCTTCTTCTGCTGTCAGATTTTTGAATGGACCTACCTCACATTAAGTTGACTTTTCTCTACGCCCTTGCCTCTCAGAAGTTATTTCACACAGTTATTTCAGCATGGCTGTCACTGCGCCTGAATTAAAATGGTAGGATCTGCAAATCACTGAATTTGGTGACTGGAACCATAGAAGAACTCCTTACTTGTATCTGGTGTCAATGCCAGCTGTAGTTCAGTGAGTTGCACAGCCACACATTAGTCTTTGGTTCACGTTTCTCTCTGAGACTTGGAGCTCAGAAATCTTAGCTGACACGTTGGCGTGTACTGAACAAGTCCTTTTAGAGGTATCTTATTCAGCAAAGACATTAGGCACTGGAGGATGGACATAAAAGATTCCATGGCACTATTTTACAGGGGGGTAGGTGAGTTAGCCCTAGAGTCCTCACCAATATGGAGTGGCACTGGCACAGTGGTTAACCCCGCTGCCTCACAGTAAGTAACACCAGGTTAGAGCCACTCACCTGATGAAGGAACTGCGCTCCGAAAGCTCCACATAAAGCTATTGGACTTTAACCTGGTGTTGAGAGACTTCTTGCTGTGCCCAACACCTGGCATCTCCACCTCATGGCCTCACAATATCAGGGACCCAAGTTCAATTCCCAGCTTCGGTCACTGTATGGAATCTGCACATTCTCCCCATGTCAGCATGGGTTTCCCCCGGGTGCTCCAGTTTCCTCCTACAGTCTGAAAGATGTGTTGGTTAGGTGCTTTGACCATGCTAAATCCTCCCTCAGTGTACCCGAACGGGCACCGGAGTGTGACGACTGGAGGATTTTCACAGCAAATTCATTGCAGTGTTAATGTGAGCCTATTTCTGACACTAATGAATAAACTTTAATTTATCCCTCACCCAACATCACAATCAGGTTATCTGGTCTTTAGTTCATTGCTGTTTCTGTGAGCTTGCTGTGCACAAATTGGCATTGTGTTTCCAACATTACACTTTAGAAGTACTTAATTGTCTGTAAAGCACTTTGGGACGCAGGCAATGTGTAAATACAAATCTTTTGTTTAGTTGTACTGTTAGTGTTGCCAATATTCCAAGTTGATTTTAAATCAAAATCCAAATTAACCAAGAAATAAGTAATGCAAGAAAACAAACACACACACTTTGAAACCTCCCTGTGGGTTGGTGATAACAAAAGCATTAGCATGGTCATGTAAGACCCTGCTATTTGAATGAATTCAATCATCTGATGCCATCATTAAAACAGCAAAGGAATTTAGTAGGAGTATGTCGATGCATTGATTCTTACTGTCACATTGCATAACGTAAAACCCTCGAGAGGATTCTGTTACAAACTCAAGTTGGCTCATTGAATAGATTTACTTGGTGCCCGGTGAAGTGGATTTTTCAATGCTTCATTTCAACTTCAACTTGTCGACAAATGTGTCTCTGGATGAATTTGCTCAGTTAATGCTTGCTATTCTCAAACGCTTTTGGTTGATAGGGCTAAAGAATGGGGAGGTGCAGTGCTTAGCGTTGCTCCCTCACAATGCCAGGGATCTGGATTCGATTCCCAGCTTAGGTCACTGTTTGTGAGGAATCTGCATGTTTTCCCCGTGTCTGCGTGGGTTTCCTCCGGGTGCTCCGGTTTCCTCCCACAGTCCAAAGATGTGCAGCTTAGGTTGATTGGCCATGCTAAATTGCCCTTTCAGGTGGAATTTTACCACCTTACCCCAGAAACAGGGTGGGTGAGGCTCACAGAACTGCATTCTCTGCTGAGCTCAGGCGGGAACTTACAAGCCTCGAGGTGGCAAAATTCCGTCATTAGTATCCAAAGATCCCCTTAAAAGCTAGATTGTTAGATCAAATTTCCTTCCATTACCCACAAAATTTCAGTCCAAATGAATTCAGAGTGATGAAAGGGATTAAATCTGTACCTACCTTCCCAGGTTACTCCCAAAACTTTGCTACCAAATACTAATTCTATGATCCACAGATTCCACAGTTTTGCGACGAACGGGATAACAATTTGCCACCTGAACAATTGCCTGTTTTTTAAAAATCATAACATGCGGGTCATTTTATTTCAGATTGCCTATCACTGTACAAGAATCACACAGCATGGAAACAAATAAGCAAAGAACAAAGGGGGAAATGTCAGACGTGCTTTTATACATGATATCAGATCTTTCAAAAAGTTTGCAAAGTAGATTTCATTGAGATAAAGACAGGGGAGTTTTTGATCGAGGAACAATGAGGGAATGGTGGTTTAGGGCCAAGCCAGAACGTTGTGTGGCTTGGAGGGGGAATTGTCACAGAGGCTTACTTACTGCCTGGCCCTTCTTAGTGGTGGAAGTCATGTGTTTGGGACATGCTGCCCAAGAAGCTCGAATAAGTTGCTGCCATGCATTTTGTCAATAGCACACACTGCAGGAAGTACCGTAATAATTCTGAAGTTGAACTTTGTGAAGATATGACTTTCCTTTTGAGATGGGTCAGTCAGCGGTCAGAAATCATTGAACGGTACAAAATATTCAGTGTGCTTCATGCATTTTGGCAGGAACCTACGTCCCTTGGTTAGGCCACACTTGGAGTACAGCTTCCAGTTCTGGTCGCCACATTACCAGAAGGACGTGGAGGCTTTGGAGAGAGTGCAGAAAAGGTTTACCAGGATGTTGACTGGTATGGAGGGTCTTAGCTATGAGGAGAGATTGGTTAAACTGGGGTTGTTCTCCCTGGAAAGACGGAGGATGAGGGGCGACCTAATAGAGGTGTATAAGATTGTGAAGGGCATAGATAGGGCAGACAGTGGGAAACTTTGTCCCAGGTCAGAGGTGATGAACACAAGGGATCACAGGTTCAAGGTGAGGGGGGCAAGGTTTAACACAGATGTCAGAGGGATGTATTTTACACCGAGGGTGGTGGGGGTCTGGAATGCACTGCCAAGCAGTGGTAAAGGCGGACACGCTGGGATTGTTTAAGACTTATCTGGATAGCCACATGGACAGACGGGGGATGGAGGGATATAAACGAATAGTCTAGTTGAAAGCATGAGCGGCGCAGGCTTGGAGGGCTGAAGGGCCTGTCTCCTGTGCTATATTGTTCTTTGTTCTTTGGCACTGTGAGGCAACAGTGCTAACCACTCTGCCACCCATTTATAATGGATGGCTGTAGCAATGGGAAACGGTTCGTGCTATTTTCCCTATATGGGCGTGGATGCTGTCACTGGTGGGGTCTGTAGCACTGGTGTGACCAGTGCAAGCCATGATTCAGTTGACAGCCTTCTTCCCTCTGAGTCAATTGGTTGCAAGGTTCAAGTCCTCATCCAGGGCGTAAGCACAAAAATCAAGGCTGATGTTCCACTGAGGGAACCTTGCACTGTTGGAGTTGCTACCTTTGAGACGAAACACTAAATAGAGGCCCCATTTGTGTGGACAAGTGGATGTAAGAGATTCCATCACACTGCATTAAAAAAAAAACAGAGGAATGATTCCCAGAGTCAAGCCAATATTCATCTTTCAATCAATATCACAAAGATCAGATTCTCTGGTCATTATCACATCACTATTTGTGTGCCCTTACTTTGCCCATATTGGTTGTCAGGTTTCCTACATTATAATAGTGACTACTGTTAGGGCCATGGATCAGGATCCAAAATTGTATTGGGAAGCCAGACCTCAACAATTTCCCTATTTGGGCATAAATGTGAAGATAGTTTGCTTCATTCCAAGAGTAATTCTGCTGACAAATTATGGATCTTTTATAGTAAAACAAAAATTATTTAATAACATAATTTAACTATAGCTCTAAGAAATGAAACAGCTTAACTATTACCTGTTGAACAATATTTAAACAAGAATCCTGACCTACATAGCTTAAATTAGTAATTATCAAGTTTTCCCAGAATCAGAGCTGTATTTTTTTCCAGACATACTGACTGCCCTTAGAAATAGCTTAGCTTTAAAACAGTCCCCTCCAAACATAGGAAAGCTATATATATTTATAACAATGACATTCTATCATCACATTTCAAAAGTCATTGTTATTTTGAGATGCAATTTGGTCCAGCTATATAAAAGCAAGTCTTTCTCTTTTTCTTTCATATGGTAGCATTGTCTCCTTGATGGGATGCTTTTGGACCTGAAATGCTGGGGGGAATCTATAGCTCGCTCTGTTGTTGAACTTGGAGGCAGGAAGGGCATTTAAGTAGACAGAACAGTGGCGTAGCTGAACCCAGCTGCCATTCCATCTCCCCCAGTGTTAGGTTATGGGCAGATTGACCTATGTTAACCTTCTCACCCCTGCTGCCAATTGAGGCCCTCGTGGGGTAATTAATATCCTCATCTCACCGCCACTGATATGAGCCTAGCTGTATGTCACTGCAGCATACATGGCAGGTAAAATCATGTGGCCAGCTTGTCACTTGGTCCCTTGCATACCTGCATGGGGCTCGTCCTGTTAGGTGCATTGGCCATGCTGATTTCTCCCTCAGTGTACCCGAACAGGCGCCAGAGTGTGGCGACTAGAGCATCTTCACAGTAACTTCACTGCAGTGTTAATGTAAGCCTATTTGTGACAAATAAATAAACTTGATTTTAAATTCCACCAGCTTTGAACACATATCCCTAGAGCATTAGCTTGTGCCAATGGACTTGAGTCCAATGACATGAGGCTTAAACCATCGATTACACACCCTCCCCTGCTCCCTACACCAAAGCTCTCCCCATTTTCACCTCCAGGCAGCCACCTCGCCCAGCCTTGCTCTAACTGAAGCTGTGCTCACTGTTCTTGAGCTGCTGATTTTTCCTGTAGCCTTGCAAAGCCAACCACCCACTGTAAAACCAGGGAAGCAGGTTAACTCAGAGCCTGCCTCACTCAACACAAGTTGCCAACCTGCCCCCTGGGAGTAGGTTGTCTGCCCCACCCATTGCCCGGCTCTGGTTAGACCTGAAAGCGGGTCAGGTTTCAGATTTTTAAAGTGTTGACAATCTCAACCCATCCATTTCTAGCTGTTAAAATTCAGCTGATATTTCAGAATGCAACCAGCTGAGGGAAACTGTCATCGTAATCACCTAAGAGATATGATCAGCACGCACGGAGGATGTGATTCGCACCGTTTATGTCAGATAATTCGATGACACGCACACATGACAAAGTGAATAAATCCACCTCAAACCGCTGTAAGTGTGCTCGTTCTGTAAAGATCAAAATACATATTTCACCAGCGTGAATCGACGCTTCGTAATCCAAGACTGGGACTTTTCATGGTGAGTGCCTACACTTGCAATGGCCTCTGGGCTAATCTGTCCTTCCATAAATGCTTCAATAAGTGAGTGAGGTTCATGTAGGAAGCAGGATTTCACCCCCCTCCATGGAGCAACTAAGACTGCAGAACCTTAGCCACACGGAAATCTTGACATCAGTTTTGCTTTCAAATTGGTTCAAAACAATCAGTGATCATTTTGCGTCAAATGTTATAATGTGGTTAGCTTTTCACGCTGTCAGCAACTTTTTTGGCATCTGTGACACCTAATGTGGTCAAAGGTAAAAGGCACTTGAAGGCAGAGTTTTTAATTTGTTGATTAGTGTCACAAGTAGGCTTACATTAACACTGCAATGAAGTTACTGTGAATTTTCCCTAATCGCCACACTCCGAAGCCTGCTCGGGTACCACTGAGGGAGAATTTAGCACAGCCAATGCACCCTAACCAGCACGTCTTTCAGGCTGTGGGAGGAAACTGGACCTCCCGGAGGAAACCCACGCAGACAGGGAGAGAGTGTGCCGACTCCTCACAGACGGTGAGCCAAACCGGGAATCGAACCTGGGTTCCAGGCACTGTGAGGCAGCGATGCTAGCCCACCGTGCCACCATGCCACCCCAAGTGTTCTCAGAGCTATCAGATATGCTCAAAGGCATCAAATATAAGTAATTGAAAATCAAAAGGAATTTAATTACTTAAATGCTTGAGTGTATTCATTTTTTTTTCATTAAGTCCAAAAAATCTTTCCACTATTCATGTTTAAGAGCACCACTATATTCCCAATGATTCTTAACTAATTTTATTCATTCATTAATTGCCATCCTGGGGACAGAAGATGAAAGCCTGTGCCTCAGTGCCCCGGTGCCTTGTTCTCTTCAATCTCCCCAACTCAGTGTGATCCAGTAGTCTCCATTCCCTCTATCCCGATCTCCTCCTGGCAGACCAGCTCCTATTAAATCCCCCAAATGATTTTCTCTTCTCTTCCACCCCAGTCTCAGAAGCATACCACTCCCTTCCTCCTACCCCTCCCACCTTAGTTGGGGAGTGGGGTGCTCCTCCTTCCCTTCCTACCCTACCCCTCACCATCCCTGAGTCTGGGGCCCTATACTCCCCCTTCTGTCCCCCAAATCACTCTAGTTTCATTAGTCTGCAGCCTTTTACATCCTTACCCCGCCCCCCAATCCTCAATGTCACAAAAACAGTAGATATATGGGCAGCATGGGTGCACAGTGGTTAGCACTGCTGCATTGCAATGCCTGGAACCCGGGTTCGAGTCCCGGCTAGGGTTACTCTTTGCGTGGAGTCTGCGCCTTTTCCCCGCGCCTGCGTGCGTTTCCTCTGGGTGCTCCGGTTTCCTCCCACAGTCTGAAAGATGTGCTGGTTAGGTACACTGGCCATGTTAAATTCTCCTTCAGTGTACCTGAACTGGCGTTGGAGTATGAAAGACATGCTGGTTAGGTACATTGATCTGAACAAGCGTCAGAATGTGACGACTAGAGGAATTTCGCTGTAACTTCATTGTAGAGTTAATGTAAGCCTTACTTGTGACTAATGAATAAACTTTATTTTACAGTGCTAATATAAGCCTATTTGAGACACTAATGAGTAAAATTTTAAACCACATAACATTTATTGACAAAGTTATATATATAATTAAATGCTTAACTGGACTATAATTTCAAGGAACTTTTCTCTTGCTGGAAAATGCTCCATTGATTTGTGTGTAGACGCAACACACAAACCTGAATAGCAAATTCAAACAAAAAGCTTGTACTTATTCAGTGCCTTTAATGTAAAGAAAAATATCCTCAGGGACTTCAGAACTGGAAGTTGGCAGGGAAAAGAGCCACAAGGAAGAGATTAGTAGACGATGACCAAAACCGAACCCAAAAGATGAGTTAAAAGAAGACTTTTCAACGAGCGGAGATTATTGGCGACCTAGAAGCCATTAGGGGGGAGTGAGATCAGCGTGTTGAAAGCAACCTGTGATTGGAACTACAACTATCACACCAAATGTTGTTTGTCAGAGTTTGAACAATTGGATCCATCGCATTAATGGGATGAATCAGCCATTGTTGAATTTTGTAATTTGTTTATTTTGAACCCCCTTAACATTTGATCATTAAGGGGGCTAAAATCTTAATCTGATAAATTGATAGGGATATGTGGATTGCTAAGAGACCTGGATGGGGGTATGCAATAAATAAAGTTTGGGAACATACATAACCCTGCCCGAAGGTTTTGACATAATTTGCATTCAACAGCATCCATTTTCTCTCTCTGTCCTATCCCGATTCTTCCCCCTTTCACCCCTGCTTTGTCTCCCCTCTCTCTCCCATTCTCCTCTCCCCTCTTCATTTCCAGGTCGTGGGTGACAATGGCCAGGCCAGCATTTGTTGCCAATCCCTCCATTTAACTGTTTTGGATCTGGAATCACATGTAGACCAGACCAGGCAAGGATGACAAGTTTCCTTCCTTAGAGGTAATTAGTGAACAAGATGAGTTTCTTTTTGACAATCGACAATGGCTTCATGATCATCAGTAGATTCGTAATTCCAGATATTTTTTATTGAATTCACCTGCTGCAGTGGGATTTGAACCAGGGTCCCCAGAACATTAACTAAGTTTCTAGATTAATAGTCTAGTCATGGTCATCATTAGACTTTTATTTCCAGAATTACGTTGAATTCAAGTATCACGATCTGCCGTGGTGGGATTTGAAACCGGATCCCCAGATCTTGCCCGCAGTCTCTGGATTACTAATCTAATACGCTACAGCCTCTTCTGTCTTACCATCCCTCTCTCTTTCTCTCTCTCCCTCTAAGGGATCTTGACAAGGTCAATTTGGAAAGGATGTTTCCCCTTGTACAAAATTCCATTTAAACATAAAGAGTCACCCATCTCGGGAAAAATAGAGAGACTTCCTTTAAAAATATTGTGAGTCTCTCTCAAATGATAACAGAAGCAGTCTTTGAATATTTTTAAGGTGGACATAGATAGAATTGTGATGAAGAAGGGGTTAAAAGTTTATCGGGATAGGTATGAATATGGAGTTGAAGTAACAACCAGATTAGAGATAACCTTATTAAAATGGCAGAGCAGGCTCAAGGGGTGAAGTGATCCACTCCTGCTCAAATTTGGATGTTTGTATTTCCATGTGTTAATATTTCCATATGCTCAAGGGCTGCCTAACCAGAATGAAGGATCCCCACATTTCCTTGTCCCTTCCTCTTCCTCCAACTCTTCCTCCTCCTCCCAGGATGACCCCTGAAGGCCTGTTGGCAATCTCTGTGTCATAATATCAGCAAGGGTCTGGGCTATGCAGCAGACCACATGAATTTGGAGATCCAGGCAGCAGAATTGTTGTTTCAGTAAACTGATCATTTTCTCCACATTCCAGGTGGATCCATTTGTCTTCCCCTTCCTCGGCATGTCGTCTGGGGGTTGGTGGAGTGGAAGAGAGTCACCACGAACCAGGCGTAGATCAAGTGGTAACGGCCAACCTCTGGCACATATAGGTGGCCCAATGCTGGTGGGTATGGCTGGGTGGTGCACCATGAATGCTTTGTGACTGCTGAGCGGAGAACATGTATTCATCAACAGGATTTTCTGGGCATGATCACATGCACCAAATGCACCTTGCTGTTGTAGGGCAGATCCCCATTAACATGTGGGACCCTCAGAGACATGGGCGTGCAGTCAATGGTACACGGCAACATTGGGAATCAGTGTTCACTCTTTTGCAAAGTCCTTTCTGAGCAGGGTCTCCCTCTGATGCAACAATGAGTGGTGAACTGTTATCTTCATCCGCCTGGGAAGATCTGCTGGTTTAGAAATTGAGGGCCACGGTGATCTTTTAAAGTTTATTTATTAGTATCACAAGTAGGCTTACATTAACACTGCAATGAAGTTACTGTGAAAATCCCTTAGTTGCCACATTATGGCACTCGTTTGGGTTCACTGAGGGAGAATTTAGCGTGGCCAATGCATTTAACCCGCACATAGAACATAGAACATAGCACAAACAGGACCTTCGGCCCACGAGTTGCGCCGATCACATCAACACCTACCAATCTATAGACCTATCTATAACCCCCAATCCCATTAAATTCCATATACTCATCCAGAAGTCTTTTAAAAGACCCCAGTGAGTTCGCCTCCACCACCACTGACGGCAGCCGATTCCATTCACTCACCACCCTCTGAGTGAAAAACTTACCTCTGACATCACTTCTGTACTTGCCTCCCCGCACCTCCAATCTGTGTCCTCTTGTAGCGACCATTTCAACCCGGGGAAATAGCCTCTGAGAATCCACCCTATCTATTCCACTCAACATTTTATAAACTTCTATCAGGTCGCCTCTCAACCTTCGTCTCTCCAGGGAAAAGAGTCCCAACTCCCTCAACCTAACTTCATAAGGCATGCCTCCCAGTCCAGGCAACATCCTTGTAAATCTCCTCTGTACCCTTTCAATAGCTTCTACGTCCTTCCTATAGTGAGGCGACCAGAACTGCGCACAGTACTCCAAATGAGGCCTGACAAGGGTCTTATAAAGTTGCAGCATTACCTCCCGATTCCTAAACTCAATCCCTCGATTAACGAATTCTTTCAGACTGTGGAAGGAAACCAGAGCACCCGGAGGAAACCCATGCAGACACGGGGGGGATGTGCAGACTCCACACAGACAGCGACCGAAGCCGGGAATCAAACCTAGGTCCCTGGTGCTGTGAGGCAGCAGTGCCACCATGCCACTCCTCTTTTCCCTGCTAACTACCAGTTCTGAAGACTCTGAGGATATTTTACTTTACATTCAAGGCAACAAATGAGTGCAAGGTTTTTGTTTGAATTTGCTTTTCAGGTTTGTGTGTTGTGTCTGCACACATGATGGCCATAGGCAGTACCATTCTCATTCTGATGCCTGGTTGCATTTGGGTTGTTTGAAAGGAAACAGTACAGTCCCCACCTTCTTCTGAAACATAGGCACCTTCAGACCCTGCTCATGGGTGAACCGGAGCTAGGGGGCACGTTTCCTAAAACCCTTGGCATGTAAGGCCTTGCATTGAGAGTTGTCCTTGGAAAAGCAGCCAGCATAATTAATAATTAAGAGGTATGCTGGGCACAGTTGGCAAGAAGTTGTCATGGTCTGCTGCCATTTTGGATAGGTGGTGGTCTCTGCAGAACCAGTAGCATGCTAATTTTCATGAGAATTTTCTTCTGTCTCTGGAACAAACAGTGCTGCATAGAATCATCATAGAATCATAGAACCGTACAGTGCAGAAAGAGGCCCTTCGACCCCATGCACCCCGGACATACTCTCCTTCACCTTCTTCCATCAGGAAAAGGATGCATAAGTCTGAGGTCACGTACGAACCGACTCAAGAACAGCTTCTTCTCTGTTGCCGTCAGACTTTTGAATGCACCTACTTTATATTAAGTTGATCTTTCTCTACACCTTGGCTATGACTGTAACACTACATTCTGCACTCTCTCTTTTTCTTCTCCCCTATGTATTTTATGTATGGTATGCTTTATCTGTATAATGCGCAAGAAACCTCCAACCTTGCCCGTGGGTAGGATTCTCCAGTCCTGCTGCAATGAGCCAAGTTTTGGCTGAGTGCCAAATTCTCCATTTTCACTGGAAGTGGGACAGCAATGAATGATTTTGGAGAATCCCACTCAGGGTTCTTTGAGAAAACAGTTCCAAAGAATATATGAGGAGATACTAAGTCGGTTAGGATTGTATTCATTGGAGTTTAGAAGAGTGAGAGGGGGATGTCATAGAAACTTTAAAAATTCTGACAGAGTTGAACAGGGCAGATTCAGAAAGAATGTTCCCAATGGTGGGGAGTCCAGGTGTCATAGTTTGAGGATCGGGGCAAACTTTCAGAACTTAGGTGAGGAAAACCTCTTCATTCAGAGGATGGTGAATGTATGGAATTCACTACCACAGAAAGTAGTTGAGGCCAAAATGTTGTGTAATTTCAAGAAGAAATTAGGTATAGCTCTTGGGGTTACAAGGATCAAGGGATATTGGGGGAAGGGGGGATCAGAATATTGAATTTGATGATCAGCCATGATCAAAAAGAATGGCGGAGCAGACTCAATGGGAAAATGGCCAACTCCTATCCAAGTCTTGACTCAGACTCATCTGAAGTGAGTCAAGACTTGGGAAAAATTTAGTCTGACACTTCATATTGCATTTTTGATGACACAGTCTTCCAGGATGACAATGTTATTATTTTGTCTTAGTCATACCTGATGGTAGGCCGCTTGCTTCCTGAGTCAGAGTGCCATGGGTTCAAAGTTCCTTGAGACTTGAGCACCAAATACAGGCTCTGCTGTACAAACGCATGTCTGGAATCCGTGAAAGGTGCAACATAAATGTAGGTATTTTCTTTCTTTCAGATTGAGCTAATGAAGGAATTTTAAAATATGAATTGAGAAAATTGGCTGTATTTCGATGAACCCAGATCAAGGTTGAATCAAGTTGGAGAGGCGATGAAACATCAAGTAGCAGTTCTCTGTGCCAACCTTTCGTTAAGTCAAATGCAGGTTGTAAAGGGGAAAAGAAGACTTCTAAACCTGTAACTCTTCTGTGCTTTCACACACTATCCAACTCTCTTCTCAATGAGCCTCATTTCGCTCGCTGGCCAATTTGGATGTTGGTGAGTTCACCTCAGAAACAAGAGGCTGTGAGGTGGGAAGGAGTGACCAAAGGTCAAAGGTTAGCTCATTCTGAGAAGTCCAAGAACTCGATTGGCTGCAGGGTGATTTGGAATACCAGAAGTCATGAAAGGAAATTCAAGTATAGCTTTCTTTACCCCTGCCAGTGCAACACAGACCCACAAGGATGAAGTACAAATGGGAATGTAACACTGACAAAGGATGCATCTTAAGAAAAATGAAGGGAATTATTGGTCGAAGGAAGGGGAAGTGGTCAGTTCAAACTTGACTTATTTTTCCATCTTTTTCCCAATGCAAATCCATAGAATCCCTACAGTGCAGAAGGGGGCCATTCAGCCCATCGAGTCTGCATCAAATACAATCCCACTCAGACCCTATTCCCGTAACCCTACATATTTACCTCACTAATCTCCCTGACACTAGTGTCAATTTAACATGGCCAATCAACCTAACTTGCATATCTTAACTTTGGGAAGAACGCATAACACCTGGAGGAAACCACACAGGCACAGGGAGAATGTGTAAACTCCATACAGACAGTGACCCAAGCCGGGAATCGAACCCGGGTCCCCGGCACTGTGAGGCAGCAGTGCTAAGCACTGTACCATTGCGCCGTCTGTTGTTTCATTGCTTCTAAAAGTCCAACTCAGTTAATTCCTACATCTCCCTAATGAACCCATTCCTCCTCAAACAACATCAACACTTCAAATGTTCAAAAATGTGTTCCTAGTTGCCTAAATTAGCAATTCTTAGGAGTGAGTTAAAGGCCAAAATTCAAGTTTGGTGTTCAGGCAATGCCAGAGAATCACAATACCTTCACCCTTGCCAGCTTAAAACATTTGTCTCCAACTCTCGATTTTGGTACAGCTTTGCATTACAAATTGTGTGTTTTGTACATATGAAATCAATGTCTCAGAATCAAACGGGCATGGAACTGATCAGTGCGGAACCACCTAGCAACGATTACCAGAGAATTCGACCGAATGTTTTTATAGTAACAGCAAACATCTGGGACACCTGGAACACAATGCCAAAGTCTTTGTAAGGAAATAATTTCATCATGGTTTTAATTTAACTTGCCCCAGGAGGTAAATCATTTGATGAATTGCTGCAATTTTGCATCATTTAGCATATTTGTATGATAATTTGTATTTATAGAGCCATTTAAACCCTTGTTTAATGGTACATTAACAAAATGGTCTCTCAGCAACTGAACAGTCAACTCTCTGTTCATGCTGCGCAGGTAACTAAGACAGCAGAGTTTATCTTGATGAAGATTAACTTCTTTGCCCCGTGCTTGATGTGGTCAAATGGCTGGCTCCATCAATAAAGATCTCTTTACTCTCAAGGGAAGTGTTAATGGAGATTGTCAAAGATCACCCTGGGCGACCACGTAGAAACATAGCAGACCACTCAGCCCTTCAAACTTGTTCTGCTATTCAATTGCAATCTAATCGATCTGTATCTTAACTCCAAAAGCCTGTTTTCATTCCATGACCCTCAATAACTTTGCTGAATAAAAATCCATCAATCTCAATTTCAGTTGAAGGGTGAGGTGGTGGCATAGGGGTTAGCATTGCTGCTTCTCAGCGCCAGGGACCCAGCCTCAATTCCAGCCTCAGATGTCTGTCTGTGTGGAGTTTGCATGTTCTCCTTGTGTCTGCGGGGGTTGTCTCCCACAGTCCTAAGATGTGCGGATTGGTCTTACTAAGTTGCCCCTTCGGGTGAGATTTTCTGGTCTTGCTCGTCCCCAAGGCCCGAAGTCAACGGACGTTTGCATGGCCCATGTCCCGCCCACTACAATACCCGTGCAGGCGGGCGGGGAAAATTCTGCCCATGATGAGCCAAGATATGTAGGTTAGGCGGATTGACCATTGCAAACACATTGAATTATTGGGATAGAGTCGGGGAGAGGACCTGGGTAAGATTCTCCATCAGAGAGTTGATGCAGACTCATAAAATCATAGAATCCCACAGAAGGAGGCCATTCAGCCCATCATGTCTGCAGCGACCACAATCTCACCCAGTCCCTATCCCCATAGCCCCATGCATTTACCCTAGCTATGCTCCCTGACACTAAGGGGCAATTTGGTGTGACCGATCAACCTAACCTGCACATCTTTAGACTGTGGGAAGAAACTAGAGCACCTGGAGGAAATCCATGCAGACACGTGGAGAATGTACAAAGTTCACACAGACAGTGACCCAAGCCGGAAGCCGAACCTGTGTCCCTGGCACTGTGAGGCAGCAGTGCTGACCATTTGCCACCGTGCTGTCTCCATAGGCTGAATGGATTCTTTTAGACTGTAGAGATTTGATGAATCTATGATTCTACCTTCCAATTAGTTTTTACTACTTGCAGCATGTGGGAAAGACTCTTTGTCCACAAAGATGGCGAATGCGGAAGCAATAAATGATTTTAGAAAGAAATTAGATGGGCACTTGGAAAGAAATATGCTTACAGGGTTATGGCAGCTGAATGGCGGAATGGGATTGAGTGGGGCTGACTGGATTGCTTTTGGGGAGCCAGCATGCATTAGTAAGGCGGAATGGCCTCCTTCTGTGTAGTAAATGACTCCATGGGCGAGGTTTTACAATCTCACCTGAGGTCAATGGAAATTTCCGTTCTTCTGGAATTGGATTGGTTGAAGTGATAAAATTCCAAACCATGACTCTAATTTCCTCGCCATTTCTTTTCATATCCTGGAGTGGAAATCATTGTGTCCTTGAGAGTTGTCAATCTGTAACATCAGTTTCTCCACCGCTGCCATTTTATCTATGTTGCAGGCAGACTTTTCTTCCCTTGAGTTATTTTTGATTTTCCTCATATCACTGATAAATTATCCTTATCTCCAATAGTGAAGACAGGCACTATGTAACTATTCAATAAAACTACCATTTCCTGATTTAATTCACAATTAGACCATAAGACCATGAGATATAGGAGTAGGATTTGGCCATTCAGCCCATCAAGTCTTTTCAATCATGGCTGATAAGTTTCTCAACACCATTCTCCCGTTTCTCCCTGTAATCTTTCCTTACCAACCAAGAACCTATCTATCTCGGTCTTAAAGACACTCAATGACTTGGCCTTCACAGCCCTCTGAGGCAATGAATTCTACAGATTCACCACCCTCCAGCTGAAGAAATTCCTCCTTAACAGGTGAGGTGGGATAGGTGTATATGCCTGCGGGTCCTATTGAGTTCTTAACTATTGGCTTTATATTAACAGTTTTACAACCTGGTTAGGGACCAGTTACCTTTATGTTTGGAAAAAGTTTGTAATGCCAGTTCCTTCCTAAGAGAAAAAAAAAGCCACAAGGTTCTATGGTTTGAAACAAAGTAAACTTCAATGTACAAAGTCAGAAAAATAAAACAATTCACAACATCTTTCTTACACTCTAATATTCAGAATCAGTATGAGGTAAATATGAATTAACAAGCAAACTGCTGCAGAACACACACCAAACACATTATATGGCAGATGTGACCAAGATGGATCCCCTGGATTTCTCAGCTGTCTACCCAGACATCGGTGTCCGCTATGAGATACACAATTTCATTGAAATTCTGCCTTCCCCATGAGGTTTTTCAGGTCCCACTTTTGAAGATCTAGCCACTAAATTCCCTGCCAAGGCTGCCCTGACTTGTATTGTCTCAATATCTGTACATGTTCTGATGATTCAATATTTTGTTCTAAGACTGCCCTCCATGAGAGTCACAAAACTGTACTTCGGCAACTAATTACTGGCCCAGCCGTTTAGCGGACCCTTAGATTCACTGAGCTGGCCTCAGAGCATGGTTACACCAAGCTATAAATAGCTCCCTGAGCTTCTTGCGGACCCTAACCCTTTTGTGCAAGGAGCCAGTGACCTTCTGCCACTTTCTGGCTCACCAAGCCCTCTTCTGAGCCCCCACTGCTTAAGGCCTGCCAACTACAGCATTCCTGCTGTTTGGAGCATCTTCTTCAGTCTCCCAAACTCCTCAGTCATGGGGCTTCTTCTTCTCTGTGGTCTCCCCGGGTTCTCTCCCTCCCTTTGTCACCCTGTAGTGCTCAGAACATGCGCCAGACTTCTTGGGCCTGCTGGAAATGAAGGAACTCTACTACAGCGAAGGCTTCTTTATAGTGGCTTTGAAAGTACAATTTCCTATCCTCATTCACCGCTAACAAATAGCTTGTTACATATTGTGCAGGTGGCCTTTTCATTTTTTCCTGCAATTACACACATCAGGCTGGATTTAATGAGTAACCCACTGTGTGTTTCAGGCGGGAAGTGACCAGCCATTGTCAATTAACTTCCCTGTTGAATGCACTCCTCATTGCTGGAAAGTCTGTTGGCAGGACTGGAAAATCCCATCACCATGAATGGCTGGGAATTTCTAGTTGTCATGGTAACAGAGGTATAAAGGCTTACCCAAACATAAGCAACTTTGTGGGGAGGTGTTGACCTAGTGGTATTATCACCAGATTATTAATCCAGAAACTTGGCTAATGTTCTGGTTTCGAATCCCGCCACAGCAGATGGTGGAATTTGAATTCAATTTTAAAAAAAATCTGGAATCAAAAATTTACTGATGACCATGAAATGATTGTCGGAAAAACCCATCTGGTTCACTAATGATTTAGAAAGGGAAATCTGCTATCATTACCTGGTCTGGCCTACAAATGGCTCCAGAGCCACAACAATGTGGTTGATTCTGAGCTGCCCTTAGGCAACTAGGGGTGGGCAATAAATGTTGGCCAGCCATCAACACCCATGCCCCCATGAATAAATAAAAAGCATGTGAAAAGTAGGATTACTGGGAGTTAAATTTCATACCATGTCCAGAACACAGAACCTACTTTTTGTACAAACTCTGGCTAGAACATCAACATTTACCAAAAGAGCAAATGCTGGAAAATTTTGTAAACAATCTCACAACACCAGATTAACGTCCAACACATTTATTTGGTAGCACGAGCTTTCGGAGCAGTGCCCCTTCATCAGATGATTGGAGGATTTGGTTCACAAACAGAGCATTTGTAGACGTAAGCTCAATTAACCTGGTGTTGTGAGACTTCTTATTGTGCCTACCCCAGTCTAGCTCCGGCATCTCCACATCATGGAAGATCTCAGCAGGTCTGGCAGCATCTGTAAGGAGATGGGCCAAATGCTGGCAAGTGGGATTAGGTGGGCCAGTTAGGGCATTTCATGCATCGGTGCAGACTTGATGGGCTGAAGGGCCTCTTCTGCACTGTGGTATTCTGTGAGAGAAAAGAGCTGATGTTTCGAGTCCAGGTGATCCTTTGCCAAAACGGATGCTGGGGAGATTTTCCAGAATTTTCTCTTTTGGTTTCCGAGTCTAGCAACTGCAGTAATTTGCGTTTATTTACATCAACAATTACATATTATTTTCCTTATTTTTCCATGGTCAACCAAAGGTACATTGAAGTTTTTTTTTAGAAACATTTTAGACTAACTTGTGCTATGGGTTTGCAATGTTACTGGTGACGCAGCAAATGAGTACTTTGGTGATCTTCCCCTTTTCACTAATGGATGTACATTAGTCACAATATACTTTGGAAATGATTTTGTATTGTTTCTTTTTCAACCATAATACAGCAGAATGTAGGGTTTGCCTGACTTTTCTCCTCAGTTGATGGAAACATCCCTTCAATGGATCCTTTAAATTTGCTACGGAAACTCTCTGTGTGTGTCTGATTGAAAACAAACTTCAAACTGATCTTCCTCACTCACTTCATCCATAATGGATTTTTTCATTTTATCGTTTTGATCAACATCAGATGAATAACCCCACACCAAGGTAGTTTTTTCTCCCTTGGCGCCTTCTTACTGTATCTGAGAGATGTACCAAGCCTCCCGCACCCTTCCATATTCTTCTCAACAAATGCTTGAAAAGTGGAGCTCTCATTTTTGGTTTGATTTGATTTATTATTGTCACATATATTAACATACAGTGAAAAGTATTGTTTTTTGCACACAAAGCGCACTGTTCATAGAGAACATAGAACATAGAACATAGAACACTACAGCACAAACAGGCCCTTCGGCCCACAAGTTGCGCCGATCACATCATCACCTACCAACCTACAGACCTATCTATAACCCTCAATCTCATTAAACCCCATATACTCATCCAGAAGTCTTTTAAAAGACCCCAGCGAGTTCGCCTCCACCACCACTGACGGCAGCCGATTCCATTCACTCACCACCCTCTGAGTGAAAAACTTACCCCTAACATCACTTCTGAACCTCCCTCCCCGCACCTTAAATCTGTGTCCTCTCGTAGCGACCATTTCAAACCGGGGAAATAGCCTCTGAGAGTCCACCCTATCTATTCCTCTCAACATTTTGTAAACTTCTATCAGGTCGCCTCTCATAGGAAAGGAGAGAATGCAGAATATAGTGTTACAGTCATAGCTAGGGTGTAGCAAAAGTTCAACTTAATGCGAAGTAGGTCCATTCAAAAGTCTGACAGCAGCAGGGAAGAAGCTGTTCTTGAATTAGTTGGTACGTGACCTCAGACTTTTGTATCTTTTTCCCGATGGAAGAAGGTGGAAGAAAGCATATCTGGGGTGCGTGGAGTCCTTGGTTATGCTGGCTGCTTTTCCGAGGCAGCTGGAAGTGTAGACAAAGTCAATGGATGAGAGTTTGGTTTCCACGATGGACTGGGCTTCATTCACGCCCCTTCGTAGTTTCTTGCATTTATGAGCAGAGCAGGAGCCATACCAAGCTGTGATACAACCAGAAAGAATGCTTTCTATGTAAAAGTTGGCGAGAGTCGTAGTTGACATTCCAAATTTCCTTAGTCTTCTGAGAAAGTAGAGGCATTGGTGGGCTTTCTTAGTTATAGTGTCAGCATGGGAGGACCAGGACAGGTTGTTGGTGATCTGGATATCTAAAAACATGAACCTTTCAATCCTTTCCACTTTGTCCCTGTTGATGTAGACAGGGGCATGTTCTTCATTACACTTCCTGAAGTCGATGACAATCTTCTTCGTTTTGTTGACGTTGAGAGAGAGATTATTGCCATTGCATTAATTTGTCATTCCACTTGTCAATTATTGCCATTATTGTCATTCCACTTCAGAAATATTCCCAATGGTGAAGAAGCCCAGAGCTAGGGGGTAATAGTTTGAGATAAACATTTTAGAACTGAGGTGAAGAGAAATTTCACCCAGAGGGTGATGAATGTGTGGAATTCACTAGTACAGAAAGTAGTTGAGGCCAAAACATTGTCTGATTTCAAGAAGAAATTAGATATAGCTCTTCGGGCTAAAGGGACCACGGGATATGGGGGGGATATAAGGATCAGGATATTGAATTCAGTGATCGACTCTGATTAAAATGAATGGGAGAACAGGCTTGAAGGGCTGAATGGCCTACTCCTGCTTCTAGTATCTATGTTTTAATGTTGAACAATTTCCTCCAAATACTTACTTACTCTTTTATTTCCCTGTTCCTTTCCAAATTTTTATTCAGCTCGTTGAGAGCTCCCATGAGCTCAGTTGCCTTGCTTTTGGGGTTATCCACACAATCTTTATACAAGTTAATGCAATTTCACGTGGCCCATTCTATTCAGTTTGAAATCTTTCTTCCACTATCCTGACTGCTCCTTCAATTTCCTCGTTAGATCCTCAGTCTGCTCCTTCAAATTTTCTTCAGCTGCTTTGAAAGTCTGGACCTCTTCTTCCACATCACCTATCTTCTCCTTTTCGCCTTCCAAATTGCATTGCAACTGAAGAATCACATTGCTGCTTCCACAACAGAGTCACAACAGTTTATCAGTCTCGGTTTTTGCTTTGGCATTCAACAAACTGTTCAGGTTCATCCGCAGTTTCTTTTCCTGTCTAAGGTTTTCTTTTCAATGTCTCTCGCAGAGTCCCGAGATCTGATATAGATGAAAGTGACGCATTGTGTTGTGAAACCCACTTTACCTGACTATCGAGCACAGAGGCCACGAACTTCAAGTTGACATACCACTTCCTGTGTATGTGCAGAATAGCTGGGAGGGACCGAGTGGGGTTGCAAAGGTTGGGGGCTGGGAGAGGTCCGCGAGGAAGTCTCAAGTAAGGACCAAAGCCAGGGGGCAGAAAGAGGTCCCAGTTAAGTGAATAAAAGAGCTGTGAATGAGGCTCCAAGTTAGAGAAGGGGCTGCGGCTTTCAAGTAAAGAGGACTCAACAGCTGCCCTCATAATAGAAGAGGGTGACTGAAGCAAAAGGTCCCCCCGCTTAGGGCCAAGCGGGTTCAACTCAGCATGGCTATAGGTCTGAAGCTGCGCCTGTGAGTTGGTGTTTGGGTGTCTAGTCATGAATCCAGGAGAATGAAATACGGGAGGCAAGATTGAAACACTGCAGTGTGGGCCATTGTTGATGCTGTCTTAGTCTGGGAATTAAAGTGGGCCCAGGAAAAGACCTGAAGGCCCAAGAGGCAGCAAAAGTGACTCCATGTTATGGGTCACTGTGTCAAAGGTACCCCTTTATGGGCAGCATGGTGGCACAGTGGTTAGCACTGCTGCCTCAAAGTGCCAGGGATCCAGGTTCAATTCTTGGCTTGGGTCACTGTCTGTGCGGACTCTGCACGTTCTCCCCTTGTGGGTTTCCTCTGGGTGCTCCGGTTTTCTCCCACAGTCTGAAAGAGGTGCTGGTTAGGCGCATTGGCCATGCTAAATTCTCCCTCAGTGTACCTGAACAGGTGCCGGAGTGGGGATTTTCACAGTAACTTCATTGCAGTGTTGATGTGAGCCTACTTGTGACGAATAAATAAACTTTAACTTTAGATGCACGCTGGAATTCAACTGCCCCAGCTGCTACAGAATGGGAGAGGGCGAAGGATGGACAATATCTGTTGACGTCAGGCAGGAATTTCTGGTCTCACTCGAGCAAGGCTGTAAAATCCACCTGTCACATCCCACTTAGCATGGCAGAAGAGTCAAAATTGTGCTCATAGTTGTGGTTTGAGTGTAATTGGGAATCCACGGGAATGGAATCTCGAAAGGTGTGGTTTTAAACGTTGCGTGATGGGTCGCCGTTGAATCTGTCTGAGTTGGAGCAACTTCTGGAGAGAATTCCAAAGCAAGCTCTTCAGTGGAGAAGATTGAAATCCCTCGAGAGGGGATGGGGAATCGATGAGGTTGGCTGGCTCACATTGCTACTGATATCTGGATGGGTTTTTGAGAAATCCAAGGAATCTGTTTTGGTCGCATCGCACTTATTCTATAGTGTTGTGTGTTTGACCGCAGTTAATTCACGCGTGCTCATACTTAACCTGAATGTTAGGGTATGAGATAAATACTGCCAATTGTTTAATCTTTCTGATCTTGTGTAGTAAAGATTACTTTTGTTTATTGAAAACCCATGGAATCTTGTTACTTTATTAGCAAGTGTCTTGAATCTCAAATCTGCTTTAAACAAAATGCTATTGGTCCTTACTGGATTCGACCAACAACCTAAGGATCTGAACAAGATCATAACTGTTACGGATGTTAGTTATCTCAGTGCCTGCTTTACAATCCTATACAGCAGACATGTTGGCCGGAATTTTCTGGCCATTCACATTGGCGGAGTTCTCTGGTCCATATCCCTCATAATCTTGAACACCTCGATCAGGTCGCCCCCTCAGTCTTCTCTGCTCCACTGAAAACAACCCAAGCCTACCCAACCTCTCTTCATAACTTAAATGTTCCATCCCAGGCAGCATCCTGGTGAATCTCCTCTGCAACCCCTCCAATGCAATCACATCCTTCCAATAATGTGGCAGCCAGAACTACACACAATACTCTAGCTCTGGCCGCACCAAAGTTCCATTCAACACGAGCATGACCTCCCTGCTTTTGTAAATTATGCTTCAATTGATAAAGGCAAGTGCCCCAATGCCTTTATCACCACCCCACTAAAGTGCCCTTCCATCTTCAGAAATCTGTAGACATTGAGTCTCTGCCCTATCAACCCTGGAACACCTAGATAACAAAGACACGTCTGTCAGACTCCTATTTACTAACTACAGCTCAGAGGCACACTGAGCGAGAGAGAGAGAAAGAGAAAGAGAGAGACACTGAGAGAGGGAGAGAGTCACACTGGGAGAGAGAGACACACACCGAAAGAGAGAGAGAGAGAGAGAGAGAAAAACACACCGAGAGAGAGAGAGACACACACACACCGAGAGAGAGACACACACATTGAGGTCTCTGCCCTTGACATACCTATCAGCCCTGGAACACCTAGATAACAAAGACACCTCTGTCAGACTCCTATTTATTGTCTACAGCTCAGAGACACACTGAGAGAGAGACACACACACTGAGAGAGAGAGACATCGAGTGAGAGAGAGACACACACACATTGAGGTCTATGCCCTTGACATTCAAAAGTTTAATAGACCACAATCAATAAGGATAGGCAACAGCACTTCCTCCGTGATCACTCTTAACACCGGTGCCCCACAAGGCTGTGTTCTCAGTCCCTATTATACTCCTTATACACCCGTGATTGTGTAGCCAAATTCCACTCCAGTTTGATTTTCAAGTTTGCTGGCAACACCACTGTAGTGAGATACATCTCTAACAATGAGAGAGAGTACAGGAATGAGATAGAAAATCTGGTGAACTGGTGCGGCGACAATAATCTCTCCCACAACGTCAACAAAATGAAGGGGATTGTCATTGACTTCAGGACCTTTTGAGGCAGTAAGCAAACTGTAGTGGATCCAGGTAATCCGGGAGGCTGGAATTGATTCGTGCCACGACTAGCCTTTCGAAGCACTTCATAAGGATGGATGTCAGAGCCACTAGCCGATAGTCATTAAGGCACACTGCTTGGTTTTTCTTAGATACTGGGATGATGGTTGTCTTCTTAAAGCAGACAGGGACCTCAGATTGTTATGAAGAGAGGTTGAAAGTACCTGTGAATACTCCCGCCAACTGATCCACGCAGAATCTGAGTGCTCATCCGGATACATAAGAACTAGGAGCAGGAGTAGGCCATTTGGCCCCTCGAGTCTGCTTCACCATTCAATAAGATCATGGCTGATCTTTTTGTGGACTCATCTCCACTTACCCGCCCGCTCACCGTAACCCTTAATTCTTTTACTATTCAAAAATTTATCTATCCTTGCCTTAGAAACATTCAATGAGATAGCCTCGACTGCTTCACTGGGCAGGAAATTCACAACCCTTTGTGTGAAGAAGTTCCTCCTCAACTCATTCCTAAATCTGCTTCCCCTTATTTTGAGGCCATGCCCCCTAGTTTTAGTTTCATCCTTCAGTGGAAACAACTTCCCTGCTTCTATCGTATCTATTCCCTTCATAATCGTACATCTTTCTATAAGATCTCCCCTCATTCTTCCGAATTCCAATGAGTATAGCCCAAGTCCAGTCAGTCTCTCCTCATAAGCCGACCCTCTCAACTCCAGAATCAACCTAGTGAATCTTCTCTGCACCCCCTCCAGTGCCAGTATATCCTTTCTCACGAAAGGAGACCAAAACTGTACACAGTACTCCAGGTGTGGCCTCACCAGCATCTTATATAGCTGCAACATAACCGCGCTGTTTTTAAACTTCATCCCTCTAGCAATGAAGGACAAAATTCAATTTGTCTTCTTAATTACCTGTTGCAGCTGCAAACCAACTCCTCGGGATTCCTGCACAAGGAACACAGGTTCCTCTGCACAGACCGCGTGCTGCAATATTTTACTGTTTAAATAATAGTCCATTTGTTGTTATTCCTACCAAAATGGATGGCCTCACATTTACCAACAATGTCCTCCACCTGCCAGACCCTCCGGGCCCCCCATCTGGGCCAGTCTGTTTTCCGTGGGTTGACCATGAGAAAGCTGCTCTGGCATTTCATCTGCAATGGTAACCCCAGATATAGGTTCATCCAGGGACAACCAGGGATAACCTGGCCTGCCTTAACCTTCCATATCCCAGGGAATGTGCAACATTTCCTCAGAAGTTAACCCTATTAGAACACATTTTATTCTGGTGAATTGATGTAGCCAACACCAAGAAATCCCTTTGTAATTCAGTTCTCTTGAAAGTTTCAGTTCCATTCGCCTTTTAAGTTATTGTTTCTGTTGCTGTCCAACATCTTTGAACAATTTTCATGCTTCGAACCCTAAATCCCTATCGGCGCACACTCAAATTCTAACTCCTCGCTACTTAAAAAAATACGCTGAACTCCCTTTCTTCGGTCCAAAGTGGATGACCCATTCACTTAAAGTCTTGGCTTGCTTTCATCGCCCTGTGATTGAAGCGTTTTACAATCTCATTACGTGTGTTTAACATGGAAATACAACTACTCAGCATGCTGTTATTAGAATGGGAAATTGCTCATTGCAGACTCTGTCCCACTTTGATAACCTTGATTCTGCGTGTTGTCCTATTCAGAAAATTCTTTATGTTACGAATAATAGAACAAATTCAAAAGCCTCAACGCTCTCAGATACCTCTAAAATTTGCTTTGTTGCACTTGGGAATTCTAAATTCTCCTGTCCTTACTCTTAATTTGAGGTGGTACAGTGACACAGCGGATAGCACTGCTGCCTCACAGTGATAGAGACCCAGGTTCATTTCCCAGTTTGGATCACAGTCTGTATCGAGTTTGCATGTTCTCCCCATGTCTGCGTGGGTTTTCTCCAGATGCCCCGGTTTCCTCCCACAGTCCGAAAGATGTGCTGGTTAGGTGCTAAATTCTCCTTTAGTGTACTTATACTGAAACACTATTTCACTCCAGATAAATGGGATTGTTTGCTGCAGTTAGGAAGCAGGGGACTCCCAGAGCACTGTGCGTATCTGTAGATTGAATGACAAGACCTGGAACAAGCTGTCAAAACCTCGTAACACATCTGTGGGGAATAGGTTTGCCAACTGCTGATTGAATGTATTCATCATATGAGTTGCTCCCATGCTCCAGCCATTAGTTACCCTGTACATCCATTCTTGCCATCCACTGCCTTCCTACACCAATCAGAGATCAAAATGACTCAGATCGCGATTGGGTTACACTTGACAAACCAGCCAAACAATCTTTTGCATCCCCACATTCTCGACATTTTTATACCTGGTGAAGAACAACATTCAAAAAATACCACCAAAATAAATCTTTCTGAATTTCCTGATGATCTTTTTCTCCAGGGTTGCATATGGCAATCTTCAGTTACCAAAGACAACAGACCAATCTTGGAAGGTTAGCAATCCTCGCCTGAGGAACATATCGGAAGAGCCAATGGATGCTGAACAAGGTTTTGACAGCTAGGACAATACAAAGTTTGCATTCCTCTTCAAGAGTTTCCAATCCTCATTATAACTACCCACCTTATGACTGAGACAGTGGCCAGAATTTTATCATCCCGCCTGCCATGGGAATTGGAGCGGTTGAAGGGTGGACCATGGAAAGGTCCTTTAACCTCGGGCGGGATTCTACAGTTTCAGGACCAACGAGGCCATAAGTTCCTGTCCATTTGTCCTTGATAATCTTTTCCTTTTCACATATCTTTTATAGGTTGCCTTAATATTTCTCCCTAGCTTGCATTCATGCTCTTTTTTTCCCTTCCTTATTAGTTTCTTAGGCCTCTTTTGCTGGTTTTAAAATTGTTACATAGAATCCGTGTAGTGCAGAAGGAGGTCACCTAGCCCATCAAGTCTGCACTGTCACCAATCCCACACAGGCCCTATCCTCATAACCCCATGTATTTACATTTGCTAATCCCCTTGACACTAAGGAGCCATTTAGCATGGCCAATCCACCTAACGCACACACCTTTGGACTGTGGGAGGAAACCGGAGCACTGGGAGGAAACCCACGCAGACACAGGGAGAATGTGCAAACTCCACACAGACAGTGAACCAACACGGGAATTGAACACTAGACCCTGGTGGTGTGAGGCAGCAGTGCTAACCACGGTGCCACTGTTACCAATCCTCAAAGTTTATCATTTCTTTGGCAGCCTTATAACCTCCTTCAGAACTGCTAGTGTTTCTGCCTGCATTTCATGCTCAGTTCTCTGGAGTGAGACCTGAACCCACAACCTTCTGACTCACAGTTAGAATTCCACAACAGAGTAATAGCTGACGCTATTTACATTAAAGCTGAAGCATTTTCTGTTGATTAATCCAACAGTGAGTTCAGCCTTCGAGTGAACTCCTACATGTTAATTTGGAAACACTTTTGGCCTTAATTTGGTAATGAGTAACATTGCACAGATCTGCCTTGGAACCAGGGAGAATAAAAGCTCGCATTTTTTTCTCCCACAAATATCCTTGAGGACACTGACAATATTACATTAATATTCATATCATTTGCAATGTTCATTTTCTTCTGATTACAACATCAGCCTGATGTAAGAGCCAGTTAACATTCTAATTTTAATTTATACAGATTAATTCTGCAAATCAAATTTATCCTTCTGTGAATTGTGAATACTTTTTTTATTCATTCATGGGATAGGGGCATCGCTGGCTGGCCAACATTTATTGCCCATCTTTAGTTGCCCTTATTGAGAGTCAACCACTTTGCCATGGCTCTGGAGTCGCATGTAGGCCAGACCAGGTAAGGATAGCAGGCTTAGGGAAACTTAGATAGGTTGCAGAGCTGGGCCGAGAGGTGGCGGATGGAATTTAATGCGGAGAAGTGTGAGGTAATTCACTTTGGTAGGAGCAACAGATGTGTCGAGTATAGGGCTAACGGGAGGACTTTGAATAGTGTGGATGAACAGAGGGATCTAGGTGTGTGTGTACATAGATCCCTGAAAGTTGGGAATCAAGTAGATAAGGTTGTCAAGAAGGCGTACGGTGTCTTGGCGTTTATTGGTAGGGGGATTGAATTTAGGAGTCGCAGTGTAATGTTGCAACTGTACACTACTCTAGTGCGGCCGCACTTGGAGTACTGTGTGCAGTTCTGGTCCCCGCATTACAAGAAGGATGTGGAGGCGTTGGAGAGGGTGCAGAGGAGGTTTACTAGGATGTTGCCTGGTATGGTGGGGAGGTCCTATGAGGAGAGACTGAGGGATCTAGGGTTGTTTTCATTGGAAAGAAGGCGGCTAAGAGGGGATCTTATTGAAACATATAAGATGATTAGAGGTTTAGATAGGGTGGATAGTGATAGCCTTTTTCCTCGGATGGAGAAAGCTAGCACGAGGGGGCATGGCTTTAAATTAAGGGGGGGTAGCTACAGGACGGATGTCAGGGGTAGGTTCTTTACCCAGCGGGTGGTGAGGGATTGGAATGCCCTGTCTGCTGCAGTTGTAAATGCGTCTAGTTTGGAGGCGTTTAAGAGATCTCTGGATAGGTTTATGGACGAAAAGGGATTGGTATAGGGTAGTGGGTCATTGTTTTTGTAACTGGTCGGCGCAACATCGTGGGCCGAAGGGCCTGTTCTGCGCTGTAATGTTCTATGTTCTATGTTCCTTCCCAGGAGGGCTTTCCCTGACAATCTACAATACTTTCATGGTCATCAGTCGATTCTTAATTCCAGACGTTTTTCACTGAATTCAAATTCCACCATCTGCTGTGGCGGGATTCGAACCCGGGATCCCAAGAATATGGGTTGAGCTTCTGTCCAGCGATAATACCACTAGGCCATCCCCACCCCTTGCTTTTAAATGAAGCCATTATGTTTCCCATTTCCATTCAAGGAGAAGATTCTATAGGTGCATGCTACATGGCAGCCTGTTACAATGTGAGGGGACAAGTCCACCAATTGTTATGACCACAGCTGACATGGTTAAGTCAGATGCCAGAGTGAAGCTTGGCTGATAGTAAGCTGGTGATCCCATTCACAGGAGCCTGCTGATAAAATATTAACACAAAAAATAAAACACTTATTAAAACAAGATAAGATGTAAACCACTCTGAATGCTGCTGGATTCAAGAACATAAGAACATAAGAACATAAGAAATAGGAGCAGGAGTAGGCCATCTAGCCCTTCGAGCCTGCCCCGCCATTCAATAAGATCATGGCTGATCTGTCGTGGCTCAGTTCCACTTTCCCGCCCTCTCCCCATAACCCTTAATCCCCTCTCTTATCAAGAACCCATCAACCCGCTTCTTAAAAATATTTAGCGAGGCAGCCTCCACCACTTCAACGGGCAGAGAATTCCAGAGATTCACCACCCTTTGAGTGAAGAAGTTCCTCCTCAACTCCGTTCTAAACCGCCTCCCCTTTATCTTGAGGCTGTGCCCCCTAGTCCTACTGTCTTTTTTGAGCGGAAAGAGTCTCTCCACCTCTATCCTATCCATCCCATTCATCATCTTATACGTCTCAATGAGATCTCCCCTCATTCTTCTAAACTCTAACGAGTACAAGCCTAGTTTATTCAGCCTCTCCTCATAGCTCAATCCCCTCAACTCCGGTATCAGCCTAGTAAACCTCCTCTGCACTCCCTCCAGGGCCAAAATATCCTTGCGCAGGTGCGGCGCCCAAAACTGCACACAGTACTCCAGCTGCGGCCTCACCAATGCCCTATACAGCTGCAGCAAGACCTCCCTACTTTTATATTCAATCCCCCTCGCTATGAAGACCAGCATCCCATTTGCCTTCCTGACCACCTGCTGCACCTGCAAGCTGGGTTTTTGCGACTCATGCACAAGGACCCCGAGGTCCCTCTGCACCGTCGCCTGCTGCAGTTTTTCGCCACGTAAGTAATAGTCCTTCCTACCATTCTTCCTACCAAAGTGGACCACCTCACACTTGCCAACATTAAATTCCATTTGCCATTTCCTGGCCCATTCGCCCAGCCTATCTAGATCCTTCTGCAGACTCTCCACACCCTCCGCACAATTTGCCTTTCCCCCAATCTTGGTGTCATCAGCAAATTTCAACACCCTGCACTCGGTTCCCTCCTCCAGATCATCTATATAAATGGTAAATAGCTGAGGCCCCAGCACCGACCCCTGGGGCACCCCACTAGTCACCAACCGCCAATCCGAATAGCACCCATTGACCCCCACTCTCTGCCTCCTATTTGACAACCAATCCTCTATCCACGCTAACACCCTACCCCCAACTCCATGTCCCCTGACCTTCTGCAATAACCTCTTGTGAGGTACCCGAGTGTCACATCAACAGCTGCCACTCTGTAGGGATGGGGGTGTTTGTGGGGTTGGCTGGTGAATGGATGTGAAGAAAAGAAAAGGAAAAAATCCTGGAATGCACTTTAAAAAGACAAACGGCATTGCTAGTTCTGCATCAAGTCCCACTCACTCATACCCTTGTGCCCACTGACATACATTGCCTCCAGTCTCCCAAAGTCTGATCCAGAAAATTCTCGGTCTTGGGTGAAGACACATTCCTCCTTCATCCAGCCCCACTGTATCTTCACCCATCCCAAATTCTCTATTCCACTATCTGCAACCTCTTGTGCATTTACTCACTCATCCATCCCACCATTGGTATCCACATCTTCAATCAACCAGATCCTTCCATCTTTCTTGTGACATCTTAAGACCCTCCTCAAACTCTAATCAGACTCTCCATACCGATACTTTAGTTAAGAAAACCACCAACTGCTTCCACTTCCTCAGGAGACCAAGGAAATTCGGCAACCACTGCAACCCTCACCAATTTTTACAGATGCGCCACAGAAAGCATTCTTTCCAGATGTATCACAGCTTGGTATGGCTCCTGCAATGACCAAAACCATAAGAAAGGGTCATGAACGAAGCCCAGGCCAGCAAACAAACCAGCCTCCCATCTGTTGACTCCATCTACACTTCCCATTGCCTCAGAAAAGCAGGCAGCATAATCAGGGACCCCACACACCCTGGACATTCTCACTTCCACCTTCTTCCATTGGGAAAAAGATAGAAAAGCCTGAGAACAAGTACAAACCAACTAACTTCTTCCCTGATGCCATTAGACTTTTGAATGGACCCTCTATACATTAAGCTGATCTTTCTATACATTCTAGCTATGACTTGTGATGTTAGTGTACCTTTAAGATTTTTTTTTAATTTATGCTCACAGCCTTACAACAATGATGTCATTGTTGGGAGAAGGAAGAAAATGTGGGCCGGTCAGGTGACAGGAGTTCAGTGTCAATTTCAGTTTTAAAAGGGACAGTGAGCTAAAAAAGAAGTGTTTTCCCCTTCTGTTGGTTAACTGAAAACAAGATCCTGAAGGTGAAAATCTGCTGTTGTTGGGGGCTGGACCAAAGTCTCTCGGGTGATTTGGGAACTGCCTTGTTTCCAAACTATTTGGAGTGAGTCCAGAGAACTGCAGACTTCAACCAAAGGACTCATTACCATTATCACGTGAGCAGTTGACTTTGCTGTATTGAACCTGTTTAAAGGGTTTTGTCAAAGCAAGGGTTTAGGAAACACGTTGGGTATCTTTGTTAAGGGTTATACATTATAGTGGTTGTTTTGTTTCTTACGTGTAATTGATAAAAATTCTTGCTAATTTTCTTACTATATTTGTTAACTATATTCTTAAATCAATTTTGGTTGATTAAAGTTCCCTGGTGGGTCTTTTGAATCATACCTGAAGTGAAACAACTCATGTTTATCCTAACCAAATTCAAAATGCAAAACTTATGATTCAAGCAGGCTTCATAAAATACTTTGGAATATGTAACCTGAACCATAACAGACTGTAACACTACATTCTGTACCCTCTCCTTTCTTTCTCCCTTATGTACTCTATGATCGATGTGCTTTGTCTGTATACTGCGCAAGAAGCAAATACTTTTCACTGCATCCCAATACATGTGACAATAATAAATCAAATCAAAATTTGTCCTTTTGATCTACCTTTTGTTCACCTCCTCCTCATCTTAACTTCTTGGTTTGGTGTCTTTTCTTAATGTCTGCAAACTGATTTGTCATAGTATCTACATCATAATGTCATAAAGTCATGGACATTCACAGCATGGTAACAGGCCCTTCAGCTCAACTTATCTATGCCACCCTTTTTTTCCCAACTAAGCAAGTCCCAGTTGCCTGCATTTGGCCCATATCTCTCCATACCTATATAACTGTCTAAATGCTTTTTAAACAACAAAATTATACCTGCCCCTACTACTACCTCTGGCAGCTCATTCCAGACAGTCACCAACCTCAGCATGAAAAGATTGCCCCTCTGGACCCTTTTGTATCTCTCCCCTCTCATCTTAAACCTATGCCCTCTAGTTTTAGACTCCCCTACTTTTGGAAAAATATATTGACCATCTATCTGATCTATGCCCTCATTATTTTATAGACCTCTATATGATCACCCCTCAGCATCCTACACTCCAGGGAAAATAATCCCAGTCTATCCGATCTCTCCTTATAACTCAAACCATCTAGCCCTGGTAATATCCTAGTAAATCTTTTCTGTGCTCTTTTTAATTTAATAATATTCTTTCTATAATAGGGTGACCAGAACTGTACAGTATTCCAAGCATGGCTTCACCAATATCTTCTACAATCTCAACAAGACGTCCCAACTCCTGTATTCAATGAAACAAGAATGCCAAATTCCTTCTTCAATACCCTGTCCAACTGTGGCTCCACTTTCAAGGAGCTATGAATCTGTACTCCTAGATCTCTTTGTTCTGTAACTCTCCCCAATGCCCTACCATTAACTGAGTAAGTCTTGCCCCAATTCGATCCATTAAAATGCATCACCTCACATCTATCTAAATTAAACTCCATCTGCCATTCATCACTCACTGACCCAATTGATCAAGATCCCGTTGCAATCTTAGATAACCTTTGTCCCTGTCCATTATGCCACCAATTTTGGTGTCATCTGCAAACCTATTAACCATGCCTAACAAATTCTCATCCAAATCATTAATATAAATGACAAATATCAATGATGGGGTTTTCTGAACCCAGCCATCACGGAGATCTCCTGACCCTGCCGAAAGTCAACGGACTTTTGTTTGGCCTGCCACATCTCCCGCAACATCAGGGGGTAGAGTCCCACCACAACCAAAGTTACCATGTGAATGCAAGTTGTTCTATGTTCAATAGTGAAGACAGTTATTTTAGAGAGTGACTAAATCTGAAACCCAGCCTGCCGACATCCTCCGATCGTCACAGTAAAACCAATTTCCGAATGCTGCAATTTGTTAGTTCATTCAGGGTTTTGAGCTGTTGTGTTTGCAACACTGCTTCATGCAACAGGGCCAGAGAAAAATCTCCCACTGAACTTGGGTAATCCTTGACAAAACAAGGATTGAAACCAAAGTCTCTGGGTAGGTTTTTCTGGACAGCCAGAAAATCCCGGCCGAGGTCAACAGATCTTTGCATGGTCTGTGTCCCACCCATTACGATTCCTGTGGCAGGAGGGACACGAAAATTCTGCCCTCTGAGCCAAGACACAGTGATTTTAAACCCTACTCAAGGATTGAGAATGTAATCCAGATTAATTCTTCCCTGAGGCCGGTGGGGGGGATGGGACTGCATGGTTCCTTCCCAAATCAAAACAAGACCATCACAGTTTATTTGAGAAGCTAGATGTACGTAAATGTTGTTCCGAATTCGCTTGCATAAAGACATTGACCGTGATTCAAAAAGTAACTCACAGCTTGCAACTGCCTCCTCCCTATTACGGTATTTTTGACATCTCTTTCTTTACAGAACACAGAATAAGTAATTACATTTTGGGCGGCTCATGTTAGTCAGTTAACCTGCTAACTAGGTAGTGAAATGTGGAGTTTATAAGTACAAGTCACATCCAAGCAGAGCACGGATATGAGTGGGCATGCTGCATTTCACTGACTTGATTGCTTGTGTGCTACACATTCTGACCTACATATTGTTTAAATATGGACCGGCCATATCTTGTTAACCATCACACACTTCAAAGCACAAATTTGGCAAGCTCTTGCTTACTTTAAAAATAGCAAACATACTTAAAACTCCCGATTATTGCATTCAATCCTCCGAGAGATTAGATATATAATTTAAAGATTTAGTGCAATAACAAAGTCTTGCCGGTGCTGATTTCTTTTAATAAAGTTCTGCAAGCACAATATACAATAGCCTTCATTGGAGCAACCTAATAAGAAATCTTCAGAGTCTTGTGTTCCTTTCATCTAATCAGTTGGTCCTTTCTATGCCGTGCCTTTCCAGAAGACCACTGTAACAAAACATTGACTTTCAACAATGAATTTCATATTTCAGATGCGCAGAATGTCATTTCTTCCGTTACCGAGTACTTTAGGAGCACAGGTTCAGGCAGATTTTTAGCAAAGGCTTGATCTCTCATCGAGAAATGTAGAAAATAGGAGCAGGAGTAGGCCATTCCACCTTTTGTGCCTGCTGTGCTATACAATATGATAATGGCTGATCCTGTATCCCAATACCCCATGCTCTCCTCGTACCCCTGTTGCCTTTAGTGTCTAGAAATCCTCTTAGCCTCTGATACTCCCAGAAGAACAACCAGTTTTTCCTAGTCTGTCCATACTCTTTCACACCTGGGACAAAGCAAGCAAATCTTGTCTGCATCTTCAGTCAGGCCTTGATATCCTTAAGGTCATAGAATCCATGCAGTGCAGAAGGAGGCCATCTGATCCATCGAGCTTGCACCAACACCAATCCCATCCAGGCCCTATCCCCGTAACCCCATGTATTTACCCTGCTGGATCTTTTGACATTCAGGAGACAAAATTTGCACAGCTAATCCACCTAACCCGCACATTTTTTGGACTGTGGGAGGAAACCAGAACACCTGGAGGAAACAGATATAGACACAGGGAGAACGTGCAAACTCTACATAGACTGTGACCCAAGGCCAGAGTTGAACCTGGGACCCTAGCACTGTGAGGCAGCAGTGTTAACCACTATGCCACCACCCCATCCTTCTGCTTAAGCAACAAATAAAGGGCATTGCAGCATCAATAGGATTTTATAGGCAACTGCAATTGTTTCTTGGGGAAATAAAGGAGTCTTGGGAGGAAGCTAGTATATGGAATGAATCTATAAACAAGAAACAAGGAAGAATTTAATGTTCTTCCTTATTTGCTAAATGTTCTTAATTTTAGCAAGAGAAAGTGAACAAGTTTGAAAGGTTTTTGTTCTGAAACTTAAATTTGCTTCTATTTCCACAGATGATGTTTTGTGTTTCCAGCATTTTCTGATCTTATTTCAGATTTCAAATTTTCTTTTTCCTTTGGGTAAACCATGGAGTATCTGGTTCACTCACTATTACACTCTAACAGCAGAGCTGGAAGTGTGGGCAGGGATTCATTACTAAATATTGTCTCTTCTTTTCCTACACATTGTTGTTATTCAAAAAACAAAATGGTATTTCTTTGCTTGTATTTTGAACAATAGGCCCTCAAATGAACTTCTTGTGTTTTCCTGCTTTTACTTTCCACTCATAACTGATGGGTATGGCACGGTGGCACAATGTTTAGCTCTACTGCCTCACCACGCCAGGGATAACGGGTTTGATTCCCAGCTTGTCTGCGCAGACTCTGCACGTTCTTCCTGTGTCTGCGCGGGTTCCCTCCGGGTGCTCCAGTTTCCACCCACAGTCCATGGTCGATTGGCCATGCTAAATTGCCCCTTAGTGTCAGAGGGATTCGGAGGGTGAATATATGAGGTTAAGGGGATAGGGCCTGAGTGGGTTTTTTGACGGTGCAGGCTCGATGGGCCAAATGGCCTCCTTCTGCACTGTGAGGATTCTATGATTCTTTCCCCCCATCCCCCACTTTCCAATTTGCTCTCAACTTGCCCTCCAATACTTGCAGCTGGCCACTTCCACTCAGATCTCATGCTAGTTCATGTTATTTCACACTGACTGTTCTGCTGCTTAATTCAGAACAGAAGTTCCTGACATAGCAGGACATGTTTTGATGATGTTTTTGTGTGGTTCCGTGCGGGCGAATGACAAACACCACCATCTCCAGAACTCTCTGGCAGAGGCACTGCAAATGTACTGGGCTTGCGTTAACATTCTGTCAATTAGTTTGCTGAAGTTTAAAAACACAGCGTGGATATTTTTAACTTCAGGCAACAGAATAAAACAATATTCCTTCAATCGCTCATCCTGCATCTGGACTGACCGATGATGAAAGTCATTCGAGGTTGGCAAAACATACACACCATTGCCAGCTGTTAAATTGACCCAAAATGAATACGAATCTGGGCTGGAATTCTCCCCAAAAATTCCAAGTGCTGAATTTGCGTGAAAGCTGGAGTAATCTGCGCTGCTTTTTCCTGTGGGAGTTCAGGGACGAACATCAGGGCCTGTCCCCATCAGGGCCCAACCTCCGTCAGGCCCCACCCCCATCAGGCATCACCCCTTTGGCACTGTCCGATGCCCGGTGTGCAGCGCCAAGGTGTTCCCTGGGCATTGGCACTTTGCCCCTTGTGCACTGCCAGGCAGACCTAGGTTGGCACTGCCAGGGTGCACAGACCCCTGCTGCCCAGTCCCAGGGGAGCCCCGATTGCCCCTACTTCACTCCAGAGGCATTGGGCTGCTAGTTCCCTGGAAGTGGGGGACTACTGGAATCCCTGCTGGAGCGAAACACTCTGGTAAGAGGGAAATGCTCTCGGGCCTGGAGATTTCACGTCTGGGCCCGCAAATAGCATTTAAGTTATATTCAAATAAGCATTGAAGTGATTTCTGCGCCTCCCTGCCAATTTCCAGCACAAAGCTGAGGGCATCGGAAATCAAGTGCCGGGAGGTGCTACTGTGGTGGGAACGCGTGCATGAATCCCACAAATTGGTCACCGCAAGAATTTCCTGACCCACTGCACTAACTCTTTAGTTCAGCGGGATAGGAGAATCACAGCCCTTAACTTTAGAAATCAAAGAACAAAGAACAAAATCAGCCCGGGAAACAGGCCCTTCGGCCCAACGAGCCCGCGCCGCCATCTCAACACCACCAGTCCCCCTCTCCACCCATGACCCCTATCTAATGTTTTATGGCCATCCAGATTGAGGGAAACTGATTTAGGGACAATTTATTCCTGCCAATCAGCCTAACAGCACATCTTTGGGGTGTGGGAGGAAACCAGAGCACCCGGAGAAAACCCACGCAAGCACGGGGAGAATGAGCAAACTCCCACAGACACCGGCCCAAATCCATGTGTCTGCACAGCAATCAGCGATAGTCACTGAGCTGTCGTCTTGCCCAGTACCTGGTCCAGTTTAGGCACACACTAACGACATGAAGCACTAGGCCAATCTCGAACAACCAAGAGCAGCCCCAGTACGACCCATCGCGTGTATGCCCCTTGTTGGACACGAGGCGGACCGACTTATAACCTGTGAATGAAAAAGGAACAAAAATCAGGAAAAGTTGCTTCAGTTAGTGGCATAACTATTTAATAAAGAGATGAATGAGAGGTACACAGAGGAAGACTTATATTTATATAGTGGTGGCCTAGTGGTATTATTGCTAGACTATTAATCCAGAAACTCAGTTAATGTTCTGGGGACCTGGGTTCAAATCCCACCATGGTAGAGCATGGAATTTGAATTCAATAGAAAATATCTGGAATTGCTAATCTACTGATGATCATGAAACCATTGGCAATTGTTGGAAACACCCATCTGGTTCACTAATGTCCTTTAGGGAAGGAAATCTGCCGCCCTTACCTGGTCTGGCCTACGCGTGACTCCAGAGCCACAGCAATGTGGCTGACTGTCACATGCCCTGGGGCAACTAAGTTCAAGTTTATTTATTAGTGCCACAAGACTTATATTAACACTGCAATGAAGTAACTGTGAAAATACCCTCGTTGCCACACTCCGGTGCCTGTTTGGGTACACTGAGGGAGAATTTAGCATGGTCAATCCACCTAAGCAGCACATCTTTCAGACTGTATGGAGGAAACCGGAGCACCCGGAGGAAACCCATGCAGACATGGGGAGAACGTACAAATTCTGCACAGACAATGCTAAACACTGTGTCACCGTGCTGCCCATGAACCTTATCTTTAGAAATAGGAACAGTTGCTCCAGTCATCAACGTAACTAATTAATAAAGAGATGATTCTAAAGTACAGAGAGAAAGACTTACATTTAAGGAGCACCTTTCATATTCTCAAGTCAACTCCAAGTGCCAATGGGATACTGTTTTGGGTTATAATACTGTAAATATTTTAACGGATAGTCAGTGGAATAGTCAGTGCACACTGTTCCAAGTTGCATTGTAGTACAAGGGGATTCTGTCACACACATTGGAAAAGCGAGATGATGTAAGGAAGTCCTCCATAAGATGCAACTGTAGAACAAAGGAACAAAGGAATGTAAAGGAAGATAAAAAGCAAGTTTCGGACTTTGATGAAACCATTGTCGATTGTTGGAAAAACCCATCTGATTCACTGACGATCTTTAGGGAAGGAAATCTGCCATCCTTACCCAGTCTGGCCTACAGAACCACAGCAAGGTGGCTGATTCTCGACTTACCTTCCAACAGAAACTAGGGGTGAGCACTAAATGCCAGCCAGCCAGCGACGCCCTTGTCCCACAAATAAATATGAAGTTAAAGAATATCAACCTGTAGACCCTTCCAGTCTGGCTATGGTGAGCAGAAGAGTTTCCAATCATCCAGAACTAGCTGGTAGGGTTGCAGCAGCCTCCCCACATTAAATAACTAACTCTACGAGCAAGCTCTGGTCATGGGCTGTACTCCTTGGCAAGCATCCTCCTGGCTTCGAGGGACTGCTGGAGAGAGTTGGATGCTGTGGTGGGGGAACAGCCTCCCTCATTGGTACTTATTCTCAACTCATGGAATCATAGAACTACAGAATCCTTACAGTGCAGAAGGAGGCCATTCAGCCCATCAGGTCTGTACCAACTGCAATCCCACCCAGGCCCTATTTCTGTAACCCTCATTGACCCTGCTGATCTCCCTGGCACAAGGCTCAATTTGGCCAATCCACCTGACCCACACATCTTTCAACTGTGGGAGGAAACTGGATGGCCATGAAGTCTCTCCAATAAAATTGAAGGGTAGTGCACCTTTGGATGGCCAATGAGCAAACCTTGATGCAGGCTAGTAGGAAGATGACTGCAGAAATTACTGCCTTTGGGGTAAGTGTAAGAGTCAACAGCATGGCTGGCATTCGGCAACCACTTCCCCCTTTCTTTTGGGCAGGGAAGCCAGTGTGGGGCGGGCAATCCAATGGAAGTCCCCAAAGTGCTTTTCTTTGTTTAATTTTACTGTTTTGACCGGAGTGCCCTGAGGGGACGGATTCATTCAGAGCCTGATCTACCTGCATAAGCCTCCTGATGACTTATGTGGCACAAATAAGGCAGGAAATGCCAGCGGTAGGGCTTGTGCGCTCATCCTGTTTTGCCTGCCTGAAACCACACTTTGCCGAAAAATATCAAAATTCCGCTCAATTCCTCCAGTCTGATGTCCCAACCTCAGAGGTACAACTACTGATGAACATTTTTAAACAGTAGCTGATAGTGAACACAACATTATTGAGTTTCACTCTCAACTACACCCCTCAGTTAAGCCAATTGGATTCATGTGGAACCTGTCAATAGTCCCCAAGTATCTGTCGCTTGGCAGCACGATGGCACTGCTGCCTCAGAGCGCCAGGGATCAGGGTTCAATTCCTGGCTCGGGTCACTGTCAGCGTGAAGTTTGCACATTCTCCCCGCGTCTGCATGGGTTTCCTCCAGGTGCTCCGGTTTCCTCCTGCAGTCCAAAGATGCTTGGGCTAGGTTGAGTGGCCATGCTAAGTTGCCTCTTAGTGTCATGGAGGATTAGCAGGGTAAATACATGGGGTTATCGGGATAGGGCCTGGGTGAGATTGTTGTCAATGCAGGATGATGGGCTGAGTGGCCTCCTTCTACACCATGGGAATCTGCAATTCTGTGATTGGCAGTTCTCACCAGTTACCCACCCAACTGTAACAAGTGAGCTAGTCATTCTTGGACACTCAAAAGGCAGGTCAGCTACCAGCCAACCTGAGTATACGTGCCTTAAAGAGACTTTGCCTTTATCTCAATATTACCATCTAATCTGTGTGATTAAAAGGGAAGTAGTATTTATTTCCATGAATTCTCAAAATGCATGTTCCACTAAAACAAAAATCGGAGTGTGCAAAGGTTAAACAAATTCAATTTCCTGAAAGTATGAAGGTTTAATAGTAACATCTGAAAAAGTGATTAGATAAATGTCAGAAATGGGAACATTTGCTGGACTGTGGGGAAAATCTGGAGAAGTGGGGCTCGTTAGATAACTCTTTCAAAGAGCCGACATGGAAACCATCAACTGAGTGAGTGCCTTTTGTACAACTCTGTAAGCAATTGCAACCTCCATCTCCTGTGATAGCTGCGTGCGACTGCCCAACAGATGTGTCTCCGTTTCCTCCACCCATCATTCGAAAGAATGTATGTAATGTTCGAAGCAAATTGACAAAAATATTGTGCTGGAGAATTTGTGAAGCATTGGTATACTCAGATAAAACAATACAATTTCAAGTCTATCGTTCTTATAAATTGAGTCAAATAAGATGTCAAATAGTAGCACGGTTGGACCTGGTGAATTGTAACAAAGTTAAATCTAATTTAAAGCTTGTTAGTCTTCTCAAGGACCCCAGATTTCATGCAATCCCCTTGGCTGAATGGCCTGCCAACTCACAGCAGATGAATAAGGGCTACAGTCCACAAATGTAAGGGGGGAAAGGTTCATTGGAGATGTGGGGGGGAAGTCTTTTACACAGCGGGTGGTGAACACCTGGAATGCACTGCAAAGTGAGATGGTTGAGGCAGACACATTAGCGACATTTAAGACTTATCTGGATAGACATATGAACAGATGGGGAATAGGGAGATACAGGCGGTTGGTCTAGATAGGACATCGTGGTTGGCGTTGTACATACAGGTTAGGTGGATTGGCCATGCTAAATTGCCCCTTAGTGTCTAAGATATATAGCAGTTAGGGGGATTACATATGTGGGGTTACAGGGATAGTGGTGGGGTAGGAGTTGGTACAGACTCGATGGGCCGTACACCCTTCTTCCACACTGTAGGGATTCTATGGTGAGGTACAGGAGGACAGTAAGTAGCTGTGGAACCTTAATGGGGGAGAGGGAGAGTGTTAAGCACCTTTTTAAATATAAGAACTCCTTGATCTTCTGTAGCCTTTTAAATACTATTCTTTTATGGCATGAGTGCTGGCGAGGTCAACATTCAGGCCCACCCTTAATTTCTTTTGAGAAGATGTTGTTGAAGGCCTTATCTTGAACTTCTGCACTCCATGTGGTGTATGTACACCCACAGTGCAGTTAGGAAGGAAGTTCCAGGATTTTTCCCAGCGACAGCGCATGAAAGACAATACACCTCCAAGTAAAGATGGTGTGTTTTCTGAGGAACTTGTAGATGTCAGTGTTCCCATGCATTCTTCTTTGTCCCTTCATGGGGGAGAGGGTCAGGCCAACATTATTTCGCATCCCTAAATGGCCTTGAGGAAATGGTATCAAAAGCCTATTCTTGAACCGCAGCAACTGATGTGATGTAGGTACACCCACAGTGCTGTTAGAAACAGAGCTGCTGGTGTTCAAGTGTGTTTCATCCACATAATCTGTTATGATGTTAATGGAAAGGCACAGTGTCTGGGTGAGGTAGGTAATTGCTTTAAATGAGTATTGGACCAGCAGGCCGAGGGCAGTGGTGGGCAGCTTTGTCACAAAAATTGGATAGACAGATTCAAGGAAAGTATGTTGTCTTTATAAAAGAGGTTAGACACTAAGACCAGAAGATATAGGAGCAGAATTAGGCCATTCGGCCTATCAGGCCTGCTCCACCATTCAATCATGGCTGATATTTCTCACATCCCCATTCTCCTGCCTTTTCCCCATAACCTCTGATCCCCGGATTGATCAAGAGCCTATCTATCTCTGTCTTAAAAGCACTCAATGACCTGGCCTCCACGGCCCTCTGCGGCAATAAGTTCCACAAATTCACCATCCTCTGGCTGAAGAAATCCCTCCTCATCTCAGTTTCAAGGGAGCATCCCTTCACTTTGAGATTGTGCCCTCAAGTTCTGATCTCTCCCACTAGAGGAAACATCTTCATTGCATAGAGTCACAGAACCCTACGGTGCAGAAAGAGGCCCTTCGGCCCATCGAGTCTGCACCGAACACAATCCCACCTAGGCCCTACCCCCATATATTATACCCACTAATCCCTCTAACCTACACATCCCTGGACACTAAGGGGCAATTTCTTAGCATGGCCAATCAACCTAACCCGCACATGTTTGGACTGTGGGCAGAAACCGGAGTAAACCCACGCAGACACGGGGAGAATGTGCAAACTCCACACAGGCAGTGACCCGAGCCGAGAATTGAACTCAGGACCCTGTAGCTGTGAAGCAGCAGTGCTAACCACTGTGCTACCGTGCCGCCCACTGTATCTAGGCCTTTCAGTATTCTGTAAGTTTCAATGAGCTCCCCCCTCACCCTTTTAAACTCCATCGGGTATAGATCCAGACTCCTCAACCATTCCTCATATGACAAACCCTTCATTTCTGGGATCATTCTTGTGAACCTCTCCTGGACCCTCACCAAGGTCAGCACATCCTTCCTCAGGGAACAGAATTCAGTGGTTAATGAAAAATGTCGGTGGACAGCAAAGTTTGGATCAAGCATGTATTGACGGAGCTCTGGACGGACGTAACGAACCAGGTTCCGCTGTAGAGATCGGGCAGTGGGGTGGGCTGAACCACATCAAAGGCAATCGAGGGAAAGCATTGTTGAAGACTCAGAGAGAAACCATGAGAAATGGGGAAAATGTACCTAAAATTTATTTATTAGTGTCACAAGTAGGCTTACATTAACACTGCAATGAAGTAACAATGAAAATCCCCTAATGCTTTGGTGCCTGTTCGGGTACACTGAGGGACAATTTAGCAAGGCCAATGCACCCTAACCAGATGTCTTTTGACAGGAAACCAGAGCACCTGGAGGAAACCCATGCAGACACGGGGAGAACGTGCAGACTGCGCACAGACTGTGATCCAAGCCCGGAATCGAACCCGGGTTTCTGGCACTGGGAGGCAGCAGTGCTAATCACTGGGGCACTGTGCCGCCCCCAGGAACATTTCCAGAGAAAATCTGAAAAGGTAAGTGCATTTATAAAGTTAAATCTAAACATAAATCTTTGCATTTAAACAACTTTACAATTAAACAATTTTACGACGTCTATTTTGCGGAGACTTAGAACTAGGAAAAGCAAATGTAGTGCTCCATGGTGCCATCTAGTGAGTGCAGCCTGAAATGTCACACAGAGTCGAGACGATTTTTAAAATATCCTGCCCCGTACTGTTAACATTAATAGTAAGCACCGCCTCGAATAAAGCAGGCTCTTACACTCTGAAGTTTTGAAGAATGATTTCACTGAAATGCCAAAAGAAAATAAATTATTGTGATGGCTTTAGAGGGAAGTGGTTGAAAATGCTTAGCAGTGCAGACAATGGGCGCAGTTCTCCCATTGCACCCTCAGGGCCCCAGTTCACCATTGCGTTTTCACCCTTGTTTTCAGGTGCGAAAATGTGATAAAGTTGGGTGCGAGGCCACTGTTGTGATCCACGTCCGCGCAGATGGCCACTTTGCCGAAACCTGGGAATGCCGGCGATCCCCTTCGTGCCCCAAAACGGGCGCAACGGGCGACTTAAATGCATTTGCATTTATTTCAATTCAATTAATGAACCGCCCGCCCAACTTTATCAGCGTTTTCCCCTCTTTACCATCGCGTTCGCTGGCCCGGAATCGCACCGGAACGAACCTGCTGAATGAAAGCGTGAATCGGGCGCTCCAGCTGCTGAGGAGGTGAGTTCAGAGCTTCCAACAGCTCCCTGACTCAGGTCAGTGGTGGTGTGGGGGGGGGGGGTGGGGTGGGGGGGGGGGGGGGGGTGTGGGGGAGGGAGGAGGAGGCCGGTCAGATCATTCTCTGGTTGTGTGTGTGGGGGGGGGGGGGGTGGAGGGAGAGTGAGGCCAGATCGTCGTTTGGTGTCGGTGGGGGGGGAGGGGGGAGAGCTGGTCATTGTCTGGTTGGGCGGGGAGGAGGCGGGGCAGATGTGTCTCTGGTGGGGGGGGTGGGGGGGTGGGCGCTGGGGGGGGGGTGGGGGGGGGGCCGATTGTTGTCTAGTGATGGGGGGTGGGCAAGGAAACCAATTGTGGTCTGGGTGGCGGTGGGCAGGGTGGGGGGGAGTGGGGGGGGGTGGGTGTGTGCTGGTTGGGGGGGAGGGGGTCGCATTCGGCTTCTAGTGGTGGGGAGGAGGAGGCGGTTCCTCCAGGGGGGGTGGGTGAGGGGGTGGTTTGTGGAGTGAGGCTAGATCGCTCTCTGGGGTGGCGGAGAGGCGGAGGAAGTGAGGCCAGACCATTCTGTGGGGTAGGGGAGGAGCGAGGCCAAATTGTTCTCTGGGGGAGGGGTAAGATGCGTCTCCGGTGGGGCTGGGTGGTTGGGTGGGGAGCAGGGGGTCCGCTGCCAGTCCGCGGGCGATCGGTGGGGGGGGGGAATTTATTTATTAGTGTCACAAGTAGGCTAACATTAACACTGCAATGAAGTTACTGTGAAAATCCGCCACACTCCAGCGCCTGTTCGGGTACATTGAGGGAGAATTCAGCGTGGCCGATGCGCCCAACCGGCATGGCTTTTGGACTGTGAGAGGGAACCGAAGCACCCGGAGGGAACCCACGCAGACACGGAGAGAATGTGCAAATCCTGAATAGACAGTGCTCTAAACCGGGAATCGAACCCGGGTCCCAGGCACTGTGAGGCAGCAGTGTTAACCACTGGGCCATTGGGCCAGTTTATAAAGGGTGCTTCAATATTCGCGCTGACAGCCAGGGCCCCACCCCTCACCCTGCTTCCCCACTCCATGCAAGCATGGGGGAGACCAGACTCCCCCTCCCCACCCCCTGCCAAAAACCTCAAACTCCCCCCCACCCCCACCTCACCACCACACCCCCCTTCCCTCTCTCCCCACCACCCCTGTGCCCCCCTCCCCGCTTACCCCCCTCCCCCCCGCCCACCCCACAGTCCACCATAAGAGAGACACTCCGAGATGGAGTCCTCTCAGACCCCTCCACAGTCAGGATTCCCTTGCACCCTGTTACTCTGGCATGGTGCCTTGTACTCCAAGTGGGGGATAGTGAGCTAAGTGCTTTCATAAAATATCGCAACGTTTATAAACATTCAGCCTTTGATTGACAGGTCGGATGTTTTAATTTTAACTTCCTCTTTTCTGACCACAATATTTGCAAAGCACTCGAGATTCTTTCATAAGAACATAAGAAATAGGAGCAGGAGTAGGCCATCCAGCCCTTCGAGCCTGCCCCGCCATTCAATAAGATCATGGCTGATCTGTCGTGGCTCAGTTCCACTTTCCCGCCCTCTCCCCATAACCCTTAATCCCCTCTCTTATCAAAAACCCATCAACCCGCGTCTTAAAAATATTTAGCGAGGCAGCCTCCACCACTTCAACGGGCAGAGAATTCCAGAGATTCACCACCCTTTGAGTGAAGAAGTTCCTCCTCAACTCCGTCCTAAACCGCCCCACCTTTATCTTGAGGCTGTGCCCCCTAGTCCTACTGTCCTTTCTGAGCGGGAAGAGTCTCTCCACCTCTATCCTATCCATCCCATTCATCATCTTATACGTCTCAATGAGATCTCCCCTCATTCTTCTAAACTCTAACGAGTACAAGGGAAAGAGAAACAAACAGAGGTCTTTGCTAATGGGTAAGTAGTCCATAATTGTCATTCAAACCACTTCAAAGGGTGCAGGTACCAGATGCTAACCTTTCAATATTAAAAGGCTTCTTCCCAGTGAAACTGACTATCAAAATACTTCAGAAGAGTTTCACAGCAGCTGTGGGCTATGAGAGAAAGCAAGGGAATCTCCCTGGGTAACCCTGACAGGTCACTTCTACAGGAGTACTTTATAGAAGGCTTTTGCCCTTTGGACAATCCCTATTGTGGAATGGAGTACTGTGGTGTCAGAGAGGTATGGATATCAAAGTGACCAGGACACTTCAAAGGTTTTAGAAGGCAGAGACAATGATGAATCTCTTACCCCAGAATAGTGTCAGAATTCACCATCCTGAAACTCAACAGCACATATCCCAGGGCAACAAGAACAAGTGCAGTCACTTGATTTCTAAACCAGAGGTGAGTCCCAAGATCGAACCCTTCCCCCCAGGCTGAGCCCACTCAAACTCCAGGTCCTTTCGTGGATCCTCCCTCTGCAGCCTGGCAGAGGCAGAGCAGCACGTGGGGAAACACTTATCTCCTTATTCTGTCTCCCCCCCTTGGAATAGAAAGCACCAGGTCCGCGCTTCTCACGACTGCACAAAAGCCTGCCTTGTGGAGTGTTACAAACCTCTCTGATGTTCAATATGAGGTAATCCCAAATCCCAGAAAGGAACCTTGGAATGCTGGATCTGGACTATTTATTTTGCAATTCAGTATGATGTGAGGAAAGAGATACAATGCAGCGAGGAAAGATCTACTCGTGTTGTAATCTTTCAAACAAAATGCATTTATTAAACTATAAAGCACACGAGAAAGGTAACTTTATAGATCAAAAGTAGCCATTTATGACAATAATGGCCACACATGTATACTTGAATTAACCCTGTTGTAAATCTATCTACTTTCCATAAACTCAAAGACAATACTTCCCAAAATAACATCCCATAGGTTTTAACACCATGAGCCAGATCCAGCAATACTTACCACACACCAACTTTCTTTTGGTCAGGTCTTAACTAACACACCATCATCGCTCATTTTCCCTGTGTCCCTAATCAATCTGAGGCCTTGTATCAAGGTCATACCAATAGTAGATATCACCTCCCTTTTCACACTGCTGAACACAAAAGAGCTGCCTACCCCTTGGTGGGTTGCCAGCTCTCACCTCTGGGGTCCTTGATCCTGAGGGTAGGCCTGTCCTGGGCCTTCAAGTACCCAAGTGGCGCAAGATGTGCAGGCTTGCCCGAGAGGTGGTGATAAGGCTCTCCAGACAGGTCCTTTACAAAGCTCTGCCCATTAACTCTGTACTTTCTCAGAAGACTAAGGAAATTTGGCATGTCAGCTATGACTCTCACCAACTTTTACAAATGCACCAAAGAAAGCATTCTTTCTGGTTGTACCAGGGCTTGGTGTGGCTCCTGCTCTGTCCAAGACTGCAAGGGATCATGAAATACATGACAAAAGATCATGAATGTATCCCAATCCATCATGTAAAACCAGCCTCCCATCCATTGACTCTGTCTACACTTCCCGCTGCCTCGGCGAAGCAACCAACATAATTAAGGACCCCATACATTCCGGACATTGTCTCTTCCACCCACTTCCGTCGGGAAAAAGATACAAAAGTCTGAGGTCACGTACCAACCAACTCAAGAACAGTTTCTTCCCTGCTGCCATCAGACTTTTGAATGTATTTGTAGCACTTTCTGTTTTTAGTTCACATTCCCAGAAACCATATTGTATTGTTTTGTATTAAGAGCAAAAAACAAAGAGAATTATAGCATAGGAACAAGCCCTTTGGCCCTCCAAGCCTGCACTGACATGCTGCCCGACTTAAATAAAACCCCCCACCTTTCCGGGGACCATATCCCTCTATTCCCATGCTAGTCATGTATTTCTCAAGACGCCCCTTAGAAATCACTATCATATCTGCTTCCATTATTTTGCCCCAACAGCGAGTGTGAGGCATCCACCACCCTCTGTGTAAAAAAACCTGCCTCGCACATCTCCTTTAAACATTTTTCCTTGCACCTTAAACCTGTGTCCCCTAGTAATTGACTCTTCTACCCTGGGAAAAAGCTTCTGACCATCCACTCTGTCCATGCCTCTTATAATCTTGTAGACTTTTATCAGGTTGCCCCTCAACCTCTGTCGTTCCAGTGAGAATTCAGAATTATATCCTGTTTCACCAGGCTGGAGAGATCTGAGAGTCTGGAGATAAGGGATCAGTAATTTTCGGCTGAGAGGAGGAGTAAATTCGTCGCACAGGGAGTTTTGAATCTTTGGAGTTCTCCATTCCAGGGACCTGTGAACATTCAATCACTCAGCATGCAGATCTTTGAACACTAAGGAAAAAGAAGAAATATATGGGAAGTACCAAGTTAGGGGAGGACGCCGATGACATTATTTTGATTTATTATTGCCACATGTATTAAAATTTAATGGTTTTTTGTTAAAGTTTATTTATTAGTCATAAGTAAGGATTACATTAACATTGTGATAAAGTTATTGTGAAATTCCCCTAGTCACCACAGTCCAGCGCCTGTTCGGGTCAACGCACCTAAACAGCCCGTCTTTCAGAATCTGGGAAGCAACCGGAGCACCCAAAGGAATAACACACGGACATGGGGAGAATATGTAGTGTATACATTAGCATACATAATTACAAGGCATACTGTTCATAGAGAAGGACATGAGAGAGTGCAGAATCTATGTTATAGTCGTAGCTAGGCTGTAGAGAAAGATCAAATTAATGCAAGATAATCCATTCAAAAGTCTGATGGCAGCAGGGAAGAAGCTGTTCTTGAGTTGGTTGGTGCGTGACCTCAGACTTTTGTATCTTTTTCCTCATGGAAATGGGTGGAGGAGACAATGGCTGGAATCTATGGGGTCCTTAATTATGCTGGCTGCTTTGTTGAGGCAGCGGGAAGTGTAGACAGAGTCAATGGATGGGAGGCTGGTTTTGCATGATGGATTGGGCTACATTCACGACCTTTTGTATTCCTTTGGACAGTGCAGGAGCTATACCAAGCTGTGATACAACCAGAAAGAATGCTTTCTATGGTGCGTCTGTAAAAGTCGGTGAGAGTCATAGCTGACATGCCAAATTTCCCTAATCTTCTGAGAAAGTAGAGGCGTGCGTGAGCTTTCCTTATGATAGTTAGTGAATTGTGAAGCAGGTTCGAGGGGGTTGTATGTATGGTCGACCCCGATGGCACATTTTTATGTTCTCATCACAGGAACTTCATTGTTGAAGTGAAACATAGGAGGTGTCACAATTCACATCGGAAAGTGTGTTGGAAATGTTTACAGCTGATCGGAAATGCCATTTTCAATATATAGGTGAATAAAGCTGCCTTCTTAGGATCTGTATCTGAAACACTCAGCTTACAGGAAAGTGAGTGTCAGGGGAAAGTGTTCACAGGCCAAGCAAGGGAAACGTAGACCACAAAGGAGAGTAATACTATGTCATGACAATGATGATATGTGTGCTGTCAGTGTTGTCCTCCTCTGTCCCAAAAACACTTAGTTCCATGGGGTTGGCACAGTGACACAGTGGTTGGTACTGCTGCCTCACAGCGCCAGAGACCCGGGTTCGATTCCAGCCTTGATGACTGTGTGGAGTTTGCACTTTTTTAAAATTTATTCATTCATGGCACATGGGCATCGCTGGCTGGCCAGCATTTATTGCCCATCTCTAGTTGACCTTGGAGGGCAGCTGAGAGTTAACAACATTGCATCTAGAATAGCCAGACCAGATAAAGATGGCAAATTTCCTTCCCTCAAGGACATAAGTGAAACAGATGGGTTTTTCTGACAATCGACAATGGTTTCACGGTCATCAGTAGATTCTTAATTCTGGTTATTTTTTATTGAGTTCAAATTCCACCATCTGCCATGGCAGGATTTGAACCTGGGTCTCGAGAACTTTAGCTGAGTTTCTGTAGCAATAGTCTATCGATAATACCACTAGGCCATTGCCTTCCCATTCTCCCCGTGTCTGGATGGGTTTCCTCTGGGTGCTCTGGTTTGCTCCACAACCCAAAGATGTACAGGTTATGTGGAATGGCCTTGCTAACTTGCCCCTTAGTGTCCCAGGCTGCGTAGGTTAGAGGCATTAGCAATGGCGAATGTGCACTGCTACAGGGTAGGGCTGGGGAAAGGGCCTCCTCCTGCACTGTATGGTTTCTATTGCCCTGACCTTCAGCTTGCCTTGGGAATCTGAAGAAAGCTATATTAGGATATTGGGTGAAATTTCCAGTCCCAAGCGTGGTGGGCTCAATGGTAAGTGGAGGGACAAAATAGAGGCAGTTGGCATGAAATGAGAGTAGGAATGCGCACTCCTATCCGACATGGTTAGTCATCATTCCAGATAGAGGCCGGCGTGAATCAATTTTGCATCCCGCTAATGGGATGCTGGGGGAGGCCCAAACAAAATTCTCCCTCCCATGTCTGCCATCGGCACAGTAAGAAGTCTCACAACACCAGGTTAAAGTCCAGCAGGCTTATTTGATAGCAAAAGCCACTAGCTTTCGGAGCGCTGCCTCTTTGTCAGGTAAGTGTTCTCAGAACATCAGGTTAAAGTCCAACAGGTCCAGATCATCTGCACAGCCAGCGGGTTATCACATCAATCCGGAACGCATCCATATTAATGTGACATGGGCATGTCAGGACTCATCTAGAACACCATTCCAGACCTTGACAACTTGCTGCTTAAATGTCTCACTGTCTCCTGCTCTGTTGCCAATTACCCTAAATTTGTGTCCTCCAGTAGAATAGAATGGAATTTCTACAGCGCAGAAGGAGGCCATTTGGCCCATCAGGCCTGCACCAAAACCAATCCTGCCCAGGCCCTATCTCCATAAGGAGCAACACTAAGGAGCAATTAAGCAAACAACATAACACGCACATTTTTAGACTGTGGAGGAAACTGGAGCACCCGGAGGAAACCCATGCAGACACAGGGAGAATGTACATACTCCACACAGACAGTGACCCAAGCTAGGAATTGAACCCAGGTCCCTGGTGCTGTGAGACGGCAGTGATAATCACCGTGCCACTTTGCCACCCCAAAATGCCCCTTTGGGGAAGGAACTCTGCTCTCCTTACTCGGTCTACATCTGAATTCAGAGCAATGATGTTGACTTCTAACTGCTCCTTGAAATGGCCTAACATGCCACTCAATTGAAGGACAATTAGGGATGGGTAATAAATGTTGGCCCAGCCAGCGATGCCCACATTTCATGAATAACTAAAAGAAAAAATCTCACTACTAACCCATCTGCCATTGGGAATTTTCCCTCACTTAATCAAGACTCTTCATCATTCTAATGACATCTCCTATTAACCTTTTCTGCCCTAATGTGAACAGTCCTGCCTTCTCCAGCCTCTAACATAATTGAAGTCCCTCATCTGTGGTATCATTCTAGTAAACCTCCTCCACAATCTCTCCAAGGCTGTGACATCTTTCCTCAAGTGTAATGCACAGAATTGACCACGATATTGTAACTAAGGCCTAAGCTTTGCTTTATGAAGGATTCACTTTGCATTAATGGCCCTTGCTTCTGTACTCTCTTACTCTAACTATAGATCCAAGGAACCCATGTGCCCTTTTGAAGGCCTTCTCAAATTGCCCTGTAAACTTCAAACAGAAGGTTTCTGGAGGTGTTTTTTTAATTCATTCGTGAGACATGGGTGTTGCTGGCTGCCCAGCATTTATTGTCCATCCCTAGTTGCCTGAAGACAGTTGAGAGTCAATCAGATTGCTGTAGCTGTGGAGTTGCATGTAAGGACGGCAAATTTCCTTCACTGAAGGACCAAATGCGATTTTACGACAATGGTTTCACGGTCATCAGTAGATTTTTAACTTCAGGTATCCTTTATTAAATTCAATTTCCACCATCTGCTGTGATGGAGTTCGAACCTGGGTCCCCCCGAACATTAGCAATGTGTCTGCGTAAATAGTCAGGCGATAATACTACCAGGCCATCGCCTCTCCAGGTAAATACCTTTTGTCTCTGTTTCTGCAACCCCTGTAACATCACACTATTTTGGTTATGCGACCTCTGCTCATTCCTCGGACTAAACCTAATTATTTCATACTTCTCTGCCTCAAATTATGTCTGCCACATATCAGTTCATTTCACTCATCTGTCCTCCAAAAGCCTGTTACCTTCTGCTCTCCATTTTCATCTTCACCATTTTCATTATATCATGGAGGGACAGTCTTTAACATAAAGGTAGCTGTGAATAAATAGTTGAGCAGGTCAGGTAAAAAAGTGGCGGTTCCATTTCTCATAGCCATTTCCATAGTTCATGAGCTAAAACAGATGACAAAAGGTGACTTTCCTGTCTATCATACACTTCTTCCCCCTTTAAAATGGGAGGCACAGTGGCACAGTGGCTAGCACTGTTGCCTCATAGCACCAGGGACATGGGTTCAATTCCAGCCTTGGATCACTGTCAGCGTGGAGTTTGCATGTTCTCTTCATGTCTGTGTGGGTTTCCTCTGGGTGCTCTGTTTTTCTCCCACAATCCAAAGATGTAAGATTGGGTTGAGTGGCCATACTAAATTGCCCCTTAATGTCAGAGGCACTAGCAATGTAAGTATATGAGGTTACAGAATGGGTGGATTGTAATCAGCACAGGCTTGATGGGCCGAATGGCCTCCTCCTGCACTGTAGTGATTCTATATTTAAAAAAAACAATGTTTGCTTTTAAGAGCAGACCAATTAGGAGTCAATTGTTAACTGAAATTAGAATAATTTTCCAGAGTTGTGGTAACAGAATAAAATTACTAATTCCTAGGGGCATTGAAAGTGGCCATTGCAGCACAGAACTCGGCACCTCGAGTCTATGCCTGTTCTTTGAAAATGTAATCTAGCTAACCAAAGAAATAGAACAGAAATAATGTACAAGTTTGTGGGGAAAAAGCAGAGGAATAGCATCAAGACATAATGTTCATTTAGAGAACTGGTTCAGACATGATGGGCCAAATGAGCAAAGAACAAAGAGAACAAAGAACAAAAACAGCCCGGGAAACAGGCCCTTCGGCCCAACGAGCCCACGCCGCCATTTTAACATTACCAGCCCCCCCCTCCACCCATGACCCTTATCTATTGTTTATGGCATTCCACATTGAGGGAAACTAATTTAGGGATAATTTATTACCTCCAATCAGCCTAACAGCACATCTTTGGGGTGTGGGAGGAAACCGGAGCACCCAGAGAAAACCCACGCAAGCACGGGGAGAATGTGCAAACTCCCACAGACACTGGCCCAAATCCATGTGTCTGCACAGCAAACAGTGATAGTCACTGAGCTGTCGTGTTGCCCAGCATCTGGTCCAGTTTAAGCACACACTAACGACATGAAGCACTAGGCCAATCTCGAACATTCAAGAGCAGCCCAAGTACGACCCATCGCTTGTATGCCCCTCGTTGGACAACAAGTTGGACCAACTTAAAACCTGTGAATTAAAAGAGAAAAACATTATTATCATACCACATCCTTTTACATTAGCAGGGACGTCCCAATGCTAATGAACCTTATTTAAAACAATCTCCTATATCCTTCCATCTCCAACCCACTCATGTGCCTGTCTAAGTTACTCTTAAACAACTCCAGCATGCCTGCCTCCACCACTTTACTTGGCAGAGCATTCCATACCCCCACTACCCTCTGTGTGAAAAACCTCCCTCCAGTATCCGTGTTATACTTCTCCCCCCTCACCCTAAGCCCGTGGCCCCTCGTACTGTGTGTCTCTAACATAGGAAATAGCTTACCTCTATTTACTCTATCTATACCCTTCATAACCTTAGATACCTCGATTAGATCCCCCCTCAGTCGCCGTCTTTCAAGGGAAAACAGCCCCAAAATGGCCTCCTTCTATGCTACAGCCTTTCTGTGATGCTCTTGAATAGTTCCGCCTCTGTCCAGAATCTTTCCCCATATCCTTGTTTCTTCAAGGATTTATCCAATTCCCTTCGTAATTGAATCAATATCCATCACTCTGTCAGGCAATGCATTCCAAGTCCCAGTATTTGGACTCTCTGATTAAGGAGTCAACAAAAGATGTCCCTGATTAAGGAGTCAATTGATGGGCTGATCAGGGCGTATTTCCCTTGTATTTAACCGGGAGTTCCTCTGGCACTCCCAGGGGTAGACTGCTGATTGATAGCACTCAGTGCACTGTTGTTGGAATTGTAAATAAAGGGACTTCTGCCTCCGAAGACTCATTACAATGTCACCTTTGGTTCTTTTGCCAATCATATTAGTTCTGTGCCCTTGTGTTATCAGCTCTTCAGCCATTGTGGTCTGAACCCTTTATGGCTTCAGACAACTCCAGCAAATTTCCTAAAAGCCTTCTCTTCTCTAAAAGAGCAACCCCTGCTTCCCCTGTCCATCCACGTAACTAATCCTTCATCCCTGGAACCATTCCAGTAAATCACTTCTGTGCCTTCAGCCATTTTCCTGAGCTGAACTGCCTAGAACTAAGCATAATACTAATTGAGTTAATACTTCAGCTTTCTGTCTGAAAGTAGATTGAATTTTTCACAATGCTGTCAGCACTGAATAATTTAAGAGTTTTCATACTGACATATTAACAGCACAAAGAAAGAACTCATTTTTATATAACAACTTCCCCTTTGTCCCACTGAAGCACTTTTGTAGTATCGTCTGCTGCTGTAATGCAGGGAAACAGAGAAGCCAATTTGTACACAGCAAGCTCTGGCAAACAGCAATAAGATGATAACCTGGCATGTTGGCACAGTGGCACAGTGGTTAGCACTGCTGCCTCACAGTGCCAGAGACCTGGATTCCATTCCCGGCTTGGATCACTGACCGTGTGGAGTTTGCATGTTCTCCCCGTGTCTGCCTGGGTTTCCTCCGGGTGCTCCAGTTTCCTCTCAGAGTGTGAAAGACGTGTTGGTTAGGTGCATTGGCCATGCTAAATTCTCCCTCAGTGTACCCGAACAGGAGTATGGTGATCAGCGGCTTTTCACAGTAACTTTGTTGCAATATGAACGAAAGGCTACTTGTGACTAATAAATTAGCTTTAACATTTAATCATCTTTACCAATGTTAGTTGAGAGATAAATATTGGTGAGGGCAGTAGTGAGGAATGCCCTGGACTTCTGGAAGTAATACAATGGGCAGGAGCAAAGTGGAACATGCCATCCAAAAAGCACAATAAGAGGTCTCACAACACCAGGTGGAAGTCCTGCAGGTTTATTTGGAATCATGACCTTTCAGAGCTGCTCCTTCATCAGGTGAGTGGAAAGGTTGGCATATATAGACAAAGACATAATTGCAAGATAATGGTTGGAATGAGAGTCTTTTCAGGTAATCAAGTCTCTGGAGGCACAGACTGTGCGAGTGGAGAGAGGGGTAATCATAGGTTAAAGAGATGTGAATTGTCCGAAAAGTGGCATCTCTAACAGTACAACATTCCTTCCAACTGTACCGCAACAGATTGTCAGCCTAGATTTTGTGCTCAAGTCTCTCAAGTGGGAATTGCGTCCACAATATTCTGACCTAAAGACTAGTGTATGCCTACTCAGCCCTGGCTGACATCTACACAGGAACGTAGCAACAGAAGTAGGCCATTTATCCCCATGCCCTGCTGCCATCCAAGGAGATCCTAGCTGAATGTGTGATCCAAATCCATACACCCACCTGTGCCCATATCCCACCTTGGCCGCAATTTTCCAACCATTCACACCAGCGGGATTTTCCCACCCTGCCGCAATGAATGGAGATTTGGCTTGGGCTGCAGTGGGAGTGCGGTGTTAATATCGCGCCCAATATCTGTGGTTAACAATTTTCAGATTTAAAATTGAATAATTGATCTAACATCACTTGCCTTTTGTGGAAGAGAGTTCCAAACTTTTATCACCCTCTGTGTCGAAATGTTTCCTAATTTTACTCTCGCAGGGTTTAGTTCTTTTAGGCTAAGTCTCCTCGTCACAGACTCATGAATCACTAGAAGTGGTTTCCTGTTATCCGCCCTATCTATTCCCCTTCATATCAGAGAATTATAGAATCCCTACAGTGCAGAAGGAGGTCATTCGGCCCATTGAATCTGCACCAACCACAATCCCAACTGGACCCTATTCCCATAACTCCGTAGATTCACCCTGCTAGTCCCCTGATGCTTGGGTCAATTTAGCATGGCCAATCAGCCTAACCCGCACATCTTTGGACTGTGGCAGGAAACTGGAGCACCGGGAGGAAACCCACACAGACACGAGGAGAACGTGTATGCTCCACACAGTCACCTGAGGCTAGAATTGAACCCAGGTCCCTGGTGCTGTGAGGCAGCAGTGCAAACCATGCCATCTAAAATCTTGCCAGTTTTGATCAAATCACTCCATAAACTTCTAAATTTCAGGAAATAGAACCCTACTATTTTCTAAATCATCCTCCTGATCTCATACAAGGTTATGTTGTATCAATTTCCAATGGGACTAAATTATAACCATTACCTTGTTCCTTCCTTTCATATCTGCTCACAATGCTTCAAGTGTTGTACAAATCCATTGATTGATGAATTATAAATTACAGATGAAATATCTTGAATACCACTCACTTTGAGGTAACGCTCAAACTCTTGTGAAATAAAATGTGAACCACCATCACGAACATTCTGTTCTAGTTTACCAAATCTTTTGAAAATATTATTGAGAAGTTTTTCAAGGGTTTTTTCAGTTCCAGTGAATCTCATGACAACAGTTTCTGGCCACTTTGAGGGTGCAGCAATTATGGTTAAGAACTTGTAACCCTCAAACAAACCAGTGAATTCTACACGCAATCATTGTCATCACATTTTAGGCCACTCCCAAGGATGTAAACGAGGCAACAGTGGTATATTTCTTATTTGTGCATTGGGTTGACACTGTCCCACTTCCTTTTTTGTTCTGAGTATCCAGACCAGGCCACCAAAAATAACTAAATCTTGGTCTTGCTGCAACTGTACAGGGCACTGGTGAGGCTGCAGCTGGAGTACTGTGTGCAGTTTTGGTCGCCGCACTTACGCAAGGATATTTTGGCCTTGGAGGGAGTGCAGAGGAGGTTTACTAGGTTGATACTGGAGCTGAGGGGGTTGAGCTATGAGGAGAGGCTGAATAAACTAGGCTTGTACTCGTTAGAGTTTAGAAGAATGAGGGGAGATCTCATTGAGACGTATAAGATGATGAAAGGGGTGGGTAGGATAGAGGTGGAGAGACTCTTCCTGCTCAGAAAGGACAGTAGGACTAGAGGGCACAGCCTCAAGATAAAGGGGGGGTGGTTTAGAATGGAGTTGAGGAGGAACTTCTTCACTCAAAGGGTGGTGAATCTCTGGAATTCTCTGCCTGTTGAAGTGGTGGAGGCTACTTCGCTAAATATTTTTAAGACGCGAGTTGATGGGTTTTTGATAAGAGAGGGGATTAAGGGTTATGGGGAGAGGGCGGGAATGTGGAACTGAGCCACGACAGATCAGCCATGATCTTATTGAATGGCGGGGCAGGCTCGAAGGGCTAGATGGCCTACTCCTGCTCCTATTTCTTATGTTCTTATCTGGATTGTGCTAGAATACCCTTCATGTAGTTGTTCAAGAACTCTTCCACGCAGGCCAGGATCAATTGGATTCTCTACAATTGACGCCCACCTTGGATGGCCACTGCAAGTTTGACACGCATGGGGCTGGATTCTCCAACCTCGACCACAGCTGGGATTCTCAGATCCGGCTGTAGTAAACGGAAATTTTCTTCTGTTGGGAAAAAGATACAAAAGTGTGAGCTCACATACCAAACGACTCAAGAACTGCTTCTTCCCTGCTGCCTTCAGACTGTTGAATGGGCCTACCTCGCAATAAGTTGATCTTTCTCTGCACCCTAGCTATGACTGTAACACTACATTCTGCACTCTCTCCTTTCCTTCTCTATGAACGGTATGTTCTGCCTGCATTGTGTGCAAGAAACAATACTTTTCACTGTATGCTAATGCATGTGATAATAATAAATCAAATGAAATTCTCCGCTGTCGCTGGCAATGACCAGCGAATTCAAGTTAGTTCCAAATTAGGATGCAGACAAGACATATCAGCTATTGATCCTTTCAATACCACTGGTGGCACAGTGGTTAGCACTGCTGCCTCACAGTGCCAGGGACCCACGTTCGATTCCCAGTTTGGGTCACTGTCTGTCTGGAGTTTGCACGTTCTCCCCATGTCTGCATGGGTTTCCTCTGGGTGCTCTGGTTTCATCCCACAGTCTGAAAGACATGCTGGTTAGGTGCATTGGCCAAGCTAAATTCTCCCTCAGTGTACCCGAACATGCGCTGGAGTGTGGCGACTAGGGGATTTTCACAGTAACTTCATTGCGGCGTTAATGAAAGCCTACTTGTGGCTAATAAATAAATAAATAAAACATCCATCACCTTCCACACCATGGGATCATTTCTGGTTTGACACTGAACTTCACAAGCTGTCACAGGCAAATGATTCACTATGAAAAATAAAAAATAAACACTAGTTGGTGTCCTCTGCTCAAGGCTTCAAAAGAAGTGTGTAAAGTTTATTTACTGGTGTCACAAGTAGGTTTACATTAACACTGCAATGAAGTTACAGTGAAAATGTCCTAGTCACCACACTCAGCACGTGTTCGGGTTCACTGAGGGAGGATTTAACATGGCCAAAACGTCTAAGCTTCTTTCGGAATGTGGGAGGAAACCCACACAGACATGGGGAGAACGTGCAGACTCCACACAGAGAGTGACCTGAGCTGGGAACTCAATCTGGGACTTTGGCATTGTGAGGCAGCAGTGTTAACCACTGTGCCACCGTGTCGCCCCATGTACAGATAATGAGATGGCATTTTCACAGAGCTTATGGGGAAAAAAAAAATCAAATTTTGGTCAGTGACTTCTGAATTTCATTATTTCGCTGCATTTGTGCATTCGCTGGAAATTGCTGCATTAAAAAAACAATGAGGGTGGAATTCTCCCAAAAATGTTCTAAAAATGTTTGTGTGGAATCTGGGATAATTCACGCTGGTTTTATCGGTGGGAGTTCAGAGTAGAATCACCTTCACTCTGTGCACTGCAGAGACCACCAGGGTGAATATCATTAGATTTCAGGGGCTGGGGCCTATTCACACTGGAAAGGTTGGAATCAGTGTGCTGAGCGGGTACTGCACGTCCGATCTGTCAGCGCCAAGATCAGCTCATGCACAGTGGCCCCGCACTGCCGGCCTCCCGATTGTTTGCCAGCCCCGTGACCCCCGCAATCCTGGTTCTCTAACCCCTCATTGCCCGATCGTTGGCCCCCACCCTTCCTGGGCCCAACATTGACATCTGCGCCCCTCCCGAACCCCCTCTCCCAACACCCTCCCACCACCACCCCCTCCTCCCCCCCGCCACCTGCTGTAATCTCCAGTGCCCATGGACAGTTAACCCCCTCCCCACAGTCCTGACTCCTTTCCAGCAAGCTGGCATCCCTCTCTCCCAACTGACACCACCCCCTCGCCCCACCAAATCACCCCGATCACTGGCCTGCCTCCTTCCCCGACCGAGCCCTAGGCAGAGTGGCAGAGGGACCCCCCCCCCCCCAAACTCCATTGATTGATGCTAGGCCCCACCCCATTTGTCCATAACCCCAATGCCACACTCCCAATAGCCCCCTTGGCACTGCCCCCTGCCCAATGTACAGTGCCAGTGTGCCACCTGGGCATTGGCATTTTGCCCCTTGGGCAGTGCCAGGGGCTCAGGTTGGCACTGCCAGGGTGCCCATTATCAGGGGGCACTATCTTCCCACCTCCCAACACCCTGGGGGCCCTGAGTGCCCCTTCCTTCACTCCACTAATTCTCCATTAGTGGGGAGCCAGTGCAATCCCTGCTGGAGTGAAATTCTCTGGCGAGGTGGGAGAGATTAGCGGGCCTGGAGAATTCAGTGTCAGGCCAGGTCATCTCATTTAAATTGTACGGAAATTATTATGTAAATCACTTCCGCATCTCCCCATCGATTTCCGGCAAGGAGCTGACACTGCCGGAAATCTGGTGCTGGGAAAAGCACCAGAGTGGGAGAGGCGCGTGCAAATTGGCCATCACAGGATTCTCCCAGCTTGCTGCGTTGGGGGAATCATGGCTTGAGTGTTGTGAGCTTCAGAAATTTGGTCCAGGGTATTATCTCAAGATCTTTGCAATTTAACAAAGGCATTAATCCACACTGCAAAAAAAAAACTCACAATACTTCACTCAGATGTCATCAGGTAGAAAGGAAGATTAACAAAAGGGGGTATCAGGAGGAGTCACTGAATGCACACGTAAAGATGTATGTTTTCAAGGGAAGGAATGTGTGGCAATAAGTTTCATACAGCCTGAGTTAATGTGTGAAATTTTCCAGCCGTTCACGCCAGCAGGCTTCTCCGGTCCCGCTGCAATAAATGAAGAGTTGGCTGAGCGCCAAATTCCCCGTCCTCGCTGGCAACGGAACTGCCAGAAAATTCCAGCGGGATTGTCCAACTCCACCATGGTGGCTCATCCTTGGAAGCCAGTAGCTTCTTCCAGACCTGCTCAAGTCATAGATTCATAGAACTTTGGCAGTGCAGAAGGAGGCCATTCAGCCCATCGAGTCTGCACCAATCACAACCCCACACAGACTCTATACTCATAGTCCCACTTATTTACCCTGCTAACCCACCTGACACTAGGGTCAACTTAGCACAGTTTAGCACTTTGGCCAATCAACCTAACCCACACATCTTTGGGCTATGGGAGGAAACTGGAGCACCTGGAGGAAGCCCACGCAGAGACAGGGAGAATATGTAAACTCCATACAGACAGTGACCCAAGGCTGGAATTGAACCCAGGTCCCAGCACTGTGAGGCAGCATTATTAACCACTGTGCCACCGTGCCGTCCTTGGCATCTTGCATGGTTTACCTGCCCAACTACCAGGGAACCCACTGCAGAGGCTGGCCCTCGGCAGGACTGGAAGAACCTGCTGGTAACAAGGCTGGAAAATCCTACCCAATGGCTGGTAAGGTAGAATGGATTGGAGAGTGATGGTAAGAAGCTGGGGTTAGAGTTGAAGATAATGGTTTTGGCCTCCTAAATATTTAACTGAATCAAACTGCCGCTCTTCCAAATGTGGAAGTCTGATAAACGCTGTCAATTTCTGCAGTGGGAGAATCCATCGAAGAAGGTCATGCAATGTTGGTCTGAGGGATCGGATGATCTCCTATGGGGCTGCTTGGAGTCAATGGACTGGTCATTATTTAAAAACTCTGCGACCAGCCTGAATGAGAACGTCACTACAGTAACAGACAAGTAAGTGTGTAGAAGGCTGTGTGCCAAAGAAGTAAATTCCCCAATCGGAAACCATGGATGAAGAGGGATATCCACTGCTTGCTGAAGTCCAGGTCTGAGGCATTCAAGTCAGGTGCCACTGACCTATACAAGAAAACCAGGTACAATCTAAGAAGATCCATCAAAGATGCCAAACGACAATACTGGACCAAGCTAGAGTCCCAGGCTAGCCACACCGATTAAACAAGGTCTGCAAGACATAACAGGCTACAAGATGAAGGCATATAAAATCACCAGCTCCAACATATGCCTCCCTAATGAACTCAATGCATTCTATGCCCGTTTTGAGCAAGAGGTCAGCAGGAGCAAGCCCTCCACCCCGGAAGCCCTGGATGAACCTATATCTGGGATCACCATTGCAGATGTCAGAGTAGCTTTCTTCAAGGTTAACCCATGGAAAGAGACTGGCCTGGATGGGATACCCAGATGAGCACTCAGACCCTGCGCGGATCAACTGCCGGGAGTATTCACAGATATCTTCAACCTCTCTTTACAACAATCTGACGTCCCTGTCTGCTTCAAGAAGTTGATCATCATCCTGGTACCTAAGAAAAGCCAAGCAGCGTGCCTTAATAACTATTGTCCAGTGGATCTGACTTCCATTATTGTGAAGTTCCTCAAAAGTCTCATCATGGCACAAATCAATTCCAGCCTTCTGAACCCACTACAGTTTGTCTACTGCCGGAACAGGTCCACAGCAGACGCCATCTCCCTGGCCATGCATTCAATCCTGGAACAACTAGATAACAAAAATGCCTATGTCAGACTCCTAATTAATTGACTACAGCTCAGCCTTCAACACCATAATTCCCATGAAACTCATCTCCAAACCCCATGGCCTGGGCCTCAGCACCTCCCTTTGTAACTGGATCCTGAATTCCCTAACTCACAGACCACAATCAGTAAGGATAGGTAACAACACCTCCTCCACGATCATCCTCAACACCGGTGCCCCACAAGGCTGTGTTCTTAGCCCTCTACTATATTCCTTATACACCTATGACTGTGTGGCCAAATTCCCCTCCAATTTGATTTTCAAGTTTGCTGATGACACCAACGAAGTAGTTTGGATCTCAAACAATGATGAGAGTACAGGAATGAAATAGAGAATCTGTTGAACTAGTGCGGCAACAATAACCTCTCCCTCAATGTCAACAAAATGACAAAATTTATCATCGACTTCAAGAAATGTAAAGGAAAACATACCCCTGTCTACATCAATGCGAATGAAGTAGAAAGGATTGAGGGTTTCAAGTTTTTAGGTGTCCAGGTCACCAACAGCCTTTCCTAGTCCCCCCATGCTGATACTATAGCTAATAAAGCCCTCCAAAGTATCTAGATACCTTCCCAGAAGATTAAGATAATTTGGCATGTCTCTCAACAATTTTTATAGGTGCACCATAGAACACATTCTTTCTGGCTGTATTACAGCTTGGTATGCCCAAGCTCTGCCCAAGACTGCAAGGAACTACAAAATGTAGCCCAATCCATCACGCAAACCAGCCTCTCACGTATTGATTCTGCCTACACTTCCCACTGCCTCAGCAAAGCAGCCAACATAACTAAAGACCCACTGCACTTCGGACATTCTCTCTTCCACCTTCTTCTATCGGGAGAAAGATGCAAAAATCTGAGGTCACTTACTAACCAACCTAAGAACGGTTTCTTCCCTGCTGCTGTCAGACTTTTGAATGGGCCTACCTTGCATTAAGTTGATCTTTTTCTACATCCTAGCTATAACTGTAACTCTACATTCTGCGCTCTCTCGTTTCCTTCTAAATGAACAGTAGGCTTTATCTGTATAACGCGCAAGAAACAATACCTTTCACTGTAAATACATGAGACAACAATAAATCAAATCAAACCAAAAGATTAATTGTTGCAATCCTTGTGACACCCCCATTCATACTCAGAAGAAAATTAAAATGGGAAAATGAAACAATAAACTGGAAAAATTTAGTTTCCACACAGTTGAGTGAACTTTGACTATTTCATCTGCCTGAAATTATAATATCTGAAATTCAAGAAAACATGTATTGCGATAGTCTTCACATGCTTAATTAACTTTTACATGAAAGTCTAGAATTTCTCCGTATTCTGTAGAGATTATTAATCTCCATCTCCCTAGTTAATAGGTCATAGATACCACTGTGGCATCTAATTCTGCCTAGTCAGGTGCCATTCTAATATGCAAACATGTTCTCAAAAACACAATGATTTTTAATCATAAAACGTCAGCCAAAAATCTTTCCAACCTCAACCTCTGAAACGTGAGAAATGACATCAGTTGAAACATCTTATCCGTCTGCTTTATCTCAGAGAGCTTTATGTTGAAGCCACAAGATCATCTTAACCCATCTGCACAAGAACATCTTGCACTTCCTCCATTGCAGCATCTTCTTGTATTCATTCATGGGACATGGGCATCACTGGCTGGCCAGTATTTATTGTCCATCCCTAGTTGCCTGAAGGCAGTTGAGGTCAAGAGCTCTATAGAAGGGTCATCTAGACTCCAAACGTTGGCTCTATTCTCTCTCCACAGATTCTGTCAGACCCATTGAGATTTTCCAGTGTTTTCTGTTTTTGTTTCAGATTCCAGCATCTGCAGAATCTTGCTTTTATCTTATTACTTCCAGAGCTGTTTTCTCTGAGTCTAGTGCCTCTCCCAGTCTAATGTCTTCAATATCTTTAGCAATGTTGATCATTCTGGATTTGTCTATTCTGGGTCCAAGTTGAACAACATTTGTTTGCATAGCAGGTGTGTCGATTGCATTGGGTGGAGTCTGGCCGCTCACCAACTGAGGTTGGTGGGTGGGTGGAGGGGGAGCAGCAGTGGTTTAGTCAGGAAATCTGGGGTGGCCTGCTCTGTCTTCAGAGAGACAGAGCAGATTCAGGGGTTGTGTGTCTGTGAATGGGCCATCAAAAGTTCAGAAGATAGTAGAAGGACAGAAGGACATCAATGTTCCTACTTGTCCCATTAAATCGGTGTCATGGCATTTTTGAGCTTTCTAAGTGACCTGCAAAGGGCCCTTCAGTCCTCCCGTTTAGCCACTTGACTCCCAATTCCACTGGGTGGAGTGCGTAGTCCACCTGTAGGAGGACAAACATTTTTTGCATCCATTTGTATACGAGTATTGAAACACAGAAGGGACCTGGGTGTGTAAGTCCACAAACCCTTGAAGGTGGCAGCACAGGTAGAGAAGGTGATGAAGAAGGCATATGGCATGCTTGCCTTTATAGGACGGGATATAGAGTATAAAAACTGCAGTCTGATGTTGCAGCTATATAGAACGTTAGTTAGGCCACATTTGGAGTACTGTGTCCAGTTCTAGTCGCCACGCTACCAGAAGGATGTGGAGGCTTTGGAGTCAGTGCAGAGGAGGTTTACCAGGATGTTGCCTGGTATGGAGGGTCTTAGCTATGAGGAGAGATTGGGTAAACTGGGGTTGTTCTCCCTGGAAAGATGGAGAATGAGGGGAGACCAAATAGAGATGTATAAAATTATGAAGGGGTGATATTAAGGTGAAAATTATGATAGGGTGAACAGTGGGAAGCTTTTTCCCAGGTCAGAGGTGACGATCACGAGGGGTCACAGGTTCAAGGTCAGAGGGGCGAGGTTTAACTCAGAAATCAGGGGGACATTTTTTACACAGAGGGTGGTGGGGGCCTGGAATGCGCTGCCAAGTAGGGTGGTGGAGGCGGACACGCTGGGATCGTTTAAGACTTACCCGGATAGTCACATGAGCAGACTGGGAATGGAGGGATACAAATGAATGGTCTAGTTGGAAGCATGAGCGGCACAGGCTTGGAGGGCCGAAGGGCCTGTTTCCTGTGCTGTATTCTTCTTTGTTTGTTCTTTGTTGCAGAACATCCACTAGCACACAGTGAGAGGCTCCACGCCTGTTCCCTGACCTGCTCCAACAGGGTGGCAGCTGGATGTTAGCAGGACAATGACAGCTGCGTCGAGATTTTCAATCTAATACTCAGCCCATTCCCCTCCAAGGATGCTCTGCGCTATTTGTTTAAAAATTCCTCAGGGCAAAATCTTACCAACGAATGGCAGAGTGTTGTTTCCGGTGAGAAAATTGGCTTTTCTCAGTTCTATTTTCTCCCCAGATCTTACGATGCTTTGCAAAAAAAAAAATCCAGAGGATGTGTTTCACAATGTCACATAGGCCTAAACACACCAGCAAAGCAGAGATCTGCATCTTTTAAAGGGTGCCCTGGACAGGATGGCAGTAAAAATCACCGGCCGACCCCTCCCTCCATCCCCCCGCTCCACTGCTGCCCCAGCCACCACAAGGTCTCAGGGACTCCCTTCCATGTATCACTGCTACTTGGAGCTGACATTCACTCTGACACTCCCCCCCCACCCGCCCCCACAATCATTGGCCCCTATCCCTCCTCCCCCCCAACCCCGATTGCAAAGTCTGACACTTTCAGATCTTGAATCCCCCTTGGCATTCCCATGGACGGCAGGTGAGGCTCAAGTTCACTTGCACAGCGTGGTCTCCGAAGGGAAATGTGGCAAAATTCCCATCAGATGGATTGGCACATTTAGACATTATTTTGGAGCTTGAGGTGATTTGTGCCATGAATGAGTATGTGCAGAACATAAAGAACAGCTAGAAGCTCCTCAGAGGTCAGGGTGTCCTTTAATGAATGAGGGCCAGTCTCAGAATAATACTGCAGACCCCCTCCCAACCCTTCTCATTGGCAAAGATCCCCCTCCCCCCCATGCCAATTGCTGGCATCATGCCCAATCCCAACTTCCAGTACTAGCATCTCCCCCCCCAAGAGAGTGACATCCCATTACAGGGTCACCAAATGCTTCAAACTCCCATTCACACCCCCTTCTGGCCCCACTCTTGGCAGTGCCAACCTTGTACTGCCCCTTGGCATCCTGACAGTTCCAACCTGGCAGTGTCAGGGTGCCAGGTAGTGGCGCCAGGTAACTGTCCAGCCGTGTCCCTGATCACGCAGGGGACCCTGGCATTGTCATCACATGTATCCAAAGAATTCAACAATGGCTGTGACAAGGCCCTCGTTGGAGAACCCTTGGGCTTTCGTGTGAGGGTGATGTATCGGTTAAAACCAGCCTCATGTAAAGGCACACAGTTCAGGCAAAAGAGGTTGAAAAAAATCCCCCTTTAAAAAAATGAGTCAGACTGTGCCCTCGTACTTTCTAGCTAACATGATTGAAATGAATGCAAACCCTACTAATGAGACTAAAATGAATGGCTGGGGTTGGGACTGGGTTTTTACCTTTTCTAGGCAAGATTTTGATCACACCAGGTAATGCAGGCTGTGAGCATTGGAAACTGTTTAATATCTGTGCAATTCCCCTTTCAGACCTCTCTCCATATTCACTGACCCAGCGGGGCTTCCCTAGGGCCAAAGGGGCTGGAGAATCATCCCCATTGTTTCAATGTGGAACAAGAGCAGGCACTCGGTAACTTTATGTTTGGGGCAAATCTTTAAAACTGTTCTCTATTGATAGCTCACCTTGATTATGTGTTGTAGTAGGGCAAAACTCAGGGAGTGTGGGTGCAGCAGGAGAGGAATGTATGGAAAGGATTATGATGTGGAGATGCTGATGTTGGACTGAGGTAAACACAGTAAGAAATCTCATAAACCAGGTTAAAGTCCAACACATTCATTTGGTGGCAAAAGTCACTAGCTTTTGGAACGTTGCTCTTTTGTCAGGTAAGTGGGAGTTCTGTTCACAAACAGGGCGTATAAAGACACAAACTCAATTTACAAAATAATGGTTGGCATCCGAGACTTTGCGGGTAATCAACTCTTAAAGGTACAGACAATGTGAGTGGAGAGAGGGTTAAGCACAGGTTAAAGAGATGTGTATTGTCTCCAGACAAGACAGTTAATGAGATTTTTCAAGCCCAGACAAGTCGTGGGGGTCTTGTTTGGAGACAACAAACATCTCTTTAACCTGTGCTTAACACTCTCTCCACTCACATCGTCTGTACCTTTAAGACTTGATTACTTATAATGACTGGCATTCCAACTGTTATTTTGTAAATTGAGTTTGTGTCTTTACATACTTTGTTTGTGAACAGAATTCCCACTTATCTGACAAAGGAGCAACACTCTGAAAGTTAGTGGCTTTTGCTACCAAATAAACCTGTTGGACTTTAACCTGGTGTTGTGAGGCTTCTTATTGTGGAAAGGGTTAGACAGACAGTATCCACACTCATTGCAGACATACAGGGCAAAATACAAATAACTACATCTCAGACAACACCAGAACAGTTACACCCCAAGTGGTATCGCTCCGAGGTTACAACAACCACAAGAGAATTGATATCACTTATCAAGGCTCCAAAAAGTCTCGAGGAACCGCTGTGCCTCTGAGAACTTAATGAAATATCCAGGAGGTGGGACAATTAACACCCCATTGAAATTAGTTTGATGAAAACAATGCTTTGATATTGCAAATAGGTGGACAGGAGATGTCCACAAAGCGATTAAAGCAGAAGCGCCCAAAACAATGGAATTGTATAATATAATAGAAAACAGAATTGTGTGGGCAAAGAAAGGACAGCTACAACAATGATTTAACAACAATAATGGCAACAGTGGCTTTAAAATGGCTGTTCTGACTGAGAGTGAAGCATGCTGGGAATTTTGGTCAACTTATAGATTGAAACAAGATGCAGGTCATAAAGAAGCTTTGATCTGGGAACTGTGACCTGTGTTGGCCAGATCAGGGAAGTTGTTTACATTAATTGAGACACGATGGCTCCGATTCATGGCTGCTATGTATGGAGAATGCAAGTTTCAGCTAAGGTTTTGTTCAAAAGTAATTTCACTGGATGTTCAAGTCATGTCATGTGGTGACACAGTTGGCTGGAGGACAGAGTATCATCCAGAAGCAAGAGAAAAACTGTGGATAAAAGACATGTGAGTTCTTTGTTTGGCAGTGGTAACTGGAAGAGTACAACCATGGCCAGAAGCTTGTATCCGAAAGAATGCTTTGGAGAGAAGAAGGTAGATTCTACATCAAGGACATTTCTCCTTAAACTCAGTAGTATCTATTTTCAGTTAAATAAATAAAATTGATGTTCACTTAAAGTGCAGTTTAAGAGTTAAATAGTTAAAGCTGATGGTCAGTCAGAGTTAAAGTTCAGTAAAGAGTTAATGAGTTGCAACTATTTATGGCTGGGTTGGTACTAGAAGTGTTAAATAAAGAAATAATGGAATTACTGTCCTCGTTTGTCCCATTAAACTGGAATGCTTAGAAGCTGTATAACAACTGTAACCAATTCAAGGTAACAATTGGATGATCTAATTGAAATGTAACATGTTATAATGCAAAGAAAGGGGTATAAGGAATGTGTAAGAGCCAATGATCAGTACAGTAGCTCAGAAGTAAGCTGTAGTTATAGCCACTGCTCTCCCTCATGCATGTTGAATAAAGCTGTTCAGCTGAAGTTCTATACAGTCTCAGAAGGCTTGTTCATTCTTTCTCTCCTACATGTGTGATGCTCCCTCTGCCTGAATTAGTTTGTGCTGTGTTCAGCACCATCTTACTCTTTGATTATTTGTGATTATCGCTCTGCCTTAAATTATCGGTTCACAGGTCATCCCTTCAATTGTCACACAGTTTCTCGACACTTTACACACACTGGTTATACTTAACTGCTTACACCTATCTATTAGCACTCGTGATTACCTGTAAAGACTTGTTGTTCAGCTGGCCCACACTGCACTACATTGCCTGTACTTATCCATTGACACTCTTGATTACCTGTGGGTGTCTGACTATCGTCACTGCGCCTGTATATTTTGTGCCTGTGTGCCTCTCTCCTCTTCACTTGACGCAGGAGCAATGCTCCAAAAGCCTGTGATTTCAAATAAACCTGTTGGACTCGAATCTGGTGTTGTGTGACCTCACATCCTGTCCACTCAAAAATAAAGATATTTTATTGGAAATGCCTTCTTTCAACGAGATATTAAATAAAGGCTTTGTTAGCCCTCTCAACTGAACATCAAAGATCCCATGGCTCTAGTCATAGGTAGATGCCATTCCATGGGTGTGTGGAGTTGGATCACACATCAGCCAGGCCTTCCTTGAATGGAGGCAAAATTTGGAGATAAATGGCCTCCTCTTGTTGCCCAGTTCCTGTGTAGTGTCAGGCAGGGCTGAGTAGGCACACACTAACATTTGGATCAGAGTACTGTGGGCGCAATTCCCAATTGAGAGACATGAATAAAAAATCTCATCTGACATTTTGTTACAGTACAGTTGGGAGGAATGCTGCACTGTTAGAGATGCCACCTTTCGGACAATTCACACCTCTTTAACCTGTGATTATCCCTCTCTCCGCCTGCACTGTCTGTATCTGTAAAGACTTGATTACTTGAAAAGACTTGCATTCCAACCATCATCTTGCAATTGTCTATATATGCTGTGTTTGTGAAATCTACCCCTCCACTCACCTGATGAAGGAGCAGTGCTCTGAAAGCTCGTGATTCCAGATAAACCCATTACCTGGCGTTGAGAGGCTTCTTACATTAGCCAAAGAACAACAGAGGATGTCTGCATGGTGTGCTTGTCCTCAAATACGTCAACACAGTTTCTGTGGTCGTTATCACTTTGCTGTTTGTGGGAGCTTGCTGCTTCGCTTATTTTACAAAACTTTAGAAGTAATTAATTGGCTGTTAAGCATTTTGAGAGATCCTGGTGTCATGAAAGGTGCTATTATATGCAAGTTCTTTCTTTCTCTCGCAAGTTTCAACTGTTATCTAAGTTTTACAGGCAGACTCAGTTGTTTCTTCTTTAGACCTAAGCCACTAATGAATACGCACCTTTACAAAGTGGCTCAGAATCAGTTCTTTTTAAGTATTCCGTCTGTAGTGCGAATCAAAGTGAGAAGAAACAAGTTGACAGCAAAAGTCTGACAGTGCCTGGCTACTGCTTGTAATGTATATGTTTGATATCCTCATTATTTTATTACCCCTGGCTGATAAGGTATTAATTAGCCCCCCACTCCACCACCCAAATTTCAGACAGGCAAGTACAGCTGGATCATAATGACCAGGCTGTTAAACTAGATGGTTGGAAGACTCAGTAGGGTGTGATATGAATAAAGGTCTTCAGAACATTCTTGCAACATCTCATTACCACTTATTTTTCTCTATATGTGCTTTAATGTACGTTAGAGCTGCGATGGACATTAACCCACTGAGATTAGAATGACAGTTGCAGAGGTTGACTTCTACCACCGCCATATACACACGGTGATCTGCTGCAGCTCCTTAATCTCTGTTTATTCCTAATGTGCGTCTTTTTCACGTCCTTTCCCCTCTGGGTAAAATTCATGTCACACTTTTTAATTGAGCAGAAACTTACTTTAGGTGGGATTTCATTTCGGTTAAAAAAAAAGTCCTACTTGCCTCAAGAGATGAATAAGCATTATTAACTTAGTTGTTAAGTGTAGGATTGAGACAATCAGGGTGGAATTTTCCTGTTCCATCCACCTGGGAATCGTAGCAGGCAGGACAGAAAATTCCGCCGACCGTGCAAAAGTTCATTGACCTCGGGCACGGCCACAGAATCCCGCCCTCAGTCTAGAAAGGTCCCAGAGTTGATTTCGGGTCAGCAACAAGAGAAGACAAAACAGCAACGATTAAAACATTCTTGATTGTGATTAATTGATGTAAGGAAATGGACGGCACAGTTGCACTGCTGCCTCACAGTGCCATGGGCCCCGGTTCAACTCCTGCCTTGGGTCACCGTCTGTGTGGAGTCTGCACCGTGTGGATATCTGCGTGGATTTCCTCCAGGTGCTCTGATTTTCTCCCACGCTTCAAAGATGTGCAGATAAGGTAGGACTGGCCATGCTAAATTGCCCCTTAGTGTCAGGGAGTTTAGCAGGGTAAGTACGCAGGGCTACGGGGTTAGGCGAGTGGAATTTTTATTGCTGCAGACTCAATGGACCAAATGGATTTCCTCCAGGTGCTCCGGTTTCCTCCCACAGTCCAAAAGACATGCTGGTTCGGTGCTTAATACTCCCTCAGTGTACCCGGAGTGTGGTGAATAGAGGATTTTAACAGCAGCTTCACTGCAGAGTTAATGTAAGCCTACATGTGACACTAATAAATAAACTTACAAAGATGACCTCCTTCTGCACCATAATGATTCTACGATATAGGCAAAACATAATTTTAGATGTCCAATTTATACCTATATTTGAATCATTAATACGTCACATCCATCTCCTGTGCATTGTGTGTCTGTAAGTAAAACAACTGAAGATGCTACCAGTGTTGCTGAGTTTATTCCGCAGAGAGAGAAGGGGTCAATGGGCTCAAAACATTAAATATGTTTCTTTCTCCACAGATGCTGAGTTCATCCAGCATTTTCTTTTTTTCATTTCAGATTTCCAGCATCCGCTGCACTTTGCTTTTATAAAAATGAAGTGATGTTGTCTCAGGTTTAACTTGACATGGACCACTTTGTCACAAGGCACAAGTGCTTTTTAAAGCTTAAAGCTACAAAGCCAATGCTCAGAAGGGACCAGGCAAACCCAAATCCATCTCCTTGCTTGCTCCAAAAATCAAATTCAAAATCCAAGTCATGGTCCCCACAAGAGAGAGAAACAAGATCCAACCTGACCAGATAAGGAATTGCACCCCTATCTTGGGCTTGATTTGACTCTTGGGGTGGAATTATCCTATTCCGTCCACCACAGGAACTGTAGCGCGCAGAATAGGACAATGAAAAAGTCCATTGATCTCCTGTCTTGGAGTAAGCACAGCTGGAAAATCCCACCCTTGGTACAAAGAACAAAGAACAACACAGCACGGGAAACAGGCCCTTCGGCCCAATGAGCCCGCGCCACCATTTCACCATTGTGAGTTCCCTCTTCCACCCATGACCCTTGTCTACGCTTCTGGCACTCCACATTGGAAACCAGATTGAGGGGAGACTAATTTAGGGACAATTTGTTACACCGATCAGCCTAAGAGCACATCTTTGGGGTGTGGGGTGTGGTCTTAGCAAACGGCCTTCTTTTATCACATGCTTGCCTTCATTGGCCCCGGCATTGAGTTTAAAAATTGGCAAGTCATGTTGCAGCTTTATAGAACCTTAGTTAGGTCGCACATGGGATATAGTGTTCAATTCTGGTTACCACATTACCAGAAGGTTGTGGAGGCTTCGGAGGGAGTACGAAAAAGATTTACCAGGATGTTGCCTGGTATGGATTAACTATGAGGAGAGGTTGGAGAAACCTGACTTGTTCTCATGTGAACATTCCTTATTCCAATCCTCCCTCAAATCTTTTTCTGGGACATTACTGTAGAGGAAACCACAATATGAGCAGCGACTACGGTGTGCTAAATTGAAAGAAGTATTTAAAGATCATTGCTTCCCCTGAGAGAAGTGCCTTGGTCAGTGGGGAGAGAGGGGGTGAAAGAACATCTTCCATGTTTGCTCGAAAAGGTGTCATTGGACGTGGATAGGGCATTATGGATGATTGAAGGGTGGAACAGAATATCTGCACAGGTTGGTTGGGGGAGAGAAATGAACCCAACAGAATGGTGAAAGGGAGAAGATATGTTTGGTATGGGCAACAAACTGGAGGTGGTACAAATATCAAAAAATAATCTATTGAATATGGAGACATTGTGGGACTGTGGGGTGGAAATCAGAGAAACACTACAGTGCAGAAGGAGGCCATTTGGTTCATTGAGTCTGCACTGACAACAATCCTACTTAGGCCTTATCCCCATAACTCCATATATTTACCCTGCTAATCCTGCTCATCTATGCATCCCAGGACACTAAGGGGCAATTTAGCATGGCCAGTAATCCTCACCTGCACATCTTTGGACTGTGACAGAAAATCGGAGTATCTGGAGGAAACCTAGCTGTCATGGGGGAGAATATGCAAATTCCACACAGTCACCCAAGCTGGGAATCGAACCCAGGTCGCTGCAGCTGTGAGGCAGCAGTGCTACTACCATGCCACCCTGAAGGTAAGAACAAGGGCAACCTTATCGTGCTTCTGGGAAGGAGAAGAAGGGGAGGGAACAGAAACATGGGAAATGTGCTGGACACAGTCAAGGACTCTGTTATCAACAGTGGGGTGATGAGGGGGGGATAGTGTTGGTGCTTGGTGGAAGCAGGAACAAACAGAAGACATCTCAGAAACATTGGTTGGAACGTTATATCACTGGAATTGGTGCAATGGTGACAGAGGATGGAATACAGTCCTTACAGGTGCGAGATAGGCAGTTGTGGGAGTCAGTGGACTTATAATGAATACTTGTTGATGGCTTGGGCCAGAGAAAGGAATCTGGAACATTGGGAATGGAAGGTAGGAGTTGGAGGTGGACCTTGTGAAACTGAGAGAAGGATAGAAATTGGGAACAAAGTTGATCAATGCTGCTCTTGCCCTGAATCGGAAAACTTCAACAATTTACTTCAACAATTTTTCTTCCAATGGAATGTGAAAGGATTGAGAACAAAGTGCACAGATTTAAAATAATTAGGGTGGAAAGGTGGCACAGTGGTTAACACAGCTGCCTTACAGCGCCTGGGGTTTGATTCCTGGCTTGAGTCACTGTCTGTGTGGAGTTTGTACGTCCTCCCCATGCCTGCGTGGGTTTCTTCCGGGTGCTCCAGTTTCCTCCCATAGTCCAAAAGATGAGTTGGCTAGGTGCATTGGCCATACTACATTCTCCCTCAGTGTACCCGAACGGGCGCTGGAGTGTGGTGACTCGGGGATTTTCACAGTAACTTCATTGCAGTGTTAATGCAAGCCTACTTGTGACAATAATAAGCAAAGCTTAAAAGAAACAAATCAACTGGAGGTACGTGGGATCCTGCCTGAGATTGTGGCAGGTTCAATCAAAACATTCAAAAGAAAGAATGTGCAGGACTATAGGGAATGGTTGGGGAATGGCACTGAGTGGATTATTCATTTAGAGACCCAGTACAGAAAGAATAGGCCGAATGGTCTTCCTCTGTGCAGTAACAATTCTGTGAAGTGTACTCCCATATTTCAAAGTTTAAACATTATGGCTCTATTGTATAGAGAAAGTAACAAAATTAAACATGTTTCCATAGTTACAATACTTTGTCTAGATAATAAGGCAAACAGGAGAATGCACTCAACTATACTTGGTCTTAAAGTAATTGGAAAGAAGAAAGAAAAGGAAGAAAAATGATTCTATATAGGATATAAGTATAGAACTAGGCATATGTAAAAATGAGGTGATAACCTGGTGAAGCCATGACACAGGATTGCATGGATGCCAAACAGAGGAAGAAGTATTCCATAGGCAAAGCTAAGCAATTCTGCAACCAACAAAACAGATCGAAGCTCTACAGATCTGCCATACCCTGACATGAATGGACAATTAAACAACTAACAAGAGGAGGAAATTCTACAAATACCCTCATTCTCACTGATGGGGGAGCCAAGTACATCAGTGCAAAAGACAGGGCTGAAGCATTTGCAACCATCTTCAGCCAGAAATGTCGAGTGGATGATCCATCTCGGCCTTCTCCAGATGTTGCCAGCATCAGTGATATCAATCTTCAGCCAATTTGGTTCAGTCTATGTGATATCAAGAAATGGCTGAAGGTACAAAATATCGCAAAGGCTATGGATTTTGACTATATCCTAATAATAGTCCCGAAATACTGTGCTTCAGAACTAGCCGTACCCTGAGTCAGGCTGTTTCAGTATAGCTGCCACATTTAGGAATCATCAGGAAATTGAACAAATCTAGCACAAACATATACAAGACAATCCTCGAGTAGAGAACTACACCGATTGAAATCATGGAAAGTAGTCCAATCCAAAGATGATTGTCATGCCTCACGCAAACCAGGCATAAATCGCAAAAAGTTGGTTTGCAGGTGCAGCAGGTAATTAAGAAGGCAAATGAAATTTTGTCCTTCATTACTAAAGAGATGAAGTTTAGAACAGCGAGGTTATGTTGCAGCTGTATCGGGTGCTGGTGAGGCCGCACCTGGAGTACTGTGGACAGTTTTGGTCTCCTTACTTGAGAAAGGATATACTGGCACTAGAGGGGATGCAGAGGAGATTCACTAGGTTGATTGCAGAGTTGAGAGGGTTGGCTTATGAGGAGATACAGAGTAGCCTGGCACTATACTCATTGGAATTCAAAAGAATAAGGGGAGATCTTACAGAAACATAAGATTATGAAGGGAATAGATGAGATAGAAGCAAGGAGGTTGTTTCCACCGGAGGGTGAAACTAGAACTAGGGAGCATGGCTTCAAAATAAGGGGGAGCAGATTTAGGACTGAGTTGAGGAGGAGCCTCTTCACACAAAGGGTTTGAATTCCTGTAGAATTCCCTGCCTAGTGAAACAGTTGAGCCTACCTCAAAGAATGTTTTTAAGGCAAAGACAGATAATCTTTTGAACGGTAAAGGGATTAAGGGTTATGGTGAGCGGGCAAATAAGTGAAGCTGAGTCTATGAAAAGATCAGCCATGATCTTATTGAAAGGTGGAGCAGGCTCGAGGGGCCGGATGACCTACTCCTGCTCCTAGTTCTTATGCTCTTCAAATACAGGAGAAACCTATTGAAACCAGAAACGGCAACAATAGTAAAAAGATCAATGTGAAGCGTACAGTTGGGCAAAACTGCCAAAACATTACCAGAGTTGAGTATTGGGGCAGATTGGAAAGCCACTGAGTGTAAAACCTTCAATGCTCTCAATAGGAGTCAGCTTAAGTGGAAGTATGGCTCATTCATTGGGAAATTGTCACTTTGATTCTTCACAGTGGAAGTGAACAAGTAAATATATCGGTACAACCGCAGGCATATATGCACAACAGGTGAAGCTGCTCCTTCAGGCAGTCAGCTGGTCAGGAAGAAGGAATCTCACCAGATCTCCTGAGTGCAGAACTCCTATCAATCCCAGAGCTCCATGAATCTCCGGAAACAGCAATGGAACAACAATACTCACCACAGGAGCGACACTCCTGGTTACGGGAACATCATCCAAGCGCAACAGTCAACCTTGTGGTGGTTTGAACTTGAAGGTTGAATTTGGAGGATCAACCAAGAGTTTTATTTGGAAGACGTTAACACTCCAGGTTGCCATATTACATTCCCTGTTTGAACAAAGAGCAGTAACACAGGAACAGGCCATTCGGCCCACCAAGCCAGGGCCCATTTTGTTTTCTATCTAGACCAACCATCTGTATTCCTCTATTCGCCATGTGTTCATGTGCCTATCTAGATAAGACCTAAATGTCGTTAATGTGTCTGCCTCAACCACCTCAACTGGCAGTGCATTCCAGGCCCCCAGCACTCTCTGTGTAAAAAACTTCCCCCCCGGCACATCTCCACTGAACCTTTCCCCTCATAATTTTATAAACACAAATGGCTGATGGCATCATGTGATCAGTTTCTCAAAGAGCTCCTGCTCCACTGCAAGGCTGCTGTTGAATAAACAATACAAATACCATGACGATACAACATTTCCCTCTTCTTTAAATTATCGAAATCCGTAAGAGAGAACATACCCGGGGCTCCGGTCTTCACATTCCCTTCTGCCTTCTGTGCCTGCTGTGAATCTCCATTTGTTCAGTGCTGAGCTTGATGTCTCCTCACTCTCTTTGCACATGACTCCAAGAACGCAATCGCCCAACCACTTGCAGCTGCCAGGCTGTTGACCTCCTTCACTGCAGGTGTCAGTGTTTGAACTTTAGTTCCTCTATCACAGGTCTTGGTTCTCTCCTTGTTGTGGGCCTGTTTCTTTTGTAGATGGAGCACTGCAAATCTCCATAGAATGGAAGATTCTATCTCCACAGAATGATCAGCTGTACGGACATGCTCCTGGCTCCCTCTGGCCCACAACTGGGCCTCTCAGGTGCCTCCTCCATACGCCATCTCTCAAAGAACATGGCTGCCTAAGGCAGACAAATGCCTGCCGTCCTGCTGGCTTCCCAGTACTGCCAGAAGAACACGCTGTCTGAGAGGATGATAGAGGTGAGAACCTTCACAACATTCAAGAAGCATCTAAATGAGCATTTGAAACACCATAGCATGCAAGAATGCTTATACGTTGGATTAGAATAGATAGATGTTTGATGGTCAGCACAGGCCCTCTCTGCTGGAAAACCCCTATACCCGGAATTTTACCGCCCTGCCTGTGACAGGAATTAAAGCGAGTGAGGGACAGAACATGGAAAGGTCCATTGACCACAGGCGGGATTTTATGGTTGCGGGATAATCAAGGCCGTAAAATCCCGCCCCATGACTTTCTATGTTGAGATGTTGAGGGATTTTCACTGCAGCTGAAGGACTTGTCCCTTGGACAGATTAAGGAAGATGTGAATGCCGGTCATGCAGCTAGATGGCGCCTTTCTGCCAGGTAACACTAAGATTGCATTTCTCTGCTCAGGCCCACAACAGCATTACACCAGCCCTGTGCCCCTATGACCTTAGTTGGCGGGGCACCAGATGAAAGCAGTTGGTTGCCTTCACCCCTCCCATTCAGCAATCATTTGTTTCATAGCAACATAAAAGAAATCATCATAGAAACCCTACAGTACAGAGAGAGGCCATTCAGCCCATCGAATCTGCACCAACCATAATCCCACCCAGGCCCAACCCCCATATCCCTACATATTTACCCATTAATCCCTCTAACCTATGCATCTCAGGACACTAAAGGCAATTTTAGAATGGCCAATCAACCTAACCCGCACATCTTTGGGCTGTGGGAGGAAACCACAGCACCTGGAGGAAACTTACGCAGACACGAGGAGAACATGCAAACTCCACATAGACAGTGACCCAAGCCAGGAATCGAACCCAGGTCCCTGGAGCTGTGAAGCAGCAGTGCTAACCACTGTGCTACCATGCCCCCATTTCTCTGTTTCTGAACTCTTGTTTCTATAGATGTAGTTTTTGGGGCTAAAGGGATCAAGTGATATGGGGGGAAAGGGGGGGATCAGGATATTGAATTCGATGATCAGCCATGATCAAAATGAATGGCGGAGCAGGCTGGAAGGGCCAAATGGCCTACTCCTGCTTCTAGTTTCTATGTTTGCTCTTCCTGTATCATCGCTGAAATCCGCACCATGAGAATTCAACGTAGCCCTCCTTCTCTACGCAATAAGATGGGAAAACATAGGATGGGAGTGCAATTATACTGTATTTTAATGTGTTGCTTTTCCATAGAACATTGAACCCTACAGTGCAGAAAGAGGCCCTTTGTCCCATCAAGTCTGCACCAAACACAATCCCACCCAGGCCCTACCCCCATATCCCTACATATTATACCCACTAATCCCTCTAACCTCTGCTACCCTGGACACTAAGGGGCAATTTCTTAGCATGGCCAATCAACCTAACCCACACATCTTTGGACTGTGGGAGGAAACCGGAGTACCCGGAGGAAACCCACACAGGCACAAGGAGAATGTGCAAACTCCACACAGACAGTGACCCGAGCCGGGAATCGAACCCTGGAGCTGTGAAGCAGCAGTGCTAACCACTGTGCTAACGTGCCGCCCATGGATTGATTGATTCTTGTGATGTGAAACACTTTATGATACTGAATTTGTTGCCCACCGCCAGTTAATCTGAGGGGATTAAAGTTTAACTCTGTACATCATATGGTGGTGAATAACATGCACAGATTAATTCTCATGAGGGACAATATTCATCAAACATAATTTAAAACCAAACTTAAAACTCATCAGTGTTGTCACCCTTTCCGGTGTTGTCCCATTTTAACCCTATCCTCGCAGGCTCAGATCTGGAATACGGCGCTGGAATGGTTAATAATCAAGAGGACATGACTGTATTCTGGAAGTAACAAGCTGTTTGCAGTAAAATTTGATCGAGAAGCTGTCTGATTGCCGTTAAGCCTGACCTGGTTCATTGATGTTTTCAAGTTTATTTATTAGTAAGGCTCACATTGACACTGCAATGAAACCTCTCTGAAATGAAATGCTCTAGTCGCCACACTCCGGCCTGTTTGGGTACACTGAGAGAGAATTTAGCACGGCCGATGCACCTAACCAGCATGTGTTTTGCTGTGTGGGAGGAAACCGGAGCAACTGAAGGAAAACCCACGCAGACACGGGGAAAATGTGGCGAGCTCCACGCAGACAGTCATTCAAACCGGAAATCTAACCTGGGTCCCTGGCGCTGTGAGGCAGTGGTGCTAACCATTATGCCATCAAGCCACCTGGTTCCCATAACTCTGTTGGAACAGATCAGAGCTACTGAGAAGCAGACTGGGAGGTGTGTGAAGCAGGTCAAAATCACTATGAGGTAAACCAGGAGCAGTGTGAAACAGGTCAGCGTTACTGCAGTATGCTGCCTGTTGAATATTGAACAGACACAGGGTAAGTTGGGAGGCCCATTGCAATCCTGTGAGTTTTTGGGAGCTTTCCAGTATAACCCACCCCCCCCCCCCCCCAACTTTGTTTGTCAATCACTCCATTTTATCTCCCACAGCCTCACATCTCTTTCTCCCCTCCCTGACAGCACTGTGGGTACACCTACACCACATGGACAGCAGCGCTTCAAGAAGGCAGCTTACCAACACCTTCTCAAGGGATGAACAATAAATGCTGGCCTAGCCAGTGACACACACATCCCATCAAAAATGAATTAAAAGAAACAGGAAACTCCACCTCTCTGCATCACCCAGATGGAAAAGAGTAACAGTGAAGAGTTCAGCTTGAATGTGGTGGCGAGTAATGACATTGAGGAAGTTAATCTCAACGATTGAGAAAAGGGGAAGGATGGAAGTTTATAAATAAAAACTGTCAAGAGTTGTGACTGTGCAAGGCGTCTGTTGATTCGCCTTTTTAATGTTGTTCCTCTTGATCATATTTAAAAGTACACTTAACTTTTTTTATTGTTCTTAGGGTCCAGACATTTTGTATACTCTCTTGCTCTCTCTCTTTATCCCACAATTAATGACAGCATCTTCAGCTATGCAGAATTTACCTAGGAAGCAATGGCCTAGTGGTATTATCGCTAGACTATTAATCCAGATGCTCAGCTAATGTTCTGGGGACCTGGGTTCGAATCTCACCATGGTAGGTGATGGAATTTGAATCCACTAAAAAAAAATCTGGAATTAATTAACAATGACTGTAAAACCATTGTTGGAAAAATCCATTTGGTTCACTCACATCCTTCAGGGAAGGGAATTCTACTGTCCTTACCTGGTCTGGCCTACGTATGTCTCCAGAGCCACAGCAATGTGGTTGACTCTTAACTGCTCTTGGGCAACTAGGGAAGGGCAATAAATGTGAGTCAGCCAGCCAATGAATGAAAAAACAAACTCTTTGGAATTTTCACCCTAAACTTTCCTATTGTACTGTCTCTTTGATGTCATCTCCTCATCTATCCCATGATAATTCCTTACTTCTGTTTCTATGGAAAGAGCATTAAGCTTTCCTCACACTGAAGATGTGATATGGAGGTCTAACTTACCATTGGTATCCAAGGTATTTCCAATCGCACTGCACATTGCTTAGAGGGAGAGGACCACCCCTTATGGTGAGAAAGCAGGAATATCGCATTGAGATAGAGGATGAGCCATGATCACTGCCAGAGCAGTGTAGAGGGGCCGAATGGCCCACTCCTACCCCTAGTTTCTATAATTCTATGTGTGAGCATGAGCGCTGGAATGAGCTGGATGGGCCAAAGGACCTATTTCTGTGCAGAACACAGTGTAACATCCGGAGAAGCTTGACGGAAGCGTTGTCAAACAAAATCAGAAAATCACAAAGGAAAGGAGACCTTTCTGTCTCCCATTTCTTTGCTAGCCCCCAGCCCATTCTTTTGCTCTTTAAGTAAAGTAAAACAGTTGATTTATGAGTGTCATAAGCAAGTCTTACATTAACACTGCAATGAAGTTACCATGAAATTCCCCTACTCCAGCGCCTGCTCAGGTCAATGCAGTCGACCAGCATGTCTTTTAGACTGTGGAAGGAAACCCACACAGACACTGGGAGAACATGCAGACTCCACACGGACAGCAATTTAAGTTGGGAATCGAACCCAGGTCCCTAGCATTATGAGGCAGCAGTGCTAACTATTGTGCCACCGTGCCTTTCCTCATAGCTCTGCAAACATTTCCTTTTCCGAAAGCCATTAATGAATCTGCTTCCACCGGCCTTTCAGGCAGTCTCATCCAAGTTGTAACAATTTGTTGAGTAAAAATGTTTCTAACACCTCAATCCTTGGTGTTATGCTGCCATTAGTGGCAAACATTTTTCCCTATCTACTCGATCAAAACCCTCATCATTTTGAATACCATTATTAAATTTCCCCTAACCTGCTCTGCTCCATGGAGAACAATCTTAAGCTGTCGACTTTACAGGAAATCAAAACCCCTCATCATCTTGATACCTTTCCAGTAAGTTTCCTCTGCACAGACTAGAAGATCAAGAAGTCCTTTCCAAAGTATCATCTCCAGAGCTGGGCACACAATATTAGTTGGGGTCAGTGATTCACAAATTCTTAACATAATTTCTTTGCTTTTGTCATCTATTTATGAAAAAAAATCCTGTAAATTTTTTTTAAGTTTATTCATTAGTGTCACAACTAGGCTTACATTAACACCGCAATGAAGCTACTATGAAAATCCCCTGCCACCACACTCTGGTGCCTGTTTAAGTACATTGAGGAAGAATTTAGCATGGCCATTGCACTTAACCAGCACGTCTTCCAGACTGTGGGAGGAAAGCAGGGCACCCGGAGGAAACCCACGCAGACACAGGGAGAACGTGCAGACTCCTCACAGACTGTGACCCAAGCCAGGAATCGAACCTCAGTCCCTGATGCGGAGAGGCAGCAGTGTTAAGCACTGTGCTACCGTGCTTTTCTCACCCATTTATCAATTTGTCCTGCCACATCCAAAGACATCTTCACACAAAGAATGATTAAAACATGCAAGAAACAGCTGGAGTGGATCTAAACATTCTGGAGTCAATGAAAATCTCCCTTTGACATTCAATAGCATTGCCATTCCTGAATCCTCCCACTCTGAATATTCTGGGGGCCACCATTGACCAGAAACTGATTTGGACCAGCTGAAGGGAGTAATTGAAACCAAAAGAGAAAATGCTGAGTGGCGCAATGGCACAGTAGTTAGCACTGCTGCCTCACAGTACCAGGGATCTGGGTTCAGTTTTGGCCTCGGGTCACTGCCTGTGTGGAGTTTGCACATTCTCCCCATGTCTGCATGGGTTTCCCCCGGTTTCCTCCCACAGTCCAAAGATCTGCTGGTTAGGTTGATTGGCTATGCTAAGTTGACCCTAGTGTCAGCAGGCTTAGCCAGGTAAATGAGGATCATGGGAATAGGGCCTGGGTGGGATGGTGTTCAATGTAGACTCGATGGGCCGAATGGCTTCCTTCTGCACTGTAGGGATTCTACAATTCCATGATCTCAGCAGGTCCGGCAGCACCTGTAAGGAGAAAAAATAGCTGGCGTTTCGAGTCCAGCTAACCCTTTGTCAAAGCTAAAAGATATAGGAAGTGGGAGATATTTTTACTGTAGGGCATGGGAATAAAGGTGAGTCACAGCCACAAAGACCAGGGGAAAGGCTGCTAATGGCAGCCCACAGAGAGAATAGAAGGTGTGAATGGCCAAACAGCAGAGAAGCTGAAATCAGAGGGTGAACTGTGACAGATGAAGATGTGGGGGAGAGAGCAGAGAGTAACTCACCTCCTTTCACCATCTCAATGAATCCCCCACTGTCAACATCCTAGGGGATTTACCATTGATCAGAAACTGAACTGAAATCAGCCAGTTATAAATACTGTGGCGGTGGGAACAGATCAGAGGCTGGGAATTCTGCAGTGAGAAACTCACCACCTGACTTCCCAAAGTCTGCCCACCATCTACAAGGCTCAAGCCAGGAGTGACGGAATTTTCTCCACTTGCCTGGATGAATGCAGCTCCCACAGCATCCAAGAAACTCAACACCATCCAGGGCAAAGCAGCCTGCTTGATTGGCACCCCATCCACCCCCTTACACGCCTTCCTCCGCCAACGATACTCAGTGGCGGCAAAGTGGTCCATCTACAACATGCACTGCAGCAACTCACCAAGGCTCCTTCAGCAGCAAAATCCACAACCCCAACCACAAGAAGGACACAGGAACACCACCAGCTGCAAGTTCCCCAACACCATCTCGACTTGTAACATTAACACCCTTGACTGTCACTGGGTGAAAGCATGGAACCTCCTCCCCAGCAGCACCGCGGGTGTTCTTGCAGCACAGGAGTGGTTCAAGGAGGTGGTTCACCCCTGCCTTTTCAAGGGCAATTAGGGACAGGCAACAAATGCTGGCCTCGCCAGGGGTCCCAACATTCCCTGAATTAATACATTTTAAATAGTCAGTCTGGGAAACATTGGGGTACTTCTGTTATGGGTGAACCAAGATACGTGAAATGCCTTTCATCATGTACATAAGATCTTGTGACCTTATCAAAGATAATTGTTCATCAGTCATTTGCAAAGAGAAAAGAGAGCATTCCTGATAGCTAAGACAGAATAATACAGCACTGGAACAGGCCCTTCAGCCCACAAGCCTGCTTTCATGTATCAAGATAGACCTTGAGTGCTGCTAACATGTCTGCTCCACCATCTCCACCGGCAGTGCGTTCCAGGAACCCACCACTATTTGCATGAAAAACTTTCCCTTCACATCTCCCTGAAGCTTCCCATTTCTCATCCTACATCTGAGCCCTCCTAGTCAATCCTTCCACCCTGGGAAGAGTCGCAATCTTGAATTGACAAACTCTGATTGTACCGAAGAATCATAGAACCCTACAGTGCAGAAAAAGGCCCTTCAGCCCATCGAGTCTGCACCGAACACAATCCCACCCAGGCCCTACCCCCCATATCCGTACATATTATACTCACTAATCCCTCAAACCTACGCATCCCTAGACACTAAGGGGTAATTTCTTAGCATGGCCAATCAACCTAACCCGCACATCTTTGGATTGTGGGAGGAAACCGGAGCACCCAGAGGAAACCCACGCAGACACAAGGAGAATGTACAAACTCTACACAGACAGTGATCCGAGCCAGGAATCGAACCCAGGACCCTGGAGCTGTGAAGCACCAGTGCTAACCACTGTGCTACTGTGCTGCCCCAGAGGCATGGTAGAGGAAGAGGAATTAATTTCGCAGAGAGACTGAAATAGAACATTTTGGGTGGGAGAGTTTGCGACTTTATTCACAAAGGGAAGAGACAACTTTAGAAAACAAATAATTGACTGTAAAAGTGACGGATCTTATTGTGGCACCTGGTAGCTCTGCCTGCCTTGTTACTGAAGTCCTGAAGATACTTTAACTATAGTTGAGAATAGTAGCATTGTGGTTATGTTATTGGATCAGTAATCCAGAGACCTGGGCCAGGAATTTCCCCCCAAGCATTCAGGACACCACCACCAATGTGAGTCCTGCTCTATGCGGGAAACAGTCAGTTAATGTGATTTCTTTCTGAACTAGCTAAGGGTGGTCTTTCTGCCTAATTAAGGATGTTTGGCAGGTTCTTGAAATTGGAGGGCCAGTAGGAGGATGAGATGTGAGGGAAAGGGCAACTCAACCTCAACAGGGCTTTTCATTTACCTTATTTATTAGTGTGTCAAGTGGGCTTACATTAACACTGTAATGAAGTTACTGTGAAAATCCTCTAGTTGCCACACTCCGGTGCCTGTTTGGGTACATTGAGGAAGAATTTAACATGGCCAATGCACCTAACTAGCATATCTTTCAGAGGAAACTGGAGCACCCGGAGGAAACCCATGCAGACATGGGGAGAACGTGCAGGCTCCACACAGATAGTCAACCAAGTTGGGAATCGAACCTGGGTCAGTAGGCAGCGCTTACCATTGTGCCACCATGCTGCCCTACAGTTTACAGTTGGGCCATCACTGGGGAAGGAGAGACCTCTCAATAAGGAGACCTGCCCGAGCTGTGGCATCCAGGCAGCCGATAGGAGTCTTTATGCTTGCTGCCAAGCATATAAACAGTCCCCCACCATCTGTGAGAACATAGAGGCTGAAGAGAAAAGCTCCACTCAGTCTGTAACAATTGGCCTTAACTGGCCATCAACAGCCTCAGTTGGCTACCTGCCACTTCTGGCTGGGTAACCCTACTGCTGCCCCTGGTCAAACTTGCCATCAACCGATCCAGGCAGTGGGCCACTGAGGGAGTCACCTGACCCATATGTCTTCTACACTACCGCAGCTGCATTCATGACCAGGTAGACCAGGAGAGGAAGAACGCAGTGTTTATCGACACTATAGAAGGCCCTTCATACCCATTGGCACTGAAGGAACTAGAGTGCCTTATCAAAACCCTGAATCACCTTCTGGTTCAGGAAACTATAAGATTCATTTGTGATTTATTTTTTGTTCGAGGCGATATCCTTCAGGGAATGTTTCTTTAATTTTTCCCTAAGTTAGTTTGATCTAGTTTAATTGGTTTTAACCCCAAATTGGATAGCCCTGCTGCTTGCATCCTCTGCCAATCTGTCCCCCTGGAAAATGGCCCATGGCTGGGGTACAGCAGAGAACTGGATTGCAAATTGGAGCAGAAAATTCTGCATTCGTCTGCCTCCAGTGTCATCCCTAGTGAGTCCTGAAACTCTTGCTCCTGAACAAATGATTCAGAGATACGAATTAAAACCCCAACACAATGCTAGGGGAACTTAAATTAATGAATTTCATGGAAACCATAGAAACCCTACAGTACAAAAGGAGGCCATCCAGCCCATTGAGTCTGCACCGACCACAACCCCACCCAGGTCTTACCTCCGTACCCTTACATATTTACCTACTAATCCCTCTAACCCCCACATCTCAGGACACTAAGGGCCAATTAACCTAACCCACACATCTTCGGACTGTGGGAGGAAACCGGAGCACTCGGAGGAAACCCACGCAGACACAAGGAGAACGTGCAAACTTCATACAGACAGTGACCCAAGCCGGGAATTGAACCCAGGTCCTTGGAGCTGTGAAACAGCCCTGCTAACCACTGCGCTACCGTGCCACCCCAATTTTCAAAAGCCTGGAATTTAAAATGATGATGGTTTTCACAAAAGAATCAGACTGTCCTAAAAACCTATTTGGTTTGCAAATGAAGGGAAGGAACATCTGTCATCGTTACTCGACCTGACCTACATATGAATCCAGATCCACAACAATGCGATTGATTCTAAACTTCTTTATTATATTGATTTTAATCAAGCAATTGTGGTCGGCCTGCTTGAATATGAGCTCCCTGATTAAAGGCCAAATGGATGGTCCAATCAGGGAGCTCCATTCTCTGTACTTAAACCGGAGTGCCAATTCCTCTGGCACTCTAGATGTAGTAAGAAGTTTCACAACACCAGGTTAAAATCCAACAGGTTTGTTTGGTAATAAATACCAAATAAACCTGTTAGACTTTAACCTGAGGCTTCTTACTGTGTTTACCGCAATCTAACGTCAGCATCTCCACATCACTCTAGATGTAGACAGCATACCGCGAGCACTTTGCCTAGTATTTTTGGATCTTGTCAATAAAGGAATTTTGGTGAAGGGACTTCCTCCTTCACTTTTGAAATGATGTAGAAAAATATACTGAACCAATGTACACTACACAAACCACAGTGATTCAGGAAGTCAGCTCAATGCTACCCTTCCAATGACCATTAAATGCTGACATTGCAAATGACTCCATGGAAATGGGCAGCACGGTGACACAATGGTTAGCACTGCTGCCTCACGGCACCAGGGACCCAGGTTTGATTCCGACCTTGGATGACTCTTTGTAATGCAGGAAAACACACAGACACGCATCTCCCTGTGGGTTGGTGGTAACAAATGGATTAGCACGGTGGTACAGAATCCTGCTATTTGAATGAATTCAGTCATCTGGTGCAGGCCAATGCCATCATTAAAACAGCAAAGGAATTTGATAGGGGTGTGTCGATGCGTTGGTTCTTACTTTCACGTTGCATAACCCAAAACCCTCAAGAGGATTCTGTTACAAACTCAAGCTGGCTCAGTGAATAGATTCACTTGGTGTGCGGTGAAGTGGATTTTTCAATGCTTCTTATAATATTTTCAAAAAATGTGTCTCTGGATAAATTTCCTTAGTTCATATAATCATAGAACCCTACAGTGCAGAAAGAGGCCCTTCGGCCCATCGAGTCTGTACTGAACACAATCCCACCCAAGTCCTACCCCCATATCCCTACATATTATACCCATTAATCCCTCTAACCTACACATCCCTGGCCACTAAGGGGCAATTTCTAAGCATGGCCAATCAACTTACCCCACACATCTTTGGACTGTGGGAGGAAACCCACGCAGACACAAGGAGAATGTCCAAACTCTGCACAGACAGTGACCTGAGCCAGGAATCGAACCCAGGACCCTGGAGCTATGAAGCACCAGTGCTAACCACTGTGCTAGCGAGCCCCCCTAAAACCTGCTATTCTCAGACACTTGTTAGTCTTGATCGATGGAGCTAAAAATGGGTGGCATAGTGGTTAGCTCTGCTGCCTCACAGTGCCAGGGACCTGGGGTTCAATTCCAACCTTGGGTGACTAGGAAAAACCTATCTCGTTCACTAATGTTATTTAGGGAAGAAAATCTGCCATCCCTACCTGCTCATGGCCTACATGTGACTCCAGAGCCACAGTAATGTGTCTAACTTTCAAATGCTCTCTGAAATGGAGGGCAATTAGGGATGGACAATGAATACTGGGCCCAGCCAATGATACCCACATCCCATTAAATGAATAAACAAATAAATGATTATTGGGAAAGGCATCAAAGGAACAAATCCCATGGACACAAAGGACTGAAGAGGGCATGGGGAGAGCTAGGGGCAAAGCTAGAGAAAGACACAGGACTTCAGGGCTAAAACTTGGCAGGTTTAGTGGAGGTTCAGTTTGGAGCACAATGAAACAACAGAGGCTGGCAGCGAATAAGCCAGGGGCTATTTTTGTGTAATTAAGAAAAACTTGGATGGGCTCATGGATGAGGGGGGTATGGAGGGATATGGTCCAAGTACAGGTCAGTGGGACTAGGCAAAAAATGGTTTGGCACAGCCAAGAAGGGCCAAAATGCCTGCTTCTGAGCTGTAATTTTCTATGGTTCTATGCAGAAGCCCCTTCACCAAAATCCCTTCATTTACAAACTCTAACAGCAGTACATAGAGTGCTATCAGTCAGCTGTCTACCCTTGGGGTTCAGAGGAACTGACACTCCCAGTAAGTGCAAGGCAAGGACTCCCTGACTGGCCCATCAACTAGATCCTTAGTCCAGAAGTTCATTCTCTAATAGGCCAACTGCAATGGCCTGAGTGAAGTCTTTGCTGTGCTGAATGAGCTGAGAGATACCTCACCCTGTTATATACATGATATATTCAAGTCGATACACCTTAGGCTCGAAGGATTGAAAATGACAGTCAGACCAGGGGAACATTTGAGTTTTTTTTCTATCTCACTCGTGGGACATGGGTACCGCTGGCTGGGCCAGCATTTATCGCCCATCCCAGTTGAGAGTCAACCACATTGCTGTGGCTCTGAAATCACATGCAAGCCAGATCAGATAAGGACAGCAGATTTCCTTCTCTAAAGGACACTGGTAAACCAGATTGTTTTTTTCTGACAATCTACAATGGTTTCACAATTATCAGTAGATTCTTAATCCCAGATATTTTTCATTGAATTCAAATTCCACCATTTGCTGTGGCGGGTTTCGAACCGGGCTCCCCGGAACATTAGTTGAGTTTCTGGATTAATATTCAAGCGAGAACTCCACTAGGCCATCACCTCACCCACAGTGGAATAGACTCAATTGTTTTACTTGGGTCAAAGGCATCAAAAGCAGCATTGGTGGAGTGACTGTGTAGATATATATCTGCAGGAGCATTGTACTGACTGGGAGGCCAAAGGAAGCTGGAGAGTGCTCGTTAATTACTTGGAAGGACAATTTCTCAAAGTTCGGAAACTGTAACACTTGTGTTTGAGGCAGGATAATAAGGGAGGCTGCAGAATGGCAAGTTCAAGGGTGTTTCTGAGAAAAGGAGTTGTGGATTTTCTCGGGAAGTGTTTTGGGATGGCCGGGAAACAATGAACAGAGAAGAGAGAAGGCAAGGTGACCTAAGTTAGAGATTGGAATCATTGAGGTTTCGTCAACAATAAAGAAAGGAAGGGGGAATATTGAGGAAAAATGCTGTGGAAAACCGATATTAAACTCTATAAAGACTCTTCCTGAAATGAAAACAGAAAATGTCAGAATTCTCAGCAGGTCTGGCAAAATATGCAGAGAGAGAGAGACAGAGAGGTCTGTTTCCCTTTATCAAGAACTCACTTCCTAGCCAAAAACAAGGGCAGTGACAGTTGTAGTACTGAAACATCCTGTATTAATTATTGTGAGAGACTCAATAAATGGAATCCATTGAGGTGGGGTCGTGGGGGGGTGGGGTGGGGGGGGTCGATTCTCTCAGAAGTGCTGAATTGGTGGGAAAACTATTCTAAATCCCAACTGTTTTGCCAGTTCAGCTTCTCACTCAAATCTCCGCACTCTGTGCACTATGGAGGCTCCAGTCATGAATAGAACATTGAACATAGAACACGACAGCACAAACAGGCCCTTTGGCCCACAAGTTGCGTCAATCATATCCCTACCTACCAGGCCTATCTATAAACCTCAATCCCATTAAATCCCATGTACTAATGTTATTAAAAGCAGGAATGTGTCAAAGTGTCAACCTCCCATTGCTGGCCAACAGTGCTGCCCTTCCAGTGTCCCCCCCCCAAACCCCCACCCCCATGGCTCAATCGCCCTTATGACAATTCCCAGGCCAGCGCTGACCCCCCCACTCTTTTGGAGCACCCCAATGTCCAGACCACACCCCGCTGCAGTGGCGATCCCCCCATCCCCCCTCACCCCAGCAGACACACCCCACTCCACAGACCACACCCTCCTCCCCCGCCCTGGGGTCAGACCACCCCGGAAGCAGGCCACACCCAGAGGCAGGCTGCTCCCCGACAGACCACCCCACCGCCCCCCCCCCCCCCCCCAAGCTGCTGCCCTCCCTCCATCCCAGACTGATCCCAATGCAGAGTGGCAGGAGTACCCCCCCCCCCACCCCCACCATTCGCACCTAAGCCTCACCCACAATAAGCCCCGCCCCCTTGCCACTGCCCGATGCTTGGTGGACAGTGCCAAGGTGCCCCCGGCAATGGCCGCTTTGCCTATTGGGCAGTGCCGGGGGCACAGGCTGGCACTGCCAGGGTGCCCATGCCCAGGGGGCACCATTTCCCCACCACCTGACCCCCTGGGGGGGCCCCGATTTCCCCCCGTCATTCCGGCTGGATTTCCCGCTAGCTCCCCAAACGTGGGGAGATAGTCTGAATCCCACCAGAATGGAGTACTCCTGGCATGGTGGGAGATTCGATCGGGAGCTGAAAGTTCCTGATAATGAACAAATACACATATTTAAAATACAAGCCTTCCTGTTGGTTTCCAACTGGCTACTGTTTGCCTGCTCTGGGAGATGCGCATGCAATGGGATAACTATGGCCTGGGTACTTTATTTGTGTTACAGAAAGATAATACAAGGACATCAATATAATTGTGGTGCAATGAAAGTGGAGAAACACCTTTGCAGGATCGAGCAGAGGATGTGATAGGCAGCACAGGTTGGCATGGTAACACAGTACTCAACACTGCTGCCTCACAGCGCCAAGGACCTGGGTTCAAATCCCAGCTTGGGTTACTGTCTGCGAATAGTCTACACGAAGTCCCTGTGTCTGCTTGGGTTTCCTCCGGGTGCTGTTGTTTACTTCCACATTCCGAAAGGCATGCTGGGTAGGTGCATTGGCCATGCAGAATTCTCTCTCGGTGTAGCCGAACAGGCGCCGGAGTGTGGTGACTAGAGTGTTTTCACAATAGTTTCATTGCAGTGTTAATGTAAGCCTACTTGCGACACGAATAAATAAGCTTTATTTTATAACACATAGCTTCAAGCACATTACGGAATGAAGCTTGGGGATTAGAATCTGTTGTCTGCAAAATAACCTCAAGGTGTGACCATGAGTTGAAACAGTTTGCAACTTGGAAATACAGAAAAGTGACTGCTTTTTTTGTTCAACTTGTCTTATCTGATCACACAGCAGGAAATGAAATCACAGTTTGTTTTTAATAGACGTTCTGCTCTGGCCTCATTCATTGTATCATGAATTTCAGAGTGAACTCATGTAGCACAGAGCAAACAAATCTGCATTTTTGTAAGGTTTTTGCATTCAAGCCCACAGAAACCTCAAATAGGCAGTTGGCTGTTCGTAAGTAATTTAAAGATACTTTATTAAGAAGCAACTATTTAAATGTATGATGGGGTGAATTTTACCGTCCCACCTACTCACTGGAAACAGGGCAGGCGAGGGACGAACTATGGGAAGGTGCTTTGACCTCGGGTGGGATCTTCCGATTTTTGGGGCGAGCAAGGTCGGAAAATCCCACCAGATGTACTAATTATTTGGACAGTAAAAGCGACGTCTGAAAGTGATTCAACTCTCCCAGAGGGTGGTAAAGGTGATGGGGCGGTGACAGTTCTTTGATGATTGTGGGCAGCAGTCTTCCTTCCTTTTGAACAAAGATCAGTACAGCACAGGAAGAGTCCCCTCAGCCCACCAAGCCAGTGCTGACACATGACAACTTTCTAAAGACCTTTTGCCTCTACACGGTCCTTATCTCTCTATCCCCTGCCTATTCATGTAACTATCAAGATGCCTCTTAAATGTTGCTATTGTATCTGCTTCCACCACCTCCTTTGGCAGCACATTCCAGGCACTCTCTGTGTAAAAAAACTTGCCTCTCACATCTCCTTTAAACTTTCCCCCTTTTATCTCAAACCTATGTCCCCAAATAATTGACATTTCTACTCTGGGACTAAGACTCCAACTATCCATTTTATCCGTGTCTCTCATAATGTAAACTTCTATTAGTCTGTCCCTCATCCCCCGAGGTTCAAGTAAAAACAAACCAAGTTTCTCTGATCTCTTCTCATAGCTAATACCCTCCAAACCAAGTTACGTACTGGTAAACTTTTTTGTACACTTTCCAAAACTTCTACATCCTTTTGGTAGTGTGGCAGCCAGAACTGTACGCAATATTCCAAATGCGACAGAACATACAGCTGCAACATGAGTTGCCAATTTTGATACTCTACGCCGAGGTTGACGAAGGCAAGCATATCACATGCCTTCTTGACTACCTTATTGCCGGAGGATACAACAGGATATTGATAGATTGGAGACTTGAGCACAGAAATGGCAGATGAAGTTTAATCTGGACAAATATGTGTTTTGGAGGATCAAATTTTGGTGTGAATTATACCATCAAAGGCAGAATCAGCAGGAACATTAACATGCTGAGGGATCTGGGTGTGCAGGTTCACAGTTCCCTAACAGTGGCAATGTGGCCAAAGTGATTAAGGAGGCATTTAGCATGCCTGCCTTCATCATCTGGGACATTGAGTGCAAGAATTGGCAAAGAATTGGCAAAGTCATCAAGGAGGAAATAGCGAGGCATCTTGAGGGGAACTGCTTGATAGAGCAGACGCAGCACGGTTTCCTTAAAAGGAAGTCGTGTCTGACAAATTTACTGGAGTTCTATGAGGATGTGTCTAGGGCGGTGGATAGAGGAGAGCCGGTGGATGTGGTCTTTCTGGATTTTCAGAAGGCGTTTGACAAGGTACCTCACAAGAGGTTATTACAGAAGGTCAGGGGGCATGGAGTTGGGGGTAGGGTGTTAGCGTGGATAGAGGACTGGTTGTCAAATAGGAGGCTGAGAGTGGGGGTCAATGGGTGCTATTCAGATTGGCAGATGGTGACTAGTAGAGTGCCCCAGGGGTCGGTGCTGGGGCCTCAGCTTTTTACCATTTATATAGATGATCTGGAGGAGGGAACCGAGTGTAGGGTGTCGAAATTTGCTGATGACACCAAAATTGGTAGAAAGGCAAATTGTGCGGAGGGTGGGGAGAGTCTACAGAAGGATCTAGATAGGCTGGGCGAATGGGCCAGGAAATGGCAAATGGAATTTAATGTTGGCAAGTGTGAGGTGGTCCACTTTGGTAGGAATAATGGTAGGAAGGATTATTACTTAAGTGGAGAAAAACTGCAGCAGGCGACGGTGCAGAGGGACCTCGGGGTCCTTGTGCATGAGTCGCAAAAACCCAGCTTGCAGGTGCAGCAGGTGGTCAGGAAGGCGAATGGGATGCTGGCCTTCATCGCGAGGGGGATTGAATATAAAAATAGGGAGGTCTTGCTGCGGCTGTATAGGGCATTGGTGAGGCCGCAGCTGGAGTACTGTGTGCAGTTTTGGTCGCCGTACTTACGCAAGGATATTTTAGCCTTGGAGGGAGTGCAGAGGAGGTTTACTAGGCTGATGCCGGAGTTGAGGGGGTTGAGCTATGAGGAGAGGCTGAATAGACTAGGCTTGTACTCGTTAGAGTTTAGAAGAATGAGGGGAGATCTCATTGAGACGTATAAGATGATGAATGGGATGGATAGGATCAAGGTGGAGAGACTCTTCCCGCTCAGAAAGGATAGTAGGACTAGGGGGCATAGCCTCAAGATAAAGGGGGCGTGGTTTAGAACAGAGTTGAGGAGGAACTTCTTCACTCAAAGGGTGGTGAATCTCTGGAATTCTCTGCCCGTTGAGGTGGTGGAGGCTGCCTCGCTAAATATTTTTAAGACGCGGGTTGATGGGTTTTTGATGAGAGAGGGGATTAAGGGTTATGTGGAGAGGGCGGGAATGTGGAACTGAGCCACGACAGATCAGCCATGATCTTATTGAATGGCGGGGCAGGCTCGAAGGGCTAGTTGGCCTACTCCTGCTCCTATTTCTTATGTTCTTATGTTCTTAAATCAAGTTGCAGCTATATAAAACCTTGATTGGGCCACATTTGGAGCATTGCATTCAGTTCTGGTCACCACACTACCAGAAGGACCTGGAAGCTTTGGAGAGAGTGCAAGGAAGATTCACCAAGATGTTGTCTGGCCTCGAGGGTGTTGGTAATGAGGAGAGGTTGAACAAATGAGGATTGTTTTCACTGGAAAGATGGAGGGGAGGTCTGATAGAGGTCCACAAAATTATGGGAGGCTCAGACAGGGTGGATAGTCACAGGCTTCTTCCCAGGGTGGAAGTATTAATTATAAGGTGGCTCAGGTTCAAGGTGAAAGGGCAAAAGTTTAAGGAAGATGGTGGGGAAAGTTTTTTCATGCAGAAAGTAGTGGATGCTTAGAATGCGCTGTCAGAGGAGGTGGTGGAAGCAGGCACATGTGTGACATTTAAGAGGCATCTGGATGAGTTCATGAATAGAGAGGGGATAGAGGGATAAGGTATGAGTAAGGACAGAAGGCTTTGTTTAGCTTAGTTAGGGCATTACGACCAGCGTGGGCTTGGAGGTCTGAAAGTACTTTCCTTTGTTCTTTGTTCTTATGTATTTGTGTTGCTACCTTCATGGAACTGTGGACCTGTACACCTATATATATATATGTTAATACTTCTTAGCATTCTGTCATTTACTATATACTTCCCTCTTGCAATGGATCTTCCAATATGCATCACCTCACATTTAAATGCCATTTGCTTTTTCTCCACCCAAATCTCCAGCCTATCGATATTCTTCTGTATCCATGACAATCTTCCTGATTTTCCCAGCTCCCCGATCTTTGTTTCACCTGCAAACTTACTAATTTGACCACCTACATTCTCCTCCTAATCATTCATATATATTACAAGAAGCAGGGGTCCCAGCACTGATCCCGATGGAATACCACTGATCACTGATCTCCAGTCAGAAAAGCACACTTCCATCACTACTCTCTGCCTTCTCTGACCAAGATGTGGAGATGCCGGTGTTGGACTGGGGTAAACACAGTAAGAAGTCTCACAACACCAGGTTAAAGTCCAACAAGTTTATTTGTTAGTAAACCCACACGCTTTCAGAACGCTGTTCCTTCATCTGACGAAGGAACAGCATTCCGAAAACTTGTGGGTTTACTATCAAATAAAATTGTTGGACTTTAATCTGGTGTTGTTTCTTGTTTTCTCTAACCAAGCCAGTTCTGTATCCATATTACCTTCTCCTTGTGGGTCCCATGTAACTTTGCTTTCTGTATCAGCCTGCCATGAGGGACTTTGTCAAAGGCCTTGCTAAAGTCCACATGGACAAATCCACCACCCTGCCCTTATCAATCATCTTTGTCATTTCCTTAAAAAATCATATTTATGAGACACAACCTCCCCTGCACAAAGCCATACTGCCTGTTGCTAATAAGTCTATATTTTTCCAAATGTGAGTAAAGCCTATCTCTTTATTTACCTTTCTCTCAGATTGGCTGAAACGTTTGGAGGCTCTTGGTCTTTTTCCAGGCAATAGTTCTTCTTTTCTCTTCCATATTCACCCATTGATATACCCTATCTCTGGTGACTGGTAGCTTACCCAGTGTCAACCATCTATCTAGACCCTTCTGACCATTGGATACAGGACAGTTACCCAAACTATCAGGATGGTTACCAAATCCATGTTTTTCACCTTGCTTGGGATCAGCTTATAAATTTACAACATGTTGAGTGTGTGATGATAATCGTACAATTATATAATATATATTTCTTATGTGTTTAAAGGGAATGTTTAAAAATTCAGCTTTATGGTACAGGCAGTCAATATGTCTGGAGGGAGTAAAATTCAGGTTTTTGGAAAACACGATAGTTGCTCATTTCAATCTTGTAAGTGTTTATTTTAAGTAGAACAAATGGATTTTTGTTTACTTAAGTCCCCCAGGGATTTCTGATTATAGTAATTGACAGGGCCATGTGATGATGTAGTTATCGTGCAGAGTTGGGTCTCTAGCAGCAAGGAGAAAGCTTTGCAGAAAGCAATGCAGTTTGCAGCTGAAGCCTGGCTGAAGTTTAGAAGGATTTTGCCGGCTCCTAGAGTGCTCGAAAGTTTGAAGACTGTTAACAAATGTTAAAGCTCATATGTTTGGGTTTGCTAGCTGTATTTATTTAAAAGTGAATTTCACTTACGCACTAATAGAGCTTAGTTTGACCTGAAATAATGATAAGGTAGAAAGTAAAGTTGTTTCCTTTTCAATTTTAAATAACATTCAACTGTTAATGGTTGAACTGCTTCATTTGTTAGAGTTATAGATAAAGAACAAAGAAAATTACGGCACAAGAACAGGCCCTTAGGCCTGCCAAGCCTGCACCGACCATTCTGCCCAAATGAACTAAAACCCCCTACCCTTCTGGGGACCATATTCCTCTATTCCCATCTTTTCATGCATTTGTGTTATTAAGTTTGTTTTATAAACTGTGTTATTAAGTTTGTTTTACTGTAAAACAAATCCCTAATTCATCGGTGGAGTCATTCCTGGAAGGAAGTATACTTTCCTCGCATTAGTGTCAAAATAGAAAATTGTTGGGATCTAACATGGCCTCACCATATACCTTGCGGTTCTGGTCCAGGATCCTAATAAGGATCATACCTTGGACTTCTTCAAACACTTGCATAGAGAAACAGGTACACAGGACTAACAGCTCACAGCTCAGGAATGTCAACATGGCAGCCTGAGCTACAACTGTTTTGAGGTTAAAGGGCAGGATTTTCCAGCCGGACTCACCTCAAGCCTGGAAATTCCTGCCCAAAGGCAACAGACTTTGCACGGTCCTCCCACCATCCACAATATGGTGGGAAAATTACACCCTAAGTGTTTACAAATCCTCTTTCTGGTGAGATAATAAATGCTCTGGGGTGGCACGGTGGCACAGTGGTTGGCACTTCTGCCTCACAGTGCCAGGGACCCAGGTTTGATTCCTGGCTTGGGTCACTGTCTGTGTGGAGTTTGCAAGTTCTCCCCGTGTCTGCGTGGGTTTCCTCCGGGTGCTCCGGTTTCCTCCCACAGTCCAAATATTTGCAGGTTATGTGGATTGGCCGCACTAAATTGCCCCTCAGTGTCAGGGGACTAGCTCGGGTAAATGCATGGGGTTATGGGGATAGGGCCTGGGTGGGATTGTGGTCAGTGCAGACTCAATGGGCTGAATGGCCTCCTGCTGCAGTGTAGGGATTCTATCCTAGCAAATTCCACAGAGGGTCAATACCAGACAGAAAATACCTGTTTATTCAAGGCCCATTTTTACAGGTTTAGTTTGTAGAATGTCGATGGGGGCGAACGCTTGTTTTTCCTGTGTTACCCTCAGAAAATATCTTATTCATTGCCTGAAGGATTATTTGTGCAACCTCGCAAAACATCAAGTTACGTAGAACAGGACTTGGGCCAGAATTATCCGACCTGGCCTGTGGCTAGGATTATCCAGTCCAGCTGCTACGAACAGAGATTTGTCTGAGCACCGAATTCTCTGATCTCACTGGCAACAGTACTGGGGCATATGAGACCTGAGAATTGGGGCCCTGGTTACTCAAGCTTTGCCATCTGATAGACAGGATGTTGAATGACTGGTTCTCTTCACACAGGAGGGGACAAAATTCACAAGTAACATTACAATGAGCAGCACAGTGGTTAGCACTGCTGCCTCACAGTGCCAGGGACCTGGGTTCGATATCCGGCTTGGGTCACTGTCTGTGCCAAACCTGCACGTTCTCCCCACATCTGTGTGGGTTTCCTCCGGGTTCTGCGGTTTCCTCCCACGGTCTGAAACACGTGCTGCTTAGGTGTTATTGGCCGCGCTAAATTCTCCCTCAGTGTGCCTGAACAGGTGCTGGAGTGTGGAGACTGGTGGATTTCGACAGTAACTTCATTGCCGTGTTAATGTAAGCCTACTTGTGAGACTATTAAATACTTTAAATCCACAAAGTTGATCAGGCAACAATCACAAAAATCACATGAAGCTGATCTTTTCCTACACCCTAGCTATGACTGTAATATTACATCCTGCACTCTCTCCTTTCCTTCTCTATGACTGCTATGCTTTGTCTGTACACAGTCAGGGCGACATGGTGGTGCAGTGGTTAGCACTGCTGCCTCACAGTGCCATGGATCTGGCTTCGATTCCTGGCTTGGGTCACTGTCTGTGTGGAGTCTGCACGTTCTCCCCTTATCTGCACGTTTTTTCTCCGGGTGCTTCAGTTTCCTCCAAAGTCCAAAGATGTGCTGGTTAGGCGCATTGGCCATGCTAAATTCTCCCTCAGTGCACCCAAACAGGCGCTGGAGTGTGGCAAATAGGGAATTTTCACAATAACTTCAGTACAGTATGAATGTAAGCCTACTTGTGACTAATAAATATAGTTTAACTTCATGGTGCGCAAGAAACAATACTTCTCACTGCATACTAATACATGTGACAATAATAAATCAAATCAAATCAAAAGCAGCGTGGGATTCGAAGCTATTAACTGGCACCAAAGCAAAAATGACATCAGATAACTAGAAGGAATTGTAAGTTCAGTGCGAATTAAATTGAGCTGTTAGGCTGTTTGATCTGAAAGCGAAACAGGAAAATTGCGGAAAGCACAGTGCTGTCACGTTCCTGTTTCTGGTCAATGACTTTCCATCAGAACTTTGTTCCATGTTCTCAGTTCAACTGAGGCTTGATGAGGGATCGCTGACCCAACATGTGAGCCTGGACTTTAACTGTCCAATTTACTGCCGATGGGGGGTTTCAGCAGCAGGTGAGGAAGCCAGAAGTTTCAGCAGAGTGTTTGTGGCTTTTTAATGTGACCAATACATTTGTTTTCGACTTGTGGGTTATAATAAGTAGTTTCACTAATCGCTTACAGTACTTACTTCTCTCTGACTTTGCACAAAGATTTTCTTTTGAACAAGCACCTGCTAGCTCTTTTCTGATCCCCTCTGGTCTCACTCTGTTATAGAGTCATAAAGGTTTACAGCTCAATTTGTCCATGCCGCCCTTTTATTTTAGTCCCAAAGCAAGTCCCATATTCGGGCCCATATCCCTCTATACCCATCTTACCCATGTAACCGCCTAAATGCTTTTTAAAAGACAAAATTATACCCCACTACTCTACTGCTACCTCTGGTAGCTTGTTCCAGACACTCACCAACATGTGAAATACATGTTGGTGAAATACTCCTACATGTGAAATAAATGCCCCTCTAGATGCTTCTGTATCTCTGTCCTTTCACCTTAAACCTATGCCCTCTCGTTTTAGACTCCCCTACCTTTGGGAAAATATGCTGACTTTCTAGCTGATCTGTGCCCCTTATTATTTTATAGTTGTCTATAAGATCACCCCTCAGCCTCCTAAGCTCCAGAGAAATAAGTCCCAGTCTATCCAGCCTTTCTTTATAACTCAAAACATCAAGACCCGGTAGCATCCTAGTAAATCTTTCCTGCACTCTTTCCGGTTTAATAATATCCTTTCTATAATAGAGTGACCAGGACTGTGCATTTTATTACAAATATGGCCATACCATGTCTTATACAACTTCAACAAGACATCCCAACTCCTGTATTCGATGTTCTGACCAATGAAACCAAGCATGCTGAATGCCTTTGTCACCATTCTGTTCTCCTGTGACTCCAATTTCAAGGACCTATGAACCTGTACCCCTAGATCACCAGGTTGATTCTGGAGATGAGGGGGTTAGTTTATGAGGAGAGATTGAGTAGATTGGACCTGGACTCATTGGAGTTTAGAAGGCTGAGGGAAGATCCTATAGAGACATAAGAGAATGAAGGGGCTAGACAGAGTAGAAGCAGAGAGATTATTTCAACTTGGAAAGGAAACAAGAACTAGGGGGCACAGCCTCAAAATAAGGGGGAGTCAATCTAGAACAGAGTTGAGGAGGAACTTCTTCTCCCAGAGGGTAGTGAATCTTTAGAATTCTCTGTCCATTGAAGCAGTGGAGGCTACCTCATTAAATGTGTTTAAGTCACGGATAGATAAATTTCTGACCAATAACGGAATTAAGGGTTATGGGGAGCAGGTGAGTAAGTGGAACTGATCCACTTCAGATCAGCCATGATCTCATTGAATCGCGGGGCAGGCTCGAGGGGCTAGGTGGCCTACTCCTGCTCCTATTCCTTATGTTCTTATCTCTTTGTTCAATAACTCTCTCCAATGCCCTACCATTAACTGCTACCATTAACTGTCCTGCCTCTTGCTGCTGCCTTTGCCATTTTATGCACTCTGCTAGTCTTGCTCTGCACCTGGAAGGTAAGTTTCTCTGAGGCTCACTGTGCTGGAGTAGGTTTGAAAAAGGGTTTTGTGTTTCGATACAGATCCACAACATGCCATAGCACCTACCTTTACAGACCTGATTACACCTCTCTGCATCCAGCACGGTGCCACACTCCTGCTGCTCACCCTCTCAGTGATTTCCAATGAACACTGTCTTGATTTTTCTGGCAGCCTTTGTCCTTTCATCAGTTGGGAGCAGTATTTCACTGTGGGGGCTTACAGCTTGCAACATTACCTCCAGGGACAGCCTTGATGTGAGTCCAGTGCTGCAAGTTCTTGTTCTGTTTGAGCGCCTATATAATCATTCAAGTCCCACCCTGGCAGGGTCCCTATAAGTGGCCTGGCTGGTATGGGTTGTTATCATAGCCACTCACTCAGTGAAAATGGGTTTACATAGAAAGAGGTGATTCAGGAGGACACAAAAGCAATGAATTCAGAAAAAAATGGGGTAATGAGAGCTGAGATAAAGATTGGAATCATCGAGGCTACAGCACTGACAGGGGAGGGAGAATATTGAAAGGAGTGGGGTGAACACCATTATAATTATAATGTGACTACAAATGTCATAATCTAATATAACTACAAAATGAATTGATTTTTAAAATTAATTTATGGAATGTGGGCATTGCTGGCTAAGCCTGCATTTATTGCCCATCCCTAACTGCACTTGAGAAGGTGGTGGTGAGCTCCCTTCTTGAGCCGCTGCAGTTTCTGTGGTGTAGGTGCACCCACAGAGCTGTTAGGGAGGTGGGAGAAGTTGGGGTTGTTCTCCTTGGAGAGAAGAAGGACTGAGGAGTTTTGATAGAGATGTTCAAAATCATGAGGGGGCTGGCCAGAATAGCGAGGGAGAAACTGTTCCCATTCATAAAAGGATCCATAATAATGACCTGGATGTAAGGATAGTCGGTGCCATAGCCAAATTTGCAGATGACACTAAATTAAGTGGGATAGTAAAGTTGTCATTAGGAAAGAAGAAATTTACAATTTATTATGGACAGTTTAGGTAAATGGACCAAAATTTGGCAGACGGAGTCTAACGTGAATAAATGTGAGGTTATCATTTTTGATCGTAAAAATAGAAAGGCAACTTATAATCTAATAAGAGAGAAACCTCAGGGTGCTTCAGTATAGAGGGATCTGGGTGTCCCCATGCACGATTTGCAGAAAAATAACATGCGTATCCAGACGTTATAAGGAAGGCAAATGGAATTTTGGCATTTACAGCTAAAGGAATAGAGTAGGAACAGGATGCTAAGGTACAAGGCATTAGTGAGACCACACCTACAGTATTGTGCACAGTTTTTGGCCCCTTTACTTAAGGAAGGATGTGGGAGGCAATTCAGAGGGGGTTTACTAGATTGAATGAGAGGTTGAATTCACTAGAATGAGAGGTCATGGTTTTCAGATAAACAATGCAGTGGATGCCAGGACATTTGAGTAAATTTAAGGAGGAGATAGACAGATTTTAGATTAGTAATGGGTTGAAGAGTCATGGAGAATGGGCAGGTCGAGGCCAAGATGAGATTAACCATGGTCCTATTAAATGGCAGAACAGGCTTGAATTGCCTACTCCTGCTCTTAGTCCTTATGTGCTTATTTTAAGATTCCAAACCTCTAAGCTACACTGGTATCCACAGTATTTATATGGCTTGTTCAATCTGGTCTATGATAACTCCCAGGATGATGACAGTGAGGGATACTGTGATGGTAATGCCATTGAACCTCAAGGCTAAATTTCCTCTTGTTGGAAACGGTCATTGTCTGGCAATTTGTGTGATGCAAACATTACTTTCCACTTGTCAACACGAGCCTGGATATTGCTGCATTTGGACATGGACTGCTTCAGTATCTAAGGAGTCATGAATGGTGCTGAACATTGTGCAATCATCAACCAACATCCCTACTTCTGACCTTATGGAAGTTTCATTGAATCACAGAACCCCAACAGTGCAGAAGGAGGCCATTTGGCCCATTGAGTCTGCATCAACAACTATCCCGCCCAGGCCCTATCCTTGTAATCCTACATAATCCCCCGACACTAAAGGAAAATCCCACCCAGCCCCGTTCCCCATTACCCCAAGTATTTACCCCACTAATCCCCCTAACCAACACATTTTGGGACACTAAGGGGCAACGTATCATGGCTACTTCATCAAATTTGGACTATGGGAGGAAAGCAGAGCACCTGGAGGAAACCCACACAGGCATGGGGAGAACATGCAAACTCTATACAGACAGCCACCAGAGGCTGGAATTGAACCTGGTCCCTGGCGCTGTGAGGCAGTAGTGCTCACCACTGAGCCACTGTTCCGCTCCACACCAGTACTGATGAAGAACTTGAAAATGGTTGGGACTCATATACTACCTTGAGGAACTCCTGTATATAACATATTGTTAATGAAACAATGAATACTTTTAAGTGATCCTTTAAAACTTGAAACTTAACTAGTTACATAAAAACAAAATAAAGATGGCAAGGCAGGTGTTGTGTTGCGGCTTTAACATGTGGGAGATAGTGGACACCGGCGTGTTCCATGGCAGCTCCACCTACAGAAAGTATCTGCAACTCCAGGACATTCGGCTCTGAGTTGATGAGCCGGATTCCAGGCTTTGAGCATAGCAATACAAGCAGAGAGAGGGAAAGTTACCTCTACACTTTGTTCCACAAGGAAGGCACACCCCTGAGGGTCAGGGCAGGAGGGAGTGTCTGAAAGTGGGGAGGCTATAACAGAACATAACAATGGAGATCTTGTGTTTGTTTGATTTAATTTAGTTTGATTTATTATTATCACATGTGTTGGTATACAGTGAAAAGTATTGTTCCTTGCATGTTGTACAGAAAAAGCATACCGTTCATAGAGAAGGAAAGGATAGGGTGCAGATTGTAGCCTTACAGTCAGAACTAGGGGTGTAGAGAAAAATCAACTTAGTGCGAGGTAGGTTCTTTCAAAAGTCTGATGACTACAGGGAAGAAGATAGTCTTGAGTTGGTTGGTATGTGACCTCAGGCTTTTGTATCCTTTTCCCAACAGAAGAAGATGGAAGAGAGCATGTCTGGGATACTTGGGGTGCTTCATAATTCTGGATGCTTTTCCAAGGCAACAGGAAATGTAGACAGAGACAACGGATGGGAGGCTGGTTTGCATTAGCTTGTTTATCAAATAAGCTTGCTGCTCTTGCAGTTTGTGTAGATGAGAACAGGAATGCAAGGAGGGTAAACAAGTATCACGACCATGGTACAGGAGACCATTCTTGTTGGGAAGTCAAAAGGAACATATCATTGAATAGAGCCGTAGAATCCCTTCAGTATAGAAGGAGGCCACTCAGCCCATTGAGCCTCCATTGACAACAATCTCACCCAGGTCCTATCCCCTTCACCCCACACATTTACCCTGCTAGCCCCCCCGAAGTGGCAATTTAGCATGACCAATCAACCTAACCTATACACCTTTGGACTGTGGGAGGAAACCAGAGTACCCAAAGGAAACACATGCAGACATGGGGAAAATGTGAAAACTCTGTACAGACAGTCACCCAAAGCTGGAATTGAACTCAGGTCCCTGGTATTGTGAGGCAGCAGGTGCCACCAGGCCGCTCATACGTAGGGGACAGTGTAGTTAGGGGAAAAAAAGTGCTGTTCTCTGCAGCCAAGGGCGAGGCCTAGAGGTTGTGTTGTCGGCCCAGTGCCAGGTCTAGGGACAAACCCTCTGAGATGGCGCGGGCTTGTTGGGCCGAAGGGCCTGTTTCCCGGGCTGTTTTTGTCCTTTGTTCTTTGGAGAGAAACTTGCGTCCAACAGTAGTTCTGATTCAGGTCGGAATCAAAGACATAAGCAGGACTAGGAAAGAGGTTCTTTGAAGGGAGTTTGGGCAGTGAGGGACTAAATTAAAAAGCAGAACCACAAGGGCAACAATCTCTGGAGCAAATTGACATCGGGTCAATAGGATTAGAGAGCTGAATGCCTGACTCGAAGATTGCTGTGGGAGGGCGAGAGATACCAGTACCAGGAAAAATGCAAATTCACAATGGAGTTATATCGAACTTTGATGAGGCCGCAGATAGAGTACTGTGTGCAGTTCTGGTCATCAAATTATAGGAAGGACGTGATCTCACTGGAGGGGGGTACAGAGGAGATTTCCCAGGATGTTGCCGGAGATGGAATATTTAAATTATGAAGAGAGGTTGGGTAAGCTAGGATTGTTTTCATTGGAACAGTGAAGACTGAAGGGTGATCTGATTGAGGTGTTCAAGATTATGAGAGACACGGACAGGGGAGATAAGGAGCAGCCGTTTCCCTTAGTTGAAGGGTCAGTCATGAGGGGTCATAAGTTCAAAGTGAGGGGCACGAGGTTTAGGGCGGATTTGAGAAAACACGTTTTTACAGAGGGTGATGATGGTCTTGAACGTGCTTCCTGGGAGGGTGGTGGAGGTGGGTTGCCTCACATCCTTTGAGAAATATCTGGGGATGAGTACTTGGCACGCCATAATATTCAGAGCTATGGGCCAAGTGCTGGCAGATGGAATTGGGTGGGGTGTTTCCTCGATGGGACGAAGGGCCTCTTCCACACTGCATGTTTCAACGTTCTTCACCTGAACTGTGAAAAGGCCTTTTCTTTGAATTCTCGATCAATTTAGAGAGGGGATTTCCCAGAGTGCAAATGCAGCATAGATACTTTAAGTGCCCGGGTTTCAGATGTTTAAGGAGGGACAGGGAGGGAGGCAAAAGAGTTGGGGGAGTGGCACTGTTGATCAGGGATAATGTCATGGCTGTAGAGAAGGTGGACGCCATGGAGGGATTGTTTACGGAGTCTCTGTAGGTGGAAGTTCGGACCAGGAAGGGGTCAATAACTTTACTGGGTGTTTTCTATAGGCCGCCCAATTGTAACAGGGTTGTTGAGGAGGAGATAAGGAAACAGATCCTGGAGAGATGCAATAATAACAGAGTTCTCGTGATGGGAGATTTTAATTTCCCAAATATCGATTGGAATATCCCTAGGGTAAGGGGTTTGGATGGGTAGGAGTTCGTTAAGTGTGTTCAGGAGGGTTTCCTGACACAGTATGTGGATTAGCCTACAAGAGGAGAGGCTGTATTTGACCTGGTAATGGGTAATGAACCTGGACAGGTGTCAGATCTCTCAGTGGGAGAACATTTTGGGGATAGTGATCATAACTCTATCTCCTTCACACTAGCATTGGAGAGGGATAGGCTCAGGCAAGCTAGGAAAGTGTTTATCTGGAGTAAGGGGAACTATGAAGCCATCAGGCAGGAAATTAGAGACGTAATTTGGAAGGAGGTATTCTCGGGGAAATGTACCGAAGTAAGGTGGCAGATTTTCAAGGAATGTTTGTCTGGGGCTCTGCACGACAACGTTCCGATGAGGCAGGGATGTTATGGTAGGTTACAGGAACCGTGGTGCATGAAAGTTGTAACAAATCTAGTCAAAAAGAAAAGAAAAGCGTACAAAAGAGTTCAGGGAGCTAGGTAATGTTAGGGATCAAGAGGAGTATATGGCTTGTAGGAAAGAACTTAAGAAGGAAATTAGGAGAGCAGGAAGGGGTCATGAGAAGGCCTTGGCAGGTAAACCCTAAGGCATTCTACAAATATGTGAAGAGTAAAAGGATGAGATGCGAAGAAATAGGACCTATAAAATGGGACGGTGGGAAAGTTTGTATAGAACTGGTAGAAATAGCAGAGGCGCTCAATGAATACCTTACTTCGGTATTCACAGTGGAAAAAGATCTTGGTGGTTGTAGTGCAGGCTTGCGGTGGGCTGAAAAGCTTGAGTGTGTGGACATTAAGAAAGAGATTGTGTTGGAGCTTTTGAATAGCATCAAGATAGATAAGTCGCCGGGACCGGGTGGGATGTACCCCAGGTTACTGTGGGAGGTGAGGGACGAGATTGCAGGCTCTGGCGATGATCTTTGCATCATCGATGGAGACAGGAGAGGTTCTGGAGGATTGAAGGATTGCAGATGTGGTTCCTATATGCAAGAAAGGGAATACAGATAGCCCAGGAAATTATTGACCGGTGAGTCTAACCTCAGTGGTTGGTAAGTTGATGGAAAAGCTCCTGAGAGACAGGATTTATCAACATTTAGAGAAGTACAGTATGATCAAAAGTAGTCAGCACGGCTTTGTCAAGGCCAGGTCTTGCCTTACGAGCCTGGTTGAGTTCTTTGAAAATGTGACTAAACACATTGACGAAGGAAGAGCGGTAGATGTGGTTTAAATGGACTTCAGCAAGGCACTTGATTAGGTCCCCCATGCAAGGTTTATTGAGAAAGTGAGGGGGCATGGGATCCAAGGGGACGTTGCTTTGTGGATCCAGAACTGGCTTGCCTGCAGAAGGCAGAGAGCGGTTGTAGATGGGTTTTTCTCTGCATAGAGGTCGGTCACCAGTAGACTGCCCCAGAGGTCTGTTCTGGGACCTTTGCTGTTTGTGATTTTTATAAATGACTTGGATGAGGAAGTGGAGGGATGGGTTGGTAAGTTTGCCGATGACATGAAGGTTGGAGGTGTTGTGGATAGTTTGGAGGGATGTCAGAAGTTGCAGCGTGACATAGATAGGATGCAAGACTGGACAGAGAAGTGGCAGATGGACTTCAACCCAGATAAATGTGTAGTGGTACATTTTGGCAGGTCAAATGGGATGAAGGAATATAGTGTGGAAGATCAGAAGGATCTTGGGGTCTGGGTTCATAGGACTCTCAAATTGGCTTCGCTGGTAGAGGATATGGTTAAGAAGGCGCATGGTGTACTGGCCTTCATCAATCGAGAGATTGAGTTTAGGAGTCGGTAGATAATGCTGCAGCTGTATAAGACTTGGTCAGACCCCACTTGGAGTACTGTGCTCAGTTCTGGTCACCTCATTACAGAAAGGATGTGGAAGCCATTGGAAGGGTGCAGAGGAGATTTACAAGGATGTTGCCTGGATTGGGTGGCAAGCCTTGTGAGGATAGGTTGAGAGAGCTCCATCTTTTCTCCTTACAGAGACGAAGGTTGAGAGGGGACCTGATAGAGGTATATAAGATGATGAGAGGTATTTTCAGGTGGACTTTCAGAGGCTTTTCCCCAGGGCTGAAATGGCTGCCACAAGAGGACACAGGTTTAAGGTGCTGGGGAGTAGGTACGGAGGAGATGTCAGGAGTAAGTTTTTCACTCAGAGGGTGGTGGGTGAGTGGAGTTGGCTGCCATTGGTGGTGGTGGAGGCAAAATTGTTAGGGTCTTTTAAGAGACTTCTGGATGAGTACATGGGACTTAATAGGATTGAGGGTTATAGGTAAGCCTAATGGGCAGGGATATGATCGGCACAACTTGTGGGCTGAAGGGTCTGTTTGTGCTGTAGCTTTTCTATGATTCTATGAGAGACAGTATAATCATTTCACTTTTCATTCACTTGTCAATACTTTGAGCAGACATCGAAACAGCAGCCACTAAAATGTCTAACAAGGTAGACCATTTTTCTTATCCACACTGCGATTGAGCCGTCTCTGTTTCTGTAGGTGGCAGACCTGTCGCTAAACTCTTTAAAGCCCCAACAAAACTGATATCGTGCCCGGCTTCTGGGTGGAGATGGGATCAGAATCAAATCCACCTCCTGTTTCCCATTGTGAATGGGAAAACCCAGCCCTTTAGATCTAATAGTGTGTGATATGATCGGGATAATTAGCAATCACATTGCAAAGAATTCATTTGGAAATAGCGATCATAGTATGATATTAAGCTTAGTAGTGGCATGCTCCAGTCTCAAACAAGGATCTTTAAACTTAAAACAATTGCATCAATGTGAAGGGAAAGCTAGCTAAGGTTGACTGGTAAACAGATGAAAAGGTGTAACATTGTTAGGAAATTGGGGCTAGTATTAGGTGAGACTTTTTATTTGGCAAAGAATAGTAGTAACATGGGGAATTGGGGATATTTTAGAAACTAGCAAAGGCTCAGCAAAAATATGATAAAAAGAGAAAACAAGAATATAGAATGCCCACAGAGCAGAAGGAGGTCATTCTGCCCATCGAGCCTGCACCAACAACAGCCCCATCTACACCCTATCCCCATAACCCATGTATTTACCCTGTTAATCCCCTTGACACAAATGCGCAATTTAGCTCAGGCCAACCTACCTAACCTGCACATTTTTGGACTGTGGGAAGAAACCGGAGTGCTCCGGTTTCCTCCCACACCCCAAAGATGTGCTATTAGGCTGATTGGAGGTAATAAATTGTCCCTAAATTAGTTTTCCCTCAATGTGGAATGCCATAAGCATAGATAAGGGTCATGGGTGGAGGGGGGAGTGGTAATGTCAAAATGGCGGCGCGGGCTCGTTGGGCCAAAGGGCCTGTTTCTGTTCTTTGTTCTTTATCTAGAGGGAGCCCATACAGGCACGGGGAGAATGTGCAAACTCTACATAGTCCACCCTAGGCGGGAATTGAAGCTGGATCTCTGGTGCTGCGAGGCAGCAGTGCTAACCACTATGCCACCATGCTAGTATAGGACAGGAATATTAAAAATAAACAGAATGTCAGAGCATGTGTATGAAAAAGGAGAAGATTAGTTAAAATAAACATTGATCCCTTAGAGGCAGAGGCAGGAAAAAATATCATTGTGAATGAGGAAATGGCTGAAACATTGAACAAATATTTTAATGTTTGTCTTCCCAGTAGGATATGAAATGGTGCAGCAGAAAGAGGCTAAAAAGACTGTAGAACTTAAATTTCTGCATTTTTTTCTGCTGATATTAAAAATATTACCTTTGGGGACTAAAATGTAACAGCTCTTAAAGACCTACAGAGATAGTGGAGGCATTGATTATGATATTCCAAAATTCAAAGCAGCATTTCTCAAACCCACGAACTCTACCACCTAGGAGGACAAGCCTGGCACATGCATGAAAACACCACTACCAGCAGGTTTCTCTCCAAATCACACACAATCCCGGCTCGGAATAATTCTAGCAGGAGCAAAAATGTCAGAAACCCACTGGTATAAAATTGCATTGCAATTCTCCCAGTGGTGGGTGAATGGTGGGTTGGCCATCCTGCTGGCAGGTGGCGTGAATTCCATTTGCATTCATTTGCATGTCATTAAAACAGCTGCCCGTCGGTGTCCCAGGGGGAGGGGGACATGGCCTGGCGATATCCTGGCATTGCCCCCCTAGAACCCCCTAGTAGACACTGCTAAGGGGGTCCCTCTGGGAAATCCATTGGGAGACAGGGCGGTGTGTTCACTTATGAGTGTTGTGGCGGTTGGAGGGGGGGAAGTTTCCCATATCTGTGGGTGAAGGATGTATGCTTTTAGTGCAGATTGGGGCACCCTCGATCTCTGAAGAACCAACAACGTCAACTCAACCAAACCCCCATGACCACCATGACATCCTGCACCATGCCTCCAGATCTATTCCGCACAGAGTCCCGGATGTTTTTTGTTTATTCATTTTTACAGGATAGGGGCATCACTGGCTGGGTCAGCATTTATTGGCCATTCCTAAACTGTCCTTCAGAGGGCATTTGAGAGTCAACCACATTGCTGTGGGTTTGGAGTCACACATAGACCAGACCAGGTAAGGATGGCAGACTTCCTTCCCTCACGGACATTAGTGGACTAGATGGGTTTTTACAGCAATCGATCAATGGTTTCATGGTCATCAACAGACTTTGAATTCTAGATTTTTGTTGAATTCAAATTTCACCATCTGCCATGGCAAGATTCGAACCCAGGTGCCTTGAGCATTACCATCCTTTGGATTGCCAGTTCTGTGATAATTCCACTGTGCCACTGCCTCTCCAATAGTCTGAAGATTGTGTGGGACGTTTGTGAGGCCACACCTGGAGCATTGTTTGCAGTTTAGTGTCCTTAACTGAGGAAGGATGTCTTTGTTATAGAGGGAGTGCAGTGAAGGTTTACCAGGTTGATTCATGGGTCTGCAAGTCTGTCATATGAGGATGGACTAAATCGGTTAGGATTATATTCACTGGAGTTTAAAAGAGTGAGAGGGAATATCGTAGAAACTTATAAAATTCTAACAGGATTAGACAGGGTAGATTCAGAAAGAACGTTCCCAGTGGTGGGGGAGTCCAGAACTAAGGATCATAGTTTGATAACACTTTAGAACTGAGATGAGGAGAAATTTCTTCACCCAGTGGGTGGTAATTTACTTCCAGAGAAAGGAGTTGAGGCCAAAATGTTTGATTTCAAGGAAAAATTAGGCTCTTGGAGCTAAAGGGATCCAGGGATATGGGAGGGAAGGGAGATCAGGATATTGAATTTGGTGAAAAACCATGATCAACATAAATGACAGAGCAGACTCGAAAGGCCAAGTGGCCTTCTCCTGCTTCTAGTTTCTATGTTTCTATTAATCTGGATTTTCTAGAGAGAAATCCCAGCTGTGCAGCTGGAGGGATGCGTGATTGTGAACCGAGAGCAAAATTCTGCCCTCTGTCTCCAAATGGGAAAATTACGCCCAAGGTCACCATTCCTTCAATGCTGCTGGGTGGGTCAGAATTCTGGGACCCAGTCCCAAACTGATCTGATGCAATCTGGATGACAATCAGTTTATCTGATGCCTGGTTGCCTGCATAGGCCAGAGATTACAGCAAATCAGATGAACAGGAAGTTTTGTTTGTGACCCCAGCAGTGGAAGGCAGCCGGAGAGGGATTTCTCTCAAGTAGCTGCTTTTAGAATATGTTGCACAGGAACAAGAATTAATATCTGGAGGGAAAAGCAGCTTATTGCTCTTCTGACCAGAAAAGTGCCCCACTTGTCAATCGGGGAAAGGAAAGAGACAGTCCACTTCTCTCCGCTCGTACAAACAATAGTGAGTTTTTGACTGGATATGGCTAAGGTAAAAACCTCTCTCAGAACCAACTTTTAAAAACCACGACCTTCAATTTGTTTGCTGGTTTAGTTTGACTTGAGGTGAATACAATTTTATGCATGAAATCTGGCACAATTGTGACATTTTTGATGTTTTCCTTTCAGTTCTGTTAATTTATGAGTAGACAATGCTAGACTTTTTTAGTTGGGTTTCCTAAAGTGTCTAACTTGTACTTGTCTAATTAGGAAGCAACTGCATGAGCTGGTTTATTTTCAAGATGTAGACATTCCTTTTAGAAATATTAAACAGGAGTCACACTTAACTGTCGATCCAACTGTACTGAGCTTATGCCCAATTTCTTTTGTTGGATTTCTAACCCCTGACCATTTTGTCTCTCAATATTCTCTGCATTGCTGGGGTGCTATCTAACGGATGTTGTCTGTCCTAATTCCCATGCATCTTTTGAGGTACAATTTCTTCCATCAGCTCATCAGGGCAGCACTGTGGCATTGCTGCCTCACAGCGCCAGCGACCTGGGTTCGATTCCAGCCTTGGTCACTGCCTGTGTGGAGTTTGTATGTTCTCCCTGCGTCTGCGGGGATTTCCTTTGGGTGCTCCGGTTTCTTCCCACAGTCCAAACAATGGACAGGTTAGGTTGATTGGCCATGCTAGAATTGACCCTAGTGTCAGGGGGATTAGCAGGGTAAATGTGTGGGGTTACGGGAATGAGACCTGGGTGGAATTGTGTTCGGTACAGACTCGATGGGCCTCCTCTGTACTGTAGGAATTCTATGGATCCTAATAACCAATAAACTGTGCAGGTAATGGCTAATGTAGGGTCCTAACAGTGAAGGTCAGTCCTATCCTTGACTCATCAATGACTAAGAATCCAGGCATCTCTTCCAGTGTTTCCTTCTTGTGCTAATTCAAAGTGTTATCTACTCATGGGTCAGAACAGAGTTAGCAGGAAATTGGCAATCTAGTATACGTTAGAAAGAGTAATTCGCAACATTCATCATGCAATAACAAGGTTCAGTTTGTATTTGAGCTTATTGATTGGCAACATAAAAGAATGGGACACTAATTGTTGGTTTTACAGAGACAGGAGAACTAAGCGCGGGCCATCAAGAAATGGCAGAGATGTGGTTCACAGAAGATATAAGTTACATACCAGAAGAGCAAGCAAGGGGCTAGTATGAATCAGGAACTCAAAGAAGTTAATATCATCAGGATATAAGTATTAGAGAAGCTCAAGGGACTAAAAGCCAACAAAGCCACATGATATTGCCTGGATGAATGCAGATCCAACAACAATCAAGAAGCTCGATATGATGCAAGACAAAGCAGCCCACTATATTGATGCCCCTTCCAGCATCTTCAACCTCTGAACCTTCCACCACTGGCACAGTGTGCACCACTGACAAGATGCATTGCAACAATCACCAAGGATCCTGTGACAACACCTTCCAAACCAATGACCTCAACTACCTTTTTAATACATTGTTATATATTTTTATATTTATTTATTAGGCTTTCATTACCACTGCAATGAAGTTCTTGTGAAAATCCCCTAGTCGCCACACTCTGATGCCCGTTCGGGCACACTGAGGGAGAATTTAGCATGGCCAATCCACCTAACCGCCATGTCTTTCGGACTGTGGGAGAAAATCGGAGCACTTAAGAGGAAACCCATGCAAACACAGGGAGAACATGCAAACTCTGCAGATAGTGACCTAAGGCGGGAGTTGGGTTTAGAAAGTGCTGTCTAAGAATCTTTGGTGAATTGCAGCGATGCATTTTGTAGATAGTACGTACTGCTGCCACCAAACACCAGTGGTGGAGGGAGTGGCCGTTTGTGCATATGGTGACTATCAAGTGGGCTGCTTTGTCCTGGATGGAATCAAGTTTCTTGACTGCTGTTGGAGTTGCATCCAGCCAGGCAAGTGGGGTGTATTCCATCACACTCCTGACTTGAGTCTTGTAGATGGAGGACAGGCTTTGGGGAGTCAGGGGGTGAGTTAATTGCCACAGTACTCCTAGCCTCTGACCTGTTCTTGTACTGTGTTTATGTGATGAGTCCAGTTAAGTTTCTGGTCAATGATTATCCCAAGAATGTTGACAGTGGGGATTCAGTGATGGCAACACCATTGAATGTTAAAGGGTGGTTGTTAGATTGTTTCCTATTGGTCATTGCCTGACAAAAATGTTGTGTGGCACAAACATTACTTGTTGGTCTTATTGCAAGGGGTTCAGAGTACAAGAATGAAGAATTCTTGCTATAATTGTACAGCGTTTTGGTGAGACCGTGGGCAGAATCTTCCCAAAATAAAGATTTAGGAGATGATCTTGTGAAAAAAATTCTAAGTACCAAACGAGCAAGAAAACAGGAGAGTTTCAGACTCATTTTTTTGGGCGAGTTTGAAAATGCAATCTTAAGGCACTTAGTGCAAATAAAGAGACAAGATGTGATTCTCACCAACAGGGGAGAGGGCGGATTCAGAGCCTGAGCTCACCAGCTACTGAGCTTTAGGGGTGCCATTGTGCAGGGACCCTGATCTCCCAGTGTACAGGGAGATATCTTGCCACGGTTCCCACCTGTCCCACAGACATCAGGATCACCCCCCCACCCCCCGTCCCCACTCGTCATTAAAGAGTCCCAGATACTATAGTCCAGGGTCACTTACCTTAACCACCTTGCTAGTCAAGGTTCTGCCCTGCGAAAATCATAGCTGGCCTCCGCCAAAGGAGAGCAGACGTGACGGCCTTGTCGGTGGGGCATCGGAGGCTATTAAAGCCCAGTGGTTGGTTGTGGGCAGGGCTGAGCCCATAGGCGGTGTCAGCCTGGTACTGCTCACCTGGCACCCTGGCACTGCCATAGCTAGGGCCTGAATGGTAGTCAAGGTTGTGGGATGAAGCTATGATGTGGGGGAAGGCAATGGGAACTCCAGAGGGATGGAAGGACAGGGCGGAAGTCCCTCTGGGGTGGCGATTAGAGTGGGAATGAGGGAAGGGAGCTCTGCCAGGGGTGGAGGTCTAACGGAGCAACAGGAAGGGAGGGGAACTCTGCCAGGCTGGCAATCAGCATGGTGGGAGGGAGGGAGGGTAGGTGGGCGTAAAGAACCTTGCAGATCAGGGTGGGAGGAAGGATACTCTGCTGGGGTGCAATCGATGGCAGGGGGTGGGGGTGTTGCTGGCTATGTCCTTGTGGCAGGTGCAGGCGTGGGAGACCGGCACGGGGGGCCGGTGTGGAGTTGGGGGGGGGGTCCGATGTCTTTTGGGGCGGAGGGGGGTGGGTGGCAGGAGATATCCCTGTATGGGCCACCTGCACAATGGCACCCCTCGAGTTCAGCAGCTGGCTTCCCCAGCAAGTCCAGGCTCCACCTTGGAATTTTGAATGCTGACAGTGGATCTCATTAAAACATATAGAATTCCTACATGTTTTAGAACATACGGTATTGACAGGGTAAACACTAAGCGGTTAATTCTCCTGGCTGGTAGTTAGAACACGGGGGGCATCGTAAGGGGCAATTGGGACTGAGATAAGGAGAATTTTCTTCACTCAGAGGGGAGGCAATGGCCCAGTGGCATTGTTGAAAGGCTATTAATCCAGAAACTCAGCTAATGTTATGGGGACTTGGGTTTGAATCCCATGGGATTTGACCTGGGTTCAAATCCCATGGAATTCGACCTGAGTTTGAATCCTGCCACGGCAGATGATGGAATTTGAATTCAATAAAAAATATCTGGAATCAATCAATGACCATTAAACCATTGTTTGAAAACCAATCTGGTTCACTAATGTCCTTTAGGGAAGAAAATCTGCCGTCCTTACCTGGTTTGGCCTACATACCAATCTAGAGCCACAGCAATGTGGTTGACTCTCAACTGCCCTCTGAAAATGGACAACTAGGAATGAGCAATAAATTCTAGCCAGCCAGCAATGCCCATGCCCCATGAATGAATAAAAAATAGTTGATGAAATATTAATAAATATTTGGAGTTCTCTACGCTAGAGGGTGATGTGTGTTCTGTCACTGCGTATATTCAAGGTGGAGATTCTTGCTCTCCTAGGGAATCAAAGAATATGGGGAATGGGTAGGAAAGGGGAGTTGAGGTGAAAGATCATCCAGATTGCATTGACGGGGGTGGGGAGATGGTTGATGTATGGCCTCGTGCGACTGGAGCTGGTTAAAGATATTGGATGGGGCAGTGGCATGATCAATTTAAACGTGTGGAAGAGAGTTCTTATTTGAGAAATATAATTGTCTGAGGAAGAAGCAGTGAGGACAATGGTGACATTGTGAGCAGGACTCTGTAGCGGATGGGATACGAGCAGCAGAGTTTTGGGGAATATGAGGATTATGCTGTATGCCAAATGGGACAGATGTATGGAGGAAGAATTCAGCAACAGAGAGGCTGAGATAGAAGTCGACAGGACAGAGAATTTTTCAATAGTATTTCCAGATTCAAATGGACCAGGCACTGAATGTAAGACCTTCCGACTCTGTGCAACTTATTATCACACTAGATGTTGTACAGGCAAACAAAGTGAACCATTTTCGATGCACCAGTTGAAGCAACAATGAGTAGTTCAATGCCATTCATAGTGTTGCGGTGTTTTTCTAAATGAATAAGAAAACTTATTTTGAGATGTTGGTTCCTATTTTAAAATGATTAGACTTAATATTCCACAAAGCTAAACAGAAGCAGAGTATAAGAGTTGGATTGTTGTGGTGAGGTTGTATAAGACATTGGTGAGGCTGAATTTAGAGTATTGTGTGCAGTTTTGGTCACCTAATTACAGGAAGGATGTTAATAAGGTTGAAAGAGTGCAGAGAAGATTTACAAGGTTGCTGCCAGGACTTGAGAAACTGAGTTACAGAGAAAGATCGAATAGGTTAGGACCTTATTCCCTGGAGCACAGGAGAATGAGGGGAGATTTGATAGAGGTGTACAAAATGATGATGGGTATAGATAGACTGAATGCAAGCAGAGTTTTTCCACTGAGGCTAGGGGAGAAAACAACCAGAGGACATAGGCTAAGGGTGAAGGGGGAAAAGCTTAAAGAGAATATTGGGGGTGGGGTGGGGTGGTTCTTCACACAGAGAGTGGTGGGGGTGTGAAATGAGCTGCCAGATGAAGTTGTAAATGAGAGCTCACTTCTAACGTTTAAGAAAAACTTGGACAGGTACATGGATGAGAGAAATGTGGAGGGATATGGTCCAGGTGCAGGTCAGTGGGACTAGGCAGAAAAATGGTTTGGCACAGCCAAGAAGGGCCAAAAGGCCTTTCTCTGTGCTGTAATGTTCTATGGTTCTATGGTTTAATGTATTTTAGGAAAGCAAACCTGCCATTCTTACCTGGGCTGGCACAGTGACATAATGGTTAGCACTGCTGCCTCACAGTGCTTGGGACCTGGGTTCCGGCCTCAGGTCACTATCTGAATGGAACAAACGACAAAGAAAATTACAGCACAGGAACAGGCTCTTTGGCCCTCCAAGCCTGCACTGACCATGCTGCTGACTTAACTAAAACCCCTTACCTTTCCAGGGACCATATCCCTCTATTCACATCCCATTTATGTACTTGTCAACAGGTCTGTTTAAAGTCACTACCGTATCCGCTTCCACTACCTCCCCTGGCAACAAGTTCCAGGCACCCACCACTTTCTGTGTAAAACATCTGCCTCGTACATCTCCTTTAAACCTTTCCCCTCGCACCTTAAACCTATGCCCTCTAGTAATTGACTCTTCCACCCTGGGAAAAAACTTCTATCCATTCTGTTCATGCTTCTCATAATCTTGTAGACTTCTATCAGGTCACCCCTCAACCTCCCTCGCTCCAGTGAGAACAAACCAAGTTCCTCCAACGTCTCCTCATAGCTAATGCCCTCCGTATCAGGCAACAACCTGGTAAATCTTTTCTGTACCCTCTCCAAAGCCTCCAAATCCTTCTATAGTGTGGCAACCAGAACTGAACACTATATTCCAAGTGAGTCTTAACTAAGGATCTATAAAGCTGCGTTCTCCGGTTTCCTCCCACAGTGAAAAAATGTGTGGGTTAGGCTCATTAACCATGCTAAATTGCCCCTTCATGTCCAAAGATGTGTAGGTTAGGGGGATTAGCAGGGTAAATACATGGGGTTGCGGGATAGGGGCTGGTTGGAATTGTTGTTGGTGCAGGATCGATGGGCCGAATGGCCTTCTTCTGCACAGTAGGGATTCTGTATGTGTGACTCCAGAGCCACAGCAATCCCGATTGGGCAACAAGTGCTGTCCAAAGACTGATTTTTTTTTTTAAATTCACTGAAATTGAGGTTAAATTGCACTTCTGTTTCTTTTGTCTCATTTGGATATGGCTCCCTCATACACATGCTGCTTAGAATATTGAAATGTTCCTTTTCCTACACTGAGCAGGCACTGGCCTCACAATAAGCTGCACCTCATTAGGCTAAAGGCATTCACTTTGAGGGCATCGTCATCCTTGCAATGGACTACCTTAAGTTCCAAATGTTTATTATTGAAAATCAGATCGATTAGCATGGCCCCTCTTCAGAACTCATGCCCAGATTATTAACTGATCCCCTCCGCCCTTTCAGTAAATCCTATTCTTGTTTAACATTCATGGTTTCAATTTCTTCTTTTAATTATCCTGGCCTTCTGCTTTCAAACCATTTTGGTGTGCAGGGAGGGCACGGCATGAATTAACATTATATTTCTTGAACTTGTATTTCCCTTCCTTTTGTAAAAGAAATCCAGTTATGGGATGTGGGAATCACTAGCTGGGCAAACAGTTATTACCCTGAAAATGAGTGGCTTGCTCGGCCATTTCAGAGTCAACCACATTGTTACTTTCGTTAGAGAGAAGAAGGTTAAGAGGTGACCTAATTGAGGCATACAAGATGATCAGATAGGGTGGACAGGGAGAGCCTTTTTCCTCGGATGGTGATGGCTAACACGAGGGGACATAGCTTTAAGGGGTGGTAATTATAGGACGGATGTCAGAGGTAGGTTCTTTACTCAGAGGGTAGTAAGGGCATGGAATGCCCTGCCTGCAGCAGTTGTGGACTCGCCAACTTTAAGGGCGTTCAAATGGTCATTGGATAGGCCTATGGATAATATTGGAATAGTTTAGGTTAGAGAGTCATTAGATTGGTTCCATTGGTCGGCGCCATATCGAGGGCCAAAGAGTCTGTACTGTGTTGTAATGTTCTATGTTCTACATTGCTGCCACACACAGGCAAAACCCAGGTAAGGATAACATTGGTGAACCAGATGGGTTTCTTAATGAACACCAAAGATGGATTCCTGTTTAATGTCAGATTTATTTTTAATTCTAATTTTTATTGACTCAAGTTCAGGGTGTGGTGGGATTCGAACCCAAATCCCCCAGCATTAGCTTGGCTTTCTGAATTACTCGTCCAATGATGATACCACAACAGTACTGTCTCCCCCTGTAAAGCACTTTGCATTTACTTCAGCCTTTATGGTAACTACAGATGCTCATGTATATCCAGTGCTCAAGTCATTGATTTAGATCAATCATTTTGTTGCAGTTCAGTTGGTGGTGTTTGGAATTTTGCTATATTAAAATGTAAAGCAAATGGAATATTTCAACGTCTTTGTTTTACCTGTACTTCCTCCCTCCATCCCTAATTCTTTTGAATATCCAGGTTCTTGGTGTAATGTTTCAGCCTATCCTTGGTACCTCAGCCAAAGGAACTGGGCAAATAAATGTTACCAAATGCTTTACGTTAAACAGTAAACATGGTGGGCACTTCTCGATTCTGCTTGCTATCCAATTTGATTTAATTTGGTTTATGATTGTCATATATATTGGAACACGGTGAAAAGTATTGTTTCTTGCACATTATGCAGATAAAGCTTACCATATATAGAGAACATAGGGTGAAGGAAAGAAGAAAGTGCAGGATATAATGTTACAGCCATAGCTAGGGTGTAGAGAACAATCAACTTATTGCGAGGTAGGTCCTTTCAAAAGACTGATGGCAACAGCGAAGAAGCTATTCTTGAGTCGGTTGGTACGTGACCTCCAGACTTTTGTACCTTTTTCCCAATGGAAGATGATGGAAGAGACAATGTCCGGGGTGCATGGGGTCCTTGATTATGCTTGCTGCTTTTCCCAGGCAGCTGGAAGTGCAGACAGAGTCAATGGATAGAAATTTGGTTTGTGTGATGGATTTGGCTTCATTCATGACCCTCTGTAGTTTCTTGCAGTCTTGGGCACAACAGGAGCCATACCAAGCCGTGACACAACCAGAAAGAATGCTTTGTATGATGCATCTGTAAAAGTTGGTGAGAGTCATAGCGGACATGCCAAATTTCCTTGGTCTTCTCAGAAAGTAGAGGTGTTGATGGACTTTCTTAACTGTAGTGTTGGCATGGGGGATCAGGACAGGTTGTTGGTGATCTGGACACCTAAAAACCTGAAGGTCTTGACCACTTTGTCCCCACTGATGTAGACACGGGCATGTTCTTCTTTATGCTTCCTGAAGTCAATGACAATCTCTGTCGTTTTGTTGACATTGAGAAGATTATTGTCGTCACGCCAGTTCACCAGATTCTCTATCTCATTCCTGTGCTCTGTTGTGACAATTTTTGAGATCCGACCCACTACGGTGATCTCATCAGCAAACTTGAAAATTGAATTGGAGGGGAATTTGGCCGCACAGTCGTAGGTGTGTAAGGAGTATAGTCAGGGGTTGAGGACACAGCCTTGTGGGGCACCGGTGTTGAGGATGATCGTGGAGGAGGTGTCCTTAGTGATTGTAAGGCAATGTAAGGAATGTAGGGCAAAGGGAATATTTCAACATCTTTGTCTTACCTCTATTTCCTCCGTCTATCCACAATTCTTTTTAATATCCAGGCTCCTGCTGTAATATTTCAGCCTGTCCTTGGTACCTCAGTCAAAAGAACCGGGCAAATAATTGTCACCAAATGCTTTGCATTAAACAGTAAACATGGTGGGCACTTCTTGATCTTGCTGGGTATCGATTTTTGTTTTGATTTGATTTGATTTATTATTGTCATACATTGGGATACAGTTAAAAGTATTGAAGCAAATTAATGCAGATGCTGGAATCTGAAACAAAAATAGAAAATGCTGGATAATCTCAGCAGGTCAGGTAGGATCTGTAAGGAGAGAAAAGAACTGACGTTTTGAGTCGATATGACCCTTTGTCAAAACTAAAAGGCATAGAAAGTGGGAACTACTTATACTGCAGGGTAAGGGAATGAAAGATGGGTTATTGCCACAGAAACCAGGGGATAGGCTGCTAACGGCAGTCCACAGAGAGGATAAAGGGTGTGAATGGCCAAACAGCAGAGAAGCTAAAATCAGAGGGTAAGCTGTAACAGGGCAGCACAGTGGTTAGCACTGCTGACTCACAGCGCCAGGGACCTAGATTCAATTCCAGCTTCGAATAACTGTCTGTGTGGAGTTTGCACATTCTCCTCATGTCTGCGTGGGTTTCCTTCAGGTGCTCAAGTTTCCTCCCACAGTCCAAAGATGCGTGGGTTAGGTTGATTGGCCATGCTAAATTGACCCTAGTGTCAGAGGGGGTAAATGTGTGGGGTTCCGAGAGCGGGGCCCAGGTGGGATTGTGGCTGGCGCACACGCGATGGGCTGAATGGCCTCGTTCTGCACTGTAGGGATTCTGTGACTCTACTCCATGAAACAAAGATGTGGGGGGAAGGGAGGACAATGGGTGTCACGAGTAAGCTTACATTAACGCTGCAATGAAGTTACTGTGAAAATCCCCTCCAACATCTGTTCAGGTACACTGAGACAGAATTTATCATGGCCAATGTACTTAACCAGCACATTTTGTGGACTGCTAGAAGAAACCAGAGCACCCAGAGGAAACCCACACAGACACGAGGAGAATTTGCAGACTCCACATAGACAGTGACCCAAGCCAGGAATTGAACCCAGGTTTCTGGCGCTGTGAGGCAGCAGTGTTAACCACTGTGCCACCGTGCTGCCATAAACTTAGGCCTAAGTCTCTGGCTTACTAAGCAAATGTGCTAACCTCTATACCACAAGACTAGAAGGTCCACCTGTACCAGTGAGTTCTCAATCTCTCCCCACTTAAATAATATATTGCTTTTCCTTTCCGTCTTCCAAAGTGGACAAGTTCATGGTGCCCCATATTTTACTCCATTTGCCAAAATTTAACTCACTCTCTGAATCTATCTATTGTAAGTAGTATCACAATATCAGGTTAAAGTCCAACAGGTTTGTTTGGTAGCCAAAAGAGAAAATGCTGGAAAATCTCATCAGGTCTGACAGCATCTGTAAGGTGAGAAAAGATGACCCTTTGTCAAAGCTTTTGGTTTCAGATTCCAGCACCTGCAGTAATTTGCTTTTATCTAGATTTATTTGGTAGCAGGAGCTCTCCGAGCACTGCTCCTTCATCAAGTGAGTGATCACTCATCAGATGAAGAGGCAGCGCTCCGAAAGCTCGTGCTACCAAATAAACCTGTTGGATCTGATGTTGCAAGACTAAATACTGTGCCCACCCCAATCCAACACTGGCATCTCCAATATGCCTATCTATTGTAACCTATCCCTTTGTAGACTCTTTATCTCCTCTTCACAATTTACTTTCCTAGCTATCTTGGTGTCATCGTCAAATCTAGCTACCATACTTAAGACCCCTTCATCCAAATCATTGATGTAGATTGCAAATAGTTGAGGCCCTAGCCCTGATCCCTGTGGCACCCTACTAGTTATAGCTTGTTAACTCAAGAATGATCCATTTATCTCTACTCTCTGCCTGCTGCTCGATTATCTCATGAAGTGGCCTAAGATGGATTATTTGACAATGTTCCTGTGAAATTGGGACGTTTTATGGCATTAATGCTGCTTTATTTTTTGCAAATTCTTGTTTTTAATAGACATTAATTGGATACCACCCTTGCCTCTGTCATTCCTTCTACTGCCATTTCCCAAAGAACTGTAGCTTTGAATTAGAATTCCTAGTTCAATTCGAGCTTTAGAACCTGGGCCTGCGTTCCTCTGCCTGACTCAAATTCTCACCACCACAATGAACACATCAGGGGGATAAGTCATTAGAATGCAATATGGATGACCTTTTTTTCATATCTGCACCTAATAACTTACTTGGGCAGCACGGTGGCACAGTAATTAGCACTGCTGCCTCACAGCACCAGGGACCCGGGTTCAATTCCCAGCTTAGCTCACTCTCTGCGCAGAGTTGGCATGTTTTCACCGTGTCTGTGGAGGTTTCATCTGGGTGCTCTGGTTTCCTCCCACACTCTGAAAAATGTGCTGGTTAGCTGCATTAAATAAGCTAAATTTTCCCTCATTGTCCCCAAACAGGCGCTGGATGTGGAACTAGGGAATTTTCACAATAACTTCATTGCAGTGTTAATGTAACTCTACTTGTGACACTAATAAATAAACTTTAAAATTTAAACTTGAGACTACATTGTTCATGATATGTACAGTTGCCCTTGTTTGTGATATTAATAATAATAGACAACATAGAACATTATAGCGTAGTGCAGGCCCTTCAGCCCTCAATGTTGGGCCGACCAGTGGAACCAATCTAATGACCCTCGAACCTAAACTATTCCAATATTATCTATATGCCTATCCAATGACCATTTGAATGCTCTTAAAGTTGGCGAGTCCACTACTGCTGCAGGCAGGGCATTCCAAGCCGTTACTACCCTCTGAGTAAAGAGCCTACCTCTGATATCCGTCTTATATTTAGCATCCCTCAATTTAAAGCTATGTCCCCTCGTGTTAGCCATCACCATCCGAGGAAAAAGGCTCTGACTGTCCACCCTATCTAATCCTCTGATCATCTTGTATGCCTCAATTAAGTCACCTCTTAACCTTCTTCTCTCTAAAGAAAACAACCTCAAGTCCCTCAGCCTTTCCTCATAAGACCTTCCCACCATACCAGGCAACATCCTGGTAAATCTCCTCTGCACCCTTTCCAATGCTTCCACATTTTTCTCATAATGGGGCGACCAGAACTGTACACAACACTCTAAGTGCAGCCGCACCAGAGTTTTGTACAACTGCAACATGAATAAATGTCTACTGTAATGACTAATATTTTGTGTTGCGTCTCATGTTTTGGAGATTGATAGGGTAGAGGAGTGCTTTACGTTCAGCTTCATTATATCCCACACTTCTCTGCAAATTTGGAATTTTCCAACCTTCCCCCCTTGGTAGGATCTTCTGAGATCTCCCTGTAGCAGGTTCCTCTGTGACAGGCCAGATAATCCATAAAAAGCGCTGTAGACATTGACAGGATTGGAAGGTCCCTCCAGTGGTGAATTATGAACCACCTTTGTTACTGAAAAATATGGTGGGGTGGGGGAGGGGGGTGGGGCAGGAGGAGGGAGGGTGGGGGGGTCAAAAATCCTACCCATTGCTTCTCATAGTCTGAAACTTATCTTCAATAGTTTAAGAAAATCTGCCTCCAGTCTGATATCATGAACTAAAAATAACTAGCTTGCATTTATACTCATCCCAAAGCACTGGATGGCACGGTGACACAGTGGTTAGCACAGCTGCCTCACAGCACCAGGGACCCGGGTTTAATTCCAGTCTTGGGTGACTGTCCGTGTGGAGTTTGCACGTTCTCCCCATGTCTGCATGGGTTTCCTCTGGGAGCTCCCACTTCCTCTCAAACCCTGAAGATGTGCTGGTAAGGTGGATTGACCATGCCCCTCAGTGTCAGGGGGATGAACAGGGTAAATATATGGGGTTAAGGGGATAGGGTCTGGGTGGGATTCTTGTTGGTGCAGGCTTGATGGGCTGAATGGCCCCCTTCTGCGCTGTAGGATTCTATGATTTCACAACCAATAAATTGCTTTTTAACTGCAGTCATTGGTGTTGTATGAGTAAACAGAGTGGCCATGTTTGCTTATGGCATGGGTCTGATAAGCAGCAATGCAATAAATGATCATTAATAACTTTGCTGACCTTGTTTGAAAGGTGAATTTTTGACAAACCATTGGGGTAATTTGCTATTATTCTCTAGCTAGTGTCATCAAATCATTTAAAGCCAGCTGAACAAAAAGATAGTCTTGGTTCAACATCCCATCTGAAAAGTAATGACTCTAACATTGTAGTAATCCTCCTGTAATGCACAGAAAATCCGAATGATTTCCCCACACAATTTTTGGCATGCAGGAATCTTGACTTGGTCTGTACCCAATGGCTTGGAGATTGGTATCTCATCAATTTAGCTTTGCCTTCTCATTTACCCATAGATAGTATTGGGCTGTGTACTCCTACCCTGCAGGGTGCCCCTGTGCTCAGCAGGAAGCCGAACCGTGTGTATTCATAACTTGTATTTAAAGGCTCTTAAAAAGTGGGAAGGTGATGGATTAGTGGTACTATCGTTAGACTATTAATCCAGAAACTCAGTGAATGCCTCGGTGACTTCGGTTCGAATCCCATCATGGCAGATGGTGGAATTTGAATCCAATGAAAAAAAATCTGGAATTAAGAATTTACTGATGGACATGAAACCATTGTCGATTGTCGTAAAAACCCATCGGGCAATCATAGAATCCCTACAGTGCAGAAGGAGGCCATTTGGCCCATTGAGCCTGCGCCAAACACAAACACACGCAGGCCCTATCCCTGTAATCCATATATTTACACTGCTAATCCCCCTGACACTAGAGTCAATTTAGTATGGCCAATCAACCTAACCCGGCACTGTGGCACACTGCTGCCTCACAGTGCCAGGGACACAGATTCGATTCCCAGCTTGGAGCGTGGAGTTTGCACATTCTCCCCATGTCTGCATGGGTTTCCTCCCACCATCCAAAGATAGTTGGATTGGCCATGCTAAATTTCCTCTTAGTATCAGGGGGACTAACTAGGCTAAATGCATGGGGTCAGGGGGATAGGGCCTGGGTGGGGTTGTGGTCAGATCAGACTCGCTGGGCCAAATGGCCTCCTCCTGCACTGTAGGATTCTATGATTCTATCTTTGAAAACCGGAGCACCCGGAGGAAACCCATGCAGACACGGGGAGAATGTGCAAATTCCACATTGACAGTGGTTTACTGATGTCCTTTGGAGAAAGAAATTTGCAGTCCTCACCTTGTCTTTCCTCCATGTGACTCCAGAGCCACAGCAATGTGGATGACTTTCAACTGCTTTTGGGCAACTACAGATGGGCAATAAATGCTGGCCAGTCAGCGATGCCCACGTGCCACGAATGAATAAAAAAGTGAAGCTGAACTGAATCTGCTGCTGAATATTATTACTGCAACCCTAAATGAGGAAAATGAAATACTAAGGCAGAGAGAGAGAGAGAGAGACAGAGAGAGAGAGGGAGAGAGGGTCACAGATGAAGTTCTGGGAGCCTTTGTAGTGAAGGGGGTCTGAGGGATATGTTTCTTCAGGATTCAGGAGATGCCCAAGGACTATCCTCAGAAGGGATTGGGAAGAGATAGTCATGGAGGTAAATTCCCAATTTCTGGATCTGAGCATCTTCCAGCACTGCCACTTGAAGTCTAATGAACTCACGTGGTCATGCTCAATGAATGTATCTTCGCATGACATCTCCTACACATATCACCACTGGTCTCCCATGTTGCCTGATGAACTACATCGCTATCACCCAGCTATCACCAGCACTGGCAGCTAGGCCTCAGGCCCTATTTTCAGGCATTCCACTTCACTTTCGCATGCTTACCAATGCTGCCAGTTTCACGCCAGCTTATCCATACTTTCACCTTTTCTGATATGCAGCTTTCCAAGGCAAAGTGTACATTGGCAGAAGGAAGTTTGGCTCTGTCCTGCCTTTTCCACTGGCAGTATGAATTTCACATTCAAAATAATTGGCTTAACCATGAAGTTTTTTTGGACCACAGATAGCGATCAACTCATTTTAAAAATAATCTATGTTAGCCAGACTTTGGGCTGAATGGCCTCCTTCTGTTGCACTGTAACTTTTTTTATTCATTCTTAGGACATGTGCATTGCTGTCTGACCAGCATTTAGTGCCCATCCCTAACCACCCTTGTTCAGAGAGCAGTTGAGAGTCAACCGCACTGCTGTGACTCTGGAGCAGGTCAGGCAAGGTAAGGATGGCAGATTTCATTCTCTAAAGGACATTAATGAATCACGTGGGTTTTTCTGACAATCATAGAATCTTACAGTGCACAAGGAGGCCATTCGGCCCATCAAATCTTAGCTGACCAAAATCCCATCCAGGCCCCATCCCCATAACTCCATGCACTTACCCTATTAAGGGACAATTTAGCCAAGCCAATCCACCTAACCGACACATCTTTTGACTGTGGGAGGAAACTGGAACACCTGGAGGAAACCCATGCAGACATGGGGAGAATGTGCAGACTCCACACAGGCAGTCACCGGGAATCAAACCCATGTTCCTGGCGCTTTGAAGTAGCAGTGCTAACCACTGTGCCATCATGCTACCCCAGTCTCATCTGACAATGGCTTCATGGTCATCAGTAGATTCTTAATTCCAGATATTTTTGGATAAGAACATAAGAAATAGGAGCAGGAGTCGGCCATCTAGCCCCTCGAGCCTGCCCCGCCATTCAATAAGGTCATGGTTGACCTGAAGTGGATCAGGTCCACTTTCCCGCTTTCTCCCCATAACCCTTAATTCCCTTGCCTACCAAAAACCTATCTACCCGTGACTTAAATATATTTAGCGAGGCAGCCTCCAGAGAATTCCAGAGATTCACCACCCTTTGAGTGAAGAAGTCCCTCCTCAACTCTGATCTAAACTGCACCCCCCGCCCCCCCAACCCCTTATCTTGAGGCTGTGTCCTCTAGTCCTATTTTCTAATTTGGTTTTCTATTTGGACATAAGGCCTGTTGGCTTCTAGTCACAGGCTGATCATACAGAAACTTCTGAGAGTCAGCAAATGCAACTGTCTATGTAGTGTGATATTAATCCTTACTTTGGGTAAACATTAAGTTTGAGAGATCACAACAATTTATGTAATCTGTGGCTGTTTTCATTGGGTTTCAAAATGGTTCAGTAGGCCACAAGTTTAGCTGAAGTCTTTGAAGTATCATGTTGTTTTTTAGTGGAAGTCACCTCATCCGCGATAACAAAGGAACAGGAAGTCTAGCATTGTCTGCATTTGAAGGAAGGCATCACATGCGCACAAGACTCTACTGCTGTTCTCATCATCATCCAGTGTAGCGCAGATCGGAGATGCCTGTGGCAGGGGTCAGGTTTCAGTCATGGTGAACTTTTAGCATGGAAGCTTTTCCTTAACTCCAGGCAGCACATCCACTCTATATCAGAGTTTATTCAAAAGCACAGTCAAAACCTGATAACGTCACCTTGTCATTAAAAAGACCAATTCTGCATCAGATCAAGAAACAGCACAGGAACAGGCCCATCAGCTCACAGTGTTGTGTCGAACATAACACCAAATTAACATAATCCCTTCTGCCTGCCTTTGGTCAATATCCCTCTATTCCTTGCATTTTCATGTTTTGATTTGACTTGTTATTGTCACATGGATTGGTGTACAGTGAAAAGTATTGTTTCTTGTACGTTATACAGATAAAGCATGCTGTACATAGAGAAGGAAACGTGAGTATGCAGAATGTTGTGTTATAGTCATAGTTAGAATGTAGAGAAAGATCAATTTAATGTGAGGTAGGTCCATTCAAAAGTCTGATCTAAAATCCCCTTAAGCACCCTGATTGTATCTGCCTGAAACACCACCACTGGCAGTGTGTTCCAGACACCTACCACTCTCTGTGTAAAAACCTACCCCTCATAGCTCCTTTGAACTTTCCCCTCTCACCCTAAGTGCATGCCCTCTAGTATTAGACATTTCAACTCTGGGAAAAAGATTCTGACTGTCAACCCCGATCTCTGCCTCTCATAATTTTATAGACTTCTGTCAGGTTTCTCCTCAGCCTCCACCACTCAGAGAAAACAACCCTAGTTTGTTCAGCCTCTCCTTATAGCTCATACCCTCTAATCCAGGCAGCATTCTGGTAAACCTCTTCTGCACCTTCTCCAAAGACTCCACATCCTGCTGGTAATGTGGCAACTGGAATTGAACGCAATACTCAAAGTTTTATAAAGCTGCAACACGACATCTTGACTCTTGTACTCAAAACCTCAACCAATAAAGCCAAGCAAGCCATATGCCTTCTTTACCACCCTATCTATTTGTGTGGCTACTTTCAGGGAGCTATGCAAGATCCCTCTGTACATCAGTGCTGCTCAGGGTCCTGCCATTAACTGTATACTTACCCTGAACATTTAATCTCTGAAAGTGCATCATCTCCCATATGCTCAGATTAAACTCCATCTGCCATCTCTCTGCCCATGATCATTATGTCAACTTTAACTACAAAGACAGGTCAGGGGCTAGGAATTCTGTGGTGAATGGCACACCTCCTGACTCCCCAGGCCTGTCCACCATCTACATGGCAAAAGGGGTGGCACAGTAGCACGGTGGTTAGCACTGCTGCTTCACAGCTCCAGGGACCTGGGTCACTGTTGGTATGAAGTTTGCACATTTTCCTTGTGTCTGCGTGGGTTTCCTCTGGGTGCTCCAGTTTCCTCCCACAGTCCAAAGATGTGCGGGTTAGGGTGATTGGCCATGCTAAAATTGCCCCTTAGTGTCCTGAGATGCGTAGGTTAGAGGGATTAGCAGGTAAATATGTTGGGATAGGATCTGGGTGGGATTGTGTTTGGTGCAGACTTGATGGGCCAAATGGCCTCCTTCTGCACTGTAGGGTTTCTATGATTTCTATGAAGTCAGGACTGTACTGGAATACTCATCACTTGCCTGAATGAGTGAAGCTTCAAACCACTAGGACAAAGCAGCCCACTTGATTGACACCCCATCCACAAACATTACCACTAATACACAGTTGGCAGCAGTGTGTACCATCTACAAGACATGTAGCAAGGCTCCTGAGACAGTACCTTCCAAACCCACGACCACCGCTATCTAGAAGGACAAAAGCAGCGGACACGTGGGAACACCACCACTTTGAATTTTCCCTCCAAATTACTCACCTCCCTGACTTGGAAATATATCACCATTCCTTCACTGAAAATCCTGGAATTCCCTCCTCTTGGAACACTGTTTCACTGGAAAGACTGAGGCTGAGGGGAGACTCAATAGAGGTCTCCAAAATTATGAGAGGGGCGGACAAGATGGATAGTCAGCGGTTTTTCCCAGGGTAGAGGTGAAAATTACAAGGGGGCACAGGTTCAAGGCGAAAGGGGGAATGTTTAAGGGAGGTGTGCGGGGGAAGTTTTTCACCCAGAGAGTGGGGAGTGCCTGGAACGCGCTACCAGACAAGGTGGTGGAAGAAGGCACTTTAGTAATGTTTGAGAGGCAGCTGAATGGGCACATGAATAGGGAGAGAATAGAGGGATATGGCCTGAGTAAGGGCAGAAGGCTTTTAGATTAGTTGGGGCATTTTGATCAGCACAGACTTGGAGGCCCGAAGTCCCTGTTCCTGTGCTGTACTTTTCATTGTTCTTCTTTGTTCTAACAGCACTGTGGATGCACCTACACTTTAGGGCATGCAGCGGTTCAAGAAGGCAGTTCACTACCATCTTCTCAAGGGCAGCTAGGAATGGGCAATAAATGCTGGTCTTAGCCACATCTGTGAATGAATCAAAAAAAAAATCCTTTCGTTATCTCGGTCTCTTGAATATTTTATAAAGCAGTAATTACATTGTCAAAGAGTTACTGAGACTGACAGAAAATGTGACCTGAATGTCATCACTGGCGATAGTTATTAACCCAAACAACATGGCATAGTTGCATTGAAATTATTGTTAGCAATATTTGAGGATGAATACATTTTAGTGACATTTTGCTGTCTATTTTCACAGATGTGGATGTGCCGGCGTTGGACTGGGGTAAACACAGTAAAAAGTCTGACAACACCAGGTTTTCGGTCGGACTAAAACCTGGTGTTGTCAGACATTTTACTGTATTTTCACAGAGCCAGACTAACAACTGCTTTACAAATGATTAACCAAAGATTGTTGTGCGGGAGCATTAGAACTTCATTAATTAACAGTAATTTCTTCTTTTTAACCAGCAACTGCCTGCATTTATATAGCACCTTTGACATAATAAAACATTATAACACAAAATTTGATGCTATGCCACACAAGAAGGCAGTGGTCTAGAGGTATTATCACTAGACTATTAATCCAGAAACTCAGCTAATGTTCTGGGGGGCCTGGGTTCGAATCCTGCCATGGCAGGTGGTGGAATTTGAATTTAATAAAAAATATCTGGAATTAAGAATCTACCGATGACCATGAAACCATTGTCAATGGTCGGAAAAACTCATCTGGTTCGCTAATGTGCTTTTGAGGAGGAAATCTGCTGTCCTCACCTGGTCTGGCCTACGTATGACTCCAGAGCCACAGCAATGTGGCTGACTTTCAACTGCCTGCAGTTAACAAGGGATGGGCCATCAATGCTGGCCAGCCAGTGATGCCCATGTCCCACAAATTAATAAAAAGAGATAACCGGACAGAAACCGTAAGACTTGTAGATTTAAAATAACTTGAATAACTTTTTTGTTTCTGTCTTCACGGAGGAGGACGTGAATTATTTGCCAGGTGTTAGCGATGGAAAGGTGGTAGGACTGGAGGGTCTTAATGACGTTACTGTTACTAGAGAGGCAGTGCTCGACAGACTGGAGGGGCTGATTGTGGAGAAGTCCCCAGGACCGGATGGAATGTATCCGAGGGTTCTGAAAGAAATGGCGGAGGTGATAGTGGATGCCTTGGTGGTTATTTTCCAGACGTCGCTGGATTCCGGGGAAGTGCCGGAAGATTGGAAAACGGCTAATGTTACGCCGTTGTTTAAGAAGGGTGCCAGGCAAAAGGCGGGGAATTATAGGCCGGTTAGTTTAATGTCTGTAGTAGGTAAAATGTTAGAATCCGTCATTAAGGAGGAAATTGCGAGGCATCTTGAAGGGAATTGCTTGATAGGGCAGACGCAACACGGTTTCATTAAAGGGAAGTCGTGTCTGACAAATTTACTGGAGTTCTATGAGGATGTGTTTAGGGCGGTGGATAGAGGAGAGCCGGTGGATGTGGTCTTTCTGGATTTTCAGAAGACGTTTGACAAAGTACCTCACAAGAGGTTATTGCAGAAGGTCGGGGGACATGGAGTTGGGGGTAGGGTGTTAGCGTGGATAGAGGATTGGTTGTCAAATAGGAGGCAGAAAGTGGGGGTCAATGGGTGCTATTCGGATTGGCGGATGGTGACTAGTGGAGTGCCCCAGGGGTCGGTGCTGGGACCTCAGCTTTTTACCATTTATATAGATGATCTGGAGGAGGGAACCGAGTGTAGGGTGTCGAAATTTGCTGATGACACCAAGATTGGTGGAACGGCAAATTGTGCGGAGGGTGTGGAGAGTCTGCAGAAGGATCTAGATAGGCTGGGCAAATGGGCCAGGAAATGGCAAATGGAATTTAATGTTGGCAAGTGTGAGGTGGTCCACTTTGGTAGGAATAATGGTAGGAAGGACTATTACTTACGGGGCGAAAAACTGCAGCAGGCGACGGTGCAGAGGGACCTCGGGGTCCTTGTGCATGAGTCGCAAAAACCCAGCTTGCAGGTGCAGCAGGTGGTCAGGAAGGCGAATGGGATGCTGGCCTTCATAGCGAGGGGGATTGAATATAAAAGTAGGGAGGTCTTGCTGCAGCTGTATAGGGCATTGGTGAGGCCGCAGCTGGAGTTCTGTGTGCAGTTTTGGGTGCCGCACCTGCGCAAAGATATTTTGGCCTTGGAGGGAGTGCAGAGGAGGTTTACTAGGCTGATACCGGAGTTGAGGGGGTTGAGCTATGAGGAGAGGCTGAATAAACTAGGCTTGTACTCATTAGAGTTTAGAAGAATGAGGGGAGATCTCATTGAGACGTATAAGATGATGAATGGGATGGATAGGATAGAGGTGGAGAGACTCTTCCGGCTCAGAAAAGACAGTAGGACTAGGGGGCACAGCCTCAAGATAAAGGGGGGGGCGGTTTAGAACGGAGTTGAGGAGGAACTTCTTCACTCAAAGGGTGGTGAATCTCTGGAATTCTCTGCCCGTTGAAGTGGTGGAGGCTACCTCGCTAAATATTTTGAAGAAGCGGGTTGATGGGTTTTTGATAAGAGAGGGGATTAAGGGTTATGGGGAGAGGGCGGGAATGTGGAACTGAGCCACGACAGATCAGCCATGATCTTATTGAATGGCGGGGCAGGCTCGAAGGGCTAGATGGCCTACGTCTGCTCCTATTTCTTATGTTCTTATGTTCTTAAAATAAAAATCTCAATGGCGGAGAGAGTGGTGAAGGGGTTACAATAGGAGTTCCAAAATCTTGGGGCCTAGGCAAGAAAGAAAATATCCAAGCGTGGGCAAGAGGCCAGAATTGGAGGAGTGCCGAGATCTCAGAGTTGTAGGTCTGGAGGAGTTTACAGAGTTAGCGACGAGACCACGGAGAAATGAAAATTCTTTAACAGCAAGGTGAACCGGGTGTCACTGTAAATCTGAGGGCACAAAGGTGGTGAGTGAATCAGATTAACTTTTTAGATTAGTGCAGCTCCCTACTCTGGCTGATAATAACTTTTCAAGGAAAATATTCCTGATGGTGCCAACTTAAACAAAATGAGTAGCAAAATAAATGGAAAGGAACTGAATCAAACTGAATCAAACACGCAATGTTAATTTTTAAAGTTTATTCATTAGTGTCACAGGTAGTTTTTTTTTAATATTCATTTGTGGGTCATGGGCACCACTGGCTAGTCAGCAATTATTGTTCATCCCTAGTTGTCCTTGAGAAGGTGCCTTCTTGAATCACTGCAGATTACGTGCTGTGGATTCACTCACAATGCTGTCAGGGAGAGAATTCCAGGATTTTGACCCAGCAACTGTGAAGGAACTGTGATATATTCCCAAGTCAGGATGGTGAGTGGCTTGGAGGGGAACTTGCAGGTGGTGGTGTTCCCATGTATCTGCTGCCCTTGTCATTCTAGATAGAAGTGATAGTGGGTTTGGAAGGTGCTGTCTAAGGACCTTTGGTGAATTGCTGCAGTGCATCTTGTAGACGGTACGCACTGCTGTTACTGAGCATCAGTGGTGGAGCGGCTGGAAATTTGTAGATGTGGTGCCAATCAAGTGGGCTAATTTGTCCTGGATGGTTTGAAGCTTCTTGAGTGTTGTTGGAGCTGCACCCATCCAGTCAAGTTGGGAGTATTCCATCACACTCCTGACTTGTGCCTTGTAGATGATGCATAGGCTCTGGGGAGTTAGTAGGTGAGTTACTAGCCACAGTATTCCTAGCCTCTGATCTGCTCTTGTAACCACTATGTTTATATGGTGAGTCCAGTTGTGTTTCTGGTCAATGGTAACCCCTAGGATGTTGACAATGGGGGATTCAGAGATGGTTACACCAGTGAATGTTAAGGGGCAGTGGTTAGAGAGTCCCTTATGGTGATGGACATTGTGTGGTGTGAATGTTATTTGTCACTTGTCAGCCCAAGCCTGGATATTGTCCAGGTATTTATGTTAACACTGCAATGAAGTTACTGTGAAAATGATTCTTTTCAAGTGTACTTTATCTTTTCAAAGTGAATTGATCTTGAGGAATTCATTGGGGAGGTGATGGTCTAGTGATATTATCGCGAGATTATTAGTCAAGAAACTCAGCTAATGTCCTGGGGACCCGGGTTCACATCCTGCAATGGCAGTTAGTGGAATTTGAATTCAATAAAAAAAACTGAAATTAAGAATCTACTGACGACCATGAAACCATTGTCGATTGTCGGAAAAACCCATCTAGTTCACTAATGTCCTTTAGGGAAGGAAATCTGCCATCCTAATCTGGTCTGGCCTACACGTGATTCCAGAGCCATAACAATGTGATTAACTCTCAATTCCCTCCAAGGGTAACTAGGGATGGGCAATAAATGCTGGCCAGCCAGTGATGCCCACGTCCCATGAGCGAAGGAAAAAAAACTAGAATCATATAGTGCAGAAAAGGCCCTTCAGCCCATCAACCTTGCACTGGTATGTGAGAAAAACCTGTACTCCCACATAATCCCATTTACTAGCTCTTGGCCGATAGCCAATAAAGTGCTGTCTGCAAGTTCTTCCTTACAAATATACCATGTGGTGTTATAGATTTCATTAATATATTTGATAGCATCATTTACACTTGGCATTATTGCCATAGGGACATAGGAAATGCCCCACTGTAAAGCTCCCACTTTCCCCAGCACTGGTGCCAATGCTATGATAGTTCATTTGTGGCTAATTCCAAAACATTGAGGTTAATGCCTCTAAAAGTTTAAGTTTTAAGTTTAAGTATATTTATTAGTATCACAAGTCAGCTTACATTAACATTACAATGAACTCACTGTGAAAATTCCACCACATTCCCATGCCTGTTTGGGTAGACTGATGGAGAATTTAGCGCGGCTAGTGGACCTAACCACACGTCTTTCAGACTGTGGGAAGAAACCGGAACACTCGGCAGAAACCCACGCAGACACAGAGAGAATGTGCAGACTCTGCAAAGACAGTGACACTGTCAGAAATTGAACCTGGGTCCCTGGAGCTGCAAGGCAGCAGTGCTAACCACTGCGCCACGTTGCCACCCTTCTCAGTGGCCGGAGACCCTTCACCAGATTTTGTTTTGATTTGATTTGAATTATTATTGTTACACGTATTAACATACAGTGAAAAGTATTGTTTCGTGCACGCTATACAGACAAAGCACACCAATCACAGAGAAGGAAAGGAGAGAGTGCAGAATGTCATATTACAGTCATAACTAGGGCGTAGAGACAGATCAACTTATTGCGAGGTAGGTCCATTATAAAATCTGATAGCAGCAGGGAAGAAGCTGTTCTTGAGTCGGTTGGTTCATGACCTCAGACTTCTGAATCTTGTTCCTGACAGAAGAAGGTGGAAGAGAGAATGTCCAGGGTGTGTGGGGTCCTTAATTATGCTGGTTGCTTTTCCAAGGCAGTAGGGAGTATAGACAGAGTCAATGGATTGGAATCTGGATGGGAGATTCTCATAATTTACAAACTCTATTCCACTCCTGGAGTGATTCAGATACAAAGTCAGAATTAAAAGAGCCAGGGGACCCGACACTCCCATACTTATATATAGTTGAGATTTCCTGAGTGGACAGTCGATTATCGCTCAGTTAAGGAGCTCATACTCCAAGAGGCCAACTTCATAGGCCTCGTGAAAGTTATTACAGTATTGTGATTCTTTTTTTCCACATAGGTAATGCACTAATAACTTCTATCCTTTTCCTGTTGAGGCATATGATTTCAATTCCTGAATCCAGTAGAGCTTTTTGAGCAGCCATGTAGAAATTCCCACAACAGAGGGGGTGCTACTGAACCTAATTTTAGAGAAAGAAGATGAGCTGATGTTGCAATTATCAGAGGGGGAGCATTTTTATGGCAGTGACCATAAGTCAATAAGATTAAAGCTATGGAAAAGGACCAGGATGGAACTGAATTGGGTGGAGGCCAATATTAATATGATTAGGTACCCTCTGGCCAAAGTCAACGAGGAGCAAAGAATTGTCGGAAATTCCCACTCGGAGTCAAAACAGAAATAAAGAGTGTGCAGGGCCAACATGTTCCTGTAAAAATAAAAGGTGGGACGAAAAGCTCCTCAGAATGCTGGGAGTCAGAGGATAAGCACAGTAAAAAGTCTCCCAACAACAGGTTAAAGTCCAACAAGTTTATTTGGCAGCACAAGCTTTTGGAGTCTTCCTCCTTCAGCTGATGAAGGAGCAAGACTTGAAAGCTTGTGCTGCCAAATAAACTTGTTAGACTTTAACCTGATGTTGGGAGACTTCTTATCGCACTTACCCCAGTCCAACACCGACGTCTCCACATTATGTCAAGGGGTATATAGGGCTGGATAAGGGAAATAAAGAGTTTGTGGCAGGTATCAGGGAGTTAAAACAGTAGATGCCTAGAGGAATATGAAAAGTGCAGGAGGGTACTGAGAAAAGGAGAGTGAAGAGGGGGCATGAAAAAACATTGGCAGGTAAGATAAAGGAAAGTCCCAAGGTGCATAACGTTTATAAAGGGCAAGAGGGAAACCAGGGAAAGACCAAAGTGCCCATTTGGTGTATGGAATGGGAAGACCTAGGGGAGGTATGCACTGAGAATTTTGTCCCTGTCTTCACATTGGAAAAGGCTAATGTAAGCATGGAAAACAAGGAGACCGTGATAGAACTGAACAGATCAGCAGTGAGATGGGGGAGGTGCTATCAGTTTTAGTGGGCATAAAAATGGATGAATCCCCAGGGCTAGATGAGATATATCCTCGGCTGATGTGTGGGATAAGGGAGGAGTTTGCAGGGACTGTGCTGCTTCTGCCCTGTCACAGAGATTTCATGTTCTTAAGCAGTTTGAGGACCAAGGTAAACCTTTTAAGACTGAGGTGAGGAGAAATTTCTTCACCCAGAGAGTGGTTAATCTTTGGAATTCACTACCCAGAAAGTCGCTGTGGTCAAAACAGTTTATGATCTCAAGAAGAAATTAAATATAGCTCTTGAGACTAAAGGAATCAATGGATCAATCAGCAGACAGCAGCTGAGGGATACATCTCATCTGGGTTTGGGGATTTAAACACTTTTAAGCCCATTAAATTTGATAGTACCTTCCCCCTCTCACTGTTAATCTGTTCAATTATATCACAATCTCCTTCCTTGTTTTCATAGAAACCTACAGTGCAGAAGGAGGCCATTCAGCCCATCGAGCCTGCACCAACCACAATCCCACCCAGGCCTTATCCCCATAACTCCATGCATTTACCCTAGGTAGAGTCCCTGACACTAAGCACGGCTGACCCACCTAACACGCACATCTTTGGATTGTGGCGGGGGGAAACCGGAGCACCCAAAGGAAACCCACACAGACACGGAGAGAACCCCACATGGACAGTGACTCAAACCAGGAATTAGACTCAGGTCCCTGGTGCTGTGAGGCAGCAGTGCTAACCACTGTGCCACTGTGCTACCCATTTTCTACACCTACATTGGCCTACAAGGGAATTCCTGCAGCATTGGTGCAGTACCATCTTATGGCTCAACAATGATTGCATCTATGCCTTTTTCAGTGGCAGAGAAGTGGAAGTCTTTTTACAATAAGTAGAAGTAGATCAGATATTATGGAATAGATTTTTAACTTTAACCTGGGAGTGGGAGAGGATTAAAACTTGGAATCAACTGGGTGTTAGCTATGGCTACGTGTTTTTGTTTTTGTTTAATTCTTGTTTATTAGTGTCAAAAGTAAGCTTTCATTAACACTGCAATGAAGTTACTGTGAAAATCCCCTAGTCGCTATAGTCCAGCACTTGTTTGGGAACACTGAGGAAGAAATTAGCGTGGCCAATGCACCTAACCAGCATGCTTTTCAGACTGTGGGAGGAAACCGGAGCATCCAGAGGAAACCCACGCAGACATGGGGAGAAGGTGCAGACTCCACGCAGACAGTGACCCAAGCTGGGAATCAAACCCATTGTCCTTGGTGGTGTGAGGCAGCAGGGCTAACCACTGTGCCACCATGCTGGCTGCCTTAGTTCTGAGTCTCAAGGTCATGGATTGAGGTTGCCTCACTTCTAGAGTTTTGAGCACAAACTGTATAGGCTGACATTAGTACAGTACTGAGGGAACGCGTGCAATGGTTGGAAATGCCACATCTGCGATTGTATAGGGGGTGCGAGAGGCCAAGGGCAACCAATTATTGGCCACTCAAAGGATGCTTCCTGCCCTGGCCTCAACTTGAGGCTGGTAGGTGGTGTTCGGTGCAGGGGAAATGGGATGAAACCCAACAGGCCACAATGACCTAGCCCCTGGTAGGGTGGGGAGGGGTAGGGGGGTGTGGGGGGCGATTGTTAGCAATGGAGTGGGGGGAAGTGGTGGTGGTAAGGGCTGTCTCTCTTTCTCCCTTTCTCTCTTTTTTCAAGATCCCCCTTTCTCCACACATCCCAATCCAAATCCCCCTTCCCCCCACCCCTCTGCCTATAAGGTCTGGCACTGTGGGTGCTCCCTCTGTTCGACCCATCCTCTCTGTTAAGACCCTTCCCCTAGTCTCCCCCCACCTCCCCCCCGCCACCACAACCCCAAGCCTGGCTTCAAATTTCCACATCACCTTGAGAATCCACCTGCCTCCCCAGTCACCTCCACCGCCATCTTTTATCCAGCTTGTTCCAACATTCAGCTGTGCACGTAGCCACCTCTGATCTACTCCTAGGTCGGTGGACTCGAAACCATTCCCCACATTGCCACCACATCCCCCTCAACCCCATCACTCCCCCATCACTCCCCGACCCCTCCAGCAACCCCAAAGAGAAGATTGCACCTTTCAGGATACTTGGCATTTTCTATTGCGTTCAAACAAGGTGGGGGGAGTGACACAGAAAATTTCCTGACTTGACCTATGTCTCTCGTAGGCAAAAATACCAGCCTACCTTTTGCACTGCATGTATTGGCTTCAGGTGACCACTGCCTTAAGTAGTTTGGTTGTTTCCGTATTTATTTTTGTTTGTAGCTTCTTCGCCTTTTTTATGTGTTAAGTCACTTGGTCAGTGTGGTTCAGCCGGTGACATTCTCATCTGTGAGTTTGTGAGATGAACTGATAATCCAGTGCAATACTGATCTGCACTATCGCAAATGCTGTCCTGCATTTCACTGCACTTAACTCCCTCGTTAGCTGTGAGTTAATGTTTTGCAAAAGGTGGAAAAAGATCATTTATTGCAAAAAATGTGCCCAAATTTACTTCCATTTTTATAAGGTGGTATTATTTTCCTTTCTTCTTTTTTCAGGGAGTTTTATCGTCTGGCATCTGAGTTTTATTTCTGAGTAGGCAGAATTTCTACTGAAGATTTCTACTATGTTCTTACTGGCAGTTTGCTTGGTGATCTCCTTTGTGTTACGAACTGCGTTAAGTGATGGAAACCCAAACTTCCGAGATAACCTGAGTAAGTACTAAGATTTCCCTTGCTACAGAGTCTGTTTCCCCATTTCCTCTTAACAATGGCAGCTCCAAGTTTTCAATCCCACTTCCATGTTCCTAAATGCCCTTCCTTCCCAAGACAGTTCCTATCTCATTTTCAAATTGTTCACTTTGCACTACCATGTTTCTACATTAATGATGTCCAAGTGCATCTTATAAGTTTCCTATTAACTAATAAGAAAATTAATGATAATAACCAATAATGAGCCAAATTGAGCTATAACTTTTATTAAGTCTCAATGACCTGAGTGACTCGATGGCACAATGTTTAGCACTGCTGCCTCACAACACCCAAGTTCGATTCTAGGCTTTGGTCACAGTCTGTGTGGAGTCTGCACATTCTCCTTGCGCCTGTGTGGGTTAGCTCCGGGTGCCCTGGTTTTCTCCCACAGTCTAAAGTTGTGCTGGTTAGGCACATTGGTCATGCTAAATTTTCAAATAGGCACCAGAGTGTGGTGACTGGGGGATTTTCACAGTAACTTTATTGCAGTGCTCATATAAACCTACTTAAACTTAAAATGACCCAAAGTGGTTTGCAGATGTTATCAAACAAAATTTAATATAGAACCATTTAAGGATATATTAGGTGAGGTGACTCAAAGTTTGGTCAAAGGATATGTTTCAAGTATCATCCGAAAAGAGGAAATCAATATAAAGAGGTGGAAAAGTTTAGGGATCAAAATGGCACTAATTATTTAAGTTGCAAAAATGTGTGCAATTTGCAGAGGTATGTAAAAACAATAAAGGGTAATAATATTAGGTGATATCATCCTCCCCAATATTAGATATAAAGTCAAGTGCATATATTCCAGAGAAGGAGGTATTGTCAGTCTTAAAGCACACCAAGGTAGATAAATCCCTGGGACCTGATGAGGTGTATCCCAGGACGTTGTGGGAGGCTAGGGAAGAAATTGCGGGTCCCCTTGCCAAGATATTTGAATCATCAATAGTCACAGGTGAGGTGCCTGAAGATTGGAAAGTGGCAAATGTTGTGCCTTTGTTTAAGAAGGGCTGCAGGGAAAAGCCTGGGAACTACAGGCCAGTGAGCCTCACATCTGTGGTGAGCAAGTTGTTGGAAGGTATTTTGAGAAATAGGGTTTACAGACATTTAGAGACACAAGGACTGATTAGGAACAGTCAGCATGGCTTTGTGAGTGGAAAATCATGTTTCACAAATTTGATTGAGTTTTTTGAAGGGCCCTCATCTACCAAGAAGATAGATGAGGGCGGTGCAGTTGATGTTGTCTACATGGACTTTAGCAAGGCCTTTGACAAGATAACACATGATAAGTTGTTGCATAAGGTTAAATCTCATGGGATCCAGGGTGAGGTATCTAAATGGATACAAAATTGGCTTCTTGATAGAAGCCAGAGGATGATTGTAGAGAGTTGATTTTTAAACTGAAGGTCTGAAACCAGTGGTGTACTTTAGGGATTAGTGCTGGGTCCACTGTTATTTGTCATTTATATTAATGATTTGGGTGAGAATATAGGAGGTGTGGTTAGTAAGTTTGCAGATGACACTAAAATTGGTGGCATTGTGAGAAAAGTTATCTCCAAATGCAACTGGATCTTGATCAATTGGACCAGTGGGCTGACAAATAGCAGATGGAGTTTAATTTAGACAAATGCGAGGTGATGCAATTTGGTAGATTGAACCAGGGCAGGACTTACTCAGTTCATAGCTCCTTGAAAGTGGAGTCACAGGTGGACAGAATAGTGAAGAAGGCATTTGGCATGCTTGGTTTCATTGGTCAGAACATTAAATACAGGTATTAGAACATATTGTTAAAGTTGTACAAGACATTAGTAAGGCCACACTTGGAATATTGCGTGCAATTCTGATCACCCTATTATAGAAAGAATGTTATTAAACTAGGAAGAGTGCAGAAAAGATTTACTAGGATGTTACTGGGGCTTGATGGATTGAGTTATAAGGAGAGGCTGGATAGACAGGGACTTTTTTCTCTAGTGCCTAGGAGGCTGAGGAGTGATCTTATAGAGGGCTATAAAGTAATGAAGGGTACAGATCAGCTAGATAGTCAACATCTTTTCCCAAAGGTAGGGGAGTCTAAAGCTAGAGAGCATAGGTTTAAGGTGAGAGGGGTGAAATATAGAATTATCCAGAGGGGCAATTTTTTTCACACAGAGGGTGGTGAGTGCCTGGAATAAGTTGCCAAAGGCAGTAGTAGAGGTGGGTACAATTTTGTCTTTCAAAGAGCATTTAGATAGCTATATGGATACAATAGGTATAGGGGGATATGTGCCAAATGCGGGCAATTGGGATTAGCTCCAGGGTTTAAAAAAAAGGCAGCATGGACAAGTTGGGCCGAAAAGCCTGTTTCCATGCTGTAAACCTCTATGACTGTGACTCTGTGGAATGGATTTCTTGAAATATGTATAGGATAATTTTTTAGGGCAATATTTGGAGGGTCCAATGAGGGAGGGAGTTGTGCTGATCCTAATTCTGGGGAGTGAATCTGGGCAGGTGGTTGAGGTGGTGATGGGAGAGCATTTTAGTGATAGTGATCACAACATGGTACAATTTAAGCTTGTTAAAGACAAAGAAATAGACAGGCATTTTGGAATGCAGGGGGAGCAGCTTTTACTAAAATAGGGCACAGTAAGAAGTCTTGTAACACCAGGTTAAAGTCCAACAGGTTTATGTGGTATCACAAGCTTTCTGAGCGCTGCACCTTCATCAGGTCCAACATGTTCCCTCTTGGGTGATAGGAAGGAGTAACAAGCCCAGAGAACCATGAATGACTAGAGATATTCATGATATGATAAAAAGGAAAAGAAAGGTGTTCAGCAGGAACAACAGTAGCAAATCAACAGACACATTAGTGGAGTACAGAAAGTGCAGGGTGGAGCTTAAGAAGCAATTAGGAGAGTAAAGTGGGGATATGAGAAAGCTCTGGCTAGTAAAACAAAAGGGAAAATCCCCAGACGGTGCAGACTCAATGGGCTGAATGGCCTCCTTCTGCACTGTAGGATCCTATGATCCTATGATTCTGTGATATTCTGCATCTATATCAATGGGAGGAGGATAATCAAGAAAAGGGTGGGGCCCCCTATTATTCCTCATTTATATAAACTACATAGATGTTTATGTGAGGGGGTAGCATTAGTAAGTTTGCAGATGACACAAAGATTGGGCGGGTGGTTAACAGTGAGGTGGAGTGTCATGGGCTACAGGAAGATAATAGATGGAATGGTCAAATAAGCGGCAGATGGAATTTAACCCTGAAAAGTGAAGTGATACACTTTGGAAAGAGCAATTTGACGAGGAAGTATTCAATGACATTAGAAAATTCTGGGGAACAAAGGGACTCTGCCGTGTTTGTCCATAGATCGCTGAAGGTGGATGGGCATGTTTATGCGGTGGTGAAAAAAGGCAGCTGGGATTCTTGCCTTTATCAATTGAGGCATAGATTGCAAAAACAGGGAAGTCACGTTGGAATTGTATAGAATTATGATGAGACCACAGCTAGAGTACTGTATGCAGTTCTGGGGTCGCCACATTATATTAAGAGTGTGCTTTCACTGGAGGGGGTGTAGCAGAGATTAACCAGGATGCTCCCTGGGATGGAACATGTAAGACATGAAGACTGGATGAATAGACTTGGACTGCTGCAGCAGAGAAGATGAAGAGGCGACCTGACTGAGATGTGTAAGATTATGAGGGACATGGATGGAGTGGATAGGGAGCAACTATTCCCCTTAGTTGAACAGTCAACCATGAGAGGACACAAGTTCAAGATAAAGGGGGAAGAGGTTTGCGAGGGGGTGGATGGGTGTGAGAGAAAACATTTTTACCCAGAGGTTGGCGAAGGTCCGGAATGCGCTGCCTGGGTGGATGGTGGAGGCAAATTGCCTTTGAAAAGTACTCAGATGAGCACTTGGCATCTCATAGCATTAAAGGCAGTGGGCCAAGTGTTGGTAGATGGGATTAGGTGGGTAGGTCGGTTAGGTAATTATCACAGGTCGATGAAAATTCGATGGGCTGAAGAGCTTCTACTGCACTGCATGGCAGAATTTCACGGGAAGTGCCCAACTAGCATGAAAATAGGAGAGCTCCTGATCTGTTTCATGGGTGAGTTTTCATGCCCAATCTAATGCACTTAGTCACTGAAAAAATGGTGTAGACTCTTTCTAGCTGCTGCAGGCAGTGGGCTGAGCTTAACTTGCCAGCCAGCCTGCAGGCGGAGCTACTGCGCGTGTACAGACCTCAGATGTAGCAGGGAAGTCACAATGGAATTGTGTAGAATTCTAATGAGGCCACAGCTAGAGTACGATATGCAGTTCTGGTCGCCACATTATAGAAAGGGTGTGCTTGCACTGGAGGGGGTGCAGAGGAGATTAACCAGGATGCTCCCTAGGATGGAGCATTTAAGATATGAAGACTGGATGAATAGACTTGCACTGTTGCAGCAGAGAAGACTAAGAGGCGACCTGATTGATGAATGTAAGATTATGAGGGGCATGGATGGAGTGGATAAGGAGCAACTGTCCCCCTTAGTTGAAGGGTCAGCCATGAGAGGACACAAGTTCAAGGTGAGGGGGAGGAGATTTGTGGGGGGGGGTGGATGAGTGTGAGAGAGGTTAAAATCAAGATGGGTAGAGTGGGAAGTCATGCAAGAATTAAGGAGAAAGATGACGCTGACAAAGTGGATAGGCTTTTCCTGCCTTGCTTTTCCTAAGAGTTATACAGAGTTCCTAGATGTACATTTTCTCTCATTGTCTGCTAGTGTCGAACCGCAGCCTGAATGTGAATTCAACTTATACATTTACAGCTTCTTTTTTCGCTCATTAATGTTTGTTTACTACCTTTAAAACAGCGGAACTTAATCCACCGACCAACATTACGATTGTAGATATACAGCTCGGAGAACTGACATTTACTTGGAATGGTGGCCTCAGTGAAGACATAAAGGAGGCGGTTGATGTTAGATATCAGTTTGAATATAAGTACCTCGATTCTGACACTTGGAAAAAAGTAAGATTTTATTCTTTTCTCTCTGCCATGTTAAAACCTAATACCAATATGTTGTCAATCATCTTAAATAGGTTCTCCACCTTTCCACCATTGAGAACAGCTTCTCTCTCCATTCACATGTCTTGCACCCCCACCACTCCCCCACCCACCACCCCCCACAGTAAGTTTGAACATGCAGGTGGGATCTCAATTTAACATCACATTCAAAGGATGGCACCTCAAATCAGGCAGGCTGACCCAGCTGGAGAGGAGGAAGGCCATTGAGGTCCCCCCAAGGATGTCAGTAGTAAGGGGGGATGCCCCTTGGTCACTGCCAACCTGGTCAGTGCCAGCCAGGCACCCTGAGACTCCTCAAAAGGAAAACTGCCCACTCGGCTTCGGGCAGTGCCAAAGAGGGCAGGGCCTTTGGAGGGGGCAGGACCAAATTGGGCCTGATCACTGGTGCCACTCTGCATTGGGAACACAGGCAGAGGGAAGGAAGAGGGCAATCGGGGTTGGCCATCCGGGTGGAGGGCAGTTCGGGACAGTCAGGGAGTGGGGGGGCGGATGCGGTCAGGGAGATCTGGGCTGGCTGGGGTGGCGGGACGAGCAAGTGGAACATAGGGGCTGGCCCGCAGAGGTCCAGGCTGTCACCGCTCGGGGGGTGGGGGAGTCAGTGGGCTAGCGATGGGGGATTGCCCGGTAGGCCAGCGATCTGCAATGAGGGGCCACTGCGCATTCGCCGATCTCTGCTCTGACAATTCGGCACATGTGCAGTAACCCACTCAGCACTGTGCTGCCAGCCTCTCAGGCAGGAATATGCCCCGAACCCAGGCTTAGTCAAGCTACAGCACTCTGTGTTGCACAGTGTGTTGGAGATTCATTCTGGAAATCACCCTAAAAAAAATTGGATTTTTTAAATTTCCCATTCATTGGGAAATTAGAATTTTTTGGGGAAAATCTTTACATTAATGCCAAAATAGGAAAATGTTTGACTCTAGTCTGGCTTCATAATCTATCTTGGGGTTTCTGATCTTAACATCCGTAAGGGCTTTTCATTATTTAGCAAAAATACATAAAAGGCACCATAAGAATCATAGAACCCTTACAGTGCAGAAGGAGGCCATTCTGCTCATCATGTCTGCTCCAAACACAATCCCACCCAGGCCCTATCTCTACAACTCCATGCATTTATCCTAGCTAACCCCCTGACACCAAGTGGCAATTTAGCATGGCCAATCCACCTAACGGCACATCTTTGGATTGTGCATGGAAACTGGAGCTCATGGAGGAAACCCACACAGAGACAGGGAGAACGTGCAAACTCCACGCAGAAATTGACTCAAGCCAGGAATCGAACCTGGTTTCCTGGCGCTGTGGCGCCGTACTTAAATAGTAAGAGGGATTACTATTTAAAGGGCGAAAAGCTGCAGCATGCTACGGTGCAGAGGGACCTAGGGGTCCTTGTGCATGAGTCACAAAAACCCAGCCTGCAGGTGCAGCAGGTGGTCAGGAAGGCGAATGGGATGCTGGCCTTCATAGCGAGGGGGATAGAACATAAAAGCAGGGAGGTCTTGCTGCAACTGTACAGGGCACTGGTGAGGCCACAGCTGGAGTACAGTTTTGGTTGCCGCACTTACGCAAGGATATTTTGGCCTTGGAGGGAGTGCAGAGGAGGTTCACTAGGCTGATACCGGAGACGAGGGGGTTGAACTATGAAGAGAGGCTGAATAGACTGGGTTTGTACTCGCTGGAGTTTAGAAGGATGAGGGGGGATCTTATAGAGACGTATAAGATAATGAAGGGGATGGATAGGGTAGAGGTAGAGAGATTCTTCCTGCTCAGAAAGGACAGCAGGACTAGAGGGCACAGCCTCAAGATAAGGGGGGCGCAGTTTAGAACGGAGTTGAGGAGGAACTTCTTCACTCAAAGGGTGGTGAATCTCTGGAATTCCCTGCCCGTTGAAGTGGTGGAGGCTGCCTCGCTAAATATATTTAAGACACGGGTAGATAGGTTTTTGGTAGGCAAGGGAATTAAGGGTTATGGGGAGAAAGAAGGAAAGTGGAACTGAGCCACTTCAGATCAGCCATGATCTTATTGAATGGCGGGGCAGGCTCGAAGGGCTAGATGGCCTACTCCTGCTCCTATTTCTTATGTTCTTATGTGAGGCAGCAGTGCTGATTGCTGTGTGACCGTGCCTTCCTTTTTGAATTGTTTTCAAAACATCAATTGTTTTACTATTTAATACAGGATTCCAGGCTTTTGGAACCAGAATATATGACAGTATTTGAATTACACAGGGGTGTTTCCGTACGAGTTAAAAATGTGCCCGTTGGTATGCAAAATGTAATTTTTAAAGAAAGTAACTGGACTGTGAAAGATATTCAACCACCACCAGGTATGGCAGCTGTATATATCATTATAATTAATGTCTAAATACGTGTACGTAGGTGTGTGTATATTATATATATTGGTTATAAACAAATCTATACATTACATAATGAGCAGACTCCTGAACATGCACAATCTTTTCTTTATATATTATGTATTCATTTGTGGGTCATGGGTGCCGCTGGCTGGCCAGCATTTATTGCCCATTCCAAGTTGCCCGAGGGCATTTAAGAGTCAATATGGTTTTGTACGAGGGAGGTCCTGCCTCACAAATTTGGCTGAGTCTTTTGAGGAGGTGACAAAAACGATTGACGAGGGACGTCGTCTACGTGGATTTTAGTAAAGCATTTGATAAGGTCCCTCATGGCAAGCTGGTGCAAAAGGTTAAATCTCACGGGATCAGAGGTGAACTGACTAGCTGGGTACAGAACTGGCTTGGCTATAGAAGACAGAGGGTAGCAGTGGAGGGGTCTTTTTCTGATGGAGGTCTGTGACTAGTGGTGTTCCACAGGGCTCTGTACTGGGACCCCTGCTGTTTGTAATATATATAAATGATTTGGAAGAAGATGTAGCTGGTCTGATTAATAAGTTAGCCGACGACACAAAGATTGCTGGAGTTGCAAATAGTGATGAACATTGTTAGAGAATACAGCAGGATATAGATAGGCTAGAAAACTGGGCGGAGAAATGGCACTTGGAACTTAATCCAGATAAATGCGAAGTGATGCATTTTGGTAGGTCTAATGCAGCGGGGAGCTATACAATAAATGGCAAAACCATTAGGAGTACAGACACACAGAGGGATCTGGGTGTGCAAGTCCACAGATCCTTAAAAGTGGCAACACAGGCGGAAAAGGTGGTGAAGAAGGCACATGGCATGCTTGCCTTTATTGGACGGGGCATAGAGTATAAAAGTTGGCATATGATGTTGCAGTTATACAGAATGTTGGTAAGGCCACATCTGGAATACTGCGTCTACTTCTGATCACCACACTATCAGAATGACGTGGAGGCTTTAGAGAGAGTGCAGAAAAGGTTTACCAGGAGGTTGCCTGGTATGCCTTAGCTATGAGGTGAGATTGAGTAAACTAGGGCTGTTCTCCCTGGAAAGATGGAGGTTGAGGGGCGACCTAATAGAATTTTATAAAATTATGAAGGGCGTAGATAGGGTGAACAGTTGGAAGCTTTTTCCCAGGTCGGAAATGACAAACACAAGAGGTCACAAGTTCAAGGTAAGGTGGGCAAGTTCAACACAGATATGCGAGAGACTTATTTTACACAAGGGCTGGTGGGGACCTGGATTGCAATATCTAGCAAGATGGTTGAGGCAGACACGTTAGGATCATTTAAAACTTATCTAGATAGCCACATGAACAAACTGGGAATAGAGGGATACAAACAAATGGTGTAGTTAGGAACACATGATCGGTGCAGGCTTGGAGGGCCGAAGGGCCTGTTCTTTGTTCAACCACATTGTTGTAGCTCTGGCTAGAACGCCTCTCACCTAATGGAGGAATGGAGCTCTGAAAGCTCTTGATACCAAATTAAACTGTTGGATTTTAACCTGGTATTGTGAGACTACTTACTGTGCCCACCCCAATCCAATGCCAACATCTCCACATCGTTGAACAGCTAGATAGTCAATGACTTAGAACTTAGCATTTGGAATATAGTGTTCGATTCTGGTTGCCACACTACCAGAAGGATGTGGAGGCTTTGGAGAGGGTACAGAAAAGATTTACTAGGATGTTGCCGAGAATGGAGGGCATTAGCTATGAAGAGAGGTTGGAGAAATCAGTTTGTTCTCACTAGAACGACGGAGGTTGAGGGTTGACTTGGTAAAAGCCTATAAGATGATGAGGGGCATGGACAGAATGGATAGTCAGGGCTTTTTCCCAAGGTGGAAGGGTCAATTTCTAGGGAGCATAGGTTTAAAGGAGATGCACAAGGCAAGTTTTTTACACAGAGGATGGTGGGTGCCTGGAACTCACTGCCGGGGAAGGTAGTGGAAGCAGATACGATAGTCAGTTTTAAGGGGCAAATAGATGAATAGGATGGGAATGGGGGGTTACGGTCCCCGGCAGGGTAGGGAGTTTTAGTTAAGTCAGGCAGCATGGTTCATGTAGTCTTGGAGGGCCTATAATTTTCTTTGATCTTTGTTCTATCTTTTCTCAAAGGTAAGGGAGTCCAAAATTAGAGAGAATAGTTTAAGGTGGGAGGGGAGAGATACAAAAGGGGCCAAAGGCGCAGTTTTTTCACACAGAGGGTGGTGAGTCTGGAAAAATGAGAGAGTGCAGAATGTAGTGTTACAGTCTTAGCTAGGGTGTAGAGAAAGATCAACTTAATGCAAGTCCACTCAAAAGTCTGACAGCAGCAGGGAAAGAGCTGTTCTTGAATCAGTTGGTACGTGACCTCAGAACTTTGTATCTTTTTCCCAAGGTGGAAGAGGGAATGCCTGGGGTATATAGGGTCTTTAGTTATGATGGTTGCTTTACCCAGCAGCAAGAAATGTTGACAGAGTCAATGGATGGGAGATTGGTTTGCGTGATGGATTGGGCTACATTCATGATGTTGTGTAGTTCCTTGCAGTCTTGGGCAGAGCAGGAGCCATACCAAGATGTGATAAAACCTTAGTCTGAGAAAGTAGAGGCGTTGGTGGGCTTTCTTAACTATAGCGTCAGCATGGGGGGACCAGGACAGGTTGTTGGTGATCTGGACACCTAAAAACCTGAAGCTCTCAACCTTTTCTACTTTGCCCCCATTGATGTAGACAAAGTTTACCCTATCTTATGATCATATGGTCTAACATAGGACTATAAGGGGGCATGTTCTCCTTTACGCTTCCTGAAGTAGATGACAATCCTTCACTTTGTTGACATTGAAGGAGAGATTATTGTCGCTGGATCAGTTCACCAGACACTCTCTCATTCCTGTACTCTGTCTCACCATTGTCTGAGATCCAAGCCACTACGGTGGTGTCGCCATCAAACTTGAAAATCGAATCGGAGGGGAATTTGGCCACACAGTCATTGGTGTATAAGGAGTATAGTAGGGAGCTGAGAACACAGCTTTTTGGGGCATCAGCATTGAGGACATTCATGGAGGAGGTGTTGTTGCCTACCCTTTCTGACTGTGGTCTGTGAGTTAGGAAATTCAAGATCCAGTTGCAGAGGGAAGTGCCGAGGCCCAGGCCACGGAGTTTGGAGATGTGTTTTGTGGGAATAATAATGTTGAAAGCTGAGCTACAGTCAGTAAGTAGGAGCCTGACATAGGTGAACTTATTATTTAGGTGTTGCAGGGTTGAGTGCAGGGCCAGGGAAATGGCATCTGCTGTGGACCTGTTGACAAACCGTAGTGGATCTAGGTAATCCGGGATGTTGGAGTTGATTTGCGCTGTGACTAGCCTTTCGAAGCACTTCATAATGATGGATATCAGAGCCGCCAGCCAATAGCCATTAAGGGACGCTGCTTGGTTTCTCTTAGGTACCGGGATGAAGGTGAATTGGGTTCCGTTGTTGCATATTATTCTTTCAGGAATCCCTAGCTCAATGAACAGAGCTCGTACTGCTGAGATCTTCCACTGTGCGGATAAAAAGGAATGTTGAGTGGTTGTCTGCAGTTCCGAGCTGTTGCATTCTTGATTGTGTGTCGATAATTCAGTTTCCACAGTATGCCCTTGTTTGGGTGGTACTTCAGTAACTATCAGTTCCTCTTTCTGCTGTGTGTACTCGCAACAAATTGAATATAGAAATCCTGTGATGCTTTTGTTGAAGGTTATCCAGCTTGCGGCTGATCTGGCCCTGAGCAAACACTTTTCGATTCCTGTGTGGTATTCACAGAATCATAGAGGCTTACATCATGGAACAAAGCCCTTTGACCTTACTTGTCCATGCTGCCCTTTTTCTTAACCACCATGCTAGCCGAATTACACCCATTTGGCCCATATTCCCCTATACCCGTCTTACCCACGTAACTGTCTAAATGCTTTTTAAAAGACAATATTGTACCCGCCTCTACTATTACTTCTGGCAGCTTGTTCCAGAACTATGTGTATTATGTAAGACCATAAGACCATTAGATGTGGAAGCAGAATTAGGCAAATCACCCATCGAATCTGCTCCGCCAATCAATCATGGCTGATATTTTTCTCATCGTAAGAAGTCTCACAACACCAGGTTAAAGTCCAACAGGTTTATTTGGTAGCAAAAGCCACTAGCTTTTGGGGCTCTGCCCCTTCGTCAGGTGAGTGGGGAGTTCTGATCACAAACAGGGTATATAAAGACACACACACAGTTTACAGAATACTGATTAGAACGTGATTCTTTACAGCTTATCAAGTCTTAAAGGTACAGACAATGTGAGTGGAGATAGCATTAAGCACAGGTTAAAGGGATGTGTATTATCTCCAGACAGGACAGTAAGTGAGATGTTGCAAGCCCAGGCAAGTCATGGGGGTTACAGATAGTGTGACATTATCCCAAGATCCCAGTTGAGGCCGTCCTCATGTGTGCGAAACTTGGCTATCAATCTCTGCTCAGCGACCCTGCACTGTCGTGTGTCGTGAAGACCGCCTTGATGAAGATGAACATCTTGCCAAGGCTATCCCCACACTCCCACTTCTTGCTTTCAAACAACCGCACAACCTCAACAAACCATTGTCTGCCTCCAGGAGAACAGTGACCAAGACACCACACAATCCTGTCACAGCAACCTCTACAAGACATGCCAGATCACCAATATGGATGCCATCATCTCATGTGAGAACACCATCCATCAGGTACACGGTACATACTCTTGCAATTCGGCCAATGTTGTCTACCTGATACACTGCAGGAAAGGGTGTCCCGAGGCATGGTACACTGGGAAGACCATGCAGAGGCTACGACAACAGATGAATAAACACCACTCGACAATCGCCAGGCAAGAGTGTCCCCTTCCTGTTGACGAACACTTCAGCGGTCCTGGGCATTAGGCCTCTGATCTTCGGGTAAGTATTCTCCAAAGCGGCCTTCATGACACACGACAATGCAGAGTCGCTGAGCAGAGACTGATAGCCAAGTTCAGCACACGTGAGGACGGCCTCAACCAGATCTTGGGTTCATGTCACACTATTTGTAACCCCCATGACTTGCCTGAACTTGCAACATCTCACTTACTGTCCTGTCTGGGGACAATACACATCTGTTTAACTTATGCTTAATGCTCTCTCCACTCACATTGTCTGCACCTTTAAAACTTGATTAGCTGTAAAGACTCGCATTCTAATCTGTATTTTGTAAACTGAGTGTGTGTCTTTATGTGCCCTGTTTGTGATCAGAACTCCCCACTCACTTGACGAAGGGGCAGCTACCCGAAAGCTAGTGGCTTTTGCTACCAAATAAACCTGTTGGACTTTAACCTGGTGTTGTGAGACTTCTTCCTGTGTTTACGCCAGTTCAACTCTGGCATCTCCACATCATTTTTCTCATCCCCATTCTCCTGCCTTTACCTCATAACCCCAGTCCTCTTATTAATCAAGAACCTATCTATCTCTGTCTTAAAGACACTCACTGATCTGGCCTCCACAGCCTTCTGTGGCACAGAGTTTCACAGATCCACCACTCTCTGGCTGAAGAAGTTCCTCCTCTGTTTTACAGGATATCTGTTTTAAAATCTCTGTTTTACAGGATTGTCCCTTTATCCTGAGGTTGTGCCCTCTGATTCTAGTTTTTCCTAAAACATTCTCTCCACGTCCACTCTATTCAGGCCTTGCAGTATCTTGTAAGTTTCAATAAGAACTTCCCCCCTCATCCTCCTAAACTTCAACGAGTATAGACTCAGAGCCCTCAACAGTTCCTCATACGACAAGCTCTTCATTCCAGGGATCTTTCTTGTGAACTTCCTTTGGAGCTTTCCAAGGCCAGCACATTCTTCCTTAGACATGGGGCCCAAAACTGCTCACAATATTCCAAATGGGGTCTGACCAGACCCTTGTACAGCCTCAGAAGTACATCCTTTCTCTTGTATTCTAACCCTCTCGACACGAATACTAACATTACATTTGCCTTCCTAACTGCCGACTGAACCTGCATGTTAACCTTACTGTGTGTGGCCTTCCCAAAGCTTTATATGGATTCAGCATTTTGTACACAACATGCACCCAAGTTATCCTGCCACCTTCAAAGATCTATAAAGACGCACACACAGATGCACTTGTTCAAAAAGAAGGTTCGGCACAACCTTCTCAATTGCAATAAACATTACCCTTGCCCATGGCACCAATATCCCAAGAATCATATTAAAGCGAACCATAAATTGTTAAAGCAAGGATCTGGGGAAATTCTTATTTGTTCTCCCACACTATTTAAAATTTTGGACCAGCACTTTTTGTTTTATATTAATCATAGAATCCTTACGGTACAGAAGGAGGCCATTTGGTCCATCAAACTTCCCACTGACAACAATCCCACACAGGCCCCATCCCTGTAGCCCAACATATTTACCCTGCTAAACCACACCCCCAATACTATAAGGTAATTTAGCATGGCCAATCCAACTAACCTGCACATCTTTGGACTGTGGGAGGAAACCGGAGCACGCGGAGGAAACCCTCAGGGAGAACGTATGAACTCCACACAGACAGTCACCCGAGGCTGGAATCGAACCTGGGTCCCTGGCACTGTGAGGCAGCAGTGCTACCCACTGTGCCACCGCGCTGCCCAGAGTTAATTTTCTGAGCGAAAATGTTTTTGGTATAATTTCTTTCAATTACATCAGAACAAAAATTATTGTTAATTTGCCACACTCATCACAATAACTTTTAATTAAAATCCTGCTTATTTTGTTAACACAGGTGATCAACAAACATTGATTTCCAACTTTTTGTGCATTTTGTATAATCATTCATCCATGAATTGTACATGGAGAAGGGGTAGCAAAACACCACTAGACACCAAGTATGTAATGTATTACAGGTAAGTGTCAAAATGTGGGTCCATAATAAGCTAAAACAACTCCAAATTTTCTGGGGTTTTTTGTACTAATTTAAAATTTTTTCCCTTTAAGGCAGAGCGAGACCACCCGGCGATGTATTCATTATTTTACAGATGTGAACGGGAGATATGGCTGTCAAGTTAATCAAGCCATATATGATGTCGAGGAGACAATTCTAATACGTGTCAATGGATCAAGTAATACCAGAACGATTCGACCATATTACACAAGCATCGACCCATGGGAATATGGTATGATATAACTATTTTCCTAATGCATTTATATCTTTTGGATTGCTGTGTTTCTCATAACATTAAGAGTTCAATTAAACGTGAATGGTTTTTTGGTGCCCTTAACTTTCAGAGATATACAACCCACCAGTAAACCTTAAGGTTTTACCAAATCTGACTGTGAAATGGGACATGCCTCCAGGTTATAACATCAATACTGACTGCTTTGCATTTGAACTGAAAGTCACAGATTTGGAAGAGGGTTGTACTGAGGTAAAGTTTATGTGTTCATCTCTTCATTCCCTCGTGCGTCCCTAACAATTGATACATTTTTATATCAACCATTATGTTTGTGGACCATTTAAGTAGAGATCAGTGTGGCAGAGTGGTTAGCACTGCTGCCTGTCAGCTCCAGGGACCCAGGATCGACTCCTGGCTTGGGTTACTGTCTGTGCACAGTCTGCACATTTTCACTGTGTCTGCGTGGGTTTCCTCCAGGTGCTCCGATTTCCTCCCACAGTCCGAAAAATGTGCTGGTTGGGTGTATTGACCATGCTAAATTCTTCCTCAGTGAACCCAAAAAGGCACGGGAGTGTGGCGACTAAGGGATTTTCACAGTAACTTCATTGCAGTGTTGATGTAAGCCTACTTGTGACATGAATAAATAAACTTAGTACTTAAATGTATTCAAAATCCTGGAACATTGATGGCCTGGCAGCTCTATGCTTCATATAATCTTGAACCATCCCAACCTCAGCTCATCCTCTAAGCCTTGACATTCATTACTTTATCCCTCATGCAATTATCCATCATTACCATCGATGCATCTTAGTTGTTCTCCCAACTGTAGGTCTGGTGAAAATTTCCCCTGAAATGCTTGTTAACAGCCGTTTATTCCATTTCCTGACAACTTTGTTCTTCCCTCAACTGGGGTTCTGTCAGGAGTTGGGTAGAAGTTCTATAGGATTTCAGAGGCAACTAATTATCACCATCAAGTAAGAGTCAGGGAAGGCCTATGAAATGGAGATTCCACGATAGACAACACAGTAGGAGGCCATTTGGCCCACGGTACCTGAACTGGCTCTTTGAATAAGTTATAGAGTCATAGAGGTTTGCAGCATGGAAACAAGCCCTTCAGTCCAACTTGTCCATGCCGCACTTTTTTTATATAACCACTAAACTAGTCCCAATTGCCCACATTTGGCCCATATCTCTCTATACCCATCTTACCCATGTAACTATCTAAACTGTCATTTTAAAAGACAAAATTGTACCCACCTCTACCACCACCTCTGATAGCTTGTTCCAGACACTCACTGCCATCTATATGAAAAAAATGCCCCTCTGGACCCTTCTGTTTCTCTCCCCTCTCACCTTAAACCTATGCCTTCTAGTTTTAGACTCCTCTAAAATTGGGAAAAGATGTTGATTATCTAGTTGATCTATGCCCCTCATTATTTTATAGATCTTTATAAGATCACCCCTCAGTCTTCTACGTTCCAGAGAAAAAAACCTCAGTCTTTTCCAGCCTCTCCTTATAACTCAAACCATCGAGTCCCGGCAGCATTCTATTAAATCTTTTCTGCACTCTTTCCAGTTTAATAATATCCTTTCTGTAGTAGAGTGACCAGAACTGTACATAGTATTCCAAGTGTGGCCTTACCAATGTCTTGTACAACTTCAACAAGATGGCCCAATTCCTGTATTCAAGCCACCTGATTGATGTTTAAAGTGTATTTATTAGCATTGCAAGTAGGCTTACATTAACAGTGCAAGTAAATTACTGTGAAAATCCCCTTGTCCCACACTCCGACACCTGGTCAGGTAAATAAAGAAACAAAGAGTAGTACAGCACAGGAACAGGCCCTTCGGCCCACCAAGTCTATGCCGGTACAGATGACTCTCTAAGCTAATATTTTCTTGTGACAATGTGGTCCATATCCCTCTATTCCCTGCCTCTTGAATGTTGTTATGGAATCTGTTTCCATCACTTTCCTCGGCAACGCATTCCAGGCTGCATGAAAAGCTTGCCCCTTACATCTCTTTTATATTTTTCGCTTCTCACTTTCAACCTATGCGCCTAAGTACTGTACCTTTCAACCCTGAGAAAAAGACCCTGACTATCCACTCTATCCAAGCCTGTCATAATCTTGTAAACCTCTATCAGTTTCCCCTACATCCTTCAATGCTCCAATAAAACAACCCAAGTTTGTTCAACCTTTCTTCACACTCCATTTCCTCCAATCCTGGTATAACTTTTCTGTATCAACATTGTACACTGAGGGAGAATTTAGCAATGCAAATGTACCTAACCAGCATGCCTTTCAGCTTGTGGGAGGGAAACTGGAACATGCAGAGTAAAGCAAAGCAGACAAGGGGAGAATGTGCAAACACCACACCGACTGTAATCCAAGCCCGGAATTCCTTGGCGCTGTGAGGCAACAGTGCTAACCACTGTGCTACCCGGGCCCTGTTCCCTTGTTCTTTCCCCATAGCCTTGCAAAAGTTTTATTTTTCAAATGTGCTTCCAATTCTCTTTTGAAAGTTACTGTTGAATTTGCTTCCTGACTCCTTTCAGGTAAAACATTCCCAATCATCCTAACTCGGTGCGTAGAAAAGAAAAATGTTTCTCAACTCTGCTTTCTTCATAGGCTGTTGTATTGCACAAAGTCCAATTTGATTTGATTTGATTTATTATTGTCACGTGTATTAACATACAGACAAAGGATGCTATACAGACAAAGCATACCGTTCACAGAGAAGGAAAGGAGAGAGCACAGAATGTAGTGTTACAATCATAGTTAGGATGTAGAGAAAAATCAACTTAGTGCGAGGTAGGCCCATTCAAAAGTCGGACAGCAGCTGGGAAGAAGCTGTTCTTGAGTTGGTTGGTACGTGTCTTCAGACTTTTGTATTTTTTTCCCAACAGGAGAAGGTGGAAGAGAAGAAGTCTGGGGTGGGTGAGATCCTTGATTATGCTGGCTGCATTTCCGAGGCAACGGGAAGGGTAGACAGTGGCAATGGATGGGAGGATGGTTTGAGTGATGGACTGGGCTTCGTTCATGACCCTTTGTAGTTTCTTGCGGTCTTGGGCAGCGTAGGAGAAATACCAAGCTGTGATACATCCAGAGATGATGTGGACATGCCGGCGTTGGACTGGGGTAAACACAGTAAAAAGTCTGACAGCACCAGGTTTCAGTCCAACCGATTTATTTGATAGTAAATTCACTAGCTTTCGGGTTAGCCCCTTCGTCAGGTGAATGGAGAGTTCTGGCCTCAGACAGAGCGTATAAAGCACAGACAGTTTACAGATTACTGATTAGAATGCGAATCTTTACACCTAACCTGCTGTACAAGTCTTGTGTATTGTCTCCAGACATCTCTTTAACCTGTGATCAGTGTTCCTTCCACACACATTGTTAGCCACTTTAAGACTTGTACAGCAAGTTAGGTGTAAAGATTCGCATTCTAATCAGTAATCTGTAAACTGTCTGTGCTTTATACGCTCTGTCTGAGGCCAGAACTCTCCATTCACCTGACGAAGGGGCTAACCCGAAAGCTAGTGAATTTACTATCAAATAAATCGGTTGGACTGAAACCTGGTGTTGTCAGACTTTTTACTGTGTATACATCCAGAGAGAATACTTCTTATGTCCCTAATTGTTTTGTCTTCATGCCTAACTGTTTTGCTTTAGCATTTAAACATCCAAGGTGAAACAGAGTATGTTCTTGTCAACCTCAACCCAACAAAACGGCACTCTGTGAAAGTAAGGATGAAATTACAACATTGCAAAGAAACTCGGTTCTGGAGTGAGTGGAGCAATGAGGATTTTATTGGTAAGCTTTGTCTTTCCTTGAACCATTGTTATGCCTGTTGAGGGTTTCTCATCCTTTCTGTTGCTGCAATGGGTTAAATAATTCTGAAACCTGTACATTTTCATCACTGATGCCAGCGAGAATGCGGCCTAGTTTTTATTATTTGCCCTTTATTTGTTTTTCAGCTTGAACATGGCATTAGCGAGAAAAAAAACCCAATCAATAAACTTATCTTCGACTTTCCCTCTACCCCTCCCACTCCTGAAGACAGCCTGAAATGATTTGTGAGAAGGCCATGTCTCTCTCTCATAGAGTCATAGAGGTTTACAGTATGGAAACAGGCCCTTCGGCCCAACTTGTCCATGCTGCCCCTTTTTTAAACCCCTCAGCTAATCCCAACTGCCTGCATTTGGCCCACATCCTTCCATACCCATTGTACCCATGTAACTATCTAAATGCTTTTTAGAAGATAAAATTGTACCCGCCTCTATTACTACCTCTGGTAGCTTGTTCCAGACACTCACCACCCTGTGTGAAAAAAATTGCCCCTCTGGACACTTTTGTATCTCTCCCCTCTCACTTTAAACCTATGCCCTCTATTTTATACTCCCCTACCTTTGGGAAAAGATATTATCTATCTTGTCTATGCCCCTCATTATTTTATAGACATCGATAAGGTCACCCCTCAGCGTCCTACACCCCAGGGGAAAAAATCCCAGTCTATCCAGCCTCTTCCTATAACTCAATCCCATCAATTCCCAGTACCATCTCCCAGGGGCTTTACTCATCTATATACATCCCAGGAGGGACCCCAACAACAGGATCACATCATCCGGGTAAACCTGGTGTAAACCTCACCAAGATAATGTGACGTCAGCAAAATCTGAAAGGACGAAATCTGGTGGGGAGGTGGGGTGGGGGAGCTGTTAATCATACTAAAATAAATGCAAATTCGTTAATAGTAGGTTCTTGTCCTTTGATGGCCTGAACCTCCCATTGAGAGGGGCGGGGAAAATCACGGAACATGATCTCTCTGTAGAGAATTGATTTTCCCAAATCCCTCTTAATTTGATTTTCGTTTCACTCTTTGACCACTAACTCAGGCAGAAAATCACTCCCCATATGTCTGAACATACTCGAACTAATAAATATCACTCTCTGTCGCATTGCAACTCCTTCTGAGGCGACTTTCACATCTTTTGAAACAATGAATATCATTTGATTTGATTAGATTTAATTTATTATTGTCGCATGGATAAGTATACAGTGAAAAGTATTGTTTCTTGCAAACTATACAAGCATACAGTACATAAGGAAGTGGGAGGCACGGTGGCACAGTGTTTAGCACTGCTGCCTCACAGCTCCAGGGACCTGGGTTTGACTCCTGGCTCGGGTCACTGTCTCTGTGGAGTTTGCACATTCTCCCCATGTCTGCATGGGTTTCCTTCAGGTGTTCCAGTTCCCTTCCACAGCCCTAAGGTATGTGGGTTAGGTGCATTGGCCATGCTCAATTGTCCCTTTGTGAACTGGGATGTGTAGGTGAGAGGGATTAGGTGGGTAAGTATGAGGGGAGATCTCATTGAGATGTATAAGATGATGAATGGGATGGATAGGATAGAGGTGGAGAGACTCTTTCTGCTCAGAAAGGACAGTAGGACTAGGGGGCACAGCCTCAAGATAAAGGGGGGGCGGTTTAGAACGGAGTTGAGGAAGAATTTCTTCACTCAAAGGGTGGTGAATCTCTGGAATTCTCTGCCCGTTGAAGTGGTGGAGGCTGCCTCGCTAAATATTTTTAAGACACGGGTTGATGGGTTTTTGATAAGCGAGGGGATTAAGGGTTATGGGGAGAGGGCGGGAAAGTGGAACTGAGCCACGACAGATCAGCCATGATCATATTGAATGGCGGGGCAGGCTCGAAGGGCTTGATGGCCTACTCCTGTTCCTATTTCTTATGTTCTTATATTCTTATGTGGGACTGCTGGGTGGGATTGTTGTTGGTGTAGTCTCGATGGGCTGAATGGCCTCCTTCTGCACTGTAGAGTTTCTATGATTCTATGAAGGGAGAGAGTGCACAATGTAGGATTACATTCATAGCTAGGCTGTAGAGAAAGATCAAACTCATGCATTGGAGAGATTAAAAATGTTAGGATAAAGATTAGTAAGCATAGAACAAGAGTAAAAGATAGAATTAGAACGTATGCTGAGCACAGCTTGCAAGAAGTCATCACACTGCAGAATCATCTTGGATGGATCATTATTTGTGATTGATAATAACTGGCTTGTTTATTTGCAGAACCTCTCCATTTGCCTATTGCAAGATGGGTGTTGCTAACTCTGGCCATAAGCACAATAATGATAGTGCTGCTTCTGCTGTTTGCATTCAGATGGTAAGTTTCCATCCAGTTATTGGGTTCTAATCAGGATCAAGATTCGCCCACTACCTGTCCTGATGGCACTGACTGGCATCAGAATTCAGCTCCAACGGGTTTCAGCTCCCTGCCCTCTCTTGTTTAAAGTCAGGACTATTAAAATTCAGCAGGGTTTCTCCCAATCTCCCACCACAACGTGGGACCAGCTGAACCATGGCACAGTGGCACAGTGGTTAGCACTGCTGCCTCACAGCGCCAGGGGCTTGTGTTCATCTCTCGGCTTGGGTCACTGTCTGTGCGGAGACTGCATGTTGTCCTCCTGTCTGCGTGGGTTTCCTCCAGGTGCTCCGGTTTCCCTGTGCGGGTTAGGTGTATTGACCATGCTAAATTACCCCTTAGTGTCAGGGGGACTAGCTAGGGTAAATACATGGGGTTATGGGGATAGGGCCTGGGTGGGATTGAGTAGGGAATAGGCTCGATAGGCCACCGTGGGATTCTATGATTTTATGATTCTATGAAATAAGAAGCAGTTTAACTGAAAGCTCGTGTGGAAGTTGGGGTGGGTGGTATGCACTAAACTCCTGTTAAATCATGGTGGGAAGTCCATTCATTTCTTTTTATTTGATTTATTATTGTCACATGTATACAGTATACAGTGAAAAATATTATTTCTTGCATGCTATACAAACACGGTGCAGAAGGTAGTATTACAGTCACAGAGTGTAGAGAAAGATCAACTGTATTAGCCTAATTCTGCCCCTGTATGCACAGGGTGCCGTAATGGTTAGCACACTGCTGCCTCACAAACCCAGGGATTTGGGTTTGATTCCCAGTTTGGGTCATTGTCTGTGTGGAGTTTGCAAGTTCTCCCTGTGTCTGTGTGGGTTTCCTCTGCGTGCTCCAGTTTCCTCCCACAGTCTGAAAGACGTGTTGGTTAGGTGCATTGGCCATGCTAAATTCTTCCTTAGTGTACACGAACAGGCACTGGAATGTGGCGACTCGGGGATTTTCACAGTAACTTCATTGCACTGTTAATGTATACCTATCTGTGACTAATAAATAATAAAAAAAAGAAGGTGGGTTCAAAAGTCTGATGGCAGCAGGGAAAACTGTGTTTTTGAGTCAGACGGTCTGTGACCTCAGTTTTTTGTATCTTTTTCCTGACAGAAGAAGGCGGAAGAGAGAATGTCCAGGGTGCGTGGGGTGCTTGATTATGTTGAATGCCTTCCTGAGGCAGCGGGAAGTGTAGGCATTGTCAATGGATGGAAGGCTGGTTTGTGTGGTGGACTGAGCTGTGTTCACAATCATTTTAGTTCCTTGCGGTCTTGGTCAGAGCAGGAGCCACACCAAGCTGTGATGCAACCAGAAAGGATGCTTTCTATGGTGCATCCGTAGAAGTTGGTGAGAGAATTAGCAGAATTTCCTTAGCCTCCTGAGAAAGTAGAGGCGTTGGTGGGCTTTCTTAACTATAGTGTCAGCGTGGGGGGAACCAAGACAGGTTGTTGGTATTCTGGGCACCTAGAAACTTGAAGCTGTCAACCATTTCTAATGTGTCCCCATTAATGTAGACAGGGGCATGTTCTTCTCTATGTGAAGCCAACTCAGGAGGATGGGACAAGGGCACAGCTCACCCCTGATCTTATTAAATGGTGGAACAGGCTTGAGAGGCTGAATGGCCTCCTGTTGCCTAATTCCAGTAGATTTCTTTCCCTTTGCCAACTTTCACCTTCACCTCCTCTTCTGAATATGCCCACTTGTCCCTGTTGCCAGGGTTAAATGACCATGAAGTAGACAAAGGATTTTGGCAGACCACCGTGACAATATCAGTCATTGGTATATGATGAAGAATAATACAGCTACTTGTCTTTACCTTTAGCAAGTTCATTGGAGCTACAAACTGCTTGTGGTTTCCCCCACCCCAGCTGTTCCAATTCTACTGAGTCGTTCTGGACATCTGGACAAACATATGAATAAGATGGGAATAGATGGATTGCAATCCTTGGAAGGGCAGGGGGCTTTAGTTCAGATGGGCAGCATGGTCGGTGTAGGCTTAGAGAGCCAAAGGGCCTATTCCTGTGCTCTAATTCTCTTTGATCTTTGTTCTTTGAAATTAGTAACCATTTCAATCAAAGGGACAAAAGAAAAAGGGGTGTTCCTTTAAAAAGATACTGCCTTAAACAGAAATAAATCACAAATGAAGCTTAAAATGTCAAAATGAAATATGATTAAAGGGATCATACAGGCACCCCAGCCCCTACGGTTCCCACCGAGAATCGAAGACCTTAACAATGCCGACGGACACCTCTTCCTGGGACACCTGGCTATGAATGTCACCACTGTAAATAAATGAAATGTTGCCACAGTCCCAGAGGTCACTCTCCCTTTGAAAGGGAGAGCTGACTGATGGTGTTTTAATCAGAGGTTCACCACACCTCGGATAAAGGGCAAGGGTCAAGAGTTGGGGTCTTCATGAATAATGTTGGCTGCCATGGGAGTGAGCCTGCAATTTTGGCATTCTCCACATCACAAACCAGTCATCCAGCCAACTGAGCTAACTAACCTCCTACCTTAACTATTCCAGCATCTGCCCATTAATATTCCTTCAGAGATAATGCCAATAACTATCATCCGCCTTTAATAAGGCAATTAGCTTAACAATGTTTTTTCTTACTCATTTGTGGGACACAGGCATCGCTGGCTGGCCAGCATTTATTATTCCGTTTATAGTTGGCCAAGGGGAGTTGAGAGTCAACCACAGTGCTGTGTCTCTGAAGTCACATGTAGGCCAGACCAGGTAAGGCCAGCAGATTTCCTTCCCTAAAGGACATTAATGAACGACAAGGCTTTTTCCGACAATTGGCAATAGTTTCATGGTCATCAGGTTCTTAACGCCAGATTTTTTTTTATTGAATTCAAACACCACCATCTGCCGTGGTGGGATTCGAACCTGGGTCCCCCAAAACGTTAGTTGCATTTGTGGGTTGAAGAGTCTAGCAATAATGCCACTAGTCCATCATCTCCCCTAATGTAATTGCCAAAGTATGCACTTACTCATACAGTGACATGTTACACTGTGAGGCATCATCCTGGAGCCCAGCTAACACCTCCAAATGTACAATTTGCTGGACCTGTCATTGCCCTGTTGCTGATTGTGATTGGTGTTCCATTCCCTGACTTCAGGTCACTGTGACTAATAGCAATAGTGCAAAAAAAGTCTGAATCAAGGCTCCATTCAGAAAAATATGCTCTTGTTTAAAAGAAACACTATAGAATCAGTGGTTATGCTAATATGACGTAATTTCCTATGGGGTGATGTATCAATCATATTAACTGGCTTTTAAGATTCATTTTAACACCAAAAGGTAGATTTTGAGTTTGCGTGATAGTGTAAAATGGGTGATAATGAATTGCAGCTCATTTTATGCTTTCCAATTGATTGGAGATAGTTTAAAAGTTTATTTATTAGTCAGCTTACATTAACACTGCAATGAAGTTACTCGGAAAATCCCCTGGCTGCCACACTCCAGCACCTGTTTGGATACACCGAGGGAGAATTTAGCACAGCCAATGCACCTAACCAGCACACCTTCGAGACAGCGGGAGGAAACCAGAGCACCCGGAGGAAACCCCACACAGACACAGGGAGAGCATGCAGACTCCGCACAGTCACCCAAGCTGGGAATTGAACCTGGGTCCCTGGCGCTGGGAAGCAGCAGTGCTAACCACTGTGCCACCTATGAAATGAGGTCAGGCCAGTGCCAGACTGCTGACCAGGTATCAGGCATTTTTCACAATTACATAAAGCCATTATCTACCCCAAATAGTCTTCTATATTTATAGGTAAGAAAATATCAAGCTTATGTGGGTTTAATTAATGTGTTTGACATTGTTTAGGTACAAAATGTTGGAAATTGTATTCAAACCAATCCCTGACCCTCAAAAGAAGTTCAAAGAATTGTTTGAGGAATATAACGGTGATTTCCAGGTAGGCAGGCACTAAATAAATGCCATTGCCACAATTCTCCAATCCCACTGCGGGGGTTCGGTAATGATCTGCAGAATTCGCGCGAGAGTTTGCGCCCCGCTAACATCTCCCAGCACTGGATTTCTGGTGTGGTCTGCTCCACGCTGGAAATCGGCGGGGTAACATTTAAATTATATTTTAAATGTCATTTAAGTGCTATTAGTGGGCCCAGAACTGAATTCTCCAGACCCACTGACCCCTCCCATTCTGTGGAGATGTCAGCATTGGACTGGGGTAGACACAGTAAGAAGTCTCACAACACCAGGTTAAAATCCAACAGGTTTATTTGGTAGCAAAAGCCACTAGCTTTCGGAGCACTACCCCTTCGTCAGGTGAGTGGGAGTTCTATTCACAAACGGGGCATATAAAGACACAAACTCAATTTACAAAATAATGATTGGAATGCGAGTCTTTACAGGTAATCAAGTCTTAAAGGTACAGACAATATGAGTGGAGAGAGTGTTAAGCACAGGTTAAAGAGATGTGTATTGTTTCCAGACAGGACAGTTAGTGAGATTTGGCAAGTCTAGGCAAGCCATGGGGGTTACAGATAGTGTGATATGAACCCAAGATCCCGGTTGAGGCCGTCTTCATGTGTGCGGAATGTGGCTAACAGTCTCTGCTCAGCGAGTCTGTGCTGTCGTATGTCATGAAGGCCGCCTTGGAAAACGCTTATCCGGTGATCAGCGGCTGAACGCCTGTGACTGCTGAAGTTTTTCCCGACAGGAGGAGAAGAGTCTTGCTTGGTGATTGTTGAGTGGTGTTCCTTCATCCGTTGTCATAGCGCCTGCATTGTTTCCCCAATGTACCATGCCTCGGGACATCCCTTTCTGCAGTGTATTTTCGTTGGCGGAGTTGCAGGAGTATGTACTGTGTACCTGGTGGATGGTGTTCTCACGTGAGATAATGGCATCCATGTTGATGATCCGGCACATCTTGCAGAGGTTGCTGTGGCAGGGCTATGTGGTGCCGTGTTCACTGTTCTCCTGAAGGCTGGGTAGTTTGCTGTGGACAATGGTCTGTTTCAGGTTGTGCAGTTGTTTGAAGGCAAGAAATGGGGGTGTGGGGACGGCCTTGGTGAGATGTTCGTCTTCATCAATGACATGTTGAAGGCTCTGGAGAAGATGTCGTAACTTTTCCACTCCAGGGAAGTACTGGACGATGGAGGATTCTCTGCCCACTGTGTCCCATGTATGTCTTCTGAGGAGGTCGGTGCGGCTTTTTGTTATGGCGCATCGGAACTGTCGGTCAATGAGTCACGTGTCATATCCTCATCTTATGAGGGCATCTTTTAGCATCTGGAGGTGTCTATTGCGATCTTCCTCATCTGAGCAGATCCTGTGTATACGGAAGCCTTGTCCCTAGGGGATGGTTTCTTTAACATGTTTAGGGTGGAAGCTGGAGAAGTGGAGCATCGTGAGGTTATCTGTGGGCTTGCAATACAGCGAGGTGCTAAGGTGACTGTTCTTAATGGAGATGCGTGTGTCTAAGAATGCAACCGATTCCAGAGGGTATTCCATGGTGAGTCTGATGGTGGGATGGAACTTGTTGATATCATCATAGAGATGTTTTGGTGATTGTTCACCATGAGTCCAAAGGGTGAAATTGTATCTAGTGTATACAATCAGTTGAAAGTCCTGTGCAGTGAAGAAGTCTTGTTCGAACCTATGCATGAAGAAGTTGGCATACTGAGATGCAAATTTGGCCTTCATGGCTGTTCTGTGTGTCTGGATGAAGAACTGCTTGTTGAAGGTGAAGACATTGTGGTCCAGGATGAAGTGGATGAGTTGCAAATTTGCGTCTGGAAACAGGCAGTTGTCAGCGTTGAGTCCTGTGACAGTTGCAGCAATGCTATCATTGTAGAGGATGCTGGTGTAGAAAGCCGAGACCTCTATTGTGACGAGGAGTGCTCTGGGTTCAACTGCTCCATGCGTGCTGAGTTTCTGCAGGACTTCTGTGGGAGTTTCTGTCGGACACTCACAGAACTATGAGTGTCGCAACAAAGGCGTACAATGGATTTCAGGATGCCCTCGACCTAGCCGAAGAGGTTCGCGCACAGGGTCCCATTGTTCGATACGATGGAACGGCCAGGTGTGTTTGCTTTGTGTATCTTCGGGAGGCAGTAGAGATCTCCAACACAGGGAGTATGTGGGATGAGAGCACGGAGGATGCTCTGAAAGTCCAGATCAAAGGCCTTGATCAGTCTGTTGCGTTGACAAGTATGTTCTTTGGTTCGATCTGCGGGTAACTGTCGGTAGTGTTTCCCAGGCAAGAGTGTTCACTTCCTGTTGGTCACAGGCATTCGGCCTCTGATCTTTGGGTAAGCGTTCTCCAAGGCAGCCTTCATGAAACACGACAGTGCAGAGTCGCTGAGCAGAGACTGATAGCCACGTTCTGCACACATCAGGATGGCCTCAACTGGCATCTTGGGTTCATGTCACACTATCTGTAGCCCCCACAACTTGTCTGGACTTGCAAAATCTCACTAACTGTCCTGTCTGGAGATAATACACATCTCTTTAACCTGTGCTTAACGTTCTCTCCACTCGCATTGTCTGTACATTTAAGACTTGATTACCTGTAAAGACTCACATCCCAATCGTTATTCTGTAAATTGAGTTTGTGTCTATATATGTCCTGTATGTGATCAGAACTCCCACTCGCCTGACAAAGGGGCGGCATTCCAAAAGCAAGTGGCTTTTGCTACCATATAAACCTGTTGGACTTAAACCTGGTGTTGTGAGATTTCTTACTGTATCTCTCCCATTCTGCCAGAGTGTTTCACTCCAGTGGGCATTACAGTAGCTCCCCATTTTCGGGGAATTTGCGGCTTGAACCCACTGGAGTGAGGGGAGGAATCGGGGCCACCTGAGGGGTCAGGCAATGGGGGGTGGTGCCCCTGGGGCATGGGCACCTGGGCAGTGCCAGCCTGTTCCCCTGGCACTGTCCAAGGGGCAAAATGCCAACGTCCCAGAGGGGGGCTCCCATAGGAACTCTGTGATCATGGGCCTCCCTCACCACAGATCTCCCTCGCCCCAGCACTGCCCTCTGCCTGCTTCAGAATCACGTTCTATGACAACTAAAGCAAATCGAAAGAATATTGACACCTGAAACAGAAAAAGCTGTAAAACCTCAGCAGGTCTGGCAACATCTGTGGAGAGAGAATAGAACCACCATTCTGAGTCTGGATCACCCTTCAGAGGTCACCCCCAGACTCAGAATTGTCACTCTCTTCTCTCTCCAAAGATGCTATCAGACTTGCTGAGATTTTCCAGCATTTTATGTTTTTGTCTCAGATTCCAACATATTTTGCTTTTAAAAGAATATTAAACTGAGCTTTTCCTTCCTCCACAGAATTGGATTAACTGTCAGGTGCCAAGCTCAAGTGCTGAAGAATGCCATCCAGTTGTCATTGAAGAAAACTCCAAGACTGATGACTGAATGGGGAAAGGGCCATCAGAACAGAGCTTTACATTCAGCAGAATGCCACCATCCTGTGTGTACAAACCAGTGTCCAGAGTGCTTCCGTTTTCCCATGCCTTATCCATTATAAGCTGCTTGTCATTGCCAGTCAGTGTTTCCACGTGGCTCGGGGTCGGTTCTGGAGTAAGGTCAGTAACTGGAGGCATTGGAGTGAATTTTCCTGACTCCGAGGGCCGTGGACAACGGAAATAGTTGGGAGCTGCATCGGAGTGTTTTCCGGGCAAGTTCTCGATAGTGGCGAAGTCGCCCAGGGATAGTGTGGGAACCTTCACCGCAGGGCCCCCCGCAGGCAATTTGGATATTTAACACCGCAATTTGGGACAGTTTCAAAGATTTGACTGCTCTTTGCAAATTGTGGAACAGCCCCACCTCCTGGTACAAAGGCTGCCAGTTCGAAAAGAGGTGAACACTCTGTCGCAATCTTGGAACAAGAGGCTGCGTGCTGGCTATATGTGTGAAAGGCCCACATTTGAGGTTGAGATAGATGCAGTGGAAGGTTTTCACCTACACAATGGCCATCAGTGCAGATTTAATACTTCACGTGTAGGCCAATGAGGGCACCTCCATGGTCTGCATCTGCTGCATGCAACGCTCCCACTGGGCAGTTGCACCTGTAGAGAATTCAGCCCTCTGATTGGGCCAACAGCATTGAAATCCGGGCCAGAATCCTCAGTGAGATGGCGAACTTGGACACAACCAATTAAGCAGGCTGCTTCTGAGAATATTAACATAAGAACATAGGAAATAGGAGCAGGAGTAGGCCATTTAGCCCCTCGAGCCTGCCCCACCATTCAGTAAGATCATGGCTGATCTGAAGTGCATCAGTTCCACTTTCCCGCTTTCTCCCCATAACCCTTAATTCCCCTGTCTATCAGAAACCTATTTACCCGTGACTTAAATATATTCAATGAGGTAGCCTCCACCACTTCAACGGGCAGAGAATTCCAGAGATTCACCACCCTTTGAGTGAAGAAGTTCCTCCTCAACTCCGTTCTAAACTGCCTCCCCCCTCCGTTATTTTGAGGCTGTGCCCTCTAGTTCTGCTATCCTTTCTAAGAGTAAAGAATCTCTCTACCTCTACAATATCTAGCCTCTTCATTATCTGGTAAGTCTCTATAAGATCCCCCACTCAGCCTTCTAAACTCTAACGACCCAGTCTATTCAATCTCTCCTCATAAGCTAACCCCCTCATCTCCAGTATGGTGAACCTTCTCTGCACTCCCTCCAAGGCCAATTTATCCTTTCGCAAATACGAGGACCAAAACTGCACATAATATTGCAGAGCAAAGGCCTAATTCTTAGCAAGTGCACTGGGGTGGCATGGTGGCACAGTGCCTCACAGCGCCAGGGACCCGCATTCGATTCCTGGTGTTGTGTCATGTCTGTGCGGAGTCTGCACATTCTCCCCATGTCTGCAAGGGTTTCCCCCAGTGCTCCAGTTTCCTCCCACAGTCGAAAGATCAGGTGGATTGGTCATACGAAATTTCCCCTTAGTGTCAGGGGCACTAGTTAGGATAAATGCATGGAATTAAGGGGATAGGGCCTGGCTAGGATTGTGGCCGGTGCAGGTTAGATGGGCCAAATGGCCTCCTCCTGCACAGTAGGGATTCTTAAGTTCTATGAAGTGCAGTCTCAGGGTTTCCATTGTTTGCTACCTCTCTTTTCACAAATTCTGTCAGGCCTGAGAATTAGTTATTTTATTCCAACCTATTCTGTTATGCTTATAGATCACCCTCTCCTGTCATTAATACATAGCTATTTCAAGCAAAGAGTATACATTTATCAAACCTTTGCTTCTTCAGTTTCTTTTTATATTTTATATTTTTATATATTTGATCCATTTTGTTGCCTCTCTATGGGTTCTGCTCGCTGCTGGAGTAGCGTGTAAACAGTTACGCATAGATATAAATAACAGTGAATACTGCAGTTTAACATGCATTACCTCGCCTCAAACCGTGGGGATAGGCGCTGTAAATAATCAGAAAGGTGATGGAAAGTTGGGGAATTACTAGGGTAGATAGAGAGAAATTATTTCCACTGATTGGGGAATCTACAATCAGATATTTTAGTTTAAAAAGCTAGGTTGAAAAGCCACAAAAAACCTCAACAGCTGTGTACACGTCAGTTCAATACATAGAACAAAGATCAAAGGACAGTACAGCACAGGAACAGGCCATTCGGCCCACCAGCTCTGTGCCAGCACAGATGCCTCCCTAATCTAATATTTTCTTGCCTCTATGTGGTCCATATCCCTCTATTCCCTGACTATTCACGTAACTATCCAGCTGCCTCTTGAACCTTATTATAGAATCTGCTTCCACCACCTCCTCCGGCAGCGCGTTCCAGGCACCCTCTGTGTGAAAAACTTGCCCCTTACATCTCCTTTACACTTTCCCCCTTTCAAACTATGCCCCCGGGTAATTGACCCTGGGAATTATATTGTTTCTTGTGATTAGGTCAATAAAAAGGTGAGGTCAGTTTGGTATTTTTCCATCCCGTTGCAATGAAGGGAGATTTGATCGGTTGCCAAATTCTCCGACTTTGTCACAGAAGGAGCGTGCTGTGTATGGCCAGTAAGATTGTGACCCAAAACTCTTAATCATTAAAATTAGAGACAGCCCTTTCAGGAAAGTAGAAGTTAATGCCCTCCCATGAGTCAGGTTTGTGACAGGGTGGTATTTAATTGGGCAGGAAGGTAGTGGGTAGGGTCCCAACTACATTCCTCGACTCGATCCTGATTAAGTCCAGGTCAGGGAGCCTCGTGGAAGGCCTCGCCACTAACAACCAAAAGGCAATAAGAGGTTTGAAACTCTCTTCTGAAAATAGAACCCCTACAGTGCAGAAGGAGGCCATTCAGCCCGTCAAGTTCTGCACACTTCCATTTTTATCTTATTAATCAATACAAAGTATCTTTTTTACAGAAAAGTGTTTACTTGTTAAAAATGACGGTAGATGTTTGAAATAGACCAAAACTGTTAGTTCATATCAGACTTTTCAAGTTATAAATAATCTGTTCCTGATATTAGCAGTGGGAGACATGGTGCCACAATGGGTAGCACTGCTGCCTCACACCACCAGGGACCTGGTCTTGAGTCACTTTCTGTGTGGAGTTTGCACATTCTCCCCGTGTCTGCATGGGTTTCCTCCGCGTGCTCAGGTTTCCTCCCACAGTCCAAAGATGTGTGGGTTAGGTTGATTGGCCATGTTAAATTGACTTCAGTGTCAGGGAGTTAAGCAGGGTAAATATGTGGGGGGTGCAGGAATAGAGCCTGGGTGGGATGTTGGTTAGTGCAGACTCAATGGGCAGAATGGCGTCTTTCTGTACTGTAAGGATTCTATGGTACCACTCGGACATGACCTCCCTATCAATTATGATAGTTGATTGGTTAGAATTCAGGTCTTCAGTTCATATTTAGGCTATCATCAAGCAAAATGTTTGCGTTTTCTCTGATATTAGTTTTATGATCTTGTGTTGTTAAGAGGATGGTCATGTGTTTTTGGACAGTTTTTTTTCAGTGAGTTTGAGGTTTCACTTTCTGTTTGGCTATCATTATATTTGAAGTTTTAGAAGGGACAGCAAGCCAAAAAAATAGTGTTTTCCCTCTCTCTCTGTTCTTTCTTTATTCTTTGAAAATCCTCTTGTTTTTCTGAGGGGTGGAAATCTGTTGTTGTTGGGGGCTGGGCCAAAGTTTCCCTGGTGCTTTGGGAAGCTATCTTATCTTCAACCTGTTCTGAGGGAATCAAGACTGAGAGTTTTCAATTCTTCAACCAAAGGACTCAATTTTCAGTATCACGTGAGCATTAGTCTTTGCTGCGTTGAACTTGTTAAAAAGGATTTTTTCTGTGGAAGGATGTGGGTTTGACTGGAACATTGTAGATATCTTTGTTAAAGATTATATATTTTCATGATTGTTTGTTTCTTGTTTGTAATTGATAAAAGTTCTTGCAAATTTTCTTACTATGCATGTTAACCATATTCCTAAATAAACTTTATTTGATAAAAGCTCCCTAGTGGGTCACTTGAATCATACCTAGCCACATTCAAGATGCAAAACCTCTGATTCAGACAGGGTCTATAAAACGCTCTGATGTTTCTGACCTGAACTATAACAACTTGTACCACAGAAACTGATTCAAACTTCATTTCTGTAGCACTTTTCACGTCATGAAGGGAAGCTTTGATGCAACAGCTGTTCCTATGTAAAGGATTTTATGAGATATAAAAAGATATCAGCGTGTGTTGAGAAGATCATTGTTACAACAATAAGTCATGGTGCACAGTGGCACAGTGGTTAGCACTGCTGCCTCACAGCGCTAGGGACCCAGGTTCAATTCCGGCCATGTCTGTGTGGAGTCTGCATGTTCTCCCCGTGTCTGCGTGGGTTTCCTCCGGGTGCTCCAGTTTCCTCCCACAATCCAAAGATGTGTAGGTTAGGTTGATTGGCCATGCTAAATTGCTCCTTACTAGCAGGGGGATAGGGCCTGGGTGGTATTGTGGTCAGTGCAGCCTCAATGGGCCAAATGGCCTCCTTCTGCACTGTTGGAATTCTGTGATTTTTAAACGAAATCCTCTGACGATAGTTATTTATTGTCGACTATCTCGAACATGATTGCTATTATTAATTCAAGTAATTTTTAAAGCAGGCTTGCAGCCCGCTGGCAGAGAAATGTGCAAAAGGTTCAGGGATGTATGTTGTTTTAAAGATTAATCTTTGCGACACATGAAAATCTTATAATGCATTAGAGATTTTATGTTTTATGATAGCCTGAACTGAATTATGGGCTATTTAGTTTCTTATGTTAAGCGAATAGTCACGTGGTAAATTAACACTGTCTAAATGAAGTTTAATGTTCATGGAAAGTGATCCCAGATATTGACGGGAGTTTTCCCATTCAGCCCACCATGGAAATCGCAGCAGGTGGGGGATTCATTAACCTGGGGCAGGATTTTCTGGTTTTGAGGTGAATGTGGCTGGAAAATCCCATCCATTTATTTCTATGGCAAAGTGATAAGTATATTCATTTGTTCTAATGATTTTTTACTGAAGTTATAGGGGATAATTTTGTGAATTCGCGTTTCTTGTTCCTGAGCTGTGACATTCTTTGTCAACAGATTCCCGTATGAACAAAGCGGTGCAATGGTTAGAACTGTTGCCTCGCAGCACCACGGACCAGGGTTTGATTGCTGGCTTGGGTCACTGTCTGTGTGGACTTTGCACGTTCTCCCCATGTCTGGTGAGTTTCATAAGAACATAAGAACATAAGAAATAGGAGCAGGAGTAGGCCATCTAGCCCTTCGAGCCTGCCCCGCCATTCAATAAGATCATGGCTGATCTGTCGCTGCTCAGTTCCACTTTCCCGCCCTCTCCCCATAACCCTTAATCCCCTCTCTTATCAAAAACCCATCAACCCGCGTCTTAAACATATTTAGCGAGGCAGCCTCCACCACTTCAACGGGCAGAGAATTCCAGAGATTCACCACCCTTTGAGTGAAGAAGTTCCTCCTCAACTCCGTTCTAAACCGCCCCCCTTTTATCTTGAGGATGTGCCCCCTAGTCCTACTGTCTTTTTTGAGCGGGAAGAGTCTCTCCACCTCTATCCTATCCATCCCATTCATCATCTTATATGTCTCAATGAGATCTCCCCTCATTCTTCTAAACTCTAACGAGTACAAGCCCAGTTTATTCAGCCTCTCCTCATAGCTCAACCCCCTCAACTCCGGTATCAGCCTAGTAAACCTCCTCTGCACTCCCTCCAAGGCCAAAATATCTTTGCGCAGGTGCGGCGCCCAAAACTGCACACAGTACTCCAGCTGTGGCCTCACCAATGCCCGATACAGCTGCAGCAAGACCTCCCTACTTTTATATTCAATCCCCCTCGCTATGAAGGCCAGCATCCCATTCGCCTTCCTGACCACCTGCTGCACCTGCAAGTTGGGTTTTTGCGACTCATGCACAAGGACCCCGAGGTCCCTCTGCACCGTCGCCTGCTGCAGTTTTTCACCCCGTAAGTAATAGTCCTTCTTACCATTCTTCCTACCAAAGTGGACCACCTCACACTTGCCAACATTATATTCCATTTGCCATTTCCTGGCCCATTCGCCCAGCCTATCTAGATCCTTCTGCAGACTCTCCACACCCTCTGCACAATTTGCCGTTCCCCCAATCTTGGTGTCATCAGCAAATTTCGACACCCTACACTCGGTTCCCTCCTCCAGATCATCTATATAAATGGTAAAAAGCTGAGGCCCCAGCACCGACCCCTGGGGCACTCCACTAGTCACCATCCGCAATCCGAATAGCACCCGTTGACCCCCACTCTCTGCCTCCTATTTGACAACCAATCCTCTATCCACGCTAACACCCTACCCCCAACTCCATGTCCCTCGACCTTCTGCAATCACCTCTTGTGAGGTACTTTGTCAAACGCCTTCTGAAAATCTAGAAAGACCACATCCACCGGCTCTCCTCTATCCACCGCCCTAGACACATCCTCATAGAACTCCAGTAAATTTGTCAGACACGACTTCCCTTTAATGAAACCGTGCTGCGTCTGCTCTATCAAGCAATTCCCTTCAAGATGCCTCGCAATTTCCTCCTTAATGACAGATTCTAACATTTTACCTACCACAGACGTTAAACTAACCGGCCTATAATTCCCTGCCTTTTGCCTGGCACCCTTCTTAAACAACGGCGTAACATTAGCCGTTTTCCAATCTTCCGGCACTTCCCCAGAATCCAGCGACGTCTGGAAAATAACCACCAAGGCATCCACTATCACCTCCGCCATTTCTTTCAGAACCCTCGGATGCATTCCATCCGGTCCTGGGGACTTGTCCACAATCAGCCCCCTCCAGTCTGTCGAGCACCGCCTCTCTAGTAACAGTAATGTCATTAAGACCCTCCAGTCCTACTACCTTTCCATCGGTAACACCCGGCAAATTATTCACGTCCTCCTCCGTGAAGACAGAAACAAAAAAGTTATTCAATACCTTAGCCATATCCTCATCCTCTACCACTAGGTCCCCTTTCTCATCCTCTAAAGGACCAACATTCACCCTAGCCAGCCTCTTCCTTTTTATATATTTATAAAAACTCTTGCTATCCTTTTTTATATTAAGCGCTACCCCAGCTTCATAGTTTCTCCTACCCTTCTTTATCAACTTCTTTGTCAATCTTTGTTGACATTTAAACCTCTCCCAATCCTCTTCTCGCCCACTACTCTTAGCTACTCTAAATTCCTCCGCTTTTAATTTAACACTTTCCTTCACCTCCTTCGTTATCCACAGCTTATTACCTCTCCTCCTACTATCCTTTTTGACCATCGGAATAAATTTCCGCTGAGCACCAAGAAAGATCTCCTTTAAGATCCTCCACTGCTCCTCAACAGACCCTCCCTCCAACGCGCTCCCCCAGTCCACATTCGCCAATTCTTCTCTCATCCTACCGTACTCCCCTCTATTCAAACAGAGGACGCGTGTCCGGGAACCCACTTTCTCCTCCTCCATCTGCACCAGAAACTCCACCATACAATGATCACTCTCCCCAAGAGGATCCTTCACCACAAGGTCCCTAATTCTACCCGCCTCATTACATAGCACCAGATCCAAGATAGCTCACTCCCTCGTTGGCTCCAACACACACTGTTCGAGGAAACTATCCCGGCAGCATTCCAAGAACTCTTCCTCGAGCCCCCCGCGTCCAACATGGGTCGACCAATCAATATGCAGATTGAAATCCCCCATAACTACGGCCGTCCCATTCCTGCACGCTGCACTTATTTGCGCGTTAACAGCCCGCCCCACCTCCAGATCATTATTCGGGGGCCTATATACGACACCCACCAGCATCTTCCTCCCTTTGCTGTTCCTAATCTCCACCCACAATGATTCCACCCTCTGCTCCTTGGCTCCAATATCATCCCTTGCTACCACCGTGATGCTATCCTTAATCAGCAGAGCTACGCACCCCCCTTTTCCCTCCTGCCTATCCTTCCTAAACACTTGATAGCCCTGTACATTCAGCTCCCAGTCCCTGTCACCCTGCAGCCACGTCTCTGTAATGGCCACCAGATCGTATCCATTTGTGTCGATCTGCGCCACCAGCTCATCCATTTTATTCCGAATGCTTCGTGCATTCAGATAAAGCACTTTCATCCCAGCCTTCACCTGGACCCTATTTGCCGTAACGCCACCAACCATACTCACGCCCCCTACTCCCTCTATTATTGGGACATCCTCAGCCTCTTCCCTTACATGTACACTCTCCTTAACTTTAGACCTCGTAACATCACCTACCCTCGCACCCTCCCCCCCCCAATTAGTTTAAAGCCCTGTCTACAGTCCTCTTTACTCGATTCGCCAGCACTCTGGTCCCAGCATGGTTCAGACCAACCCCATCCCGCCCGAACAGGTCCCACCTACCCCAATACTGGTACCAATGCCCCATAAATTCAAACCCATTCCTCCCACACCAATCCCTGAGCCACCCATTCACTTCCTTAATCCTGTCAACCTGACGCCCGTCTGCACTCGGTTCAGGCAGTAGCCCAGAGATAACCACCTTGTCGGTTCTACTTTTTAATTCCATTCCCAGCTTTTCATACTCCCTCCCCAGATCCTCAGTCTGCATTTTGCTTACGTCGCCGGCACCCACATGTACCACAACGACCGGATTCTCACCCTCCCACTCCAGGTTCCTCTGCAGCCCAGCTGTGACATCCCGTACCCGAGCACCAGGCAGACAACACACCCTCCTGTGCACTTTGTCATTGTGACAAAGTAGAATCTCTACAGTACAGAAGGAGGCCATTCACCACGTTGAGTCTGTACCAACCATGATCCCACCCAGGCCTTATTCCCATAACCCCATACATTTACCCTGCTAATTCCCTTGACACGAGGGCAATTTTAACATGGCCAATCAACTTAACCTGCACATCTTTGGACTGTGGGAGGAAACCAGAGCACCCGGAGGAAACCCACACAGACACAGCGAGAATGTGCAAACTCCACACAGATCATGACCCGAGTCCGGAATTGAACCTGGGACCCTGGCACTGTGAGGCAGCTGCGCTAACCACTGTGCCACCGTTTCCTCTGGATGCTGCAGTTTCCTCCCACAGTCCAAAGATGTGTAGGTTAGGCTGATTGGCCATGGTAAATTGCACCTTAATGTTGGAGGATTAGCAGGGTAAATGCATGGGGTTAAGGGGATAGGGCCTGGCTGGGATTGTGGTCAGTGCACAGTCAATGGCCTGCATTGTAGGGATTCTATGATTCTATGAATTCACCTGGCTTGAGGGCGAATAGGCGGTCACTCCTGTGCCTATTCCAGCTACTGCAGTGGTTTGAATGGTTGGACTGGAGAGCTGCCCAGTGGGGGCGGCAGTCCCACTTTATGCCAATCAATGCTCGCTGGAGTGTAAAACGGCATCAGGGCTGGCAGAGTCGATGGGGATGTATACCTTGCGCGCTCTTCAGGTGGCAGGAACCAAAGCTCTGATATTCTAAAGATTCAGGCCTATGTTTTTAAGTGAAAAATATTCATACTGGAAGGCATTTGATTTCAAACTGTGTGGTATTTTGAATCATTAGTCTTTAGCATAGTTAGAATTTCATTAGGCAACAGTTTAATTATTTAATTCAATCTAATTAAAACATGAATTGCAGAAGACATTACTTCTGACCTGGGGACAGTATATGGAGAGATCACAGCTTTCCTTGATCAATATTTATAACATCGACCTGGATATACAGGGCACAGTTTCAACATTTAAAGATGATGCCGGATTTTTTAAAGTTTTTTTAAATGTTTTATTTATCAGTATCACAAGTAGGCTTACATTAACACTGCAATGAAGTTGCTGTGAAAATCCCCTAGTTGCCACAAGCCAGTGCCTGTTTGGGTACACTGAGGGAGAATTTAGCATGGCCAATGCGCCTAACCAACTGTGGGTGGAGATGGGGGAAACCCATGCAGACATGGGGAGAACGTGCAGACTCCATACAGGCTGTGACCTAAACCGGGAATTCAACCTGGGTCCCTGGCACTGTGAGGCAGCAGTGCTAACCAAAGTGTCATCGTACCACGTCCTTGGAAGGATTGTGAACTGTGAGGAGGGTAATGATAGACTTCAGGAGGATTAGGACAGACTGGTGGAATGGGCAGAAATGTAGCAGGTTAAATTGAACATACAGAAGTGTAAAATAATATATTTTGAACAAAGAACAATACAACACAGGAAACAGGCCCTTCAGCCCTCCAAGCCTGTAGCAATCATTGGTCCAACCAGACCATTCGTTTGCATCTCTCCATTCCCAGTCTGCTCATGTGGCTATCCAGATAAGTCTTAAATGATCCCAGCGTGTCCACCTCCACTAGCCTACTTGGCAGTGCATTCCAGGCCCCCACCACCCTCTGTGTAAAATACGTCCCTCTGATATCTGAGTTAAACCTCAACCCCCTCACCTTGAACCTGTGACCCCTCGTGATCGTCGCCACCGACCTGGGAAAAAGCTTTCTAAAAAGAAGATAGATTCCTATCTATGCCTTTCATAATTTTATACACCTCTATTAGGTCTACCCTCATTCTCTGTCTTTCCAGGGAGAACAGCCCCAGATTACCCAATCTCTTCTCATAGGTAAGACTCTCCATACCAGGCAACATCCTGGTAAACCTCTTCTGCACTCTCTCCAAAACCTCCACGTCCTTCTGGTAGTGTGGCGACCAGAACTGGACGCAGTATTCCAAATGTGGCCTAACCAACGTTCTATACAGCTGTAACATCAGATGCCAATTTTTATACTCTATACCCCGTCCCATAAAGGCAAGCATGCCATATACCTTCTTCACCAACTTCTCCACCAAGGGTGGTGTTTCAAATCTGGATCAGGAATCTGCCTGTCGGGCTGGTTGGGTTCTCACGGTGCATCGTGACAATGTCACTGACAATTTGCAAATGCAGGTGAGCTGATTGGCTCTGGGGAATGAGTTGCGTGCTCAATCAGGGACACCGGAAGAGACAAGGGGGTGGGACATAAGGGTCCTTTGAGCAGCCATGATGTGGAGTTGCCGGCGTTGGACTGGGGTGGGCACAGCAAATAGCCTCACAACACCAGGTTAAAGTCCAACAGGTTTATTTGGTAGCAGGAGCTTTCGGAGCACCACTCCTTTATCAGGTGAGCCAACTCGCTGTGGAAATGCCAGCGAAGAAACCTGATCGGGATCGGCCCCGTGCTGGCAGGGGCAAAATACCACCAGCACTCCCGGTATTTACAATGCCTCGCTGATCAAGGCTGTTGCCGAGAGATTTTGTTTCAAACCTCCAACCAATATTCCACACGCTCTCCCACCCACGACAACACAGAAAAGTAAAAGGTGCGTGACTGGAGATAGTGGTGAAAGGGGAAGGCCAGAGATGGTTTTAGCAGGAGGGTGTGCTGACAATTGGAGGTGATGATGAATTTCACTGGCCAGGGATTTCCAACCCCAATGCAGCAGGTCCTGCTGCAGCAGATACAATGAGCCATTCAAAACTTCATTGACTTTGGTGGGATTAGAAGATTCCACTGGCAGGAGGAACTGGAAAATTCCTGCCTTTGTCCAAGACTGCCTTCATCAAGAGGAGGCTGCCAAGAATCAGGATCTCAGCTTTCATCTTAATTAACAGGGGGTAGACACTTTGCTGTGGGGACTAGTTGGAAAAGGACAATAGTCTTTTAGATGTTTGATGAAAGGCCCATTTTCTCAATTGCTTCGGAGAATGAGCTGAGAATGACCTGAGTAGCCAGTTTCCAAGTGTGCTGCCGATGACACTTAAGAGGCTTGATACCTTTCAGGACAATACCTGCTTGAATGGCATCTCATCTACCACCAATCTCTCCCCATCGGACAGTCCCACCAACCCAATGTCAGCCTAGTGAAGTTCCATTGCAGTCCTGCTTTGGAAAGCATATCCTTTCTTAGGTAAGGAGACCTAAACTGCAAGCAATACTCCAGGTGTGGTCTCAACAACACCCTGTGAGACATCTTCACTTCTGAACTGAAATCTCCTTGCAATGAAGGCCAACATACCATTTTCCTTCCTAATGCTTGCTGCACCTGCCTCCCCACTTTCATTGACTGGTGTACAAAGACACTTAGATCTCTTTGTACATCCACACTTCCCAATATATCACCATTTAGATAATACCCTTCCTTTCTATTTTTCACACCCAAGTATACAATTTCACATTTAGCCTTGTTGTTCAGCATCCGCCATGCCTTTGCCCACTCACTCAACTTGTCTAAATCACCTTGAAGCTTCCTTGCATCCTTCTTACAATCACTGGGATTGCAGCAGTTCAAGAAAGCAGCTCACATCGGATCATAGAATGGTGCAGGACAAGATCGTTCGGCCCATTGAGCCTGTACTGACAACAATCCCACCCAGAATCGATCCCTGGAACCCCACGTATTTACCCTACAAATCTCCCTGATACTAAGGGTCAATTTAGCATGGCCCATCAACCTGACCAAGTCACTTTTGGTTTGTGGGAGGAAACCAGAGCACCCGGAGGAAACCCATGCAGACATGGGGGGAATGTGCAAGCTCCACCCAGACAGTGACCCAAGCTGGGAATCAATCACACGCCCTTGCCACTGTGAGGCAGCGTTGCTCACCACTGTGCCACCGTGTTGGCCCCATCAACTTCTCATGGGCATTTAGTAATGAGCAATAAATGCTGACCAAGCCAGAAACGTTCACATTCATTGAATCAATGGGAAAATGAGCGTTTTTGTGGTTGTTGTTGATTTCTGGGCTTCCAAACTGAACTAAGAATGACTATCAGATATTACTGTGCTTTTGGGAACGTTTCCAACATTGTGAATGATGCTATTTCTGCAATGGGGAAATCCTGAAAGGCACGCCCTAACAATTAAGACTTGAAAAGTGACTAACCATGCCACAAACAACACATAAAAGCTACACGTAAGTCAGTTCCTGTATTGCAGGAACAGAGCAGCATTCATTAGTGTTGCGGTTCAGCCAGTGTTCAGTCATAAAGGTACATTATTGAATATTCTGGATGTTGGCCAGTCAGCCAGTGTTACTTAGGAGCAATGGGAAAAGGAGACAAAAGGTCAGCAATGGGGTAGGTCAGTCAGGGCAGTTAAGTGACCAGGGTGTGTCCAGATCAATAATAAGTTTTTAAAGTTTGTTTATTAGTGTCGTAAGTGGGCTTACATTAACACTGTAATGAAGTTACTGTAAACTTCTCTTAGTCGTCACAGTCCAGCACCTGTTCGGGTACACTGAAGGAGAATTTAGCATGGTCAATGCACCTAACAAGTTTCGGACTGTGGGAGGAAACTGGAGCACACAGGGCAAACCCAAGCAGACACAAGGAGAACGTGCAGACTCCGCAGAGAATGATCCAAGCCAGGAATCGAACCTGGGTCCTTGGGACTGAGGTAGTAGTGCTAACCACTGTGCCACCATGCCACCCCAGGCAAGAAGGAAAAGAAACAAAAACTGTCATAGAAATCGGACCAGAACAGATAATAACAGACCAGAAATAATAGCTCCATAAAAGCACAGGGAAGCAGCTACAGCAATATACATCCCAGGTGTTACTGGAGAAGGCAGTTAAAGGGATCTTGTTAGAATGTCCACAAAATTCCCGAGTTTGAACTGATGTGAAGCTATCTGAATTCAAAATATTCAGCGATGAGCAGAGTGATAGCTTCTTAATCCAGGTTTATCCGAAAGAAACAATAAGACATAAAGATTTGCCAGCAATTGGGAATGAAGGTTGACAAAGACTGTAAACACCAGGGCTGATGGCATATGAGCTGAGGAGACCCCAAAGGATATGGATTACATTGGAAGACCGGCTCAGAATCAAGATAAACTTGCATGTTGATTGATTAGAATCACGGAATAACAGAGTGCAGAAGAGGGTCTTCGGCTCATTGAGTCTGCACTGATAGGCGAGAAACACCTGAACTTTCACCTAACCCCATCCACCAGCACTTGCCCAATACCCTTGAATGTTATGAAGTGCCGAGTGCTCATCCAGGTGTTTTTTAAAGGATGTGAGGCAACCTGCCTCTACCACCCTCCCAGGCAGCACGTTCCAGATATCACCACACTCTGGATAGAAAAGTTTTCCTCCCATGCTGCTAAATCACCTGCATTTCACCTTGAACCTATGTCCCCTTGTGACTGGCCCTTCAACCAAGGGGAACAGCTGTTCCAGCTCAACACAAAATAAAAACAAGCTTCCCCAACCTATCTTCATAATTTAGACAGTCCATCCCAGGCAATATCCTGGTGAATCTCCCCCGCACCCACTGCAGTGTGAGCACATCCTTCCTACAATGTGCCAACCAGAACTGCACACAGTACTCTAGCTGTGGCCTCATCAAAGTTCTATACAACTCCAACATAACTTCTCTGCTTTTGTAATTTATGCACAGTGGTTAGCACTGCTGCCTTACAGAGTCATGGAATCCCTACAGAGCAGAAAGAGGCCATTTGGTCCATTGAGCCTGCACCAACAACAATCCCACCAGGCCCTATCCCCATAACCACACATATATATACCTTCCTAATCTCCCTGACACTAAGGGACAACTGAGCATTGCCAATCAGCCTAACCCGAGCATCTTTGGAGCATGGGAGGAAACCAGAGCATCTAGAGGATACCCATGCAGACATGGGGAGAATGTGCAAACTCCACACAGACTGGAATTGAACCTGGGTACCTGGCGCTGTGAGGCAGCAGTGTTAACCACTGTGCCACCATGCCGCCCACAGCGCCAGGGGCTTGAGTTCAATTCTGGCCTCGGATCACTGTTTGTGTGAGGTTTGCACATTCTCCCCATGCCTGCATGAGTTTCCTCTGGGTGTTCCAGTTTCCTCCCACGCTCTAAAGATGTGCTGGTTAGGTTGATTGGCCATGCTCAATTGTCCCTTAGTGTCAAGGGGTTCAGGAGGGTAAATACGTGGGGTTGCAGGAATAGGACCTGGTTGGGATTGTTATCAGTGCAAGCTCGATGGGCCATATGGCCTCCCTCTGCACTGTAGATTCTATGATTCCAAGACTCAGCCCCATCCAGGAAAAAATCAGCCCACTTGATTTGCACCCCATCCACGACCTTCAGCTTTCACTCTTGCCAGCACCAGGCAGGAGTGTGTCATCAGAAGATACAGTGCAGCATTTCATCAAAACACTTTCAATAGCGCCTTCCAAACCTGCCACCTTCCCCACCTAGAAGAACAAGAACAGTAGGCACATGGAAACAGATTCCCCTCCAAGCTACGCACCATTCTGACTGGAACCATAATTGCCATTTTTTTGTTGCCACTAGGTCAAAATCCTGGAACTCCCTTCCCAACAATGCTGTAAGCCTTCCTACACCAGATGGACTGCAACAGTTCAGGCATGGCAGCAAGGTTAGCACTGCTGCCTCACAGTGCCAGGGACCTGGGTTTGATCCCCGGCTTGGGTGAGTGTGTGGAGTTTGCACATTCTCCCCATGGCTGCGTGGGTTTCCTCCGGGTGCCCCAGTTTCCTCCTACAGTCCAAAAATGTGTGGGTTAGGTGGAGTGGCCATGCTAAATTGCCCCTCAGTGTCAGGGGGACTAGCTAGGATGAATGCTTGATGGGCCAAATGGCCTCCTTCTGCACTGTAAAATTCTATGATTCTTTGAGGAGGGTGGGTTATCATGGGCAACAGCTGCTGATCCTGCCAACTCCTGACATCCTAAGAATGAACAAAATTTTAAAAAATACAGACAGAGGGAGGAATTTTAAAGAATTATTTTTTCCCCTTAGATGGCGCCGGCGACGTCTTGCGTTCTATACCCAGCATACTCTCAAATTCTATCTTTGACTCTCATTCTATGATTTTGAAACTGTCTACGCCTGTAATGCTGGATTCAGCACCCTCTCCTTTCCTTCTTCCCTAAGTAATCTGTGTACCATATGCTTTGCCTGCATAGCGCACAGGAAACAATCATTTTCACTGTATACTAATACATCTGACAGTAATAAATCAAATCAGAGGGATATTTCTGCTTTTCTGACAAATGGTATGGCTGTAGGAGATTGGGGTTGAGATGGAACCATGGCAGAGCATTGGGGAGGGAGACAAGGTGCTGTTTTGTAGGATGTTTTTAGTTATAATGCTTCCATCAGCAAGGCTAAAATACCCTCTCTCTTCTCAATGGGACCGTTAGCCCTGACCTGCCATTTTCTACCTGTCATTCCCCTATCTTGTTAAGATCGGGCCCATCCCTGATGCCCTGCACTGGTAAATGTTCAGTTGACTTTCTGTTAACCAGGAGCTTGTCTGCCCAGATAACATGGAGGGGAGCCATCCCGCCCACATTGAGAATCTTAGAGGGCGAGGGGTGGTCCATTGCAAAAGTATGTTGACCTCAGGTGGAATTTTCCAGTTTTGGGGTGAGTTTGGCCGGAAAATCCCGTCCATGGTCTACAAGGTGTTGATGCATGCCGGAATAGATAGGTAAAACTGGGAGGGTAGAGATCCAAACCTCCCCCCCACCAACCATCACCTTTTAAGTCCAAAATGAATCCTCTGAACACCAGTATCGAAGGCATCAACCGGATCAACTGTCTGCACTTCCAGCTGCTTCGGAAAAGCAGCCAGCATAATCAAAAACTCCACGCATCCCAGGCATACTCTCTTCTATTTCCTTCCTTCCGGGAAAGAGTGCAGAAGAGATTTACTAGGATGCGACCTGGACTTGATGATTATAAGGAGAGATTGGATATACTGTAACGTCTTTCTCTGGAGCGAAGGAGGCTGAGGGGTGATCTTATAGGGATTTATAAAATAATGAGGGGCATAAATCAGCTGGCGAGTCAATATCTTTTCCCAAAGGTAGAGGAGTCTAAAACTAGAGTGCAAGGTTTAAGGTGAAAGGGAAGAGATACAAAAGGGTCCAGAGGGCAATTTTTTCACACAGAGGGTGGTGAGTGTCTGGAACAAGCTGCCAGGGATAGTAGTAGAGGCGGATACAATTTTGTCTTTTAATAAGTGTTTGGACAGTTACATGGGTATAGAGAGATATGGGCCAAATGCGGGCAAATGGATTATTTTAGTGGTTTTAAAAAAAGGGCAGCATGGACAAGATGGGTTGAAGGGCCTGTTTCCATGCTGTAAATCTCTACGATCTGTATGAAAAAGGCTCAAAAGTCTGAGATCACCAGCCAACCAACTCAAAAACAGCTTCTTCCCTGCTGCCAACAGACTTTTGAATGGACCTAACTTGCACTAAGTTGGCCTTTCTCCACACCCAAGCTATGATTGTAACACTACCTTCTGTACACGCTCCTTTCCTTCTCTATGAACGATATGCAGAGAAGAAGCTGTTTCTGAGGCGGTTGGTACGTGATCTCAGACTTTTGTATCTTTTCTCCAGACAGAAGAAGTGGAAGAGAGAATGTCCAGGGTGCATAAGAAACAATACTTTACACTGCACACTAATACACGTGACAATAATAAATCAAATCAAATCCATGACTTGAAAAGCCACACAACTTGCTCAAATGGAGAAAAACACAACACTATTTGTGGCTAACCAAACAGTAAAACTGGCAAGTGACTTTAAACCATGCTGGGGACAGGCCAAGAGTGTGAATGCAGTTCTGAAAGCTCTGACTCACTCTGTGGTTCACTGACTGGTAACCCAACTTTCATTTGATCCTTTTCCTGTATTAATGAGTAATTCTGAAATTCCTTCTCTCAGCCCCTGTGCTTCTTTCTTCTCTTTCGAGGTGCTTTCTAAAGCCAACAAAGCTTTTGATTTTGTTTTGTTTTGGCTCAGTGTCAAATTTTGATACATACTCCTCTTGAGAATCATGCTGCAATCTTAAAAGGCGCTGCATAAATTCAAGTTTTTATTGTAATGTAGGAGTGAATCATAGAATCCTACAGTACAGAAGGAGGCCATTCGGCCCATCGAGTCCTGCACCAACCACAATCCCATCCACGCCCTATTCCTGTAACCCCACACATTTACCCTGCTAATATCCCTGACACTAGAGTCAATTTAGCATGGCCAATCATCCTAATCTGCACATTTTTGGACTCTTTGGAAGGAATGCAGGGATTATTGAATTTGCCAGCTATAGGGTGGCACAGTGGTTAGAATTGCTACCTCACAGCGCCAGAGATCCAGGTTCGATTCCCGGCTTGGGTCACTGTCTGTGCAGAGTCTGCACATTCTCCCTGTGTCTGCGTGGGTTTCCTCCGGGTGGTCCGGTTTCCTCCCACAGTCCGAAAGACATGCAGGTTAGGTGCATCGGCCATGCTAAATTCTCTCTCGGTATACCCAAACAGGCGCCGGAGTGTGGCGACTAGGGGATTTTCACAGTAACTTCATTGCAGTGTTAATGTTTGCCTACTTGTGGCACTAATAATACAAATGCATTAACATGACTTGATTCACCAGCGAGACTCACCACTGGTCTCTGTATCTGACCACCTTCAGATTATCTTGTAGCTGCTTGGAGTTTGCTCAGATGATCAGTTGTGTGCCAGTTGCTGGTAAATTGTGAGTAGATAATTGTGTGCATTTCCTTTGTGTCTACAGAAGAAACTGCTCTCATTTATATATCCTCCCCCCTGAGCGGGAGATTTTTTTGTTAGATTTAGTGCTTCCGATTTCCTGTTGCATTTGGCTCCAGTGCCTCTGCCCATGTCAGATGCTCACTTCTTGAGTGCCACGTGTAATTCAGCAATTCTGAGAAAGTGGTCTATTTACACTTCAAATGTAGATTTCAGTTCCATTTTTAACACTTTCATTTCTCTTCTATCGCAGTTTGTTTTTCTATGCAGATGTTAGTTATTGCAGCTTATTGATTGCTTGAGTCTTTGTGTAACCGCTGGACTCTTGTATGTGAACTCATGATTACTCCAGAACCTCTTACGTTCCGCAGGACCGGATCATCCAAATCACCCCGTGGATATTCATCGGCTTCTGATCCGGAAATTCTTCGATTTTAAAATTCTCCTCTTGGTTTTTTGACCGCTCCGTGGCCTTGTCCCAATCTATCCCTGTGATCTCGCCCCCGATCTATCCCTGTGGCCTTGTCCCAATCTATCCCTGTGATCTCGTCCCCGATCTATCCCTGTGGCCTTGTCCCAATCTATCCCTGTGGCCTTGATCCCAATCTATCTGTATGACCTCCTCCTTGGACCAGTAAACCTCTAAGACCTCTGAGTTCCAACAATTCTGTCCTGAATAATAGAATCCCAACAGGCAGAAGGAGGCCACTTGACCCACTGAGCCTGCACCAACAACAACTCCGCCCAGGCCCTATCCCCTTAAGCCCCCACATCTACCATGGCTAATCCCCCTGAAGGTGTAGACAATGTGAGTGGAGATAGCAATAATGCTTTCTCCACTCACATTGTCTACACCTTTAAGACTTGAATAGCAGGTTGGCTGTAAAGACTCGCATTCTAATCAGTATTCTGTAAACTGTGTGTGCCCTTCTCTGATCAGAGCTTTCCACACACCTGACGAAGGCACACCGTTTCCGAAAGCTTGTGGGTTTACTATCAAATAAACTGGTTGGATTTTAACCTGGTGTTGTGAGACTTCTTACTGTGCTTACCCGAGTCCAACACCAGCATCTCCACATCATAATCCCCCGACTCAGATGTATTATTATCAGCCTCCGAATAAATCAATCTGCAAGTAGCCTTATCTTCAAATAAAGAACTCAAATTATTTTTTATATTCATTCATGGTACATGGATGTCACTGGCAGGCCAGCATTTATTGCCCATCCAAAACAAAATAACATTGGGCGATGTTGATTCCAGCAAAAAAACCCAAATCTTACCACACTCTAATTACAGCTGCTGTGTTCCAGCTGCACGGAGATTAGGGCATCATGCTTAAAGAGTGCTCTGATCAGAACATAGCAATCATAGAAACCCAACAGTGCAGAAAGAGGCCATTCAGCCCATCAATTCTGAACCAGCAACAATCCCACCTATGCCTTATCCCCATAACTCCACATATTTACCCCATTAATCCCTCTAACCTTCTCATCTTGGGACACTAAGGGGCAATTGAGGATGGCCAATGAACCTAACCCGCTCGTCTTTGAACTGTGGGAGAAGACTGGGGCACCCGGAGGAAACCCATTCAGACACAGAGAGAAAGTGTAGACTCCACATAGTCACCCAAGCCAGGATTCGAATCTGGGTCCCTGGCACTGTGACGCAGCAGTGTTGACTACTATGCCACTGTGCTGCCCCATGAATAAGCCTGCCCTCCCCCAGCCCTGATGTGGGTATGCCGGCGTTGGACTGGCGTAAACACAGTAAAAAGTCTGACAACACCAGGTTTTAGTCCAACCTATTTATTTGATAATATGCTCGCAAGCTTTCGGGTTAGCCCCTTCGTCAGGTGAATGGAGAGTTCTGGCCTCAGACAGAGCATATAAATCTCTAAACTGTAATCTCTAAACTGTCTGTGCTTTATATGCTCTGTCTGAGGCCAGAACTCTCCATTCACCTGACGAAGGGGCTAACCCGAAAGCTTGCGAGCATATTATCAAATAAATAGGTTGGACTAAAACCTGGGGTTGTCAGACTTTTTACTGTGTCCCCCAGCCCAGCATAGAGCTCTCAGAGGCTCCCCCTGACCCCTGATCGGAGTCGGTATTTCTGGTGATAAACCAGTATCATTGACTCCCCACTTCTCATCCCTCGCCTTCGAGAGTCTTTCGGTGTATTGGGGTTCATCGTCAAAGACGATTTCCTGAGTCGCCCGAGCAATCTGAAGATCAAATTTTTTGGGCAGGATTCTCTGGTTGTTTGTTGGCAGCAGGACTCCCTGGTCCCAGTGGCACAGCATGCCTGCCAATGGGCTTGCCAGCGGTATGGGGTGGCTTCAGTGGGAAATCACAATCAAAGTGGCAGGGCCAGAGAATCCCACAACCAGTGAATGGCATACCACCTCTCGTTGCTGAGAAACACACCGCTGGGAGGCCAGAGAATCATGCCCAATGTGTCTTCCAGCAGATCTATAATTGACGGATGATGGGAAATTTGGAGAATTATTTTTTTTAACTCATTCGTGGGTCATGGGCATTGCTGGCTGGCCAGCATGGGGTGGCACGGTGGCACAGTGGTTAGCACTGCTGCTTCATAGTGTCAGGGACCCGGGTTTGATTCCTGCTTGGGTCACTGTCTGTGTGGAGTTTGCGCATTCTCCTCATATCTGCGTGGGTTTCCTCCGGATGCTCCGGTTTCCTCCCACAAACTGAGAGACGTGCTGGTTAGGTGCATTGACCCGAACAGGTGCCGGATTGTAACAACTAGGGGAATTTCACAGTAATTTCATTGCAGTGTTAATGTAAGCCTTACTTCTGACTGATAAATAAACTTTACTTAACTTTTACTTTACTTTATGTATTGTCCATCCTTCATTGCCCTTGAACTGAGTGGCTTGCTAGTCCTTGTCAGAGGGCAATTGAGAGTCAACCACATTGCTGTGGCTCTGGGATCACATGTAGGCCAGACCAGGTAAGGATGGCAGATTTCCTTCCCTAAAGAACATCAGTGAACCAGATGGGTTCTTCTAACAATCAACTATGTTTTATGGCCATTGATAGATTCTTAATTCCAGATATTTTTTATTGAATTCAAATTCCATTGTCTGTTGTGACAGGATTCGAACTCGGGCTCCCAGAACATTAGCTGAGTTTCTGAATTAATCATCTAGTGATAATAGACCACCACCTCACTTAATCTGTTACAAACAAGAAGAGGTCAGTTGCGAGTCTGGTCCATGGATGTGTGGGTACATCATGAAGCAATTGTGTTTGTGTCTAGTTGCTAAGTGTGAAGATTTGACACTCCAAACATTCCCTCATAACCTCCTTGATGTTCTGGTGGACTCCTGGCCAATATACCATCGCTCTGGCCAATCCTCCTGTTCAATCAATTCTCATGTCTGCCTGGAGAAATGGTTGAGGATATTGGGTCACATGGATTCTGAGGTGACAACTGGCTTTCCCTGAAAGATGCCTACTTGAGGCTATTCCAATTCATCGCCAGAGGGCCAAATGACTGGTTGTGATATATTAGCCTCACGATTTGTGTGCAGGTGTAGAACATCTTAGAATCATAGACACTCCACAGTGCAGAAGGAGGCCATTTGGGCCATTGAAACTGTACTGACTCTCCGATAAAACATCTTACTCAGGCAAACCCCATTTTCTTAACCGCATATACTTACTCCAGTCCCAAGTAGGGGGCATAGGTTTAAGGTTGGGGGGAAAAGTTTAAAGGAGATGTGCGAGGCAGGATTTTTTATACAGAGGGCGGTGATGTCTGGAATGCGCTGACTGGGGAGGTGTGAGAGCAGGTACGATAGTGGCATTTAAGGGGCAGCTAGATGAATACATGAATAGGATGGGAATGGAAGGATGCGGACTCCGTAAGTGTGTACAGTTTTAGTTTAGGCAGACATCATGATCTGCGCAGCCTTGGAGAGCTGAAAGTTCTGTCCTTGTGCTGTATTGTTCTTTGATCTTTCTTCTTTGTAATCCCGTTAATCTACACAGTTTGGGACAGTAGATGGCAAGTTACAATCAACCTACTAGGCATAACTTTGGATTGTGGAGGAAGCCAGAGCACCTGTAGGGAACTCATGCACACACGGGGAGAACATGCAGGCTCTGCACATACAGTGATCCGAGACTGGAATTGAACCTGGTCCCTAACACTGTGGGGAAGTAGTGCTAACCGCTGTGCCACTGTGGAACATCTTGGAATGACTCAGATCATCTGCCAGTCACCATTTTCCATGCTTCCTATTGTAAAGGATCATTGGATTTCTCCTGCTGCAGTGCGTGGCATCTGGATTGGCCAAAATACATGAAGCCCACGCGCAAAATGTCTTTTATTTCAATGTTCCACAAGGTCCACTTGTAGACTTAGTAAGATGTCTGCAGTTTTTAACAGATTAGGTAAACAGCTTAGAGTGTCGAATTTAGAATCCCATTCAGCCCATCGAGTCTGTACTGAACACAATCCCACCCAGCCCTTATCCCCGTAACCCCACATATTTAGCCTGCTAATCCCCCTGACACAAAGGGACAATTTAGCATGGCCAATCAACCTAACCTGCACTTCTTTGGAGTGTGGGAGGAAACTGGAACACCTGGACAAAACCCACACAGACATGGGGAGAACATGCAGACTGCGCACAGATGATGATCCAAACCAGGAATTGAACCTGGGTCTCCGGTGTTGTGAGGCAGCAATGCTAACCACTGTGCCACTGTGCTGCCCATTTTACCATGTAATCACCCAGTTTGTAGTGTACCTCACAATCGTAGCCTTGTACTTTGACCAGGAGGTGATGTAACTTTGCTGCTGCACAATGCCGAGGTTTGCTACAGATCAGAGGCTCCCAAACCGAGTTGTGTGGAACGCTGAGCCTCTGTCAGAGCCTCTCAGGTGTTCTGCTGGTGGTCAGACAGATCTGCAGAGTTTATGTTTTGTGCTGTTTCCAACATGTCCAATCAGAGGTTGGATTCGCCAGGGTCCAACTTCAGATTGGAAAATGCGGGAGCAGCGCAAAACTCAAATTGTATAAATCAGAGTGACTGCGGATAGTGGAACTGGGAAGAGTGGTCAATCCCAGGGGTTGGATCCCAGGCCTGGAGCAGAGCGGTCTAGTTAATGAAGGTTCAACCTTACCAGATCTGGCCTACACATGACTCCAGACCCAGGGAATATGATCAACCCTCAACTTCCCTCCAATATGGTTAAATACATCACAGAAAGGAGGACTCTTGCACAAAGATGGTACACGTACTTAATATCACACTGCTAACAGCAATCCACAGTCCTCCACCTTTCAAAATTACAATGTCTTTCCCCTTTCCTTCAACTATCTGCTTTTCCGGAAGAAGTGTCTGAATAGAAAACAGAAATTCAATGCATACATTTTAATTGAGTTCTTGGTGCACACTCCTTATTAAGGCAGCTATCCAATAATATGTGGAAGAACAAATCATTAGGAGTTGGCAGCTATTGCTACAATCATAAATTAAAGCTGTTCTACTTCAATCAGTGAATTTCATATTATTTTCTTTTTTAAATTATTTCTGAGCATTCAGCTCAGAAATTAGCATTACCTTTGCATTCTACTGATTTGAGTGCATCCTGCATTCCTGGAATGGAGCAGGGAAAGATTCCAAGAAGCCAGTATGAGTCCTGTGGAAGCAGGTAAGTTCTGTTAAGTTAGATTAATTCTCTGTTAATAGGATTTGTGTCCCCTTTGGGCGTGAAGCCATTCTGACTGGCAAAACAGGGCTGGGAAGGGAGTAATCTGATTTGTGCTGGATGGGAGTTGGTTTTTTATCCTTGTCCGTTATCTTCCTTCTCACCATGCTGATGGACCAGCGCGGCAAACCGGTAATGTCATGTGTGTGTGTGTGTGTGTGTGTGTGTGTGTGTGTGTGTGTGTGTGTGTGTGTGTGTGTGTGTGTGTGTGTGTGTCTGTGAGAGAGAGAGGTTAGTGTGTGTGTGTGTGAGAGAGAGGTTAGTGTGTGTGTGTGTGTGTGTGTGCGTGCGTGTGAGTGTGAGAGAGAATGTGTGCACGAGAGAGGTGAGTATGTGTGTGCATGTGTGTGTGTGTGAGAGAGAGAGGTTAGTGTGTGTGTGTACGTGTGTGTATGTGTGTGTGTGTGTGTGTGTGTGTGAGAGAGAGAGAGAGAGGTTAGTGTGTGTGAGAGAGAGGTTAGTGTGTGTGTGTGTGAGAGAGAGGTTTGTGTGTGTGTGTGTGTGAGAGAGAATGTGTGCATGAGAGAGGTGAGTATGTGTGTGCATGTGTGTGTGTGAGAGAGAGAGGTTAGTGTGTGTGTGTACGTGTGTGTGTGTGTGTGTGTGAGAGAGAGAGAGAGGTTAGTGTGTGTGTGTGTGTGTGAGAGAGGTTAGTGTGTGCGTGTGTGAGAGAATGTGTGCGCGAGAGAGATGAGTATATGTGTGCATGTGTGTGTGTGTGAGAGAGGGAGGTTAGTGTGTGTGTGTACATGTGTGTGTGAGAGAGAGAGGTTAGTGTGTGTGTGTGTGTGAGAGAGAGATGAGTGTATGTGTGTGAGAGAATGTGTGCACGAGAGAGGTGAGTGTGTGTGTGTATGTGTGAGAGAGAGAGGTTAGTGTGTGTGCAAGAGAGAGAGAGAGACGAGTGTGTGCATGTGAGAGAGAGAATGAGTGTGTGTGTGTGAGTGTGTTCCCAATGTGGGAATCCAATATTCTAGCAGCACTCTTCCCACTTGAACCAAAAGAACAGCAACAGGCCCCCAATTAAAAATGACAAAAGGAAGACCAAAGCATATTTTCTTAACAAGAGAACTTCTTAAACATATCAAACAGTTACATAAAAAATTAGGTCTTTGTATGTTTTTTTTAATATCCATTCGTGGGACCTGGGTGTCGCTGGTTGAACACAGTAAGAAGTCTGACAACACCAGGTTTAAGTCCAACCGATTTATTTGATAGTAAACTCACAAGACTTCTTACTGTGTTCACCCCAGTCCAACACCGGCATCTCCACATCACGTCACTGGTTGGCCAGCATTTATTGCCCATTGCTCGTTGCTGTTGGTGGTGAGCCACCTTCTTGAATCGGTGCAGTCGATGTGCAATGGGTTGACCCACAATGCCGTTAGGGAGGGAATTCCAGGATTTTGACCCAGTGACTGCGAAGGAACTGCGATATATTTCCAAGTCAGGATGGTGGGTGGCTTGGAGGGGAATTTGCAGGTGGTGGTGTTCCCATGTATCTGCTGCCCTTGTTCTTCTCGATGGAATGTTGTATGTGTACAACATTGCATGAAAACGATCATTCTTTTTGTGGTTTAATTCTTCAACACAATAAAAATGTTTCTCATGGGTTCATTCAATTCTCTTGGGAGGTCGAAAGAGCTCAGTGGCTGGAGACAGTGTCTGTGTATGAGATGACAGTGTGCTTCTGTGCGTGTATGTGATGAGTGCGCATATAAGTGTACATGAGAGGTGAGTGTGTGTGAGATGATTGCGTGTGAAATGAGACCTGCTCCAGGGTAGGCGATGGCCTAGTGATATTATTATTAGACTATTAATCCAGAAACACAGCTACTGTTCTGGGGACTTGAGTTCGAATCCCGTCACAGCAGATGGTGGAATTTGAATTCAATAAAAGAAATGTGGAATTAAGAATCTATTGATGACGATGAAAGCATTGTAGATTGTCAGAAAAACCCATCTGGTTTACTGATGTCTTTTAAGGAAGGAAATCTGCTGTCCTTACCTGGTCTAGTCAATTTGTTACTCCAGAGCTGCATGCCTGAGGCAGTAGGAAGTGTAGGCAGAGTCAATGGATGAGAGGCTGGTTTGCGTGATGAGCTAAATTCACAACCCTTTGTAGGTTTTTGCCGTCTTGGTCAGCAACTTGGTCCGATTCTTCACTGAGACATTTACCGGTGGTTTTGTCTGCTCTTTTATGAGTTCATGGCTTTATAAGTATGGCAGGATTATAGGCATTTTGTGACTGGAATGGACACAATGAAGAGAGAGGTTATTGTAAAGTTAAAGTTATCTGGATTCTGCAATTATCTACTTAGATTGTAAAATTGCAAATGTAACTCCATTATTTAATACTACGTGAGAGGATCTAGGAAATGGTCGGCCTGCCTTTTGTTATTGTTTCATGGAATGCTGGTGGGCTGGATAAAGCCAACATTTATTACCCTTGAGAAGATGGCAGTGAGCTGCCTTGTTGAATTACTGCAGCCCATGTGTTGTAAGCACACCCATAGTGCTGTTAGTGAGGAAGTTTTGGATTTTGACCAGCAACTGTGAAGGAATGGTGAAATAGTTCTAAGTCAAGATGGTGTGAGGCTTGGAGAGGAACTTGAAACCATAGAACCCTACAATGCAGAACGAGGCCAGTTGGCCCATCAAGTCTGCACCAACCACAATTCCACCCAGGCCCTATCCCCTTAACCCCATGTATTTATCCTAGCTCGTACCCCTGATGCTAAGGGGCAATTTAGCACAGTCGATGTGTATCAGCACATTGACCTGGACACTGGGGAGAAATGAATTCCACAGGCTCACTTTTCTTTGAATGAAGAAATGTCTCCTCATCTCTGTCCTAAATGGTCTACCCTGAACCCTCAGACTGTGACTTCTGGTTATGTCTCCCCCGCCATTGGAAACATCCTTCCTGCGTCTTCCCTGTCTAGTCTTATTAGAATTTTATAAGTCTCGACCAGACCCCCTCCAATTTGTCTGAACTCCAGCAAAAGCAATCCTCACCTAGTCAACCTCTCCTTATACATCAGTCCTGCCATTCCCTGGAATCAGCCTGGTAAATCTTCGCTGCACTCCCTCGAGAGCAAGAATACCGTTCCTCAGAAAAGGAGACCAAAACTGCGCTTAATATTCTCGGTGTGACCTCACCAAGGCCCTGTATAATTGCAACAACACATCCCTGTTCCTGTACTGGAAACCTCTCACAATGAAGGCCAACGTACAATTTGCCTTCTTTAGCACAGTGGTTAACACTGCTGCCTCACAGCACCAAGGACCCAGTTTTGATTCCCAGCTTGGGTCACTGTCCGTGTGGACTTTGCATGTTCTCCCCGTGTCTGCACGCGTTTCCTCCGGATGCTCCGGTTTCCTCCCACAATCTGAAAGATGCGCTGGTTAGGTGCACTGATCCGAACGGGTGCCGGAGCGCGGCAACTAGGGGAATTTCACCGTAACTTCATTGCAGTGTTAATGTAAACCTTACTTGTGACTGATAAATAAAAACAAACCTGCATGCTTAGCTTGATTTTTGCGGTCAAGCCCTGGAGCGTGGATGTCCTGAAGTAATTCCCTCCCTGTGCCCTGCAGGGAGATTTAGAAAGTAATGGTGGCGGGAGACCATGACGAGGCAATTAAAAATGGCGTCAGAGTCCAAATTGGTCTCTTGGTCAAATGGATTTGTTTAACTCTTGCATATTTATGACAGGGATGGAGATTGTCTCAGCTGAGACCTGCTTGAAAATTGCAACAGACTGGCCGATGACAATAAATTGGCAATTGTCTTTTTTCATTTTTCAGATCATTATCACCCCAATTACTAAACATTGTAGGCTTGGGATTATGTCTTTGCCTGTTTAATAATGAATTTTTTGTCTCCACAGGCATTTAAGTCCAGCAAGGGGCATGCATGCGGCAGGTTGTAGTGGGCTGCTCTTGGACGTTGCTTCGGGAGTTGCTTATTGCTTCATGTCGTTAGTGTGCTTAAACTGGACCATCTCGAGGGCAACATGACAGCTCAGAGACTACCTCTGTTGCTGTGCGGACACATGGATTTGGGCCTGTGTCTGTGGGAGTTTGCACGTTCTCCCCGTGGTTGCGTGGGTTTCCTCCGGGTACTCCAGTTTCCTCCCACATCCCAAAGATGTGCTTTTAGGCTGATTGATTGGGTACTAAATTGTCCCTATATTGGACCTCCCTGATCCTCGCACATTAGGCATAGACTAAAATCATGAATAGGTCACTGACACAGTGGGACGGCGGCGCGGGCTCGTTGGGCCGAAGGGCCTGTTTCCCGTGCTGTGTTGTTCTTTGTTCTTTGTTCAATCACAGCAGAACACGGCCAAAAGGGAAACAAAAATTCATCCCTTTGACTTCTTTCAAACCTGCTTTGGGAGCCTGCTTAGACTTTTCTTCCAAGTTTTTTTAAATTTATTTGTCACAAATAGGCTGACATTAACACTACAATGAAGTTAGTGTGACAATCCCCTAGTCGCCACACTCCGACTCCTGCTCAGGTGCACTGAGGGAGAATTTAGCATGGCGAATGCATCTAACCAGCACGTCTTTTTGTCTATGGGAGGAAACGGGAGCACCCGGAGGAAACCCATGCAGACATGGGGAGAGTGTGCAGACTCCACACAGACAGTGATCCGAGGTCACAATTGAACCTGAGTACCTGGCGCTGTGAAGCAGCAATGCTAACCCACTGTGCCACCATGCCGCTCTTTGTATTGTAGCACAGGATCGTTCTAACCTATTCAGTGGATGGAACCTTCAAATCAGTGTTTAATCACTGGGGCAGACAGATGCAGCCAAGATCATGTCCGCTCTGTACCGGAGGCTAGCCTACCAATATATTGTGGCTCCATTAGTAATACAATCAGTCTCATTCAGTCTGCGGATGATTGACGTGATTTCTTAAACTGGAGGATGGAAGAGTGAATTGGTTTGAACCAGCCTCAGAAGACATTGCGACCCAGCTTGCAGGTGCAGCAGGTGGTCAGAAAGACGAATGGGATGCTGGCCTTCATAGCGAGGGGGATTGAATATAAAAGTAGGGAGGTCTTGCTGCAGCTGTATAGGGCATTGGTGAGGCCGCAGCTGGAGTACTGTGTGCAGTTTTGGGCACCGCACCTGCGCAAAGATATTTTGGCCTTGGAGGGAGTGCAGAGGAGGTTTACTAGGCTGATACCGGAGTTGAGGGGGTTGAGCTATGAGGAGAGGCTGAATAAACTAGGCTTGTACTCGTTGGAGTTTAGAAGAATGAGGGGAGATCTCATTGAGACGTATAAGATGATGAATGGGATGGATAGGATAGAGGTGGAGAGACTCTTCCCGCTCAAAAAAGACAGTAGGACTAGAGGGCACAGCCTCAAGATAAAGGGGGGGTGGTTTAGAACGGAGTTGAGGAGGAACTTCTTCACTCAAAGGGTGGTGAATCTCTGGAATTCTCTGCCCGTTGAAGTGGTGGAGGCTGCCTCGCTAAATATTTTTAAGACGCGGGTTGATGGGTTTTTGATAAGAGAGGGGATTAAGGGTTATGGGGAGAGGGCGGGAAGGTGGAACTGAGCCACGACAGATCAGCCATGATCTTATTGAATGGCGGGGCAGGCTCGAAGGGCTAGATGGCCTACTCCTGCTCCTATTTCTTATGTTCTTATGTTCTTATGAAATGTTTTTCTTTGATGTGGGATTGAACCATTCACATTAACAAACTCCCACATTGATGCCCTCACTCTTGGCACTCACAAATTAAGGCGGCCATAGCTTACACAACTGTAGTACAGTGTGAATCCACATTTTTTTAAGGACACTTATTATTGTTGCTATTAATAAAATGAACACAATGAAGGCTTTGGAGATATATTATTAGTTTATTTAGTCTCTCTATTTGATAGCACCCCAATTACAGCCAATGCTGTTAACCTGTTCTTCAGGAGAAATGTCCACGCTACTTAATTTGTGGTATGTTCACTTTATGTATGAAGGGTCGCAATGCCAAGTGAAAGAGCAGCATGGTGGTACAGGGGTTAGCATTGCCAACTCACAGTGCCAGGGACCCAGGTTCAAGTTCCTGGCTTGAGCCACTGCCTGTGTGGAGTTTGCAAGTTCTCCTTGTGTCTGTGTGGGTTTCCTCCGAGTGCTCCAGTTTCCCCCCATAGTCTAAAAGACATGCTGGTTAGGTGCATTGGCCATGATAAAATTCCCCCTTAGTGTACTGGAGTGTGGCAACTAGGGGATTTTCACAGTAACTTCATTGCAGTGTTAATGTAAGCCTACTTGTGACACTAAGAAATAAACTTAAAGTCCAACAGATTTATCTGGACCTTGCTCCTTCATCAGGTGAGTGCAGGACTCTGAAAGCTCTTGATTCCAAATAAACCTGTTGGGTTTTAACCTGGTGTTGTGAGACTACTTACTGTACCCACCCCATCCAACGCTGGCATCTCCACATCATTGTTACCACTTTAATTATGTAAGGAATAGGCTTTTTACCCAACAATACAATGTACAATCATTAAGATTTCTTAATGTCCTAGGAGATGCTGATCCAAGCATGTTCTAACTGACCACACTGCAGTTATGTAGATGAGTGATTGTGCTGTATTCTCAAGCTGCACAGCCATGCAATTTTCTTTTCAGGCAGCAGAGAGCGATAGCTTCCCAATCACTGACAACAAAGCACTCAATCTTCATTTACATGTTCAACATATAGCAATGTCCCCGCTGAAAAGTTTGAAGGCTTTATGGAATCTCAGAATCCCTACAATGCAGAATGGGGCCGTTCAGCCCATCAAGTCTGCACCGACCACAATCCCACCCAGGCCCTATCCCTGTTACCCCATGTATTTACTTCCTAACACTAAGGGGGAATTTGGCATGGTCAATCAATGAACCTCTTTGATCTATTATTGTTGCAATTATTAGAATATATTGAAAAGTATTGCTTTTTGCACGCTATACAGACAAAGCATACCATTCATAGAGAAAGAAACGAGTGAGTGCAGAATGTAATGTTACAGTCATAGCTAGGGTGTAAAGGAAGATCAACTTAATGTAAGGTAGGCCCACTCAGAAGTCTGATGACAGTAGGGAAGAAGCTGTTCTTGAGTCAATTGGTACGAGACTACAGACTTTTGTATCTTTTTCCTGATGGAATATAAGAACATAAGAACAGAAGAAATAGGAGCAGGAGTAGGCCATCTAGCCCTTCGAGCCTGCCCCGCCATTCAATAAGATCATGGCCGATCTGTCATGGCTCAGTTCCACCTTCCCGCCCTCTCCCCATAACCCTTAATCCCCTCTCTTATCAAAAACCCATCAACCCGCGTCTTAAAAATATTTAGCGAGGCAGCCTCCACCACTTCATCGGGCAGAGAATTCCAGAGATTCACCACCCTTTGAGTGAAGAAGTTCCTCCTCAACTCCGTTCTAAACCGCCCCCCCCTTCATCTTGAGGCTGTGCCCCCTAGTCCTACTGTCCTTTCTGAGCGGGAAGAGTCTCTCCACCTCTATACTATCCATCCCATTCATCATCTTATATGTCTCAATGAGATCTCCCCTCATTCTTCTAAACTCTAACGAGTACAAGCCTAGTTTATTCAGCCTCTCCTCATAGCTCAACCCTCTCAACTCCGGTATCAGCCTAGTAAACCTCCTCTGCACTCCCTCCAAGGCCAAAATATCCTTGCGTAAGTGCGGCGACCAAAACTGCACTCAGTACTCCAGCTGTGGCCTCACCAATGCCCTATACAGCTGCAGCAAGACCTCCCTACTTTTATATTCAATCCCCCTCCCTATGAAGGCCAGCATCCCATTCGCCTTCCTGACCACCTGCTGCACCTGTAGGCTGGGTTTTTGCGACTCATGCACAAGGACCCCGAGGTCCCTCTGCACCGTCGCCTGCTGCAGTTTTTCTCCACGTAAGTTATAGTCCTTCCTACCATTATTCCTACCAAAGTGGACCACCTCGCACTTGCCAACATTAAATTCCATTTGCCAGTTCCTGGCCCATTCGCCCAGCCTATCTAGACCCTTCTGCAGACTCTCCACACCCTCCGCGCAATTTGCTGTTCCACCAATCTTGGTGTCATCAGCAAATTTCGACACCATACACTTGGTTCCCTCCTCCAGATCATCTATATAAATGGTAAATAGCTGAGGCCCCAGCACCGACCCCTGGGGCACTCCACTAGTCACCAACCGCCAATCCGAATAACACCCATTAACCCCCACTCTCTGCCTCCTATTTGACAACCAATCCTCTACCCACGCTAACACCCTACCCCCAACTCCATGGAAGAAGGTGGAAGAGGAAACATCCAGGGTGCATAGGGGGTCCTTAATTATCATGGTTGCTTTGCCGAGGCAGCTGACAGTGTAGAGAGTCAATGGGTGGGAGCTGGTCTGTGTGATGGATTGGGCTACATTCGCAATCTTTTGTAGTTTTTTTGCAATCTTGGGCAGAGCAAGAGCCATACTAAGCTGTGATACAACCAGAAAGAATGCTTTCTATGGTGCATCTGTAAAAGTTAGTGAGTTGTAGCTGACATGCCAAATTTCCTTAGCCTTCTGAGAAAGTAGAGGCGTTGTTGGGCTTTCTTAACTATAGTGTCAGCATGGGGGGGGACCAGGGCAGGTTGTTGGTGATCTGACACCTAAAAACTTGAAGCTCTTTATCCTTTCTACTTCATCCCTTTGATGTAGACAGGGGCATGTTCTCCTCTACATTTCGGGAAGGGAGAGATTATAGTTGCCACACCAGTTCGCCGGATTGTCTATCTCATTCTTGTACTCTGTCGCGTCGTCGTTTGAAATCAACCCACTACGGTGGTGTCATCAGCAAACTTGAAAATCAAATTGGTAGGGAATTTGGCCACATAGTCATTGGTATATAGGGAGTATCGTAGGGAACTGTAGGGCACCGGTGTTGAGAATGATCATGGGGAAGATGTTGTTGCCTATCTGTACTGATTGTGGTCTGTGAGTTAGGAAGTTTAGGATCCTATCACAGAGAGAGGAGCCGAGGCCCAGGCCATGGAGTTTGGCGATGGGTTTCATGGGAATAAATTGTTGAAGGCTGTGGGTTGTGGGAGGAAACAGGAGCACCCAAAGGGAATCCACGCAGACATGAGAAGAACGTGTAAACTCTGCACTGACAGTGACCAAGGCAGAAAGTGAACCCAGGCCCTTGGTGCTGTGAGGCAGCAGTGCTAACCATCCTGCAGTGCCATCCTGATAACACAGTGGCCAATAATCCCATAATACCAATGCTATTTGACAGAGTTATCCAAATTAGTATCATGCTATTGCTCCATAGTATTTTGTTATATTTTCAAATACTTTTCAAACTTAACACTGAATGTGCTTCCAGACGGTGCATTCCAACACATAATGTTTCACTGTGTAAACATTATTTGTTCCTTCACATTGCCTTTGGTTCCTTTGACAATTTTATTAAATATGTGTTCGCTGGTTACCGTCTTTCTGCTACCCGAAACTGTTTCTCCTCATTTCCTGTCGGCATCCTTCATGATTTTGAACAACTCGATCAAATACCCTTTTAACCTCCTCTGATCGAAAGAGAACCCATCCAACTTCTCTAATATCTTCAAATATCTGGCGTCACGATCTTCCCAAGAAAATTCAAAGTGTTACCCCGCACCCCCTCCCCATGGCAAGACGGACCACCAGCATTGGGACCCTCCCGATGAACCCCATATCACGACCCTCTCTGCAGCCCTCCCCCTTTGACAATCACCACCCCCACCTCCCCATGTATATGCCTCCCCACCACTGTTATGTTGCCCTTTGGGCAATGTGAGAGTGCCTGGTGGTTCCAGGTAATTCCTGTTTTTGGATAATGCAGTCAGGCTTAGGTCGAAGCCTGGGGTAGCTATAGTCTAAAGTTAATAAAATGGCTAGAAAAGTAATATATCCCACTGAATAATAAATACAGAGTCTGTATCTGTAGTGAATTCCCCTCTTGACACCACCCGCGATTCTGCTTGTAGGTAAGGGTTCAGAGAGTTGATCCACTCTGCTGGCAGGCATTCATGAATAGTTTTCTTTCCAGCTTTCTCTGCCTCATCAATATTGGGGTTGGTTTGGGTCAGGGACTTCCAGTGCTAACCGTCCGATACGTCAACTGGTTCATGTCGGTTCAGGTCAGAGACTGCCCATACTACAGGTCTGGTTCTTTTTTCTAATTCATTCATGGGACATGGGCGTCGCTGGCTGGCCAGCACTTATTGCCCATCCCTAGTTGCCCTTGAGAAGGTGGTGGTGAGCTGCCTTCTTGAATCGCTGCAGTCCAGGTGCTGTGGGTTGATCCACAATTACTCATATATAGATAAAATCCTAATATAGTTAAATGAGTGAAGAATTTGCAGTTCAGGATTCCAATTAATTTAAGATTTTTAATCTGACAATACTACATGCCTGTGTTTTTATATTTGTTTTCAATTTTAAATTCAGCCTACTAGAAGGATTCGGTCATGAATGAAGCCCAATCCATTACACAAACTAGCCTCCCATCCATTGACTCTGTCTACACTTCCGCTGCCTTGGAAATTAAGGACCCCAATGCATCTCAGTCATTATCTCTTCTATCTTCTTCCATCAGAAGAATGATACAAAAATCTGAGGTCCACCTGACTCAAGGACAGCTTCTTCCCTGCTGTTGTCACCATACTTTTGAATGGACCTATCTCGCACTAAGTTGATCTTTCTCTATACGTTACCTATGACTGTAACACGACATTCTGCACCCTCTCCTTTCCTTCTCTATGAAAGGCATGCTTTGTCTGAATAGCACGCCAGAAATCAAATCAATTCAAATCAAATTAAATCAAATGAGGTCAATAATAATCAGTAAAAATATTCAGTGTGTAACTCAGGCATTTAACACCAAAGGTACAATGTACACTCTTGAAAGCAGTTTTAAGTTTATTTATCAGCATCACAAGTTGGCTTGCATTAATACTGCAATGAAGTTACTGTGAAAATCTTCTAGTCACCACACCAAGGTGATGTTTGGGTACACAGAGAGAGAATTTAGCATGGCCAATGCTGTAAACCTAACCGGCACGTCTTTCCGACTGGGGGTGAAAACCAGAGCACCCGGAGGAAACGCATGCAGACACGGGAAGAACATACAGACTCCAAACAGACAGTGACCCAAGCTGGGAATCGAACCTGGGTCCCTGGGAGGCAGCAGTGTTAACCATTGTGTCGCCATATCATCCCTACCAAGGCCAAGTGATTTGAGTAATTCAACTCACAATATATAATGTACAGTTTGTATTAACAACTGCATAGCATAATTAAAACCTTTTAAGAGAGGAGAGAGAAAACACTGAAGGAGAGATTTAAGGAAGGAATTCCAGAATGGCTGAACTATGAAAGGAAAAGGGTGAATTGGAAATTGTATTAGAAGATAATAAACCACTCAGAGGGTCAGGGCTGCCAAAACTATTCCAACCCTTCTGGCTTGTGCACGATGTGGTTTCAATCTCTTGCTTACTTACCTTTGAGGTTAGCCAAAAACCTTGCTGCATTGTATTATGAACAAATCAGGTGACTTTTCATCTCATGTGTTGTTATGTCTTGTGGTTCCCAGAGATTTAAAATAATCACACTTTTAGACGCAAAATGCTGGAACTTGCTGTAGTGGACGGCATGGTGGTTTAGCACTGCTGCCTCACAACGCCAGGGGCCTGCATTCAATTCCAGCCTTGGGTCTGTGTGGAGTCTGCACATTCTCCCCGTGTCTGCATGGGTTTCCTCCGGGTGCTCCGGTTTCCTCCCACAGTCCAAAGATGTTAGGTGGATTGGCCATGCTAAATTCTCCCTCAGTGTCAGAGGGATTAGCAGGGTAAATACATGGGGTTATGGGGATAGGGCCTGGGTGGGATTGGTGTTGGTTCAGACCCAATGGGCTGAATGGCCTCCTTCTACACTGTAGGGATTCTGTGAATTTATTTCACAGGTTGTACTATGTGCTGCAGGTTGATATGTTGTTGATCAGCACCTGATTGAGTGCAGTGGCAAGTTATGTGACACTCTGGATATACATGTACATAACAATATTGTTCCTCGATCATTATGAACGACATAACAGCATGACACGGGTGCTTTCAATACTGCTGCTTACAGCACTCATTAGATGTGATAAAGTGAAATCAAAGGCATTTTGACCTTTGTCATCTGCGCTTTTTCATCTGGGTTCCAGCACTTATCTCCTATATTCTTCTGCAGGTATTGACTCATTTAGCACAAATTTATCTCAGGCCCGAAAGAAGACCCCCAAGAACTTTGCCCAAATGGCCATTCCTTATAAGACCATAAGACTGAAGATATAGGAGTAGAATTAGACTATTTGGCCCATCTAGTCTGCTCTGCCATTCGATCATAGCTAATAAATTTCTCAACCCCATTTTCCTGCCTTTTCCCCATAACCTTTGATTGCCTTACCCATCAAGAACCTATCTATCTTTGTCATAGGTGTACTCAATGACCTGGCCTCCACAGCCTTCTGTGGCAATGAATTCTATAGATTCAACACCCTCTGGCTGAAGAAATTCCTCTTTATCTCAGCTCCTATGCCCCCTAGTTCGAGTTTCACCTGCCAGACCTGCCCTTCATGAACCCATGCTGTGTCATACCAGTAGGACAATTAATATCCAGGCGTGGTTCTAAAATGTTTACCTCTTATCGTCAAACTATGACCCCTAGCTCTGGAGCTCCCCCATCATCAGGAAAGTTCTTTCTGAATCTAAGTTATCTAACCCTGTTAGAACTTTATAAGTTTCAATGAGATCAGATCCCTTTTCACTCTTCTAAACTCCAGTGAATATAATCCTAACTGATTTAGTTTCTCCTCATATGACAGACCTGCCATTCAGGAATCAGCCTGGTAAACCTTTGCTGTACTCCCTCTATAGCAAGGCCATCTTTTCTCAGATAAGAACACCAAAACTGCACACAATCCTCCAGCTGTGCTCCCAGAAGCACCCATAAAATTGCAGCAAACTACTCCTTATTCTTAAATATACTCAAATTCATTCATTATGAATATGAACATGCCCATTCATGCAAGTACAGAGTATTCCTTTGGAATCCTAACATGCGTCTTGTGGATGATGAAAGGGTTTTAATGGAATTAAAAGCTGAACCACTCTCGTCACACAGTGGCACAGTGGTTAGCACTGCTGCCTCACAGCCCCAGGATACAGCTTCGTTTCCCGACTTGAGTCATTGCCTGTGTGCAGTTTGCGCATTCTTCCCTTGTCTGTGTGGGTTTCCGCCGGGTGCTCTGATTTCCTCCCACAGTCCAAACGATGTGCTAGTTAGGTGGATTGGCTATGCTAGTCAGGTGCCGGAGTTTGGCAACTAGGGGATTTTCACAGTAACTTCATTGCAGTGTTAATGTAAGCCTACTTGTGGCAATTTTTTTCACACAGATGGTGGTAAGTGTCTGAAACAAGCTGCCAGAGCTAGTATTAGAGGCGGGTACAGTTTTGTTTTTAAAAAAGCATTTAGACAATTACATGGGTAAGATGGGCGTAGAGGGATATGGGCCAAATGTAATACAAATGGCGGCATGGACAAGTTGGGCCGAAGGGTCTGTTTCCATGCTGTAAACCTCTATGACTCAATGGCTCTGGTTTTACCTTCCAGTTGTGCACACTTTCGGATGCGAAAACTTGGTAAAGTCGGGCATGAGGTTAGTAGCGTGATCTGTGTCCGCCTCCATGCCGGTTCCCCCTTTACCAAGGCCTGAAAATGGCCACAATCAGGACCACAACCAAAATGGACGTGACAGCGATTTGAATGTATTTGCATGCATTTAAATTGACTTAATGTGCTGCACTCTCAAATTTACCGGTACTTTCCCCTTTATCATCGTGTTCGCCCATCCAGGATTGGGCTGAAACAGATATACTCCACAAAAGTCCAATTTGGGCGCCCAGTTAATGAGTGGGTAAGTGTGCCGATGGCTCTCTGCTTGTGATCAGTGGTGGAGGGGTGGCGGTGGTGGTGGTGGTGAAGTGGGGGGGGGGGCCGCTGCCACTCTGCTTGAGATCGATGGAGGGGAAGGAGGGAGGGGCCCATGATCAGCATGCGTGGCGGAAGGGGTGGGGGAGATAAATGTTAGGGGGGGTGTGGTGTGGGTCAATGCCTACACTCTGTCTACACTTCCTGCTGCCTCAGCAAAGAAGCCAGCATAATTAAGAACCCCATGCACCCCGGATATTTTCTCTTCCATCATCTTCCTTCGGGAAAAAGATACAACAGTCTGAGGTCACGTACCAACCGACTCAAGAGCAGCTTCTTCCCTGCTGCTGTCAGACTTCTGAATGGGCCTATCTTGCATTAAGTTGATCTTGCTCTACTCCCCAGCTGTGACTGTAACACTACGTTCTACAACTCTCTCATTTCCTTCTCTACGAACAGTATGCTTTGCCTGTATACCAGGCAAGAAACAATATTTTTCACTGTATGTTAATACATGTGACAATAATAAATCAAATCAAATCAAAATCAAATCAAATGACTGTGGGGGACAGGGGGAGGCACTATCCAGCCTGGGAGTGATGTGGCAATGAATCCACACTATTATCACTTCTTTTTCTGCGCATGTGCAGTTGGAAGCGCCAATCGGAACTGCAGGATTTTGGGCGTGTTAAGCCCCGCTCACAGCCTGCTGCAGTGCGATTCGGAATGGCTGATATTTTTCTGCCAGATTGCCATGGGGGCGCCTGAGAATGGGTCAAAAAGCTGGATCTGAAACACTCCCAGTTTCAAGTCTGCCCAGCACTTTGAATCAAAATGGTAAAATTGGGCCCAATGGTTCCATGACTAATAAAATAAACTTTAAACTTTCCTGGAGCAGTCATGACATTTATGTGGTTACTTGGCTGGGCATCTTCCAGCCCAAGATACAATTTCTGAGCAGTGGGTGACTTCCCTATGGGGAAGTCACTCACTGCTCTTCCGCTTTGATCTCTGGCTAATAATTACTGACCCTCAGATCGCTGGGATTATTGCTGCTTTTTATGCACAGACCTGATTCAGACTCAGAAATCAAAAATACCATTTGCAGATGCCACCAATGCAGGGGGTAGGGTTACTACTGTGGAAGAAATGGCAAAAAAAAATAAGAAGCCATTAGCAGACTTGCAGGACAGACATTTAAATGGTAGATGAATTTCAATGCAGACATTTGTTCAGTGGCGATTTAGAGAATAACTGAGGCTCAATGCTCCTCAAAGTGTGGTGGATGCTGGGACAGTGAGTAAATTTAAGAAGGAGTTAGACAGATTTTTAATTAGAAGGGTTATGGCGAGAAGGCAGGAGAATGGGGACAAGGAGCATATCAGCCATGATCAAATGGTGGAGCAGACGCGATGGGCTAATTCTGTTCCTATGAACTTATGAACTTCTTGGATAATAAGAGTTTGGATCCTTTCTTTAGTCTTTCATGGAATTTGATGATCATAATGAATAGTGGAGCAGGCTTGAAGGGCTGAACGACCTACTCCTGCTTTTAGTTTCCGTTTCTATGTAGAGTGCAGGCATCGCTGGCATTTGTTGCTGAATTTCCATTGAACCAAACTTTTCATAGGCCAGCTTTGAGTCAAGCACGTTGCTATGGGTCTGGACTGATGATGTGGCGATGCCAGCATTGGACTGGGGTAAACACAATAAGAAGTCTCACGACACCAGGTTAAAGTCCAGATTAGAATGCTAACCAAGCTGTAAAAACTTGCATTCTGATCGGTATTCTGTAAACTGAGTGTGTGTCTTTACATCCCCTGTTTGTGATCAGAGCTCTCCATTCACCTGACGAAGGGTCAGAGGCCTGAAAGCTAGTGGCTTTTACCACCAAATAAACCTGTTGGACTTTAACCTGGTGTTGTGAGATTTCTTACTGGGCCTGGAGTGATGCAGGCCCAGCTAGGCAAGGATGGCACATCTTCTCTGAAGGACCTAACGGGATGGGATTTTATGATGATTCATGGCGGTTTTACATTCAGCATTCCAGAGGGTAGATTTATGAATTGAAATTAAATTTCACCAGCTGCACAACGATGACCCCACTACCGCTTTCCAGGGACTGCACTATTACAGGGGGAGGTGATGGCCTCGTGGTGTTATCGCCAGACTGTTAATCCAGCAACTCAGCTAATGTTCAGATGACCCAGGTTCGAATCCCGCCACACCCTCCGAAATTGAATTCAATAAAAAATATCTGTGATTGAGAATCTACCGATGACCATGAAACTGTTGTTGAGGAAAAACCCATCTTGTTCACCAATGTCCTTCAGGAAAGGAAATTAGGGCAGCAACATGGCACAATAGTTAACACTTCTGCCTCACAGTGCCAGGGGCCTGGGTTTGGTTCCCAGCTTGGGTCACTGCTTGTGTGGAATCTGCACATTCTCCCCGTGTCTACATGGGTTTCCTCCAGGTGCTCTGGTTTCCTCCCACAGTCCAAAGATATGCAGGTTAGGTGGATTGGGCCATGCTAAATTGCTCCTTAGTGTCGGGGGGACTAGCTAGGGTAAATGCATGGTGTTATGTCATAGAAACCATACAGTGCAAAATGAGGCCATTCAGCCCATTGAATCTGCACTGGCAATAATCCCACCCTATGCCTTATCCCCACACATTTACCCCACTACTCTCTCTAACATATACATCTTGGGTCACTATGGGCAACTTAGCATGCCCAATGCACCTACCCCGCACACTTTGGAATGGGGGTAGGGATATGGGGATCGAGCCTGGGTGGGATTGTGGTGGGTGTAGACTCAATAGGCCAAATGGCCTCCTTCTGCACTGTAGGAATTCTATGAATCTATGGTCTGCTGCCCTTACCTTGCCTGGCCTACATGTGACATCTGTGTCGATATGCGCAATCTTCTTGGAGACCCTCTCCACTTGGAGCTGGCAGTTTGCAGTGTCGATGGTAGCCATATCTTTGTCTGTGTCAATGGCTACTATTGACACCACAGACCACATGTGACTCCAGGGCCACAGCAATGTGGTTGACTCGCCACTGCCCTCCAAGGGCAACTAGGGATGGACAATAAATGATGCCCATGCCCCATGAATGAATAAAAAGAAGTTAGTTGAATGCATAAAACTGATATCCAGTACTGTTGAATAATTTTTTTGCGCTGTGGTCTATTGTGTCTGTGCAGTCCAACAGTACCCAGCAGATGGAGCTGAGGCGACAAATCACATACCTCAGCTCAACAACTATAATCAGGTTCACAATAAAAGGACGCTGCTGTTGGCAGATTGTTCAAGTAAAGTGAGGTTTATTTATTAGTCACAAGTAGGCTTACATTAACACTGCAATGAAGCTACTGAGAAAATCCCCTAGTCGCCACACTCCTGTTCGGGTACACTGAGGGAGAATTTAACATGGCCAACCCACCTTATCCACACGTCTTTCAGACTGTGAGAGGAAACTGTGGTTCTCTGAAGGGCAATTTAGCATTGCCAATCCACCTTATCCGCACATCTTTGGACTGCAGGAAGAAACTGGAGCACCCGAAGAAAACCCACGCAGACACGGGGGGAATGTGCAAACTCCGTAACCTGCGTGGAGTTTGCACATTATCCGTGTTTCTGCGTGTGTTTACTCTGAGTACTCCGGTTTCCTCCCAAAATCCAAAGATCTGTCGGTTAGATGGATTGGCAATGCTAAATTGCCCCTTAGTGGCCCAAGGTGCGTAGGTTAGGGGCATTAGTGGAGTAAATATGTGGGGTTACGAGGAAAAGTTCTGGGTAAGATATTCCATCAGAGAACAAGTGCTGACAAGTGCCAACTCAATGGCCTTTTTCTGTACTGTAGGAGTTCTATGATTCCAAGACCTTATATAAATCAAACCTGGGTCTCTAGCGCTGTGAGGCAGCAGTGCTAACCACTGTGCCACCACGTCCCCTCATTCAGGACATCAAGAATAACGCCCATGCCTTCCTTCAAAGTGAAAAAGCCGGAGGGCTCTGGATAGAGCAGGTAGGGCGAAACTCTCCCCATTGGTGGAACGGTGGAGAGTCAGAAGACAACACTTCAAAGTGACTGGCCAAGGAACCAATGGACGGCATGATTGATAGAATCTTGGAATCCACACAGTGCTGACCACTGTGCCACCAGTGCCACCCAAGCTGCCTGTTACCAGGTAAAATACAGTAAAATTTGTTGACAAGTGGAAACATCGTGACATAACAAGTAGAATGATAAAGTGGTGAGTAGCAGAGACAATGGGGTGAAGAGACATGATGAAAGATGATTCACGTGTTAAGAGTGAAATTGCGCAAATGCCAAGGCAAATGAGCAAGTCTCACAGTAAACCTGTGGCTATAAGTGACGTGCTCTGTGGTCACCCTAGTGTCGTAGCTGGATTTAGACATTGCTATTCATTTCATATTCTACACCATCACTTCCTGTTACGTAAAGAACTTAAGGGATTCCTGAAGTCATGGAAAGTATTAAACGATAAATGATAGATAAGTGCAAGCTCTGCTGAAGCACCATCCAGACTCGAAATGCTGGCCTTAGTCTCTCTCCACAGATGCTGTCAAACCTGCCGAGGTTTTCCAGCATTTTCTGGTCTTGTTTCAGATTCCAGCATCCGCCATATTTTGCTTTTATCGTAGACAAATGCACGTTTTATTTTCTGTAGTTTTCACAGAGGGATATTGCAATGGTTATTGACATACTTGTGTTTCTATGGCAGAAGTCATTATGGGTGGTATGTGGCATAATGGTTAGCAATACTACCTCACAGCGCCAGGGATCTGGGTTCAATTCCGGCCTCGGGTGACTGCCTGCATGGAGTTTGCACGTTGTCTGTGTTTCTGCGTGTGTTTACCCTGAGTACTCCGGTTTCCTCCCAAAGTCCAAAGATCTGCAGGTTAGATGGATTGGCAATGCTAAATTGCCCCTTAGTGGCCCAAGGTGTGTAGGTTAGGGGCATTAGTGAAGTATATATGTGGGGTTCTGAGGATAGCGTCAGAGAACAAGTGCTGACTCAATGTGCTGAATGGTCTTTTTCTGTACTGTAGGGATTCTATGATTCCAAGGCCTTATATAAATGTTTGGTTACCTGAGGAAAAGGCCTCGATGGGCCTGTTTGGTTTGCTAGGCCTGATTTTCACATGGAGAGCTAAAAGCAGGTGCAATAGGAATTACTTGCCCATCCACCATCACCACCCATGTTCTTCTCCCTTTTGTTTAATTCTTCTGACCGTGAAGAATCCAGACATCAAAGAATGAGGCTGGAGAATGGACTAAAAGGGGTCACGAGAAACCATTGCTAGCAGGATTAAGGAAAATCCCAAGACTTTTTATATATATATAAAGAGCAAGAGAGTAGCCAGTGAGAGGGTTTGTCCACTCAAGGCCAAGGGAGGGAATCTATGCATGAAGCCAGAGGAACTGGGCGAGGCGTTAAATGAGCACTTTGTGTCAGTATTCACCAAAGGGAAGAAATTGGTGGATGATGAATCTGGGAAAGGATGTTTAGATAGTTTGAGTCATGTTGAGATCAAAAAGAAGGAAGTATTGGGGTTCTTGAGAAACATTAATGTGGGCAAGTCCCCAGGGCCTGATGGGATATACCCCAGAATACTAAGAGAGGCAAAGAAGATAATTGCTGGGGTCTTGAGAGAAATCTTTGTATCCTCACTGGCTACAGGGGAGGTCCCAGAGGATTGGAAAATAGCCAATGTTGTTCCATTGATTAAGAAGAATAACAAGAATAATCCACGTAATTATGGCCCGGTGAGCCTTCAGTGGTAGGGAAATTATTGGAGAGGATTCTTCGAGACAGGATTTATTCTCACTTGGAAATAAATGGACATATTAGTGAGAGGCAACATGGTTTGGTGAAGGGATGGTTATGTCTTACGAACTTGATCAAGTTTTTCAAGGAAGTTTGATTGATTGATGAGGGTAGGGCAGTGGATGTTGTCTACATGGACTTCAGAAAGGCCTTTGACAAGATCCCTCATGGTAGACTGGTGCAGAAGGTGAAGTCGCATGGGATCAGAGGTGAGCTGGCAAGGTGGATACAAAACTGGCTCAGTCAAAGAGCATTTTTGCTCTTTCCACTCACATTGTTGGCCACTTGAAGACTTGAATAGCAGGTTAGTTGTAAAGACTTGCATTCTAATCAGTAATCTGGAAACTGTCTGTGCTGTTATATGCTCTGTCTGAGGCCAGAACTCTCCATTTGCCTGACGAAGGGCAAACCCCGAAAGCTTGTGAGTTTGCTATCAAATAGATCGGTTGGACTTACACCTGGTGTTGTCAGACTTCTTACTGTGTTTACCCCAGTCCAACGCCGGCACCTCCACATCAGTCAAAGAAGACAGAGGGTATCAGTGGAAGGGAGTGTTTCCAAATGGAGGCCTGTGAGAAGTGGTGTTCCTCAGAGTTCAGTGCTGGGACCTTTGCTGTTTGTGACATGCATAAATGATTTGAAGGAAAATGTGGCTGGGTTGATTAGTAAGTTTGCAAACGACACAAAGATTGGTGGATTTGTGGATAGCGAAGAGGACCAGCAGAGGAAATAGCAGGATATGTTGACTTAAGAATGTGCAACATTCAGTACCATTTGTGACTCACCACATACTGAAGTAGTCCGTGGCCAAAGTCCACGGCAGCGAGATCTGGGTAACATTTGGGCTTGAATGGATAAGTGGGAAGTAGCATTGTCAGCACACAAGTGCACAGAAATGATCATCACCAACAGAAGAGAATCCAACCATTGCCCTTGATATTCAATGGCAATGCCATCACTGAATTCTCCACTATCAATGTCCTGGAGTAGCCAATGGCCAGAAAATGAACTGGGCTAGCCATAAAAATACCGTGGCTACATGAGCAGGTTAGTGGCTGATAATTCTATGGCAAGTAACTCACCTCTTGACTCCCCCAAAGCCTGTCCATCATCTACAAGATACAAGACAGAAGTGTGAAGGAATTCTCTCAAATTTCTAGATGTGTGTAGCTCCATCAACACTCAACATTCAATATCATCCAGAACAAAGTCACCTGCTTAATTGGCAGCCCATTTGATTTGATTTGATTTATTATTGTCACAAGTATTAACATACAATAAAAAGTATTGTTTCTTGCGTGCTGTACAGACGAAGCATGCTGTTCATCGAGAAGGAAATGAGAGATGTAGTGTTACAGTCATGGCTAGGGTGTAGTAAAAGATCAACTTAATGCAAGGTTCCCTGCTAAAGCAGGAAGAAGCTGTTCTTGAGTTGGTTGGTATGTGACCTCAAGACTTTTGTGAAGGTGGAAGAGAGAACATCTGGGATACGTGGGGTCCTTAATTATGATGGCTGCTTTGTTGAGGAAGCGGAAAGTATAGACAGAGTCAATGGATGGAAGGCTGGTTTGCGTGATTGATTGGGCTACTCTCATGACCCTTTGTAGTTTCTTATGGTCTTGGGCAGAGCAAGAGCCATACCAAGTTGCGATACAACCAGAAAGAATGCTTTCTATGGTGCATCTGTAAAGTTGGTGAGAGTTGTAGCTGACATGCCAAATTCTCTTAGTCTTCTGAGAAAGTAGAGGCATTGGTGGCTTTCTTAACTATAGTGTCGGCATGGTGGGACCAGGACAAGTTGTTGGTGATCTGGACACATAAAAACCTGAAGCTCTCGTGCCTTTCTACTTCGTCCCCATTGATGTAGGCATCTACTATGTTCAACATTATCTCCCCCACCACCACAGTGGCTGTAGTGTGTACTATCTACAAAATACATCACAGCAACTCACCAAGGCTTCTTCGGCAGCAACTTCCAAACCCATGACCTCTAACATCTAGAGAGCAGCAGATGCAGGGGAACACAACGACCTGTGAGTTCCCCGCCTAGCCTCAGCTCGCCCTGACTTGGAACTATAGCACCATTACTGCACTATCGTGGATTTCTCTCCCAACTGCACTGTGGGTGTCCCTACACTACATGGACTGCTGGATTCAAGAATTCAGCTCACCATCCTGTGAAGGGCAATTAGAGATGGGCAGTAAAAACGTTGGCCTTGCCAGCAACCTTCTGATAGACTAATAAAAAGGCTAGAATTCTCTGGTCTCATAAACCCTATCACCACTGGCAGCAAGAATAGAGAATTTAGTGCACAGCCAAATCTCCATTCACTGCAGCAAGACCAGAGAATTCCTGCCTCGGGTGAGGCTGGGGAATTCCGGCCTATATTTTCTTTTATTCATTCATGGGTCGCGTGGCCAGCATTGATTGCCAATCCCTAATTGCCCTTGTTCAAAGGGCAGTTGAGAGTCAACCATATTGCTGTGGCTCTGGAGACACATTTGGGCTGGATCAGATAAGAACAGCAGTTTCCTTCCCTAAAGGACATTAGTGAACCAGACGGGTTTTTTCTGACAATCGACAATGGTTTCATGGTCATCAGTAGATTTTTAATTCCAGATATTTTTTATTGGATTCAACTTCTACTGTCTGCTGTGGCGGGATTCAAATTTGGGTCCACAGGATGTCAACTGAGTTTCTGGATTAATAGACTAGCAATAATAGCACTCAGTGTCTCCTAGTGGACAGTGACAACTAGGTGCGCTGCTGCGAAATCCTTGGGACCTGCCTTGGTCACATTAGTCACTTATTGTGCAGTGTTGCGTATCTAACCACTGGTTGTCTATGATTTACATGTGCCTTGTGTTGATTCCGAGTTTGAGAGTATTAGATGGATAGATTGTAAATTGTTTTATTTTACTAACGCATTAAGTGATGTTTACTTTGTTCACAAATTATGGAATATTGTGGCTTTGTTCTCTTAGTAAATACATGGGATTTTTTACTTTGTCTAACTTAGACACAAAAGAGCAATTTTCCCATCCCGCTCCGTTAAGTTTTAGCACAGTGAGCCAGGAGATTCCAGCGGCACCCGTTGAGTGGGATTTGCATTGGACATCCTGGTCCACTAACATCTCCCAGTACCAGATCTCCGGTGGGGTCACATCCACGACAGAAATCGGCAGGGAGGCGCGTAAGTTATGATAAACATTACCAAGTATTTTAAATGTGATTGGCAGACCCAGGGCTGAAGTCTTTAGGCCCAGTAGCATCTCTCCACACCGCCAGAGTGGTTCACTCCAATGGGGTTGAGTCTAGTTCCCCACTTTCAGGGAGATAGCAATCCAACCGTGTTGGGGTGAAGGGGGCAACTGGGGCCTCCCAGAAAGTTGGGTAGTGCCCCCTGGACATTGGCACCTTGGCAGTGTCAGCTTGTCTCCCCAGCACTGCCCAAGGTGCTAAATGCCAATACTTGAGAGTGGGACCTATGGGAACAGGGCCATCAGTGGGACTGGGGGAGTCTCTCTGCCATTCTGTATAAGTGGAGGAGGAAGGTCAGTGATCGGGGCTAGCCAATGGGGTGGGGACGTGGTGGGGGGGAGGTCAGTCTGCTAGGTGGGGTTGCTAGGGGAGTGGGGGGGACGGGTCAGGAGTGCGCTGGAGGGAGTGAGGGGGCGGTCTGGAGATTGGTGCTGCGGGGCGGGGAGTGGATTCTAGGTTGGATACGATCGGGAAACCTGTGATCGGGCCATGTGGAGGGCTGGCATTGTGGGGGTTGTGGGATTGGCCAGCGATTGAACCGACCAGCAATCGGGAGGCCAGCAGTGTGGGGCCACTGCGTACACGGCGCACGCACGATGGCCCACTCAACACTATGCTGCCGGCTTCCCGGGCGGAGATAGGCCCCGTCCACTGAATTCTAGAGTGATTCACGCTAGTGCACTCTGCAGTGAGCAGAGTGCGTGAGAGTCATTTTGAAAATCCCGCTGGAAAAAGGAAACGAGGGATTTACTCCAGTTTTCAGGCGAATTTGACACTTGGAATTTCTGGGGGGAGAATTCCGGCTGGTTCCTGACCAGATTGGATCCAAAACATGAGGATCATAATCTGATCGACATGCAACTTATTCAATTTGCAAATTGCAGAAGCTGATTTTGAGCAGGGTCAAGAGTTTATTGCGTTGCACAATGTGCGGTAACTGTGTGAGAGAGCAGGCTGAATAGACCAGACAGCCTTCTTGGTCAGTAACTGTCTGTACGTGCAAATCCTGTACTTTGTGTTAAGGGATGTTGAGAAGGCCAAAGGCATTTTTAAGAGCATGACTATCAATAGCAAATTTCAATGTAACCAACAAAATCTGTATTCATCTGTTTCCCCAGAATGCAGTGACACAACAGAGCTAGAAGATGGACTGGAACTTGATTACAGGTGACGGCTTGGTTCGGGAAATAATGATCATGCTTTAAAAGTGGAAAATGATTTGGAGATTGAAATTTTGACTGCCCAGAGGGAAATAAATTGGGGTTGAATACTTTGGAATGGGTGATCTTACCAGCGCCATGGCAAGGAAGGATGGCCATTCGAAAAGACAGCAGGGAATGCATTCCTTGCCATGGCTGCCAATCCCACAGCAATTCCAAACGCCAACAAACTTAAACCCCCTCAGTCCAAGTGCAAAATTGTGTGGCGGGCAGGAACCGTGCCAGAAGGCCACCAGGAAATAATATATTCAGGCCCCTTCTGCCTCCATACCCACCAGCAGGGGGAAGGAAAATTATATCCATGGGTTTCTCAATCTGTAATCAACTGTCTTTTTGTTGTGAAGGGAATGGGGATGAACGTCTGGAAACCGAGAGGCTGCTTGAGCATTTTGACCTGACCTTTAATAAGCAGGTCTGGCAGCCTCTGCAGAGAGAGAAACAGAGAACTGAGTTTAACTTAGGCGGCTTGTTGGTACAGTGGATGGTATGGCAGCATTGTGGGCAGCAATGTGGCACAGTGGTCGGCACTGCGGCTTCACAGCTCCAGGGACCTGGTTTCAATTCCCAGCTTGGGTCATAGTCCGTGTGACGTCTGTGCGTTCTCCTCATGTCTGTGTGAGTTTCCCCCCACAGTCCGAAAGATGTACTGGTTAGGTGCATTGGCCATGCTAAATTGCCCCTTAGTGTTCCAGGAGGTGTAGTTTAGAGGGATTGGCAGGGTAAATATGTGGGATTACAGGGATAGGGCCTGGGTTTGATTGTGGTTGATGCGGAGCTGATGGGCCGAATGGCCTCCTTCTGAACTGTGGGAATTTCTATGTTTCTTGCTTGTTCACGAGCCAGCAAGGTGATGGTCGAGTGGTATTACCTCTAGACTATTAATCCAGAAACTCAGCTAATGTTCTGGGTTCGAATCCTGCCATGGCAGAAGGTGGAATTTAAATTCAAAAGTTAAAAAAAAAATGAGATTAAGAATTTGCTGATGACCATGAAACTACTGTCGATTGTTGGAAAAACCCATCTGGTTCACTGATACCCTTTAGGGAAGGAAATCTGCCGTCCTTACCTGGTCTGCACTGCATGTGACTCCAGAGTCACAGCAATGTGGTTGACTCTCAACTGCCCTCTGAACAAGGGCAACTAGAGATGGGCACTAAATGCTGGCCAGCCAGCGATGCCCATATCCCACAAATAAAAAAAGGGAATGTCTTGTTTCCTTCAGAAAACGGAATGTCACAACTCAGCAACAAATGCTGCAAAATCACAAAACACCACTCTAAAACTTTAATAAAAATCAGGGGACATGAATATATAGAATCATAGAATCCTACAGTGCAGAAAGAGGCCCTTCAGCCCATCGAGTCTGCACCGACCACAATCCCACCCAGGCCTTTCCCATATTCCTGCACATTTACCCACTAATCTACACATCCTAGGACACTAAGGGGCAATTTTTTTAGCATGGCCAATCAACCTAACCCGCACATCTTTGGACTGTGGGAGGAAACTGCAGTGCCCGGAGGAAACCCACGCAGACATGAGGAGAATGTGCAAACTCCACACAGACAGTGACCCGAGCTGAGAATCGAACCCAGGTCCCTGGAGCTGTGAAGCAGCAGGGCTAACCACTGTGCTACTGTGCCGCCCAAGGCTGATATATTCAGCCTTTTCATAGAAATTATACCTCAGATCAATTATCATGTTACTCGTTTAGTGATTAAATACCATTTAGACAATATGGGCAGGATTTTATGACCTCACCTGTCCCACAGCCAGAAAATCTCAGCCAAGCTCAACAAACCTGTCCATGCTCTGCCCCCTCCAATTGCCACAGCAGGAAGGGTGGTTAAAATCCCAGTCTATAAATTTACCACAGGACTACCTGCTTAATGCAAGAAAACAAAATGCGCACAGAGACATTTTAGGTTTTGAAAAATAAAACTATTTAATGCAATGTGACATTCTCACAAATCACAAAAAATATTTAAATCAATACACAACCCAGAATTATTTGTACATTTCTCTGCCAGCGAGCTGTAAGGCTATCTAAAAAAAGACTAAATGTCATTTTTTTAAATTTCAGATAGGCTAAAATAGGTAACCATTATCGAAGTCTTTTGCTTAAAAATACTCCTTGTAGTAATAATCTGCTTCACACACATTGACACGTTTCCACATCTCGTGAAAAGCTTTACACTGAGATAGCTGTGGCAAGGATTTCCCTCAAGATGTGAAAAATGCTACAAAAGGGAAATTCCAGTAAGGTTCTACAAGTGTAGAAATTGCTGATTGTTAATCAGCAAATATTTGAAAGTATTTGTTCGACATTTTATCCTTTATTTCAAAGAATGAAGAAAATTACGGTACAGGAACAGGCCCTCCAAGCCTGTGCCAATCACCATACCCTAATTAAAAAAACCTTTCTGCCTTTACTTGGTCTGTATCCCTCTATTCCCTCCCTATTCATGTACCCATCTAGATGCCTCTTAAATGTTGCTAATGTGCCTGCTTCCACCGCCTCCTCTGGCAGCGCATTCCAGGCTCCCATCACTCGCTGCGTGAAAAATTTTCCCCGCACACCTCCCTTAAACTTTCCCCCTCGCACCTTGAACCTGTGCCCCTTTGTAAGTGACATTTGTACCATGGGAAAAAGCCTTTGATTATCCGCCCTGTCTATGCCTGTTATAACTTTGTAGATCTCTATCAGATCTTCCTCTTTCCAGTGAAAACAACTCTGGTTTATTCAATCTGTCTTCATAGCCAATGCACGCGAGACCAGAGAACCTTCTTCGCATTCTCTTCAAAATTTCCATGTCCTTTTTGGTAGTGTGGTGACCAGAACTGCACACAATACTTCAAATGTGGCCTAACCAAGGCTTTATATAGCTGCAACATGATTTCCCAACCCTTGTACTCAGTGTCCTGGCTGATGAAGGTGAGCATGCCATGTGCCTTCTTAATCACCTTGGCCACCTTGGCATTGCCATTTTTGGGGACCTGTGGACCTGCATGCCCAGATCCCTCTGTTTGCTAATGTTCCCAAGGGTTCAGCCATTTACAGTATAATTCACACCTACATTTGACCCTGCAAAATGCATCACCTTGTATTTATCCGCATTCAGCGACTGCACTATGCCAATGAAAATTAGCATCTCTATTTAAATAATGGAGCAAACATGTCAAATGGTCCCATGTTAACAAATGTACACTGGGTCTCAAGATTGTGATTGCTCCGCCTTTATTGTAGAATCTAGTAATTCCTTGACAACAATTGTTAGGCTCACTGATCTAAAACTCCCTGGTATCCCATCTCATCTATCAATGGTGGCATCTGAAATATTGATCCTGAATTGAGAGCACAGCCAAGGATATAATTAGGGAATCTGCAATATTCTCATCTACATCCATCAGTTCCCTGGGATTTGACAGTCTGAGCAATTGCATGGCTAAAAAATAAAGGCAAATAGTAGAAATAAAAAGTTAGAATTCCTTTCACATTATTCAGGTCTTTCATCCTTATTTTTACCTGTCACCATTTACCCAATGACAGAGCAGAGAGCAAGAAAGAGCTGAATTTGAACAAATAGAAAAATCAGAACTGAATTAACAAAGCTATATTTTGGCAAAATGCACAGAAATAACTTCTTACTTAAGAGGATTGAAACACAACAGAGTAGGTTGCAATAAAACAGAAAATGCTGGAAATGCCCAGCAGTCTGGCAGTACTTATGGAGAAAGATAGAGAGTTAATGGATGCAGTCTTGGCATCAGGAGCAAATATCAAGAGTTGGATCAGCTCTGCAATGTTACCAGAAGTTCCCGAGCTGATGGTCTCCAAGTTTGCCCCGCCATTAAGGATGCTCGGCAGAAGAATCACGTGGATTCGAAACACTAACACTCTTTCCCCCCACAGGGGAGGCAGTGGCCAAGTGGTATTATCACTAGACTATTAATCCGGAAACTCAGCTCATGTTCTGGGACTCGGGTTCGAATCCCACCACAGCAGGTGGTGGAATTTGAATTCAATATAAAAAACAATCTGCTATTAAGAATGCCCTTTAGGGAAGGAAGTCTGTCATCCTTACCCAGTCTGGCCTACATGTGACTCCAGAGCCACAGCAATGTCAACTGCCCTCCAAGGGCAACTAATAGTCAATAAATGCTGGTCAGCCAGTGGTGCTCATGTCCCCTGAGTGACTAAAAAAGTGCTGCCGCACCTACTGAATGTTTTTTTTTATTAATCCGTGGATCCTGGGTGTCGCTGGCTGGCCAGCATTTATTACCCATCCCCAGTTACCCTTAAAACTGAATAGCTGCATAGGCAATTTCAGAGGGCAGTCGAGGTCAACCACATTACTATAGCTCTGGAATCACACGTAGGCCAGGCCAGGTAAGGACGGCAGATTTCCTTCCCGAAAGGACATTAGTGAACCAGATGGGTTTTTCCCGACAATGGTTTCATTGTCATCAGTAAATTTTTAATTCCAGAATTTTATTGAATTCCGATCCCAACATCTGCCATGGTGGGATTCGAACCCAGGTCCACAGAACATTAGCTGAGTTTCTCGATTAATAGTCTAGCAAGAATATGACTTGGCCATGGCCTCCTCAAGTTTTTCTAGCAGTTTCTGTTTTTGGTTCAGACTTCCAGCACCTGCAGGATTTTTCTTTTATCTAGGACGCTCAGTCAGGTTTAGATGCTGCCGACCCAATCGAAGTAAGAAGTCTCACAACACCAGGTTAAAGTCCAACAGGTTTATTTGGAATTGCGAACTTTGGAGCGCTGCTCCATCAGGTGAGCTGGCATCTCCTGATGAAGGAACAGTGCTCTGAAAGCTTGCATTTCCAAATAAACTTGTTGGACTTTAACCTGGTGTTGTGAGACTTCTTACTGTGCCCACTCCACCCCAACACTGGCATCTCCACATCAAGACCTAATCAAAGGACTGGCATCAAGGATATTTTGGCCCTGGAGGGAGTGCAGAGGAGGTTTACTAGGCTGATACCGGAGTTGAGGGGGTTGAGCTATGAGGAGAGGCTGAATAAACTAGGCTTGTACTCGTTAGAGTTTAGAAGAATGAGGGGAGATCTCATTGAGACGTATAAGATGATGAATGGGATGGATAGGATAGAGGTGGAAAGACTCTTCCCGCTCAAAAAAGACAGTAGGACTAGGGGGCACAGCCTCAAGATAAAGGGGGGGCGGTTCAGAACGGAGTTGAGGAGGAACTTCTTCACTCAAAGGGTGGTGAATCTCTGGAATTCTCTGCCCGTTGAAGTGGTGGAGGCTGCCTCGCTAAATATTTTTAAGAAGCGGGTTGATGGGTTTTTGATAGGAGAGGGGATTAAGGGTTATGGGGAGAGGGCGGGAAAGTGGAACTGAGCCACGACAGATCAGCCATGATCTTATTGAATGGCGGGGCAGGCTCGAAGGGCCAGATGGCCTACTCCTGCTCCTATTTCTTATGTTCTTATGTTCTTATCCCCGCATGTCTGCAATCTTGGCAGGTCCTTTGGGACAGACAGGTATACAAATGTAGGTTGGAGACTGTTAGACTGAGCTAACATGGAGATGCCTTCGCAGGACTGCATGTGACATGTTGGAAAGTGCCAACCTATGCAAATGAGAAACCCCCTCACTTCCATTTGTCTCGGCTCCAATTATGACTATCGTGCATGTTGCCCCCTTTAGCTGGCACAGTGGCAGAGTGGTTAACACTGCTGCCTCACAGTACCAGGGACTAAGGTGCGCTCAATGGCTTGGGTCACTGTGTGGAGTTTGCACATTCTCCGCTTTCCTGCCTGGGTTTTCTCCAGATGCTCCGGTCTCCTCCCACAGTCCAAAGGTATGCGGTTTAGGTCAATTGGCCATGATAAATTGGCCCTCAGTGTCAGGCGGACTAGAAGGGTAAATATATGTGGGGTGGGGGGGGTGCTGGGTGGGATTGTGGTCAGTGCAGACTCGATGGGTCAAATGGCCTCCTTCTGCACTATAGAGGTTCTATGATGGAGCCTTCTGTTCCAGTGGCAACCCCAGATTGTAGCAGGAAGGTTGCCTCCATTAAATTGGGGAGGTGGAGGAACTGCTTGGTGTATCAGAAAAATGTTGGTGAGTATTCTAGATAGAATCATCGGTTCCCTACAGTGTAGAAGGAGGCCTTTTGGCCCATCGCGTATGCACCGACTCAGGCCCTATTGCCCCCAACTTCCATGGAGCAGGGTTCCAATTCCCAGACCACCGCAGTGAGAAACCCCCCCCATGCTACTACAGCACCCCCCTACTATTTTCCTAGCTAGCCTTTCTTCAGCCCACCCACAGGACTGGGAAAATTCATCCCAGCACTTCCAGTCGGAGACACTTGCTTTGGAACTGATGCTGAGGTACGCGGAAACACTGACCGACAATAAGTAACAGCTCATAATGGCTAAGACACGGGCAGAGTGAAGCATTCTGAACACTGGTTTGTACACGCACTCAGGACGATGGCAGTCCACCAAATGCAAAACCTCGTTTTGGTGAAAGCTTCTTCATTTATATTTACATCAGTGGATTTTCTTCAATGGCAACTGGATGGCATTCATCAACTTTTGCGTCTGGAATCTGATAGTTAATCCAGTTCTGCGGAGGAAGGAAAGACTCAATTTAATATTCATGCTTTCAGTTAACACAGAATCATGAATGGAGCTGGCACCAAAGCAGGCCATTCAGCCCATCATGCTTGTGCATTGTAATGACTTCAATCAATGACTTCTCATGATGCCATTGCTACTTTTTGCCAATTATCATAAATTGTTCTTTCAAGTTCAAAGTTTATTTATTCGTGTCACAAGTAGGCTTACATTAACACTGCAATAAAGTTATTGGCCTATCAGAGTATGAACTCCCTGATTAAGGGGCCAATTTATGGGTCAGTCAGGGAGGCTTTACTTTGTATCTACCTGACAGTGTCACTCCTGAAAGTAGATTGTTAACTGACAGCGCTCCGTGTACTGCTGATGGAATTGTAAGTAAAGAGGTTCTGGTGAAGGGATTTCTGCCTCTGTGAACTTATTACATGCACGCACTGGATGGTAGAATGGTTACAGCACAGAACGCTATTCAGCTTCCTGTAACAACCCCCGTGCCTTCTCCCCGCAGCCCTGCACATTTTTTCATTGCGGATAACAATTCTATCACCCCTCTGAAGCATTTTACCACCAACTTCTCAGGCAGTGCATTCCTGACCACATGGTGTGTAAAAAAATATTTTTTCTCATGATGCCATTGTTACTTTTTGCCAATTATCTTAAATTTGTTCTTTCAAGTTCAAAGTTTATTTGTTAGTGTCGTAAGTAGGTTTACATTAGCACTGCAATGAAGTTAGTGAAAACCCCCTAGTCACCACACTCTGGCGCCTGTCCAGATACACTGAGGGAAACTTTAGCATGGCCAATGCACCTAACAGCACATCTTTCGGACTGTGGGAGGAATCCAGAGTACCTGAAATCGGTGCGCTGTCATCCTGATCCTTGAACTAATGGGACCAGTTTCTCCCTATTTACTCTGTCCAGACACTTCACGATTTTGAGCATCTCTATCAAATCTGCTGTCAACTCTTAGTTCATAGAATCCTACAGTGCAGAAGAAGGCCAATTTCCCCATCAACCACAATCCCATCCAAGCCCTCCCCCCATACCCTAGCTATTTTCCCTGACACTAAGGAGCAATTTAGCACGGCCAATCCACCTAACCTGCACGTCTTTGGGAACCGGAACACCTGGTGGAAACCTACGCCGACACTGGGAGAATGTGCAAATTCCACACAGGCAGTGACCCAAGCCGGGAATCGAACCCAGGTCCCTGGCGCTGTGAGGCAGCAGTGCTAACTACTGCCACCCACATCTTCTCCCAGGAAAAGTCCTGACTTCTCCAATCTGTCTGCATGACTGAAGTTGTTCATCTCTGGGACCAATCTTTTCAGTATCCTCTCTAATGCCTTCACACTCTTCCTCAAGTGTAGAGCCCAGGACTGGATAAAACTTTCCATTTGAAGCTGTACCAATGTTTCATGCAGGTTTAATATAACTCGGCCCAGGAAGCAAATTTATTCACCACAATTTCAATCTGTCCTTCCACCTTGTGGTTTATGCAAATATGTTCCAGATTCCTCTACACCCGCACTACCTTTTTGCATTGTACATTTTATATGGCCTCCGCTGCGCTTTTCCTAATAAAATACGTCACTTCACACAACTCTGCATTACATTTCACCACCAACTTGTCTATGTCATTTTGAATTTCGATAGTAGTCATGATGTGGGTATGCCGGCGTTGGACTGGCGTAAACACAGTAAAAAGTCTGACAACACCAGGTTTTAGTCCAACCTATTTATTTGATAATATACTCACAAGCTTTCGAGGGGACTGCCTCTTCGTCAGGTGAATGGAGAGTTCTGGCCTCAGACAGAGCATATAAAGCACAGACAGTTTAGAGATTACTGATTAAAATGCGAATCCTTACACCTAACCTGCTGTTCAAGACCTGAAGTGGCTGATAATGTGAGTGTAAAGTCCAGGACTTCTTCACTGCACAGAATCTTCAACCGATGCTGTACACTAGATACATCGATGACATTTTCTTCCTTTGGCCTCATGGTGAACAATCACTGAAACAACTATATGATGATATCAACAAATTCCACCCCACCATCAGACTCACCATGGACTATTCCCCAGAATCAGTTGCATTCTTGGACACACGCATCTCCATTAAGGACGGTCACCTCAGCACCTCACTGTACCGCAAGCCCACAGACAATCTCACAATGCTCCACTTCTCCAGTTTCCACCCTAAACATGTTAAAGAAGCCATTCCCTATGGACAAGCCCTCCGTATACACAGGATTTGCTCAGATGAGGAGGATCGTGACAGACACCTCCAGACCCTGAAAGATGCCCTCGTAAGAACAGGATATGGTGCTCGACTCATAGATCGGCAGTTCCGATGCGCCACAGCGAGAAACCGCACCGATCTCCTCAGAAGGCAAACACAGGACACAGTGGACAGAGTACCCTTCGTCGTCCAGTACTTCCCCGGAGCGGAGAAGCTACGACATCTTCTCCGGAGTCTTCAACATATCATTGATGAAGACGAACATCTCGCCAGGGCTATCCCCACACCCCCACTTCTTGCTTTCAGACAACCACACAACCTCAAACAGACCATTGTTCGCAGCAAACTACCCAGCCTTCAGGAGAACAGTGACCACAATACCACACAACCCTGTCACAGCAACCTCTGCAAGACATGCCGGATCATCGACACGGATACCATCATCACACGTGAGAATACCATCCACCAGGTACATGGTAAATACTCTTGAAACTCGGCCAACATTGTCTACCTGATACGTTGCAAGAAAGGATGTCCCGAAGTATGGTACATTGGGGAGACCATGCAGACGCTACGACAACGGATGAATGAACATCGCTCGACAGTCACCAGGCAAGACTGTTCCCTTCCTGTTGGCGAACACTTCAGTGGTCACGGGCATTCAGCCTCTGACCTTCGGGTAAGCATTCTCCGAGGCGGCCTTCACGACACACGACAGCGCAGAGTCGCTGAACAGAGACTGATAGCCAAGTTCCGCACACATGAGGACGGTCTCAACAGGGATCTTGGGTTCATGTCGCACTATCTGTAACCCCCGTGACTTGCCTGGGTTTGCAAAACCTCACTCACTGTACTGTCTGGAGACAATACACATCTCTTTAAACTGTGATCAGTGCTCCTTCCACTCACATTATCAGCCACTTCAGGTCTTGAACAGCAGGTTAGGTGTAAGGATTCGCATTTTAATCAGTAATCTCTAAACTGTCTGTGCTTTATATGCTCTGTCTGAGGCCAGAACTCTCCATTCACCTGACGAAGAGGCAGTCCCCTCGAAAGCTTGTGAGTATATTATCAAATAAATAGGTTGGACTAAAACCTGGTGTTGTCAGACTTTTTACTGTATTTTGAATTTCTACATTCTGCCCCTCAGAGTCCCAGTACTTACAAGTTTTGTATCATCAAGTTTTATATGAGTATAATATCAAGGGTAAGACTCTTAGCAGTGTAGAGGATCAGAAAGAACTTGGGGTCCGGGTCCATAGGACTCTTAAATTGGCCTTTCAGGTAGAGGATGTGGTTAAGAAGGCGTATGGTGTACTGGCCTTCACCAATCGAGGGATTGAGTGTAGGAGTCAGGAGATAATGCTGCAGCTTTATAAGACCCTTGTCAGACCCCACTTGAGGTACTGTGTGCAGTTCTGGTTGCCTCACCACAAGAGGGATGTGGAAACTATTGAAAGGGTGCAGAGGAGATTTACAAGGATATTACCTGGATTGGGTGGCTTGCCTTATGAGGATAGGTTGAGAGAGCTCAGTCTTTTCTCCTTGGAGAGACAAAGGATGAGAGGTGACCTGATAGAGGTGTATGAGATATTGAGAGGTATAGATCGGGTGGATTCTCAGTGGCTTTTTCCCAGGGCTGGAATGGTTGCTAAAGTACTGAGGAGATATCAGGGGTAAGTTTTTCACTCAGAGGACAGTGGGTGAATGGAATCGGCTGCCGTCGGTGGTGGTGGAGACAAATTCAATAGGGTCTTTTAAGAGACTTCTGGATGAGTACATGGTACTTAATAGGATTGAGGGTTATAGATAGGTCTAGTAGGTAGGGATACGATTGGCGCAACTTGTGGGCTGAAGGGCCTGTTTGTGCTGTAGTTTTTCTATGTTCTATGTTCTACCTGCAAACTTTGGAACTGTGCCCTTTAAGCCAAGATCTAGGATCTTAATATATAATCAGAGAGTGATAAAGGAGACCATTCAGCCCATCAAGTCTGCACCAACCACCGTTCCAACCAGTCCCTATCCCCAAAACCCCATGCACTTACTCTAGCTAGTTCACTTGACATAAGGGACAATTCAGCATGGCCAATCCACCTAACCTGCACATCTTTGGGAACTGGCACACCCGGTGGAAACCTACGCAGACACTGAGAGAATATGCAAATTCCACACAGACAGTCACCCAACCCGGGAATCGAACCCAGGTCCCTGGCGCTGTGAGGCAGCAGTGCTAATTACTGAGCATGGTAACAGCACAGGATCTACATCATGAAGAGCAGGAGTTCTTACACTGATTCTTGTAGTCTCACAATAAACTTTCCTCCGTTTCAATAAACAACTAATATTCACTGTTTCCTATCACTCAGCCAACTTCATGTCCTTGTTGCTACTGTTCCTTTTATTCCAGGAGCTGGAAATTCACTTAAAGATCTGTTTTGCAGGAAACACCTTTTGAAAGCCATGTATGTCACATTAGCAGCATTGTACTCATCAAACCTTTCTGTTGCCTTGTTTAAAAACCCAGGTAATTTGGTTAAACTGGATTTACCCTGAACAAATCAGAGCCGCCTGCACCCGAGTGACTGTTGATTTTGATCCGTTTCTGGAAGCTCTCTAACGATTTTAATCAGGCAATTGAGGCGGGCCAGCTTTATTATGAATGCCCTGCCAAATTAGGCATTCATGTGGTCCAATCAACGACCCCATGTAGTTAAACAGGTGTGTCGGTTCCTCTGGCACTCCAGATGAAGACTGCTAATCGAATGCAATCTGTACAGTGTTGTCGGATCTTGAAAATAAATGAATTTTGTTATCGGGCTTTCCGCCTCTGAGGTTAAACTGACCTGACAGGCCATTCAATCTTATAGAGGTCTACAAAATAATGGGGATAGATCAGCTAGATAGTCAACATCTTTTCCCAAAGGTAGGGGAGACTAAAACTACAAGGCATAGGTTTAAACTGAGATGGGAAAGATACAAAAGGGTCCAGAGGGGCAATTTTTTTTTTATTTACAGAGGGTGGTGAATGTCTGGAACAAGCTGTCAGAGGTAGTAGTAGAGGCAGGTACAATTTTGCTTTTTAAAAAGCATTTGGACAGTTACATGGGTAAGATAGGTTCGGAGGGATATGAGCCAAATTCATGCAATTGGGCTAGCTTAGTGGTTAAAAAAGGGCAACATGGACACACTGAGCTGAAAGGGCCTGCTTCCATGCCGTAAACCTCTATGACTCTAATGTCCTACCCACTATGCTTTCCTCTTAGCCCCCACCATTTTATTCCTTCATTTCACCAACACTGAATGACATGATTGAATTCATTTTCCACATCTTGTCAAGTTGCAAATCTGAGATCATCACAACTTGTGCAAAATAAATGTTTCCTCAGGTTCTTTTCCCGATTACCTTAAATCCATGTCCTCTACTTCTGCCATTTCTCTTTATTCATGACTAAAAACATTTCATTTTGAACATCTCTATAAAATCCCCTCTCAGCCCTTAGAAGAACAATTAAAGCTTCTTCAGTCTTTCTATGTAACTAAAATTCCTCCCATCCCTGGTACTACTTGTAATAATCCAAGAGGCAAAAGTACCATCACCAAAAGTTCCTTTGTTTACAAGATCCCACCATACTACAGCATGGTATCAATGGGGACAAAGTAGAAAGGATTGAGAACTTTTTTTAGGTGTCCAGATCCCAACCACCTGTCCTGGTCCTCCCATGCAAACATTATAGTTAAGAAAGCCCACCAATACCTCTACTTTCTCAGAAGACTAAAGAAATTTGACACGTCAACTACAACTCTCACCAACTTTTACAGATGCACCATAGAAAGCATTCTTTCTGGCTGTATCACAGCTTAGTATGGCCCCTGCTCTGCCCAAGACCACAAGGAACTGCAAAAGGGCATGAACATAGCCCAATCCATCACGTAAACCAGCCTCCCATCCATTGACTCTGTCTACACTTCCCCTGCCTCGGCAAAGCAGCCAGCATAATTAAGGACCTCACACACCCCAGACATTCTCTCTTCCATCGGGAAAAAGATACAAAAGCCTGAGGTCACGTACCGACCGACTCAAGAACAGCTTCTTCCTACTGCTGTCAGACTTTTGATGGGCTTACCTTTCATTAAGTTGATCTTTCTCTGCACTCTAGCTATGACTGCAACACTACATTCTGACTGTCTCTATTAACAGTATGCTTTGCCTGTATAGCACGCAAGAAACAATACTTCTCCCAGTATGTTAATACAAGTGATAAAAAATCAAAAAGAGTGATATCAGGACTGAAGAGAGACTGACACTCCTGTTTAAGTACAGGACATGGGGTTCCCGGATTGGGCCATTGATTGAAGGGTTCATACTCAAGCCAGCCAACCTCAATTGCCTGATCGAAGTCATCACACGATTCAAGTCGATAAAGGCAAAATACTGCAGGTGCTGGAATCTGGTAAACAAAATGCTGAAGAAACTCAGCAGGCCTGACAGTGTTTGTGGAGAGAGAATAGAGCCTGGAGTTTCGAGTCTGGATGACCCTTCATCAGAGCTCTGATAATCAGGTGCCGTGTATGTGATCTTGAAGAATGTAGCATTTTGTTAGTGCCTGCTTACCTGGAAATTACCATTATATTCTTCAAACAACGCTTTGAATTTCCTTTGAGGATCAGGGATTGGCTTGAATACAATTTCCAACACTTTGTACCTAAGCAACATTAAACACATTAATTAAATCCACGTAAGCTTTACATTTTCTTGCATATACATACAGAAGAATGTTTCAGGTTGATCATAGCTTTGTGTGACAATGAAAAATGTGTGGGCCGGAATTTTATCGTCCCGCCCGCTACGGGAATCGGAGCAGGTGAGGAGTGGAACATGGAAAGGTCCATTGACCTCAGGCAGGATTTTCCAGTTTTAGGATGAGCGAGGCTGTAAAATCCTGCCCGTGATATCAGACCAGCAGCTTGGTACAGGTCTGTCCTCATTACTATCTCCATTGAAATCAATGGGAAAGCTGTAAACAGATCAGCAATTCATTATCACCCATTTTTACACTGTCACACAAAATCAAAATCTAACCTTTGCATTAAAATAAACCCTGTATGAAGAAATCCCGCCTAGCCCTATTCCTATAACCCCACATATTAACTCTGTTTAATCCTTCTGACACTAAGGGGCAATTTGGCATGACAAATCCACCTAACCCGCACATCTTAAAGATCAATCTCACATAACCGCTAATCATCTTGAATTCACTACTGAGAAGTAGCTGACTCATTTCATTTCTAACTAAACACTTGTCAATGGGAAGAGTCCCAATGCAGCAGCCAGGAAGATTTTGGTTAAAGATTGTGGCCAGAATTCTCTGACCTCCCAGCTGTGTGTCCCACGGGATTCTCTGGTCCCACCACTGTCAGTGGGAATTCCCATTGACTTATAATAATGACATGACTTCTTATTCTCTGAGGTTCACAACCCTCATAATCTTGAACTGTCTCAATCATTCTGTGTTTTCCCTATAATCGAAACAAAATCATGATTACAATGGGAAATCTTGGACCTGAAAACCACTATTTTGGACCAGACCAGTATTTTGGAGAGTGGCACTGTGTTTAGCACTGCTGCCTCACAGCACCAAGGATCCTAAATCAATTCTGGCCTTGGGTGACTGTCTGTGTGGAGTTTGCACATTCTCCCCGTGTCTGTGTGGTATTCCTCCGGGTGCTCTGGTTTCCTCCCACAGTCCAAAGATGGGCAGGTTAGGTGGATTGGCCATGCAACATTGCCCCTTAGCGTCAGTAGCAGGGCAAATGTGAGGGGTTATGAGAATAGGGCCTGGTTGGTCGATGGGCCGAATGGCTTCCTTCGCTACTGTAGGGATTCAATGAATATTCTCCTCACACGGAGAATCCCACCACCATGAATGACTGGAGAAATCTGGCTCACGTCTAAATGATATCCAGTCATCTCAGTTTGACCACAGAGAGGTAACTGTCTGACTTAATTGAAACTTTTGTTTAAAATTGCCAATAATTGTGTTGGATTTAGTGTGGGTTTGTGTCAAGCATAATTCTTGATCTCCAAAGGCATAAAGGTGACAATAGTGACTAATAATTCTGACCACCTTAAGAAGTAAATGGTAAGATAAGAATGTGTAAGAAAAGAAATAAAGAGAGTAAGATAAGGGAGAAGTAGGTCATATTCCCAAGTGTGATTTACCAGAACACTAGTGAGCACCAGCAACCTGAACCGCCACAGACAAATAGCACGAGCTTCCAGTTGAACAGTTTCCCAGAGAGTTCTAGTTTTAAATTTATGTATTAGTGTCACAAGTAGGCTTATATTAACACTGCAAGAAAGATACTGTGAAAATCCCATAGTTGCCATACAATTTAGCACAGCCAATGCACCTAACCAACATGCCTTTCAGACTGTGAGAGAAAACCAGAGCACCCAGAGGAAACCCATGCAGACACAGGGAGAAGGTGCAGACTCTGCCCAGACAGTGACCCAAGCTGGGAGTTGAACCTAGGCCCCATTGTGCCACCTTCACATCAAATCTGTGGCGGGAGATTGGGAGAATCCCTGATGAATTTCAATAGTCCTGACTTTTCGGCAAGGAGCTGAAACCCTTTGGAGTTGAGCTCTGATGCCAGTCAGTGCCATCAGGACAGGTGCTGGGCAAATCCTAATACTGATTAGAACTCAATAAACCTCTGGAAAGAATCCTTACCTTGTGAATGTAAACAGTAGAAACAGCAATATCATCATTGTGATTGTGGGCAGTACAAGCAACAGCAAATATTCACGAGACGATTTGCTACGTTCTGTAGATAAACAAGTCCATTATTATAGATCACAGATAACATTCATTGTTTCAATAGATGTGAAAGTTGATTGAAACGAAGTTGCAATGTGATAAGTAGGGCAAGATTTTCCGGCTTTCCCTCTGGTGGGATTTTCCAGTCCCGCCGCACGTGTCTCCCCATGGCATATTCCCCAACGGGCGAGCCATTACAAAATGCCATTGAGTTCTCTCTGGCGGCCAGGGTTAGGCTAACTTCCATCACCAAAGAGCTTGCAGTGGGGAGGATGGTTGGAGGGGCAGGGGGGATGTAGAAAATCCCACCTATAGGAAAATGCTTGTGCATGGACACATTCAAAGATCTTAACTGATAACACCTTGACCTCCAACACAGATACGGCAAGGAAGCAGCTCCCAAATCTATTGCCAGAACAGGGATCAAACCCATCTTCCTCCCCAAGGAGTGCATTTTTACTGTGCATCTTGCATTCTGGAGCTGTGCAAGGTGCTGGTAGAGGCTCCAGTTTCTTTCCATCGCATGGAATCTCGCCCACGCTCAGTGCCTGCCATTTGGTGTGTATTGAAAGGATGTTTGAGTGTTTTCTTTGCCCATTAAGTTCTGGACTGGGTCTTGAACCCAAAGTTACAGGTAGGGGCAGTAATCATCACACCACAAGTCCCTCATATTCAATGATTTGACCATAGAAATTAGACTAGAATCTCATTAGGTGAATGCAGTCTGCATGTGCTGCACTGGGATCACACACTAATTTTGTGCAGTCACATTTCCAGACCTGGTTTGATTAAAATACTCATATGTGACACAAGTAAAAGAATCAAGACATTCCAAAGCGCTTTCCAGCCCAGGAGTGCTGAGTCACTGTGGTAGTGGAGGAAATGTGCCAACTCAATTTTACACAGAAATCTTCCACCAATACCATTGTCATAATAACCACATAATCTGATTTGTGATGCTGATTGGGAGATTCCAGGGCACCAGGGTTAACTCTCTTGCTTTCATAGAAATTATAGAAATGTCCACAGTGTAGAAGGAGTCTGCACTGATCATCACCCCACCCAGGCCCTATCCCCGTAACCTCACATATTTACCCTAAAAATCTCCCTGACACTAAGGGGTAATTTTATCACGGCCAATCGATCTAACCCCCACATTTGTGGACTGTAGGAGGAAACCGGAGCACCAGGAGGAAACGCACGGGGAGAATGTGCAAACTCCACATAGACAGTGGCCCAAGCCGGGAATTGAACCCGGGTCCCTGGTGAGTCAATAGCGCTAACCATGTGCCGCCCTTTGCTTTGAAATAATGCCTCTGAATCCTTTCTATCCACTTGAGAGAACAGGCAGGGTTTGACATCTCATCCAAACAATGGCACCTCCTGCAGTATAGCACTCCCTCAGCTGGAATATCAGCCTAAATTTTTGTGTGCTCAAATCCCTGGATTGGGAGCCAAATGCAGAAATTTTCACTCTGATGCAAGACCAATGTTCTCTGACTTGCTGAGAGTTATCAGTATTTGCTGTTGTTAATTTCAATTTCCAGCTGTATTTTGCTTTTCTTTGCGTATGCAGATAGACATATCCAACTATGTGAATAGAGAAATGATGGCCTTGTTATCGAGGGATTACAGCAAAGGTTTACCAGGCTGATTTCTGGAATATCATGTGAGGAGACACTAAGTCGGTTAGGATTATATGCAGTGGAATTTAGAAGAGTGAGAGGGGATCTCATAGAAACTTATAAAATTCTAACAGAGTCATAGACGGTAGATTAAGAAAAAAATGTTCCCAGTGGTGGGGGAAGTCCAGACTGAGCGATCATAGATTTTGGATGAGGGGTAAGCCATTTAGAACTGAGATGAGGCGAAATTTCTTCACCCAGAGGGTGATGAATATGGGAATTTCACAGTAACTTCATTGCAGTGTTAATGTAAGCCTTACTTGTGACTGATAAATAAACTTAAAAAAAAAAGAATTCACGGTCACAGGAAGTAGTTGAGGCCAAAATGTTGTCTGATTTCAAGAAGAAATTAGAGAGGGCTCTTGGGGCTGAAGGGATATCGGGGAAAAGAGGGATCAGGATATTGAATTTGATCAGCCATGATCAAAATGAATGCCAGAGCAGGTTTGAAGGGCCGAATGACCTACTCCTGGTTTTAGTTTCTATGTGACTTAATGAAATGGAGAACTTACTTCCATCCATGAAGAAACATTATCAATGGATTTATTGAAAGCAGGTTTCTTTTTAAATAGTGTATAAATAATCTGGCATACAGAACTAATTATTTGCTCATGAGTAATCATTGCCACGTTATGGGTCAGCATTTAAAATTCATCATGGACTGGTGGCCCGATTTCATTTGCAATCCATGATTTTTAAGACTAAATATCTCTTCATCCTTTTTAGGGAAGTGTTTTCTCGATAAACCACAGTTAAACCAGTTTGCTTTCAAACACATTCAGGAGGAAGAGCAAAGGGCATGGGACTTATTTGATTCTCGGCTCGGGTCACTGTCTGTGTGGAGTTTGTACATTCTCCTCGTGTCTGCGTGGGTTTCCTCCGGATGCTCCGGTTTCCTCCCACAGTCCAAACATGTGCGGGTTAGGTTGATTGGCCATGCCAAGAAATTGCCCCTTAGTGTCCAGGGTAGCGGAGGTTAGAGGGATTAATGGGTATAATATGTAGGGATATGGGGGTACGGCCTGGGTGGGATTGTGTTCGGTGCAGACTCGATGGGCCGAAGGGCCTCTTTCTTCACCGTAGGGTTCTATGGTTCTATAGGTCTTTCAAAGATCCAACAGAGACATGATGGGCCAAATGGTCCCTCACTCTGTAGAATGATTCTGTGATTTACTCCTGATTGATAAATCAATGACTTGTCCAATATGGTAGATTTTTTGAAGAATTGCTGAAGAACTCTGGTCTGTGTGGGGGAACGAAAGTCAGAAAGCCTGGGGAAAAGAGGGACCACATTACTGGACCCCATTTTGTGCAGAATGATAAGGTTCATAGGAACATAGGAATTAGAAGAAGACAAATTTAGCCCTTCAAACCTCCTCCGCAATTCAATCAGATCATGGCTGATCTCTCCCTGGTCTCAGATCTACCTCCCCACCTGTTCCCCATATCCCTTTAACCCATTTTCTATTAGAAATATACCCATTTCTTTCTTGAAACAAGTCAATGATCCAGACTCCACCGCGCTATGGGGCAGATACTTCCACAAATTCACCACCCTTTGCGAGTAGTTCCTCCACATCTCAGTTTTAAATCTACCGCCTCTCAACCTATACCTGTGACCTCTTGTTCTAGATTGCCCCAAAAGAGGAAACTTTTGGCATAAATTTACTTTATCAATCTCTTTAAGTGCTTAATATACCTTGATCAGATCCCTTTTCATCCTTCTAAACTCCAGCAAGTATAAACCCGAACTGTTCAATCTCTCCTCACGTGTCAATCCTTTCATCCCCAGAATCACTCTGGTGAACCTGCTCTGAACTTCCTCCAATGCCACCACACCCTTCCTCAAATAAGCGTCCAAAACTGGACGCAAATACTCCAGATGTGGTCTCATCAACACCCTGTATATGCTCCGGCCTGTTCCTTGCGGGGACATTGGCTAACTACACCCAACCCTTCTCAGGCAGCTTTCAGGAGTGGGAGGGATGGAGGGAAAGTCAATGGTAAGTTTATCTATTGCAACCTTTTTCTCTCGCTGATGCCACATTCAAGCTGAAAAACAAATAAAGGGAGAGGAACAAATAATAAAAATCAGGCCACGTTCTCACTGGCATTAGTGGAGAAAATGTACAGGTTTCAGAATCATTCAATCCATGCAGCAACAGAAAGGATGAGAAACCCTCAATGGGCATAACAATGGCTCCAGGAAAGACAAAGCTTACCAATAAAATCCTCATTGCTCCACTCACTCCAGAACCGAGTTTCTTTGCAATGTTGTAATTTCATCCTTACTTTTACTGAGTGCCGTTTTGTTGGGTTGAGGTTGACAAGAACATACTCTGTTTCATCATGGACGGTTAAAAGCTAAAGCAAAACAGTTAGAGATGTAGGCAAAACAATTAGGGATATAAAAAGCATCCTTTCTGGATGTATCACAGCTCGGTATGTTTCCTGCTCTGCCCAAGACCACAAGAAACTACAAAAGGTCGTGAATGAAGCCCAGTCCATCACTCAAACCACCCGCCCGCCCATTGACACTGTCTACACTTCCCGCTGCCTAGGCAAAGCAGCCAACATAATTCAGGACCCCACCCACCCTGGACATTCTCTCTTCACCTTTTTTTGTCGGGAAAGCTATACAAAAGTCTGAGGACCAACTCAAGAACAGCTTCTTCTCTATTGCCGTCAGACTTTTGAATGGACCTACCTTTCACTAAGTTGATCTTTCTCCGTACCCTAGCTATGATTTTAACACTACGTTCTGAACTCTCTTCTTTCCTTCTCTACAAATGGCATGCTTTGTCCGTATAGCGCGCAAGAAACAATACTTTTCACTGTCGACTAATACATGTGATAATAATGAATTGAATCAAATCAAATTCGGCTTTGTGCAATACACCACTCTATAAAGAAAGCAGAGGAGAGTTGAGAAGAATTTTCCTTTTCTATGCAGTGAGTTATGATAATCGGGAATGTCCTGGCTGAACAGAGTCATGAAACAAATTCAACAGTAACTTTCAAAAGGCAATTGGAAGCACGTTTGAAAAAGAAAAACTTCACAGGGCTATGGGGAAACAGCAAGGGAATGGAACCAATTGAAGGGCTGTTCCAAAAAGCTAGCACAGAAACGATGGACCAAATGGCCTACCACTATGCTATGCAGATATGCAGTAGATCTGCCTTCTCTAATTCTTACTTAGAGGAGGTAATTAATTGGCTCTGAAATCCTGTAAGTGAAATCCTGCCTCAAAAGAAATGGCATAAACAGCAGCCATTTGCCTGTGGGAGTTTCCATCGGAGTTATGACATGAGTTATAAACCCAGCCTATCACTCAAGCTAGCCCCCCATCCACTGACTCTGTCTACACTTCCCACTGCCTCAGAAAAGTAGCCAGCATAATCAAGGACCCCGCGCACCCCAGGCATAGTCTCTTCCATCTTCTTCCATCGGGAAAAAGGTACAAAAGTCTGAGAGCACATGCCAACCGACACAAGAACAGCTTCTTCCCATCAGATGTGTGTGCTTTTCTGTGAATGGTATGCTTTGTCGGTGTGGCGCGCAAGAAACAATACTTTTCACTGTATGCTAATACATGTGACAAATAATAAATCAAATCAAATCAAACATGGAGACTAGCAAAATGCATTTAAGGCAAAGCATGGTAAGCATGTGAGGGAGAAATGACATGGAAATGCCAGCGTTGGACTGGGGGTGGACACAGTTATAAGTCTCACAACACCAGCTTAAAGTCCAACAGGTTTATTTGGAATCACAAGCTTTCAGAATGCTGCTCCTTCACCAGGTGGGTCAGAGAAAGGAATGGGCGGAAAGGATGGTGAAGTAAGATGAAGTTGGCTGGAAAAGGGCTCATATGAAGCACAAAAACTGGAATACGACCAACAGTGCTGGAAAACTTTAATTTACTTGTCAGTGTCACAAGTAGGCTTACGTTAACATTTCAATGAGGTTATTGTGAAAATCCTCCAGTCCGCCCCATTCTGGCACCTATTTGGGTACACTGAGGGAGAATTTAGTACAGCCAATGCACCTAACCAGCACATCTTTCGGACTGTGGGAGGAAACTGGAGCACCTGGAGCAACTCCACACTGACACAAGAAAATGTGCAGACTCCGCACAGAGAGTGACTCAAGCCAGGAATCTAATGCGAGTCCCTGTAAGGCGGCAGTGCTAAAAATGTGACATTGTGATATTCTGTGGAAGATTACTCTTTGGTAGTTGAGATTGGGGAGATCGTAGAATCTCTACAATGCAGGAGAAGGCCATTTGGCCCATCAATTCTGGAATGACTCTCCAACAGAGCACCTTAACCCAGTTGCATCTCCATAACTCCATGTTATTACCCCGCTAACCCCCCCTAGCCTACAGAACTTGAGGCATGAAGGACAATTTAGCATTACCAATCAACCTAACCTGCACATCTAGAGAGGACAATACACCTTAGTTTCACGATTAATGGGAAGGATGTTGGACTTCCTTTTCAATACCCAGCGCAGCCTCTTATTTTTCAGCTTTTTATGGGGATTTGAGCAGAGAGGAGGGCCTGGGTGGGATGCTTTTTCAGGGAGTCAGTGCAGACTCAATGGGCCAAATGGCCTTTTTCTGCACTGTAGGGAATTCTACAGTTCTATTATTTTGTGAGATGGAAATTATGCTTAATCAATTTTTTGGTTATTGAATAATGAAGCAGGCTCGAGAGGCCAAGTGGCCTATTCCTGCTCCTAATTCACACCCATGGTAACCTCTTCCAATGATTTAATAGACCATTAACTTCTTGAGTAAGCCACTGATGGATCTTTCTTGCTATGTTTTCTTTTCCAATGGAAATGCATTTTTGCTAGATAGTTTGAATTTTAAAATGAAAAATTTCCCAATGTTTATTAACAGCTACACCTTTTAGCCCATCTACCCAGTCAACCTTTGAGACTTTCCCCTGATACTTATGGCTATTGTCTTTATTTAATTTTAGGATTCTGATTGGAGAACGTGGGTGGAATTTTCCCATCCCATCACAGCGTGGGTGGGGGAACGGACCACGGGGAAAGATCTGTTGACCTCGGGTGGGAATTTCCGGTTTCGGGGACGAGCATGGCCAGGAAATCGTGCCCTGCCACTTTCAAATTTAACATGTAATTTGGAATTCAATTGTAGGCACAAGTCTGTGTTTGATTCCCCATTTGGCGGAGTCTGCACGTCCTCCTTATATCTACGTGGGTTTCCTCCGGGTGCTCTGGTTTCCTCCCACAGTCCGAAAGATGTGCTGGTTGGGCGCATTGGCCATGCTAAATTCTCCCTCAGTGTACCTGAACGTGCGCCCAAGTGTGGCGACTAGGAGACTTTCATAGTAATTTCATTGCTTTCTTGTGACACTAATAAGTAAATTATATCAGTGGTTAGCAACTCACAAGACAGTGATGGGAGGTAATTCATAAACGTTACCTCGCTAGTACCCTCATCCAGATCTGTGACTTTCAATTGAAATGCAAAGCAGTCAATTGCCAGTTTATAACCGGGAGGCATGTCCCATTTCACAGTCAGGTTCGGTGAAGCCTGAAGATTTACTGGTGGGTTGTATATCTCTGAAAGTTAAGGAGGCAACCAGTCACAATCAATTGAACCTTTAATCCAATGAGAAACAGAAGAGTCGAATACAGGATTACGAAAGGGGCTGTTTCGTACCATGCTCCTGTGGATCAAACATTGTATAATATGGTCGAATAGCTGTAGAGTTGCTGGATCCATTAACACATACTAGAGTGTTATTTTTGTCAATGTGTTCAGCATGGCAGCCTTCGTTCACATCCGTTAAATGAGGAACACATTGGCTGATGACATTCCCCTGTCTTCAAGGAAAAACATCTTCAATTAACATGGAAGTAATTATCAGAAAACTTGGAGTTGTTTTAGCTTATTATGGACTCATATTTTGACACTTACTTGTAATACATTACATACTCGGTGTCTGGTGGTGCTTTGGTACCTCTTCTCCATGTACAATTCATGGATGAATGATTATATATAATGCACAAAAAGTTGGAAACCAATGTTTGTAGATCACCTGCGTTAATGAAACAAATGAGAGTTTAATTAAAACATATTTTCATCAAATATGCAGCCCATTAATAGTAAAGTTAGCACATTAAAATTATCAGAAAGGTTTTCTCTTAGAAAATTAACTGTAATACGTGACTGTAATATGGAATGAAAGTGCGAGTCCAAATTGTAAAACCGTTCAAGTGAATTAATAAGAATTTCCCCAGAGCTTTGCTTTTACAACGCATGTTTTCTCTTTAATATAGTTTCTTTAATATGTGTGGGAGTCACTGGCTTGCCAGCAGTTGATAGTCAACCACATTGTTGTGACTCTGAAGTCACGCATAGGCCAGACCGGATGCAATATATTGTATGCAGCCTAACCAAACCTTTGCAAGGGTTCAACCCAACCTTCCTGCTTTTGTACTTAGCATCTCACTCAAGGGGTAGGATCTTATGGCCTCGCTCAGCTGGTAATTGGAAAATCCTGCCCGAGATCAATGGGCCTTTCCATAGTCCGTCCCTCGCCTGCTCCAATTTCAGTGGCGGGCGGGGCGGTAGAATTCCGGCAATGATGTCCTCTTCCTTTCACAGATTTAAAAACATACTCACAGAGACCGTACTTGTTTAAAAAGGCTCGGCACAGCCTTCTCAAAGGCAATAAATAAATGTTGGCCTTGCCCATGTCACTAACATCCCAAGAATCTGGAATTAACAGTCCATGAAAAACACATCCAGTCACCCATGTTCTTTTAGGGAAGGAAATCTGCTGTCCCTTCCTGGTCTGGCCGACATGTGATTCTCAAATACCCCCTGGAATGGAGGGCAGTTAGGGAGGGGCAATAAATGCTGGCTCAGCCAGCAATGCTCCCATCCTGTAAATGAGTTTTTAAAAATTATGCGTGGCTGGCTAAAAAAAAAACCACGTTCTCATGAGATGTCAACGCTGATACTGTCATATTGCTGGCCCTATTTGCCAAGGCCAACCCTGGATCGGCTGCTGAGAGAAGATCGGTACCTCTTCATCATGACTGGCTGCCTCCCTAACTTGACCTGGTTTCAGTTACATTGACTGGGTCAGGGGTCCCCACACTGGTGTCTATGGACCTAGGGGGTTGGCAAAGCTGGCGGCAAATGCCGGTTCAAAGTTCAAAGTTTAAAAAGAATTGGAGAAATCAAATAGGCCAACCAGACCAAGGTCTCTCAGTTCGTCAGCTGATTCAGCATTCAGTGCTCCTAGACGTCTTGCTCCGATTTATTCAATCTTGCTTTTACTGGGCAGAAATGCCCGCTGCCTACAGTGAGGCCGAGGTGAGGCACGAGCTGGCAGGTGATGAAGAGCGGCATGGTGGCACAGTAGTTAGCACTGCTGCCTCACATGGCCAGGGATCCGGGTTCAATACCCGGCTTGGGTTGCTGTCGTGGGAAGTTTGCGCGTGTGAGTTTCCTCCGGGTGCTCCGGTTTCCTCCCACAGTCCAAAGATGTGTGGACTAGGTGGATTGGCCATGCTAAATTGCTCCTTAGCGTCAGGGGGTAAATGCATTGGGTTACAGATATAGGGCCTGGGTGGGATTGTGCTCATGCAGACTCAATGGGCCAAATGGCCTCCTTCTGCACTGTCGAATTCTATGACTGTACAATTCTATGAAATTACCAGAAGCATGGCAGCAACACGGGATGGGGTTCAGGCCTCAAGAAAGGAGTGGAGGAGTGGCTTCAGGCCTCAGAAAAGGAGCAGTAGGGTTCAGACCTTGGGAAAGGAACGCTGAGGTTCAGACCTTGGGAAAGGAGCGGTGAGGTTCAGACCTTGGGAAAGGAGCGGTGAGGTTCAGACCTTGGGAAAGGAGCGGTGGGGTTCAGACCTTGGGAAAGGAGCGGTGGGGTTCAGGCATTGGGAAAGGAGCAGTGGGGTTCAGGCCTTGGGAAAGGAGCGGTGGGATTCAGACCTTGGGAAAGGAGTGGTGGGGTTCAGGCCTTGGGAAAGGAGTGGTGGGATTCAGACCTTGGGAAAGGAGCGGTGAGGTTCAGACCTTGGGAAAGGAGCGGTGGGGTTCAGACCTTGGGAAAGGAGCGGTGGGGTTCAGACCTTGGGAAAGGAGCGGTGGGGTTCAGACCTTGGGAAAGGAGTGGTGGGGTTCAGGCCTTGGGAAAGGAGTGGTGGGATTCAGACCTTGGGAAAGGAGTGGTGGGGTTCAGACCTTGGGAAAGGAGTGGTGGGGTTCAGGCCTTGGGAAAGGAGCGGTGAGGTTCAGACCTTGGGAAAGGAGCGGTGGGGTTCAGACCTTGGGAAAGGAGTGGTGGGGTTCAGACCTTGGGAAAGGAGTGGTGGGATTCAGACCTTGGGAAAGGAGTGGTGGGGTTCAGACCTTGGGAAAGGAGTGGTGGGGTTCAGACCTTGGGAAAGGAGAGGTGGGGTTCAGGCTTTGGGAAAGGAGTGGTGGGATTCAGGCTTTGGGAAAGGAGTGGTGGGGTTCAGACCTTGGGAAAGGAGTGGTGGGGTTCAGACCTTGGGAAAGGAGTGGTGGGGTTCAGACCTTGGGAAAGGAGTGGTGGGGTTCAGACCTTGGGAAAGGAGCGGTGGGATTCAGACCTTGGGAAAGGAGCGGTGGGGTTCAGACCTTGGGAAAGGAGCGGTGGGGTTCAGACCTTGGGAAAGGAGCGGTGGGGTTCAGACCTTGGGAAAGGAGCGGTGGGGTTCAGACCTTGGGAAAGGAGCGGTGGGGTTCAGACCTTGGGAAAGGAGCGGTGGGGTTCAGACCTTGGGAAAGGAGCGGTGGGGTTCAGACCTTGGGAAAGGAGTGATGGGGTTCAGGCTTTGGGAAAGGAGTGGTGGGGTTCAGGCTTTGGGAAAGGAGCGGTGGGGTTCAGGCTTTGGGAAAGGAGCGGTGGGGTTCAGGCTTTGGGAAAGGAGTGGTGGGGTTCAGACCTTGGGAAAGGAGTGGTGGGGTTCAGACCTTGGGAAAGGAGTGGTGAGGTTCAGGCTTTGGGAAAGAAATGGTAAATTCAGGCCATGTAGGATGGGGTTCAGGCCTTGGGAAAGGAGGGGTGAGTTCTACTAACCATATCCAGGCTGTGCAATTACAACTTCTTAACCTTTCTCACCCTGCCTCTACGTCTTGGTGCATCCCCAACATGCAAAGCAGAGGTGGAGGCTGCCTGCTGTTTGCTTTGTCCTGTTGACTGCGGTGGTTTGATGGGCATCTCTTGGAGGGCTGAGACCTGGAGGAGTGCCCCAGCCTGCTTTTGGGGTCCTGATGTGTGGCAGTGTCCCCCCTCTCGGCCTGTGGAACTAAAGCTAATGAGGTCACAGGAAGGGGGGATTCATGACTCCCAGAGTCACCTGGTAGATGGCCCTAGGGTGTGTGCCAACTGATCATCCTAACTATGGGTGCCCAAGAGCCTATAGCTGCTTCTTTGAGAGATAGGAGGGACGAGAAACTTCTTAAAAATTTATTTGCGGGACATGGGTATCGCTGGCTGGCCAGCATTTATTGCCCATCCCTAGTTGCCCGAGGGAGCTGAGAGTTGACCACATTGCTGTGGCTCTGGAGTCACGTGTAGACCAGACCAGGTAACAATGGCAGACTTTCTTCCCTAAAGGACATTAGTGAACCAGATGGGTTTGTCTGATAATTGACAATGGTTTCATGGTCACCAGTAGATTCTTAATTCCAGATTTTTTTTATTGAATTCAAATTCCACCATCTGCTTTGGTAAGATTCGCATCCCGGCCCCCAGAACAAAGGACAAAGAAATTATAACACAGGAACAGGCCCTTCGGCCCTCCAAGCCTGGACCAACCATGCTGCCCGTCTTAACTAAAACTTCCTACCCTTCCGGGCACCATATCGCTCTATTCCCATTCTATTCGTGTATTTGTCAAGACGCCCTTAAAAGTCACCACCGTATCCACTTCCACTACTTCCCCTGGCAATGTGGTGCAGGCACCAACCATCCTCTGTGAAAAAAAATCTGCCTTGTACGTTTCTTTTAAACCTTGCCCCTTGTACCTTAGACCTGTGCTCCATAGCAATTGACTCTTCCACCCTGGGAAAAAGCTTCTGACTATCCAACATTAGCTGAGAACATTAGCGAGTTTCTGGGTAAAGAGTCTAATGATGATAACACTAGATCATTGCCTCCTCTGGTGATTGCAGCAGAGAGTGGAACCAGAAAATCACATCCTATGTATCAATGTGCCCTGTATTGAAGATACATTGGAAAGCATGGAACAATGAAAAGTCCATTCAGCCCAAGTAGCCCATGCATGTTTTTTTCTCCAAACAAACTTTCATTAAAGCCAGAAGCTGTCAATGCAATAAATGTTAATACTACAGGTATTAAATAACATATATACATATTTATAGCCAATATATGTAACCTATAGACACTGAAGTGTACATACATGCTGACATTTTAGTTAAGAAAGCCCACCAAAGCATCTACTTTATCAGAAGACAAAAGAAATTTGGCATGTCCACTCTGACTCTCAGATTTTACTTTTACAGATGCACCATTTAAAGCATTCTTTCTGATTGTATCATAGCTTAGTATGGCTCCTGCTCTGCCCAAGACCATAAGGAACTACAGGGGGATCATGAATGCAGCCAGTCCATCACTCAAACCAGCCTCCCATCCATTGACTCTGTCAACACTCCCCGCTGCCTCGGAAAAGCAGCAGCATAATTAAGGACACCACGCACCCCGGACATACTCTCATCCACTTCCTTCCGTTGGGAAAAGGATACAAAAGTCTAAGGGCGTGTACCAATCGACTCAAGAACAGCTTCTCCCCTGCTGCCATCAGACTTTTGAATGGACCTATCCTGCAATAAGTTGATCCTGCTCTCCACCCTAGCTATGACTATAACACTACATTCTGCACTCCCTCCTTTCCTTCGCTATGAACGATATGCTTGCCGTATTGCACGCAAGAAACAATGCTTTTCACTGTTTCCCAAGTAAAATATATCAAAAAATAAAAAAAACAAATACACATGATATTGATATATACACAGCCAGCTGCCATACCTGGTGGTGGTTGAATATCCTTGACAGTCCAGTTACTTTCTTTTATTGTTTTTCTTCTAACAGTGAGCACATTTTTAATTCGTAGTGAAACACCCCTGTGCAATTCAAATTCTTTAGAATATTCTGGCTCAAAAAGCCTGGAATCCTGTGACACAGGTTAAAACAATTGATGCCCTTAAAGATCACCCATTCAATTCAATGTCTCTTTACGTATTTTTCTAAATAATAAGATATCAATCCTTACAATACAGAAGAAGGCCCGTGTCAACCACAGTCCCACCTAGACCCTATTCCCATAGCCCCATGCATTTACCCTGCTAACCCCACTGAAACTACGGTCAATTTAGCACACCCAATCAACCTAACCTGCACATCTTTGGACTGTGGGAGAAAACCTGAACACCCAGAGGAATCCCACGCAGACAAAGGGAGAATGTGCAAACTCTACACAGACAGTCACCCGAGACCAGAATTGAACCTGCAACCCTGATGGTGTGAGGCAGCAGTGCTAACCACTGAGCTAGCGTGCCGCCTCATTGTTTGAACACTTAAGGGTCTAATCGGTTTCACAATGGGAATGGCCACCCAATGCTTTCCCTGTACCACAGCTCACCTGATGGACAGTTTGACGGCAAATGGGGAGATGGCAGGATCAGCTACCTGCTGGATTTTACATATCCCCTGCTTTCAAACCTGCCTGCTGGAAATGTAAAATCCATCCCTATGTGTGCTAGCTGTGACTCAGTAGGTAGCACACACACACATCTCAGTCACAAGGTTCAGTAAAGTAAAATAAAGTTTACTTATTCGTCACGAGTAGGCTTACATTAACACTGCAATGAAGTAACTGTGGAAATCCCCTAGCCGCCACACTCCAGTGCGTGTTCGGGTATGCTGAGAGAGAATTTAGCATGGCCAATGCACTTAACCAGCATACCTTTGGACTGTGGAAGAAAACCAGACTACCCAGAGGAAACCTACACAGAACATGTGCAAACTCCACACAGACAGTGACCCAAGCCAGGAAGCGAACCCTGGTCCCTGGCACTGTGAGACGGCAGTGCTGACCACTGCGCCACTGTGCCTAGGATGTGAATATAAAAGTCAAGGCTAGCACTCCAGAGCAGGAATGCTATATTGTCAGAGGTGCCATCTTTTGGGTGAGATGTTGAACTGAGGCTCCACCTACCTATTGAGGTAAATGTAAAAGAGCCCATGGTACCATTTTCAATTAGAGAAGGATAGCTACTGCCAACGTATTGGCCAATATTCATTCATGCTTGATGGACGTAATTATGATGGGACAGGGCTGGGCAGGGAAAAAGAAACTGTCCCCAGTGCTGGAAGGATGGAGAACCTATTTAAGATGACTGACAACATATTGGAATTAGCTTTGAACACAATACAGAGAAAAGAACTAAATCTTACTTCTTCCCAAGTGTCAGAATCGAGGTACTTATACTCAAACAGATATCTAACATAATCCATCTCTTTTATGTCTTCACTGAGGCCATCATTCCAAGTAAAAGTCAGTTTTCCGAGCTGTATATTTACAATCGTAATGTTGGTCGGTGGATTAAGTTCCGCTGTTTTAAAGGTAGTAAACAAACATTAATGAGCGAAAAAAGAAGCTGTAAGTATATAAGTTGAATTCACATTCAGGCTGCGGTTCAACACTAACAGACAATAAGAGAAAATGTACTTCTAGGAACTCTGTATAACTCTTAGTGAGATAGCAAGACAGGAAAGGCCCATTTACGATTCTCATCAAAACTTTCTGTCCTCCCCCTTTTTTGGAATTCTGCAAATAAGTTTTAATTTAAAGTTTAAAATAATTTAAAATTAATAACTTAAAATTAAATTCAAGTAATTTAAAACTTTAGCAAAGTTTAATAAATAAACTTAATTTTCAAGGCACACGGTGACACAGTGGTTAGCCACTGTGGTGCAGGCGCAGAGCAGTCTGGATACATGTACGCATGAACCACTGAAAGTAGCAGAACAAGTCGAGAGAGTGCAGAGTAAAGGGCATTGTTTCCTGGACTATGTTATGTTAAAGCTTCGTGAAATATTGGCATGGCTTCAAATGGAATAACTTGTCCAGTCCTGAGCATTACACCACAGGAAGAATGTGGAGGTATTAGAGAGGGCAAATCAACTTAACCTGCACATCTTTGGACTGTGGGAGGAAACCGGAGCACTGGAGGAAACCCAAGCAGATATGGCAAGAATGTGCAAACTCTACACAGACAGTGATGCGAGGCTGGAATGGAACTTGGGACCTTGGCACTGTGAGGCAGCAGTGCTATCCGCTGTGCCGCCATGCTGCCCTCCAGCACCTTACTACATAACCTTACTACATTATTGCACATTAATACTCTTCCACCAAATCTCATCACTTTACACTTGGTGGTATTGAGTTTCACCCGCCACTTGTTTGGCTGTTGACTGAGTTTATTGAGAACCTTTTATTGTGATAGATATTGGCCAATGCACCCAGTTTGACTTTAAATGTAAGCACTTTGATCGATATTCTGTCCTCTGTGCTGTTACAAAAACGATAAAGAGTAGAGGTTTCAACTCTGTGGGTTCCTAGTCTGCCACCTCCCTCTACATGACCAACCATTTCTATCGACCTTTCAGTCATGTATCAGTCTAAATGAATGTCTTGCCATCTATTCATTCTGTACGAGTCGTTTGGGATACTAAAAAAATCCTGCCAAACAATCAAGAAAGTTAATCTTTTCAGCAAGCTCGGAGTCACAATCTTATGGCACTCAGTGAAAATAAAGTGCCAGAATGCGATTCTCGCCAGTGAGGGTGGGGATCCGGAGATCGCCAGTGAAGCTGGCTGCTGAACGCTTAGGGCACCATTGCACTGGGAAGTTTTCTGCCACACGCCTCCCCCCACATACCCCACGGACATCAGGACCCCCCTGCTGATCGTCACCCCTGCAGATCTCCCCCATAGTCGTCCCTTCCCTCCCCGATCACTCCCGTTCACAGAATTCCCTCCCACCTCAATCACCATCCCTGTAGAGCTCCCCCCCCTTTTCTGTCCCTGTCATTGCTCCACCACTATTCGGGCCCAGTTGGCATAGCGTCTGGCGCTATTTTGGTGCCTGGTGGGCATTGCCAGTGTGCCAGGTGGGCAATGCCAGTCTGTCACTGCCCCACGGGCAAGGCCCAACCCTGCTCCCAACCAGTAGCCTCCAATTCCCCCCAGTAGGCAATCACGCCTGGTCTCCACAGATGGAGACAAGCTGTGATCTTGCCGGTGGGAAGCTCGACAAATGAGCAGGTAGATGTAGCGAGCCCGGACGATAGGATCCGGGACACCAAGATTGGGGGAAAGGCAAATTGTGCGGAGGGTGTGGAGAGTCTGCAGAAGGATCTAGATAGGCTGGGCAAATGGGCCAGGAAATGGCAAATGGAATTTAATGTTGGCAAGTGTGAGGTGGTCCACTTTGGTAGGAAGAATGGTAGGAAGGACTATTACTTACGTGGCGAAAAACTGCAGCAGGCGACGGTGCAGAGGGACCTCGGGGTCCTTGTGCATGAGTCGCAAAAACCCAGCCTGCAGGTGCAGCAGGTGGTCAGGAAGGCGAATGGGATGCTGGCCTTCATAGCGAGGGGGATTGAATATAAAAGTAGGGAGGTCTTGCTGCAGCTGTATAGGGCATTGGTGAGGCCGCAGCTGGAGTACTGTGTGCAGTTTTGGGCGCCGCACCTGCGCAAGGATATTTTGGCCTTGGAGGGAGTGCAGAGGAGGTTTACTAGGCTGATACCGGAGTTGAGGGGGTTGAGCTATGAGGAGAGGCTGAATAAACTAGGCTTGTACTCATTAGAGTTTAGAAGAATGAGGGGAGATCTCATTGAGACGTATAAGATGATGAATGGGATGGATAGGATAGAGGTGGAAAGACTCTTCCCGCTCAAAAAAGACAGTAGGACTAGGGGGCACAGCCTCAAGATAAAGGGGGGGCGGTTCAGAACGGAGTTGAGGAGGAACTTCTTCACTCAAAGGGTGGTGAATCTCTGGAATTCTCTGCCCGTTGAAGTGGTGGAGGCTGCCTCGCTAAATATTTTTAAGAAGCGGGTTGATGGGTTTTTGATAAGAGAGGGGATTAAGGGTTATGGGGAGAGGGCGGGAAAGTGGAACTGAGCCACGACAGATCAGCCATGATCTTATTGAATGGCGGGGCAGGCTCGAAGGGCCAGATGGCCTACTCCTGCTCCTATTTCTTATGTTCTTATGTTCTTATGTTCTTATGACTCACTATTGACATGCTAAGCATGTTGTAAATATTTAAATTGGCTTTGTTCCCTGTTGCTGATTTCGCCGGCAAAACAAGGCCAGTATGATCAGAGGGGGCGAGAAATCGGGAACGTTTTTCATTTTCCGCCTCTTACCCAGTTGTACCACCTCATCTCATCGAACAACAGTGGGTAACATTAACTGTCTTATCTGTGTGTAATCAGCTGTGTGACCGCATCAAGTTCCTCAAAGTTAACCAGCCATGGTATTCCCCTTACGAACTTAAGATTGCTCTTTCTAATCAGCCACTGTCCTTCCAACTCATTAATAATGGTCTTTCTTCACCAGAGTCTCAGCTGCCTTCTCCACAATGGCAATAAGGATAATCTTTAAAGTTTGTAATTTGAGAGCTTATTCTTGTCATAAAAACCCATCTGCTTCACTGATGTCCTTTAGGGAAGGATATCTGTCGTCCTTACTTGGTCTGGCCTACATATGACTCATGGTGCAGCGCAGAGGCGCAGTGGTTAGCACTGCTGCCTCACAGCACAAGGCACCCAGATTCAATTCTAGCCTTGGGTCATTGACTGCGTGGAGTTTGCACTTTCTCCCCGTGTCTGCATGGGTTTCCTCCACGTGCTCTGGTTTCTTCCCATACCTCGAAAGATGTGTGAGTTAGGTAGATTGTCCACGTTAAACTGCCCCCAGTCCTCAGGGTCAATTTTCCAGCTACAATTCCCATGGCAGACAGGAAGGGAAAATCCCACCCTTATTGTCCCAAAATGTGTAGGTTAGAAGTATTAGCGAGGTAAATACATGGGGTTACGGGCATAGTGCAAGGGTAGCATGGTGGCACAATGGTTGGGGCAACACAGTGGCACAGTGGTTAGCACTGCTGCCTCACAGCACCAGGGACCTGGATTCAATTCCGACCTCAGGTGACTGTCTGTGCGGAATTTTGCACATTCTCCCCGTGCCTGCGTGAGTTTCCTCTGGGTGCTCTGGTTTCCTCCCACAATCCAAAGATATGCATGCGGGTTAGGCTGATTGGCCATGCTAAATTGACCCTAGTGTCAGTGGATTAGCGGGGTAAATACGTGGGGTTGCACCAATAGGCTTGGGTGGGATTGTGGTCGGCATAGGCTCGAAGGGCCGAGTGGCTCCTTCTGCACCGTAGGGATTCTATGACTGTTAGAAGGAAATGGAAAAATAGACTCTGCAGCTGGTGGAAGTTGAATACTTACTCATGCCTACTGAGAACACTGGTGTTCCATCACTTAATGAAATTTGTAACACAAAGGAGATCGCAAAGCAAGGTGCCAGTCGGAACATCTTGTGGAAGCCTTAAGCAGAAATACTGCCGACTCTGAAATATGTTCAGTTAGCAAAAGTCCCTGAAAAAGAAAGCTGAGTGAAACAACATTTTATTATAAAACTTGAAAAAAAAACTTTACAAATATATTTTGAAATAAAGGATTTCTTCAGGATTATTTTCAGAACTTTAACTCACAGCTGGCCAGGCAGTCAAGCACAGTAAACTTTGTTTTGAAAGAGGATGGATCTGACAGGGTCGGCTTGGTTTGTGTTCTCATGCCTCTGACTCAGAGATGAGCATGCTAGTCCTTGAACCACAGCTGACCAACGGATCTATCGTATCAGAGGGGAACAGGAAGTTACAGAAATGAGTATGGAAGCAACAAATGGATTAACTTTACACAATGTTGAACAGAAACTATCCACGTGACAATCTTCTGCCTTGCAAAACTTAATATCATTTTACTCCTTTTGAACTGGGGACCATCTTTGACAACAAAATCAAGGCCGGAATTCTCCCAATTCTAAGTGTTGAACTTGCATGAAAACTGGAGTAATTCACGCGGCTTTTTTTTCCCAGCGGAACTCGGAGAAGAATCTCCCACACTCTGTACACTGCAGAGTGTGCTAGCATGTATGTCATTGTAAGGCTGGTGGATGGGGCCTATTACCGCTGGGTAGGCCGGAAACATAGCGCCGAGCGGGCCACTGAGCATGCACCAATCTGTCAGCACCGAAATTGGCGCATGCACACAGGCCCCTGCCTTCCGGCCTCCCGATTGCTGGCCAGCCCTGCGACCCCACAACGCCAGCCCTCCGAACCCTCCCCATGGCCCGATCGCTGGCACCCCCTCCCCCTAACCATTCCTGGGCCAGCCCCTGGGCATTGACACTCTGCCTCTTGGGCAGTGCCAGGGGGCACAGGCTGGTACTGCCAAGGTGCCAATGATGTGGCAATGCCGGCATCGGACTGGGGTAAACACAGTAAGAAATCTGACAACACCAGGTTAAGTCCAACCGATAGGTGCCAATCTTAAGGTGCCAATGCCCAGGGGGCACCAACCAACACAGCCTGCCACCCAACTATCTCCAGAGGGGTCAGGTTGCTAGTTCCCCGAAAGTGGGGAGCTACTTTGACCCCTGCTAGAATGAACCACTCTGGTGGGGCGGGGGGAATGCTAACGGGCCCGGAGACTTGGGTGTGCTAATCTCCTTTAAATGAAATTCAAATGAATATGTAAATGATTTCAACGCCTCCCCACCGATTTCCAGTGTGGAGCCAGCGCCGCTGGAAATCCAGCGCTGGGAGACGCTATTGCGGCTAGAACGCACGAGCGAATTCTACACATTGGCCCACGCGAGAATCTCCCGGCCCGCTCGCTAAAATATTAGCACAGCGGGATGGGAGAATCGCGGCCTTAACTTTGGGAGTTTCAAATTGCCCCTATTTGAGCTGATTCATGGCTTACGAAACAGGCCAATCCAGACCCGGCTGCAGGTTGCGAACTTTGGCCTGGAATCTCCAGGAGCTGAAGTTCAACCATCCAGGACAACCCTGGAGGTAAGGATATTCACAACTCTTGCGCTTTTTTGCCATTTTCTTTGAGCACTTCTCTTGACCAGATAAACAAAATAACCACAAAAGGGGCAGGGGACTAATGACCAGAATTTTCCGACCGTTTGCGCAGGCAGCATTCTCCAATCCCACCGGCAGCGCACCCCCACCCGGGGGTTTCCTGCCAGTGTGAGGTGACATTCCTACGGGAGTTGGAGTTTGTATTGACAGCAGTGGGACCAGAGAACCTTACCGCTAACAGACAGCGCACCGCCTCCCTTTGGTGAGAAGCACATGGCTAGGAGGTCAAAGAATCTGGCCCAATCAGTTTGGCTAATACTCAAGTATCATCCAGACTGGGAATGAATCTTTTCTCCTTTATCCCATTGGCTTTGGAAGACAGTGCATCACAATGGGTGACACGCTGGCACAATGGTTAGCACTGCTGGCTCTCAGTTTCAGGGACCTGGGTTCAATTTCCAGCTTGGGTCACTGTCTGCGCAGAGTCAGCACGTTCTCCCCATGTCTGCGTGGGTTTCCTCCGGGTGCTCCGGTTTCCTCCCACAGTCCGAAGATATGTGGATTCACCATGCAAAATTTCCACTTAGTGTCGGGGGAACTAGCTAGGCTAAATGCATAGGGTTATGGGGATAGGGCCTGGGTGGGATTGTAGTCGGTGCAGACTCAATGGGCCAAATGGTCTCTTTCTACGCTGTAGGATTCTATGATTCCATGAAGCGATAGGGCCCTGGACCAAAAACCCAAATTCCATTTGGAAGTGAGACTAAACCCCACCAATTTATCTATTTTGAAATAAATGTGAAGATAGGCTGCTTCACCTCAGGAGTAACTCCATTGGCGAATTAGGGATCCTTTATAGTAAAACAAACTTCATTTAATAACACAGTTTAAATATAATTCTAAAAATAGTGAAGCAAATTATTTCTTCATTAATAACAATGTTAAAAAATGAAAGGGAGCAACTTTAATTTCTAATTTACGCAGCATTCTCTAACAGACGTCAAATTCCACTTTAAATACAGATAGCAACCATAAATATACTTGTTCTATGTGATGTAATTAATCGTGGAGATTTCAGGGAGAGATTGTGAGTTTCAGAGCAGCTTACAGACTTTAAAACAAACCTCAGCCAGGACTGAAAGTTGTGTTTCTCTGGTATGTACCTCCTCCTATTAACCACATTATCAAATGACCCTGTCAATCAACCTAATCAGAAATCCGAGGGGAAATCTGCATCTATAAACAAAAATCCATTTTTTCACCCCTAAATAAACACTACTTGGCCAAAATGAATGATTATCCTGCTCTCCCAGCATTGGCGCTGTGTTCCCTCCAGGCATGATAACTGCCTGTAGAAATAAGCTGAACTTTAAAACATTCCCCTTAAAGAGTAATATATTTTATATATGGCAACTACTATCATCACACACAGATGGATGTGTCCATCGACTAATGGCTGGAACATGGGATGAGTCATGTAACCAATCCTCTCGGAATACATTTAATCACAATTTTGGCAACCTTCGTCCCAGCAATTACACACATGAGATTTCATAAAAGCATCATAAAATACTTGCATTTATCATAATTATAGCACTGACTCTTTGGGGTTACATCAAATTATAAGTAATGTAAGGGATTGTTTATATGTTATAAACACTGCAGGCCAAGGGAGGGCTGCGACTCCAGCAAAATCAAGCATGCCGTACAAAAATTCTCCAACTTTAGTTTTCCCTTAATAATGTACTGTCAGTGCTTGTGAAAGCACATCCCAGTCACAGTAGTAATTATTAAAACATCATAACATCAGAGCAGCACCGTGGCACAGTGGCTACGACTGCTACCTCACAGTGCCAGGGACCAGGGTTCAATTCCAGCCTTGGGTCACTCTTTGTGTGGGTTTCTCCCCGTGTTTGCGTGGATTTCCTCCGGGCGCCCTGGTTTCCTCCCACACAGTAAGAAGTCTGACAACACCAGGTTTAAGTCCAACCGATTTATTTGATAGTAAACTCGCAAGCTTTCAGGGTTTGCCCCTTCGTCGGGTGAATGGAGAGTTCTGAGAAACTGAACCTGGTGTCGTGAGACTTCTTCCTGTGTTTACCCCAGTCCAACGCCGGCATCTCCGCATCATTCCTCCCACACCCCAAAGATGTGTGGATTAGGTTGGCCGGTCATGCTAGATTGCCCCTTAATGTCAGGCTGATTAACAGGGTAAATATGTGGGGTTATGGGGATTATGCCTGGGTGGGATTGTCATCAGTGAAAGCTCGGTGGACCAAAAACAAATGGGCAGCATGGACAAATTGGGCCAACGGGACTGTTTCCATGCTGCAAACTTCTAAGACTCAGTGAAAGGCCTCTTCCTGCACTGTGGTGATTCTATAATTCTGTGACATCAGTAAGAAATTCCAGAAGTGTATTTCTCAAAATTCTCAAACAGTTGTCAGATCCAACAGTCTGCGATCAACAATGAGAATGTGTTTGTCGTGCAGGACAAGGTGGTGAAGGATTGTCAAACAGGATGGGAGGGACAGCAGGAAACGAACTCAGAGAAAGTCAGACAGCAAATGTGGTGGCGGGTTAGACGCGTGGGAAGGTTTGCACTCGCAGATGACTTGACATCCATACTTAAGGTGACCTTTAAATGATCCTGAATGAAAGTGAGTGGGGGACAGCAGGATGCTCGCTGCAATTTATCTCTACGGGAGCTGGAAGCAAGACAAATGTTGCATTCAGAAGAAAGGAGCCAAGGAGTAATCACTACCAAAAGATGGAGAGTTCATCGTGAATCCCATCTTCACTGAGCAGTTTGGATACATTAAGCAGCAGTGACAGATAGGCTAAACAAGGAACTATTTAAACTGATGATTTTCTGATGAGAGAAAAGTAAGTAGCGGGGTCTCCCAGGGGCAGGTGTTTATTTACTCTGGTGGCTGTCTGGTCACTCAGCCACAGTCCCCTAAAAGTAGCAACACAGGCGGCCAAGCTGATTAAGAAGGCACATGGCATTCTTGCCTTCATCGGCCAGGGTGTTGAGTACAAGAGTTGGGAAATCATGGTTCAGAGCAGCTTACAGACTTTAAAACAAACCTCAGCCAGGACTGAAAGCTGTGTTTCTCTGCTATATACCTTGTTTCTCCCTTGGTTAGGCAGCATTTCGAGTATGGTGTGCAGTTCTGGTCACCACACTAACAGAAGGATGTGAAAGCTTTGGAGAGAGTGCAACGATGGTTCACCAGGATATTGCCTGATCTCCAGGGTGTTGGCTATGAGGAGAGTTTGATTAAACTAGGATTGTTTTGACTGGAAAGACAGAGCTGAGGGGAGACCTGATAGAGGACTGCAAAATTATGAGAGGCGTAGACAGAGTGGGAATCAGAGGCTTTTTCCCAGGGTGGACGTGTCAATTACAAGAGGGCACAGGTTCAAGGTGAGAGGGGGAAAGTTTAAGGGAGAGGTGCAGGGGGAGCTTTTCACACAGAGAGTGGTGGGTGCCTGGAATGCATTACCAGAGGAGATGGTGGAAGCAGGCACATTAGCAACATTTAAGATCTGGATGGGTACATGAATAGGGCAGGAATAGAGGGATTTGGTCCAAGTGAAAGGCAGAAGCTTTTTGTTTAAGATGATGAAAGGGATGGATAGGGTAGAGGTAGAGAGATTCTTCCCGCTTAGAAAGGATAGCAGGACTAGAGGGCACAGCCTCAAGATAAGGGGGGGGGCGCAGTTTAGAACAGAGTTGAGGAGGAACTTCTTCACTCAAAGGGTGGTGAATCTCTGGAATTCTCTGCCCGTTGAAGTGGTGGAGGCTACCTCGCTAAATATATTTAAGTCACGGGTAGATAGGTTTTTGGTAGGCAAGGGGATTAAGGGTTATGGGGAGAGGGCGGGAAAGTGGAACTGAGCCACGACAGATCAGCCATGATCTTATTGAATGGCGGGGCAGGCTCGAAGGGCTAGATGGCCTACTCCTGCTCCTACTTCTTATGTTCTTATGTTTAGATTAGTTAGGTCATCATGATCGGCAAAGGCTTGGAAGGCCAAAGGGCCTGTTCCTGCGCTGTACTTCTCTTCATTTTTTTGTTGAAGCATACATATTGAAACAGCTACTGGCCCGAGGAAGTGTTGACAACCGAGACCCTCTGATCTCATAGGCCAGAAGTTTCCAGTCCCATTGGCACCAGATGTCAATGTGTCTGGGAGCAGAAAGCATCAGGAGATCACAAAAGTTGGTTTCACATCCTTGTAAAACCAGTTTGCAAGAATCCGCTCCACCAGTCAATGGCGGACTATGTTTCCCACTGCTGCACATTGGGAGCCTAATTTCAACACTATGGCATTTCATTGTAAGCTTTGCTCACTGAAACCATCCCCCACGCCTACAGAATCGTAAGCTCACATCAGTGTGACTGTGTGACAATGCGTTTCACACTGGTACATGAGTAATGTATACCTGGCGACCAGCACGTTGCCTCGAGATTTTGAGCTTGACCACCTCCAGAGTGGTGAGATTTCTGGACCTCCCCTCGCCAGAGAGGAGGTAGAGGATACCACAGCGAGCCCCCAAGAGGCATGCCAGGGGCAAGTCACTGAATACTTTTTGGCTTATGGCAACCATGTCTTTACTGGAGCAGTTCTGAGCTCCAACCATTGTTAACAACTGTGTGTGTGTGGCTGAAATTTAGGTACAGCACCCAGAAGTGAGAAAACAGTTAGGGAAGCGCAAAGTGGGTGACTCAGAGGGTGCTCACCAATGTGCTTCCTGTGCCAGTTCTGCACTTCTTAGAGCTGACACTATCCCTGAGCCTCTTTGAGCCCCACAGACAGAAAAACAACCACATCAATTAAACTGTATGGAGCTGGCATCCTCCCGCTGCCTCGTCAATTCTGGACTAATCTGGGAAACCACCGCTTATCACGGGCATGCTATTTACAGGGTCCTACAGTGCAGAAGGAGGCCATTTGGCCCATCAAATCTGCATCAACCACAATCCCACCCAGGCCCTATCCCCATAAGCCCATGCATTTTGCCCAGCAAGCCCCCCTGACACAAAGGGGCATTTCAACATGGCCAATCCACCTTACCCCGCACATCTTGTGGGAAGGAACCGGAGCGCCCGGAGGAAACCCACACAGACACGGGGAGGACGTGCAGACTCTGTACAGAGAGTCACCCAAAGCCAGAATCGAACCTGGGTCCCTAGCGCTGTCTGGCAACAGTGCTAACCACTGTGTCACCATGCTGCCCCTTTCACTGCCCTTTGAACTGACCTGGGACCTTTAAAATCGCCCAACAGGGTCGACATCTGTCCTTGGGCAGGGTCGAACGTATTAGCCTTTGGTGCATTCTGTACATGAGATATTGCAACCTCCCGTCAACCAAAGGTGATTCCCGCATGTGCAAACTAACAATGGCTTCACACCAAATACACACACAAAAAAATAGATTCCTTCACAAATAAAAAATAATAAAAGCCTCAAGACATGATGCGCAATAGAAATCTGATTAAATCAGAGCTTCATTCTGCCGCAGCAATGTAATGAAGTGAACTTTTTAATCTGTTTCCCTTATTGGACTGAGATGTTTAAGATGCGCCTGAAGTTTTGCAACTTGAAAGATGAGTCTTGATATCACAGGTCAACTTACACAATCAGAAACTTGTTCTTGGTGCAATTTCTTCCTGGGAAGGAAAAGTGCCATATTTTAACCTTAAGTGTTTTGAAATTAGAATCCTGACAGTGCAGAAGGAGACTATGTGGTCCATCAAGCCTGCACCGACAACAATGCCTCCCAGGCCTTATCCCCAGATACTTTCCCTGCTCATCAACCTGACACTGAGGGAGAATTTAACATGGCCAGTCATCCTAACCCGCACATCTTTGGACTGTGGGAGGAAGCTGGAGCACCCGGAGGAAACACATGCAGACACAAGGGGAAAGCGTGAACTCCACACATACAGTCACCCAAGCCGGGAATCGAACCCAGGACCCTGGAGCTGTAAAGAAGCAGTGCTAACCACTGTGCTACGGTGCCGCCCAACCAGTGTGCTACCTTGCCGCCTGCTGTTTCCTCCAGGTGCTCCAGTTTCCTTCCAGGAGTCCAAAGCTGTGTGGGCTAGATTAATTGGCCATGCCAAATTGTCCCTTAGTGCCCCAAGATGTGCAGGTTAGGGGGATTAACAGGGTAAATACATGGGATAACAGGGATAGGGGCTGGGTGGGATTGTTGTCCGTGCAGGCTTGATGGACCGAATGGCCTCCTTCTGCACTGTAGGGCTTCTTGGAACCTCTGGCTTCTTACCCAATTCTGAATTTTATCTTAGCATCTTAGACGGACATAACCTTCATGCCTAACCTGAAGCTCTGGATTTTTGTCTTTCATCTAATGAAATAGCTCCTCACGTGGCTTGGTGTCCAATTCTGATTGATAATGCTGCTGTGAAGCATCTTGGGATAATTTATCATGTTCAAAGTGCTGTAGAAACACAAGTTGTTGTAAAAGCTGGAATTATATAAATGACTTGGATGAAAACATAAAGGGGTAGGTTAGTAAGTTTTCAGATGCCACCAAGATAGGTGGAGTTGTGCAGGGTGTAGAAGATTTTCGAAAGATGCTGCGGGATATAGATCAGTTGCACATATGGGCAGAGAAATGGCACATGGTGTTTGATCCAGGCAAGTATGGGGTGCTGTACTTTGGGAGATCAAATGAGGGGTAAGTATACAGTTAATGGCAGGACCCTGAGTAGCGTTGATGTACAGAGGGACCTTGGGGTTCTCATCCATAGCTTTCTGAAAATGATCACACAAATAGATAGGGTGGTAAAGAAGGAGTATGGCATGCTTGCCTTTATTGGTCGGGGCATTGAGTACAGGAGTCGGGATGTCATGTCGCAGCTTTATAAAACTTTGGTTAGGCCGCACTTAGAGTATTGCGTTTAATTCTGGTCGCCACACTACAGGAAGCATGTGGAGGCCTTGGAGAGGGTGCAGAAGAGGTTGGCCAGGATACAGCCTGGATTAGAAGGTATGACCAAAAAGAAGAGGCTGAACAAATTAGGGTTGTTTTCCCTGGAGCAGCAGAGGCTGAGGGGAGACCTGATCGAAGTCTATAAAATTATGAGAGGCACAGACAGAATTTACAGTCAGAATCTTTTTCCCAGAGGTGAAATATCTAATACTAGGGGGTGTGCGCTGAAGGTGAGATGGGGAAAGTTCAAAGGAGATGTGAGGGGCAAGTTTTTTACACAGAGAGTGCTGGGTGTCTGGAATGTGCTGCCAGGGATGGCGGTGGAGGCAGATACTCTAAGGGTGTTTAAGGGGCTTTTAGATAAGCACATGACTATGCAAGGAATGGACAAAGAGCAGGCAGAAGGGATTAGTTTCATTTGGCATCGTGGGTTGAAGAGCCTGTTCCCGTGCTGCATTTTTTTTTTATGTTCTGTGCTCTACTCGCTGTTAATGGATGGTGATTTAAAGCTTTTGCACAGCGGTCCCAGTTTGTTATTACAAAGTTGACCTGTCTCTGAAGTGGAACGTGACCTTTCTGACACAGAATTGTGAGTGAAACTCACTGAGTCATCGATATCACCTCCGAAGGAGGTTCTTTCTGCGAAGGAGTCAGGGTGCCTGAAGGGTAACTATAGAATTTGAGTTTGATTACTTACTGACAAACTGCCGCGACCCAAGAGGTAATGTTATCTCCTGCAGTTTTCAAACTGTGAGACATAATATAGTTACAGAAAGGTGTAGGATATAGTGAAACTGAACACAAAACACACAACTACCATCTACTTCCTAAAGATCTGATATAATGCCGAATACTACTTATTATGCTACAGATTTCTTGTACATGGTTTAAATAAGGGTAACTATGTGAATCATGAACACTAAAGTCACAAGCAAGTTATAATTAGATGCAGTAGTGAGAATATTAATCATCCTTGTTGTATTCTATAGAAAACCACAGACTTGTTCCCCTAATGTGTGAGATGGGTGGCGTGAATCTGAGTCAGACAGAGGAAGGTACTAAAACCCTCATTGAGTTAAGAATTTGAATTTGAAGGAGAGTTGACATCAATTCTTTGAGGAAAGAACAACGGTGAAGGCACTTTTTATCAATCACAACTTGTAGATAGTCCAGCGCTTTTAGTGCAGTGGAATATCTCGAGACATTGGCCAGAACTCTCCAACCTCAGCGGCCACCGAATCGCAGCTGGCGAGGGCCCGACAACAAAAATCTTCACTGACCTCAGGTGGGAATTTGCGCTTTCACCCAAGTGAGGCCTTTATGTCAGAGGAGTATTAGCAGGCATAATTTGACTTTGAGTAAAGAGATAGTAGGTCAAAAAATAGATGATAAAGATAAAAATATTAATGTCACAAGTACGCTTACATTAACACTGCAATTAAGTTATTGTGAAAATCCCCTAGTCGCCACACTCTGGCCTGTTCGGGTCCACTGAGGAAGAATTTATCACCCAACCAGCACAGTGTGGGGGGGAAAACTGGAGCACCCGGCGGAAACCCACGCAGACACGGGGAGAATGTGTAGATCCGCACAGACAGTGACCCAAGCCGGGAATTGAACCCAGGCGCTGTGAGGCAGCAGTGCTAACCACTGTGCCACTGTAGGTTGTCTAAACGGAGGGAAGAAATGGAATCAGGCAGGGAAATGTTGAGAGCTGATTCCAGTGCACAGGATCGCAGCAGCTAAAGGCACAGTTGCCAGCGGTTTTGTGATTAAATTGGGGTAACAAGAGATTGGAATTTGAAGAATGCTGATATCTTGGATAGTTGTTTGGCTGAAGGAGGTTATGGTGGGAGTGAGGCCTTGAAAGAATATATAAACAGGATGAGAATGAGACGTTGTTTAACCAGGAACCAATGTGAACACAATGGTGGTTGGCGATGAGACTTGGTGCAAGTTAGGGCACAGATAGCAACATTTGCACTACAAGCAATGCTCATCTCAAAGGAGTAAGAATCTAACCGTCTGACTTTCAATGGCATTACCATTGCTGAACCCCCCACTAGCAAAGTCCAGAGGGTTTCATTGAACAGACGGTGAACTGGACCAGCCAGCTAAATACGGTAGCAACAAGAGCAGGTTAGAGGCTGGAGACTTTGTAGAGAGCTATTCATCTCAAGGCTCCTTTTCCGCCATCCACAAGGCACAAATCAGAAGTGCGATCAATGCCCTCCACTTGCATGGATGGGTGCAGCTCAAACAATATTAGCCAGGGCGTAGAATATAATAATGGGCAGCACGGTGGCACAGTGGTTAGCACTGCTGCCTCACAGTGCCAGGGACATGGGATCAATCCCCAGCTTGGGTCACTGTCTGTGTGGAGTTTGCACATTCTCCTCGTATCTGTGCGTGTTTCCTTCGGGTGCACCAGTTTCTTTCCACACTCCAAAGATGCTAAGTTGGAGTAGTGTCAGGGGGAGTAGCAGGGTAAATATGTAGGGGTAGCAGGGTAAATATGTGATAGGGCCTTGGTGGGATCGTTGTTGATGCAGGCTCAATGGACCAAATGGCCTCCTCCTGCACTCTAGGCATTCTATGATTCTATGAAGAACAGGGTTATAGTGGTGCTATAAAAACAATGCTGTGCAGTTCTGATTGCCACACAATAGGAAGGATGTGATTACAGCCAAGAGGATGTACTGGAGGTACACCAGGATTTTGTCTGGGCGTTTCAGCTATGAAGTGAGACTGTTTTTTCCCCCTTCAAGTAGAGGAGGCAGAGGTGAACCTGACCGAGGGACACACAATTATGAAGAATATAGACAAGAGAGAGAGGAAGGAATTTTTCCTCTTTGTAGCAGCAGGAGGTTTTAGAGGGGATTTGAGGAAAACCTTTTTCACCCAGTGGGTGGGGGAATCTGGAACTCGCTGCCTGAAAGGGAATTTGGGGGGTGACAACTGCCACAAGAGTCACCCATCCATTGACTTTGTCTACACTTCCCACTGCCTCGGCAAAGCAGCCAGCGTAATTAAGGAGCCCACGCACCCCGGACATTCTCTCTTCCACCTTCCCCTGTTGGGAAAAAGGTACAAAAGGTCACATACCAACCAACTCAAGAACAGCTTCTTCCCTGCTGCCATCAGACTTTTAAATGGACCTACTTCGCATTAAGTTGACCTTTCTCTACACCCTAGTTATCTGCATTCTGCACCCTCTCCTTTCCTTCTCTATGAACGGTATGTTTTGGAGGCATAGCATGCAAGAAACAATACTTTTCACTGTATGTTAATACAGGTGACAATAATAAATCAAACCAAAAATGCATTTGGATGAGTACTTGGAATGCCACAGCATACAAGGTGATGGATCAAATGTTGGAAAATAGGATTAAAGTAGATAGGTTCTTGTTTGCCGGCTGGCATAGCCATGATGGGCCAAAGGGTCTCTCTTCGTGCTGTAAAACTAAATGACTCAAGAAGCATGACACCATTGAGGACAAAGGCAGCTTGTTGGCACCTCATCCACCACTTTCTGGAATTGAAACAGCCAACTGGAGAAGTAACAAAGCCACAGATGAAGGTCTCAGAAGATAAACTGAAGTTTGGGTAGACTTGTGCAATGTTGAAAATGTAGAAATAGGCGGCCGTGGTGATGATATGGACATATGGTTAGAGGCAATAGATGGATAAGAACTAGAAGGGGCCCAAGAAGGACACAAGAGGCAACAGTGCAGGAAAACGAAAATGAATTGCAGGAGATACACTCAATGCGATTAGAGACGTAAGAATAAGACCAGGTGAGCGCAGTCCCACCTATCAGGAAAGGAACAGAAGTGTTGTCAACCATATGCAAAGGCTGCAGGCAGCGCAAAAACAGTGAGGAGGACAAGTTTACCATGTTTTACAGTCGATTGTGCCTTCTGTGTAAGATTTTTTAGTACTGTGGAGGCTGGAAACTTAATTAGAGGGATTGAATATGGAGTTCCAGGAGAAATCAGATTGGATTTGAGAAATAACGAAGGGGTCAGGCTGCGGATGGGATGGTAATTTACAAGGACTGAGCGGTCAAGGGTCACTGTTTTTGAGAAGGGCTGGTTTGAAGGGGGCGGTGACAGCACCTGAGGAACCAGGGCCATTCACAATATCAGCTGACACATGGGCCAAGAAACCACTTGGGTAGTCTGAGGTTTAGTGGGATTAAGTTATAGGGAGCAGGAAGTGGGTCTCATCAGGACTGTTGAATCATAGAATCTCTACATGCAGAAGGAGGCCATTTGGCCCTTTGAGTCTGCACTGAACACAGTCCCACCTAGGTCCTATCCCCATAACCACACATATTTACCCTGTTAATCGCCCCGACACTCGGGTCAATTTAGCATGGCCAAACAACCTAACCCACACATCTGTGGACTGTGGGAGGAAACCGGAGCAGCTGGAGAAAACCCAGGCTGACATGGGAAAAATGTGCAGACTCCACACAGTCAGTGACCCAAGCAGGGAATCGAACCCGGATCCCTGGCTCTGTGAGGCAGCAGTGCTAACCACTGTGTCATCATGTTTAGGTATAAGCAGAGATTAAGGAAGTTTGAGAGGGTTAGAATCAACTCCGTTGATATTAATCAATGCTGGTGGCAAAGTGCTATTGTCACTTGATTAGTAATTTAGAGGCCAAAGTAGTGACCTGGCGATCTGGTTCGAATCCCACCATGACAGAAATTTGAATTCAATGAAAATCTGGAATTAAAGATCCAAAGGTGACCAGGGAACCATTGTTAAAACACCCAGGGTCCACGAATGATCTTTAGAGGAAGGAAATCTGCCGTCTTTACCTGGTCTGCCCTACATGTGGCTCTAGAGCCACAGAAATGTGGTTGACTCATAAGTAATCACACGGTTCAAGGAAAATTATGGATGGGCTTGAAATGCTGACCTGAACTAACAAATGGTGTCCACATCTTATGAATAGATAAAAAAAAATCAAGGAGTATAATTAGTTGCCGGAACTTGGCCACCTCGCCTACCGTGGAATCGGAACAGGCGAGGATCCGACAACAGACGTCTCAATTGGTCTCAGGCGGAAATTTCCGACCTCGCTGGAGCAAGGCTGTAAAATCCTGCCCAGTGATTTCCTGCCTCTGGGCCAACAGCTCCAGGTTAGAGTCCCACCCCAGGACTTAATGACATCCATAACGCAACCAACAGGGGTTGGGAGAGTACCAATCTACAAAATCAGGTGGTGAAAACCGAACAGAGTCCTGGTCAGCTGTGGTTAATGCCGGCGCCCTCAAGCTATTAGCCTCTGTTGACAGGCCAACAGTGTGATCCAGGAAGAGATACAATTCTGCTTTGTGTGCCACTCGGTGTGGGGAGAAAAACAAACAATGCAAAGGGAAATTAGGTTTAAAAATAAAATGTTGTGTCACCCTGTGTCCTTGCAGTGCAGAAAGAGGTCACTCGGCCCATCCAGTCTGTACCGACCACAATCTCACCCAGGCTGCATTATAAGAAAGACGTGGAGGCATTGGAAAGGGTGCAGAGGAGGGTCACCAGGATGTTGCCTGGTTTGGTGGGAAGGTCTTATGAGGAAAGGCTGAGGGACTTGAGGTTGTTTTCATTAGAGAGAAGAAAGTTACGAGGTGACCTACTTGAGGCATACAAGATGATCGGGGGTTAGATAGGATGGACAATGAGAGTCTTTTTCCTTGGACGGTGATGGCTAACACGAGGGGGCATAGCTTTAAATTAAGAGGTGGTAATTATAGGACGGATGTCGGAGGTAGGTTCTTTACTCAGAGGGTAGTAAGGGCTTGGAATGCCCTGCCTGCAGCAGTTGTGGATTTGCCAACTTTAAGGGCGTTCAAATGGTCATTGCATAGGCATATGGATAACATTGGAATAGTTTAGGTCAGAGGGTCATTAGATTGGTTCCACTGATCGGTGCAACATCGAGGGCCAAAGGGCCTGTACTGTGCTGTAATGTTCTATGTTCCATGTAACCCCATGCATATGGCTAAGATCAAGTGTAGTATCGACATGCTGTGCTTGGTTGAAGTCATTAGGTTACATTTAGGTTCATTTGAAGCAATTTTTTAAAGCAGCATCTTGGAGTTTTGGCTAAGATCCAAATGAGATCAAGCCTTGGAGGAGGAGCTATACCTACTCCAAGGCAGGAGGTGAGAGCCCTGTCTTGTCAGCTTGGATCGGGAATGTCTCAATTTGTTGAGACTCTGAATTGGACTTGATTTGATTAAATTGGGATAAAAACAAACAAAAAAAAATCCCCCTGACACTGGGATCAATTTAGCATGGCCAATCAACCTAACCTGAACATCTTTGGACTGTGGGAGTTCAAAGTTTCCTCTGAGGAAATCCAAGCAGACACGGAGAGAATGTGCAAACTCCACACAGACATTTATCTGAGGCCTGAATTGAACCTGGGGCCCTGGTGCTGTAAGGTAGCAGTGCTAACCGCTGTGTCACCAGTCTCCTCCTTGCACGCCAAAAAGCATAACTCAAGGATAATTGAAAGAAACCAAAACCATGAATGCTGAAAAAGAAAGGATTTACTGGAAATACTGGTAGATGAATCAACAGGAAATAGGAGAACATTGAGGAAATGAATACCAGTAAGGCATCATGTCAAGCAAAATGTCTCTTGACAGTTCCTGATTTCTAATGTGAAATAATTAGAATATAAGTTTGTCCATTACACTGAGCGTGACACCCTCAAATGAAATGCTTTTGGCCTGGGTGGCACGGTAGCACAGTGGTTAGCACCACTTCTTCACAGCTCCTGGGTTCGATTCCCGGCTTGGGTGGAGTTTGCACATTCTCCCCATGTCTGTGTGGGTTTCCTCCAGGTACTCCAGTATCCTCCCACAGTCCAAAGATGTGCGGGTTAGGTTGATTGGCTGCGCTAAGAAATTGCCCCTTAGTATCCTGAGACGCGTAGGTTAGAGGGATTAGTGGGTATAATATGTAGGGGATATGGGGGTAGGGCCTGGGTGGGATTGTGTTTGGTGTGGACTCGATGGGCCGAAGGGCCTCTTTCTGCACTGTAGAGTTCTATGATGATTCTAATGAAGTGCAGCTCCTGTTGAGGCCAGCACTTACTTGGGACTGAGTGTTGTAAAAAAGGGATGCTCTAATATCTCTTTTTTGATCCTTCCACGGGAAGTAGGGAGTTGCTAGCTAGGCCAGCCATTATCACCCATCTCTAACTGCGCTTGCTGGCAAGTTGCCTTCTTGGAATGCTACATTCTATGCAGAGCAGGCATACCACCAAGGCGCTTTCAGGAAGGTAGCTCCAGGATTTTGTCTGAACGACAGCTCAGGAACAGGAATACAGTTCCAAGTCGGGAAGGTGAGTGGGTTGAAGGGGAAATTGTAGATGGTGATGTTCCCATGTGTCCTTCTGTCATATTGGTAGAATTTGCGATGTGCTGTCAGAGAAGCGTTGGTGAGTTACTGCAGTACATCTTATCTATAGTTAACATTGCTGCCGCAATTCATCAGTGGCGCTGGGAGTAGATGTTTAGGGTAGTGAATAGGGGTGCCAATTAAGCAGGCTCCTTTGTCCTGGGTGGCATTGAGCTTCTTGAGCGTTGTTGAAGCTGCACTCATCCAGGCAAGTGGAATGTATTCCTTCACATTCCCGACTTGGTGCCACGTAGATGGTGGACAGGCTTTGGGGAGCCAGGAAGTTGAGTTGCTCACCACAGAATGACCAGGTTTGCACTTGTAGCCAGAGTATTGATCTGGCTGGTCCAGTTCAAGTTTTGGTCAATGGTAACTTTTGTTGCTGGGAAATTCTATGAATGTAAAGGCAATGAATGTCAAGAGGAGGTGGTAAGATTCTCTCTTGTTGGAGATTTTCAATGCCTGGAACTTTTACATGGTGTAAAAATCAGCCCAAGACTGAATGCTGAACAGCTGTAAGATTAAGGAACCATAATCCACAAGATAAAAGCAGAATTGCAAACAATCTTAACTTGATTCAGCTGACTGTGCATCATTATAACAAATTATTTAGTTCATATGCACAGAATATGATTTGATTTCCTTTATCTCCACTACACCTTGGAGCCTAATAGCCATGAGCTCAGAAAAGAGTTGTTCATCACTCTTCACTCAACTGGTTCATTAATGTAGTTTAATCACAATTCCCCCCCCCCCACACTCCCCTGCCCCACAGTCCTTTCACCCTCTGAAGGTGGGATATAATGCCCCCTCCTCTCCCCCCGCCAGGGGTTTTCCGAGGCAGGGTGCCTATTTGATTGGGTCGGAGGTTGTGGGTTGCAGACTTTGCTGTTTTAACAGTATGTTCTGATCAATCTCACAGCATGAAGGATGCAGAGTGGGTCAGCACAGTGGCACAGTGGTTAGTGCTGTTATTTCACAGCACCAAGGACCTGGATTCGCTTCCCAGCTTGGGTGCCTGTCTGCGTGGAGTCCGCGCATTCTCCCCATGTCTGTGTGGGTTTCCTCTGGGTGCTCCCAGTTTCCTCCCACAGTCCAAAGTTCTACAGGTTAGGTGGATTGGCCATTCTAATTGCCCCTTTAGCAGGGGTAAATATGTGGGGTTACAGGGATAGGGCCTGGGTGGAATTGTTTCCACAGGCAGAATGTGCACTGAATAAAGAACAAAGAAAACTACAGTACAGGAACAGGCCCCTTGGCCCGCTAAGCCTACACCGACCAAGCATTGCTTGAACCCAGGTCTCTGGGGCTGTGAGGCGCAGTAAGAAGTCTCACAACACCAGGTTAAAGTCCAACCACAAGCTTTCAGGGTTTGCCCCTTCATCAGGTGAGTGGAGAGTTCTGGCCTCAGACAAGAGCATATAACAGCACGCACAGTTTACAGAATATTGATTAGAATGCGAGTCTTTACAACTAACCTGCAATTCAAGCCTTAAAGATGCTGTGAGGCAGCAGTGCTAAACCACTGTGCCACTGTGCTACCCCAAGTATCATGTAAAAAAATACTAGGAATCAGTCTTGGCCGTGATGTTCTTCGCAATCACTGGCTATGCTCACATATGAATTATGATATGATTGAATTCCTGGAGCATGACGTAGGATATATGGCACAGAAACAGGCCATTTGGTCCAAGTAGCCAATGCTGGTGCTTATGCTCCACTTGAGTTTCATCCCATCATTCCTTAGTCTGAATCTACCATTGAAATTCTATATTCCCTTCTCCCTCCAATGCTTAACTAACTTCCCTTTAAATGTAGCTGTAGTATTTCTCGTTCTATGATGTGCAACAAGAGTACAAAGCTAGCTGAGTCACAGGAAACAGACAATAATTGTTAACAGATGTCTCTAAGGCTGGAAGTTTACAGTGGAATTCCCCAAGAGTCAGTCCTGGAGCATTTGCTTTTTCTGATGCATATTAATAATCTCGATCTTTGTGTACAGGGAATGATTGCAAAATTTGCGATGCTACAAAACTGAGAAGCAATGTCAACTGCGAGGAGGATAACACCGCACTTCATAAGAACACTATCCGCTAGTTCCCCTGACACTGAGGGGCAATTTAGCATGGCTAATCAACCTAACCCGCACATCTTTGAGCCACGGGAGGAAACCCGCGCAGACATGGGAAGAAGGAATATGGGATTTAATGGAATTGAATGGGATTGAGAGTTATAGATAGGCCTGGTAGGTATGGATATGATCGGTGCAACTTGTGAGCCGAAGGGCCTGTTTGTGCTGTAGTGTTCTATGTTCCTTGTTCTAAAGTGCAAGCTCCACACAGACAGTGACCGGAGGTTAGAATTGAATCCGGGTCCCTGGCGTTGTGAAGCAGCAATGCTATCCACTGAGCCACCGTGCATTGGCAGTACAGACCTTGCTGATTTAACATAACATAGGACATAGAAAAACTACAGCACAAACAGGCCCTTCAGCCCACAAGTTGCGTCGATGATATCCATACCTACTAGGCTTACCTATAACCCTCAATTCTATTAAGTCCCATGTACTCATCCAGAAGTCTCTTAAAAGACCCTATCGAATTTGCCTCCACCACCACTGGTGGCAGCCGATTCCACTCACCCACCACCCTCTGAGTGAAAAACTTACCCCTGATATCTCCTCTATACCTACTCCCCAGCACCTTAAACCTGTGTCCTCTTGTAGCAACCATGCCAGAGCTTGGAAAAAGCTTCTGAGAATCCACCCGATCTATACCTCTCAACATCTTATACACCTCTATCAGGTCACCTCTCATCCTTTGTCTAATAATGTCCTCTGATCAATATCACGGCGTGCAGGGTGCAGGGTGTAGTGGCACAATGGCACAGTGGTTAGTGCTGCTGCTTCACAGCTCCAGGGACCTGGGTTCAATTCATAGCTTGGATGCCTGTCTGTGCGAAGTCTGCACATTCTCCCCATGTCCGTGTGGGTTTCCTCTGGGTGCTCCAGTTTCCCCTCTCCAAAGTTCTACAGGTTAGGTAGATTGTCCATGATAAATTGCCCCTTAGTGACAGGTAGATCAGCAGGGGTAAATTTGTGGGGTTACGGGGACAGGTCCTGGGTGGAATTGTTTTACACAGTAAAAAGTCTGACAACACCAGGTTTAAGTCCAACCGATTTGGACTTTTTACTGCGTTTACCCCAGTCCAACGCCAGCATATCCACATCATGGAATTGTTTTCACAGGGAGAACATGCAGTGAATAATGAACAAAGAAAATTACAGGACAAGAACAGGCCCTTGGCCCTCCAAGCTTGCTAAATTCTCACTCAGTGTGTTCAAACAGACACCGGAGTGTGGCGATCAGGGGACTTTCACAGTAACTTCACTGCAGTGTTAATGTAAGCCTAATTGTGACAATAATAAATGAAGGTGTGTGGTGGAAGTAGTTCCAATTAGGCACTCGAGAGCGAATTAGATGATTATTTGAAAATAGACGTCAGATGAGGTTCTCCAGCCTCCCGGCCATGTGTTTCCTGCCAGTGGGGGGTGGCGTGTTGTTTACGAGCAGCCGGATTCTCTGTTCCTGCCAATGGTCATTGGAAATTTCCATTGACTTCACCCCACACTGGCCGGTAACCTGCGGACGGGCGTGGACTGCCAGTCGGACCGGAAAATCCTGACGGCCGGAGAATTCCAGCCGTTGGGGCTCCAGGGAGATGGTGAGAGCGTGACACTAGGGGAATGCTCTATCGGAGAACTGGTATAATCATGCCGGGCCAAGTGGCCTCCTTCTGCTCTGTAGCAATTCTGCGACTCTGAGCTGCTTCAGTTTGTGGCAAAGCATCCCACATTCTCACAGCTTAATTTGGCGCAATTTGGATAAATAAACTTTAAAAGAAACTTTTAAGAAATGACAATCACATGGGGGTACAAGATCAAGGAAGGGGGGAAAGGTTCAAAGTTAAGTTTATTTATTAATCACAAATAAGGCTTACATTAACACTGCAATGAAGTTACTGTGAAATTCCCCTAATCGCCACACTTTGGTGTATGTTCGGGTCAATGCACCTAACCAGCATGTCTCTCGCACTGTGGGAAAAAATCGGAGGAAACACAGACTAACACGGGAAGAACATGCAAACTCCACACAGACAGTGACCCAAGCCAGGAATCGAACGCGGGTCCCTGGTGCTGTGAGGCAGCAGTGCTAACCACTGTGCCACCGTGCCGCCTGGTGGAGCTGCCTGGAGGAAGTTTTGTTACACAGAGAGTTGTGGGGGGCCTGGAATGCACTGCCAAGCGAGGTGGTTGAGGCAGACACGATAGCGACATTTAAGACTTATCAGGATTAGGTGCATGAGCAAACGGGGAATAGAGGGATACAGGTGGTTGTTCTAGATAAGACAACGTGATCGGCGCAGGATTGATGGGGCTGAAGGATCTGTTCCTGTGCTGTACTGTTATTTGTCCTTTGACTGTCTGACCTCGAAGATCCCTTTCATGTGGAGAGGAAAGTTAAATTAGAATCAATGCTTTCAGGAACAGAGGGAAGAAATGATCAAAAGAAAGCCCAAAAGAAATGTGTCAATAAAAGACAATTTGACAAGGTTTGCATTTTCAGTTTATGCAAAATGACTGGAAGAGAATGAAAAATGGAAGTGATTCAAAGTGATTTCTGAATTTTCCAGGAACTTGCAGCTCAGAAAGTCCCGCGCCTCCCACCCCCAGGCCCATTCCATGAAACCTAAATATTCCACCTCAGAAATGCAGCTATCTCTCACTCTTCCAAATATTTTTAATCTCTTCAAAACTTCCAGTTAGAACATCAGTTTTCAAAGGCTTCAGGCTGGACATCGGTATTTCATTAAAGGAAATTACCATTTCATAAATAGTTTCAGAAAAAAAAAGAGATACCAGCTAAACACCAGCCAACATACTCCCTGGGTAGCTTGGCTGGCACGTATGACAATATTAAACTGTCTCCAGCTCAAACCACTGAGTAAACAGAGAGAACACCGATAACATTTACACCCACTCAACAACACGGTGCTGTAGGTTATTAAAGGGGGAGGAGCAGGGGAAATGGAAGAATAGGGTGGCACAGTGGCACAGTGGTTAGTACTCCTACCTCACAGCTCCAGGGACCCGGGTTCAATTCCACCCTCTGTCTATGTTAAGTTTGCACACCCTCCCCGTGCCTGCATGGGTTTCCTCCGAGTGCTCGGGTTTCCGCCTACAGTCCAAAGATGTGCGGGTTAGGTTGATTGGTCATGCTAAATATGAGAAGGTGAGATAATAGATAATATGCAAGATGGGGTGGAGAAGTGGCAGATGGACTTCAACGCGGATAAATGTGTAGTGGTCCATTTTGGCAGGACCAATGGGATAAAGGAGTACAATATCAAGGGTAGGAGTCTTAGCAGTGTTAAGGAGCAGAAGGACCTTGGGGTCCGGGTCCATAGGACCCTTAAATTGGCCTCGCAGGTGGAGGATGTGGTCAAGAAGGCGTATGGTGTACTGGCCTTCATTAATCGAGGGATTGAGTTTAGGACTTGGGAGGTAATGCTGCAACTTTATAAGACCCTTGTCAGACCCTACTTGGAGTACTGTGAGCAGTTCTGGTCGCCTCACTACAGGAAGGATGTGGAAGCTAATGAGAGGGTGCAGAGGAGATTTACAAGGATGTTGCTTGAATTGGGAGTCAAGCCTTATGAAGATAGGTTAAGGGAGCTCGGTCTCTTCTCCCTGGAGAGACAAAGGTTGAGAGGCTGAGAGGTTTATAAAATGTTGAGAGGAATAGATAAGGTGGATTCTCGGAGGCTATTTCCCAGGGCTGAAATGGTCGCTACGAGAGGACACAGGTTTAAGGTGCTGGGGAGCAGGTACAGAGGAGATGTTAGGAGATGTTTTTCACCTAGAGGGTGGTGAGTGAGTGGAATCGGCTACCGTCAGTGGTGGTAGAGGCGAACTCGCTGGGGTCTTTTAAAAGACTTCTGGATGAGTACATGGAATTTAATGGGATTGGGAGTTACAGATAGTTCTATGGCCTGGTGGGTATGGATATGATCGGCACAACTTGTGGGCCGAAGGGCCTGTTTGTGCTGTATTGCTCTATGTTCTATGTCGAATTGTCCCTTAGTGTCAGGGGAATTGGCACAGTAACTGCGTGGGGTTATGGGGATAGGGCCTGGGTGGGATTGCTGTTTGTGCAGGCTCAATGGGCTGAATGGCCTCTTTCTGCACTGTAGGGATTCTATGAACCTCAACCCAGGTCAGGGAGAGAGCTTATGGCCTGGGCGCTTCTCCTGTTTCAAGGGTTCTTATCACCCCAGTTAATCCCACCCCAATAGGAGCTCTGGCAAACTTTGCATCAGAAGTGTGTACATGTACTGCAAATGTCATTTTGGAACTGTAAGAGGTCCCACATCTACCGAAAAGCTACTTTCACTCCCAGTACCATGTCCTTTTTCATTTTTGAAACTCACAAGGTGCAAATTCGGCGTCAGAATTTATTACGCAGCAACACTGACGACAGAAGTATTTCATAGTAACTGAGAGAAACGCTTTTGTGAGGTTTTGAAAGGAACTTGATAAACCAATTAGCCATCAAAGTGGTACCAGGGTTACATCGTCAGGGGAGGACAGGTCCCAGAAAGGGCAATGCCATTGAAGGAGGAGGCGGAAGGGAAAGCCACATCGTCGAGGGAGGAGGTCAGAAAAGGAGGGCCGCATCAGTTGGAGAGGAGGTTGTGAAGGGTGGGCTGCACTATTGAGGGAAGAGGCCTTGAAAGGGAAGGCTGCAGTATTGAGAGAGGTGGTCTTGAAAAATGGACTGCACCATTGAGGGAGGAAGTCTTGAAAGGAGAACTGCACTGTTGAGGGAGGAGATTGGGAAGGGATTTGTGGAGATCAGCTTAACGTCAAGGCAAAAGGCACTTTATTTTAGCTTAGATCTCAGTCTGGTCTGAAGAGTGAAGAAAGCACCCACTGATGTAACATCCAACAAAACTAGAACAGGACACAAAGTGAGCAAGAAAACGAAACAAGTTGTTGTGACATTGTCCAAAGTAGCCATCCTGTCCTGTAGAGAATCCCAATTGATAGGATGGTCAACCAATCAGCCCGAGCCACCTTGCCTTTTGCACCCCCTTCTTCCACGCCCTGCCCCCCACCATTGTCCCAGATCCTTTACTTGTCTCTATATTGCTGTCTCCCAAACTCATTATCAAAAATTACACTTGCGCTGATCGTTTTCCAGTATGTTCAGTCTCTAAAGACATTCTTCGTTCACATTTACAAACCAACAGCATAACAAGATAAATCACACTGAAATATCCATTGTTGCTTCAACCGTTGCATAAAAAATGGCTCACTTTCTCAAAACTGAGAAGTTCTCACTTGATGTCTTGGTTCATTTGTAGAGGCAACTTCGAGTGTGAGAGTGAGACACGCAGAGTAGGAAGGTCTGAAATTCAATCCTTGGTCCATGCTGAATTCAGAAAGGACAGATTTCCAGAAGATAAGGTCGCAGTGACTGAACAGACATTATTAATGCTGGAGTGAAGGGAGGGGGAGATCCATAAGACACCAGAGTCACAGGAAAGTGTGGGAGTAAATAAAGTGGGCAGTGTATAACTACAAAGTGAGCTTAGATTCTATCTCTCTTCTGTTTTAATTTTGGAATCCAGCTGTGTGTTTGCTATGTTTAATTTGCACTGGGCTTATAACTCCGTTCAAATTATTCGATCCCATTCTTTGCTGTTTAGTTTAGTTTATTTATTAGTGTCATGTGTAGGCTTACATTAATACAGCAATGAAGTTACTGTAAAAATCCCCTCGTTGCCACACTCTGGCCCTATTCAGGTACACTGAGAGAGAATTTAGCTGGTGTTGTCAGACTTTTTACAATAAACCTAACCAGCACCTCTTTCGGACTGTGGGAGGAAACCGGAGCACCTGAGGAAACCCACGCAGACACGGGGAAAATGTGCAGACATCTACTAGTTACATCCTGAAACATGATTTGAATTTGAAACAAGAAATTACAAAAGATTGTGAATATAGCCCAGTCCATCATGCAAATCAGCCTCCCATATCCATTGACTCTGTCTACACTTCCCACTGCCTCAGAAAAGCAGACAGCATCATTAAGGAACCCACCCACCCTGGACGTTCTCTCTTCCACCTTGTCCCGTCGGGAAAAAGATACAAAAACCTGAGGACAAATACCAACTGACTCAAGAGCAGCTTCTTCCCTGTTGCTGTCAGACTTCTAAATTGACTTACCTCGCATTAAGCTGATCTTTTACGACACCCTAGCTGTGACTTCAACACTACATTCTGTGCTCTCTCCTTCACTTCTCTTTGAATGGTACGCTTTGTCTGTATAGCATGCAAGAAATAATAATTTTCAATGTATACTAATACAAGTGACAGTAATAAATCAACTCAAATCAAACCCCTTTAACTCAAACCAGCACACTCATTCACTGCCTTGTCACCCCAGGCACTAGACAGATACATCAAGGGCAGATCACAGTTCGCTTTCATTTTTTTGTGTGGGGGAAGCTAGAACATGATGACCCAGTTTAAAAAATAAGTGAGCTCCCATTTGAGAAAGAGATGAGATATTTAATCTTTCGGTGGGTCTTTAGTCTTTGGAATTCTCTCCGAGAGAGCAGTGGAGGCTGGGTTATTGATTACATTCCAGTCTGAGTCAGGCAGATTTTTGATTGACCAGAAAGTTAATAGCTATCGGCCCAGGCAGTAAAGTGGAGTTAAGACCACAATCTAATCATCCAAGATCTTCCTAATGGTGGAGCAGGTTGGGTTGACAGAATGGCCTAATCCTGCTGTTAACTGTGACGATTATAGGATTACGTTCATTGGAGTTTAGAAGAATGAGAGGGGATTTCATAGAAACTTATAAAATACGAGCAGGGTTAGACAGGGTAGATTCAGAAAGAATGGTCCCGATGGCGGGGGAATCCAGAACGAGAGATCATAGTTTGAGGATAAATGTTTTAGAATTTAGAGGTGAGGAGAAATTTCTTCACCCAGAGGGTGGTGAATGTGTGGAATTCACAGAAAGTAAGTGAGACCAAAACATTGTTTGATTTCAAGAAGAAGTTAGATAAAGCTCCTGGGGGCTAAAGGGATTAAGGGATATGGGGGTGAATGGGATGCGGGGGGACAAATACTAATTGACTCAAGAACAGCTTCTTCCCTGCTGCTGTCAGACTTTTGAATTGGCTTACCTCGCATTAAGTTGATCTTTTGCGATACCCTGGTTATGACTGCAACACTACATTCTGTGCTCGCTCCTTTACTTCACTTTGAAAGGGAGAGTGCTCAGGATGTTGAATTTGATGGTCAGCCACACTTACCAAGCAGGCTCAAAGGGCCGAATGGCCTCGTCCTGCTTCTGCTTTCCAAGTTTCTGTAGTCTTATGTTCTAATTTCGCGAAACCCAACTTAGAAATGCCCAGCACTGTGTAGTCATACATTAACCAAGCACTGAGAGAAGTGAAAGAATAACTTCAACAGAGTTACATTTGTGCCAGATTTGTGACAAGAATTAAAACAATCTAAGCCTGAGGCAAAGCAGTGAACAAGTTGAGTATTTGTACAAGCTGAGTATCTGGTTTGTTGCAAGAGCAGTCAAAGTAACGAATTAAAGTCTCACCGTAAGAATCAGAGCCGCAGCGGCTGTGACAGAAGAGAGAATCAAACTGTCCCTTTCTTTTCCAGGACTGACTCAAAGTACAAGGTGGACACTTCGTCCAAGCCACAAGGAGATTCTCCTGCAGGTGTCAGCTTGTCGCTCTGTACAGTGCAATGTGAAAGCAGCTATTTAAGAGGCTCTGCCTCCCTGTCTGCCTCCTGCTGCTGAGGTCATTAACAAAACTTCCTGTTCATCTGATTTACTGCAATCTCTGAAGTCAGTGAGGCATCAGGCAAACGTCTCGGTGGCCTTGTAGTATTACCAGCAGTAAACTATTAATCCATAAACTGAGTTAATGTTCTGGGGACCCGGGTCCGAATCCTGCCACGGCAGGTGGTGGAATTTGGAATTCAATTTTTAAAAATCTGGAAATAAGAATCTACTGATGACCACGAAACCATTGTCAATTGTCGGGAAAAACTCATCTAGCTTTAGGGAAGGAAATCTGCCTGACCTTAGGGAAGCACAGTGGTTAGCACAGCTGCCTCAAAGCGCCAGGAAGCCAGGTTCAATTCCACACAGTGGGATTGTGGTCAGTGCAGGCTCGATGGGCCAAATGGCTTCCCTCTGCACTGCAGGGATTCTATGATTTCATCAACTTATAGCCTTGAATTCTGACTGAAGGAACTAAATGCAATGTGTGCATGCATTTTCCAAGTTAGAGTTTCCAGTCTGGCTAGATTGAATTTGTCATTCTTTTATCAACGTCAAGTCCAAAAGATGTGCTGGCTAGGTGCACTGGCTATGCTAAATTCCCCCTCAGTGTACCCGTACAAGCGCCAGAATCCGGTGACTGGGGGATTTTCACAGTTACTTCGTTGCAGTTTTAATGTAAGCCTACTTATAACATCAATAAATTTTATTTATTTACATTAACACCGCAATATTAAATCCCCTAGTCGCCACACTCTGGCGCCTGTTTGGCTACACCGAGGGAGAATTTAGCATGGCCAATTCATCTAACCAGCACATCTTTCAAACTGTGGGGGGAAGCCAGCGCACCCAGAGGAAACCCAGGCAGACATAGGAAGGAAGTGCACAGTCACCCAAGCCAGGAATCGAACACAGGTCCCTGATGCTGTGAGGCAGCAGTGCTAAATTTAATCATAATCTGGCTATTAATTCTGATTCCCTCTCAAGACTCATTAACGCTGGAACTATATTGATGGTTTAAGTATGAGCTGCGTAAGGTTATTTTAATACCAAAGCAAAATACTAAAAAATTGGAAACCTGGTATACATATTTTTCCACAAATGCAGCCAAACCTGCTGAGTTTTTCCAGTAGTTTCTGTTTTTGATTAAGGCTATTTTTATTTCAGCTGGGGATGTGGGAACTGTTGCGAAAGTCCAGCATTAAGGCCCACCTCCGATGGCTATTGAGAAGGTTAACTCTTGATTAACAACCATGACAACCACATGGTGTAGGTAAACCGGCTCTGCTGTCGGGGAGGGAGTTCCAGGTGTTGATCCGACACCAGTGAAGTAATCACTGGTGTAATTCCAAGTCAGGTTGGTGTGTGACTTGGAGAGGAACTTAAAGCTGGGGATGTTCCCATCCATCTGCTGAACTTGCCCTTCTAAGGTGTTAGAGGTCAGAAGTTCAAAAGGTCAGAGGATTAGCAGACAGTTGTAGTATCTGTTACAGACACACTATTGCCCTGATCACTCGTAGTTAAGAACGTGAAAGGGGTGCCGATCAAAAGGGTAGTTTTGTCCTGGCTGTTGCTTCATACAATCCCTACAGTGCAGGAGGAGACGCACAGAGGGGCCTGGGTGTGCAAGTCCACAGATCCTTGAAGGTGGCAGCACAGGTGGAGAAGATGGTGAAGAAGGCTTATGGCATGCTTGCCTTTATAGGACGGGGTATAGGGTGTAAAAACTGGAGCCTGATGTTACAGCTGTATAGAACATTGGTTAGGCCACATTTGGAGTACTGCGTCCAGTTCTGATCACCACACTACCAGAAGGATGTGGAGGCTTTGGAGACAGTGCAGAGGAGGTTTACCAGGATGTTGCCTGGTATGGAGGGTCTTAGCTACGAGGAGAGACTGGGTAAACTGGGGTTGTTCTCCCTGGAAAGACAGAGAATGAGGGGAGATCTAATAGAGGTGTATCAAATTATGAAGGGTATAGATAGGGTGAACAGTGGGAAGCTTTTTCCCAGGTCAGAGGTGACGATCACGAGGGGTCAGAGGTTCAAGGTGAGAGGGGCGAGGTTTAACTCAGATATCAGAGGGACGTTTTTTACACAGAGGGTGCTGGGGGCCTGGAATGCACTGCCAAGCAGGGTGGTGTAGGTGGACACGCTGGGATCGTTTAAGACTTACCTGGATAGTCACATGAGCAGACTGGGAATGGAGGGATACAAATGAATGGTCTAGTTGGACCAATGAGCGGCACAGGCTTGGAGGGCCGAAGGGCCTGTTTCCTGTGCTGTATTCTCCTTTGTTCTTTGAGACCATTCAGACCATCGAGTCTGAGCTGACAACAATCCCACTCAGGCCCTAGCCCTTAACCTCATGTATTACCCTGCTAGTCCTCCTGATACCAAGGGGTAATTTAGCATGGCCAATCAATCTAACCCGCATTTTTTTTGGAGTGTGGGAGGAAGCCAGAGCACATGGAGGAAACCCACACAGGCACAGGGAGAACAATGAGGGGGGGCAATGGCCTAGTATTATTAATCCAGACACTTAACTGATGTTCTGGAGACTTGGGTTCGAATTCTGTCACGGCAATGGTGGCATTTGAATTCAATAAAAAATATCTGGAATTAAAAATCTGCTGATGACCATGAAACTATCATCCACTTTTATAAAAACCATCTGGTTCATGTGTGTCCTTTAGGGAAGGAAATCTGCCGTCCTTACCTAGTCTGGCCTACCTGTGACTCCAGAGCCACAGCAATGTGAACATAGAACATAGTACATTACAGCACAGTACAGGCCCTTCAGCCCTCGATGTTGTGCCGAGCTTTGACCGAAATCAGGATCAAGCTATCCCACTCCCGATCATCCTGTTGTGCTCCGTGTGCCTATCCAATAACCGCTTGAAATTTCCTAAACTCCACTATCATAGCAGGCAGTCCATTCCACACTCCAACCACTCTCTGGGTGAACAATCTACCTCGGACATCCCCCCTATATCTCCCACCATGAACCTTATAGTTATACCTCCGAGCAATAGCTACATCCACCCAAGGAAATAGTCTCTGCATGTCCACTCTATCTATCCCCCCTCATAATTTATAAACCCCTATTCAGTCACCTCTCATCCTCCTCCATTAAAGAGAAAGCCCCAGCTCCCTCAACATTTCCTCATAAAACCTACCCTCCAAAACAGGCAGCATCCTGGTAAATCTCCACTGCACTCTCTCCAATGCTTCCACATCCTTCTTATAGTGAGATGACCAGAACTGCACACAATATTTCAAATGTGGTCTCACCAAGGTCCTGTACAGTTGCATCATAACCCCACAGCTCAAACCCCCTCTTAATAAATGTTAACACACTACAGGCCTTCTTCACAGCTCTATCCACTTGAGTGGCAACCTTCAGAGATCTGTGGATATGAACCCCAGGGTCTCTCTATTCTTCTACATTCCTCAGAACCCTGCCGTTGACCCTGTAATCCGTGTTCAAATTTGTCGGACCAAAATGAATCACCTCACACTTATCTGCCACTTTTCTGCCCAGCTCTCCATCCTATCAATGTCTCTTTGCAGCCTACAACAGCTCTCCACCTCATCCACTACTTCATTAATCTTGGTGTCAACAGCAAATTTACTGACCCACCCTTCAGCCCCCTCCTCCAAATCATTGATAGAAATCATAAATAGCAGAGGACCCAGCACTGATCCCTGTGGTACACCGCTGGTAACTGGTCTCCAGTCTGAAAATTTTCCATCCACTACCACCCTCTGTCTTCCATGAGATAACCAGTTACTTATCCAACTGAACAGATTTCCCTCTATCCCACACCTCCTTACTTTCTTCATGAGCCTACCACGGGGAGCCTTATCAAACACCTTAGTAAAATCCACGTATACAACGTCAACTGCTCTACCTTCATCTTCACACTTAGTTACCTCCTCAAAAAATTCAATCAAATTTGTGAGGCAAGACTTACCCTTCACGAATCCATGCTGACTATCCCAGATTAATCTGCATCTTTCCAAATGGTCATAAATTCTCTACCTCAGAACCTTTTCCATTAACTTACCAACCACCAAAGTAAGACTAACCGTCCTATAATTACCAGGCTCATTCCTATTTCCTTTCTTGAACAGAGGAACAATATTCGCCACTCTCCAGTCCTCTGGCACTATCCCCGAGGAAACAGAAAGAAATCTCACAACACCGGCTTAAAGTCCATCGTTGGACTTTAAGCTGGTGTTGTGAGATTTCTTTCTGTTTTACCCCAGTCCAACACCGGCATCTCCACATCATAACTATCCCCGAGGACAATGAGGACCCAAAGATCAAAGCCAAAGGCACCGCAATCTCATCCCTTGCCTCCCAAAGAATCCTAGGATATATCCCATCTGGCTCAGAGGACTTACTGATCCTCAGATTTTTCAAAATTGCTAATACATCTTTCCTCAGAACATTTACCTCTTCCAGCCTATCAGCCTGTATCACACTCTCATCCTCAAAAACATTGCCCCTCTCCTTGGTAAACACTGCAGAAAAGTATTCATTCATCACCTCTCCTATCTCTTCTGACTCCATGCACAAGTTCCCACTAATATCCTTGACTGGCCCTAACCTCACCCCGGTCATTCTTTCATTTCTCACAAAAGAGTAAAAAGCCTTGGGGTTTTCCTTTATCCAGCCCGCCAAGGACTTCTCATGTTCCCTCCTAACTCTCCTAAGCCCTTTTTTTTTAGCTGATTCCTAGCTACCTTGTAACCCTCAAGCGACCCTACTGAATCTTGCTTTCTCATCGTTGGTTGACTCATCAATGTGGTTGACTCTCAAATGAAGCGGCCTAGCAAGCCATTCAGTTCAAGGGCAACTAAGCATAAACAATGAACGCTAGCCCAGCCAGCCACGCCCCTGTCCCATGAATGAATTACAGAAAACACATGAGAAAACACACAAACTCCGCACTGACGGTGACCCAAGGTTACAATTGAACCTGGGTCCCTGGAGCTGTGAGGCAGCAGTGTTAAATAACAGTGTCACTGTGTCGCTGTTCTTGAACATTGTTGGAGCCTAATTCCATGATCTGGGCAAGTGGAGAGTGTTTTAGCGCACTCCTGTTGTGCACTTTCTAAATGGTGGACATGCTTTGGAGGATCGGGAGGTGAGTTACGCACTGCAAAACTTTTTATCTTTTTTTTACATGGCTGGCCTAGTTCAGTTTAGCGAGGTTTTACTATTTCTCAATAGTGTCCTGTAACATTGTACTTCGTGGCAAATAATACGACAATCTTAATCTGAAGCTACTGCTCATAAATAGCCTCTCCCAATATTCAACTGATATAACTACAACTTTTAATTGTTACTGATAGTGCTTTGATCATGGGCAGAGATAAGAGGAAATGTATAGTCGGCACAACGCGATGTTCAGAAAAGGAGCAAAAACCTCTTCTACTATGAAACCAAGCTTCAGTCTTGTGGTTTATTACTCGGCTCAGTACAGAAAGCAGCAGTGCACAGACAATAAATTCAACTCAGAGAAAGCCCCATATCTTGATCTAAATTCCAGGCTGCTGCTGCAGGTTGTGAGTTTAATAATGTAAAACAAAACTGGAAAATGCCAGAAATGCACAGCCGACCCATTAATTAGACGAACACTATAGGCATCAGTGGAGTTTCCCATCTGAATATAGTTTGGGAATTGTGCACAAATTGCCCCCAACATCGCTCTGGCTTAGTTACAGTTTCTGTTAAAACTTATCAGCTGAATCACAGATATAAAATCTTCTATGAATCTGCAATCAGACAGCATAATAAAGGAAGGGTGTCATTGATGGTAACCTGGAGAAGTCTTCTCAATACAGAGCAGTCAGTAGGTTAATTATGTCTGGAAATATTTAATGCCCAGGATGAGGGAGTACCAAGAACTCCCATACAAATATCAGGAGGCATTCCAGAGAGAACTGGATTGGATAAATGGGGTTAAAACTAAAATTTACCTAAGCCCTATCTACACCTCGGTGTTTCCGAGCTGGCTCAGTGGCCTACGCGCTACACCAGAGAGTAGAGGTGGAACTGAAGAGGGTGGAAGGCTGGAGAAGTACCAAGCCTATGCATCTTCCCGAATGGGTCACGTCTGACGTTGACAGAGGAATTAAAACAAAAAAAATTGGACAACGTGAAGTTGTCTGACCCGGCAAGCATCACCGCCAACAGCCAACCTGCACCCCAGGAAGTTGCACTCCAGGAACCCTTGCAATATCAGGTTAGCTGTAAAGACTCGCATTCTAATCAGTATTCTGTAAACTGTGTGTACCTCTATACGCCCTTCTCCGATCAGAACCTTCCACACATCTGACGAAGGAACAGCGTTTCCGAAAGCTGGTGGGTTTACTATCAAATAAACTGGCTGGACTTTAACCTGGTGTTGTGAGACTTTTTTACTGTGTTTACCCCAGGGAGTGGCCAGGTTGTCCATGGTGATGGCTTCATGTAGATTTTGTTGGGCCTTTTATGGGCCATGTGTTCCTAATCCTAGCAGATGCCCATTTCATGTGGCTGGACGTTGAGCTCATGTGATCCACCGCAGCCACAGCTACGACTGATAAAGTGGGGCAGATCATTGCGGCCCATGGTCTTCCCAAATGGAAACGGCATTCACAGATGATGAGTTTCAGACTTTCGTCAAGTCTAATGGCATTTGTCATGACACTACCGTCCCCAAGCATCCTGCCTCAAATGGCTCACTGCCATTAGCCAATCTTTAAGAGCCACATGACCTGACTGGAACCAATGGAGCGTGACCACATGCACCTTAAGCCAATTGGGAATGAGGGAGCGCATCCCTGGGCTGGGAGTCGGCAGAATGATTTGGGGAGTTGTTGGGAACAGACCTGCGTTGTTGTGTTGCAAATCCTTTGTTCTCATCGAACCAATCTTGTTTTATATCTACCGCACTGAGTCACCTTATTTTAATACATGGCAACATTTCAAAATATGCCAACAGGTGCCCACGTGAAGAACCTTCTCAAATAACCCTAAATAGATTTAGGTGATGGGATCTTGCCATCAAAGTTCTGATGAAAAGCCATGTTGAATGTTTTATACCTCAGATCTATGCAAAGCTGACCCTAATTTCTCGGGGCAGCACAGTGGCACAGTGGTCAGCACTGCTGCCTCGCAGCTCCAGGGACCCAAGTTCAATTCCCAGCTTGGATCACTGTCTGTGCAGAGTTTGCATGTTCTCCCCTGTGTCTGCATGGATTTTCTCCGGGTGCTCCGGTTTCCTCCCACAGTCCGAAAGACGTCCTGGTTAGGTGCATTGGCCGTGCTAAGTTCTCCCTCAGCGTATCCGAACGGGTGCCGGGGTGTGGTGACTCGGGGATTTCCACAGTAACTTCATCGCAGTGTTAATGTAAGCCTACAGTTGTGACTAATAAATAAACTTCACACTTTGTTCGTAAGAAGCTTTGTTAGCAGTTTCCATACTGTTGGGTATTTCCAGAATTTTCTGCTATTATTTCATATTTCCCGCATATTTTGCTTTTGTATGAAGTGGGACTGTCAAGATAAGAAGGGGTTAAGTCAACATTGTCCAGGTCCTAACAGCAAGGTAAGATAAGGGAGCTTTGTATACCCTGTGGCTACCTGATATTTCATTCTAGCGCCAGGTAGCTATCAGCCTTCCACGTCTGTGTCACTGATGGCCCAGTACTTTGACCTTGGCAGCAGGACTCTTCAATTTTTATTCCAGATTTCTTTTTTTAATTGACTAAATTTACAACCGATATTGGGACTCAAAAGTCAGAATTCTCCCATCCTACCTGGAACTTGTGCGGGCGGGTTACGGACAATGCAAAACCCCATCGACAGTCGAGCGGGAATTTTAGGCTCTTAATCCAGCGCAGCCAGAGAATTCTGCCCAATGATTGGAAATTTTGTGAAGGCAAGATTTCTCTTTGATTTGATTTGACTTATTATTGTCACATGTATTAGTATACAGTGAAAAACATTGTTTCATGTGCGCTATACTTACAAAGCATGCCATTCATAGAGAAGGAAAGGGGAGAGTGCAGAATGTAGTGTTACAGTCATAGCTAGGATGTACATAAAAGATCAACTTAATGCGAGGTAGGTCCATTCAAAAACTGATGGCAGCAGGGAAGGAGCTGTTCTTGAGTACATGAACTCAGGCTTTTGTATCTTTTTCCTGATGGAAGAGGGTGGAAGAGCGTATGTCCAGAGTGTGTGGGGTCCTTGATTATATAATCATACAAGCACTACGGTACAGAAGCAAGCCATTCAGCCCACCAAGTTTGTACCAACCACAACCCCCTATTCTCGTAACCCCACATATTTACCCTAGCAATCCCTCTGACACTAGGGTCAATTTAGCATGGCCAATTAACCTAGCCAAATATCTTTGGACTGTGAGAGAAAACCGGAGCATTCGGAGGAAACCCACACAAACATGGGGAGAATTGCAAACTCCGCACAGACAGTGACCTGAGGCTGGATTTGAACCCGGGTCCCTGGCACTGTGAGGCAGCAATGTTAGCCACTGCGCCACCATGCCATCCCCCGGCTTCTGGCTGGTTTTCTGAGGTGGGGTGGAGGCTCTGGCTCCAGACTTGCTGATCTGGCCATCGAGTTTGGTGAGGCTGCAGGGTGGGGAGGAGGAGACCCCAGCCCAAGGCATGCAGATCTGGCCAGTGGAGACTGGTAGAGTGAAGGCCCTGGCTTCTAGTGTGTTTCCCTGTGCACTGGGAACTGCTATCGGGAAGGCCCCGACTCTCGGACTACGTACCGGCTGTGGGTCTCACATGGACGGGTGATCCAAGTAGGCCTCAGGTGTCTCCAGGGTCCTAAGGATTAGTGAGGCTTCCCGCAACTTGTGCCACCCAGGCACTTAACAGTTGGGAGCTGGGCCTTCCCCCTGGGTCAAGGCTCCTGGGGATGCAAGTCCCATATGCTGAGGCCTGCCGATTACTCAGAGGCTGACACTCATCGTCAGTGCTACCAGGGAGGTTGCATCCCCTAGTTGCCACACTCTGTTTTTGGGTACACTGAGAGAGAATTTAGCATGGCCAGCACACCCAACCAGCACTGGGAGGAAACCAGAGGAAACCCATGCAGACTCAGGGGGAACATGCAGACCCCATACAGACCAAGCCGGTAATCCAACTGGGTCCCTGGCACTGTAAGGTGGCAGTGCTAACCACTCTGCCACCATGCTGCCCACTGGGCATCCCTCTCCGCCCCTTCATCACTTACCAGGCTTTGCACGTTCTCGCAGCTCCGTTAATAAGGCAGCAGCGGGGATGAGTCTCTTGAAGTGGGCATCAATTGCCCACCTGAGGGGCCTCAATTGGCAGCAGGGTATGATAGCCATCCATAGCTCTATCTAATCACAGTGGAGGCAGTGAAGGCGCATCCTGCCTGATGAAATGCTCCCCAGCACCAAGTGTGTGACGGGGAGGTCAGCCGATTGTGCTCATTGGCTCTGTTTGTCTCTCAAAGAGTATTGCAAGATCAGCTGAGTCTTTTCAGCATTTCCTGTCTTCCTTTCAGTTGCTTTTACAGTTAGTTGTGCATCTTTTCTCTTTGCAGAAATGATGAGTATCCTTCCCTTTATGAATAAGCCCGTGGTCGCTTCCCCCCTAATGTTACCCATTTAAATCTCCTCTTCAAGTTAATTCCTCAAAGTACAAACAGTGTTTCTCAACTCGAAATTTCTGCAGTACTGAAATGACAGCAATTAGGAATCTCCCCTTTTCCTCTTAGCCACTAACTGCTAAACAATTGCTTTAACTAAGATCACAGAATCTTATGCAGGTAACAAATGATACTTCATACATCTTGCATCAATCATGAAGGGACACCCTAATGTCTCCCCAGCTGATTTTGATTTAATCCAGAGCACTTGAGGAATCTATTCTAGATTTTGATCACTCTTTGCTCAGTGGGTTAGCACTGCAGCCTCACAGCGCCAGGGACCGGGGTTCGATTCCCAGCTTGGGTCACTGTCTGTGTGGAGGTTGCATGTTCTCCCCGTGTCTGCGTGGGTTTCCTCCAGGTCCTCCGGTTTCCTCTCACTGGCTGAAAGACATGCTGGTTAGGGTGCATTGGCCATGCTAAATTCTCCCTCAGTGTGCCCAAACAGGCGCGGGACTGTGGCAACTCAGGGATTTTCACAGTAACTTCATTGCAGTGTTAATGTCAGCCTACTTGTGACACTAATAATCCTTAAGAAACAAACTTTATGTGAAGAAATCTTTGGAAGTGGCAGGAACAATGTTAAAATGGTGAAAAAAAATTGGCTTTGCTTGGCTTTATTAATGTAGGTATTCAGTATAAAAAACAGGAGATTATGCTAATGTGTTATAGATGAATAATTAGGCCTCACATCGTGCCATTAGCAGAATCTTGTAGAGGTGATTGGGATTCCAGTGGCAGCTGGAGGGTTAGTGAGACCCTCGCTTCACCTCTTTTCGAGGAGGCCACTCAGGCACGTGACAGGCCAGCAATAGGCCTTCCCACAGAGCAAGGACCCTGGGCTTGGAAGTCCCATCTTCCAAGAGCTGCTGGCCAATCAGATGCCGACAGATAGAACATAGAACATAGAACACTACAGCACAAACAGGCCCTTCGGCCCACAAGTTGCGCCGATCACATCATCACCTACCAACCTACAGACCTATCTATAACCCTCAATCTCATTAAACCCCATATACTCATCCAGGAGTCTTTTAAAAGACCCCAGCGAGTTTGCCTCCACCACCACTGACGGCAGCCGATTCCATTCACTCACCACCCTCTGAGTGAAAAACTTACCCCTAACATCACTTCTGAACCTCCCTCCCCGCACCTTAAATCTGTGTCCTCTCGTAGCGACCATTTCAACCCGGGGAAATAGCCTCTGAGAGTCCACCCTATCTATTCCTCTCAACATTTTGTAAACTTCTATCAGGTCGCCTCTCAACCTTCGTCTCTCCAGGGAAAAGAGTCCCAGCTCCCTCAACCTAACTTCATAAGGCATGCCTCCCAGTCCAGGCAACATCCTTGTAAATCTCCTCTGTACCCTTTCAATAGCTTCTACATCTTTCCTATAGTGAGGCGACCAGAACTGCGCACAATACTCTAAATGAGGCCTGACAAGGGTCTTATAAAGTTCCAGCATTACCTCCCGACTCCTAAACTCAATCCCTCGATTAATGAAGGCCAGTACACCATACGCCTTCTTGACCACCTCCTCCACCTGCGAGGCCGATTTAAGAGTCCTGTGGACCCGGACCCCAAGATCCTTCTGCTCCTCAACACTACTCAGACTTCTGCCCTTGATAGTGTACTCGTTCATCCCGTTGGTTCTGCCAAAATGGACGACTACACATTTATCCGCGTTGAAGTCCATCTGCCACTTCTCCGCCCAGTCCTGCATCCTATCTATGTCCTGCTGCAACTTTTGCCATCCTTCCAGATCATCCACAACACCACCGACCTTCGTGTCATCAGCGAACTTACTTACCCATCCCTCCACTTCCTCATCCAGGTCATTTATGAAAATGACAAACAACAAGGGTCCCAGAACAGATCCTTGAGGCACTCCGCTGGTGACTGACCTCCATTCAGAAAAAGCCCCATCCACAACCACTCTCTGCCTTCTGCAGGCAAGCCAGTTCTGGATCCACAAGGCCAAAGGCCCTTGGATCCCATGCCCTCTCACCTTCTCAAGAAGTCTTGCATGGGGGACCTTATCAAACGCCTTGCTGAAGTCCATGTACACTACGTCCACGGCACTTCCTTCGTCAATGTGTTCAGTCACATTATCGAAGAACTCAACTAGGCTTGTAAGGCACGACCTGCCCTTGACAAATCCTTGCTGACTATTCCTGATCATGTCAAACCTCTCCAAATGTTCGTAAATCTTGTCCCTCAGAAGCCTCTCCATCAGCTTACCAACCACTGAGGTCAGACTCACCGGTCGGTAATTTCCCGGGCTATCTCTGTTCCCTTTCTTGAAAATAGGAACTACATCCGCAATCCTCCAATCCTCTGGAACCTCTCCCGTCTCCATTGACGACGCAAAGATCATCGCCAGGGGCTCTGCAATCTCTTCCCTCGCCTCCCACAGTATCCTGGGGTACATCCCATCTGGTCCAGGCGACTTATCTACCTTGATAGAATTCAAAAGTTCCAACACATCCTCCTCCTTAATATTCACGTACTCAATCCTTTCCATCTGCTGCAAATCCATAACAAAATCTCCCAGATCGGCTTCCACTGTGAATACTGAGGCGAAGTACTCGTTAAGCACCTCCGCCATTTCTTCTGGTTCCACACAAACCTTTCCCCCCTCACCTTTTATAGGTCCTATCCCTTCTCTTCTTATCCTTTTACCTTTCACATATTTATAGAAGGCCTTGGGATTCTCCTTAATCTTACCCGCCAAGGACTTCTCATGACCCCTTCTGGCTCTCCTAATTCTTCATTGCCCAGATCTTCATTGCCCAGCGATATCACTGGGGAGGCAGTAGCTGCTATCAGTACGACATCCATCCAAGGCATCAAACAAAGGAGGAGACCTGAGCACAGGGAAAGTGATGGCAGAAAGTGGGGGGTAGTCACAGGAGAAGGATTTTGATTTCGTTTGATTCGATTGGATTTATTATTGCCACATGTGTCGGTGTGTAGTGAAAAGTCCCCTTGCCCAAGATCCCAAGCAACTACAAAGGTCATGAATGAAGCCCAATCCATCACGCAAACCAGTCTCCCACCCACTGACTCTGTCTATACTTCCTGCTGCCTTGGCAAAGCAGCCAGCATAATTAAGGACCCCACACACCCTGGACATTCTCTCTTCCGCCTTCTTCCGTCAGGGCAAAAGATACAAAAGTCCAAGGTCATGTACCAAATGACCCAAGAACAGCTTCTTCCCTGCTGCTGTCAGACTTTTGAATGGACTTACCTCGCATTAAGTTGATCTTTCTCTACACCTTGGCTTTGACTGTAACACTGCATCCTGCCCTGTCTCATTTTCACTATGAACAATATGCTCTGTCTGTGTAGTGTGCAAGAAACAATACTTTTCACTGTATGCTAATACATGCGACAATCAAATGAAAGTCTGCATGGCTTTCCTCCGGGTGCTCTGGTTTCCTCCCCAGTCCAAAGATGTGCAGGTTAAGTGGATTGGCCATGATAAATTGTGGATATGATTGTATGACTCTATGAAGCAGAATCAGTCATAACTTTCAAAAAGGAATTGGATCCTGACTTATAAAGGGAGCACTTATGGAGCTATGGGAAAAGAGCAGGGGAACTGGACTTGTTAACCCTTCCAGAGTACTGGCAAAGCGATAAGGTGCTGAATGGTCTCCTTCTGTGTTCTGTGATTTTCTGATTTTGGTTGTTCATGCTCCTATGAGTTGTCTTGGGAACTTTTACTGAATTATTTATTGAGAGAGGATATCAAGGTGATGGAAATGGTGTTACAAAGAATCCAGGAAATTGGTTACATTTAAACCAGGCTCATCCAAGCAGCAGCTCACACAGGTAAGTAGAGTGAAAGATTCTGGACAACATAGAAACCATAGCATTATGGGCACCCTACAGTGCAGAAGGTGGCCATTTGGTCCATCCAGCCTCCACCGACAACAGTGCCACCCAGGCCCTGTCCTTGTAATCCCTCATATTTACCCTGTTAATCCCTCGACACTAACAGTCAACTTAGCATGGCCTATCAACCTAATCTGCATATCTTTGGAGTGTGGGAGGAAACTGGAGCACCCGGAGGAAACCCACACAGACACGGGGAGAATATGCAAACTCCACACAGACAGTGACTCGAGGCCGGTATTGAACCCGGCTCCTGGAGCTGTGAGATAGCAGTGTGGACCACGGTGCCACCGTGCCACCAATGCACGAACTCCACACAGACCTGCTTCTCCAATCACAGACTATGGGGGCTTCAGTTCTATAATTGTGCTACTCATTGGCTGGGTGGTCCACTTGCAACTTTGAATGTTCCACAGCTTGTCCTTTCGCTGTCTCCTCATTTTTACTCAATTGCTTCTTCAGCTCTTCAGTCCATTTCCTTTAAGTCTCAGCTACTTCCCGGAATAGAGAACATTGCTGAGTTTTCCGTTAATTCATTTACAGAATATCTCCTCTGTTTCTTCAGTCTGTTCAAAGTGTCATTAAGTTCATTTTTCTTCTCTGTGTAATTTTCCACCTGAATAAACTTTATGGTGAGTGATTCCTGTGGTATGTCTGGGTCTGTTAACAGGCTTCCTTTTCATAAATTCATAGAAGAATCATAGAAGTCATCTAAGAATCCCCACAGTGCAGAAAGAAGCCATTTGGTCTATTGAACCTGCACCGACAACAATGCCACCCAGGCCCTATCCCTGTAGCCCCATGTATTTACCCTGCTAATCTCCCAGACAGTAGGGACAATTTAGCAGGGCCAATCCACCTAACCCACACGTCCTTGGACAGTGGGGGGAAACCGGAGCGCCCAGAGGAAACCCACACAGACACGAAGAAAATGTGCAAACTCCACACAGACAGTGACCCGAGGTGGAATTTGAACCCAGGTTTCTGGCGCTGTGAGGCAGCAGTGCTAACCACTGTGCCACCGAGCTACCCCTTTGTGAAACTCACTTGCTCCTTCTTGAGCTTTCTTGTAATTTAGTCGAGTCTTCTTGAGTCTCTTCTGCTCTGCTTCTACCTGCTGTTTAAGTCTGCATTTCTTTATGTTGTGGCATGATGATGAATTTATTTTTTATTTGATCCTGAAGGACTAGCAACTGTTCCTTCAATTGTTAATTTTCTTGTAGATCTCTTACCAGCTCACTCTGGGCTTCAGTGCATCATTTTGTCGTTACTGATACTTCCAATTCATCTTTTGCTGAACATAAGAACATAAGAAATAGGAGCAAGAGTAGGCCATCTAGCCCTTCGAGCCTGCCCCGCCATTCAATAAGATCATGGCTGATCTGTCGTGGCTCAGTTCCACATTCCCGCCCTCTCCCCATAACCCTTAATCCCCTTGCCTATCAAAAACCCATCAACCCGTGTCTTAAATATATTTAGCGAGGCAGCCTCCACCACTTCAACGGGCAGAGAATTCCAGAGATTCACCACCCTTTGAGTGAAGAAGTTCCTCCTCAACTTCGTTCTAAACTGCCCCCCCTTTATCTTGAGGCTGTGCCCTCTAGTCCTACTGTCCTTCCTGACCAGGAAGAGCCTCTCCACCCCTATCCTATCCATCCCATTCATCATCTTATATGTCTCAATGAGATCTCCCCTCATTCTTCTGAACTCTAACGAGTACAAGCCTAGTTTATTCAGCCTCTCCTCATAGTTCAACCCCCTCAACTCCGGTATCAGCCTAGTAAACCTCCTCTGCACTCCCTCCAAGGCCAAAATATCCTTGCGGAAGTACAGCGACCAAAACTGCACACAATACTCCAGCTGCGGCCTCACCAGTGCCCTGTACAGTTGCAGCAAGACCTCCCTACTTTTATATTCAATCCCCCTCGCTATGAAGGCCAGCATCCCATTTGCCTTCCTGACCACCTGCTGCACCTGCAGGCTGGGTTTTTGAGACTCATGCACAAGGACCCCGAGGTCCCTCTGCACCGTTGCATGCTGCAGTTTTTCGCCATGTAAGTAGTAGTCCTTCCTACCATTATTCCTACCAAAGTGGACAACTTCACATTTGCCAACATTAAATTCCATTTGCCAGTTCCTAGCCCATTCACCCAGCCTATCTAGATCCTTCTGCAGACTCTCCACATCCTCCGCACAATTTGCCGTTCCACCAATCTTGGTGTCATCAGCAAATTTCGACACCATACACTCGGTTCCCTCTTCCAGATCATCTATATAAATGGTAAATAGCTGAGGCCCCAGCACCGACCCCTGAGGCACTCCACTAGTCACCAACCGCCAATCCGAATAGCACCCATTAACCCCCACTCTCTGCCTCCTATTTGACAGCCAATCCCCTATCCACGCTAACACCCTACCCCCAACTCCATGCCCCCCAACCTTCTGTAATAACCTCTTGTGCGGCACCTTATCAAACGCCTTCTGAAAATCAAGAAACACCACATCCACCGGCTCTCCTCTATCCACCGCCCTAGACACATCCTCATAGAACTCCAATAAATTCGTCAGACACGACTTCCCCTTAACGAAACCGTGCTGCGTCTGCTCTATCAAACAATTCTCCTCAAGATGCCTCGTTATTTTCTCCTTGATCACGGAAGTGAAATTCAATGTCATTTTGAGTCCTTCATGTTTGTCCATGGTTACATATTGATTCTTCAAGGAGCCTTTCAGGGTTGGGGCTTCTCTGTGCATCTTTCCTGCTGCAGTTTTATCTCTCTGCGCATCTGGTTGAGTTTTCCAACCTTCTTCTTTGATTTGCCTCTTGGGGAATTGAAGGTCATTATTTCCTTTTGACACCTTTGAGTCATCCCAGATCTCAGGGAACATTTTGGTTCCTTGAAGATGTCAGTTTACCATATGTTTTGTAAAGTATATATCCAGTGCCAGTGGTGCACTGCCCCTGGCACACTGGCTCTAATATCCTGGCCTAGAGCCTTGGACCCCCGAGGGGGCTCAAAGGGATAGGTCCAGTGGTCATTTGCCCCTCTGCCACTGCCAGGTTGCAGAGAGAGGATCCCCAAAGGGTCTTGAGGGTTAGATGAGCTTGGGCTGCAGGCTGGGTGTCACTCTCTGCCGGGGTGGGTGGCCCATGGCAGGACTGTCCCTTCCACCCCTGGCAGACCTGAAGATCACTAGTGACATGGTGATTTCAGGCAACTCTGTGATCTTCAATTCCCTTGCAACCCCCTCTATTCCACTGTAAACCTTTGATCTCTTTCAATTTCATAGTGCAGGGCTTTGATTGACAGAATAATGGTTTTCTACTCAGCCTCCAGTTAGTTATATTTATTTACTTTGCCCTTGATGCTTGAATGTATCTCAAGTACCCTCATTGTTCCAAGCTGCAAGGTTTACACAAAAGAGGAAGCGGGAAGCACTTCCTGAAAAGTTTAGGGAGAAAATTCCAATGAGTGAATTCCAGGCAGCTGAAGTTGCTGTCATTAATTGTGGGAAGAAGGGAAAGGGAAAAGAGAGAGAGAGAGCACAAAATGCACAGACCCTAAGAACAAGAAAAAAAGAGTTAAATGCACAGTATCCTTTTAAATATGATCAAGAGCAATAACAAATTAAAACAGAGAATCAACAAACCTGTGTCAAATCTCTGTCATTTTATTTATAAACTTCCATCCTTCCCCTTTTCTCAATTGCTGAAGCTAACTTCCTCAAAGTCATCACTCGCCACCACGTTCAAGCTGAACTCTTCACAATCATTTGTTTCCATCTGGGTGAGGCAGAGAAGTAAGGTGTTCTGTGACAGATGTTGGACTCTGGGAATTTCTTTTAATTCTGGCTGGGCCAGCATTCATTGCACACCCCTAATTGCCCCTTGAGAATCATAGAATCGTACAGTGCAGAAGGAGGATGTTTGGCCCATTGAGACCACACCAACCACAACCCCACCCAGGCCCTAACTGCTCATGCATTTTATCCAAGTTAGTCCACCCCCAACATTACTAAAGGGGAAATTTAGCACAGACAATCCACCAAACCTGTACATCTTTGGAGTGTGTAAAAAAAAACCGGGGGAAACCCTCCCAGACATGGAGACAACAGGCAAACCCCAGTTACCCAAGCTGGGAATCAAACCCAGTTCCTTGGCATTGAGAGGCAGCAACGCTAACCACTGTGCCATTGTGACTCGATATGCTTCACAAAGACCCAGAGTCTCCAGAGCTCTGAGAGAGGTGGTCACATGTCCCAACTCAGGCGTAAAATGTTGAATTTTCAATAGTCAGTGAGAGGCTGCCACAGAGTCACATGGATGTCACTGGTCGGTCAGGATTTATTGCCCATCCCTAGTTACCCGAGGGCAGTTGAAAGTCAACCACATTGCTGTGGCTCTGGAGTCACATGGAGGCCAGACCGGGTAAGGACAGTAGATTTCCTTCCCTAAAGGACATTAGTGAACCAGATGGGTTTTTCTGACAATAGACAATAGTTTAACGATTATCAATAGATTCTTAATTCCAGATATTGTTTATTGAATTCAAATTCCACCACCTGTCATGACGGGATTCAAACCTGGGTCCTCAGAACATTAGCTGAGTTTCTGGATTAATAGTCTAATGATAATATCACTCAGCCACCACCTCCCCAATTACATTCCCCAGTTGCCTTCTGATGTAAGGCTTCTGTTCCCTCGCATCCTTTTCTGAAGTGTGGTGAGCAGAACTGAATGCAATATTCTCGTTATGGCTCCCTAGAGTTTTATAAAGGTTCAACATAATTCCTTTGCTTTTGCATTCAATGCATTAAATTATACCTGCTTTACATATTATAAATAACCCACATCGAATTTGTAACACAAAAAGAAGCCATCTGCCTTACCAGTATTTCAATGCTTCATAGCAGCCTCCTCCGTCCAACCTTCCTCATCAAACCCTATTTGTAACTGAGTAACTCACTTCTTTCTCTCTGCCTTAAATGCATTTATGCTATTTGTTTCCACCAATCCAGGTGGGGGGAATCTCGCTTTCTGGCTAAAGGAGTGGACAGCAGGGTGGCACATTGGTTAGCACTGTTGCCTCACAGTACTAGTGACCCGCTTCAATTCCAGACTTGGGTGACTGTCCTTCTGTGTGGAGTTTGCACGTTCTCCCTGTGTCTGCATGGGTTTCCTCCGCATGCTCCAGTTTCCACCCGTGCTCCAAAGATGTGCAGGTTGAGTGGATTGGCCAGGCTAGAATCATAGAATCTCTGAAGTACAGAAGAAGGCCATTTGGCCCATTGAGTCTGCACTGCCCACAATCCTACCCAGGCCCTATCCCCGTAACCCCACTTATTTACACTTGCTAATCTCCCTGGCACTCAGGGACAATTTAGCATGACCAATCCACCTAAACCACAGATCTTTGGATTGTGACAGGAAACTGGAGCAATTGGAGGAAACCCAAGGCGACATAGGGAGAACGTGCAACCTCCACAAAGACGGTGACCCAAGCCAGAAATCAAACACAGATATCTGGCGTTGTGAGGCAGCAGTGCTAACCGCTCTGCCACTGTGTCTCCCTTAAATGTGTCCAAGATGTGTTAGTTAGATGGATTAGCTACAGTAAATGGAGAGGGTTCTGTGGATAGGGTGGGGGCAGTTGATTAACTTCATTGCAATGTTAATGTAAGTCTACTTATGACACTAATAAATAAACTCTAAAAAAATGCTCTTCAGAGAATCAGTGTAAGCTCGATGGCCTCTTTCTGCACCATAGGAATTGTATGGTTCTATGGAAGCCCTTGCATTCACTGCTGATTTTATTGGACCATATGATCGTAAGACGTAGGAGCAGAATTAGGCCACTCAGCCCATCAAGTCTGCTCCGCCATTCAATCATGGCTAATTTTTTTTCTCATCCCCATTCTCCTGCCTTTTCCCCATAACTCCTGATCCCCTTATTAATCAACAGCCTATCTATCTTTATCTTAAAGATACTCAATGACCTGGCCTCCACAGCCTTCTGCAGCAAAGAGTTTTATTAATGGCCATATAAAACTCATTGCCTTTAGTTTTACACTCCTCTGGCGAGTGAAGATTCCCACATAGCTACTGATCTTGTGGGGAATCATGGTTCACTTCGGGTTTCCTTGTTTTGTTTCGTTCCACTTCTACTTGCTCCATATAGACTTTCCTCCGACTATCAACTATACTGACGCTTAACCACATATATGCAAAATTATCCGATTTTAGTTCTTTTTGCCTTGAACTTTTGACCTGTAAGGTTACACAAAGGTTTCTAACCATGCTTCAATCTCAACGTAGATATTATTTTGCAGATACAATCTAATTACTGATGGTGTGACTGTAAGAGGTTGACAGATTCAAAACAAAACAGACCTCATACCTGATTTAAAGGCGTTAGAACAAATGTTTGACCTGGCTCAGTGGGAATCGCCCCCACCTGTGTCAGAAAGTGCGAGTTTGAGTTCCAGAAACTTGAGCACAAAATGCAATATGATGGTGGTGCAGCGCTGAGGGTCTGCTGCCCTATCAGAGGCACTGTCTCCTGGATAAGATGTAAAATCAAGGCCCTGACTACATGCATGTAGATGAGCAGCACGGTAGCACAGTGGTTAGCACTGCTGTTTCACAGCTCCAGGGACCTGGGTTTGATTGCCGGCTCGGGTCACTGTCTACATGGAGTTTGCACATTCTCCTCGTGTCTGTGTGGGTTTCCTCCGGGTGCTCCGGTTTCCTCCCACAGTCCAAAGATGTGCGGGCTAGGTTGATTCGCCTTGCTGAAAAATTGACCCTTAGTGTTCTGTTTGCGTAGGTAAGAGGGATTACGGGTAACATATATCGGGATATGGGATAGGGCCTGGGTGGGATTGTGGTCGGTGCAGACTTGATGGGCCGAAGGGCCTCTTTCTGCACTGTAGGGTTCTATGATCTATGATCTATGTCCTAGTTGGAGAAGTCATAGAATCCTTACAGTGCAGAAGAAGCCATTCAGTCCATAAAGTCTGCACTGACTCTCTCTGACAGAGTATCTGAACCAGGCCCTCATCCCCACCTCATCCCTGTAACCTCACTTATTTGCAATGACTAATCAATCTAACCTACACATCTGGGACACTAAGGGGCAATTTAGCGTGGCCAATCCACCTAACATCTTAAAGCTTAATTATTTGCGTCACAATTAGATTTACATTAACTCTGCAATGCAGTTACAGTGAAAATTCTCTAATCGCCACATCCTGGTGCCTGCTCAGCTATGCTGAGGGAGAATTTAGCATGGCCAATGCAACTAACCAGCATGGCTTTCGGAGGAAACCGGAGCATCCGGAGGAAAGCCAGGCAGACACAGGGAGAATCGAACCCAGTTCCTTGGCACTGAGAGGCAGCAGTGCTATCCACTGTGCCACTGTGACTCGATATGCTTCACAAAGACCCAGAGTCTCCAGAGCTCTGAGAGAGGTGGTCACATGTCCCAACTCAGGCGTAAAATGTTGAATTTTCAATAGTCAGTGAGAGGCTGCCACAGAGTCACATGGATGTCACTGGTTGGCCAGGATTTATTGCCCATCACTAGTTACCCGAGGGCAGTTGAAGGTCAACCACATTGCTGTGGCTCTGGAGTCACATGGAGGCCAGACCGGGTAAGGACAGCAGATTTCCTTCCCTAAAGGACATTAGTGAACCAGATGGGTTTTTCTGACAATAGACAATAGTTTAACGATTATCAATAGATTCTTAATTCCAGATATTGTTTATTGAATTCAAATTCCACCACCTGTCATGACGGGATTCAAACCTGGGTCCTCAGAACATTAGCTGAGTTTCTGGATTAATAGTCTAATGATAATATCACTCAGCCACCACCTCCCCAATTACATTCCCCAGTTGCCTTCTGATGAAAGGCTTCTGTTCCCTCGCATCCTTTTCTGAAGTGTGGTGAGCAGAACTGAATGCAATATTCTCGTTATGGCTACCTAGAGTTTTATAAAGGTTCAGCATAATTCCTTTGCTTTTGCATTCAATGCATTAAATTATACCTGCTTTACATATTATAAATAACCCACATCGAATTTGTAAGCCATCTGCCTTACCAGTATTTCAATGCTTCATAGCAGCCTCCTCCGTCCAACCTTCCTCATCAAACCCTATTTGTAACTGAGTAACTCACTTTTTTCCCTCTGCCTTAAATGCATTTATGCTATTTGTTTCCACCAATCCAGGTGGGGGGAATCTCGCTTTCTGGCTAAAGGAGTGGACAGCAGGGTGGCACATTGGTTAGCACTGTTGCCTCACAGTACTAGTGACCCGCTTCAATTCCAGACTTGGGTGACTGTCCTTCTGTGTGGAGTTTGCACGTTCTCCCTGTGTCTGCGTGGGTTTCCTCCGCATGCTCCAGTTTCCACCCGTGCTCCAAAGATGTGCAGGTTGAGTGGATTGGCCAGGCTAGAATCATAGAATCTCTGAAGTACAGAAGAAGGCCATTTGGCCCATTGAGTCTGCACTGCCCACAATCTTACACAGGCCCTATCCCCGTAACCCCACTTATTTACACTTGCTAATCTCCCTGGCACTCAGGGACAATTTAGCATGACCAATCCACCTAAACCACAGATCTTTGGATTGTGGCAGGAAACCGGAGCAATTGGAGGAAACCCAAGGCGACATAGGGAGAACGTGCAACCTCCACAAAGACGGTGACCCAAGCCAGAAATCAAACACAGATATCTGGCGTTGTGAGGCAGCAGTGCTAACCGCTCTGCCACTGTGTCTCCCTTAAATGTGTCCAAGATGTGTTAGTTAGATGGATTAGCTACAGTAAATGGAGAGGGTTCTGTGGATAGGGTGGGGGCAGTTGAGTAACTTCATTGCAATGTTAATGTAAGCCTACTTTGACACTAGTAAATAAACTTTAAAAAAATGCTCTTCAGAGAATCAGTGTAGGCTCGATGGGCTGAATGGCCTCTTTCTGCACCATAGGAATTGTATGGTTCTATGGAAGCCCTTGCATTCACTGCTGATTTTATTGGACCATATGATCGTAAGACATAGGAGCAGAATTAGGCCACTCAGCCCATCAAGTCTGCTCCGCCATTCAATCATGGCTAATTTTTTTTCTCATCCCCATTCTCCTGCCTTTTCCCCATAACTCCTGATCCCCTTATTAATCAACAGCCTATCTATCTTTATCTTAAAGATACTCAATGACCTGGCCTCCACAGCCTTCTGCAGCAAAGAGTTTTATTAATGGCCATATAAAACTTATTGCCTTTAGTTTTACACTCCTCTGGCGAGTGAAGATTCCCACATAGCTACTGATCTTGTGGGGAATCATGGTTCACTTCGGGTTTCCTTGTTTTGTTTCGTTCCACTTCTACTTGCTCCATATAGACTTTCCTCCGACTATCAACTATACTGACGCTTAACCACATATATGCAAAATTATCCGATTTTAGTTCTTTTTGCCTTGAACTTTTGACCTGTAAGGTTACACAAAGGTTTCTAACCATGTTTCAATCTCAACGTAGATATTATTTTGCAGATACAATCTAATTACTGATGGTGTGACTGTAAGAGGTTGACAGATTCAAAACAAAACAGACCTCATACCTGATTTAACGGCGTTAGAACAAATGTTTGACCTGGCTCAGTGGGAATCGCCCCCACCTGCGTCAGAAAGTGCGAGTTTGAGTTCCAGAAACTTAAGCACAAAATGCAATATGATGGTAGTGCAGCGCTGAGGGTCTGCTGCCCTATCAGAGGCACTGTCTCCTGGATAAGATGTAAAATCAAGGCCCTGACTACATGCATGTAGATGAGCAGCACGGTAGCACAGTGGTTAGCACTGCTGTTTCACAGCTCCAGGGACCTGGGTTTGATTGCCGGCTCGGGTCACTGTCTACATGGAGTTTGCACATTCTCCTCGTGTCTGTGTGGGTTTCCTCCGGGTGCTCCGGTTTCCTCCCACAGCCCAAAGATGTGCAGGCTAGGTTGATTCGCCTTGCTGAAAAATTGACCCTTAGTGTTCTGTTTGCGTAGGTAAGAGGGATTACGGGTAACATATATCGGGATATGGGATAGGGCCTGGGTGGGATTGTGGTCGGTGCAGACTTGATGGGCCGAAGGGCCTCTTTCTGCACTGTAGGGTTCTATGATCTATGATCTATGTCCTAGTTGGAGAAGAGTCATAGAATCCCTACAGTGCAGAAGAGGCCATTCAGTCCATAAAGTCTGCACTGACTCTCTCTGACAGAGTATCTGAACCAAGCCCTCATCCCCAGCTTATCCCTGTAACCTCACTTATTTGCAATGACTAATCAATCTAACCTACACATCTGGGACACTAAGGGGCAATTTAGCGTGGCCAATCCACCTAACATCTTAAAGCTTAATTATTAGCGTCACAATTAGATTTACATTAACTCTGCAATGCAGTTACAGTGAAAATTGTCTCGTCACCACATTCTGGTGCCTGCTCAGCTATGCTGAGGGAGAATTTAGTGTGGCCAATGCAACTAACCAGCATGGCTTTCGGAGGAAACCGGAGCATCCGGAGGAAAGCCAGGCAGACACAGGGAGAATGTGCAGAGTTCACACAGAGAAGCCAGGAATTGAACTTGGGTCCCCGGCGCCGTAAGGCAGCACTGCTAACCACTGTGCCACAGGCTGCACAGGAGAATTATTCCTGGTGGCCTGGCCAATACTCATATCTTAATCCTTAAGAGTAGAACCCTGCAGAGTATTGTTCGGCAAAGGGATCTGGGTGTACAGATACGCAGGTCACTGAAAGTGACAATGCAGGTGGAGATGGTAATCAAAAAGGCATACGGCATGATTGCCTTCATTAGCCATGGCACTGAGGTTAAAAATTGGCACATTATGTTCACAGAATCACAGATTCTGCAGATTCTACAGAATCATAGATGTTGCAGCGTTACAGACCTTAATTAGACTGCACTTGGAATATTGTGTCCAATTCTTGTCGCCACGATACCTGTTCCTATGCTGTAATTTTCTTTGTTCTATGTTCTTGTTCTTTGTTAACCCACATCACTATCATTATTAGGTTGAAGTTTATGGGAGCTTGCTGTGCACAAATTAGCTGTCATGTTTCTGACAGCTACAGCAGTGTCTACACTTCAAAAAGTACATAATCGGCTGTAAAGCGCTTTGAGAAATCCTGAGGGTATGAAAGATGCTACTTAAATGCAACTTCCTTCATTATTCCAACCCTGTGCACCGGAATGTGTAGACAATTCAAGTGGGAGCTGTTCTAGTCAATGGGGAGTAGTGACAGCTGGTGAAAAGTGACAGTAATTCGGTACAATGATGAAGGTCTGAAACCAGTAAAATTGCACCAACCAGCTATTACTACAACACTAACCAACAACAGTCATTCTTCACAATTCTGTTTCCAGTTGAGATAGTGGAGACTTTGCTGGAAGAAAGACTTGGATTTATGTAGCATCTTTCATAGCCTCAGGTCATCTCAAAAAGACTTTTGAAGTGTAGTCACTTTGATAATGTGCAAAAAATGGTGCATTGCTTATGCACAACACCCACAAACAGCATTATGATAACAACCAGGTTATACTTTCTTGCAGTATTAATTGAGGGATAAAAATTGATGAGGACACTGAGGTGAACACTCCAATCTTCTCCCAGTAAAGTTGTGGTGTCTTGTTTCAATGCTTCAGATGAAAAATAAATGTGAAAGGATGTATCTGTTGCAATATGCCTTTAAGGGATAGCAGCACATCATCACTGGAATGGAAATGCAATCCAGTCTCAGTTTCACTTTGGCCTGTGAGCAGAACGCAGCACACACAGCTCTGCTGCTTCAAAACATCTACCTTTGTATAAATGCTCCTCTGTGCATGCGTCTTAATCGATAAACGCACCACGTGTTTACACAGTCCCTCTGAGTAATTGGATGAAAGCAAATTGCTGAAGATGCTGGAATTTAAGCTTTGACAATGGCTCATCTGGACTGGAAACGTCAGCTCTTTTCTCTCCTCATAAAGACCTGCTGAGATTTTCCAGCATTTTCTCTTTTGCCCCCTGAGAAATTTGTGTCTTTAGATCATTATAGAAAGGAGAGGATAATGCCTGGGTTTGAATCCCACCAGTGTGGCTGGTGAAATTTAAATTCAATAAAAGGTCTGGAATTAAGAATCTACTGATGACCATGAACATAAGAACATAAGAACATAAGAAATAGGAGCAGGAGTAGGCCATCTGGCCCTTCAAGCCTGCCCCGCCATTCAATAAGATCATGGCTGATCTGTCGTGGCTCAGTTCCACCTTCCCGCCCTCTCCCCATAACCCTTAATCTCCTCTCTTATCAAAAACCCAAAAACCCACTTCTTAAGAATATTTAGCGAGGTAGCCTCCACCACTTCAACGGGCAGAGAATTCCAGAGATTCACCACCCTTTGAGTGAAGAAGTTCTTCCTCAACTCTGTTCTAAACCGCCCCCCCTTTATCTTGAGGCTGTGCCCCCTAGTCCTACTGTCCTTTCTGAGCGGGAAGAGTCTCTCCACCTCTATCCTATCCATCCCATTCATCATCTTATACGTCTCAATGAGATCTCCCCTCATTCTTCTAAACTCTAACGAGTACAAGCCTAGTTTATTCAGCCTCTCCTCATAGCTCAACCCCCTCAACTCCGGTATCAGCCTAGTAAACCTCCTCTGCACTCCCTCCAAGGCCAAAATATCCTTGCGTAAGTACAGTGCCCAAAACTGCACACAGTACTCCAGCTGCGGCCTCACCAATGCCCTATACAGCCGCAGCAAGACCTCCCTACTTTTATATTCAATCCCCCTCGCTATGAAGGCCAGCATCCCATTCGCCTTCCTGACCACCTGCTGCACCTGCAGGCTGGGTTTTTGCGACTCGTGCACAAGGACCCCGAGGTCCCTCTGCACCGTCGCCTGCTGCAGTTTTTCGCCCCGTAAGTAATAGTCCTTCCTACCATTATTCCTACCAAAGTGGACCACCTCGCCCTTGCCAACATTAAATTCCATTTGCCAGTTCCTGGCCCATTCGCCCAGCCTATCTAGATCCTTCTGCAGACTCTCCACACCCTCCGCACAACCATTGTCAACTGTTGGAAAAACCCACTAATGTCCTTTAGGGAAGGAAATCTGCCTTCTTCACCTAGTCTGGCCTACATGTGACTCCAGAGCCACAGCAGTGCAGTTAAACAGCCTCTGAAATAGCTGAGCAAGCCAGTCAGTTCAGGGGCAATTAGGGACAGGCAAGAGATGCTGGCCCAGAGACATCCATATCCCATGAATGAATAAAAATAATTGAATGCTGATAGCACAAGGGAGGATAACCTGCCTGCCTGCCTGCACCAGAGATTCACCATATTCCACACAGATACAAAAATAATGAGCTGAATATTATACATTTGTCCGTATCTGGGAAAGGCAAAGAATGAAAATAATATGGATCTGTAACAAGTCTACAGAGGCACGCGTCTCTTCACCTTTTATCCCTATCCAACACAGTACACAGACTGCTATCAGTCAGCAGTCTACTTTCAGGGGTGCCAGAGAAACCATAATGTTGCAGCTATATAAGACCCTGGTCAGACCCCACTTGGAGCACAGTTCTGGTCGCCTCATTACAGGAAGGATGTGGAAGCCATAGAAAAGGTGCAAAGGAGATTTACAAGGATGTTAAGAACATGAGAACGTAAGAAATAGGAGCAGGAGTAGGCCATCTAGCCCTTCGAGCCTGCCCCGCCATTCAATAAGATTATGGCTGATCTGAAGTGGATCAGCTCCACTTTCCCGCCTGCTCCCCATAACCCTTAATTCCCTTGTCTATCAGGAATAGACAATGTTGCCTGGAATGGGGAGCATGCCTTATGAGGATAGGTTGAGGGAGCTCGGCCTTTTCTCCTTGGAGAGACAAAGGATGAGAGGTGACCTGATAGAGATGTTATTTTGTTCATTAATATCCTTTTGGGAAGGAAATCTGCTGTCCTTCCTTGAAACTCCAGAGCAACAGCAATGTGTGATTGACTCTTAGTTGCCCTTAGGGATTGACAATAAATGCTGGCCCAGCCAGTGGCACCCACATACCATGAGCGAATAAAAAAAAGACTCACGTGGACCAATTAACATTAATTTTGAGATATGTGACCATTGATGATGAAGTTGTAGAACAATTTATTTGATTTGTCCAACTACAGTCGCACAATTCTGAACATCTGGTAGAGACAATCATTATAGAAATCATTGCAAATGTAGACCTGGCATCAAAATTTGTCATGGGCACAGCTTCAATAAAGCCGCAAGCATGGCAGGAAAATATTCCAGTCGACAAACAAGACTGAACATTGCTCATTATTGATCCCATGTTCCAGTCACTCCTTAAATTTAACCTGCAACACTGCAGCCGTACATTTCTTTGACATTGTTCAAACTTTATTTTTGTTTCCATGTATCGGTTGCGATCGCGTTTGGAGCAGGCACACAGAAAGGGTCTGATGGTCGAAAGATTTTTGTGACCCTGGGTGATCCGCTTCCACAGCTGCTTTTTTGACCTTGAAACTGAACTTTGTCCATTTCAAGGAAACTTCATCAGATATAGCCAGAACAAATTCAGAGAAAGCACATGTGAAAGCTGAAACAAAATTCTTAACACAGAAGTTTGAAAAGTATAATATTGCTGTTTTCACTCTTTGGTAGAACCTTTTACTTCAATGAATTAACGTCATCAGCAAATCACTGCAAAAATATTGATCCAACTTTGTAGAATGCTGCACAATTGCTAACGTCAGTTAAAAGTTTTGTGGAAGAGGTTCAAAATGACTGTGTCTCAGTGGAAGCAGTGCCCCTCGCATCAATGAAATGTACAGATCCCTCTGATGATGAAAAGCACACCAGGTGCACTGAGTTGTTTTTCAATGAAACCCGACACACTGAATTGCCTTTAAAAGGGAAAGAGAAGATCATCATTGGGATTGTCAATGTTGGGGGGGATTCTTTGTGCCACTAGCTCCGATTGCAAATTGTGATAGCCTGGAGAATGGGGAGTCAGCAGAGAAGCCAGTTTTATGCCCACCACCAAGTGCGTTGTAACCTTCCCAAGCTGCACTGCTGGCCCTGATTGGGTTCTTGCTCATGGCAGGTAGGAACCCAATCTATATTCAAAATCACACATTTAAATACAATTAGCAGCTCAACTCAAATGGCTATTCACCCACCTCCCCAGTGGGATTTGCACTGGGTGGGGCTTTTGTACAGGTCCTCACAAGTGAAGGCCTGGCATGTTGGACCCCAAGGGTTGAGGACGCACCATCAATCCCTCTGCAATAAGAGGCATTCACCCTCCCCATCCATATGAGGCAGCATGAGGTTTATTCAACCTGACACCCACTCGGGCCCCTCCTCCTCAAACCGCCCCCCACACACATGGCCCCCTTCCCCCTCAGCCTCCCACTCAGCCTCCCTTCCCCTTCAGATCCCCACTCAGCCTCCCTTCCCTCTTAGAGCCCACTCAGCCCTCTTCCCCCTCAGACCTCCATTCAGCACCGCCCCCCCCCTTTCCATCCACAGACCCCCACTCAGGCTCACCACCCCCACAGAACCCCCACTCAGCCATCCTTCATGCCTTGTCAGTGCCAAGAGTGCAGTGCCCCGGCACATCTGCAATGATAGCATGACTGTCTGCCTTCAGCTCCGTGGGGTTCGAGGAGATAGTTCCATTGGTCTTTTGCCCCTCCGCCACTCCGGGGCTCCAGAGGACGAGGGTTCTGGGGATTGGGGGCAAGGGGTTAACCTCGCCACTCTCTGCCGGGATGGGGGTGTCATGGCTGGACTGCCCCTTCTAGAGATTTCACAACACCAGGTTAAAGTCCAACAAGTTTATTTGATAGTAAACCCACAACCTTTCGGGGTTTGCCCCTTATCAGGTGATTGGAGGGTTCTGGTCTCAAACAGAGCATATAAAGGCACACACAGTTTAACCTGGTGTTGTGAGACTTCTTACTGTGTTTACCCCAGTCCAACACCGGCATCTCCACATCCTTCTAGAGATGGCAGACTTGAAGATCACGCATGGTGATTTCAGGCATTCCTGTACATCAGCTCTGCAAATTCTGAAGTGGTCAGATCACTTTAACCACCATGCCCCACCCCCGTCCCACCCCCCTCCCAGTCCACACCTCCCCCCCTCCCTCACGTCACCTGGTAGGATTTTAAATAATTACAACACTCCTTTCTGCTGCAAGGGATTTCCTTTTCCCTGTCAGATGCTGCAGGGGAGAGCTACACCCCTTTGAAGTCCTCTGTCAGAGAGGAGATATAATCTGATGGGGAGTCGGTGGGCGGGGGGTGGGGGGGTTGGGGGTTCCAGTTTGCCCAGTTCTCTACTCAATCCCAGTCTATTCTCACAGCTTTGATTTGAAGTTGTTGTGTCTTCCCAGCAAGCTGAAATAATTGAAACCTTCTCCATTGCAGTTAAAGCCTTTGAGATATAATAAGTTCAATGTGCAGTGTCTTATAAAAGATTCAAAAGATTCAGCTGTCAGCTTAATGGATTTCTATCATCTTCCAACCAAGTGTGTTTATTTTGATTTCCCGTCATGATTGACTGCATCTCAAGTACCCCATTGCTCCTGACCGCAATGTAGATGGAGTCTAATCCTGATTGACGGTTTGGTTTCACTCCTTCTTTGAAGTGGCTTGAGGTGGAGAATCCCATCTGATAGATGCTGCTAGCACCAGTGGGAATCACTCCAGGTTTCCCGCTGGCGTGGGCACTTAGTTTCAATTCAGGAGAATCGTAGCCATCATTTGTGACATAGTAATGGGATAATTGCTGAGTAGAAGTGAATCTCTGAAGAAAACTGTTGATTTATTTTACATGCTTCTCAACAAAAGTTTGGATGAGAGCCACTACTGTAAGAAATTAAGTGGATCCTACCGTAGATGTAAATCTTTTTGAAGGGGAAGTAAACAGTTCATTAGTTTCATTGATAATGATGAACTCCGTGCTTTGAGATCACTAGCTGATTTGTACAGACCTGGATGTGATGGTTGGCAGGCAACCTTTCCAAATGTGGAAACTATTCTGAAAATATTTTTAATAATTGCTGTCACAACTGTTTCTGGTCAGCCTTCCCCCTCTGTATTCAAAAGAGTTAAAAATAATTTACAAAGTATGATGAGTCAGGGTCATTTGACATGTTCAACAATATTGATGATTGAAAGGGCATTTTTACAAGAATTTACCTTTGATAATTAATTAATGATTTTGTGAAGAAACGTGCAGAAAAGTTATCTAAATTGCCATGTCAACAATGGTTAAAGCAAGGAAATCTTCAAATCATAGAATCCTAGAGTGCAGAAGAAGGCCACTTGACCCATCGAGCCTGCACTGGTCACAACCCCGTCTAGCCCTATCCCCATAGCACCTAGCTAGTCCCCCTGACACTAAAGGGCAATTTAGCATGGCCAATCCACCAAACCCGCACATCTTTGGACTGTGGGAGGAAACCGGAACACCTGGAGGAAAACCACGCAGACATGGGGAGAATGTGTAGACACCACACAGATGGTCAAGCTTGGAATCAAACCCTGGTCCCTGGCGCTATGAGGCAGCAGTGCTAACCCCTGTGCCATTGTGCCACCCAGAAAAATCTGTCCCTCTTTCAAATTCTGTTGCTTAAATTCTGTTTTGCCAAACGGACCATTGCCGGCCTGGTGCAATGGCTGTAGCTGGTCACACGCTGGCAATTTCATCCACCATCGCTCTCACGAGCTGGCCTCCAGAAGGATCCCTGCCAGACAAAGCCACTGATATTGGACTTGGACTCTCTGGACACTTCACTTCTGTGAATTTACAGCAAGAACCTCTTTCATTTTGTGAGAGGAAGCTAAGGAAGTTAATTTCAATTTCTGCAACTGAATGAGACTCTGAAATATACAGAGTGACAGCACATGCATCCTGTTGATTGGAGTTGGTTGCTGTTGTATTGGACTGGTTCATTCTGTCCTGTACCAGCCTGTGTTGCAGTGATGGTATCAGCTGATTTTTCCATTTCGTTGTTTATCAGCAAATTTCACATTTGCTCGCCTCAAGGCTCATATGTCTCGATATTGACCATCTTTTTTGTCATCCTGTTAAGAGATAATCTTGGTTTCAATTCAGCAGTTATTCACACAGTCATATTTATAAAACACTAAACCAGTGGAGGAGAGATCAACTTGTGTATACTTTGTGGCTTGCGCCTTTGTGTTCTGTGAGACAAGAGTGGGTGGGGGCTGGACGTGATATCATTGGGGCGGGAAGGGCATTACCTCATAATGGGATGGGTGGGGTTGAAATGAAGGTCAGCGCAGGGCGGCACAGTGACACAGTGGTTAACACTGCTGCCTCTTAATGTCAGGGACACAGGTTCAATTCCGACCTTGGGTGACTGTCTGTGTGGAGTTTGCACATTCTCCCCATAACTGCGTGGGTTTTCTCTGGGTGCTCCGGTTTCCTCCCACAGTCCAAAGATGTGCTGGTTAGGTTGATTGGCCATGCTAAATTGGCTCTAGTGTCAGGAGATTAACAGAGTAAAAGTGTAGGGTTACAGGAATAGGCCTGGGTGGGATTGTGGTTGGTGCAGACTCAGTAGCCTCCTCTGCACTGTAGACATTCTATGATTCTATGAAAAAGTCCACCCCTGCTTCCTGTCACGCCCAATTTCAACGTCCACATTACCTATGTTGTTCGGTATTTTTTAAAAATTTCATAATGTTCTTTTCCCCAGTGAAAGCAAGTTGAGCTCCTCAGTTACTAGTTATAAACTGTTAAGTCACTCTCATGTCTGTAACCACCTCAATTGGCAAATTTGTGCCAAGTGACAATTTTCAAAGAAAAAAGATGTAGATAGATTGTTTGAATGGGTCAAATGGTTTAATATTAATGCCTCAAAGATGAATTGGACCTAACTCGGGAGAATTTAGCAAGGCCAATCAACCTAACACGCACATCTTTGGAGTGTGGGAGGAAACCGGAGCACCCAGAGGAAACCCACACAGACACGGGGAGAACGTGCAAACTTCTCCCTTGGGTTTTAGATTGGTTTCACAGGTCGGCGCAACATTGAGGGCCAAAGGGCTTGTACTGCACTGTAATGTTCTATGTTCTATAACTTAGAGTGATAGCTACGCGCTTGAACATGTATTTTGTGGGGTTGATGAATCTTTTTAAAAGTTTAATGATTTTATATGGAACTGGTCAGAACCAGGTTTAACATCATCGTGTAAAATCATTTAAAGTTCATTCATTATGACATTCGTTCAGGCAGCACTGTGACACAGTGGTTAGCACAGCTTCCTCACAGCGCCAGGGACCCAGGTTCAATTCCGCCCTTGGGTCACTGTTTGTGCGGAGTTTGCACATTCTCCCCGTGTCTGCTTGGGTTTCCTCTGAGTGCTCCGGTTTCCACCCACACACCAAAGATGTGCAGGTTAGGTTGATTAGCCATGCTAAATTCTCCCTAGCATCAGGGGTTTAGCAGGATAAACATGTGGGATGACGGGGATAGGGCCTGTGTGAGATTACGATTGGAGCAGACTCGATGGGCTGAATGGCCTCCTTCTGCACTGTAGGGATTCTATGATTCTATTATAGGAATTACAACTTAGGGAAAACTGTTTCCACTAACAGGAGGGTCAGTAACTAGAAGAGAATGTTAAGATACTTGGCAAAAAAGCCAAAGGAAAAATAGAACAGATATTTTTAATGTAATAAGCTGTTATGAGCTGATATACATGAAAAGGTGGAAGAAACAGATGCAGTATTAGCTCTTGTGACAATACCGTGTCATTTTGAAATGTATTTCAATTTAATTTCTCTGAAGGGTTTTCAAGCAGGTCCTGGTATTTATTTTGTTGTTGCGATGTCTGAGCCAGTACCTTCTAATTGTCACTGAAGCAATATAATGGCATCTTGTTTATTTTTAGTCTGACCTAATGCAGTGCCCTGGGGTTTTATGAACCTTTTAGAATTGTTGGGTGGGAGCATGGCTAACTGGTCACGTGCTGCCTTGGGACAGTTTATTTTCACAGAAAACTCAGAGGTTTTGGTTTCATTTTGCTCAGATACTAATTTATCTTCTGATATTTTAACTGTGTTTTGAAATAAACTTTGTTTCGATAAAAGCTCCCTAGTGGATCACTTGAATCGTACCTGGAGTGAAACATCTAATGCTCACCTGTGTTAAATTCAACTTAGGGTCTAAGCTATCTTCATAAAACACCTTGGAGTTTCTGGCCTGGTTCATAACACTCTCAAAAGGGAATTGGATAAACATTCAAAGGGGTTAAACTTGCAGGATTATCGGGAAAGAACAGGGAGTCGAAACTCACCGGGTAGGTCTTTGGAAGCCTCCTACCATTATCTGATTCTACCAAAAGAAAAATGACCTCATTCACTGTGATTACCTGTTACTAATCACTGGGTCATCTTTCCTTAACGTGTTTGTTCTCAAAACCCGGAGAACGCAGGCACAGATTGCTCCCCCACACCCCAGCGGAAAGTAGTTCTTACATACACTTAAGAATAATGCCCCTAACCTGTTCCCAATTTATAATGGTTGCTCTCACTTACAACTTGAACATGTACTTCATTGTGACAAGATTGCAACATTAGCAACGATGTCTCGTAATTAGTCTACAGCAGAGCCAGATAATTGGCACATGAAATCCCCCTAGTAGCAAGCTTTCAAAACCATAGGTTCTAAAGCATTTATGGCACACAGCATGTTAAAGGCACCATGTTATGTCTGAAATAACTCATAAACTATGCTCAAAAATGTTGTTTTCTTGAAGAGATCTATTTAATTTGCATTTTTATAGATGCACCATAGAAAGCGTCTTTTCCGGATGCACTGCAGCTTGGTATGTTTCCTGCTCTGACCAAGACCACAAGAAACTACAAAGAGTTGTGAATATTGCCCTGCTATCAGTAACTGCAACAATATATTCTGCATTCTGTCCTTTCTTTCTCCCCTATGGGTACAGAACTGGCTTGGCCATAGAAGACAGAGGGTAGCAGTGGAGGGGTCTTTTTCTGAATGGAGGTCTGTGACTAGTGGTGTTTCGCAGGGCTCTGTACTGGGACCTCTGCTGTTTGTAATATATATAAATGATTTGGAAGAAGATGTAGCTGGTCTGATTAGTAAGTTTGCAGACGACACAAAGATCGCTGGAGTTGCGGATAGTGATGAACACTGTCAGAGAACACAGCAGGATATAGATAGGCTGGAAAATTGAGCAGAGAAATGGCAGATGGAATTTAATCCAGATAAATGCGAAGTGATGCACTTTGGTAGATCTAATGCGGGGGGAGCTATCTGATAAATGGCAAAACCATTAGGAGTACAGACACACAGAGGGATCTGGGTGTGCAAGTCCACAGATCCTTAAAGGTGGCAACACAGGTGGAAAAAGGAGAAGGCACATGGCATGCTTGCCTTTATTGGATGGGGCATAGAGTATAAAAGTTGGCATGTGATGTTACAGTTATATAGAACATTGGTTAGGATACATTTGGAATACTGCGTCCAGTTCTGGTTGCCACACGACCAGAAGGATGTGGGGGCATTGGAGAGAGTGCAGAAAAAGTTTACCAGGATGTTGCCTGGTGTGGAGGGCATTAACTATGAGGTGGGATTGAGTAAACTAGGGTTGAGGGGCGACCTAACTGAAGTTTATAAAATTATGAAGGGCATGGATAGGGTGAACAGTTGGAAGCATTTTCCAAGGTCGGAAATGGCAAACACAAGGGGTCACAAGTTCAAGATAAGGGGGGGCATGGTTCAATACAGATATGTAGGGGATGTTTTTTACACAGAGGGTGGTGGGGGCCTGGAATGAACTACCAAGCAAGATGGTTGAGGCAGACACACTAACTTATCTAGATAGCCACATGAGCAGACTGGGAATAGTGGGATACAAACGGATGGTCTAGTTAGGAACACATGATCAGTGCAGGTCTGGGGGGCCGAAGGGCCTGTTCCTTGCTATATTGTTCTTTGTTCTTTGACAGAGATCCGCTATAATGAGGCCCATGAGGCCACCCACGTGATAGTAGAGAGGCGCATTGGGCTCCTCAAGGTGCAATTCCAGTGCCTGGACCGATCCGGAGGGTCAGTACCGCTCCCTGATCTCCTCCTGCATAGTGGTGGTGTGCTGTGCCCGGCACAATCTGGCTCTGCAGCGAGGGGACCTCTTGGAGGCGGAAGGGGACATGAAGTATGACCAGCCAGCCATCACTGGAGAGGATGACCAGCAGGGGGAGGAGGAAGGAGAGGAAGAGGAGGATGAGAGTACCTTGGAACACGTGCCAGGTGGTGCAGGGCTGGCATCTCAGCTGAGGCATGCCAGGGTGGCTGGGGAGACTCTGATAACCAGGCAGTTCAGTCACTAGGGGATGGTGATTGTGGTTTCGATTCCACAACCCCACTCTGCCCTCCCCCACCCCCCACCGACCCCCCCCCACCCCCCCCCCGCCCCCCACCCCACCCCACCCCACCCCCCACCCCCCACACCCCACACCCCACCCTCCACCCTCCACCCCTGGAAGATGCCTTCCATTTATCCTGCACATTGTCACACCACAGAGGTGGGCCTGGGTACTCTGTGCTCGCAGTATATTTTCCAGGCAGGAGGGTGATGACGACTCGCTAAGCACCATTTTGATGATGCCCTGCTGCGAACCAGTCTGACTACTGCCTGAGATCCACATGTACGCTAACACCTGGGCCCATACCTGCCTAACGGGTAAGGGATCCAAAACCCCCATACAGGGCCCTGGGACGGGTGGGTTGGGGGATGGGATGTCATCGCTTGTGGGGTGTGAGAGACCAGTGGCTTCCTTTTCTCAATGAAACTGCACTGAGGGGCCACCCCAACTGATATCACCATGAGGCATCCATCGGGTGATCGTCCATGGGGTAGGGATTCTATTCGAGACAATCTATTCGCAAGGGATTGTGGAGAAAAAACACTTATTTACAATCAAGGTGTTCAGATAGAATCATAGAACCGTACAGTGCAGAAAGAGGCCCTTCGGCCCGTCGAGTCTGCACCAAACACAATCCCACCCAGACCCTATCCCCATATCATCTCCACTTATCCCTCTAACCTCCGCTACCCTGGACACTAAGGGGCAATTTCCTGGCATGGCCAATCAACCTAACCCGCACATCTTTGGACTGTGGGAGTACCCAGAGGAAACCCACACAGACACAAGGAGAATGTGCAAACTCGATACAGACAGTGACCCGAGCCGAGAATCGAACCCAGAACCCTGGAGCCATGAAGCAGCAGTGCTAACCACTGTGCTACCATGCCACCCATGCATCCCAGATAAGCTGGTGAAACTCAAATTCTTGTGACAAGAAAACATTAAGATGCTTACAGTTCTTCCTGACTGTTGCAGGCCTTTGCCCGTGCCATCTCAGTGCAACTATAACCTCCTAACCATACGCCGCCACGCACTACACCTCAGTGACTCCCCAGAATGTACATCGGAGGTGGAGGAGACCAGCTGCCGACCTCGCCCTGTGGCCTGTGATGTGAATATCCTCTGGAAACCCTGGACCCTGAGGGCCCTGGCCAGCTTCCAGGTGTCTGGAATGTTTCCATGACATCCTCTTCATCCCGCTGCCCCTGAGATGTCCCAGTGTCAGGAAGGGGGGGGGGGAGTCAGAAAGTGTTGCCATAGCCACAGTCTCCTGGTTGGAATGCCCCGGTGTGGACTTGCACCTTTCCTCCTCCCTTGGGGTCCCTTTTGGCCCCTGGGTCACGCCATAGGACAATGGTGCTTCTGCAGTGAGCTCCAGAAACTCTGGTGTCACCTGGCACTACTAGCCCTGGAGGGCCACCTGTGTCCTATCCAGGGTGGTCGCCTCCTTCGCGATGGCCACGAGTCTTGGGCCATCTCTCAATGGCCGCAGCAAGTGCCCTGTGAGACTGGGCCACTTTCTCAAGGGTTGCTGCCATTGCCCGCTGTGTCTCTGTGCTGTCCTTCTGGGTTTCAGACACGGAGATTAAAACTGCTTCTGACTTTTATTCTGATCACAGATACTGAATCTTTAGTGTGCATTTGGAAGACCAAAGTTTTCGCATTTGACCTCCCCCCCCCCCCCAACTTCGCCATCACCTACTTCGAAACCCCCCTGTCCCACCCTAACCCACTGCCCAAACAAGCTCCATTCCCTCTTCACTATTTCCATCCATCTCACTGGCCACAGTCTCAGATTGAACCAGACAGTTCTTATGATCCCAGCTACCATTGGACTAGTTAGATGTGTGGAACTAGACTTAAGAGACCCTAACTTATATTTTTTTATTTAGAAATGTGGAGAGTAGTTACTGAATGGAGTCAGGGAGTCTCTGATCAATTTTTAACAAAATGAAAAAGTTTATTAAACAAGAAATACAAGATTCCTTCACTTGCAACTAAACTTTTACAGAGACATGAAGATTCAGATGGATATATTTCAAGAGGTGACAAAATTCATCTTATCTTCTAATGGTCACAGTGCACAGTCTATGTCAACCAATTGGACAACTGTGGCCTAACAAACACTGTCTGAAACCAAGTGACAGTTGCCACCCAAAACAACGCCCATAGGTTTTTCATCACCTTCCCCGCTTCTGCAACTCCCAGCAGATAATTGTCACGCTGTGAGCTAAATGACCATACTGGTATTTCTGACTTTCCCATGAGGGTTTCCAATTTTTGCTCTAGAAGAACATGCCTCAAAATTTTCTCCCAACAGCTACTCTCTCACGGATCTCTGCATCATGGATTCAACTCCAGGTTTTCAAACTCTCCTTCTGCGGCCAAATGGGCCACCTAGGAGTGCCAATTTATAAAGCAGTCTGGGACAATCGGGCAAGAACTAAAACAGCAGGCTGCAGGCTAAAAGGCAGAGATAAACAGGCTGCAGATCAGACGACTGAATACACAGGATATGGGCCTTCTCCAGGACAAAGGGGACTTTCTGGTCAAACTGGGTTGTTTACCGGACATAGAGGCAGCTTAACCCCTTATTTGGGAGGGAGGTGTGTCTCCTATGTGCCCCCAGCAACATGGCCATTGGGGACACACCCAGAGATTTGTGTGGCAGCACCCGATTGGAGGGATCAAGTCCTGATCGACTGATTGGCAATGGCCAAAAGGGGCGCAAAAAACAATGGGGTATAAAGGGTGGTGTGCAACCAAAAATCTCTCTCTCTCTTTCTCTGACCCCACAAATTAGCTACAACAACGGTGACCATCGCCAGCAATGACCAGCATGAAAGGAGCCACCACACCTGAGAAGGAAGAAAGACCAGAGCCAGAGTGTCAGACCAGACCAAAGGACCACACTATGCAGAGGACTACAGAGACCATTGCACAGATAATAGCCAATATCTGCCTAGGTACTTGTCAGTCACGCAAGTCTAGGATTGGACTTGAACTTTAGTATTTCTGTAAGATAACTTATTGTTGGTTGGGTGGGTGATAATTGATTGTATGTTTAAATAAATATTGTTGTCCTAACATGAAGTCTACTCGCAATTCTTTGTCCACCATGTAAGGGTTAAAACAGACTGTGTGCAGGCAGGCACAACAAATTGGTGACTCTAGTGGGACATCGACAAGAAGTAACTTTATTGCTCCGATATCAAGTCCCACAGAACCTAATACTCCTGGAGATTTGGCCTGAGCCTGAATTAAGACGGTAATGTAATGACGTAATGACGGCGGTTTAGAACGGAGTTGAGGAGGAACTTCTTCACTCAAAGGGTGGTGAATCTCTGGAATTCTCTGCCCGTTGAAGTGGTGGAGGCTGCCTCGCTAAATATTTTTAAGAAGCGGGTTGATGGGTTTTTGATAAGAGAAGGGATTAAGGGTTATGGGGAGAGGGCGGGAAAGTGGAACTGAGCCACGACAGATCAGCCATGATCTTATTGAATGGCGGGGCAGGCTCGAAGGGCTAGATGGCCTACTCCTGCTCCTATTTCTTATGTTCTTATGTTCTTATGTTCTTATGTAATGGCCAGCATTTCAAGTAAATCGAAGGGAGTGAAAGGTCTATATTGAACTCAGAGGTGTCAACTCATTATTGGACAAATTAACGCTTTCGGGAATTGTCATTGTGCATAAGTTGTTACTAACAAGGACAATAGGGTAAACTCTGTAGGTTTACATTAGAATCCCGAGGGATTAGGACCGGAACATAGTCCAAAGCCATACCCGCAGTCCAATCAACTCCCTATTCCTTGTCATTTGATATAGAATGGCAGGAAAAAGAACATAAGAATAGGAGGCAGAGAGTGGGGGTCAATGGGTGCTATTCGGATTGGCGGTTGGTGACTAGTGGGGTGCCCCAGGGGTCGGTGCTGGGGCCTCAGCTATTTACCATTTATATAGATGATCTGGAGGAGGGAACCGAGTGTAGGGTGTCGAAATTTGCTGATGACACCAAGATTGGGGGAAAGGCAAATTGTGCGGAGGGTGTGGAGAGTCTGCAGAAGGATCTAGATAGGCTGGGCGAATGGGCCAGGAAATGGCAAATGGAATTTAATGTTGGCAAGTGTGAGGTGGTCCACTTTGGTAGGAAGAATGGTAGGAAGGACTATTACTTACGTGGCGAAAAACTGCAGCAGGCGACGGTGCAGAGGGACCTCGGGGTCCTTGTGCATGAGTCGCAAAAACCCAGCCTGCAAGTGCAGCAGGTGGTCAGGAAGGCGAATGGGATGCTGGCCTTCATAGCGAGGGGGATTGAATATAAAAGTAGGGAGGTCTTGCTGCAGCTGTATAGGGCATTGGTGAGGCCGCAGCTGGAGTACTGTGTGCAGTTTTGGGCGCCGCACCTGCGCAAGGATATTTTGGCCCTGGAGGGAGTGCAGAGGAGGTTTACTAGGCTGATACCGGAGTTGAGGGGGTTGAGCTATGAGGAGAGGCTGAATAAACTAGGCTTGTACTCGTTAGAGTTTAGAAGAATGAGGGGAGATCTCATTGAGACGTATAAGATGATGAATGGGATGGATAGGATAGAGGTGGAAAGACTCTTCCCGCTCAAAAAAGACAGTAGGACTAGGGGGCACAGCCTCAAGATAAAGGGGGGGCGGTTCAGAACGGAGTTGAGGAGGAACTTCTTCACTCAAAGGGTGGTGAATCTCTGGAATTCTCTGCCCGTTGAAGTGGTGGAGGCTGCCTCGCTAAATATTTTTAAGAAGCGGGTTGATGGGTTTTTGATAAGAGAAGGGATTAAGGGTTATGGGGAGAGGGCGGGAAAGTGGAACTGAGCCACGACAGATCAGCCATGATCTTATTGAATGGCGGGGCAGGCTCGAAGGGCCAGATGGCCTACTCCTGCTCCTATTTCTTATGTTCTTATGTTCTTATGTTCTTATAAGAAATAGGAGCAGGAGTAGGCCATCTAGCCCTTCGAGCCTGCCCCGCCATTCAATAAGATCATGGCTGATCTTAGCACAGAGGCCCATATGGGAAACAAGACTCAGAGAATATATTAAGAAGAAAGGGTGACCCCTCTGGGCAGAATCTTGTGCCAATTTCAACAGGGGTCCCTAGGACAGAAGTATTGGAACGATCTGAGGAAAGTTCAGGGAAAACAGACGAGCAAACGTGAGAAAGTGACTTCCATAGTGAGCTACTTAGGACAGCTGCTAGGAGCAGAAAAAGAATTAAACACAGTTTGTAAGGCACTGAAGGAATCGAAGCAGGAACAGGAGGAAAAGGAGGAGGAGATAAAGAAACTAAAGGAACAATAGCAGGAGAGGATGGAACAAATAAGAGCCAAAAAGGATAGAGAGGTCAATGAATTAAAGGGAGCCAACCAGGCAAATCTGTTACATCTGGGCAATTTTCAAACCCAGTATGAGAGAGTTACCAAGACACCCAGTGCACTGTCTGGGCCAAAGGTGAAGCTGAGCAGGCAGTAGCACGATTGGAAGCAAAGTGCACTGACCTGCAGGCGGCAATAAAAGTGCTACATCAAACCAGTAAAGACCAGAGACAGGAAACCGCTGGCCACACCAAATGGCAGAGAGAAACTTCACAGCTGGAATCCCTATTATTGGTTCCAACCAGATTTATGTGTACCTTTGGAGAGAAGATAGAGAATGCAGATTGGGGAGAGTTAAAACAGAATGCTAAACTTTACGTTATCGTCCATCACCATCTTACCCAGGGGAAGTTCACACCCATCGCGCCCCCAGATTCACCTCCATTACCCATTCACCCAGTGACGACTGAACGTCGGGTAGGAGAGTCTCACGGCCCAGCCATTACACAGACAACCCCATTTACGATGGCACAATTGGCCAAAATCGCAACTAAAGTCCCAACTTTTGAACCATCGGTTGAGACATACAGTTTCTTTGAGGATGTCAGGCAGCAAAAACATAATGCATGGGCGAGATGAAAGGGAAGAAGTGAGGCTGATAGTCATGCGCTTAAGCAAGTCTGTACGGTCTGCCCTGCCAGCCCCTCAAAAGGGAAGGAACCTTAAATGAAATTAAGGAAGCGATATTGACCGCGGTAGAGTTTAATAAAGGGGATCCTGTAGATGGGTTACATAAGTGTAGACAGAGGAAAGAGGAATATCTGACTGCTTTTGCCGGTCATTTATGGATCCACTTCACGGGAGTACGTTGGGAATTAGATCGGGCTAGATTGAATGAAACTGATTCATCCAAATGGGCTAGGACATTAGTGTCGCACACCACTGAGGAAAGCAAGGAAGAACCATAGAACCATAGAAAATTACAACTCAGAAACAGGCCTTTTGGCCCTTCTTGTCTGTGCCGAACCATTTTTTGCCTAGTCCCACTGACCTGCACTTGGACCATATCCCTCCTCTCATCCATGAACCCGTCCAAGTTTTTCTTAAATGTTAAAAGTGACCCCGCATTTACCACTTTATCCAGCAGCTCGTTCCACACTCCCACCACTCTCTGCGTGAAACCCCCCCTAATATTCCCTTTAAACTTTTCTCCTCTCACCCTTATCCCATGCCCTCTGGTTTTTTTCTCCCCTAGCCTCAGTGGAAAAAGCCTGCTTGCATTCACTCTATCTACACCCGTCAAAATCTTATACACCTCTATCAAATCTCCCCTCGTTCTTCTACGCTCCAGGGAATAAAGCCTACGCTAATTTTGATCCCACACAGACCACACACAATGAAGCATGGGTTCTCTGATGGTTAGCTCGAGTCTGAGAACAGGAAGTTCAGGGACACCACCCCACAATGTCAGGTCAGAAAGGAAGGCAAGAATGCTTCTGATGAGGGCTAACCAGGATCCAGTATGGAGAAACGAGGGTAGAGGGCATCCCCAACACCAGAGAGGTTCCACTCCACCTTACACGGCAATCCTGAGGAGAGATAGAGGGGCATGTTTTAATTGTGGACAGTTGGGACGCTTCACCTGTGATTGTAGAGACCTCCACCACCCTATACATGGTCCCCGAGGCCACCAGGACCACCGGCTTCACCAGCTTCTAGGAAGGAGAGAGAGCACCGCCCACCACCAATAGAAGGTCCCGGTCACCCCATACATACCATGAGTGCTTGCCCATCTCTATATCCGACTGACCCTCCTATGGGACCCTAGATTGACAGTGCTGGACCTCCCCAACCTGGGTCTGTAGCAGCAAGTGGGATAGCGTAGGGTGCACATGTGGAATTATAAAAGTTAGAAGCCATCACACAGGACCTCCTCACCTGGCTATTGTAAGCCCAACACATGAGCCAAGGCCAGTGACTATACGGGGCAGTTTTGGCAGCTACCTGTAGGAGAGCAAGTAAACACTGATGCCATCTGCCAAACTAATATAGCCAATGTGGACAGGTGCAGCGCACTGACAGTTCCCTAAAACAAATTTTAGAAGGAGTCGGTACAGTGGCACAGTGGTTAGCACTGCTGCTTCACAGCTCCAGGGACCTGGGTTCGATTCCCGGCTCGGGTCACTGCCTGTGTGGAGTTTGCACATTCTCCTCATGTCTGCATGGGTTTCCTCCAGGTGCTCCAGTTTCCTTCCACAGTCCAAAGGTGTGCAGGTTAGGTTGATTGGCCACGCTAAATTGACCGTAGATGCTTAGGTTAGAGAGGATTAGCGTACGGATTGTGGGTGGGATTGTGGTCAGTGCAGACTCAATGGGCCAAAGGGCCTCTTTCTGTACTGTAGAGTTTCTATGAGTCTACCCAGCCCCATATGAGAAATGGAAGGACAAAATACAGATTCAGGATGGTTTGATATTAAAGGCAGGCATGTACGTAGTTCGTACACAGGAGAGAAATCAGTTCATCTACCAGCACCCTGACGGACATGGCCATCAAGACAACAATCAAGCAATTAAAAGAATTATGTTGGTGGCCTGAACTGCACAATAACGTCGCCAATTATATCGACAATTGTTTAATTTGTGCCCTGAACGATCCTGATAGGTATACCAGAAAAGTCGAGCTAAGGCACACATGCTCAGTAGAAGGCCCCTGGACAAACTTCCAAATTGATTTAATTGGGCCACTATCGCCATGTAGGAATGGATTTAAATACATCCTGGTAATAATAGACACTTTCACCACGTGGGTGGAGGCATTCCCCACTAGATCCAACACAGCTAAGGCCACTGCAAAGATATTAGCCCAGCAGATATTTACACGATTGGGTCTTCCCCGCAGCATAGAGTCCGACCAAGGGACACATTTCACCGGGTGGGTAATGCAGAACATTATGGCAATGTTTGGCATCCAGCAGAAATTCCATATCGCCTACCATCCATGATCCAATGGAATCGTAGAGCTCATGAACCGAACGTTAAAAGGGTTCATTAGAAAGGCAGTGCTGCAAAACAACACAACATGGGATACAGTACTTCCCTTTGCCCTCATGATGGTACGTTTCCAGTTCCACCGGATTCACCCCCACCCCCATTAATGACTGGCCAACCTAGAGGGGAGCTGAATATTTACTGGGGTTTGAGCCTGCTATCAGCGCGCTCACCCACGAGAAAGCTGTCCAGCAGATAACCGAAAACAATACAGCAGCCCAGTTAGCCACATCTGTCCGATTAAGAGTTAAAGGAAACAGAGCAAGGCATGTTTCGATAAAAGGGTACACCCAGTGGAATCACTGTATATTCATACAGTTAGCCAGCGGGTAATGAGTTCCCTCTACAACCCCAGCTCTTTCTTGTCCCCGAGACATGCAGGTCCGCACACCATTACTGACAAAATAAGCCCCTCGGTGTATAAGGTCCTGATCATTATTGGGAAAACCGGTTGGGTCCATGTCAATCACTGAAAGATTATGGGTCTCAGAGTAATCATTTCCACCATCTCACATTGGAGATAGGGGAGGATGACACTAGGCAACTGGAATGGCCTCACGCAGGAAACATAGTTCTCCGAACACCTTCTCATCCACTCTCAGATTCAAACCAGATCCTTACCCCTACCACACTACAGCCCAGAGCCTTGTCCACACCCAAAGTGCCCCTAAAGGTACTGATCGACCTAGACATAACAGGAGACTTGTGCACCCTGGAGGACTGACACGACTTGCTAGATATCAGCCCTCACAGCACTATGGATTTCCCACAAACATAAGCTTTAATAGCCCCAGACCCAACAGTGAGGTCCTGACTAAACGACACCGGGTCATTTTGATAGAGGCACCCAGTACTGCATCCCTCACCTGGGTAAGGGACCAGACACACAGATTGATTAGAATGGGAAAGGAGGATAAAGGACCCCTGAATCCAGATCCAAACGCAGACCCCACAGTGCAGTCCAACAAACAGACACGGGTATGGAGGCCAGGTGAGGAGATAATGATGGAGCCCCATGAGACAAATGATTCAGAAGATGAGTCTCTGTTGGGCAATTTGTAAACGGAAATGTCGAATGAAGGAATTAAAGGTGCTCCAAATGATGAAATTCAGCCTACAGCACAGGCCAATGCAAGGTATAAGAATCTCTGATGGAAGCATCCACTCAAAACCCTTCAACTTGCAGGTTCATCGTGACCGATCAACAATAAAATGTCCACGATTAAATATAATCGACTCATTTCCCAAATCATTTGTATACTGCTAGTATGATTAACCGGGTTACTTACACAGTCCAAAGCCGTTCTCTTTGGTCAACTTCCTTCAGTTAAGACCTATCTTTGAAGGAACTGTGGTAAACTTTGAGATCATTGAGGCGACTGTGGTAAATTTTAAAATCATTGAGGCGATTGTGCTAAATTTTAAAATCATCAAGGTGACTGGGCTACATTTTAAACTCTTAGACCACTTGTGCTAAATTTTAAATGCACTCTGCCTTCAAACTCCAAGACCCTCACGGAACGGACACCTCTTCAGGTCAATAGAGACTGACTCCAGTGCTGTTCAAATAAGTACATAAGAACATAAGAAATAGGAGCAGGAGTAGGCCAACTAGCCCTTCAAGCCTGCCCCGCCATTCAATAAGATCATGGCTGATCTGTTGTGGCTCAGTTCCACATTCCCACCCTCTCCCCATAACCCTTAATCCCCTCTCTCATCAAAAACCCATCAACCCGCGTCTTAAAAATATTTAGCGAGGCAGCCTCCACCACTTCAACGGGCAGAGAATTCCAGAGATTCACCACCCTTTGAGTGAAGAAGTTCCTCCTCAACTCTGTTCTAAACCGCCCCCCCTTTATCTTGAGAGAAGAATTGGCGAATGTGGACTGGAGGAGCGCGTTGGAAGGTAGGTCTGCTGAGGAGCAGTGGAGGATCTTTAAGGAGATCTTTCTTGGTGCTCAGCGAAAATTTATTCCGATGGTCAAAAAGGACTGTAGGAGGAGAGGTAATAAGCCGTGGATAACGAAGGAGGTGAAGGAAAGTGTTAAATTAAAAGCGGAGGCGTTTAGAGTAGCTAAGAGTAGTGGGCGAGAAGAGGATTGGGAGAGGTTTAAATGTCAACAAAGATTGACAAAGAAGTTGATAAAGGAGGGTAGGAGAAACTATGAAGCTGGGCTAGCGCTTAATATAAAAAAGGATAGCAAGAGTTTTTATAAATATATAAAAAGGAAGAGGCTGGCTAGGGTGAACGTTGGTCCCTTAGAGGATGAGAAGGGGGACTTAGTGGTAGGGGATGGGGATATGGCGGAGGTCTTGAATAACTTTTTTGTTTCGGTCTTCATGGAGGAGGACGTGAATAATTTGCCGGATGTTAGAGATGGAAAGGTGGTAGGACTGGAGGGTCTCGATGACATTACTGTTACTAGAGAGGTGGTGCTCGACAGACTGGAGGGGCTGATTGTGGACAAGTCCCCAGGACCGGATGGAATGCATCCGAGGGTCCTGAAAGAAATGGCGGAGGTGATAGTGGATGCCTTGGTGGTTATTTTCCAGACGTCGCTGGATTCCGGGGAAGTGCCGGAAGATTGGAAAACGGCTAATGTTACGCCGTTGTTTAAGAAGGGTGCCAGGCAAAAGGCGGGGAATTATAGGCCGGTTAGTTTAACGTCTGTTGTAGGTAAAATGTTAGAATCCGTCATCAAGGAGGAAATAGTGAGGCATCTTGAGGGGAACTGCATGATAAAGCAGACGCAGCACGGTTTCCTTAAAGGGAAGTCGTGTCTGACAAATTTACTGGAGTTCTATGAGGATGTGTCTAGGGCGGTGGATAGAGGAGAGCCGGTGGATGCGGTCTTTCTGGATTTTCAGAAGGCGTTTGACAAGGTACCTCACAAGAGGTTATTGCAGAAGGTCAGGGGGCATGGAGTTGGGGGTAGGGTGTTAGCGTGGATAGAGGATTGGTTGTCAAATAGGAGGCAGACAGTGGGGGTCAATGGGTGCTATTCGGATTGGCGGATGGTGACTAGTGGAGTGCCCCAGGGGTCGGTGCTGGGGCCTCAGCTATCTACCATTTATATAGATGATCTGGAGGAGGGAACCAAGTGTAGGGTGTCGAAATTTGCTGCTGACACCAAAATTGGTGGAAAGGCAAATTGTGCGGAGGGGGTGGAGAGTCTACAGAAGGATCTAGATAGGCTGGGCGAATGGGCCAGGAAATGGTGAGTGCTGCTGGAATAAAACTGGACACCTTGATTTTGCTAGCCAGTTGAACAAGCTCTTTTCCGGCCTCTCTACGACTCGTCCACTAATCGATCTGAACAAAATTTGCTCAGATGTGGTTTGCAATTAGAATTTTACAACACGCAAGCGACAATTGATAACATCTACATCCTCCTGACCACACCACTGTTCAAAGAAAAAGGTGGGGGAAGGCATGGACAGTTTAAATATAGATCGAATATTAGATGCGAAAACAGCAGAAATTACTTTGATCTCCTCCGAACAACGACAGAGATGCAACCTACGATCTACCTCATCAGACTCATTATCCGGATAAGCGTGCAGGACACCCCAGGCAAGGTGAACTTTTGGTATCCCGGTTATTTATGGTTTACCCCATCTGATGTGAGGATGGCGTATTATGGGTACAGTACAATAATAGTATCACGTTTGGGTGTCACAGCCAACGGCTGATATACAAAGAAACCAAATTTTAGTTCAGCTGAATGTTGTCTGAGTGTCACCGTAGCAGGGGATTGATGGGGATTTTCAAACAATGGGTGCCCCGAAATTGGTCAACAACCCAGAAAAAGGATTAGAGCTCGAGCACTGGTGCCCCGAGACACTCATAGAGGGGAACTTTGCATTGTATGAAATAAGAACTGGGTTGAAGCCAACCCCAAAACCATCCCATTCATTTTGTCCTGAAGCCACCGCCAGATCACAGAATGGATTGCTACTAAAATGCACAAGGAAACCTGTATGACAACATCCACCACGAATTGGGCTATAGCTGGGACCCAACTGCCAGAGTGGTGCTCTCGCCAATTTAAGAGACTATACCTCCACTTGACTCGCAGGCTGTTAGTATGGAAAGTAGGAATGGACGAAAGACAGGAAAGATCCAAGAGGGAGTTAGTCAATGACACGGCCACAGCATACGGGGCAGGGGTAGCAACCATCAACACCCCTGATTTAGCCAAACTGGACAATAAACTTAGGATTCTGACCCAACAGGTTAAACAGACACGAAGTTCTATCAATGAGGACAATCAGCAAGATGCTGAAGGGGAACTGATTGGGAACACAGCCAGCAGCCACATGGTAGTTGCGTTAGGAGGACATGTCAAGACAATCAATCAAATTATCAGGGAAAAATTAGAGGGTGATGACCAACAACAGAACCGGACTTTATGTAGTGCATTAAACAATGGATGATAGAACAGCTAAGGGAAAACCTAGGGCAGGTACGCAGTGGACAGGTTCCATCTTGGATTAGTGACGAACAGATGGAACACCTATTTACAGGTAAGAAACGCCCCTAGTTATCTCGCTGCCAGTAAAGTGTCCACGATTAAGTGTAATCAACTCGTTTCCCATATGCTGCTAGTATGATTAACTGGGTTATTTACACAGTCCAAAGCCGTGCTCTTTGATCACCTTTCTTGGGTTAAGGCCAATCATTGAGGCAACTGTGCCAAACTTTGAAATCATCAAGGTGACTGTGCTAAATTTTAAAATCATCGAGGTGACTGTGCCAAATTTTAAAATCATTGAGGCGATTGTGCCAAATTTTAAAATCATTGAGACAATTGTGCTAAATTTTAACATCATTGAGGCGATTGTGCTAAATTTTAAAATCATTGAGGCGACTGTGTTAAATTTTAAAATCATTGAGGCGATTGAGCTAAATTTTAAAATCATTGAGGCGATTGTGTTAGATTTTAAAATCATTGAGGTGATTGTGCTAAATTTTAAAATCATTGAGGCGACTGTGTTAAATTTTAAAATCATTGAGGCGATTGAGCTAAATTTTAAAATCGTCAAGGCAACTGGGCTACATTTCAAACCCTTAGAGGCACTTGTGCTAAATTTTAAATGCGCTCCACCTTCAAACTCCAAGACACTCATGGAACGGACATCTCTTCTGGTCAATACAGACCGTCTCCAGTGCTATTCAAATCCCTCGGACTAATGGCGACTGCCGCTAGAATATAACTGGATGCCTTGATTTTGCTAGCCAAGGTCTGGTTCAATAATGACTGCAAAGGGACTTTAGGGAAAGCCCTGGGAATGATATTAGGGTTCCCCATAATTACTGACGACCAGGTTGGACTGACGGTCTTTGGAGTGGGAAGTACAGGGACTATCCATGAGGATATCTGGATAGAGTACGATGGCGCTTTACCGTATGCAGTGGAGAAGGAAGGGAAACTTATAGGCATTACAGATGTCAGCAAACTGATGAAATAATCGCATGCTCATACCCAGTTTATTTAAATGAACATGCACTATGTGGCTTCAGAACAAACAGTAGCCTAAATTGCTCAGTACAATTCTTGGTTAGGCTGCATTTGCAGTGTTGCATGCAGATCTGGTCACCACAACAACAGAAGGATGTGGAGAGAGTGTAAAGAAGGTTCACCAGAACTTTGCCTGGTCTCAAGGGTGTTGGGTATGAGGAGAGGTTGAATAAACGAGAACTGTTTTCACAAGATAGATGGGGGCTGAAGGGAGACCTGATGGAGATCCACAAAATTATGAGAGGCATAGACAGGGTGGATAGTCAGAGGCTTAGAGTGTCAATTGCAAGAGGGCACAGGTTAAAGGTGAGTGAAGGACAGTTTAAGAGAGATGTGTTGGGGATCTTTTTCACGCAGAGAGTGATGGGTGTCTGGAAAGCACTGCGGGAGGAGGAGCAAGTAGGAACATTGGCAACATTTAAGAGTCTTCTGAATGGGCACTTAAATAGGAAAGGAATGGAGGGATATAGAACATGGAACATAGAACATAGAACATTACAGCACAAACAGGCCCTTCGGCCCACAATTTGCACCGATCATATCCCTACCTACCAGGCCTATCTATAACCCTCAATCCCATTAACTCCCATGTACTCATCCAGAAGTCTCTTAAAAGACCCCAACAAGTTTGCCTCTACCACCACCGACGGCAGCCGATTCCATTCATTCACCACCCTCTGAGTGAAAAACTTATCCCTGACATCTCATCTGTACCTACTCCCCAGCACCTTAAACCTGTGTCCTCTCATAGTGACCATTTCAGCCCTGGGAATAGCCTCTGAGGATCCACCCTATCTATACCTCTCAACATCTTATAAATCTCTATCAGGTCACCTATCAACCTTCGTCTCTCTAGGGAGAAAAGACCGAGCTCAGTCAACCTATCCTCATAAGGCATGCCACCCAATCCAGGCAACACCCTTGTAAATCTCCTCTGCACCCTCTCAATAGCTTCCACATCCTTCCTGTAGTGAGGCGACCAGAACTGCGCACAGTACTCCAAGTGGGGTCTGACAAGGGTTTTATAAAGCTGCAGCATTATCTCCCAACTCCTAAACTCAATCCCTCGATTGATGAAGGCTAGTACACCATATGCCTTCTTGACCACATCCTCCACCTGCAAGGCCGATTTAAGAGTCCTATGGACCCGGACCCCAAGGTCCTTCTGATCCTCAAACGGATATGGTTCGAGCGAGGGCAGAAGGTTTTTTTTCAGTTTAGTTAGGGCATCATGATCAGCACAGCCTTGGAGGGCCGAAGGGCCTGTTCCTGTGCTGTACTTTTCTTTGTTCTTTGAATGTGCATGGGAACATGAGGAGAGATTGGATGGGTTGGGGTTATTTTCCTTGGAATAAAGAAGGCTTAGGGATGACTTGATAATGGCATGCAAAACTGTGAGGGTAAGGGATAGAGTGGACAGGATAAAATTGTTTCCCTTGATCTAGAACCAGAGGGCATAGATTCGAGATAAATGGCAGCAGGTGTAGAGGGGACATGAGGGAAAGCTTTTTTACGCGGAGGGTGTGGGTGTCTGGAATTCGCTGCCTGACTTGGCGGCGGGGGCAGAGACATAATAAGAACATAATAAGAACATAATAAGAAATAGGAGCAGGAGTTGGCCATCCAGCCCTTCGAGCCTGCCCCGCCATTCAATAAGATCATGGCTGATCTGTCGTGGCTCAGTTCCACTTTCCCGCCCTCTCCCTATAACCCTTAATCCCCTTGCCTACTAAAAACCTATCAACCCGCGTCTTAAATATATTTAGCGAGGTAGCCTCCACCACTTCAACGGGCAGAGAATTCCAGAGATTCACCACCCTTCGAGCAAAGAAGTTCCTCCTCAACTCCGTCCTAAACTGCCCCCTCCTTATCTTGAGGCTGTGCCCCCTAGTCCTACTGTCCTTTCTGAGCAGGAAGAGCCTCTCCACCTCTATCCTATCTATCCCATTCATCATCTTATACGTCTCAATGAGATCTCCCCTCATTCTTCTAACCTCCAACGAGTACAAACTTAGTTTATTCAGCCTCTCCTCATAGTTCAACCCCCTCAACTCCAGTGTCAGCCTAGTAAACCTCCTCTGCACTCCCTTCAGGGCCAAAATATCCTTGCGCAAGTGCGGCGACCAAAACTGCACACAGTACTCCAGCTGCGGCCTCACCAATGCCCTATACAGCTGCAGCAAGACCTCCCTACTTTTATATTCAATCCCCCTCGCTATGAAGGCCAGCATCCCATTTGCCTTCCTGACCACCTGCTGCACCTGCAGGCTGGGTTTTTGCGACTCATGCACAAGGACCCCGAGGTCCCTCTGCACCGTCGCATGCTGCAGTTTTTCGCCATGTAAGTAATAGTCCTTCCTACCATTATTCCTACCAAAGTGGACAACTTCACACTTGCCGACATTAAATTCCATTTGCCAGTTCCTGGCCCATTCGCCCAGCCTATCTAGATCCTTCTGCAGACTCTCCACACCCTCCGCACAATTTGCCATTCTACCAATCTTGGTGTCATCAGCAAATTTCGACACCCTACACTCGGTTCCCTCCTCCAGATCATCTATATAAATGGTAAATAGCTGAGGCCCCAGCACCGACCCCTGGGGCACTCCACTAGTCACCATCCGCCAATCCGAATAGCACCCATTAACCCCCACTCTCTGCCTCCTATTTGACAGCCAATCCCCTATCCACGCTAACACCCTACCCCCAACTCCATGCCCCCTAACCTTCTGTAATAACCTCTTGTGCGGCACCTTATCAAACGCCTTCTGAAAATCAAGAAACACCACATCCACCGGCTCTCCTCCATCCACCGCCGTAGACACATCCTCATAGAACTCCAATAAATTCGTCAGACACGACTTCCCCTTAACGAAACCGTGCTGCGTCTGCTCTATCAAACAATTCTCCTCAAGATGCCTCGCTATTTTCTCCTTGATGACGGATTCTAACATTTTACCTACAAAAGGCGTTAAACTAACCGGCCTATAATTCCCTGCCTAAGCTAAGCTCTTTTGAAAAGTATCTGGATCTGTACCTTAAGAGCTATAAGTGCCGGGGCTATGGGCCAGGTGCAGGCAGGCGGGATTAGAAAAGGCACCTGGGTGTCTTCAGTCTGACATAGACAAAATGGGCCAAATGACCTGCTTCTGCGCTGTAACATTTCGATGGTTCCATGTGACAGAGAAGACTGCCCTCTACTGGCTGAACACCTGAATGGTCACTGCTGCTTTATCATCAGATGTTGTTTCCTGCCTCTCACCAAATGGAAATCTTCCAACAGCTACTGCACACGGGAAACGAAACTGCAACTTCGGAACATAAAAGCAGCTTTCAAAAATCTGCGTATGAATTGTTAAGGCCATTGTACGCCACAGGCTTGTCCATTAATTTAACACCTGAGAATGAGATAACGATTGTGGGTTTTAAAAATGTACTTATGCGTGTCACAAGTGGGCTTACATTAATACCGCAATGATCTTGGGGGGTGGTGGGGTGGAGGTGCAGGTCACGCAGAGGTTGATGTCGGGAGGAATTTTCCGGTTTTGGGGTAGGCGTGGCTGGGAAATCCCAAACACAGTAAGGATTTCTAAAAATATGTTTAAAAAATGAACTAACAAATTGAACGTTGGTCCCATAGGACCTGAGTCTGGGCAATTGATTATTTAGTTTATTTATTGATTATTGCCACATGTAGGCTTACATTAACACTGCAATGAAGTTACTGTGAAAATCCCCTGATTGCCACACTCTGGCGCCTGGTCGGGTACACTGAGGGAGAATTTAGTACGGCCAATGCATCCAACAAGCTCATCTTTCACACCGGAGCACCCGGAGGAAACCCATGCAGACACGGGGAGAAGGTGCTAACTCCACACACCCAAGCTGGGAATCGAACCCAGGTCTCTGGCACTGTGAGGTAGCTGTGTTAACCAGGATATGGCAGGTGAATTGAAAGATAATTTGCATCAACCTTCACCATGGGGGTGGTGGAGGTGGTGGCGGAGGCAAATTCAACAGGCTCTTTTAAGAGACTTCTGGATGAGTACATGGGGCTTAATAGGATTGAGGGTTGTAGGTAAACCTAGTAGGTAGGGATATAATCGGCACAACTTTTGGGCCGAAGGGCCTGTTTGTGCTGTAGTTTATCCATGTTCTATGTTCTATGGAGGATACAGGTAACATCGCAGAAGCTGCTATAAACCAGGAAATGGAAGGGAGGAACTCAGGAAAATTACATGTACTGGAGAAATGGTACTGAGCGTACTGTTGGAGCTGTTGCTGACAAGTGCCTGGGTCATGACGGACATCATTCTAGACCCTCAAAAGAAGTGGCAAGTGCGACAGTTGGTGCATTGGTTTTAATTTTCTGGAACTACCCAGATTACATTATTCAAAAGTAACAGAGATAGAAAGAAGGGGAATACTGGCCATTTAACTTAACATCTGTCATAAGAACATAAGAAACAGGAGCAGGAGTAGGCCACCTAGCCCCTCGAGCCTGCCCCGCCATTCAATAAGATCATGGCTGATCTGTCGCTGCTCAGTTCCACTTTCCCGCCCTCTCCCCATGACCCTTAATCCCCTTGCCTATCAAAAGCCTATCAACCCGCGTCTTAAATATATTTAGCGAGGTAGCCTCCACCACTTCAACGGGCAGAGAATTCCAGAGATTCACCACCCTTTGAGTGAAGAAGTTCCTCCTCAACTCCGTTCTAAACTGCCCCCCCTTTATCTTGAGGTTGTGCCCTCTAGTCCTACTGTCCTTTCTGAGCAGGAAGAGCCTCTCCACCTCTATCCTATCCATCCCATTCATCATCTTATATGTCTCAATGAGATCTCCCCTCATTCTTCTGAACTCTAACGAGTACAAGCCTAGTTTATTCAGCCTCTCCTCATAGTTCAACCCCGTCAACTCCGGTATCAGCCTAGTAAACCTCCTCTGCACTCCCTCCAAGGCCAAAATATCCTTGCGTAAGTACGGCGACCAAAACTGCACTCAGTACTCCAGCTGCGGCCTCACCAGTGCCCTATACAGTTGCAGCAAGACCTCCCTACTTTTATATTCAATCCCCCTCGCTATGAAGGCCAGCATCCCATTTGCCTTCCTGACCACCTGCTGCACCTGCAGGCTGGGTTTTTGCGACTCATGCACAAGGACCCCGAGGTCCCTCTGCACCGTTGCACGCTGCAGTTTTTCGCCATGTAAGTAATAGTCCTTCCTACCATTATTCCTACCAAAGTGGACAACTTCACACTTGAACTTCACACTTGTCATAGAGAAAATGTTCAAAGCAAATATTTAAAAAGTGCTATCAGGGCACTTGGATAAGTTGAAGGTAATCAGGCAGAGTCAACATGGTGCAAAGAAAATCATATTTAACCAACGTGTTGTAGTTATTTGAGGAAGTATTACATGCTGTAGATGAAGGGGAACCATTGGATGTACTGTACATAGACTTCCAGAAGTCACTTGATAAAGTGCCACATCAAAGACTGTTGTGAAAAATAAAAGTTCATGGTGTAGGGGGTGATGTGGGGAACGTCTAACCGGTTAAGAAGGTTTTTATTCAGTAGATATTAAGGCAGTGACAGGGCCACCAGCAGAGAGTTAAATGATTCATAAAGCACTATTATAAGCTAAAAAGAAAATAGTTTACACAGATGTGAAAGAGAATTAAATAAGTATTTATGGTTTAAAACATATACGCTGACATTTTGAATGCTTTTTAAATATATTAAATGAATTATAAACTAAGTCATGGTTTAGGGGAAGAGCTTATTGGTATCTTTGAAAAGCCTTAAAGAGAGGAGGTTGATATCAGACAGTGTCTTATATGAAGACAGAAAGTGAAACGTTTACAACTTGGCATTTCATTGTTCTGATCATCTGGCCTTATGCCAAAACGTGGGAATACATGGCCATCTGATTTAACAATGATCTAAAAATGAACCCATGAGAATATTCACTCTGACATTTCCTGAAGACATTTGAGGTAACTTAGCAATGGAAAGTTAGTCTTAGCCATAGTAGGTGGTAGCATCCGGATTTAATGGACAGATAAGATACCATAATGTTGGATGGTAAATACCGATTGACTGGAGTACATTGCTGTTATTAATATTTTACAATTAAACTTTTATGGATGCACCATAGAAAGCATTCTTTCTGGTTGTATCACAGTTTGGTATGGCTCCTGCTCTGCCCAAGATGGCAAGGAACTACAAAAGGTCGTGAATGTAGCCCGATCCATCGCACAAACCAGCATCCCATCCATTGACTCTGTCTACACTTCCCACTGCCTTGGCAAAGCAGCCAGCATAATCAAAGAGTCCACGCATCCCGGACATTCACTCTTCCATCTTCTTCATTCAGGAAAAAGATACACAAGTCTGGGGTCGGATACCAAGAACAGCTTCTTCCCAGCTACTGTCAGACTTTTGAATGGACCTACCTTGCAGTCAGTTGATCTTTCTCTACACCCTAGCTATGACTGTAACACTACATTCTGCACTCTTTTCCTTCTCTATGAATGGTATGCTTTGTCTGTATATCACACAAGAAACAATACTTTTCACTGGATGCTAATATATGTGACAATATTAAATCAAATCAAATCAAAGTATTGAATTTTATGTAATGAAGGTGATTTGATCTAAAGCTATTGAAGGGTAGTTAATGCAATAAAGAAAATGTGTAATTGTTCTGTCTTTTACTGATAACTTCAGAACGTGTCTGAGAGGCCCAAGTATTCTGTATCTGTGACCTTGAGATAATTTCTCCCATTGCTTTTGGTCTTAATAAAGATGTCTTTTGTATGAGTGACATTAGTTTTGTGAATGAATCCTTACTACCTCATAAAAGCTCTGCTAACAGGAGACACTGACGCAGATAGAAAATTGGCTGGTTAACAGGAAACAGAGGATAGGCACAAATGGGTTGTCTTCAGGTTGGCAACGTGAAATGAGTGGTGTGTCATAGGGATCGGTGCTGGCACCCCAACTGTTTACAATTTATATAAATGACTTGAATGAAGGGATTTTTGGGATAATGGCCAAATCTGATGATGACATAAGATAGGTTGGAAAGTAGATTGTGAAGAGAACATAAGGCGGCTACAAATAGATAGATTACATAAATGAGTAAAAATCTAGCAAATGGAATACGAGGTAGAAAATGTGAATTTGATCACTTTGGCAGGGAGACTAAAAGAGAAGCATTTATCTAAATAATGAGAGATTACAGAGAGCTCAGATGCAAAGGGATCTGCATTTTTAAATCTATGAGTCGCAAAAAGTTAGTATGCAAGTGCAGCAAATAATTAGAATGTTACCATTTATTATGGGAGGCACGGTGGCATAATGAGGCCTCACTGCATCAGGGACCCAGGTTCAATTCCGGCCTCGGGTCACTGTATGTGTGGAGTCTGCACGTTCTCCCCGTGTCTGCATGGTTTCCTCCCACAGTTCGAAAGGTGTGCTGGTTAGGTGCATTGGCCAAGCTAAATTCTCCCTAGATGTACCCCCACTGGGGTGTGGCGACTAGGGGATTTTCACAGTAGCTTAATTGCAGTGTTAATGCTTATGACACTCATAAATAAATTTTAAAACATTGACTAATCAACAACCTACAGTGCAGGTGAGGCACTGCTCACATCTGTGTTGGGTAAATTGTTGGAAGGTATTCTGAGAGACAAGATCTACAGGCATTTAGAAACACAAGGACTAATTAGGGACAGTCAACATGGCTTTGTGAGTGGAAAATCATGTCTCACAAATTTGATTGAGTTTTTTGAAGGGGTAACCAAGAAGGTAGATAAGGACTGTACAGTTCATTTTGTCTATATGGACTTTAGCAAGGCACAAGGTAGGTTGTCGCATAAGGTTAAATCCTCACGGGATCCAGGGTGAGATAGCTAAATGGATACAAAATTAGCTTCTTGACAGAATAAGAAGTCTGACAGCACCAAGTTTAAGTCCAACCAATTTATTTGATAGTAAACTCACAAGCTTTCGAGGTTCCCCTCTTCGTCAGGTTCCTGGTGTTGTCAGACTTCTTACTGTGTTTACCCCAGTCCAACGCCGGCATCTCCACTTCTTGACAGAAGCCAGAGGATGGGCGTAGAGGGTTGTTTTTCAAACTGGAGACCTGTGACCAGCGATGTGCCTCAGGAATTGGTGCTGTGCCCATGGTAATTTGTCATTTAGATGAATGATTTGGATGAGAATATAGGAGGCATGGTTAGTAAGTTTACAGGTGACACTAAGATTGGTGGCATAGTGGACAGTGAAGAAAGTTATCCCCGACTACAACAGGATCTTGATTAATTGGGCCAGTGGGCTGATGAATGGCAGATGGAGTTTAATTTAGATAAATGCAAGATGATGCATTTTGGTAGATTGAACCAGGCAGGATCTACTCAGTTAATGATAGGGCATTGGAAAGAGCGACAGATCAAAGAGATCTAGGGGTACAGGTTCATAGCTCCTTGAAAGTGGAGTCACACATGGATAGAGTGGTGAAGAAGGATTTGGCATGCTTGGTTTCATTGGTCAGAATATTGAATAGAGGAGTTGGGTCGTCTTGTTGAAGGTATACAAGGTATTGGTAAGGTCACACTTGGAATACTGTATATAGTACTGCTCACCCTATTGTAGAAAGTATATTATAGAAAGTATATTATTAAACTAGAAAGAGTGCAGAAGAGATTTACTAGGATGCCACCTGCACTTGATGGTTTGAGTTATAAGGAGAGTTTTGGAAGGTCTAATACAATTGATTTTGTAAGGTCTAATGCTAATAGGAAATACACAGTAAATGGCAGAACCCTTAAGAGTATTGACTGGCAAAGGGATCTAGGTGTACAGGTACACAGGTCACTGAAAGCAGCAATGCAGGTTGAGAAGGTAGTCAAGAAGGCATATGGCATGCTTGCCTTCACCGGTCGGGACATTGAGTTAAAAATTGGCAAATCATGTTGCAGCTTTATGGAACCTTAGTTAGGCCGCATTTGGAATATAGTGTTCAATTCTGATCGCCACACTACCAAAAGGATGTGGAGGCTTTGAAGAGGGTACAGAAACAATTTACCAGGATGTTGCCTGGTATGGAGGGCATCAGCTGTGAGGAGAAGTTGGAGAAACTTGGTTTGTTCACACTGGAATGACAGAGGTTGAGGGGTGACCTGATAGAAATCTAAAAGATTATGAGAGGCATGGACAAAGTGGATAGTCAGAAGCTTTTTCCCAGGGTGGAAGAGTCAATTACTAGGGGACACAGGTGTGAAGGGCAAGGGTTAAAGGAGATGTACGAGGCAGACTCTTTACACAGAGAGTGTTGGACGCCTGGAACTCGTTGCCGGTGGAAGTAGATACGATAGTGACTTTTAAGGGGCATCTGGCAAATACATGCATAGGATGGGAATAGAGGTATATGATCCCCGGAAGGGTAAGGGGTTTTACTGAAGTTAGGCAGCATGATCAGTGCAGGCTTGGAGGGCCGAAGGGCCTATTCCTAAGCTGTAATTTTCTTTGTTCTTTTTTCTTTGAGAGGCTGAATAGACTGGGATTTCTTTTTCTGGAGCGTAGGAGGTTGAAGGGTGATTTTATAGAGGTCGACAAAATAATGACAGGCATAAGTCAGCTAGATAGTCAATATATTTTCTCGAAGATAGGGGAGTCTAAAACTAAAGGCATGGGTTTAAGGTGAGAGGGAAGAGATACAAAAGGGTCCAGAAGGGTAACCTTTTCACACAGAGGGTGGTGAGTGTCTGGAACAAACTGCCAGAAGTAGTAGTAGTAGAGGAGTCTTTTAAAAACCGTTTAGACAGTTACATGGGTAAGATTGGTATAGAGGGTGTTGGGGCAAACGCAGGCAATTGGGACTAGCTAAAGCGTTTAAAAAAAGGAGGCAGCATGGACAAGTTGGGTCGAAGGGCCTATTTCCATGCTGTAAACCTCTATTACTCTATGACTCTAGATTGATTGGCCATGCTAAATTGATCCTTACTATCAGGGAGGTTAGCAGGGTAAATACATGTGGTAACGGGGATAGAGCCTGGGTGGGATTTCTAACAATGCAGGCTCGATGGACTTAATGGCCTCCTTCTTTTCTGTAGGGGTTCTATGAGTCCATGATTGCATTGTAAAGGAAATTGAATGTAATATAGGGAGGTGATACTTCAGTTACTCGGAGTATGAATGACACCACATAAGAACATAAGAAATAGGAGCAGGAGTAGGCCATCTAGCCCTTCGAGCCTGCCCCACCATTCAATAAGATCATGGCTGATCTGAAATGGATCAGTTCCACTTTCCCGCCTGCTCCCCATAACCCTTAATTCCCTTGTCTATCAGAAATCTATCGACCTGTGACTTACATATATTTAGCGAGGTAGCTTCCACCACTTCCAAGGGCAGAGAATTCCAAAGATTCACCACCCTTTGAGTGAAGAAGTTCCTCCTCAACTCTGTTTTAAACTGCAACCCCCCCCCAACTTATTTTGAGGCTGTGCCCTCTAGTTCTGGTTTCCTTTCTAAGCGGAAAGAATCTCTCTATGTCTACCCTATCTAGCCCCTTCATTATCTTGTAAGTCTCTACAAGATCCCCCCTCAGCCTTCTAAACTCCAACGAGTACAGGCCCAGTCTATTCAATCTCTCCTCAAAAGCTAACACATCTGGAGTACGATGTACAGGTTTGACCTCCTTATTTAAAGAATGACGTAAACACACTGGAAGCAGTTCAGGAAAGGTTCCCCAGACTAATCCTTGGATTGGACAGGTTGTCTTACGAGGGAAGGGTTTTTAGGCTCGGCTTATCTCCTCTGGAGTTTAGGAGACTAAGAGGTGACATAACTGAAATATATCAGGTCCAGAAGTGTCCTGACAGGATGAATGTAGAAAAGATGTTTCCCACTGGGGGAGAATCTAAAACTCAGGGTCACTGCTTAAAAATATGATGTTCCCCATTTAAAACAGAGATGAGGCAACATCTTTTCCCTCAGAGGATTGTGGGTCTTTGGAATTCTCTTCCTGGCAGCGGAAGCAGAGTCTTTGAATATTTTTAAGGTATGGGTGGGGGTGGATTCTCAGTAAGCAAGGATGTGCTTGGATGTCGGGGGTAGGCAGGATGCAAGTTTGAAGCTGCGCTCAAATCTTTTTATTCAATGGGAGAGCAGGCATGTGGGGGCCAAATGGCCTGCTCCTATTCTTTGTTCGTATTTTCATATGTAAATGCATATCGTGACATTGGACTTATTGAATCTCAAATTCCACTGTCTTGTACTAAACAGTCCACTCAATCGCAGGAACATAAAGGAAACAAGTTGAATTTATATAGCGCCTTCATCTCAGGATGACCCAAAGCACTCGAATAGTCAATGCAGTATTACTTGTGTCTTGTCACTGTTGCACAAAGAAACTACAGCTGGATACACGGAAGGTCCCACAAACAGCTGATGACCTGATAACCTGTTGAAGTTATGTCAGTTCAGGGCAAATATTGTCCGGGGCACAAGCAAGCAAAAGTCCCTGTTCTTCTTTGCAACACTGCAATGGGATTGTTTGTATTGGAAACAGGGCCTCAGTGTAACAGTTCAGCCACAAGAGAGCAGCACTCCCTCACCACTGCACTGTGGTTGTGTGCTGTCCTTGGCATGGGACTGGAGCCCATGATTTCTGAGTCAGAGAGATTTCTAAGAAAATCTCTGGCTAACACCTTAGTGGAGGTATGATATCATTACACACCCATTAAGGGAAAACAACCAGACAAAGCTGTCATACAGATCAACACTGATTCATTGATTTGTCAGAGGTGAATCAGCTTTGTGCAATGAAATCCCTTTGGCCAGATTACACACATGCCTCAGGCAGGCTAACCAGTGATTGTGTTTTTCTAGACAGTGAATGCAATAAAAGTCTTCCCAGTGATATTTCTTTACATCAGCACAATATTCAGCTATTAAAACCTCACAGGGCAAGAGTTACAATGTTCCTTGTAAAAAATGAACTGGTGAACCGAGTCCCTCTCTGGCACTGAGCAGCACCAGAATCCCCATCCTCACTTGCATTTAGAATCCCTACAGTACAGAAGGAGGCCATTCAGCCCATCTGCGCTGACCACAATCCCACCCAGGCCCTATCCCCATAGCCCCGTGCATTTACCCTAACTAGCCCTCCTGACACTAAGGGACAATTTAGCGTGGCCAACCCATCTCACCTGCGCATCATAGAATCACAGAATCAGAGAATACCACAGAGCAGGAGAGGCCCTTCCGCCCATCGAGTCTGCACCAACACATGAAATGCCCTGACCTGCCCGTCTAACCCCATTTGGCCCTTGGCCATGAATGTTATGGCGTGCCGAGTACTCATCCAGGTACTTTTTAAAGGATGTGAGGCGTCCCGCCTCCACCACCCTCCTAGGCAGTGCACTCCAGGTCGTCACCACCCTCTGGGTAAAAAAGATTTTCCTCAAATCTCCCCTAAACCTCCCACCCCTCACTTTTAACTCATGTCCCCTCCTAACTGACTCTCCAACTAGGGGAACAGCTGCTCCCTATCCACTGCGTCTATGCCCCCATAATCTTGAACACCTCAATTAGGTTGCCCCACAGCCTTCTCTGTTCCAACAAAAATGACCCAAGTCTGTCCAACTTCTCTTCATAACTTAAATGTTCCATCCCGGGCAGCATCCTGATAAACCTCCTCGGCATCTCCTCCAGTGTGTTCATGTCCTTCCTATACTGTGGTGACCAGAATTGCACACAGTACTCCAGGCCCCATCAAAGTTCTATACAACTCTGTCATGACCTCTCTGCTTTTGTAATCTCTACCCTGATTAATAAGGATGAGAGTGCCACATGCCTTTTTCACCACCCTATTAACCTGCCTTTCCGCTTTCAGAGACCTACAGACAAACGCGCCAAGGTCATGAGAACATAAGAAATAGGAGCAGGAGTAGGCCATCTAGCCCTTCGAGCCTGCCCCGCCATTCAATAAGATCATGGCTGATCTGAAGTGGATCAGTTCCACTTTCCCGCTTCCTCCCCATAACCCTTAATTCCCCTGTCCATCATAAACCTATCTACCTATAGAACATAGAACATAGAACATTACAGCGCAGAACAGGCCCTTCGGCCCACGATGTTGCGCCGACCAGCTTTTAAAAAAAAACAACACTAACCCACTAATCTAAACCAATCCCATTTCGTCCATAAACCTATCCACAGATCTCTTAAACGCCCCCAAACTAGGCGCATTTACAACTGCAGCTGGCAGGGCATTCCAATCCCTCACCACCCTCTGGGTAAAGAACCTACCCCTGACATCAGTCCTATAACTACCCCCCCTTAATTTAAAGCCGTGCCCCCTCGTGCTAGCTTTCTCCATCCTAGGAAAAAGGCTATCACTATCCACCCTGTCTAAACCTCTAATCATCTTATATGTTTCAATAAGGTCCCCTCTTAGCCGCCTTCTTTCCAGCGAAAACAACCCCAAATCTCTCAGTCTCTCCTCGTAGGATCTCCCCTCCATACCAGGCAACATCCTAGTAAACCTCCTCTGCACCCTCTCCAAAGCCTCCACATCCTTCCTGTAATGAGGGGACCAGAACTGCACACAATACTCCAAGTGCGGCCGCACCAGAGTTGTGTACAGTTGCATCATGACGCTGCGACTCCTAAATTCAATCCCCCTACCAATAAACGCCAAGACCCCATATGCCTTCTTAACAACCTTATCTACTTGATTCCCAACTTTCAGGGATCTATGTACACACACACCTAGATCCCTCTGCTCCTCCACACTATTCAAAGTCCTCCCGTTAGCCCTATACTCAATGACTTACTCTATGACTTATAGAGTCATACCCTATACCCTATACTCTATGACTTAAGTATATTTAGCGAGGCAGCCTCCACCACTTCAACGGGCAGAGAATTCCAGAGACTCGCCACCCTTTGAGTGAAGAAGTTCCTCCTCAACTCTGATCTAAACTGCCCCTCCCCCCCCTTATCTTGAGGCTGTGCCCTCTAGTCCTGCTATCCTTTCTAAGTGAAATTCTTCAGAACTTCCCAGGGTCAGACATTTCATAGTCTACTCCCTTGTCAAATTACTTCTTCCAAAGTGCATCATCTCACACTTTTCAGGGTTAAATTCCATCTGCCACTTATCCGCCCATTTGATCATCTCGTCTATATCTTCCTGTAACCTCACCCGGCCAATCATGTGTCATTGGCAAAGTTACTGATCCTACTCCCCACATAGTTATCTATGCCATTTATATAAATGATGAGCAATAGGGGACTGAGCATCAATCCCTGTGGTACGCTACTGATCACTGGCCTCCAGTCACTAAAGTATCCATCTGTTGCCACACTCTGTCTCCGACTGCTAAGCCAATTATAAATCCGCCTTGTCAGATCACCCTGTATCCCATGTGCATCGGCCTTCTTAATAAGTCTCTCATGTGGGACTTTGTCAAAGGCTTTGCTGAAATCCATGTAAAATACACCAACCGTACTACCCTCATCCACGCACTTGTTACATGCTCAAGTCATTCAATCAAATTTGTTAGGCGTGACCTCCCTCTGACAAAATCGTACTGACTATCCCTGATCAAACGTCTTTAGACCCCTCGGGCCTGTTCCGCCATTCAATAAGATCATGGCTGATCTGTTTGTAGACTCAGCTCCACTTACCCACCTGTTCACCATAACCCTCAATTCTTTTACTGTTCAATAATTTATCTATCCTTGCCTTAAAAATATTCAATGAGGTAGCCTCAACTGATTCACTGGGCAGGGAATTCCACAGTTTCACAACCCTTTGTGTGAAGAAATTCCTCCTCAACCCAGTCCTAAATCTGCCTACCCTTATTTTGAGACCATGACCCCTAGTTCCACCCACCAGTGGAAACAACTTCCCTGTTTCTATCGTATCTATTCCCTTCATAATCTTATATGTTTCTGTAAGATCTCCCCTCATTTTCCTGAATTCCAAAAGAGTATAGCCCCAGTTTACTCAGTCTCTCCTCATAAGCCAACCCTCTCAACTCCGGAATCAATCTAGTGAATGTCCCCTGCACCCCCTCCAGTGCCAGTATATCCTTTCTCAAGTAAGGAGGCCAAAACTGTACACAGTACTCCAAATGTGGCTTCACCAGCACCTTACACAGCTGCAACATAACCTTGTTGTTTTTAAACTCCATCCCTCTAGCAATGAAGGGCAAAATTCCATTTGCCTTCTTAATTACCTGCTGCACCGACAAGCCAACTCCTTGTGACTCTTGCACAAGGACACCCAGGTCCCTCTGCACAGCAGCATGCTGCAATTTTTTTTACCATTTAAATAATAGTCCATTTGCTGTTATTCCTACCAAAATGGATGACCTCACATTTGCCAACATTGTACTCCATCATCCCTTCGCAGACTTTCATTGTCCTCTGCATACTTTTTTTAAGTGTCATCTGCGAATTTTGACACACTACACTTGGTCCCCAACTCCAAATTATCTATGCAAATTGCAAACAATTGCAGTCCCAACACTGATCCCGGAGGCACACCACTAGTCACTGATCGCCAACCAGGAAAAACACCCAACACTCTTTGCTTTCACAATCTTTGCTTTCCCCAATTTTTGGGCTGTGGGAGGAAACCCACACAGACACGGGGAGGATGTGCAGACTCCACGTGGACAGTGACAAGAAACTGCAACTGAACCCGAGTCTCTGTTGCTATGAGGCAGCAGTGCTAACCACACTGCCACCACATCACCCATTTGTCACTCACACTCCACTAATTGATTCAGCAGTCACACTTCCAGAACTGCAGGGCTTGGGCAGGTCAGTTGCACAGAGTGAGAATATTTCCAACCAATCTCATTGTGAACAGCTGCACCAAGGGAGACACCGTCATCCTAGGGTTAATCTGAATGCTTGACCATTAAGGGTGTCAATTCTCCCAGTTCACCTTTCCATTGCTTGGAAGCATAGTGCTTTCTAATTCCGAGTGTATTGAGGGAGATCTGATGAGAAGCTAGCTTACCCTGTTTGCCTAGAATCCTACAGATTGTAGGATTTGGCCCATCAAGACTGCACCAACCACAATCCCATGCAGGCCATATTCCCATAACCCCATGCATTTACCCTAGCGAGTCCCCATGACACTCACGGGCCATTTAGCATGGCCAATCCACCTAACCCGCTCATCTCTGGGTTGTGGGAGGAAACCGGAGCACTCGGATGAAACCCATGCAGAGACAGGGAGAACGTGCAAACTCCACACAGACAATGACCCAAGGCCAGGATTGAACCCGGGTCCCTGCGTTGTGAGGCAGCAGTGCTAACTGCTGTGCCACTATGCCTGTAAAAGATCCCATTGCACTATTTCAATGCAGAGCAGTGTTGTTCTCATCAGTGTCTTAGTCATCACCAGTGAAAATGGAATAGCTAAAACCTTGGAGTCTATCCCCTGTTTAATGGGTTGATACAAAACCATGTAAGGGTTTGCTTATGAGACCCAGGGTTTTTAAAGCAATGTGCTGAGGAATAGACATCCAGTGGAAGACTTGGGAGGAAATTGTGGGTTCCCTAGAGAAGATATTTGAATCATCGACAGTCACAGGCGAGGTGTCTGAAGATTGGAAGATGGTAAATGTTGTGCCTTTGTTTAAAAAGGGCTGCAGGGAAAAGCCTGGAAACTATAGGCCACTGAGCCTCATATCCATAATGGGTAAGTTGTCAGAAGGTATGCCGAGAGACAGGTTCTACAGGTACTTAGAGATGCAAGAACTGATTAGGAACAGTCAGCATGGCTTTATGAGTGGAAAACCATGTCTCACAAATTTGATTGAGTAGGAGGAGGCCATTTGGCCGTTCAAGCATGCTCCGCCATTCTTTATGATCATGGCTGATCATCCAACTCAATTGCCTAATCCTGCTTTTTTCCCATAACCTTCGATCCCATTCACCCCAATGCTATATATCCAACCCTCTCTTGAATACATTCAATGTTTTGGCATCAACTACTTTCTGTAGTGAATCCCACAGGTTCACCACTCTTTGGGAGAAGAAATGTCTCCTCGCCTCCATCCTAAATGGTCTACCCTGAATTCTCAGACTGTTACCTCTGATTCTGAACTCCCCCACCATTGGGAACATCCCTGCATCTATCCTGTCTAGACCTGTTAGAATTTTATGAGTCTCTGTGAGATCCCCCCTCATCCGAACTCCAGCGAAAACAATCCTACCCTAGTCAATCTCTCCTCATACATCAGCCTCATCATCCCTGGAATCAGCCTGGTAAACCTTTGCTACACTCCCTCAAGAGCATAAACATCCTTCGTCATAAAAGGAGACCAAAACTGCACACAATACTCTAGGTGTGGCCTCACCAAGGCCCTGTGTAATTGTAACAACACATCCCTGTTTCTGTGCTTGAAACCTCTCGCAATAAAGGCCAACATGCCAAGGCCTACATACCATTTTCCTTCTTTACTGCCTGCTGCATCTGCATGCTTACCTTCAGTGACTGGTGCATAAGGACATCCAGGTCCTGCTGCCCACTCCCCTCTCCCAATTTACAGCCATTCAGGTAGTAATCTGCCTTCTTGATTTTGCTTCCAAAGTGAAAAACCTCACACTTATCCAAATTATACTACATCTGCCATTGATTAGTCCACTCACCCAACCTGTCTAAATCGCTCTGAAAGATCTCTGCATCCTCGCCACAGTTCACCCTCCAATCCAACTTGGTGTTATCTGCAAACTTTGAGATGTTATATTTTGTTCCCTCATCCAGATCATTAATATATATTGTGAACAGCTGGGATCCCTGTGACAGCCCAATGCCAATTTGAAAAGCGCCCATTAATTCCTACTCTTCGTTTCTTCTCTGCCAACCAGTTTTCAATCCATCTCAATATATTTCCTCCAATCCCATGCGCTTTAGCCTTGCATGATAATCTCTTGTGCAGGACTTTATCAAACACTTTCTGAAAGTCCAAATATATCACATCTACTGGTTCCCCTTTGTCAACTCTACTAGTTACATGTTCAAAGAACTCCAACAGATTTGTCAAGAATGATTTCACCTTCATAAATCCATGCTGACTCTGTCTGATCCTGCCACTGCTTTCTAAATGCTCTGCTATGAAGCCCTTGATAGTGGATTTGAGAATTTTCCCACTATTGATGTTAAGCTAACTACTCTTTAATTTCCTGTTTTCTCTCTACCTCCCTTTTTAAATATTGGAGTCACATCTGCTACCCTCCAATCTGCAGGGACTGTTCCAGGGTCTATAAAATCCTGGATGATGATCATCAATAATCTGCTATTTCTAGAGCCACTTCCTTAAGTACTCTGTGATGTAGATTATCAGGCTCAGGGGGTTTATCCACCTTCATTCCCATCAACTTTCCCAGTACCATTTTCTTTACTCATATTGATGTCCCTCAGTTCTTCCTTCTCACTAAATCTTGCATTCTCCAACATTTCTGGCATTTGATTTGTGTCCTGTTTTGTGAAGACAGAACCAAACTATATATTCAGTTGCTTGGCCATTTCTTTGTCGCCTCTTATACATTCCCCCACTTCTGCCTGTAGGGGACCTGCATTTGTCTTCACCAACCTCTTTCCCTTCATGTATCTACAGAAACTCTTAATGTCAGTCTTTATGTTCCTTGCAAGCTTACTTTTGTACTGTATTTTTCCCTTCAAATCATTCCCTTAGTCCTTCTTTGCTGAATTCTAAACTGTTCCCAATCCTCAGACCTATTATTTTTCTTGGCCAATCTGTCTGCTTCTTCCTTGGATTGGACACTCTCTCTAATTCCCTTTGTAAGTCATGGATTGGCTCTCTTACCAATGCTGCTTTTGTGCCAGACAGAAATAAACAGTTGCTGCAGTTCCCCCATGCGTTCCTTGAATGTTTGTCATTGTCTATCCACTGTCATCCCTTTAAGTAAGTTTCCCCAATCTATCAAGGCCAACTCACACCTCATATCCTCATAGTTTTCTTTATTAAGATTCAGCACCCACATCTCTGAATCAACTACTTCACTCTCCATCTGGATTAAAAAATTCCCGATGTGGGTATGCCGGCGTTGGACTGGCGTAAACACAGTAAAAAGTCTGACAACACCAGGTTTTAGTCCAACCTATTTATTTGATAATATATTCACAAGCTTTCGGGGTTAGCCCCTTCGTCAGGTGAATGGAGAGTTCTGGTCTCAGACAGAGCATATAAAGCACAGACAGTTTAGAGATTACTGATTAGAATGCGAATCCTTACACCTAACCTGCTGTTCAAGAGGCTGCGGGAGTTTTTCCACAAACCCCAAGAGGCCAGCAACGAACACAATGAGACAGTCGATGAACCAGAACAGCTGACAGAGAGATCCACAGTGCAACAGCCTAAGAGGAAGGAATCCAATTGGACTCCTCCGGAAGGCCGCTGCCCTCGACTGGACTTGTATGCCCAAACCATCAGGAGGTGCGTTAACACCAGATTCATCAGCCGCACTCACAAGACAGCCCCGAACATCACCCAAGCACAACGCAACGCCATCCACGCTCTCAAGACAAACCGCAACATTGTCATCAAACCAGCAGACAAAGGAGGGGCCATCGTCATACTGAACAGAACGGATTACTGTAAAGAAGTGTACCGACAACTAAACAATGAGGAACACTACAGACAATTACCCACAGATCCGACCAAAGAACACACTCGTCAACTCAACAATCTGATCAAGACCTTTGATCCGGACCTTCAGAGCACCCTCCGTGCTCTCATTCCACGTACTCCCCGCATTGGAGATCTCTACTGCCTCCCAAAGATACACAAGGCAAACACACCTGGCCGTCCCATCGTATCGGGCAATGGAACTCTGTGTGAGAACCTCTCCGGCTACGTCGAGGGCATCCTGAAACCCATTGTACAAAGAACCCCCAGCTTTTGTCGCGACACTACAGACTTCCTACTGAAACTCAGCACACACGGAGCAGTTGAACCAGGGACACTCCTCGTCACAATGGATGTCTCAGCACTCTACACCAACATCCCCCACAACAATGGCATTGCTGCAACTGCCTCAGTACTCAATGCTGACAACTGCCAGTTTCCAGATGCAATTTTACAACTCATCCGCTTTATCCTAGACCACAATGTCTTCACCTTCAACAACCAGTTTTTCATCCAGACACATGGAACAGCCATGGGGACCAAATTTGCACCTCAATATGCCAACATCTTCATGCACAGGTTCGAACAAGACTTCTTCACTGCACAGAATCTTCAACCGATGCTGTACACTAGATACATCGATGACATTTTCTTCCTTTGGCCTCATGGTGAACAATCACTGAAACAACTATATGATGATATCAACAAATTCCACCCCACCATCAGACTCACCATGGACTATTCCCCAGAATCAGTTGCATTCTTGGACACACGCATCTCCATTAAGGACGGTCACCTCAGCACCTCACTGTACCGCAAGCCCACAGACAATCTCACAATGCTCCACTTCTCCAGTTTCCACCCTAAACATGTTAAAGAAGCCATTCCCTATGGACAAGCCCTCCGTATACACAGGATTTGCTCAGATGAGGAGGATCGTGACAGACACCTCCAGACCCTGAAAGATGCCCTCATAAGAACAGGATATGGTGCTCGACTCATAGATCGGCAGTTCCGATGCGCCACAGCGAAAAACCGCACCGATCTCCTCAGAAGGCAAACACAGGACACAGTGGACAGAGTACCCTTCGTCGTCCAGTACTTCCCCGGAGCGGAGAAGCTACGACATCTTCTCCGGAGTCTTCAACATATCATTGATGAAGACGAACATCTCGCCAGGGCTATCCCCACACCCCCACTTCTTGCTTTCAGACAACCACACAACCTCAAACAGACAATTGTTCGCAGCAAACTACCCAGCCTTCAGGAGAACAGTGACCACAATACCACACAACCCTGCCACAGCAACCTCTGCAAGACATGCCGGATCATCGACATGGATACCATCATCACACGTGAGAATACCATCCAACAGGTACATGGTAAATACTCTTGCAACTCGGCCAACATTGTCTACCTGATACGTTGCAAGAAAGGATGTCCCGAAGCATGGTACATTGGGGAGACCATGCAGACGCTACGACAACGGATGAATGAACATCGCTCGACAGTCACCAGGCAAGACTGTTCCCTTCCTGTTGGCGAACACTTCAGTGGTCACGGGCATTCAGCCTCTGACCTTCGGGTAAGCATTCTCCAAGGCGGCCTTCACGACACACGACAGCGCAGAGTCGCTGAACAGAGACTGATAGCCAAGTTCCGCACACATAAGGACGGTCTCAACAGGGATCTTGGGTTCATGTCGCACTATCTGTAACCCCCGTGACTTGCCTGGGTTTGCAAAACCTCACTCACTATACTGTCTGGAGACAATACACATCTCTTTAAACTGTGATCAGTGCTCCTTCCACTCACATTATCAGCCACTTCAGGTCTTGAACAGCAGGTTAGGTGTAAGGACTCGCATTCTAATCAGTAATCTCTAAACTGTCTGTGCTTTATATGCTCTGTCTGAGGCCAGAACTCTCCATTCATCTGACGAAGGGGCTAACCCCGAAAGCTTGTGAGTATATTATCAAATAAATAGGTTGGACTAAAACCTGGTGTTGTCAGACTTTTTACTTAAAAAATTCCATCATGTTATTGTCACTCATCCCCAAGGGGTCTCATACGTCTAGATTGGCAATGATTACCTTTCATTACACAGTACCCAGTTTAAGATGGGCTGTTCTCTAATTGGTTTCCCCACGTATTGGTCAACAAAACCATCCTGTGTACGCTCCAGGAATTCCTCCTCTACGGCATTGTGTTTAATTTGAATTCCCCAATCTATGTGTAGATTAAAATCACACATGATGACTGATATTCCCTTATCACATGCATCACTAATTTTGTATTTAATGTTATTTCCAACCAGTACCACTGCTGTTTGGGGGTCTTTATATGACACCCACTAATGCTTTTTGTCTCTTGGTATTTCTGAACTCTACCCATACAGACTCCATGATATTAGAGCTAATGCCCTTTGTCACTATTGCGTTAATTTCCTCTTTAACCAGCAGTGCCACACCACCACCTTTTCCTTTATGCCTGACTTTCCTAATATTGAATACCCTGGGACATTCAATTCTCACCCTGGTCACCCTGCAGCCATGTCCCCGTAATCCCAATTATAGTGTACCCTTTTATATCTATCTGCACGATTAATTCTTTCAATTTATTGCAAATGCTCTGCGCATCAAGACGCAGAGCCTTTAAGTTTGTCTTTTTAACATTGTTTGTCTTATTCCCAATATTTTTCTCTTTTGCCCCGTTTGAATTTTGTCCTTGGTTTCTCTGCCCATCACTTTTCTTACTCCCTTTTCCACCTTTCATTTTTGTCATTGCTCCCTCCTTCTCTGACTTCTTATATAGGTTCCCATCCACCTGACATATTAGTTTAAACCCTCCCCAACCGCTCCAGCAAATACTCCTCCTAGTACATGGTTAGTAAGTTTGCAGAAGACACCAAGATTGGTGGCATAGTGGGCAGTGAAGAAGGTTATCTAGGATTGCAACAGGATCTTGATCAATTGGGCCAGTGGGCTGATGAATGGCAGATGGAGTTTCATTAAGATAGATGTGAGGTGATGCTTTTTGGTAGATTGAACCAGGGCAAAACTTATTCAGTTAATGGTAGTGCATTGGGGAGAGCTACAGAACAAAGAGATCTCAGGGTACAGGTTCATAGCTCCTTGAAAGTGGAGTCACAGGTGGACAGAGTGGTGAAGAAGACGTTTGGCATGCTTGATTTCATCGGTCAGAACATTGAAACATGTTGGGACACCTTGGTGAAGTTGTACAAGACATTGGTAAGGCCACACTTGGCATACTGTGTGCAATTCTGGTCACCCTATTATAAAAAGGACATTATTAAACTAGAGGGAGTACAGAAAAGATTTACTAGGGTGCTACCAGGACTTGATGGATTGAGTTATAAGGAGAGGCTGGATAGACTGGGGCTTTTTTTTCTGGAAGGAAGTTGAGGGGTGATCTTATAGAGGGCTTTAAAATAATGATGGGTATAGATCAGCTCGATAGTCAATGTCATTTCCCAAAGGTAGGAGCATCTAAAACTAGAGGGCAGAGGTTTAAGGTGAGAGAGGAGAGTGCCCAGAGGGGCAATTTTTTCACACAGAGAATGGTGAGTATCTGAAACAAGTTGCCAGGTGTAGTGGTAGAGGCGGGTACAACTTTGTCTTTTAAAAAGCATTTAGATAGTTGCATGGGTACAATGGGTATAGAGGGATATGGGCCAAATGCGGGCAATTGGGATTAGCTTAGGGGTTGTAAAAAAAGGGCGACATGGACAAGTTGGGCCGAAGGGCCTGTTTTTCATGCTGTAAACCTCTATGACTCTAAACTGGAGGAACAGCTTCTCATCTTCCAGCTAGGCACTTTACAGTCTTCCAGTCTCAACATCAAATTCAACAACTTCAGTTGATTTGTCCACCCCCACCTCGACCCCTTTGTTTTCATTCAATTTTTATTTAACTTTTTACTGCTCTCTGCTTTTTATTGTCTTTCTTCATTTTTCTTAACCCACGCCCCACTCTTTACGCCTACTTTACCTCCTTCCTTTTCCTTTTCAACCCCTTTGCTTCTCCTTTTCTAAACCTTACTTCGGTCTGTTCCATTCTCCTCTCCCCCGTCTCCCCCACAGCACCTTTGTTTTAGCTTCTCTGCTGTTTGGCCATTCACATCCTTTATTCTTTCTGTGGGCTGCTAATAACAGTCTTTTCCCCTGGTTTCTGTGGCTATGACTCATCTTCCACTCCCTTACCCTGAAGTATAAACATCTTCTACTTCCTATGCCTTTTAGCTTTGACAAAAGGTCACTTGGACTGGAAGCATCAGTGCTTTCCTCTCCTTACAGATGCTGCCAGACCTGCTGAGATCTTCCAGCACTTTTTTCTTTTAGTTTCAGATTCCAGTATCTGCAGTAATTTGCTTTTATCCAGACATGAGCAATATTGCTGATTAGACAAATATGGCACCTCTTATACAGAATGGGGTGCAGACTGATAGGTATTCATAAGGACACCAGTAAAGTGAAGATTCCAGCAAAGCCTGATGATTGTAAGAGCTAACTCTGTACCCCCCAGGCTAAGGACTGTTAGATCAGCAAGGTACAGGATGTATGGAACAGGCAGCAGAGTTGATTGGACAACGGTTGTTGCTATGCCTTGAGCATGATGTGGAGATGCCGGCGTTGGACTGGGGTAAACACAGTAAGAAGTCTTACAACACCAGGTTAAAGTCCAATAGGTTTATTTGGCAGCAAGCCACTAGCTTTCGGAGCGCTTCTCCTTCATCAGGTGAGTGGGAGTTCTGTTCACAAACAGGTCACAAACTCAACTTACAACGGATGAATCAACACCGCTCGACAATCACCAGGCAAGAGTGTTCTCTTCCTGTTAGGGAAGTACAGTAGCACAGTCGTGGGGGTGGTGCAGTGGTTAGCACTGCTTCTTCACAGCGCCAAGGACCTGGGTTCGATTCCCGGCTTGGGTAACTGTCTGCGTGGAGTTTGCAAGTTCTCCCTGTGTCTGCGTGGGTTTCCTCCAGGTGCTCCAGTTTTCTCCACATTTTGAAAGAGGTGCTGGTTAGGTGCATTGACCGTACCAGGTGCCGGATCGGAGTGACTAGGCCAATTTCACATTAACTTCGAGAGGACATTGGCCATCTTAATTTTTTTGTCCCCCTCACCCATTCCACCCTCTCTCCTTCTGAACTTTCCACCCTTTGCTCCCTCAGGTCCAACCGTGACATTGTCATTAAACCTGCCGACAAAGAAGGTGCTGTTGTCGCCTGGCCTACTGACCTCTACCTCGCGGAGGCTGAGCGCCAACCCTCAACTACTTCCTCCTACCTCCCCTGGACCATGACCACACCACTGAACATCAAGCCATTATCTCCAACACCATCACCAACCTCATTTCCTCCAGATGCCTTCCCTCCATAGCTTCCAACCCCATAGTCTCCCAACCCCAGAAAGCCTGTTTCTTCCCAAAATCCATGAAAAAGAACTGTCCTGATAGACGCATTGTGTCAGCATGCTCCTGCCCCATTGAACTTATTTCCTCTTACGTTGACTCCACCCTCACTCCCTTGGTCCATTCCCTCCCCACCTACATCCGGGATTCCTCTGATGCCCTGCGTCATATTGACAGCTTCCAGCTCACAGGGCCTAACCGCCTCCTATTCACCATGGCAATCTCTCTACACCTCCATCCCACACCAGAATGGCCTGAGAACTCTTCACTTCTTTCATAAAAAGAGGCCTGAACAATTCCCATCCACCACCATTCTCCTCCACCTGGCTGAACTTGTTCTGTCTCTCAACAGCTTCTCCTTTAACTCCTTTAACTCCTTTTTCCAAATCAAGGGAGTAGCAATGGGCACCCGCATGTCCTAATTACGCTTCTCTTTTTATGGGGTATGTGGAACATTCCTTGTTCCAGGCCTACCCAGGTCCCCTCCCACAACTCCTTTACTGGTACATGGATGACTATTTTGGTGCCGCTCATGCTCTCGTCCAGGCCTCGAAAAATTCATCAACTTTGCTTCCAGCTTCCAACCCTCCTTCACCCGGTCCATCTCAGATACTCCCCTTTCATTCCTTCACCTTTCCGTCTCTATTTCCAGCAATAGACTATCTACCAATATCCACTACAAGCCCATTGCCACTCACAGCTATCTGGAATACAGCTCTTCACACCCTACATCCTATAAGGATTCCATCCCTTTCTCCCAGCTCCTTCGTCTCCATCGCATTTGTTCCCATGATGATGTGGTGCTTCTAATATGTGCTCCTTCTTCCTCAACCATGGATTCCTATCTGTAGCTGTCGACAGGGCCCTCAACTATCTCCCATTCCACGACCCTCACTCCCTCCCCTCCCTCCCAGAACAAGGATAGAGCCCCCCCCCCCCTTGTTCTCACATTTCACCCCACCAGCCTCCGCATGCAAAGTATAATCCTCTGCTATTTTCTCCAACTCCAACATAATGCCACCACCAAACACATCTTCCTTTCACTTCCTCTGTCAGCATTTTGCAGAGACCTTTCCCTCTGGGATAACCTAGTCCACTCCTCCACTATACTCAACACTTCTCCCATCGCTCATGGCACCTTCCCATGCAATCGCAAAAGGTGTAACACCTGCCCCTTTACCTCTTCTACGCTTACCATCCAAGGTCCAAAACATTCATTCCAGGTTAAGCCGCATTTCGTTGGCACCTCTTTCAATTTGGTCTATTGCATTCACTGCTCCCAATGTGGTCTCCTCTATATCAGAGAGACCAGGCGTAGACTGGGTGATCACTTCGCTGAGCTCCTTCGGTCTGTGCGCAATCGGGACCCTGACCTTCCCGTTGTTTGCCACTTTAACACACAATCCTGCTCCCATGCCCACATGTCTATCCTTGGCCTGCTGCAATGTCATGATGTGGGTATGCCGGCGTTGGACTGGCATAAACACAGTAAAAAGTCTGACAACACCAGGTTTTAGAAGCTTGTGAGAATATTATCAAATAAATAGGTTGGACTAAAACCTGGTGTTGTCAGACTTTTTACTGCTGCAATGTTCCAGTGAAGCTCAACGTAAACTGGAGGAACAGCATCTCATCTTCCGGCTGGGCACTTAACAGCTTCCGGTTTCAACATCGAATTCAACAACTTCAGATGATTTGCTCAACTCCACCTCGAACCCTTTGTTTCCATTCTATTTTGTTTAACTTTTTACTGGTTTCTACTTTTTATTTCTTTATTGTCTCTCTTTACTTTTTCCCCCCCCCCTCACTCTTTCCCCCTATTTATTCCCCTTCCCTTACCTTTCTCCCCCTTTTGCTTCTCCCTTTCTAAATTTGACCTCGGTCCCACCATTTTCTTCCCCCCAACATCTTCATTTCAGTTTCTCTGCCGTTTGGCCATTCACACCCTTTGTTCTGTCTGCGGACAGCCATTAGCAGCCTTTTCCTCTGGTTTCTGTGATTCTTTCATTCTCTTATCCTGCAGTTTAAACATCTCCCACTTTCGATGCCTTTCAGCTTTGAGAAAGAGTCACCTCGATTCGAAATGTCAGCTCTTTTCTCTCCTTACAGATGCTGCTGAGATTTTTCAGCATTTTCTCTTTTGGTTCACAATAACTTCATTGCAGCGTTAATGTAAGCCTTACTTGTGGCTAATAAATAAAATATACTTTAAAATAAGTCCAAAGACCCAGCCTCCACTGCACTCTGTGGAAGATAATTCTAACGACCCTCCGAGAAAAGAAATTTCCCCTCTCTCTTAAATATGAAACCACTTATTTGCAAATTATGCTTCCTCATTCTAGATTCCCCATGAGGGAAAACATCCTCTCAGAATCCATCCCGTAAGGATCCCTCATAGGAGCCCAGCCTATTCAACCCTTCTTCATAATTCACTGAAATCCTTAGAGTGAGCCAAATGAACCTTCTCTGAACTGCCCCTAATGCAAGTATTTCCTTCATTAAATAAGGAGACCAAATTGTACAGAACAGGTCTCAGAAATGATCTTTACAGTTGTACCAAGAATTATGGAATCCCTGCACTGCAGAAGGAGGCCATTTGGCCCATCAAGTCTGCACCAGCTCGCTGGCAATGTATTTTACAGAACATCTCCCCTACTCTATCTCCATAACAATAAATTTGCCATGGCTAATTATTCTAACCTACACATCTTTGGACACTAAAAGGCAATTTAGCATGGCCAATCCACATAACCTGCGCAGCCTTGGACTGTGGGAGGAAGCTGGAGCACCCGGAAGAAACCCACACTGACATGGGTACAAACTCCACACATACAATCACCCGAGGCTGGAATTAAACACAGATCCCTGGTGCTGTGAGGCAGCAGTGCTAACCATTGTGCCTCACTTCACTACTTATTGAAATAAAGGCCAACATTTCATTTGCCTTCCAGATTACTTGCTGTACTGTCATGCTAAACTTTTGAGGTTCTTGTACAAGGACACTTGAATCCTTCATACTGCAGCATTCTGCTGTCTCGCTCCCTGTAAGTAATATTCTGCTTTTCTATTCTTCCTGCCAAAGTGAGCAAGTTCACATTTTCCTACATTCGACTCCATCTGCCAAATGCTAACCCAAATAACAGACTCTTGGGATGCTCCAACATGGGAGAATCCCACCACCTGCCCATAAAATTCAATGGCATGACCATCACTGAACCCCACTTTCAACACCTGGGGGTTACCATTGACCTAAAACTGAACTGAAGCAGGCATATAAATACTGTAGTTACCAGGGTGCGTCAGATGTTAAGGAATCCTACGGGTGAGCAATCATAGAACCCTACAGTGCAGAAAGAGGCCATTTGGCCCATCGAGTCTGCACCGACCACAAGCCCACCCAGGCCCTATCCCCATATCCCTAAACATTTACCTGCTAATTCCTCTAACCTACACTCCCAGGACACTAAGGGGTAATTTTAGCATGGCCAATCAACCTAACCCACACACCTCTGGACTGTGGGAGGAAACCGGAGCACCCGGAGGAAACCCACGCAGACAATGTACAAACTCCACACAGACAATGACCCGAGCCGGGAATCGAACCCAGGTCCCTAGAGCTGTGAAGCAGCACTGCTAACCACTGTGCTACCGTGCCGCCACCGAACAACTCACTTCTTGACTCCCCAAACTCTGCCCACCATCAACAAGGTACAGTCAGGAGTGCAATGGGTTATTCTTCAATTCCCTGGATGAGTCAAGCTAAACCAACACCCAAGAAGCTCGACACCATCCAGGCCAAAGCAGCCCGCATAGTTGGCAGCCCATTCACTACCTCTAGCATCCACTCCTTGCACCACCAATGCATAGTGGCAGCAATGTGTGCCATCTGCAAGGTGCATTGCGGGAACTCACCCAGGGTCCTTCCACCGCACCTTCCAGGTATGTGACGTCTGCCACCTGGAAGGACAAATGAGTGGGAACACCACCACCTGCAAGTTCCCCTCTTAAGTCACACACCATGATTTGAAACCATACTGCCATTCCTTCACTTTGGGTCAAAATCCACTCTCTCAGACACTACATAGAGTGCAGCGATTAAAGAAGGTGGCTCATCGCCATCTCCCCAAGGGCATTTAACGTTGGCATTAAAAATGCCAGCCAGCCAATGATACGCATGTGAAAGGATGAAAAAAAATCCCTCCTTGGTTATTTCCTAATCTTTGTGTCATCTGCAAAGTTGGCGACAGTGCAGACAAGTTTTTCATTCAAGTCATTCAGATAATTTGTAAATAACTGAGGCCCCAGCACAGATTCTTGTAACACTGTACTTGTTACAGTTTGCCAAACTGAACTGCATTCATATTTGGAGAGCAAGAAGTCATAAAGATGGTCAGTGATCGAAATGGTGCATTTTAAAATGGTGCTTCAGACCGCAGGAACAGAAATAAGGCATCAGCCCTCCAGCGTGTTGTACAATTTATTAAGGTCTTGGCTGCTGGTAAATGCTGAGCTGCCCAAATCCCAGAAGAACATTTGAACCAGCTGCCAAAATGATTCATGCAATTTATACAATATGAGGATGTTTTCTGAAATCAGAAAATGATGTCTCAAACAAATTGATGATTTTAAAATGGAGTAAATGTTAACTAAAATAAAGAAATTATTTTAAAATATTACACTAAAACACAAGAATAGCTTTACGCAATTAATAAGATATTTCCAAAAAGAACTTAGCTTAAACTATACTCAGGGCTAACCTTCCCTCTTCTGATGGTAACAATTCTTATAGATTGTTAAATCCATAGAATTCCAATAACTTTACAACACAATGCCCAATTGCTCTTGGGATGTTCTCTGAAGGTGACAGCAAACTGATTATTCAGTCTGGCCTTGTCCACACTCTGTCTTCTTTGCTAACCACCACATTATCTGCCTGAAGATCTGACCAGCTTGCACGTTGACTTTTGGGAGACAAGGCCAGTTAGCTTGCTGTCTTCTAGGAGATCGAATTAGCTACCTCTCGCACAATCTTCAGTGTTTTCTTATGCTTTGATTTGTAAAGTATATTTATTAGTCACAGGTATAGCTTGCCTTAACACTGCAATGAAGTTACTGTGAAATTCCCCTAGTCGTCACAGTCTGGCGCCTGTTCGGGTTAATGCACCGAACCAGCATGTTTTTCAGAACGTGGGAGGAAACCAGAGCATCCGGGGGAAACCCACATAGACACGGGGAGACGTGCAAACGTTGCACAGATGGGGACCCAAGCCAGAAATTGAACCAGAGTTCCTGGCACTATGAGGTAGTAGTGCTAACCACTGTGCCACCGTGCCTCCCCCATTTGATTTATTATTTTATTAGTATACAGTGAAAAGCATTGTTTCTTGTGCGCTATACATACAAAGCATACTGTGCATAAACAAGGAAAGGAGACAGTGCAAAATGTAGTGTTACAACCATAACTGGGGTATAGAGAGAGATCAACTTAATACATGGTAGGCCAATTCAAAAGTCTGATGGTAGTAGGGAAGAAGCTGTTTTTGAGTCATTTGGTACGTGTCGCCAGACTTTTGTACTTTTTTCTGATGGAAGATGATGGAAGAGAGTACATCAGGGGTGCTTGTTGTCCTTGATTATGCTGGCTACTTTTTTGAGGTAGTGGGGATTGTAGACAGCGTGAATGGATGGGAAGCTGGTTTGTGTGATAGGCTGGACTTCATTCATGACCCTTTGTAGTTTTTCGCTGTCTTGGTCAGAGCAGGAGCCATACCAATCTGCGATGCAACCGGAAAGAATGCTTTCTCTGATGCATCTGTAAAAGTTGATGAGAGTTGTACCAGACATGCCAAATTTCCTTAGCCTCTTGAAAAAGTAGAGGCGTTGGTGGGCTGTCCAGAGCAGGTTGTTGATGATCTGGACACCTAGAAATTTGAAGCTTTTGACTATTTCCACTTTGTCCCCACTGATGTACTAGGGACATGTTCTCCACTACGCTTCCTGCGGTCGATGACTATCTCTTTCATTTTGTTGACATTGAGAGATTATTGTCATTGCACGGGTTCACCAGATTCTCTATCTATTGTTTCATATTGTCTCTCAGAAGTTTTCTTTTCCCAGAACTGATCAGATTATTTTCTTTCATTTCATAGCTCCGATATTTAAAAAAATGAACCTACCGACCTTTGCCTCGCCTATTTGTAATGTTACAACTTGCATATGTTCCCCTTTGAATTCAGGCAACCCACTTCAGATTATTTCATGTGTAAGTTCTTATTTATGTTCCTCTTGATTCCTTCTGTTCATTAACATACCAAAACCACCTCTTGCACACCTTCTTTCTGATGTTTAGACCTTTGCGGTCTCTCTGTCTCTTCAATCATACTCCAATCTTTTTTCCATATGTATGTTTCTATCTGGATATGGCACTTGGGGCGAATGGGATCAGGGGTTATGGGGAAAAAGGATTGGGCTATTGAGTTGGATGATCAGCCATGATCATAATGAATGGCAGAGCAGGCTCAAAGGGCCAGATGGCCTCCTCCTGTTCTTATTTTCTATGTTTCTATATTTCCGTATGACAGTGTTATTACCAAAAGAAAAATGTTATGTTTCCTCATCTTGCTGACATTTCACAATTTTATTTTGGCAGAATGTTGACATTTTGATTTGGCCTTGAGTCAATCATCTTTTGGAGGACTGAGTGCCAGATTTCTGCTATCATTAGTGATAAGAAAAGTGTTTCTTGACTTTATCCCTGAATGGCGTGGCACTATGCTAACCTTTAGTTTTTTCGTTCATTTATTAGTGTCACAAGTAGGCTTACACTAACACTGCAATAAAGTTACCGTTAAAATCCCCTAGTCAGCACACTCTGGCGCCTGTTCGGGCACTGCACCCAACCAACATGTCTTTTGGACTGTGGGGGGAAACTGGAACACCTGAAGGAAACCCATGCAGACATAGGGAGAATGTGCAGGCTCCACATAGACAGTAACCCAAGCCGGGAATTGAACTGGGATCCCTAGCTCCGTGAGGCAGTAGTACTAACCACTTGTCACCGTGAAGTATCATTGATTTGTGACTGAACAGTATTCCTTAACAACTTTAGAAAATTACACCACACTGCAGAATCTTAAGGCACGGTGGCACACTGGTTAGCACTGCTGCCTCACAGCGCCAAGGATCCAGGTTCAATTCCTGGCTTGATTCACTGTCTGTGCGGAGTCTGCACGGTCACTTGGTGTCTGCGTGGGTTTCCTCCGAATTGTCCGGTTTCCATCCACAGTTCGAAAGAAGTGCTGGTTAGGTGCATTGGCCATATCAAATTCTCCCTCAGTGTCCCCGAACAGGCACCGGAGTGTGGCGACTAGGGGATTTTCACAGTAACCTCTTTGCAGTGTTAATGTCAGCCTACTTGTGACACTAACAAACAAACTTTAAATGTCACAATCTTTGGCAGCAGTGCAGGAGTAATAATGATCGCACCAAGAATTTGTGGAGTTTGAACCTTCTCACTGTGCCTGTGTGGGTTTCCTCCAGGTGCTCCGGTTTCTGCCGGTGCTCCAAAGATTGGCAGTTTGGGTGGATTGGCCAAGCTAAATTGCCCCTTGGTGTCCAAAGCTTTGTAAGTTAGATGAATTAGGCATGACAAATGCGAAGGGTCACAGAGATAAGGCAGGGCAGGTGGCCTGGGTAAAATACTCTGTCAGAGATTTTGTGCAGACTCACTGCGCCTGATGATCTCTTCTGCACTACAGGGGTTCGATGATTCTATGACTGCATAGCTAAGACTTCATATGCGTGTTAATCTCTATACAGCCCTGCAAATCCCCACTTTAACTCCAGTCATAGAGGTTTACAGCATGGAAACAGGCCTTTCGCTCCAACTTGTCCATGCCATCCTTTTTTTTAAAACTCCTAAGCTAGACCCAATTGCCCGCATTTGGCCCATATCTCTCCATACCCATCATACCGATGTAACTATCTAAATGCTTTTTAAAAGACAAAATTGTACCTGCCTCTATTACCACCTCTGGCAGCTTGTTCCAGACACTCACCACCCTCTGTGTGAAAAAATTGCCCCTCTGGACACTTTTGTATCTCTCCCCTCTCACCTTAAGAATAGTCCTGTTTGTACATCCTTGCTTCCCATGTCACTCCCAAAGTTACCCTGGATCAATTCATTATCTAAACCATTCATTGCCCTCAATTAACTGTCCTCTTTTGACTATACTTAATGCTTTTGCTTGTCATGCACTGTTCATGGGACATGGGCGTCGCTGGCCAGCATTTATTGCCCGCCCCGGTTGCCCCGATTCATACAATTGAGCGGCTTGTTTGGCCATTTCAGACAGCAGTTGGGAGTTAACCATATTGCTGTGTATGTGGAGTCACATGTAGTCCAGACCAGTTAAGGACAGCAGATTTCCTTCCCTAAGGAACATTAGTGAACCAGATGGGTTTTTCTGACAATCAACAATGGTTTCACGGTCATCAGTAGATTCTTAATTCTGAGTATTTTTTCATTCAATTCAAATTCCACCATCTGCCGTGACGGGATTTGAACCCGGGTCCCCAGAGAGGAGTTTCTGGATTAGCGATAATACCACTGCTCCATTGCCTCCCCTAAAATGCTTCACTGGGAAATGTTTTAACTCATCCTCATTCATCTTGCAAACAAACCTGACAGACAGGAGAATGCAGTAAGGAGTCTCACAACACCAGGTTAAAGTCCAACAGGTTTATTTGGTAGCATAAGCCACTAGCTTTTGGAGCGCTGCCCCTTCATCAGGTGAGTGGGAGTTCTGTTCACAAACAGGGCATATACAGACACAAACTCAATTTACAAAATAATGGTGGGAATGCAAGTCTTTACAAGTAATCAAGTCTTAAAAGGTACAGACAATGTGAGTAGAGAGAGGGTTAAGCTCAGGTTACAGAGATGTGTATTGCCTTCAGCCAGGACAGTTAGTGAAATTTTGCAAGCCCAGGCAAGTCGTGGTGGTTACAGATGATGTGACATGAACATCCTCATATGGGCGAAACATGGGTATAAGTCTCTGCTCAGTGACTCTGCACTGCCGTGTGTCACGGAAACCATGAAGACAGGAGAATAGGCATTCCAAGAACTTCTCTGCCAAACATGTTCAACAAAATGCTGACTTGATTCAGTCACAATGAGTCACTTAGTCCATGACATGTTGTAATCGGAGACCAGGTGATTACACATTAAACTTGGTGCATTTAAGGCAAATTCGCATTGATAAATGGCTTAGAGCCAAGCTCAACAACTACACAATATTTTAAGCAATAAGAGTTGAAGATCACTTTCTGATAAAAATCTATCACACTGAACAGTTTATTTCGTAATAATTGATTGCAATATGTACTTCCCTTCGTAACAGTTTTTAAAAAATTATTTCATAGGCAGTGGGTATTGCTGGCCAAGTCAGCATTTGTTTATTGCCCTTGAGGTGATGATGGTGAGTGACCTTGTTCCCCTGCAATCTGGGTGGTGTAGGTACACCCGCAGTGCTGTTTGGAAGGGAGTTCATAAGAACATAAGAACATAAGAAATAGGAGCAGGAGTAGGCCATCTAGCCCTTCGAGCCTGCCCCGCCATTCAATAAGATCATGGCTGATCTGTCGTGGCTCAGTTCCACTTTCCCGCCCTGGGCTTACAGCATGGAATCAGGCCCTTTGGCCCAACTTGTCCTTGCCACACCATCTTTTTAACCCCTAAGCTAGTCCCAATTGCCCGCATTTGGCCCACATCCCTCATACACATAAGAACATAAGAACATAAGAAATAGGAGCAGGAGTAGGCCATCTAGCCCTTCGAGCCTGCCCCACCATTCAATAAGATCATGGCTGATCTGTCGTGGCTCAGTTCCACATTCCCGCCCTCTCCCCATAACCCTTAATCCCCTCTCTTATCAAAAACCCATCAACCCGCGTCTTAAAAATGTTTAGCGAGGTAGCCTCCACCACGTCAACGGGCAGAGAATTCCAGAGATTCACCACCCTTTGAGTGAAGAAGTTCTTCCTCAACTCAGTTCTAAACCGCCTCCCCTTTATCTTGAGGCTGTGCCCCCTAGTCCTACTGTCCTTTCTGAGCGGGAAGAGCCTCTCCACCTCTATCCTATCCATCCCATTCATCATCTTATACGTCTCAATGAGATCTCCCCTCATTCTTCTAAACTCTAACGAGTACAAGCCTAGTTTATTCAGCCTCTCCTCATAGCTCAACCCCCTCAACTCTGGCATCAGCCTAGTAAACCTCCTCTGCACTCCCTCCAAGGCCAAAATATCCTTGCGTAAGTACGGCGCCCAAAACTGCACACAGTACTCCAGCTGCGGCCTCACCAATGCCCTATACAGCCGCAGCAAGACCTCCCTACTTTTATATTCAATCCCCCTCGCTATGAAGGCCAGCATCCCATTCGCCTTCCTGACCACCTGCTGTACCTGCAAGCTGGGTTTTTGCGACTCATGCACAAGGACCCCGAGGTCCCTCTGCACCGTCGCCTGCTGCAGTTTTTCTCCATGTAAGTAACAATCCTTCCTACCATTATTCCTACCAAAGTGGACCACCTCGCACTTGCCAACATTAAATTCCATTTGCCAGTTCCTGGCCCATTCGCCCAGCCTATCTAGATCCTTCTGCAGACTCTCCACACCCTCCGCGCAATTTGCCGTTCCACCAATCTTGGTGTCATCAGCAAATTTTGACACCATACACTCGGTTCCCTCCTCCAGATCATCTATATAAATGGTAAATAGCTGAGGCCCCAGCACCGACCCCTGGGGCACTCCACTGGTCACCAACCGCCAGTCCGAATAGCACCCATTGACCCCCACTCTCTGCCTCCTATTTGACGACCAATCCTCTATCCACACTAACACCCTACCCCCAACTCCATGTCCCTCGACCTTCTGCAATAACCTCTTGTGAGGTACTTTGTCAAACGCCTTCTGAAAATCCAGAAAGACCACATCCACCGGCTCTCCTCTATCCACCGCCCTAGACACATCCTCATAGAACTCCAGTAAAGTTGTCAGACATGACTTCCCCTTAACGAAACCGTGCTGCGTCTGCTCTATCAAGCAATTCCCCTCAAGATGCCTCGCTATTTCCTCCTTGATGACGGATTCTAACATTTTACCCACAACAGACGTTAAACTAACTGGCCTATAATTCCCCGCCTTCTGCCTGGCACCCTTCTTAAACAACGGCGTAACATTAGCCATTTTCCAATCTTCCGGCACTTCCCCGGAATCCAGCGACGTCTGGAAAATAACCACCAAGGCATCCACTATCACCTCCACCATTTCTTTCAGAACCCTTGGATGCATTCCATCCGGTCCTGGGGATTTGTCCACAATCAGTCCCTCCAGTCTGTCGAGCACCGCCTCTCTAGTAACAACAATGTCATCGAGACCCTCCAGTCCTACCACCTTTCCATCTCTAACATCCGGCAAATTATTCACGTCCTCCTCCGTGAAGACCGAAACAAAAAAGTTATTCAAGACCTCCGCCATATCCCCATCCCCTACCACTAAGTCCCCCCTCTCATCCTCTAAGGGTTCAACGTTCACCCTAGCCAGCCTCTTCCTTTTTATATATTTATAAAAACTCTTGCTATCCTTTTTTATATTAAGCGCTAGCCCAGCTTCATAGTTTCTCCTACCCTTCTTTATCAACTTCTTTGTCAATCTTTGTTGACATTTAAACCTCTCCCAATCCTCTTCTCGCCCACTACTCTTAGCTACTCTGAACACCTCCGCTTTTAATTTAACACTTTCCTTCACCTCCTTCGTTATCCACGGCTTATTACCTCTCCTCCTACGGTCCTTTTTGACCATCGGAATAAATTTCCACTGAGCACCAAGAAAGATCTCCTTAAAGATCCTCCACTGCTCCTCAGCAGACCTACCTTCCAACGCACTCCTCCAGTCCACATTCGCCAATTCTTCTCTCATCCTACTGTACTCCCCTCTGTTCAAACAAAGGACGCGTGTCCGGGAACCCACTTTCTCCTCCTCCATCTGCACCAGAAACTCCACCATACAATGATCACTCTCCCCAAGAGGATCCTTCACCGCAAGGTCCCTAATTCTACCCGCCTCATTACATAACACCAGATCCAAGACAGCTCGCTCCCTCATCGGCTCCAACACATACTGTTCAAGGAAACTGTCCCGGCTGCATTCCAAAAACTCCTCCTCAAGCCCACCGTGTCCAACATGGGTCGACCAATCAATATGTAGATTGAAATCTCCCATAATTACGGCCATCCCATTCCTGCACGCTGCACTTATTTGCGCGTTAACAGCCCGCCCCACCTCCAGATCATTATTGGGGGGCCTACAGATGACACCCACCAGCGTCTTCCTCCCTTTGCTGCTCCTAATCTCTACCCACAACGATTCCACTTTCTGCTCCTTGGCTCCAATATCATCCCTTGCTACCACCCTGATGCTATCCTTAATCAGCAGAGCTACGCCCCCCCCTTTTTCCTCCTGCCTATCCTTCCTAAACACTTGATACCCCTGGACATTCAGCTCCCAGTCCCTATCACCCTGCAGCCACGTCTCTGTAATGGCCACCAGATCGTATCCATTTGTGCTGATCTGCGCCACCAGCTCATCCACTTTATTCCGAATGCTTCATGCATTCAGATAAAGTGCCTTCATCCCAGCCTTCACCTGGACCCTATTTGCCAGAACGCCACCAACCATACTCACGCCCCCTACTCCCTTTATTATTGGGACATCCTCGGCCTCTTCCCTTACCTGTACCCTCTCCTTAACTTTAGACCCTGTAATGTCACCTACCCTCTCACCCTCCCCCCCCCCAATTAGTTTAAAGCCCTGTCTACAGTCCTATTTACACAATTTGCCAGGACTCTGGTCCCAGCACGGTTCAGACCAACCCCATCCTGCCCGAACAGGTCCCACCTACCCCAATACTGATGCCAATGCCCCATAAATTCAAACCCATTCCTCCCACACCAATCCCTGAGCCACCCATTCACTTCCTTAATCTTATCGACCCTACGCCCGTCTGCACTCGGTTCAGGCAGTAGCCCAGAGATAACCACCTTGTCGGTTCTACTTTTTAATTCCATTCCCAGCTTTTCATACTCCCTCCCCAGATCCTCAGTTCGCATTTTGCCTACATCGTTGGCACCCACATGTACCACAACGACCGGATTCTCACCCTCCCATTCCAGGTTCCTCTGCAGCCCAGATGCGACATCCCGGACCCGAGCACCAGGCAGACAACACACCCTTCTGTGCACTTCGTCATTGCGACAAAGGACAGTGTCAATACCCTTCACCCCACTATCCCCAGTTACTACTACGTTCCTTTTCACCTTCTCCTTGCCTATGTCCTGCTGTATCACTGTACCGTGTGCAGTTTGCCCACCGACCTCACCTCCCTCGTCCTCGTCCACACTGGAAGCAAGAGCCTCAAACCTGTTATGCAGATTGAGAGGCTGAGGCCTCCGCTCCCCATCCTCCTTCATCCGCTCCCCACCCCCCTTCCTCCGCACCCCACCCCACCTTCCTCCTCTCAGCAGCCCCCTCTTGTTCCTGACCCTTAGAGTTAGCCAGTCTAGGGGGGGTGGATGTCACTTGCACCCCATTGACAATGGCACCCTCTCTCCCCCCGATGAGCCTCAGCATCTGTAGCTCAGAGGCCAGCTCTTCTACTTTGAGCTGGAGCTCCTCCAGCAACCTGCACTTACTGCAGGCATGGTCACCGGGAAGGACCCTGGGGTCCACCAGTTCCCACATCATGCAGAAACCGCACATCACATGCCCCTCCATTGTTCACTGTGGTAGTATTGAAAATTTCCACACAAACTTACCTGGCCCTTTTTCTCCTAAGCCCTTTTTGATCTTAAGCCCTAATAGCTCACTCTGCTTCCCTCTCACTCCGCTGCCCGGTCCGACGCTGCCCGCTGTCTACACCAGGCCTCCTTTTAAACCTGGCGCTGTTTTAAAGCTTGCTCCCCCACCACTCTCTGCTCTCCACCCCTTAGAATTCTTAAAGCGGTAAATACAAAAAGCCCACAAAAATGCTTTTAAATGATTTAAACAGTTCTACAAGGTAAGTTCTTACTACAAAGTGCTTTAAACTTATTTAAACAGGTTATTAACAGGTAATTTCTTATCTGTCCCTCTGCTCCTTCACTCGTCTGCTCCAGCAAACAATCATCTTACCCATGTAACGGTCTAAACGCTTTTGAAAAGGCAAAATTGTACCTGCCTCTACTACCACCTCTGGCAGCTTGTTTCAGAAACTCACCACCCTCTGTATGAAAAAATTGCCCCTCTGGACCCTTTTGTATCTCTCCCCTCTCACCTTAAACCTATGCCCTCTAGTTTTAGACTCCCCTACCTTTGGGAAAAGATATTGACTATCTAGCTGATCTATTATTTTATAGACCTCTATAGATCACCCCTAAGCCTACTCCACTCCAGAAAAAGAGTCCCAGCCTCTCCTTATAACTCAACCATCAAGTCCCGGTAGCATCCCAGTAAATCTTTTCTGCACTCTTTCTTGTTTAATAATATCCTTTTTATAATAAGGTGACCAGAACTGTACACTGTACTCCAAGCGTAGCCTTACCAATGTCTTACACAGCTTCAACAAGACATCCCAACTCTTGTATTCAATGTTCTGACCAATGAAACCAAGCATACTGAATGCCTTCTTCATCACTTTGGCCATCTGTGACTCCACTTTCAAGGAGCTATGAACCTATATCTCTAGATCTCTTTGTTCTGTCACTCTCCCCAACGTCTTACCATTAACTGAGTAAGTCCTGCCCTGGTTCAATCTACCAAAATGCATCACCTCGCATTTATCTAAATTAAACTCCGTCTGCCATTCATCAGCCCACTGGCCCATTTGATCAAGAGCCTGTCTAATATGCCACCATTCTTGGCATCATCTGCAAACTGACTAATCATGCCTCTTATATTCTCATCCAAATCATTACTATAAATAACAAATATCAGTGAACCCAGCACTGACCCCTGAGTCACACCGCTGATCACAAACCTCCAGTTTGAAAAACAACCCTCTTCAACCATCCTCTGGCTTCTGTCAAGAAGCCAATTTTGTATCCATTCGGACACATCACCCTGGTCCCTGTGAGATTTAACTTTATGCAACAATCTACCATGCAGCTACTTGCGACGAATAAATAAATAATTTTCTTTATTTTTTGCTATTAGCAAAACGAACAAAGGTTTTCCCAACCCTAACAACAAAAGTGAACAACATCAATTGAGCTGATGTTCAAAATGTGGTAACAAAGTCACAGGAGCAAAGCAACTCATGAATTTTGCTTTAACCAGAGTGATGCAGTGCAAGGCGATGCATTTCAAGAAGTCTCAAGCCACAATGAGAACCTTCATTGGGAATGTGCAGAGGGGAAGTCGAGGCATCAGAGAGAGGGTACAAACCTCCTAACAACTCATCTACCCAACCTTTCAAGCATGACCTGCACGCCCCCACCCCAGGATACTGCACAACCCATATTATCATTATATACTATCATGATTATATATTATCATCATTATATAGTATCACTAGCCATGTTAGAACACATCAAACTCGAGCTGAAGCAACTCATCCTTAATTCTGAGAGGCTGCCTAAAATGACTACAGGGGTGGCACAGTGGTTAGCCACTGCTTCCTCACAGCACCAGGGACCTGAGTTCAATTCCCGGCTTCACATTGTGGAAGTTCCCTCATTAAATGTCTCGCTCTCTCTTTCCTTCTTTAAGACGCTTTCTAAGACCTACATCCTCCTGACCCTGCCTCCCTGGACGTGATATTATTTGGGATGCCCTTATGACGCCTTGGCACAATCGCTGTGTGCACGCATATCCCTCCAGATCTGCGGGGAAGCTGCGTAAATATCTTAAAACTTTTGCAATCTATACGCCCTATGTTACAGCGACGCCACCTACATGATTCGTGGAAACATATGAGTTACCTCCTCGGCAAAAGAAAGTCAAACAAGGCGGCTGTGAGAAGAAACCTGCGGTCTTGTTGGCTCGCAACTTTACCTGTAGCCACAAGTTTACCAGTAAACTCCTGCGGGAATAAAGCGCCGTGAATCATCGGGCGGCTCTTGGGCAACTTGCCTCCCATGACTGGCGAGGTATAAGTTTCCCAAACCCTCTTGAAACTCACTTTGTGCCCGCAAGAGTCCAGAGCAGTGGAAATTTTAAACCCTCCGGGAACAAGGGGACCACACCAGGTACATGCATAGGAATCCCGCCAGTAAGTAACACATCTCAAACGGGTGATTTTTTTTCTCTCTCTCTCTTTCCCTCTGTCGATTTTTTTTTTAAATTTTTAACACTGTTCCCTTAAATGGGGGAACTTGTAGTTCGAAATCTGGACCCTTGCTTCTGTGGCTGCGTGTTTCAGCGAACAACCAAATACAAGGTTTTAACTCCCGTCCATCTGTCCACAGCAGCTGCCCAGGAACTGACTTGTCTAAGGGTCATCCAGACGCGAAACCTTGGCTCTTGTTCTCCCTCCACCGATGCTGTCAGACACTTTGAATTTCTCCAGCATTTTCTGCTTTCGTTGCAGCTTGCTGTCGTTTTCTGTTATTTCTTGTGGCTGGAATATCCCAGTGTTATTATTTATATGAATATTTTTTGCCGTTTTATTAGCATCTCTCATACTGATATTGGTATATCTGATATTTCTTTTGATATTCTTTTATTTGGGTGGATAAGTGGAGCTGAGTCCACGAAAAGATTGTGATGTGGAGATGCTAACGTTGGACTGGGGAGGGGGGGAGGGGTTGGGGGGGTGGGCACAGTAAGAAATCTCACAACACCGGATTTGGGGCGGCGCGGTAGCACAGTGGTTAGCACTGCCACTTCACAGCTCTGGGGACTTGGGTTCAATTCCCAGCTCGGGTCACTGTCTGTGTGAAGTCTGCACATTCTCCTCGTGTCTGCGTGTGTTTCCTCCGGGTACTCCGGTTTCCTCCCACAGTCCAAAGATGTGCGGGTTGGGTGAATTGGCCATGTTAAAAATTGCCCCTTAGTGTCCTGAGATGCACAGGTTAGTGGGTAAAATGTATAGGGGTATGGGCGGTAGGGCCTGGATGGGGTTGTGGTCGGTGCGGACTTGATGGGCCGAAGGGTCTCTTTCTGCACTGTAAGTTTCTATGATAAAGCCCAACAGGTTTACTTATCATCAGGTGATGAAGGAGCAGTGCTCCGAAAGCTTGTGATAATAAATAAACCTGTTGGACTTTAATCTGGTGTTGCGAGACTTCTTACTGCACTAAAGAAAAGATCAGCCATGATCTTATTGAATGGTGGAGCTGGCTTGAGGAGCCAGATGGCCTACTCCTGCTCCTAGTTCTTTTGTTCTTAATTAATGTTTCAGATACTTGCATGAATGTTGTTTTTTTTTTGCGATTTATGTTAATGCTGATTTATATTGTCTTCTTTCTGATACTCAAGTTAATTGATTTCCATATAAAAACTCAGCAAGCCTGGCAGTATCTGTGGCGTGAATTGGAGTTAACTACCGGGATTTTACTGCCTTGCCTGCCCAAGGCTTGTAAGATTTCGCCTGAGACTAACAGAGGATGCCGTTCTGTGAGTCTCGCCCACTCCAATTCCAGGGCAGGCATGCCGATAAAATTCCGACCGTTGTTTCAGTTCTAAATAGTCCTCCTATTTTTTTGTTTTGAATTCATTATGCAGCTTTTCCTCATGGGAAACCTGATAGCAGCCAGGAATGCTGTTTCTCAAATCTCAACCTGAATCTAGAAAGAAAATTATTTTTGGCTTATCGAGCTCAGCTTACAAACCATAGAATCGTAGAATCCCTACAGTACAGGAGGAGGCCATTCCGCCTATCATGTCTACACCAACAACAATCCCACCCTGGTCCTATCCTTAAAACTCCATGTATTTACCCTGCTAATCCCCCTGACACTAAGGGACAATTTAGCATGGCCAATCCATCTAACTCGCACATCTTCGGACTGTGGAAGGAACCTGGAGCACCTGGAGGAAACCCACACAGACACGAGGAGAACATGCAAACCCCACACAGTCACCCGAGGCCAGAATCGAACCCAGGGTTCTTGGTGTTGTGAGGCAGCAGTGCCACTGTGCCGCCGATATGAGTTAATAGCAAGTCAAAGGAGGCTCCACACAAAAGGGCCAGAGATATTTTGTAGACACCCCCATGGGTGTTTTGTACTTTTTTCTGCTTCTACAGGGGCTAGTTGGATTCCGCTTGCTCTGCATTGAATATTTCTGGGTACAATGTTCACCAAGACCAAACGTGCCCTTGAAATGCACTGAGAGTCCATAAGAAAATAAAAAAAAGGAGAGGAATGGACCATATGGGCCCAGTCTACCCTAACATTCAATAACACCATAACATTCAATAAAATCATGGCTGAATGTCTACCTCAACTCTACTGCCCCTCCCTGCCCTGATATCCCTTAGACCCCTCAAGCCTTTTGATCACAGTCCTGAATCCCATCATTAACTGAGCATCTCTAGCTAGGAGGATCCCAAAGATTCATATCCATCTGAGTGAAGTGGTTCCTCCTCATCTCAGTTCTAAATGGTCCATCCTTTATTCCAATTCCCTTCCTACAAAGGGAGATGGTGGCATAGTAGTGTTGCCATGTAATTTAGAGACCCACAGTCATGTTCTGGAGATCCAGGTTTGAATCCCACCAAGGCAGATGGTGAAATTTGAATTCGACTCAGAAAAATTCAAAATGGTGATCATGAATTCATTGTTAATTGTTGTAGAAACTCATCTGGTTCACTAATGTCCTTTAAGGAAAGAAGTCCGCCACCTTTACCTGATCATAATCCACAGCAAAAGAAATGGCTGAGCAAGCCATTCAGTTCAAGGGCAGTTAGTGATAGTCAATAAATGTTAAGTGACAATCACACCCCATTAATGAATTTTAAAAAATGGTGCACTAAGGCAGACTTTTGTTTGTTTCCATAGCTAGGAATTCCCAGAACACATCCCTAGTCTATTGCCAGAGGGTTATGGCTTAACAGGCCACATCATGTTGGCTGACCAGGAATCTCTTACTGTCAGCCTTTGGCATATTTGGAAGAATTTACAGGTGGACACGCTCAATCTGTTTGGCCATGTTATGAATACACCTTCCTTGGCCATCGAGGCCTCGGATGGTACTCAAACCTGGAGCTTCTGGCTAAGGGGTAGCCACTGCATCACAAGACCACCCCCACCCTTTGGGGCAGTGCGGTGGCACAGTGGTTAGCACTTTTGCCTCACAGCGCCAGGGACCAGGGTTCAATTTCCGGCGTGGGTCATTGTCTGCGTGGGGTTTGCACGTTCTCCCCGTGACTGCATGGGTTTCCTCCGGATGCTCCGGTTTCCTCCCACAATCAAAAATGTGCGGGTTAGGTTGATTGGCCATGATAAATTGACCCTAGTGTCAGGGGGATTAGCGGGGTAAATATGTGGGGCTGCGGGAATAAGTCTTGGGTGGCATTGTGGTCGGTGCAGACTCAATGGGCCGAATGGCCTCCTTCTACTCTGTATGAGTATGGATATATGGGTACCGTGAGAGGAAATAATAAGCTGCAGGATTCAGGCTTGTACAAGCTGAAGATACTTTGGGCGTACACCTCATTCCACACTTTGGTTGTACTTTGACTGCCTGAGGCCTAGATTAGGGTGAACATCAAAATAGGTCCCATTCAATCACCATAGTTACTATACTTTAGAAGCGTTAAAGTATGTTGCAGGCGAAGTCACAAGAGTTCTAGGAAACAGATGCCTTATCAGAATGCAACTTCCAAAATACTGTTAATATTTCCAATGTAATTGATTTGATTTGATTTATTATTGTCACATATATTGATATGCAGTGAAAAGTATTGTTTCTTGCATTCTAGTAGTCATGATGTGGATGTGCCGGCGTTGGACTGGGGTAAACACAGTAAAAAGTCTGACAACACCAGGACTAAAACCTGGTGTTGTCAGACTTTTTACTGTTCTTGCACTCTAGACAGACAAAGCATACCGTTCATAGAGAAGGAAAACAGACAATGCAGAATGTAGTGTTACAGTCATGACTAGTATGTAGAGAAAGATCAACTTAGTATAAAATAGGTCCATTCAAAAGTCTGATGGCAACAGTGAAGAAGCTGTTTTTGAGTTGGTTGGCATGTGTCCTTGGACTTTTGTATCCTTTCCCCAATGGAAAGAGGTGGAAGAGAGTATGTCCGAGATCCGTGGGTTCCTTGTTTATGTTGGCTGCTTTTCTGAGGCAGCAGGAAGTATAGACAGTGTCAATGGATGAGAGGCTGGTTTGTGTGATAGACTGGGCTTCGTTCACGACCCGCTGTAGTTTATTATGACCTTGGACAGAGCAGGAGTCATACCAAGCTGTGATACAACTAGAAAGAATGCTTTCTATGGTGCATCTGTAAAAGTTGGTGAAGGTCATAGCTGATGTGACAAATTTCCTTAGCCTTCTGAGAAAGTAGAGGCATTGTTGGGCTTTCTTAACTATAGTGTCGGCACGGAGGAACCAGGGAAGGTTGTTGGTGACCTGGACACCAAAAAGCCTGAAGCCCTCGACCATTTCTACCTCATCCACATTGATGTAGATTGGGGCATGTCCTCAACTATGCTTCCTAAAGTTGATGATTATTACGTCCATTTTGTTGACATTGAGGGAGAGATTATTGTCATCGCACCAGTTCACCAAATTCTCTATCTCTTGCAGTCTTGTTGAGGGGTCACCTTAAAACTGTAGTATCTGTCTGATGATGATTCTGAAACCATGTTATTCTTGGTGCTGTCAAATGAAGGATCCTTCTGTCCATCTTGAATATTTGATCAATTAATGTTCCGATTTGATGGAACAGAGAGGGTGAGAGCGAATGCCACCAATTGCTACTGAATTTTCTTTCATTCATAAGCGAGGTTTAGATCAAGTAGACTGGGAAAAATTGTTTCCAGCAGCAGAAGAGTTGTTACCTAAAGGACACTGATTTGAGAAAATTGGTGAAATTATCCACAGAGGATTTTAAGACAATAAATGGTTATAATCTGGAAGGTACTGTTGTTACAATCTCTGCAAAGAGGAACAATGGTTAAAATAGAAATTTGAATTTCCAGTTAATAGCTGAAAAAATAACACATCAAGATTTCATGTCTTACATCATGTAGTGTAACAAATAAAAAAATTGATGGAGCACTATTTTACTTTTTGTAGGGAAATTATTTAGGAGACACAAGGCCTACTCACAACGTTCTCAGAGATTGCCGCCATTGTCTCCATGCATAAATACCTTGCATTTTTTTCGCAGTAAAACAAACTATACCTTCCTTTGATCTCTCACAATCAAACCAGCCATGTTTAGTATCAGGTAGACTATTGAACAGGTCATATAATCCCTTTCAACTACCCTAAGTTCAAAGCAACAGCCCCAAAATATAATAATGTTTTAAGCCAAAGGATACAATCCCTAGAACATAAAAATCACAGATGTAACCACTGCTTGAAAGGTTGGTGAAAATAGATTAAATAATCCAGTAATGTGCAGGTTAGGTGGATTGTCCAAGCTAAATTGTCCCTTCGTGTTGGGGGGACTAGCTAGGGTAAATACATGGGGTTATGGGTGGGATTGTGGTCAAAGAACAAACAAAGAACAAAGAACAACTTTGGCCCAACGAGCCCGCGCTGCCATTTTAACATTATGAGTGCCCTCCTCTACCTTTGTCTTCATCTATTGGGGAAGTTTGAGGGAAGACTAATTTAGGGACAATTTGTTACACCAATCAGCCTAACAGCACGTTTTTGGGATGTGGGAGGAAACCGGAGCACCTGGAGAAAACCCTCGCAATCACGGGGAGAATGTGCAAACTCCTGCAGACACCGGCCCAAATCCACGTATCCGCACAGCAAACAGTGATAGTCACTGAGCTGTCATGTCGCCCGTCAGATGATCCAGTTTAAGCGTACACTAACGACGTGAAGCACTAGGCAACTCTCGAAGCAACATCCAAGGGCAGCCCTCGCACGACCCACCGCATGTATGCCCCTTGTCAACAAGGCGGACTGAATCTCCTGTGAAGTAAAAGAAAAGACATCAATAAACATGCAAAACTTAGACAGGCATTTACGGAGTCCCCAGAAGTGCAGAAATAAAGCAAGTGAGCCATGAAATATGTTGGAAGGTCCATAGGGATCAATTGATACCCAGGGATGTCCCAAAGCTTTTGATCTTTATTTAGAAAAGTCTCCTGTATCCCTCCACCTCTAGTCCGCTCATGTGCCTGTCTAAGTAAGCCTTAAACAACCCTAACATGCCTGCCTCCACCACCCTACTTGGCAGTGCATTCCAGGCCCCCACCACCCTCTGGTGAAGACTCAATGGACCGAATGACCACCTTCTTCACTGTAGAATTCTAACATCTATGATCTAATAACTTTCAAAAAGGAATTGAATGAACACTTGGGCTGGAAGTTTATCAGCACGCCCGCCTGAGGCTCAGAAGATCGCGCCCGTGACCAATGAAGAATGCCGTTCAGCAAGCCTCACCCATCCCAATTTCGGGGCAGATGCACCAGTAAAATCAGGGCCCTGGGGATGAATGAGATGAGTGGCTGATTCTCTGAGTCTGCCAAGGGGAACACCGGCTGCCTTCGCCCATTTAATGATCAATTGGCTGTGACTGGACTAGAAGTGGGATTCCCCACCCTCCTCGGGGGCCGAAAGTCCGCCTCAGAGAGTGGCCGGCCAGTCGAAGGCCAGCAGCTCCCCAGGGATGTGAGGAATTGGATCTCTGAGGTAAGTTGGGGGGTCTGGCACGGGCCAGTGATGGGTGGGACTTGAGCAGGAGTGATGAGTTGGAGTTTAAGGGGCTATGGGTGGAGTTGGACGTGAGGGGTAAAATCTTGGTGGTGGGGGGGATGGCACTCAAATAGGTCCGGGGTGCGGGAGTGGGGATGGGAAGGTTGGGTGGGGGGTGCTGTTAGTGAGGCAACTGTCTCCTTCAGCAGGCTCTAGAGCTGACCTTTTGGCACCTGCCTCTTCTGATCCTGATTAAACCTGGACGTAGGGATTTAGGAGATTCAGAGGGGATTTGAGAAAAAAACTTATACGCTCAGTGGGTGGTGGAAAACTGGAATGCACTGTCTGGGAAGGTGGTCGAGGCTGTACCATAGAACCATAGAAAATTACAGCTCAGAAACAGGCCTTTTGGCCCTTCTTGTCTGTGCCAAAACATTTTTTGACTAGCCCCACTGACCTGCTCTTGGACCATATTTCTCCACACCCCTCTGATCCGAGAACCCGTCCAAGATTTTCTTAAATGTTAAAAGTGACCCCCACATATACCGCTTTAAACCTTACAACCTTTAAAAGAAATATTTGGACGTGTACTTGAAATATCACAATATTCAAGCTGTGACAAGTGCAGGAAAATGGGATTGGCGCGCCTTTAGTGGTAGATACTGTTGAGTGTAGACACAATGGGCTGAAGGGCCTTTTCTGTGCTGTATGACGCTATGGGCAGGATTTTACAAGTTCACTCGGGTGAGGCTCGTTAAATTCTGCCTGGGACCAACGGAGAATTCCATTCTGCGAACCTGCCTACGCTAAGGTGGTAAAATTGCGGCCAGTGATTGTACGGGAGGATTTCTCTGATGTGCTCACCCCAAGAACGGAAACTACTGCCTGAGGTTGGCGGATGGGAAAATTCTACCCTATGATTCCATCTGCCGCCAGGCATTTTTTTTTTACAGTGATAGACCCAACTCTGACGACAAGGCTTTCTCTGACTACTTATCCTTTTGATAGCGTTGCGTCAGATTAAGTTTTAAAAGACTTGCTCCTGGGCATTTAAGAATGCACATGGTGGTTTTGTTTCCGAGAAAACAAGAGTACCATCCCCACTTTTAAAACATGAACAAATATATTTTCGTGCCCTGATGCGAGAGAGTAAAATCTGGCAAGTTAACAGTCATCAATCTGCCTAACGGTTGTGGTGGAGCAACAAACACAAAGGCAAAAAGTTTCCAGGATATCCATTGGGCTTCTTTGGGACTTTTTTTTAAACTTGTTTGTTGTCTTTTGATGACAAACAGAAAGATGATGGTCACATTGACACAATCCTAACAGAAATACTTAAATGACCCAATAGGTGGAAGTTTATATTCGATTTCACTAAACCAGCACACACAGCCCCTTAAAGGGCAATCCCCCTGAAGGGCACATTTACATACAGTAAGATAACTTCTCCTTTAAGTTCTCCCAGGTCCACAATGGCATCATCGTCAAAAATTCTGCTGCCCAGTAAATCATGGTTTTAAAATAGAAACATGCCACACCACAAGTATCACAAATAAGCTGTTCTGTAACTTCAAGTAAAAGTAATTAAAAAAAAGTTTATTTGTTAGTCACAAGTAAAGCTTGCATTAACACTGCAATGAAGCTACTGTGATATTCCCCTTGTCACCACATTCCGGTGCCTGTTCAGGTCAATGCACCCTAACCAACATGTCTTTCAGACTGTGAGAGGAAACTGGAGCACCCGGAGGAAACCCATGCAGACATGGGGAGAATGTGCAAACTCCACACAGGCAGTGACCCAAGCCAGGAATTGACTCAGGTCCCTGGTACTGTGAGGCAGCAGTGCTAACCACTATGCCGCTGTGCTGCCCCTCATGTATGGTTGAGCCTTTATGAATCATAGAACCCCAACAGGACAGAAGAAGGTAGTTGACCCATCAAGTCTGCACCAACTACAATCCGGCCTAGGCCCTATCTCCATAATCCACATGTTTACCCTGCTCATCCCCCTGACATTAGCATGTCCAATTCGCCTAACTCGCACACCTTTGGACTGTGGGAGGAAACTGGAGCACCCAGAGAAAAGCCACGCAGACACGGGGAGAATGTGCGAACTCCACACAGACAGTCACCCAAGACTGGAATTGAAACCCGGGTCTCTGGTGCTGTGAAGCAGCAGCGCTAATCACTGTGCCACTGGGCCGCCCGACCAGAATTTTACCACCCTGTCTGCCATGGGAGTTGGTGCGGGAGATGGGCGGACCCTGGAGCGTGACTGTCTGTGTGGAGTTTGCACATTCTCCCCGTGTCTGCGTGGGTTTCCTTCCGGGTGGTCCGGTTTCCTCCCACAGTCTGAAAGACGTGTTGGATGGCTCCGGGGCTATTATGGTTTCGGGACAAGTGAAGCCGTAAAATCCCACCTGTTATGACAGAGTCTGCTATTCTTCAATTCAATTCAGAGATGTGGAAGCACGATGGGTAAACGGAGTTAAGAAACTGATCCACCATGACTTAATTAAATGACAGAGCAGACCAGAGGGGCTGAATGCCTACGCCTATTCCTAAATGTATGCCAGAAGGATCAATATCCTCGCTGCCTTTCCTGATTGCCTCACTGTGTCTCTATTCGGGAAAGCATCACCCGAATTATTTGCCACAGACAATCAGGAGAACCCCGGCAGAAATTCCATTCTGTAAAATTCACGGTACCAAACTGTGCCACATGATAATCAGTAGGCTGGGAGACACCCACATTGAAACATGAACACAAAATGCTGGAAAATCTCACACTGGGGTGGTTTCTATTAACCTCACTCTGTTAATGTGCCATCGTGGCAGGGAAGTTGGCTTAAGTATTAAGTTGCACTTGGAGAGCCCCACTAGATAGGACACTCCACAACACCTCTCGTACACACGGGGCAGCGCGGTGGCACGGTGGTTAGCGCTGCCACACAGTGCCAGGGAACCAGGTTCAATCGCTGTCACTGGTCACTGTCTGTTTGGAGTTTGCACATTCTCCCCGTATCTGCATGGGTTTCCTCCGGGTGCCCCAGTTCCCTCCCACAGGCCAAAGATGTTAGTTGGATTGGCCATGTTAAATTGACCCTTAGTGTCAGGGGGACTAGCTAGGATAAATGCATGGGGTTATGGGGCTAAGGCCTGGGTAGGATTGTGGTCAGTGCAGACTTGATAGGCCTAATGACCTCCTTCTACACTTTGGGGTTCTATGATTCTATGTACAGCTACTCTTATCAATTGTTTACTCCAGATACTTAGAAGAGTCTTTCTTTTAATTTGGGGGTGCATTCAGCCCATTGTATTCCCCTTCACCATCACCTGCGTAACATTGTTGAAGCTAAAACCAAAAGAGACAATACTGGAAAATCTCAGCAGGTCCAGAAGCATCTGTAAGGAGAGAAAAGAGCTGACGTTCCGAGTCCAGAGCTAAAAAGCATAGAAGAAGGGAGATATTTATACTGCAGGAGGAGAGAACGAAAGATGAGGCATAGCCACAAAAACAAGGGGAAAGGCTGCTAATAGCAGCCCATAGAGAGAAAAAAATGTGTGAATGGTGGAGCGAAGCTGAAATCAGAGAGTAAGCTGTGACAGGTGTAGATGTGGGGGGAGGGGGAGAGATGGATGGGAGAGAGGTAAAATTGAGAAAAAAGGGGGAAAGGGAAGCAAAGAGGAGGAATGATAGGATAAAAGGGGGGAAAGAGTTGGGGGAAGAGAAATAGAGAAACAATAAAGAAATAAAAGGCAGAGAACATTTAGGAATTAAATAAAATGACAACAAAGCAGTCGAGGCGGGATGAAACTAATCATCTGAAGTTGCTGAATTCAATGTTGAAACCGGATTGGATTGTACAGAGTTCCTGGATGTGTGTGTGTATGCGTGTGTGTGAGTGTGCCAGTGTGTGTGTGTGTGTGTGTGTGTGTGTGTGTGTGTGTGTGTGTGTGTGTGTGTGTGTGTGTGTGT